>NC_051196.1:23411530-24778197 GCF_015220075.1 Falco rusticolus
GCAAATGCCCCAGGGTCACAGGAGCCATTCAGATCCTTCCCTGTGTGCCGAAACAACGCAGGGCGGTACGTTTGCAAATGAAGGGGGCTGCTCTCTGAGCCCACAGAAGTCCTCCTGTGCTCACACAAATCACACGACCGTCAGGTGTCTCAGTCATGCGTAGGTGCAAGGATGGGTTGGGATAAACTCTTCGACCCTGTGCGTTGTATGTGTCTTCTCTGAGGTTGTGTGAGTCTCCAGTGATCTTCTGTCCAGGCCAGAAACTCCAGGAATTAAGTGCTCCTTTCCCTTTCTTCTGTCCACAACTTCCACTTAGTTGTACTGTTTGGTATTGTCCTTTCGTTATGTTTTAACAGTGAAGCAGCAACATCTTTTGCCACCTGATACCATGCTAATGTACTATTGCTTCTGTTTAAAGGAAAGAGCAGCAGCCTGAACCATCGCCAAGGTCTGTATCACTGCCAACACGCCATTCCCATGCATTACCCGTAGATTTCTATGTACGTGTGTGCGTGTGTGTACCATGTCGTGGCACCATTGAGGGAAGCATTCTAGGTATTACCGTGCTTTTTCTGTGCTGTGGCAGTCCAATGTATCTACGTGTATGCTGGACCTTAAATCATATCTTCCTTCCAGTCTGCCTCCGGCTGTAGCTGCGAGGATAGCGAGGCTGTGGGGGCTAGAGAGAGTGGTGGGCAGCACGGGTAGAGCTGGCAGACACTTATCTGGGGTGACGGCAGGGCTTTGGTTTATGCTGCTTTTTTTTTTTTTAATTTTTGTTGCTTCAGTTGTAGCTGAAACCAGTATACCGCAGGCTCAATGAATGCTGGTGGGTAGGTGATGCTTTGCCTGTGTCTCCATCACTCAACGCCATGCCAGGCGGAGGTGACATGGGAACACAAAGCCATCACCATGTCACTGAGTTAGCAACTTCTCCTGAGCTCCTCTCGCTGCAGGGCACTGCGCAGGGCTGCGTGGACCTGCTGCTCCGTGGGACACAGGAGGGCTCTCTGACACAGCACGATGTTGCATGGCAGAGACACCTTCTCTCCACCCCATTCCCTTTGGCCTCACCACCTCTGGATGAAGCACAGTCCCTGCTCCGTCTTCCCTCCACGCCTCGAGCCCACCGTGCAGAGCGTGCTCAGCCGGGCGCCTCTGAGACGTGGCGAGCACCTTCCAAGGCCAGCTGTAAACCTCACCTACGGGAGAGCTTTTCTCTATTTACATGTCCCAGGGAAAGCAACAGGGCTGGTATTTGGGATGCTTTTAAGATACTTTTCATCCCCTTAGAAGCATTTAATTCTGGGATTTTTTTGTCCTGTATTTTCCCAGTTCTTTCAAGAGTAATTCTGGGACTGAATCTCTTTTCCTTGGGAGGCGAGACGCGGAACTGATGATCTGTGGAGATCATCTGCTTGGCTTTCAGATATTCCATCTCATATATCAAAACACAGCTTACAGGCTAAATATTGTAAACACTGAATACGTTTTTCAGAAGTATAGTTAGAGCCTGACATTTTGCAGATTTAACTTTCTGCTGTGCCTTTTAGCTTAGAAGAGACCAGAAACTAAATTTTCCCTGGCATAAAATCCAACCAAAGAGGTCTGGGTAGATAAAGGTGCTGACTAAAGGGAGGAAAATTTCATCCTCCATCCCTCCCTCCCTCCCTCCCTCCCTCCCTCCTTCCTTCCTTCCTTCATTCCTTCTTTCCTTCTTTCCTTCCCTCCCCCACCTCTTTTTTCTGTCCTTAATTTAAATTTTGCTTTGCAAGCAGAACCTCTGTAGCATTCCGTCCACTTTCCTGTCAAATTAACCAAATCTCCAAGATCATGTTTCAACTATCCAGATTTTTTTTATTTTTTTCCTCCTTGGGTCTCAGCCTGTGTAGCTAGAGCGAAGGCATCCTCCATCCAGATCTATTAAAGCAGGGAGCGTTACGTGGAAGATGCTCTCTGGTAGCACACCAGGGCTGAGACCTTGGCCACCCGCCTGTGGCATCAGGAGGGTAAGCATTTTCACCCCAGGGGCCTGGCTGCTCCACTGCCCTGTCTCAGCCAGTGACATACTTTGGATGCATTGAAGGGTAAATCCACATTTCTCACAGGCATATAACTGTGCAGTGAGACAAAATCTCTATTCGACCTGGTCAGCTCCAGAAAATCTAAGAACCAACAGTCCCTTGTAGGGTCACACCAGCTGGCATCCCTGCAATCACAGGCACTGGTCTTATTGATGAGGCACTAGTCTTATTTCTTATTTTTAAATCTTAGTCCTGCCTTACAGGGTTCATTTTCACCAGTTAAAACACTAGGTTGGATTCAATACTTCTTTGTAGAGGTTGCAGGTTTTTCCCTTTTCATTTTCTACATTGTTTCCTTGATCTTATGTCACAGAAAGAAGTAAAAACAGACCTTCACTGTCCTTTTTCAGAGTATTTTTTACTCTATATAGCTCCTTCGTCAGGGTCATTTCCAAGTGCTGCTTTCCTGCTCCTGTAGTGTATCTGTCTCTTGTGACACTGATGTGTTTTGTTCTCCTCTGCTGTAAGATGCCATCCCTGAACCCAGGAGTGCTTAAGCTGAGGGTCTGCAGCTGCGTGTATCTGACATTACAGTTCTTTCCATATTGTTCGGTTCAGCGGCCACAGCAGAACCAAAGCTCTTCCCTTCTGTTTTTTGTTAGGGCGGTATCAGTTCTACTTGCTCCTGCTGCTCTTTTCTGTCTGATAAGGTCTCAGACCTCAGGAAGGGATTTTGCACAGTAGTCCCTATATCACCTGTTTTCCCAAAAAAAGTTTCTGGATCTTTTACATTCCTATCCCAAATCTCCCACCCACTTCAATTTCCACCAGCCTCCCAGTGATGCTCAGTGTGTCATCCTGCTCTCAGAAAAGAAAACTCACCCTGTTTCCTGGCCCACCTGACAGTTAATCATCCAGACGTGGTCTGTTGCTGACGACTGTCTTGCTTAGGAGACACCTTGGGATGAATCGTCTCTCATAGCCCACCCAGCACCACACTTCTGCGGCTTCAGCTGGTAAAGGATTTGCCGCATTCCATTTCCATCGATGTAAGGAAACATATAGTCTCTCTTCCAGAGAGAGATGGATCTTCCTCCCGGTGTAGTTACGTGCAGGACGTGGCTGATTTCCTATATCCCTCTTTCCATAACTGATGCACTACGAAGTCCTTACAGCAAACAGAACAGAAACAGCTTTGTCACTGTTTTGCCTTTTAATATATTTTAAGTTAGAGAAAGGATGCTGGTACGGCTCGTGGGAGCGTGCTGCGCAAGGCATGTGTTGCCTTGCAAGGTCAGGGAGCATCCCAAGCATCTCGCCAGTGCATGGGGCAGCTGCCAAGGTCTTGCTCGTGCACCAGCAGTGATGCTGCCCTCTGACTCTGGTGCTGCTGTGGCCGTGATGATTTCTGCCCAGGCAGCACACGGAGAGCCCCTGCCTGGGCTGGGAGGGCATGGGGAGGCAACAGGTTAGTGTGGCAGAGGCTTGGGGTCACCTGGAATTACCTGGGTGGCTTTTAATTTGGTCTTGGAGTAAAGTGGGACAGCCGATCTGAGAGACAGGTTACATCCTTTCTCTTACAATTTCTGTTTTGTTTTCCACCGTGAGCTTGTCTGCATCCACCTATGACCGAGTGCCGGGAAAGCTGTGTGCTGACCTGCTCGGGGGGAGAGGAGCTTGCCTCCCCGTGACATGGAGCTCAGGCTGTGTTGAGCAGAAAAGACTCTGGCCTTTTTCTACATGCTACATTCCTCTTCCCCCTTTTTATTTTCCTCCCTTTTTAAAAAACTGCTTCCAGAGCCTCTTCTGTTGCCTGTTGCTTTGGGTGCTGTGTCCACCCCACCATCTGCCTCGGCCGGGAGAAGTCCCTGCTGCCCTCCCCCAGGCTAGCTGCCCCCTTCACGCCTCTGAGACCACGCTGCCCTCAAGCAGGGATAAAATACGTGTCCTCTCTGCCTTGTAGCCCCAGGGAAGGAGGGCTGCTCTGTGGTGGGGCTCTTCTCACCCTGCTGCAGAAAGCCAGCAGATCAGAGTGGTAATGGGGTTTGATTACTCCGATGTTAAGCAGGCTGGAAATTCGCTGTGGCACCTCGTCTCTGTTTATTTTGTCTTCTGATTGTAATGTCAAAAAGACAAACATATGGTTAGCCAGGGCTACGGAGGCTCCTACGTGAAATGTGCGCTTCAGATGCTCTTTAACAGATGGTTTGATAAACATCTGAAGGCATCCATGACCACATTTCTTCCTCTTGTACTTTCCGAAATATGATTGGGTGAAAAGCTAAAACTTCATGAACCATATGATTTTAATACTATATTATGATCAGAGAAAAAGAAACAGAAGGATTCCAGGGGACTGGGAAGCTGAAACTCAGATTACTTTGTCCAGCATGAGTTCAGTCCTGTAGGTGATGAGAGGAACCTCTTTGGAAGGTTGTCCTCAGCTGTGGTTGCCCTTGACCCTAGTGAACTCAGCAAGACCTTGGCCATTCTATTGAGTGAATGCTGGACTGGGCCACCTCGTAATGTGTATGTATATCTGTGTGTATATCTATCTATCTCTCAGTGTATGTATATGTCTGTCTGAGATCCACACAACATTAATATCTCTGTTCAGGGTGTGATTAAGGCTTTTGTATGCACTGGAGGATGCCTTTGGTTGACTCTGTGGGCCCCTGCTCATCCAACCTAGAGTGTCCGAGGCATCAATAACCACTACTGCCCATGGAAACTGGTGTCAATCACAGGAGCATGATGGGCCATGTTAGCCTGGGTTGGCCTTTGACCTTCTAACCAATTAAACCGATGTCAGAGACTCATGCTGGGACTGACAGTAATCTGGAAATAATCAGTTGCCTTTAGGGGAGCGGATTATTTGCACAGAAGGGACTGCATCTTTCTGTAGGGACTGCAGAGGAGACTAAGAGGAGAGTAACCCACGTGTCTCCCTGAGGCTCTGCATGCTGAATGTCGCACTCCCACGCCGCGACGCTCAGACCCCAGCTCCAGAGCAGCCCCGCTAGCACCACCGGTCCCCAGGGCTACCTGGGGATGCGGGGTCCTATTGCGGGCACCTGAGGAGTCCCCAAGCTGCAGGGAGTGGTGTCGGCTGAGCTTGCATGGGATGCCACGAAGCAAAAGGAATTCCTGCAAATTCCTTCTGTGTGTGCCCGCGAGCTCCTCCGGTCGCCGAGTTCAAGTGTAAAACACGATTGGGATTTTACGCCCTTCAGCCCTTTCAGTCTGGCCATAAACTCAGCAAGCGGTGCCCGCTGGTGGCTAGGTGGGGTGATGGGGGCCACGTCCTTACCCTTCCCCAGGTCGAGGGCTGCTCCATGGCGTGGAGGACCCTGGTGGTGGTGGCGATCTCCTGGCAGGGCAGTGCCTGAGCGGCGATTTGGAGTGGGCTCATGGGAGCTGTGGTGGTGCCTCAGCGAAGCCAGTCACTCCCCAGAAATAGTAGGGCCTTTCTCAAAAGCGTTACGAAAAACAGATGCGTGAACACAGATGTTCAAATCCCTTCCCATATGGGACTGCACCACACCCCGGTTTTATCTATTTTAATTTTTTTTGAATGCCAGGCTTAATATTTCCTGTATGAGAAGTGCAAACAATTCACAGATAAACTAGCTCTCTTTGTGAGTTTTTGGTTATTTGGTTTTTTTTAAAGAAGAAATTTGAACCTTTTGATGGTGTTGGACAAAAGAAGTTAAAGTTTTGGCTCTCCATGGCTTAGACAATTTAAAAAATTTTCTTTTTTATCTGTTTAGAGGAAGAAGAGAGTACTTTTTGTTTCCAATGCAAATGAAAAAAAATCTTCCTGCAATCAATTGCAGATGAACTGATGCCACCAATTCAATGCTGAATGTGTCATTTCTAATAATGACATTTATTGACCACAGTGAGATTATTTCAGAAACCCTCTTGATTTTTTATTTTTTTTTCACTTAACGCTCAAACAGAAAAATCCTGTCATGAACCCGGCCCTCAAAACACCTGTCTTTTAAACCTAGAGTCAGTAATCAAAAGTTTCCTGTCTGGCATTTGCTTCCAGGTCTAATTTTTACTCTCCCCTCATTTCCAGTAAAAGCAAACCGTGCAGAGAGTCACTATGTGGATGCTGCTCAGGAAACTCTAGGTACCACGGGAAATGCGTCGCACGAAACTAATCAAAAGCTGCACGGCTCATTCTCCCTCTACCCTGCTACCACCCGTTCTGATCACTTCTCTGCTTAATAGAGGTACTAGATGAGTGAAAAAAGGTGAAAGAGCCTCCCCATTGCCTGCACAGAAATTAGAGGCTTCCTTGTCTGCTAATGATGGAGAACATGTGAATCAAAGAGACGAGGATGGGGAATTTGGTCTGGGCTAGCAAACCAGTGTCTGCTCAGCAAGGAAGGAGGGCAGGAACTGAAGTTTAACAAATGATGGGGGAAAAAATAAGTAAATTATAATTTAAAAAAAAAAATGTTAAAGATGACCCCTTCCTGCCTGTTGCTCCATCCTTCCTCAGGGTCCGGGGAATCCTCACAAACTGAGTTGCACTGTTCAGCACTGTCAAGTTAGTAGCATGAGAAATTCCAGCTTCCTGCCTCTGTTCAGTCACCGTTCCTTTGGCTCTCTGGACACTACAAATTGACCTTTCCTAGTCTTGTGGCCTTTGGAAGCCACGGCTTGCCTATCTAGCACCTCTACTACGCAGCTAGAGAAGGACTAATCTCAGCCTGTCCCACCAGACGTAGGGGATACGGGTTCCCCTCAGCGTTGACATTGGCATTGTGAATGGTTCTGTTTCTAGATCCCATGGGGAACAGATAGCTAGAGCTGAGGGTTTCGTACGAGCAGTGTTTTCCTCTTTTTCATCAAGTTGACAGTTGTTAGGCAGCTTCAGAGAATTCCCAGTGAGCATCCCTTAGTACACCCATCTAACGGCCATAAGGGTACACCGATACATACGTTGTATTTTACTTATGTGTAAGTACGTCTACTTCCAGCACCTGCACTGGAGGAGTCTCTTCCCCTGCCCCAGACACTGCTTCTCAGCAGCAAACATGCACCTTCTTGAATTAGCAATGCCCGGAGTTTGCATGCTGTGAATGCTGGCAGGTGAACCCCCCCGCAGCCAGGCAGCTGGAAAGCCCAGTAGTGGCAGGGCACTGAGTGATGCCGCATGTTTGTGAAATTGGATTTTTGCATGCTCTTTTTTGGAGTCCGTTTTAATTCTTAAAATCACCAGTCTCTGTCTCCCTCAGAAAGCCAACAAACTACAGTTTTAACAGTATAAAACTACAGTTTTCAAAGTATATGTATCTCTGATTTTCTCCATTAATTGTTCCAACTTGTATCTTTTCTTTTCTTGCTATTTTTTTCCCTGCTGGCTATTTTTATTACCTGTCAGTCTAGAGGCTAGGGCTCGTGCCTGAGACTTGCATGTACCAGAAGCTCGGCAGCAGTGCGGTAAATCCCATCTCTGAATGGGTAACACAGAGACAGGGGGCATCATCTAGGTTTTGTAATAAGCAGTTCTCCACGGTAGGAAATTCCCTTGTACCTGGATAAATAGCCTGAATCTTTGAGTTTAGCCTCCTGCTATGTTTTGAGGGTGCTGTGGCCTTCCTTGAAGTTTATCCTTGAAAGGTCTGTTTAAATATTGGCTGATGATCAGTTGCATAGACAGCATTGCAGTATGTTTCCAAATGACAAAGATTTGGTCAATAGCTTAGCTGAAAAAATCATCCTGTAGTGTGTCTGCTGTAGTAGTTGACATCCCTAGTGTTTCCATTTGCCAGGTGAGTAGTTTTACCTGTGGAGGTGGAGGCGTAGCACAAGCAGGGACTCCTCGCCAGAGAAGGGCTCCTTTCAGTTGCTTCACATTGAGGTTGATTTTGGCAGAGATTAAAACAAGCAGTGATGTTTGTAACGCTGTCCTCTCACCTGTCCATGTCCAGTTCTGTTTTCTGGAAAATCAGCCACTCTGATCTTAATGTCTTCCTTGCATGTCTTCCTAGGCATGGATTTTTAATTGGTAAAGCCAGTATAAATTTTTCTATTTTCTACTGAATTCCTTCCCACTGTGCTCCGCATTTCATCTTTCCCATCTTGAGTTCTGCAAGGGAAAGGGAGGATGAAACAAATTATTATCTCAAGATCTTCTTAATCCATTGGAAACCCTGAGAAGAAGGATTACAGACTGTGGTTCTTCCAGTCAAAAAGGAGTCTTGAACTTTGGAGCAGCTACAAGGGCATCTTTGTTACCCGCATCCATCCTCAATGTAGCGTTATACATACTGTGCTTTAGTAAAACAATAGGTTAACTATGAAGGGACATAAAAATAATCCAAATGTCTTGTTTCCCTGGAACCTTGGGCTGCCTGCTTACAATCCCCCACTGTACGAACTCCTAGGGGAAGATGCCAGCACTTTGATGCATCTGAGGCTGAGTGCTAAACGCCTTCATCTAGGATGCATATAACGAAATAACACTAAATGATGCGGCAATCATGGAAAACTCAATGTAGGTAAATTAATAGAAAACTCCTTAGAAGCCGTGGTTTCTTAATGTACTAAACCAATACTCTCTAGTCAGTAAATGCAATAATGCATGCATATTTAGACAGGAATGTAACTATTCCAAGCCAGATTATCAGGTGTATCATGTTCTGCTTTATAAGAGACTTGCCTGGCGTCTACTCAGAGCGATGAAGGCATCACAGAGAGCTGGCCGTGGGAGGGAACGGCACACAGAGCAGGGAAGGAAAGGTGTTTGCAGAGCCCTTGCCTGGCCTGTGGGTCTGGCTGTAGTGTGCTGCTGAAGTTTCGGAATAATCAGTCAGCTTGAGGATGCAATCTAGCTGTTTTCCTTTTGTCCTGAAATGCAAAACAGCTGAGCTGGCAAAGAGCAGAAGCTTGCGGGGTGATGCAGGACATGTCTGATGTGGTGTTTGACAACGCTCAACATCAATTTGGGGAAAAAACATCTGTGTGCTAGGAGGAGAGGGGCGATTGCAACAGAATGCTGCAAAATACCAAAGGCCAAGGTTAAAGATGTGTGTCAGGCTCCAGTGTCCCTTCAGCCACCCGAGGCCCCACGCTCAGCCAGGTTTACGTGGTGGCTGTGGGGATGGTGCAGCTCTGGTCTTTCCCGTTAGGATTTCAGTGACTGCCTTCATCCCAAGCCTAACACCGTGGTTGTGGATGAGGAAGAGCAGGAGGATTACTCACCATGACATTGATCAGCTGACCTTTTGTTTTCCTTATGCCCGCATTGCTCTACTTCTAGAAACTCCATTCTGTGGGCTGGATTCACCCTTACAATGGCTTTTCTGAAATCACTGGAGGCAGACCAGGCTTGAGCCTGGTCCTCTCTTGATTTCTGCTCTGGTCATGGCAAGTTTTCCACACAGAGATGTATTTTCCTTTCCTTCATCTCTCCAGTAACTGATTTCTGCCTCTTAATCACACCTGCAAATAGACTGGAGCCCAGCAATAGTTGCAAAGGCTGTCATTCACTCCTGGCACTTCTGCCTGGGTTTAACAAGCTGTTCTCATCTGCCATGAGCTCAGCACAAACTCTGGGTTAAAAAACAGCCTCATTTCCCAACGGCAGATAACCTCTGTCTCCTGGCCATAGGTTCTCAGAAGAATGGGACACTGTTACTGGTTGAACTGGTGTGCAGAGGTGGGTCTGAGTCCACGCTAGCCCAACTCAGTTTGGCTAATGTTTGCTGCCTACAAAATGAAAGGAGAAAATGAAACAGTTGCTGAAGCCTGGTTTAAAATTAATGACAAGACAATACAAGTGATACTTTTTATTGATCCAAAATTACTGCTAATGTAATGAATCCATAATTTTTAAAAGTGCTGATTTAATACTATAGAGGACAGTGGCATGAGCCCCAAACCAGAGAGTTTCAAACAGGAGCTCAAACCCCCAGCATTCTAAAAATGCTGATGGCAGCTCAATTGAAGGTTAAGTCTCATCTGAAGGTTAGCATTTTGCTGCTGAGTGCTGGCATGTTGGGCCTAAATGAACCTAAATGCACAGCCCACTAAAGCAGTGAGCATCTTTCTATCAGCTGTGGGACCATGCATCGGTCCTTACGTGCTCATCCAGCCCAGGCTCTCATTTTTTGACTGGCAGCAGAGAAAAAAAAACCAGTTTCTGTCCTTTGTAAAATTCAAGTCAAAAGCTGAAAGTTTTGTAAATCTTCCCCAAAGTCAGCCTGGGAACATAATTTTTTTGGTATCGAATATGTTGTTAATAGGTGCCAACTGAAAGCAGTTATAAAGACCTAGGGGCTAAAGCACACTCTATAATGTTACAGCCTCCCATAATCTTTGTCTCTGGTTACAAAGCCACGGTTTCCCTTCTCTTGCCCCTGGCATGAGCAGGGTGCCTGCCCCATGCTCGCGCCGCTCGTAGCTGTCACAACTGCAAGCTTCAGTTCATGCTGTCGTGTGTGGCTGGGTTACTGCTTCCCTCATGCTCATGTCACCAACACTCACACTTCTCACCCAACCGAGGCTCATGTACCATCTACTTGAGTGACATCTAAATACCGCTTCTCCGAGACACTGCGTCACTCTGCACAATGTTCTAGTTGAACGAGAACATGATCTTGGATTAGCTGACAACATATATCTCTCTCTCTATGTCTGTATTTCTTTTGGACTCTTTCCTACCAGCTCCTGCAGACCCCAACAGCATTCTCCTCTGCAGGGATTGTACTTGCATGTGATTCCAGGTGTTGTTTCCAATGAGAGAGTTGCATGGCAGAAGGAAAAATTCAATTAATTGTTCATGTTGTCTCATGTTGTCTATGTTAAAACAAAGAAGCCGCATCAGGTGTTAGGTTTTTTTCTGAGTAGTGAGTACTCAGGAACAGAACCCACCCAGATCTTAATTGTTTATCAAATTTCTATGAGATTTTTTCATGTGTAGGTGTTGCAGCTTATGCTATCAGGCTTGAAACTCTTTGCTTGTATTCCTCACTGAATTTAACGCTTTCTTTTTTTGCCTTTTGTGATTCTTGCAAGCATTTGCAGGGCATTTGTTGTGGGAATGGAAAAGGGCCCCAAAGAAAAGGGTCCTCAGGGATAGACAATGGCTTTTATGCTGAGGTAGGTGATGGGAGCAAGTCAGCAGAGGATGAGGCACAAAGAGATTGCTGTGAATTCTGGATGGTGGTGTGTTGCTGATTCATTTTTATAAAACTTGTTTTTAAAAACGGCAGGTAGTTCAAAGTATTAGTACTACTGAAATGCGGTAGATTCCAGGAATATTCTTCTGCAACATTAACTAAAATAAAGAAAAAAAAAATTCCAATTGGGCTATTTAGGATCAAATAACAAATAAAATTCCAATCTGGTTTCTAGTCCAAGAAACAGAATGAGAAATTCTTTTAAACCTTTGGCTCATCACGTACAATGATTTTGGTAGCATTAGTGACTAAGGCTTACATCCAGAAAGGTATTTAGGCACATGCTCGTTCTAGATTCCTGTGTGGATTTGTAGCTCTGCTGAACAAACGTCTGTTGGTGCCATGGCTTGCAGACAGACCCTGCAGGTAGGCAGCACTCTGGAGATGAAATCTCCAGTACTTATCTGAATTGAAAATGCACCATTAATTCAAATAATTCTGATTTTCTAACTTGGTTGTGAACAGATTTTATTCTTCCTCAAATGTATCTTTCAATGTGAAACTGTGGCCCAGCCAGTGGCCAGATAACTCTGCCCTACAGCCCAGGAGCTACTCTCCCCATTCCCTGGGCGCTGCATCAGGGCAGCGGTGCCTTCCTGGGATCACACCCTGCCACTCTGGAAAATGCTGCCTAAGCACCTTTCCCTCCCTGTAAATGTTCAATGTCTTGCAATGTAAAGTGACTTTGTAAAAATAGCACCTTCTTACTCGACAAATCTGCTTCCTCTGTGTCTTCTGAGTCACGTCTTCTTCCTTTACTGACAAAACCGCATGTCTGTTCCCATCAGCACAGCACAGCTGATATGGCTGGGGAAAAGTGAGCTGCATTTTGCTTTGCTTCACGTATTGGCAGCAAAGTTCTGACTGAAGGACGCCGTGCCAGTTTTGAAGGCAAAGGAGAACTGTTTGGCTCTGAGTTTTAAGGTGGCGTTGCTGAGAGACAGCAAAACCCAGGTCTGTGGTTGGTGACCTGGAAATCTGATGTGGAAATCAAAATTCCTGCAAACTGAGCCAGAGCATTGGCAGCAAAACGACAAGTGGCTACTGCAGCGGTACAGAGTATTGGGAATTCAATCTGTGTTTTTACTCAGTTTTGGTTTACCTACATATAAAATATTGGCTATATGTGCAAGTGCCTTGCACTGGTTGTCTAACCTCTATTAGTGTATTTTCATAATCAACTGCTATTCAGAAAATATCAAATTATCCAAAACTATTTGCAGTTTGATTTCCCCAGTGCTGTCTCTATGAAGTTTGCCTGTTCATAAAGATTCACAAATTCTTTCTGCTTTGCGATTTTCATGTGAAAATTCATCATCTTCATTTAGGTGAAAGTTTTTAATCACCAATTTCAGAATTTGGAAAATAATTAGAGCTGGGTGGTCAGCGGACCATTTCTCGGTGAGATGATCTCTGCTTCTGGAGGGATCTTCTTTTCAAACCATAATTACAAGGTTTTAAAGAAGTTGGATTCTAATAGAAAAAGAGCAATAAAATGCCATATTTGGAAGCTGTAAATTTTTTCTTTGCATGTTTATGACACCCGTAGCAGACCTACAGGTAGATGTTAGCTGGCTTTTAGGTTGAATCTTTATAGGATACAAAGGAGTTGCACATTGAAGTGTTCGTATTTAAGTATTTAAACATCAGACAGGAAAAAGTGGAACTCTTTGGAATATATAAAAGGGGCAGATCGTGTTTGAAGAGGGAGGAAATACAGGAGCTGAAGAAAGGGAAAGGGCAGGTCTGAGCACCAGAAGTGAAGTGTTTCAAAGAAAGTTAAAAATCTAAGATAAAGGCGCTTTTTTAAACTGGTATTTTCTTACTAGCTGTAGGGTTTTGGAAGGCAGCTGTGAAAGATAAGCTTCCTCGCTTGTGGTCGGAGCTGATCAGTGATTTAAGGAGTCATAACCTCATCGTTTAACGTCATTCTGTCCCGCCAGCCCTGGCATCCCACAAGGGGCTTCTGTTTAAGTCCTCATTATTTTCTCTTTCTTAATAATCATTCCCATTTCACTCATTATGGCGGAAACTTTTCTACAATGCTTTCTTTAAAAAAAATAAAATTAAAAATTTAATAAATAGTAAAACAAACAAACAAACAAAAAAGCCAACAGCAAAACTACATCTCACTGCTGCTTGGAAGTGCTCTTGGTTTCTAATGGCTGGTGGGGAAGGACTGCGTGGTTTCCAGAATGACTCCTCCTGCTGTCTCCTTTTTGTCTTTGTTTCAACGTGTTTCTCTGAACAGTCAGAAGGTCAGTTTGAAAGATCGTGTCTTCTCCAGTCCCCGCGGTGCTGGCACCAAAGGGAAAGGCTCTCCACAGGCTCAGGGCATCAGGAGGTCCCCCAGTGCTGACCAAAGCATCGAGGACAGCCCAAGCAAAGTGCCCAAGAGCTGGAGTTTTGGAGACCGCAGCCGAGCCCGGCAAGCTTTCCGCATCAAGGGAGCGGCATCACGGCAAAACTCAGAAGGTGAGGGCTTGGGATGCCATGCCGGACCCCAGATCCTCGGCTGGCCCCCACATCCTCTCCCTCTCCACCTAGGAAGGGCATAGCTGCCAGCTGGGGTGCGTACATAGGTCTCCTTCCCCTTCTAGTCCTTTAGCTTGGAGTATAGTAAGAAATAAGAAACCCCCCTACTGACAGTCATGGTCATGCATATATTTATATATGTATAGGGATGGGGAAAGGAGGAAGAGTCAGGCAGCTAGAGATGGATGAGAGCTGCAGTTGGCATTGCTGGATGTCACCTTAACACGTCTTGGGAAATGCTGTCATGTGGATGCTCAGCAGATTCTCTCTGGTGTTTCCCCCGGGGTTGCTGTTTGCAATCTGACTTGTCTTTCCTTGTGCGGCACCAGCACGGGGAATAGTAACGTGTCGTCTTTATTCCTCCCCCTCCCAAACTCAGAAGCAAGCCTCCCCGGAGAAGACATTCCCGATGAGAACAAAAGCTGCAACTGCGAGTTTGTCACAGAAGATTTGACGCCAGGATTGAAAGTCAGCATCAGGGCAGTGTGGTAAGAGAGGGGACGGGGGGAAAGCGGGCCAGAAAAATAACTAACGGGGGGGAAAAATAAATGTAAAGTCCAAGCAGAGGTGGCAAATGCTGAAATGTCTGTGCTGCAGGCTGTTTTTCCCCTGGGTGGCCTGCCCTCCTTTACAGAAAATTCTGCCAGAATTTTTGCTGAGGGAAGGAATAAGTGGAGAAACAGGAAAATCCCTGCAGGGATGCATCCAAATGATCGTTCTCGCCAGCTTTGAGAATTAATGCTGACATCTATAAAAGTGGTGTAGAGAGGACACTCACACAGCTGACAGTCCAGGGGGCACCGAGGACCCCCCCATCTCAGACAGGGCTTCAGCCCTGAGCCCCCATAAGCCCCTTCCCCTCTCCTAGTGCCGCATCCTCTCCCAGACCCACAGCGCTGGGATTTATTCCATTTTCCTTCCAAAGCAGCTCCCCGTGGTGTTTTTTATCCACCACTAAGCAGGTCAGGCTGCAGTCCAGGGACTATATGTTGCCTTTCCTCTCCGTCTCCTGCAGCATTATGAGGTTTCTCGTCTCCAAGCGCAAGTTTAAGGAGAGCCTTCGGCCCTATGATGTGATGGATGTCATCGAGCAGTATTCAGCCGGCCACCTGGACATGCTCTCCCGGATTAAAAACCTTCAGGCCAGGCAAGAAACCCCTCTCTTTGCTTCATTTTTTCACTGCTTTTTGTTCATTGTGGAGGTGTTGCCAGGAGACACTTTCCTTTGCAGCTACAACTTATTCTTTTTCTTCCTAAGAGAAAAGCCTCAAGGAAAACATCAATGCTTGTGGCTGGAACCCACAGGGATGAGCAGGACAGGGACTGAAAATGGTGGTTATGCCACTAAAATTGCCTCAGTGCCCACCCCAGGACATACACACAAAAATCACGGCTCATCCTCCTACTTTACTTGGGGAGTTCCCATCATTATAGAATATCCCATGGGAAAGGCAGGTGTGGACCTCTGTGGTCATTCTGGTGGGATGACAAAGGTCTGGTGCCCCAGTTTTAACGCTGATGTGGCTAATTTGGGAGTGACACAAATTAAAATGTGGTGTGCTGGTTGTGACCCTGCTGCTGTGGGTAGAGGGAGCAGAGAGGAGGCAGCAGCTTCCTCCTGCTGCTGGGATGCTCAGCTGCTTTGGGTGGGATCCTTCCTCGGATGGCACAGCCTGCTGAAAATGTGTGCAGATGGGGATTTCTCTTCCAAGCCCACCACCACAGGCATGGTTGAGCTGAGCTGCGTTTCAGCTTCTGTGCTCAAACTTTAGGAGCAGTTAGTTTCCATAGGGGAAGAAATGTGGAAAAGGGACAAATGGAACCGAGAAAAGCATTTAAAATTTAATTTTCTCCTGAAAAAAAAAAACAAACAACCAAAACCAGATTTTGTCCCCTGAAGAGAGGATCTGAGCTAAACTTTTTTATTTGACCACTCTTCCCTCAGCCCTGATGTCCCACGATGAAAAGGAGACCCCAGACCCCCAACACCCCCCGGCTGTGTCGGCTCAGCACAAGTAGCCCCAGTTCTGCTGAGCTTGAAGGACACCCAGAATGGAGGCGGGGCTTGGCCGTAGGCTACCTCCAGTCAAAATAATACATTATTTTATTTTACACTGGGAGAACAAAATTATTGCCCTTGATGGCTGTGGCAGCCCAGCTTCCTCTGGAATCCACTGGGGAAGTTTTCCTTTCATTTCAAACTTATCTAGGTCCCTGGCAGAGGCAGCAAATGTGCAAAAAAAAAGTGTTTGGGTATGCAAACAGCTAATATGAATCCCAGGAATGAAATAGGAGCATTGTCTTAGGAAAAAGAGGAATCGCTTTTCTGCCATTAATCTCTCAGAGACCGTTTTAAGTCTGCTATTTTTGATGTTCCAGCAGCAGAGGTAACGCTCTCAGTGTTGCTGCACGCAGTGTGTTTCCCAGAAGGTAAATTCTCCCTTGTGATGGAGACGAAAATATCGCGGAGAATTTCCTCTCTTTGAGCCTCTCACCCCTGTTCAGTATGAATGCAGTGATTATAGATCCAAGACACGTAGCTGAATCTGGAGGGGGGAGAGGAGGAGGAGGAGGGGATTGATATTTCCTAATTTTAATAACCTGAAATGAGCTCCAGGCTGCCTCCGCAGTGGGTGGTGAGCCATTGGGGTTGGCATCACCACTGGCTCCAGGTGGGACACCCAAGTTTCCAGCACCCCAAGCTGGTGTAGCAGATTGCCTCACCATCCACCCAAGTTTCCCATTGCCAGTCCTTCAAGGTGATGTGCTGCAGTGACAGAGTAGTTTGGTTGGATGTTTTGGGTTGTTTTTTTTTTGCCGGGGGGGAGGTACGGAGTTACAGTTTTCAAAGACCAAACTGAATTCTCCTCTTAGTTGTACCTGTGGGACTGCAAGGCTGAGGCTGCTGAGGCTGGATAGGCTAGGGCTGCCATCTACCCCATTGTAGGGAGGCCAGGAGGACCAGGAGCTGTTTCAAAAGTGTGAAGTACCTGGATTTGGTATCTTGGGCTACCAGGCAGCTTCACTGGTTTCACTGTCCCCACCTAGCAGGAGATCAGCGATGGAGCAGAGCCCTGCGGGGCCATCCTTTGAAGCACTCCTCATCATAGCCAGATGGGCACCAGGAGGTCCCATGGCTGATCACCTGCCCAGTACAACTGGAAGGGGCACCCTGTAGATGAGGTGTGTGCCTGGGGTGGCCGTGGCCAATGCTGGGCATGACCAACTGATGCTAGACGCACAGTGCACCCATACGGTGGAGCCCAGGGAGGTTGTCACGGGGCGTGTTGGGGAGCAGATATTTTTATTTCCCTTTCCTTCAGCAATCAAAGCACTGTGTTCTCCCTGCCAGCTCAGCTCGGCAGGGCTGGCTGTGACCTCCCGTAGCCAGGGCTTTGGTGGATTAAAGCTGCATTGAAGCAAATTTCTGGAGTGTTTACATGCACTTTCGTCTTTAATCATTAATGCCTCTGTCACTGTGTCTGTAATGTGCTCTTTTCAGTGTTGTGTTCACACTGTCTCGTGTCTCATCCTGACACCTTGCCAACCATGGATGTCTCCCATTCATTGAGCTATACAGTCCTGCAGCGTATCTCGCCGACTCCCAATGGCTCATGTTTTTCTGAACTAGCAGAGGATGTATTATCTAGCACTGGAACTGGAAGGAGAATGAATCTATGTTGTTTCGTATCTAACTGCCTCAATGGGATATTGCTACACATATGCAAATATATTCCAGAGGGTAAAGCATGTTGCCTATTATATCTGGGGTGGGGGGGGCCTCCTAATGATGTTTCAGTGGTGCCGAAGTCTCCAAATCTTACTCCGAGGTGGGTAAGGCTCTGGCTTTCACCGACAACCAGGTGGTAGGAGAGAGCTTTCTGTTTCCAGCAGAATATATTTTCAAATTCTCTCTCTCTTTCTTTCTCTGTCGTTCTGTTTTTCAGTTGTTTCTTTCTGCAACTTTTCTGACCAACTTTTCTCTATGTGTTGCTTCATTATGCATTTTGCTGGTGTCTTTTTTCTTATTTACTTTGCCAGGATAGATATGATTGTGGGTCCCCCACCCCCTTCAACTCCCCGGCATAAGAAGTATCCAACCAAAGGACCCATGTATTCTTCCAAAGAATCTCCCCAATACTCGCCTAGGTTAGGATTCACCAAAATGCCGCTTTCTCTGGATTTTTCATTTGCTTAATGTCAAACCCCTTTCATTCCAGTTATATGACGGCATTTATCACCTAGCAGTGCAGCTTGCTAAATCATGACTCAGAAGGGCTTGCTACTCTGGATATGCTCTGATTTACTTTCAGTAATGAGCTTTCACACTAGGCAAGCCAAAGGAAAAAAAAAAAAAGGACATTCATACAGTCATCAGTAACCATCAGTCTCTTCAACTAGTGTATTTTCTATTTTCAATCTTCTTCTAGGTGTTAGAAAGCAAAACTGTATCTTTTTGACTCTATCTATCTAATTGTATCTATGTAAAAGGTGAAATATTTACCCACAAAGCCAATAGAAACTGAACAACCTGCTTTCTGAAAGGTTAAACACTCCACACAGAAGCAAAGGAGCCTCTGCAGCTCTTTGAAAGGAGTTTACTTCAGTGGGCAAAGTAAGAATGAAGTGTTTCACATCCGATGAACACAGTGATCTCTTTGTCTGGCTGATGCAACTGTACTGACCAGGGAGGAAAAAACCTGTGCTAAAATGTTACACCCACGGGACTCATATTAAAAAAAAATAAAATCCTGATTTTGCAAGCGAAAAGAAGAGCAGGCGTCAAACCAGCCCTCAGGCGTGCAGCAAGATTTTTCTGATTGCCCTTACTAAGTTCTTGCCTTAGGTAAAACTGTTCCTGAAGCTGATGCCATGAGAGATATATTCAGAATTTTAGAGCATTCTGAGGTCTGGGCAGCAGGGCCATGAGCTGAGCTGTATTTTCACCTTGTATTGAGACCACTGGAGCCTGAGGCAGGTACAAATATTTGCCAGAACGTCATTTTCTGTGCACAAATAGTAGGTGATTTTTAAATGCAGCAAGCTTAGCCTCAAATATCTTTTTTTCTAAATATACTTGCCCTCCCTAAGAGCTAATACATAACAAATCTCTTGATTTTTATTTAAGCTGCTCTGAGTAATCTTCGCTAGAGGAATGTGAGTAAAAGGAATATTGAAAGCTTACCTTTTCCCACTCAGCTAGCTCATAGATTAAAAAAAAAATTAAAGAATTTTCCAGAAGCCTCAAGCTTTGTGCTTGGAAAAAAAGTTGCTCTCAGAAAAGCATTTCTCTCATTTCTCCTCCCGGCCAAATGATGAGGCCCAAATCTAGTCTTTAAACATGAAATAACTTTCTTATCTGCAGAAACATTTTGATTTTAAAATAAAAATACATATTCAAGTGGTTTTTATTGCATTTAACCTATGTGCAAGAAGCCTTCACTGGAGGCAAGGATTTAATGTAATTCTGGGGGAGGAAGCCTCAAATTAGGACAGACATTGTATTCCATCCGAGTCTATTGCTATATCAGCTTAATGTTAATGACTTCTCTCTCCCCTGTTTTTGCAGTTTCTAATACTGATGGCCAGATTAAAAATCTGTTCGCACATGCCCACTAGACTCCTGGGACATTAAGACTTTTAAAAATAATTGCTCCCTTTTAAAATGAATTTTCTCATTTCTTCTTTATCAAGCTGTGACTGAGAGGCTGCAGAAAGCAGCAGAGTACAGAAGGCTGCTGAAATCTCTGCTCCCACCCATGGGCAGGCTTATGGTGTGCTGAATTTTTGGCAGTTGCATCCTCCCACAGACACCGGTGGGACTTTGGAGGTGCCCGATGGATGGGGACCAGAGCTCTGAGCAGCCCCAAGCCCAAATCCAGAAACTCCAGGTCAGGCTGTGCTGCTGCCACGGGTTCCATCATCTCAGCGCCACGTGTGTCCATGCCATGGGGACACGTGCTGTGGGGTCCCCGTGGGCTGCACCAGCCTCTCCTTTTCAGCCTGCACGCCCCTGTTTTAGCCAGAGAAACCACACCAAGTGATGTCCCATGAGCTTTCTCGACCCCGTGGGTTGCCTTGTGGTACGCTAGTGACAAGGGTCAGTTCAGCCAAAAGGTTTCTGCAAGTAGCTCCCAGCAAAGACAGCTGGTTACCACTGGATGTCCACGGCTGTGGTTTGGCTGAAGGTGTTTGCTCCACGCTGTATACACAGACAATTTGGATTAAATTCTCTTGATCAGCTGATTTAACATAAAACCAGGTGCGACCTCAGCTGTAATTTTTAGACAACAGATACTGGTCAAAATATGTCTAGAGCAAACTTTGTTGCCAAATGAGGAGGTAAGTAGCCAGTCCTGTGACATGGATGAAGGGGGTTTGGCTTCAATGCCTGGATTGTGTACACAAAATTATAAGAGATAAAGAAAAAAAAAAAAGAAAAGAATCAAATATATATTCCCAAACACTTCATTTTTATCTTCATTTGAGCCGTTTGACCTTTTGATGTCTGCTTCTGGCCCGAGGGTGACATATTACACCTCTTTGCATGCACTGTTAGCATGAAGCATAATGAAGCATGAGAAAACCTGCACTGTGGCTGATGCAAGACTACATTTTTTTTGTATCATTAGAAAGAAGGAAAGATATCAAAGTTCACTTTAAAGAGCAACCCCCTTTCTCTCTCCCTCTCAAACTAAGACCCAGCAGAGCCTATCAAGGACAGCAGATGGCACAGTTTGTCACGCATCCTTAGAAATCTCTGAATCCTCTTCTGCCACACAGGGGAAAACACAGGGCTGACTCTTCCAAAGCCTCAGCTGAATTTTTCCCTCTGCACATGTGTATTTGACACAGCCAAAGTAAGTGTCAGGAATACATAAGGCTCCCACGGGGTGTAGTGCAGAAGTGGGGTTTGGCATCTCAGAAGATTCATGGTCCTTTGTCACGCATTAGGAACATAGGCTGTCCCCTTCTGCTTGCAGAAGTGGAACATGTTCTCTGTTCTGTCTTCTTCATCTCTTGAGCTTTGTTGCCCAATCGGAACAAACCCTCAAACTCTTTTATAACGGCTTTGCAGTGCTCAGCCAGGCACAGGTGGGTTGGGAGCTCGTGAGGGAATTCCTCTTCTATCAGATAAGGCACAAATGAAATCTTTGCTGAGGGTAGGAGCATGCTTCTCCCAAGGGAAGAAAAGGGGTGAGAGATCTTGAGCCTGGTTTCTCTCATCAAGAGAGAAGGACTTGGTTCACCACCTTCTCCCCTCTGTGCACTGAAGTCGGTGGCCCACAGCTGCCCACCACACTGTCCTCCGTGCAGACCCTGCCTGCATGGCGAGATCTGCCTCCCTGGCTTCTCAGAGCTGTGGAAGATTACCACCTCAGGAGTCAGGACTATGTTATGGACATGAAGGGAGTGGATCAAGCAGGAATTCTCCTGGGCTCTGGTATCAATGGTATGTGGGCACAGGCTTCTCAATGCTTTATGGGTGAGCTCTGTGGAGGGCCTCAGTCCTGCTTTTAAATCACAGCAGGTCTACAGGCAAGTTGTTTCCAGCCTGAAGATGATGGAAGAAGTCATTTCTCTTCTATGTGATGCTAGTCATCACTCCATCTGTGAAGTGCCAGCTGGCCTTCTGTGCTTCACATGGGTTATGTGAGGTTCACTTACTGGATGGCTCTTCTCTTAAGGACAAGGAAGACAGCAGAAGTCCTCCCTCAACTCCTGCAAGATTAGAAATAGGGTTGCACCAGACTCTCTCTGCTATCACAATACACCATAGCATGGCAACATTCAATTTCCCCCTCTGTGTTACAGTCTGTCCTGCCTCCCTGCTCTACTCAGCAGCTGTTGAAGGACATCTCATTTCTGTTAGTGGGCACATCTCAGTGTTAGTGCTGTGCTAGCTGGGACCTGAGGACAGAGCACCCGGGTTGTTCTTGGCCTTCCACAGTATTCAGCAGCGTTTAGACTTCGGGCCTCTTTAAACGCATGTTCATTGTTTTACTAGTCTACTTGCTTGTGCATACAGGAGAGGAGTTCGTACAGTGGCTGTACTACGCCTTGACTTGTGATTCCAAACCAAGGTAGCCCGAGGTATCCAATTTAATACCTCTTTGCTTACATGGTAATAACAACGTTGTCATAGGATTTCTTGTGCTGTATGTCCTGTCAGTAATTACATCCCTTGTGGGGAGTTCCTGTACGTGTCAGTACTTTCCTTCTCCCATTACAAGAGAGAAATAAGGCATGCGTATTCCTCACACTTGTAATTGCAGCACTTGGTGCTCCTTGTACTCCTGCGCTTATATTGCTAAGCAAAGGATCAAACGTGACTTTTTAAACAGAACGGTATTCTGCCACATCCCTGCCCAAATGAAGTATCTTCTGGGATCAAAGATAAACTCTAAAATAATTGCTGGCTTATATTTTGTGTCTTTGGTGTGATGTGCTCATCCACTTCATCTCTTTGAGCCAGATCTTGTGGTGCTGTAAACTGCTGTTGCTCTAATATAAGCTAAGGGAGCCACTGATACCTGTCCCTTAATGTCAACAGCCAACATATGTACTAAGTCCCTGTCAAACGTAAAGAGAACAGATAGCTCTTGTGTTGGAAATAGCCTTCCGTCTCATTCCTTTCCTTGGTTTTTGTTTGTTCATTTTCCCCTGTCTGTCTGTGTTCAGCTCCTTCCATTTCTTCCTCCTGGTGCATGGACCCATGACCCACACAGCAGAACTGCGTAAGAAGCATTTTGAGTTTTCCGCTCAAGATACCTCAACTTGGTTTCAGTCAGATTAATTAACCCTTCTTTTCCCCCGCCACCCTGATGTTTGGTGCATTATGCAAGAGTAAAGTTTGCCTGATGTAGAATGAGGTTATAAACGGGGCTGCCATTAAGAAACTGTTCCAAAACTGAGTTGCTCCCCTGATGTTTGAGGGGTCAAGAAGTTCTGGTGTTTACTCTCTAGCAAATTTATATTTGATGCCTCAAATAAAATTGACTTCCAGCTTCCAGACTGGCTCTGCCCTCCTTCCTAGGCATACAGAGCTATACATCAACCCAGGTATTTCTATACTGGGAACGAGGAGTTGCAAATGTAACGTGTGTAAAGAAGTTAGTAGCAAACAACATGCCCAGTAGCTTTAGCTGCTGATTTGGCAGGAGTGTCCTCTGCTATTATGCGCTTGGGGCCCTGCTAAGAGAAAACATCTAATGACACAGGTGTGAATCGCATTAGCATTTTAATAAAGACAATTTAGTAATGTTTGGTGAGTTATGACCAAATTCAGCCTTGATGTAATTCCACTAAAACAGTTAGTTTATATATGTACACCTGCTTGTCTGGATCTTAGGACAAGTGGCTCATTTTCATGGACCGGAGAATTACACACTTACATTTGCATTGAGGAGAGGAAACTGCTGCAAAGACTGAAAAAAATCCCATTGACATATGCTAGACAGAAAACTTGATCTTCCTGCA
This sequence comes from Falco rusticolus, assembly GCF_015220075.1. Classification (NCBI taxonomy): domain Eukaryota; kingdom Metazoa; phylum Chordata; class Aves; order Falconiformes; family Falconidae; genus Falco; species Falco rusticolus. The sequence goes on from NC_051196.1 coordinate 23,434,770, forward strand.
AAATAATAATTTCTCAGTACAAATAAGAAGCTAATTGATTTGGAAGAAAGCCAGTTAATGAAATTCTTTGCAGTGGGTAAATTTACTGTGCATAATGTGCCAGGTTTTATCTGTATAAACAGAAACGGATGATTTCAAACTCTGCTAATACTGCTCTGAATTTTGCATCTGAATTAACACTTCAGTGCCACTGCGTGTCTGTGAGTAATTTGGAGTGTTAGTTGGGAAAGAGGCTGTTGCTTTGTCCCACGGAGGCGCGACAAGTGGAGCCCTCCTTGCCTGCTGCCTCCAACTGACTCCAGGTCCTTTTCCTGGGGCGGGGGGATTTTCTGATCCCGGTAGAGTTGACCAGATCGTTGGGAGAGGATCCTCTATGACCGACAAGGATCGGACCAAAGGGCCAGCAGAGGGAGAGCTGCCTGAAGACCCCAGCATGATGGGCAGGCTTGGGAAAGTTGAAAAGCAGGTATGTTGGGTCAGGACGGGGGTTCTTAGCAGAGGGTGTTGCATGAGTTGTGTTGGTTTTTTCTTGCCTTATTTTTCCCCAGTGGGACATTACCATTTAGAAAAAAAAGTAAAAGCTAAGAATATTTTGAAAAATAAACAAGGTGGATGTTATAAAAGGGTGCTAAATGTCTTAGAAACCTAAGTACTACTTTCAAAACAGGCACTTAGGAGCCTGTGACATGTAGTCTTTCAATTTTAGTGAGCTGACCAAAAGTCGATGTTATTTTTGAAAATGGCACATTGGTTTCTTTGCCACCACACTAGGCATGTTTCAAACGAGTCCATGAGCCTGTCTGCTATAGCTGCTGGCCTTGCTGAAGATGAAAATGTTCCTAGAGGATAAGGCTCAGAAATCCCCATGGCCATCTGAGCCCAGGCAAGTGCCAGATGCAGTAAGGAGCTGAAAGGATGCGAGCGTGCTCGGGCGTTCCTGGAATTTGTTGCCTGTTGAAAAGATTATAGGAGCTTAAGGAAAACCCTGTAACAAGGTGGAGAATTAAATGCTTCAGAACAGGACAATTAGATATTTACTAGAAGTTTCAGTTTGGTGTAGGTCAGTGTAGGCAGAGGTCATCTATGGTGCCCAGCCCCACACGCGTGCCTAGATGGGTTGGAAGTTGCTTGTACTCGGGATGTTAATGTGCATCAACCCACATGTAGCACTGGAACTGTGGTGTTTTGCAGGTTCAGTCGATGGAGAAGAAGCTGGACTTCCTGGTGAACATTTACATGCAGCGGATGGGCATCCCACCGACAGAGACAGAGGCTTATTTTGGGTCCAAAGAACCAGACCCAGCACCTCCCTACCACAGTCCTGAAGACAGCAGGGAGCACATTGACAAGAACGGCTGCATCATCAAGATCATCAGGTCCACCAGCTCCATGGGTCAGAAGAACTTCTCTGCTCCGCCAGCCCCAACCAACACATGCCCGCCCTCGACGTCGTGCCAGCAGCAGGTCTACCAGCGGCAAAGCCATGGCTCCTCGCCCGTTGGAGACCCTGGCTCGCTGGTCCGCATCCCACCTCCGCCCTCCCACGAGCGCTCCTTGTCAGCGTACAGCAGCGGGCACAGGGCGAGCGCAGAGTACCTGAGGAACGAAGACATTACAACCAAACACCACGAGAGTGCCATGAGAGACAGCGACACGTCCATCTCCATCCCCTCGGTAGACCATGAGGAACTGGAGCGCTCTTTCAGTGGCTTTAGCATCTCCCAGTCCAAAGAGAATTTGGACATCCTTAACAACGGTTGCTATGCAGCCGTGGCCAAAATCAGACCCTACATTGCAGAAGGGGAATCAGACACCGATTCTGACCTCTGCACGCCCTGCGGTCCTCCTCCCAGGTCGGCCACGGGCGAGGGACCCTTCAGTGACATGGGCTGGTCAGCCCCCAGGCAGTGATGCCTTCTTGCAGCCACCAAGCCACGTCCGAGCGCTGGCAGCTGCCTGCTCCAGCTGTCCATGCATCGAACTTCTCACGGAGATTGACAGCTAAGGTTTTCCTCCTTCTGGGACATCCTTAGCTGGCAGATACTTTCTTGCCGCTTACTCTGGGGGGTGGGGAACAAGCAGGTCCAAACCTGCATTTGTGGAAGAGGTCACAGTGCTGAGCGAACTGGAGCCATGAAGTCCAGGTTTCTTTCATACTCTCTTTCTAAGATCATTAGGTGAAATTACTTCGTGGTGCAGGGTAGGCAATTTGCATTTCTTGGGAATCTTCAGAAGTGCAAGGTAGGAGTAAATCACCCAGCCAGGGCTCTTGGAGATCACAGTAACTGGTGGCTGACAAGTGTTAAGCAGGATTCGCCACGTCCTGGCACTGGTGATTACACCTTTAGGTATTTTGGAGTTGCAGAATGAACACGTGTCTGTCTCTGGCTTAGATTTCAGGTCACGTGTAATTATGGGAGGGAGGCTGTTCCTCATTAACTGTCAGGAAGGTGGCATAATTCCAATATAATACATAGAAACATTGCCTAGGCCCCTGGAGGGAAGGGATGGTGGTTGGAATATTTGCATGAAAAGAAGGCATGGCCTCAGTGTGGGACAGGTTAGGATACTGCTTTGAACCAGAATGGTTTGGAAATCAGCCCATCTTGGGAAACTGGGAAACTCAGAAACAGGAGCTTGAGTGCAAGAAGATAGACAACCCAGAGGGCACATAAATGAGACAGAGAAGGAGGACAAGAGGCTATGGGGCTGGAATTTTATTTTTTAAACCATGTATTATATTTAAGTATCTCTCCTCCCATTGACGATGGACCTGGAGGTGCTTTGGAAGCAAAGGCAAACCAAAGGCAACCCCTCTGGAGGGCTGCCATGGTGTGAAGCCGTTCTTGTGGCCAGCAGTGCTGTTGTGGAGGCACAGCCACCAGGCAAAGGGAGAGGGTGGATATGCAAGATGCTGTGGTCCCTGTGCAGCTGTGAGTTAAGTGCTGAGCTCCATCCTTTTCAAGCTCTGTTGGTCAGAGTGGGCAATTTTCTTACAGTTTGCATTGTGCCTGAACACTTTCGCACACACCATGCCCCGTGAAAAATCTTCCTTTTCTTCTTCTGCCCTGCCAAGAATCTCACACCCATGTTCTCGGGACGTCCTGTGGTTTTGTTTGGATCCCTCAAGCTGAGTTAAGAGGTGCTTCTTCATTTCTTCATGGTCTTTCAGACGCCTCTTAGCTGTGCTTGCCCGCAAGTTGTGCCAATCCCAGTCTGCCCCATTTTGTTGTTGTTAAAGTACTTTCTCTTGGAAAGATCATTGTGTCATTACTGGGAACCTCACAGTGCATTCAGTGGGGGGAAGGCAAGGGGAAAAGACATGCTCAAAGTTTCTTTTGGGACCAAAACAAAGTCACAAAGTGATCCTTGGATAGGTTGGTGGATTTTTTTTGCAAGGGGGTGGACCAGGAAAGGTTGTGTTTGGGATCCATCTCCCGGGCTGGGACACCATGGCCGGCATTGTGCCTCTGAACCCTCCCACCTATCTACAGCCCAAATCCCGTGTGTGTTTTCTGCTGGGGCTGTGCCTGTGATTGTAAACCCCATCTCTCCACATTTTCCCTGTGTCATATCAAGAGCCTGCTAAGGATATTTAGGTGACAACTTCATTTCTGTGTGGCCTTTGAGAGGCTGGACATTGGCTTGCTTGGGGTGAAGGGAGAATCACAGCCTTTTTCTCTCCTCCTGTTTGCCTGACCAGAGGCAGCAAGCAGTGGAGGCCCAGGACTATGTTGGCCTTGGGGAAGATGTGGGTGCAGTCTGACAGCTTGCAGACAGGCAATAAAACCATCCTTTTGCTAGTGCTCAGGACCAACACGCTCATCTTCTCATGGGATTGGGAGTGGAGAAAGGCTCTGCAAATTTTTTCCTGCCATTTTTCACCATTCAGGAAGAGAAAACATTTTTCTTACAGGGAACTTAGGCTTCCAGCCGTGCTAGTTCCTTTCTTTCCCATTTGATCCATTTTTTTGTTACCTCCTGCAATGTTTCCCTCTCTGTTTGTGCTCACAAACGAATGCCTTTTGGCTCCACATTTCTTTGTGCAAAGTGAACCTAGCAATGCCCTTACACCTTGAATGCAAAATGGCTGCAGATTGTGCAATTTTGCCCAGGCGTGCTGCAGAATGAGAAGTTTTCTGGTAGGTTAAGAAATGTCAGCAGCTCCCAGCTCAGGCTTGGTGGCAAGTGTTTTCTCGTGACCGCAGGAATGGAAATTACATTGGGTGAGGCAAAAGTCAACATTGTTCCAGACAGCTGCTCATTGCAAGTTTTGTCCAAGTCAGAGATAACAAAGATTTATTACCCTATTTGTTTGCAATTATTTTTCGAGGCCTGCTGGAAATTTGGCACAGAAATAAAGTCAGGAAATCCAGATGAGGATGAGGATGATGTCATGTGGTCCTATTGCAGCACAGGTGCATGACTCATCTTTAAGACAGTAGGCAAAGTCAACAGAACTTCATGGCACAATTTTTGCAGCATGTAATTTCCATAATTTCCTAATTTTGAAACCCTATTGGCTCTATTTTGAACATCCATTTCCTAGTTCTTCATGCAAAATCCCTTTCTCCTGCCCAGCTGATGTTACACCCTTGAAAGGAGATGGTGCCAGTGTGTCCCGAGGTGGTGCAGCTCCACTGTGTCCACTGGGATGTCTGCAGGGGAAAGCTAGTGGTCTTCCACCTCCTTTAGGGCCTACACGAGAAGGATTGTGGTTTCCCTCTTCAAGTTACTGTATCAGCTTGTAAAGCTGACTGGTAGCTTTAAAAGGTTTTGGGCTTGTCCCACAGTCATTGATTACAGAAAACTGGGTTTATGTACATCCAGCACAGATTGTGTCTTGCTGCTGCAAATTTCTCATAGAATTTTCTTGGGAAGGTGTAAGAAATATTCTGCCTTTATCTGTGGCATCATTTGAAAGAAATTCTGACACATGCCTCCATCCACAACCATGCTATAAATCATCACGTCTCATTCATCTATTCAAGAAAACCTGGATTTTGTCGGTAACTTGCACCAGAATTAACTCGGAGTAATGCTTCTTATTTCCATAAAAATGATTTATGCCTGTGTAAATGATAACAGAGCCTTCTTGTTGCTTGTTGACATAAATAATTTCATTCCTGTCCTAAATCATAGTCCGATACTCCCTGCAAGGTCTTCACTTTCAAACACACAGTTCCCCCATGATTTTATCACACACTCCTGGTGGTAATCTCCCACAAGACATCTAAACCACTAGATTAAAAGAAAATAAATTGAGTTTGATTTGCTGATAAGGCAGTCCCAACGATAAAGACCTTTAGAAGGGGGAACAGGCAAACTTTGTCCCTCTGCTGAGCCTCTCTTGGGCTGGTCCTTCCTCCCCTGTTCCTCCCAAGTCTGGTCCTATGTTTTTTGGAGGACAGAAACAAGTTTTAGAAAATGCCAAGTGTGGACAGATGAGACCAAGAAGAGCTGAAGAAGAGGTGAAAGCCAAATTTCCAGCAGGCCATCCCAAACCGCTCTGGAGATGCCCGTGCTCACGCGTGGTTGTGTGCACAGAGCCTGGTTTCGAGGCACATCTGTGCTGGATGTGAAGCCGTGGCCTTGACCCAGAGCCTGGGATCTGGTCTCCAAGAAACTTTAGGAATTTACCTTTCCCCTCCCCCCCAAGAATCTGGGTCTAGATCAGGAGAGAAATACTGCAAAAGGCCCTACCTGCAGGACAGAGCAGTCCCTGAGGCTGGGACCTGAAGCCACAGTCAGTTTTTGGGTGCTTCATGTTCAAGCATGCCAATTGCCTGTGCAATTGCCTGAGAGGTTCATGTCTCGGAGCAGGAGACATGGCTGGAGGAGGTGTTGCAACCTCTGTGCAGGTGGCCTTTCATAATGTGACCCCAAGACACAGGAACAGAGCACTAGCCATGAGTCGAATTTCCCAATATTTGGGAAGGGACTTTAATGTTACTCAAGTGCAGATTTTGTATGTGAATTTCCTTGTTGACTCATTTTCTTAGTAATAATTTTTAAAACAAAAATGTTAAGAAACTCGCTGAAAACAAACCTGTTGTCCAGCTCAGAAAGCCATTATATTTCTTTAGACAGACTGTGATAGACCAGATTTTCTAAAAATTTATTTTGTTTCAAATGCTGCTTAATAGATCCAAATGAAGTCTGCAGGGTCATTGCTATTTAGAGATAAATAGGTATATTTTTTACATTTTTAATTGATTTTTAAGATTTTAAATTATGTGGATTTTTAGAACAAGTTTGTATAATCTACCTGGGAAGCCAGAGCATCACCTCAGATACAAATGTTCCCCATTCCTAAAAGAAAAGAAAAATACATTCACTCATATTTTTCTCAAGAGGGAGCTACTGCAAACCTCATTTCCCTTCTATCCTCAGACCACCGTGGTCACAGCAACATTATTGCTAAACCCAAAATGTAAGTATTAAAAGAGAAACTGAAATTCGTAAGGAATTTGTCCAGGAGTTGTCCCATATAAAGACCCTTTGCAGTGAGTAATTTATCAGGAATGTTTAAAAGCCCAGGAGCAGGCTAAGGATTTCTGTTTCTCCATCCACGCTCATGTGAGCATCTCCATCCACCTCTGGCTGAGCAAGCCCTGAGCCTCCATCCCTTTCATCTCCGCATGCCTGTGGTCCTCTGACCCATGCCCACATGCCCGCATCCTCTCTCACCCGCTCTCCATCATGGGTCAGCATCTTTTGTTTTCATCAGCTTCCTTTTTGTAAACCAGAAACAAGGAAATCAGATACAAAAGCTCCTTCACCTGCAAGTAACATTGAGACTGTGGTGCGGAGGGCTGTGGCACAGGGGTCAGCAGCCCCCTCCGAGCCCCGCCTGGGTCACTGCTGTTCAGCGGTGTAAAAGCAAACTCTTGCTCTCAGCACACAAACACCCCAACTTTTTCTGCATCACAGAGCAAAATCTGCTTAGAGCATGGGTGTGGGTTCGTTGTTTTTTTAACAATAACAATAGGGTGGGGTTTTTTTTTTCTAATAATAAGGATAATAATAATGCATAGGAATCTTCTTTAGTATATCTTAGTGTTTGATGCCCCAGTGACACAGTACTGCTTGCCTTATATTAGTGTCTAGAGGGAGAGGGATTACACATGTTTTGATACAGTATTAATCACGCTTATAATTAAGGTAGCAGCAAGGAGCGGCTGCTGCAGGAGGAGCAGCCGGGTCCTTTTTAACTTATGAATGTGCTTTCCAGACTATCTCACTGACTGTACTCTCAATTTTGCCTGCTACTGCATGCAGCCTGAGATGAGTAGACAGCATTATGCTCCAGCTGTATCTGCACTCCCAGATTGCTGTAGTACCTGACGATTTAACATTGCCAAAAGCATCATTCTGGGGAGAGGCTGCCCTCCCAGTGACCCATCACATAGGGTGCTGTGGTGCTTCTGTAGGTAACACTGATATACCAAGTGTCTTTCATGCTGTGACTGATCGTTGCCCATCCCTCGGATACAGCATGCACAAACTCCACTTCTACTGCTTGTAACTAAGGGGTGAAAAAAACACATTTGTACCTGTGGTTTCTTGAAACATGTACATGGGGAGGAAAAAAATACGAATTGTGTTGGCTGTGTGTGACAACCTCCTTTCCTTCGAGATGCCTCTGAAGAAGAGCATCCCAGGTACCCCTTTTGGAGGGTTTGGAGGAGCAGGCAGAGCAAGGCAGGCAGTACCAAGGATGGAGGCCTGGTCTTCAGTTAGGAGATGCCATTGGAACCCAGACTTGCCATATGTCTGTTTTAATTCCTGTTGGGTTCTCTCGCCTGCATCCAGTTCTGGTGTGCATGTGCCTTTGTGCCTGCAGCCCAGCTCGAGGGGCAGGGGAGAATGTGACTCACAAACTTTGGAAATCCTTCTTTGGAAACTTCATCCACCCTTGTCTACAGCCCTTGGGAGTCTTGGGGACCCTGCAGCTATGCCGTATCCATTCCTTGTGGAAGCATCTCTTGCTCTCCTTACAGAGAGGCACTGAGCGACCTTCATATCTCCACAAATGATTTGCCACCATTCTCCCCACTGTAACACCAGACTGTCACGAGGCCTTCAGGGTTTGCCCATCTTGCTGGTGTTTGCAGTCTTTTGTATCTCCTCGCACTGCTGCCATAATCTGGTTTGACACTGGTCCCGTACCCTCACCTTCCTCATCCAGACTATATGCAAGTGAAGATGTAATGCCAGAACTCTGCTCTGAGACTTGCTTTTGGCCTGGCATCACTAGCACCAGAGAGCCTTCGTGTTTTGTTAGCATGACAGTTTTGCTTTTTCTTGGCAATTTATTTGCTTCCTCATTGAGCCGCCGTGGCCTCAACACATCCCTGGTTTGTTCTGCTGGAGCCTTTCAGCACAGGGATGGCGTCTCTTTGCCCCTCTGTACAGCACCCTGTAAGGGTTTGTCCCCTTGGCTTTAGCTGATCGTGGTGAAATCAATGCCTTGAGGGCTCGGTTCAAGTTTTCTTGTCAAGCTGAACAACTTGGAGAAGAACTTACAGACTAACAATGTTGATGCTTTTTCTCCCTGAAGCAAGAGCTGCTTTCAAGACCCCAGTCCTCTTCAGCAGTCCACGCATGTGGCTTTGCATGCCAGGCTCCATCATGGGGAGAAGCAGAAAGCAGCGGGTCCAAGCTGTGCTATTCCCAAAGCTGGCACTGAACCTGGAAGCATCTTGCCCTTTCCTAATTCCTGTAAATATTGCTGCAGATGAATTGTTCAAGCAGCATCTGTTTGCCTAGTTCTGAGAAACTCGAGCTAACGGCAGAGCTTTCCAAAACTCAGTGCCAAGCTCAGGCTAGATTTCACCTGCAGCTACGCCTATAATTTTAGGGCAGGATTAATGGTTTCAGGTAGAAGCCATCCCAAAATCTCCAGTTTGGATGGTTCTGGCCCGAACCCAAGGCTGAATGTCCTGCTGCAAGTGAAGCCTCCCCTGGAATTTCAGCTCCATTTGATACTGATGACTGTGGACCTGGGGAGATGCTCTCTCCTTCCCACTCCACACAAGAGAAGGTCAGCACAAGCCTTCCAAGCCAAGACAAGAAAATGCCTCCTTATTTTAGCATGCCATGGGCACCTCCCATTAAAAGTAGAAGCAGCATTTCACAGTAATCACTAAAACCTGACCAACACAGTGGCCATGACCCAGTGTTTCATGTATGCAGTGATGCTCATGAAAGGGATTTATTGCAGCTTTGGATATAGAGGGCTCAGTCCTTGAGCATCTCTGTAGATACCATGTTCAGCCTTGCTGATGACCAGAGGGGAAGTCATCAAAGCTGGTGCCAGGTATTTTCTGCCCTGCCTGGTTATTCACACTGTTCCACCATCTTCCCTGGAGCTGAAGATATCCCATGCTCCTGCCAGCAGGCAGAATAAGGGCCCTTCTGTGTTGGCTACTATTCCCCACCACCCAAACCCAAACACTGAAATTTAAAGTTTCTTCACTTAATCTCAAAAAATTCACACACAGGGTAGAGAACCTGAGACTTTCAGGAACACTGAGGCAGAACAAAATATAGCTGATAAACAACACAGATTTTGTTATTTTAAATCAAGCCGATTTTAAACATAGTTGCAGTTCCTGCGTGGTATATCAAATGCTTTAGGAGATTCAATAAATTATTCTTATAAATGGTTTATTCTTTTATCAGTAATTCGTATAGGTGGGTGCCACTGTTCTTCTACAGCAATGCTCCACACACTAAACTATATTCCTGTTTCTCCAGTATAGACATTGTATTTATGAAATTTATCTTGCTTAGTGCCACTTTGGCACACTATCCACGTATTCTGCACACAGATTGCACATTACATGCCAAATGCTGATAGGTATCACTCCATGTAATAAGCGTATGTGTGTTGAACAGATACCAAACAAAGCGTTACCTGCCTAGTTTGTGATGTGACTCAACATAACTGGGAAAAGGGAAAAATGAAGATCCTGCTTCGTTAAGAAATATACTGCATTCGAATGCTTCTTTCAACAGATTTGATCAGGAAGCTAAAATAAGTGAGATCGCCTCTGCGATGTTACTTTAAAAATACCTGAACAAAACTATCACACTCAGCCCAAAAATACTTAATAATTACTGTATTTCTATATATTCTTCACTGCTATTCATCTGAACTGTAAATTCTGTACAGGTTGAATGAAGTTCACCATTTATCTTTGTCATAACCTGCAAGATAAAAGGACAACACAACTTTGGCTGCAAAAGTGTGTGCGTGTTGTTTGCATACATGCATATACGTATTGCTGTACGTGCAGGGGTATACAAACACATGCACACACATGCTTTAAAACAGATAAAGCTGCATCTGAGATGCACAGGAGGGAAAAGTTCCTTTTTTTGGAGGTGGGAGAGTGGTCAAAACAAACAAAAAAGGACTACTTCAACAATGTGTTATTTCTATCCAAAAGGCAGATTTGCAGAGGGATCTGGTGTGTAACTGCCATCCCGAGGAGAAATCCCACTTCTGAAGGCAGCACAGCCCATGCAGCAGGGTGATGCAGTTGCTTTAAATGATAATTTTGAAGAAACAAACAAAAGAATATAGCAGCCAGTGCCAATTCCAAGTACAAACCACAAAGCCCATTCCTAGGCTGTGTGGCCACAGAGTTGTCCTCCACCATCGGAGAGCCAAGGGCAAAGGCTTTGCCTGCTGTGCTTGGGGACTCCGACGGCAGCGGCGCTGGCGCTGGGCTCCCCCAAACCCGGCATCGCCCCAGTATAGGCTACTGCCCGGGCAGAGGTTTCTGCTGTCCTGCGGGTCCTGCTCTTGCCTTTGCCTACGTATTTAAAAAAGCCCCAGTTAAGAGACATTTAGTAAAAAGAGTCATCAAAAGCCCATTTTTGATCTTAGAGTTATGAAAGAAAGGACAAAGTTGTAATCAATAAACCTCATTTTATCCAAGCAGGTCAGCCCGTAGACTCCAATTGCCCCTATACAGAGATGTCACCAATGTCATCAAATGAATCATCCTCTAGGATTTAATTTCGCCCATATTTTTACAGCTAGAAGATGTATATGGGATAGAACTTATCCTTCAGTGTTTAATCTAAATAAACAAAGGCATGAAGAACGAACTTTTCCAGCTAAATACTGCTGGATGCCATTGAAAAAGTAGTAATCAGATTTTTGCATTGGCCCAAAATTCATCTCTAGGTCCAAAGTTATCAGCTGTAAGAGCCACTTCAGTCCCAACTATGTTTCTAAGCAAAAGGTACATCCATTGCTGGAGTATGTTGCCGTTCCCCTGAGATCCCTTGAAGCTATTGCGGTTTATAACAGCATCTGGCTCATTTGGCCTTGACTAGGCTACCAATGGGTCATGCGTTTGTCCTGGCGGTGAGTGAGAGGTGACACTCACACCGGGACAGGCTGTTGGCACTTGGGGCGAGTGTAGGGGCTGCTCGCCCTGGCATCCCGCTCGTAAAATGTGGGGCTCAGGTGAGCATGAGGGTTTGGTTGTCCTCTAGAAAGCAAAGGCAGCTGCTGCTTTGCTTCCTTTCATTTGCTCTGTTGCCTTGGCTTTTTTGCACTTTCGTTTCATCTCCAAAGAATCTCTCATAATGCCTTTGGTACTTATGTACAATTTTAAAACATTTTGTATGTATTGAATGGTACACACTTTCTCTTGTAAAATAGCAATTGGAATTTTTTTTTTTATTATTATTATTTGATTTTATTTTTTGGTGAATGTGTAATTTCCTCTATACATTTCAATCATGACTTTGTGCAATGTACATTTGATAGGGACAGATGCCAAGGGAATGACCTGTAGTTTTCGAAGGGAATAGCTAAAAGCCGAATGACACAGTCACACATGGTTTTACGTTAGCACTGCAGAAGAGCAACGTAGCCCAGACTTTTACACTGAAGCGTTGAGCGTGATCCAGCGTGTACCTTCACATGAATGACTGTGGCAGCTGCAGATCTGTGTACGTGTGATATTAAAAACAACAGCGACAGTTGCAATCGGAAGGGAAATGGAGGAAAATTAAATAATCACGATCATTAATTTAAGCCTCAAAGCATCAGAATGGAAAATTTGCATTCAGTAAAAATACCGGAGATTTAACCTTCATGAGATGAAATACACATTTATTTTTCTTTGCACTTCTGTTCACTTTGTTTGTTTATTTCTGGTGATTTCTTGGTGCTTTGGGGAGTCATTTAATGGCTGATGGAGAGAAGCGAAATGGTGACTGAGGGCCTGACCCTTCCTGGAATTAAAGCTTCACACCTCCTTTTCTTATTTCTAAGATTAGACAACATTTTTCTTTCTGATGTATGAAATCAAGCTCAGAATTCTCAAGTGCCCTCAGTTACAAGGACACTGTCCCTTCAGGGTCCTTGAACAATATTGATTTTCTTAAGGTTAGACATGCAGCCGCATCCTGACAGATTAAGGATGGTTACCGAAACTCCTCACCCCCCATGCCAGCTCCTTATCACCATGCTAAAAATTGAGGCTGGTGTTCATCAAAGTGGGCTCAGAGCCAAGGACTGGCACTGGAAAGGGACCTTTATTGGTCCCACGAGTTATCTTGCTTACCAGGCATCAGTCCTAAATTAAGAAAGCGCATGCTGGATTCTGGAGAGCTCTCTGGGAGTGAAGTGGATGGACTGATGGTATTTTACATCACAAGGTTGGCTGATGAAACAGCAGTTCCTTTTTGTAAGAGAAAAGGAAAAAATCAAATCCCTCCTTGCGCACTGATATTTTTTTCCCAGAAAGATGAAGTACAAGAATCTAGATGAACCAGTGCTTGGATTTTTAAAAGCCTGCCAGTCATTTGGACAAGGCAGTGGAAGAGGCTTGGCAGAATAAACAGTTTGCTTCAGGCACAGCAGCCAGCCCCCTGGTTGTACCAGATGACTTGGCTTGAAGCCTTCAGCAGCTCCTGCCCTCCCCAAAGCTGTTAGAGAAAGCCAGGTGTGAGCATTTCCCAATGGATACAGCACATTAAAGTGTACTTAAATAACATCGTTATATTTTATCTCATTATGTTTCACACCAGTGAGATAAGCAGATAAGCAGGAAAATTCTCCGCTTGCTAAATCACATCCCACTGTCATCCGAACAGGCTGGTGCGCTGGCGTGAGCTGCATCCAGACGCTGCCCTGCAGCTGCCCCCACCACCCAGGCAGGGATGCTGGTGGAGCCAGACGTGGTACCTGCCGGGCCAGGGCAGAGCCGAGCTGCCCAGCAGCCCTGCAGCCCTGGCTCCCACCCTCACCAAACCCGGGGGGGACACCAGGTGGGAGGAGGCATCGTTTGCCATGGCAGGTGGCCCCCAGTGTCCTGAGGGTCTGGCCCAGAGGACTCACCAGGAGGTGCCTTTTCCCGGCAGCGGTAATTGTGCCTTTTTGTGGAGCAGGAGTAAATGCTGGAGCCTTAGAAGAATTTCACATGAATATAAACCAAATTCCTTAGGATTGCAATTGCCCTGGCTATCGTAGGAACATAGCTACCAGGTCTTCTCACAGCTAAAGCTCCACAAGGGAAAAGGATTTTTATTCAAGTGCTTTGGGCAGGGATATTTTACCCTCGGTGCTTTTTACCACACGGGGTATCAGGATGCCAGCACCGGGTCCTGAGGCGGTGCAGTAACACCACGTTGTGGTAACCCAGGGATGCTTCCGTGCAAGTCTGCCGCCCGCTGACTCTGACTAGACAAAAGCAGCTGATTTAAGAATTTAAGTAAAAGTTGTTTTCCCAAACGAGCACGGTTATCTGGGATTATATGTGCGGTTACAGGCTATGAACTTCTGCAGGATGAACTCGCTGCCAGAAAGTCTGCCAAGTTCTGTTCCTAAGCAGCATCCCAGTCTGGGTATTTCTCTTCGCTAACTAATTAAACCATATACTATCCTTGAAAATTAAAGAAACATTTCTTCCTTATTCACTGGAGGGGTAAGCAGGAGTTGTTACATGAGGAAGACTCAGGTTGTAAAATCTCAGTCCTGCTTTTGGACACCTACTCTTTAAGACACCCAGAGCTTCTCAGTCCAAGGTGAAAAAAAGCCACCTCCAGCTTTTGATCCCAATAACACCTGATTCCAGCATTTAGGTTTCCAGCCCTGGGTGGGCAGAAACCTTTTTCCTTTCCAAAACTCAGTGGCAGGACTGTGAATTAAATCTCTCTGATCTGTTTAACGCTACTCCAGCGCTGCTCTGGGGTGTAATTTACCCTTATTACATTCTTGGCAGGTCTCTCCTGTTTTCATCAGTAGTAATCTAATGGTGGGTTTGGACATCAAGCATCTTTCTGGAAAGAGAAACCTTTTTCAGCAAGGTGGTCACTCTCTTTTTATGTAAGGAAGTTAATAATACATAGCTAAACAGAAAGATGTGAAATGAAATGGAAGGAAGAGAAAAAGACCATGGAACACACTTGAAAAGATTCTGTAATTTAGCATGGATAGGGAAATCGGTGAGTAACGGAACATGAGATTTTTCACACAAAATTCATGAGCAAATTTATTATCTCCTTGCCCTTGAAGGACTATTAACAGGAGGCAAATCAGTGATGGAGAGAGGAGATTTTGGTGTACAACTGAAAAGCCAGCAAGACGCCTCCTTAAACCGTTGAACTTGGTTGCTAAATAAAACAGACGTATGTCCCGAGCTCCTCTTTCCCCCTTGGCCTTCGGAGATTTCTCAGCTCCAGTTGCTCCAGGTGCTCCCCCACAACCGGACCCATCAATTACACATTTCTTGTGGATTCATTGAACAGATGTTTTAAATGCACCGACACAGTTTATCACTCTGACTTCCTAGTACCAAAAATGAGTCAAATCCTTGCTGTGTCTTTTTCTCCCTCTGCCACTGGTCAGCGCTGATGTGAGGGTTTTGTTGATCAGGCATTTCTTTAATTTTTGCAGCTTTCTGCTCAATTCGTGTTTAATCACACAGGCAGTGCGCAGGTTTGGGGCTGGTTCTCTGCACAAGGATACAAGTGTGAACTTGGTGTGTTTTCAGGTCCTGATCTCTTCTTTAGAAGGCAAATGCTAAAATGCAGTTTTCTTCTTTGCTTTCCCCTGACTCAGCTGAAGCTTTTGCTGAAATCAGAGCATGAGGGAGCCAGTGAATATAAATCAATTAAGACAGTTTTAATTAAGTGGTTAAACCGAATGGCAGAACACACTGAGACATGACAGATCAACTGGGAGAGCTGCGCAAACATTCGCTGGAGAAAACTCATAGAGGCATGGTGGAAAACACTTGAAAAAGTAAATAAAAAATTAATCACAGACACAATAGCTCCTGCTCAGTAGTGACATGACTGAAGGAGGTGGTGATACCTCCAGGTCTCCCTTTCCCAGCAATCCAGGCAGTGGCACTGCTTCAACACCACCTGCATTAACTCATCCCCAAGCAGCACGTCGGTGCACATCTGTATTGCATGCGTTGCATGAACTCCCTCCAGAGGGGCTCAAAGCTGAAATTGCCTCTCCAGTCCACCCTGCAGAAAAGCCAGAGCCTGCCGCGGAGCCTGGACCCTAGATGGCAGAATGAACACGCTGCCCAGCACCACGCTGCAAACCAGAGCATCAATTAAATGGGAGCAGACTGACTTGCTCCCTTTTCCAGCTAAACTTCTGCATCCCTCTGAGTCTAGAAAGCCACCTACCTGCTTGGTAATTATAGTTAAGCACCAATAGGACAAACACAGTGGAGTTTCTGGGGACTCACAGGGAAGCAGCCCCTATGACCAGCTGGTTTTTCTGGGGAGAAGCAGGAGATTGCTCCCAGAACTGGGCACACGTACAGGCTGTACCCACATCCCCAGCAGCGTAAAGCATCTGGGTTTCATTCCTCCTAAAAAAGGGAAGAGCACAGGCAAATTGGGGGTCTTCCCCAGTTTTTGGAGGTCTTCCTTAGGATGTCTCATCCTTGCTGTTTGTAGAGTGGAAACAGCATTGTTGGTGAAAACAAAGGGGAGACAGGGTTCCTAAATGGGGCAAAACACGTGTTCTGGTAAGGAATGGGGTATTCTGTGAAGTGTGCAGAGGGGACAGGTGGGCAACAACCACAGACTCAAGTATTAATGTCCCCCGGCCTCTTGCCCTTCAAGCTGAGGGTGGTAGGAAAAGAAAAACATTTTGATTTTTTTCCATGATTTATTGATAGCATTGACTATATTATTCAAAGCTTCCTTCTCATCTGAGGTCTGCAGGCTTTCTAGTTTGGTGTGGGAGGAAAGGCTGGAGTGTGGGAGATCCTGCCTCATCACCCCAGCTGAGTCCCACACCTGGTTTTGCTGTGGGTGCCTTGATGCCCCTGGCTGTGCTGCGATTCCTGCAGGTCCATGGTGACCTGAGGGTGCACCAGCCCCAGGCAGGGGGACCAGGGCAGGGACTCAGCTCTGGGGTGTGCGACCCTGCAAGGACAGCTCAGCCACAACCCTGCGGGTATTTCCCTGGTAAAACAAGCACTTTTCGATTAATCTCCTACAAAAGGGCGTGCTGGGCCGTGCAGCCGTGACCCTCTCCCCAGCAGAGGGTGCAGGAGTTTTATTTCCAGAGTCAACAGTGCATCGCTTGCTTAATTTGGGATATTTATTAGTGCAGTGGCGGTAGCCTGGTCCTGCCTTCTCTCGCTTGCATTGTGTCTTCCAGATTACAGAGGTCATGTTTGTCTCATCTGTACCCAAAGACTTGGGACACTGTCCTGTGAAAAAGAAATGAAGCTCCCACATAGATTTAGTCGTATTTCAGATGGAGGAAAATGTGTGCTATTGTTCCCCATCTTGCATTATGGCTTGCTTTCCTGTTTTGAGCAGTGCTATTTAGCTAATGGACATACAGCTCTTTGAAGATGTATGGCACTTTGTTAAGTCTTGGTATGATTACTCAGCATTAGTCATAAAAAGCAATGGTGCAATTCATCTTCCACTACTGCGTGCAAGCCTTTGGGTGGAGGGGTGATTTACTTGGTCACTCCCTAATGGAGAGAGGGCTGGGAGGCTGAAGCTGGTCTTTGAAGGAGATGCTATGTGATGGATATCAATAAGGTGTTTGAGATAGAAATGGGATGTGGCTGGGAAAGGAATAAAGGTAGTTTTTTTGCAAATCCAATGTCTGCAGGTTTCTAGAGTACAAAGTGGGCAAGGTGGTTTTATCCAAAATGCAAGAGAAGCTGTTTTAATGGGGAGGAGATTTGCAAAGGTGGGAGTAAATACCACTGGTTCTGCAGAACTATGTGCTCTTCAGCAATCCCATTTCCCCACTGCATCTCAAACTGCCTCCTCCAATGGCAGAGCAACCTGTGTGCTCACACTGGGACACAGGGACACACAGGGACATGGGGAAGGCTCCTGCTGCTACCCAGCAGCTGAGGCTTATCTTGGAGAAGGGAGGGAAAAAACCCAAACACTGGATTGCTAACACAAAGTTCAGTAGCGACTGGGAATTTTATCTGCTGCATTATGTTTTTTCTTAAATAGGTTCTTCACCACATTGGGAATTTTGATCAAACTTGGCTGAATCTCAAAACTGCACCTTAATCATACCAGGTAGTGGGTGTGGAGGAGGGCAAGGAGGAAAAAAAACCCAAGAGCCTTCTTCATTCTTTTCATTTCCAAGATTTCCAGTAGCCAAAAACTGCCTGTTCCATCTGATGGGATGAAAGCTCAGTCTTGTGCTGTGGAAGCAGAAAATTCTTTTGAAATGTAGGGGAATGGATGTGCCAGGAATGCTAGGCTTTATTCACCACTCACCCTCTTGCTGTACTGGGAAGAAATGAGAGACACTGAAAGGAAGGAGCCAGCTGAAGAATGAAAGAGAAGCCAGCCTTGGTCTGCAATGATAAATCCTGCTCCTTAATAAAACACTGCTGGGGAGCATTACGTTCTTTCCCTGCTTCCAAGCAGATAAGGTTTGCTTCCCAAAGTCTCTTTGCTCCTTCTATCTTCACAGATATTGATCTGTATAAAAATGGATTTCAGAAAAAGGAGGGCAGAAAACAGCCCCATGACCTTCACATTTATTTAATGGTTAGAGTAGCTTGGAAAATATCTTGACTGTAGCCTGGCAATTTTCTCCAGCTGCTCCAGAGCAGAAAGGCAGGACAGCCGACGTAGGCAGGAGGGCAGCACAAGCAGCAGAACTTGCCTCTGTAATCTGAAGAAAGACTTAGTCCAGAGGGCATGCAGTGATCTCTTTGTCCCAGTCAGCACTTTGGACAAAGAGTTCATATCACTGATTTTGTCTGCATGTGGTTCTCCGCTGTCTGCTGGCCAATGGATGCACCTCTGTTGGAGCTGCTTACACTTTTAAGAAGGGATGAGGTCCCCCATTACCCTTGCCCAGCTGCATTCCTCTAATCCACATGACGTGGGATGCCCAGCATCCTTCTCAGGAGACACACACAGCTGGGCTTTGCCCAGGGACACTGTCTCCAGAGCCATTTGTGGAACAGCAACAGAGATGCTCCCCAGCATCACCCAACATCCCACGAAGTAAACCAGGTACATCCTTTGTAGGTAGCAGTACATGAAGGGCACCACAAAGCACATGCATGGACTGGTGATCTAGGGGCCATGACTGTAGAGAAATGAAGCTGGGTTAATTATCATTGGTAATATACAGCTGTGGGCTGGCTTCAGGGGTGGCGGGTTGGCTGATGTAGATAAGGTGCAGCTGTGGCTGTTCTGTTAAGTGGTTGGGCAGCCAAGGGGGAGAGAGAGGAGGAAGAAGCAGAGAGAGAACACATGCCCTGGATGAGGAGGGACCAGGAGAAGGCAGCAGAGGGACTGGCATGAAGAGTATGTTGGTATGAGGTGGTAAAAGACCTTGTTGCAGCTGGCTAGTTTGGGGAGTGCTGTCATACATGACTGAGCACAGACACCACTGTGGGTTCCTACAGTGAAGGCATCTGATACAGCCAGAGTCTACTGAAGGCGATGCAGGCTTTTGCTCAAGTGGTTTTGGAAAAAGTCTTGACAACTTTCTGGTTATGGAAGTATTAACGTGTAGTCAGAGAAATTTCCAGGCATCTCATAGAAGTGGTGGCTGATGAGATTGGTCCCTGATTTCTGGAAATTCTTGTTCCTGTGAGTCCTTGCACTCTAGTTTTCATGTTTGTGCAAGGCATTATTGGTGCTAAGAAAAAAAAGAAGAAAAAAAAAAAGTGCAGTCTCTACAAAGGAAAAAAAGAGGTTCTTTTCTCTTGTTTTTGGCTAAAGTATCTTTAGTGATGCTGGCAAAATAGAAGAAAAAAGTCCAAGCTTTGTTTTTCATGGACAGGTGGGCAGACAGCCGGAGGGTTTGTGAAGAAAGTGCCAAACTGACCCATGACCTCTCCCTGCTAGGCACAGAGATTTTCCCCTTGGCTGGGATCGTTACAAGAATCTGATTTCTTTGTAAGGGTGTTTAAAAGCATATAATGAGTTCCCTGTTCAGAAATCAGAAGCCAACAGAACAGCATTACAGCCTCATCTTCACCTCTGAAGGATACCATCTCCGGTGTAGCTCCCTGTCTAGAGCAGTAGAGGTGGGCATAGAAAGTAAATAAATATCCTAAACATCTGTTAGCCCCAGTACCCCCAGCCCCAGCTGCACACACAGCGCAGCAGGCATTCCTTGGGGTCTACACGGGGATGACCGCTGAAAGAAATGCTTTGCTGGAGATGCTCTCATTAATTCCCCGTGTAGACAAGACATACAGACATGATGTTTCTGAAAATGTGCTGCTTCAGATGTTGAGAGCTGCTGGTTTTTGCCCTCTGTAGAGCTGCAGATGCAGAGCCCTAGCCCATCTCTGTCGTGCTCCTAGTTGAATTAGAAGTCTGCGCTTATCATGGACACATAAAACAAGTGTTATCTCTGTAATTAGACTGTTAAACCACAGCACAAGCTACAATTCCTCATGATAATAAAATAGTGCATTAGCATAAGTCCATCAAGAGCAGATTTTTAAAATAATTGGTTTAGATTTTGAGCTAACATCTGCTTTGGTTATTAGCTCTCGGACACTTTGTTTTTAATTGGACAATTTAAAGAAAATGTAATCCAGTGCCTCCGGTCTTTCTTCAATAGAAAATTTCTTTTTAAAGGAGAGTTCTGTGAAAGTTTGCCTTTCTCTAAAGAAATGTGTGTGGGTAAAAATGTGTGCAATAACAACAGTTTGAGCTGTTATTAACTGTGACGGTGGCCAAGGTACAAAACTAAAAGAAACAGAAGTCAGGCAGCATTTTTCAAAGGTTTAAATCCCATCCTCCAGATCTGAGCACGGTACCTTGGAGGAACTGAGCATCTTGCATCTCATAGTTCCCTCGTGTGCTGGAGATGCTGTTCCACTTGGGGCTGTGTTTTCTAAAGGGGCACCCAGGGACCTCCTGCGGGGTCCCAGCCCACGTGCTCAGTGCAGCCGCTATGCAGCAGCCTACGCCACTGGCCTGTGCTGGCAGAAAACTGATTATCTCTGGCACAGCCAGGAAAAGGAGGGACAGAGCAATCGAGGAAGCTGCTAGAAATGGCCCGTGAAGTTTTCTGTTACAGAAAATGGATCACATGGACAGAACTTCAATTTAGAGAGCTGGAAATACACACCAGATGGAAGGGACCTGTTTGTGCCAGAGCAGAACTTGGCAAGTGATGGCTGAAATTGCTGAGGTAACATCAACTTCTGTTTCATTTGAAAGCTGTGTTTACTTTTTTTTTTTTTAACCTGAAATCCTGCTGCAAAAAAATGTGAGAGCAGACAAGATTTGACAGCACATGAGGGAGAAGTATCAGGTCACAAGCTGAGACAAGATCCTTGAATCTTCCTCTTCTGAAGCAAGGTGAATCCTGGCCCATCCCTGGTGCTTGTCCTGTTTTTCAAACCGCAGCCTTCCAGCATTGCCAGACATCTCTTCTGCTGCAGCTTTTCAGCAAGTCTGTAGCCAGCTCTCAAATCATCCTCTTACTGTCTCCATAATCTTGGACCATCTTCTGTCCCCTTCTGCTGTTGCAGTCCTTCTCTGTCCCCCCAGTCCTCCCAGGATCCCCACAGAAGTCTCCCGTGGGAGGCCAGCGCTCCCCAGGGCACTGCTCCCACGGAAATGATGACAGACCCTTCCCAGACAACTTTTCCCTTTCCAGCCCAGATTTCTGGAAATAGCAGCCTGCCCACATTTGGACACCTTGCCTGGAACGAGGCAGATGTAGCCTGTAAAACTCTTTCCCTGACATTCAGAGCTGCTAATTTTTAATGCAAACTGTTGCCTTGGTATTTGCATTTGAAATGAGTTTTCATTTCCTTAACTCCCTTGCCACCCCCTCTGCTGCTATATAGACTCTAATTTTACAGGAGCATTCCAGACACCAGGCTGTCCCTGGGAGCTTTACCCGTGTCCCCAAGATGTGCAGTTCTTGAAAAATCTCAGTAAAAGGATGATGCTGCCCTCCTGGGTGCTGCCAAGATTCATCCCAACAAGAAAAGCCCAGTCCTCATAAACCAGTGCCTGGGGAAAAGGACCATTTCTGGCACGCTCCGTATTCCGATATTTTTTTTTCTTCCTGGTTCTGTGGCTTGAGAGCTGTAACCAAAACATCGTGTTTTCTCAAAGGTTTGTGAAAATAACTGGTCATTCAGCATGAATTGGCTTCTACCAAGCATTATAACCTGCAGTAAGAATAAGATATAGTGCAGATGATCAAAAAGACACAGCCTCCTTTGCTTGAAAACAGAACACC
The DNA here is from genome assembly GCF_015220075.1 of Falco rusticolus. Taxonomy (NCBI): domain Eukaryota; kingdom Metazoa; phylum Chordata; class Aves; order Falconiformes; family Falconidae; genus Falco; species Falco rusticolus. The sequence goes on from NC_051196.1 coordinate 23,456,497, forward strand.
ATGAGAGTGAAGCAGAAATGAAAGATGATACACTGGGTCTTCTTCATTCCAGGGTCTTGCAAGAGTTTCCAAAAAATTGGAATTCTAATCAAATTAATGATGTGTTAGGGAGGGTGGGTGCTACTACCGGCTAATATAAATGTATTTATGCCAACAACTCCGATCAGTTTTGGAAGGTAAAGTTAAATCTAGCAAAAAAAAATAGGGAGTCACACATAGTTCAGTGTGGGAGTATCCTGGAGTGTGAAGTTTTCAAAGGGACAGCATATCTCCAGATTTATATACACCAGCATTAGCTTAAAGCAGAACCCAGTTTATATGTGAAAATAAGGATTTGATCGCACTTATCCTACCATGTTTACTCATACCATGATGACAGATTTGCAAGATGCAAAGTTAAAGGGTATTTCGTCACACTTGTTTGTAAGGGTGTTTACTGCAGTAAGTCATTGTAGCTACCAGGTCCCTCTGTTACTACAAACCTGCACACAAACTCATGACAAAAAAAAAAAAAAAAAAGTTGGAAAAAGCCCCAACTTTTGCATGTGGGTGTTCAGTGCGGATTGAAAGAGAAGTGAGAGGGTTTAGTGCCAAGCCTGAGCACATTTCTTGTGAAAATGAATCAATTCCAATATACTCAGGGTGAGGAAGGAATTTCATGCTTTGTTAACTTTTCCTGGCATTGTAATTTATATGGGTCCTGTCTGGGTAACCACTGAAGTGCTGACATGAGTGTTTTTCCCGAGGAAAATGCCGCTCATTTTCCCCGTGTGACAACACGGAGGGTTGCTGAAGCTGCAGGAAACCTCTGGGTGCCTCCTGCTCCAACGTCCCTCCCCGAGCAGGGAGGACTAGGACGTTAGACCCAGCTTTGAAGTCAGACCAGGTTGATCAGGCCCTTTTGCAATCAGTTTTTGAATGTCTCCAGGGGTGGAGACCTCAGAGCCTCCCTGGGCAGCTGGAGGGCTCTGCAGGGGAACCCTGCAGCTGAACAGCAAACACAAAGGTGACTCTGCTGATGACCCATTGGTGGCTGTTCTTATCAAAATGGAGACAGCACTTGGTTGTCTAAACTGCATAGACCCATAGCAAGTGCTATGCTCTTCCTTTTCCATTTTTCTGCCAAATCACTTAAGCATCAAATGAAATCAAGTTATGGCTTGACAAGTTTAAGCTTGCCAGATGAGCAGAGTAGAAAACCTTACACGTGCTTTTATCCCTTTGGATGGTGAAATGTATTTGCTTAAGCTTATCCCATGAAGTCAGTATAACGTGATCAAATGAGCCGTCACCCTGGACCAGTCCACGCTGATGTGGAGGCTGGATTATGGAAACAAATCAGGGCTTTTCCCGAGGTCCATCGCTTTTCCTCCCTACACAACGTAGGATAAAGCAAATAATGCAAAAAATGAATGCAGTTTTGTCAGGTGTCAGGTCATGGGAAAAGCCAGTGCTATTCCCTTTGACAGGGTGATAAGCACGGGGTATGGCAGCAGGAGGTTGGCTGTGGGAAGTAAGTGGTGGTTTGGGAACTTTAAATTGGTGCTTTTTGCGGCAGCATGGTCTGATCCAGTATGATAGCATCTGGACACAAATAATTCAGCCAGACAGCAAGGGAAGGAGATACTTTACTGTCCTGAGAACCACAATATGGTGTGATTTCAGACTATGATAATGAGCATACAGCTATTTTGTTACACCAAGAGCGATTGTGTTCAAGCCCTTTTGCAGCATCACAACTGACAGATCAGCTCGCAGTGGGAATCCCAAGGAACTGCGTCAAGAGCCAAAATTCATCCCCTGTGGGTAGAAGAGAAAAACTTTTGACAGACAAAAAAAAAATTACCTTGATAGTATCTAGCCCTAAAATATGCCAAAGTCATCAACGCACTGAAATTTCTGTTCTGCGTGTACTGGCTGCTAGGATTGACACAGCATGACGAGGCCGACCAAGAGTCTGAAAAGGTCTCCGGTGTCTTAATTCCTGGTTTCTCAGCCTAAAGTGCCATGTTGTGCCCTTTTCTGTTAACTCAGAATACTAGACTTAATTTTTAAATTTATAGAGGGGGCTGCCACATCTGGCTCCACCTGTGAGTGTGTCCCAGCGAGCTTCCTGGGGCACGCATCCCTTCCTCTGGGCTTCTCAGACAGGTGGCAGGCTGCAGGGTTGCCTTACAACAGATTAAACACCAAGGATTTTTCTTTTAATGCAATTCAGACATGAATCTCAGGAAACATGGCTTTATTAATCTAAATGCTGTTTAAAAACGAGGGAAATTTAGAGTGTGCTAACTTCATTAGTAATCACCAAATTACAGCAGTATTGGCTAGAAAGGGCTTCTGGAAGTCTCTAATCCAATCTCCAGCTTGAAGCAGGACTACGGCCAACACTTGATCAAGCCAGCCATGGCCTGAAATCCCTGCCCTTGTGGATTTTATCCCTGCCCTTCACATTGTCCTGTTTTCCCATATTTTTCTCACTTGGTCAGTGTTTGTACCATTCCACATGCCAGAACCCCTAACTGACATCATGCATCACTGTGCAAAAAGATGCACAGATACATAATAGATGTGATTTGTGTGAAAACTGTCTAAGTAGGCACGAAGCAGCACTATCTTTATTTTGCAGTTGGAGACACATGGAGGTACAGATCCATACATTATGTGCCTTAGGGCAGATGAAGGGCAGAAGGGACACAAGAAGGAAGACTGTGCCAAATGAGGGACTGAGCTTGCGTCTCAGGATACAGACACGGACACACTGGTGGGTGTGATGGATGGGGAGTGCACACAGCAAAGTGTCAAGACCTCGGTATCCTGATGGCTGGAACAAATTGTCTCATCAGAGTTTAGAATGATTGGTGCTGCCCAAGACTCACCTCTTGCTATCTTTTGTCTTCTAGACTCCGACTTTAATTCAAAGCAAGAAAATCCTCCTGGTTTCCTACCCATTTCCCACCAGAAGAACATCCTCAGCAGGGGCAGTTCTTCCTCATCTTCAAACTTCTGTCGTCCTGCAGTGGTTCATGAATTTCTGTAATGATTTACTCACCAAGAACACCTCAGAGACAGTGGTTGCAGGACCTGGCCTTGTAATCTATTCTGGGAAAGGAATCCATCTTCATTAACTCTATAAGCAGCCATGTGCATCCAAAGTCCTATGTTAATAATAACCGGTCCCACACTTGATTAAAATGGAGGCACAAGTCCAACACACATTAAATGCAAGGGCCCAAATCTGTAAATATTCCTGGTGCCTTAATTACTATAGAACAGAGAGTAGATAGCAGTTAGTTATGTACTCTTTGACAGACAGTTGCTCTGTATTACAGGGGCATAGGGAATACAGACCTTATTTGAATGCATCAAGAAACAGCAGCCCTCAGAAAAGCCTGAAGAAAATGTCTACCATATTTTAATGATTTTTTCCAGCTAATTTTCCACTTAAACAAGGGAGCAGTATCAGTTTACAATCAGCTGAGACTCCGACACAAGCTCCCAGTGGTTCCTTATCACATTTACAATAGTTCTTTCACACTGCTTGGTTGGAATTAGCATTCAGGACCAGCAGCGATGCAGGCTCCCAAGCCAAGCACCTGTATTTGATAGGAAATTAAAATCAGGAGCCAGAACTGAAAGCCACATCTTGCATACAAGCAACCCAAATCTCCAGAGATGTAGTATAGACTGGAGGATTTCATGCTGCATTGAGCATGAATGAAGCTTGATTTCTAGGTCCAAATCTGTTCTTATTAAAGGCATACAGAGCAAGAATAATCCCACAAGGTAGGATTTGGGTTTGGGGGCTCTGCTTTGCCACAGATCAATCTTGATCTATTGCTTTGCTGCTTTGTCCGTGAGTTCCCTGTAAAATGAAAACGTCGGGTTTTCTCCATCCACCCTTCAGGCTGCGGGATGCTGAGATCTTCTGGGTAGGAGAGGGCAGAGGAAATAGGCAGCAGAGTTGCTTGGATAAGCTGTCCAAATACAAAATGCTTATTTGAGTGGAAAATACAAAAATGCCACCAAAAAAATTGAAAAAAATAAGAAAGTAAAGAAAAAAAGCGCACCGATTCCGTCCTTCACCCATTAAAATGCAAGTTTATGGAAGAGAAAACCTGCCTGCATTAAGAGCTTGGAGAAAGTCACTAGCTGAGATTACTGCTTTCTCTGTTTCTGAATGTGCATTAAGTTACCTGAATACAAAGCCTCTATGCTTATCCTTTAAGCCTCGTCTGGTCACACAGAGCAATCTCGCAGAACAGTTATCTGTTGCAGGCAGGCAGCTCACAACGGCTCCCAGGTCTTTGTGCCTGTTCCTCCCTTGATATGGAGGAACGACACTGATCTCCCTGATCAAGACTGTGCTCACCGAAGGCTCCCGTCAACAGCAGCCCCCCAAACGGGGCTCCACTGTCACTGAGCTCCAGCTGCAGTTGGTGCCTCTCCATCCCTCCCACCCCCAGTGCCTCACCTCAGACACCTGGCTGCTGCCACCACCTTGTGTGTCTTTCCTTAACCACATGCTGAAAAAAAACCCCAAAGGCAGATGATTTTAGTTAACAGCCATTTTTACAGTGTCATAGACCATGAAAATGTAAAGATCATCTCCACCTCATAAACAGGTCCAAGGGAAGTGTACCTGCCTTGTTGCACTCTTGTCCTGACCCAGAGCAGCTTTCTCTCCCCTTAGAGGTAGGGACCACCTGGTCCCAGTGTTTCAGCTGGGGACATCCTTCTGGGAGAGGGGGAAGCTGCAGCTTTTCTCCCAAGAGGGCCAGATCACAGAGCTGTGGTTTGCTCTGTGCCCTGAGAGAGGAGATCACAGGACTTTGTACAGACAATGTAGAGGTTTGCTGTGGAATCCCAGGTCCTAGCCAGCAGAGCCTTGTTGAAGAGAGGTTACTTTGTGGATTTGGGCTGTACATCTGAGATGCCTGCTTCCACCACAGTCACTGCAAGTGACAGGGAAGAGGATGAGTTGTGCTTAGTGCATTCAAGTCATGGCACTTGGGTCCTGTCCATTCCTGTTGGCCCTAAGGAAACGTGTGATGAGATGGTGGAGGTCAGACTTTCAGATGCTCACAGGTTACAGTCACTCACTGAGTCAAGAAGTGTGTTGTAGCCCAAAGACCCAAACCCTGTCTTGGAAACCCATCTTAGAGCTGAAAGACAGATGTATTAATCTTCTTCTCACACCTTCCCAAGCAGAGTTGAAATGTTTGCCAATCCTTAGTTTATACGAGGTAGTTAAGAGTCTGGAAAAACAAGATTATGTTCACTGAACACTTCAAAGAGATGTGGCAGCAGTTTCATGCAGCAAAACCAGCTCTGCCTTCCCTGTGTGTGCAGCAGGAGCCCATCAGGAGAGGAAGTGAGATCTGCCTCACCCCAAAGCAGCCAAGGGACTGTCCCTGTCCTTGTCCCCATCCCTACCCCCCGGGACAGCCCGCCTGGCGTCCCTGCCATCGCACACCTAGCCACCTCCACCAGGCACACTGCAACCACGGCAGCAGCTCTCTCCTTCAGAAATACTAAATCCACATTTCATTTCTCCCTAGCATTTTCTTTTCATTCCAGATGGCATGTGATTAGAGTCCTAATCAGCTGTTAGCTTATCAACACCACCCTTAAGTGCTGACCAACCCATAATAAGGCAAAGCGGAAGGGAAGACAAAACCAGCCAGTGGATCGGCTCCTTTGGCTTGTAAAGGTTTGCATGAAACAATTAACTGGGATCCTCTCAACTGGTATTTTGTAGTGAGGGATGCCCCTGTTGAGACCTTGGAGGAGAAATCATTATGGGAAGGAGAGTTATAATGTGAGGGGAAAAAATGTTGAAAAGAATTTGGGTTCATTCTTTCATCTTAAGCAAAGAAAACAAAGAAAAAAAATAACGTTTATTGGTGCCCAACCACTATTCCCACCTCCACAGGCTCTGAGTCACGCTGACACACACAATCTAAGGTGTATCAAAACCTCATTTGGCTCCAGCAAGATCTTTCAGTCCTATCCACAGGTTGTCAAAAAGCAGCTAAATTTCATTGTTTTCACTGGAACAATGCTGACTTATATCCCTCGGATGATCTGGCCCTACCTAGGCCAGGTGTGACACAGAGAGGGGCTGGAGCAGTTGGGATGATCAAAATGGTGCTTCAAAACAATTAGAAGCCAGTTAAGACAGCAAAATACAATGAGAAGCTCATGAGGCATTTAGGGATGTGGAGAGGAGGGAGAGCATCCTATCCCGAAGGGGTGTGACAGAAGGACCTGAATGACACAGGCAGATATAAACCTGGTTTGGATGTGCCTCATTCAGCAAGAGGAAAAATCATCCCATTAAAATAAAATACAGAAACTTGCTCAATGTTTGGAGCAAGGAGAACCGCTGGATGCACAGCATCTGTCGCCATTAGGATAAGCAGGGCTCTTTCCCCCAAATGTTTCATTGAAGTTAAATTCAGGAGTTGTAGTGGAATGAAGCTGGGTTAATTAGCATTGATAATACACAACTGTGGGCTGGCTTCAGGGGCGGTGGGTTGGCTGATGTAGATAAGGTGCAGCTGTGGCTGTTCTGTTAAGTGGTTGAGAGCAAATGAAGAGAGAGCAGCCAAGGAAGAAGCAAGAGGAGAGAGAACACATGCCCTGGATGAGGTGAGACAAGGAGAAGGCAGCAGAGGGACTGGTATGAAGAGTGTACGGGTATGAGGTGGTGAAAGACCTTGTTGCAGTTGATAGTTTGGAGAGTGCTATGACAATGAGTGAGCTCTAGAATCCTTCCAGAAATGGGAGCAACCTGCCTTGAGCTATATTTAGGTTGGGAAGTGAAATGAAGAAAGTATTCCTCTTTTTTTCATCATGGGTTTGCATCTTCTCCTCAACCCCACTGTAAAACTGGGTCAGTCTGCGTTTCCCAGATGTGCTGTGGACTTTTCCCAGGCACTGCTGCTCCACTGATGTGCACCAGCACAGCAGTGCTGTGTGTGGGAACACAAGGTTCTCCTTTCTGGAGGCAACTCTGCAAGGATAAACACTTCCCCTCGCCAATTATTTCCTCCTCATTATGGTTTAGAATTCTATTTATTGCCAAATTGTCCATCTTCAGCCAGGCTATATTTAGAATCACTCATTGCTGCCCTTTTCTAAATATAAAATCACTTCTGCTATAGTCAGAAATATATTTAATTTTCCTGTATTACAGGAAGTAATCTAAAATTCAGTACAATCTGAGGATTCTCCCTATCTCTCCTCTTGTTGGGTCTTGTTAAAATAAAAGAAGAAAGTCAGTCAAATCGCAGGCTACTTTTGAAAGAGCTGATTGATTCATGTATCCTAGGTCCTTTGAAGCACCAGTGGAAGCTCTTTATTATCCAGAGCTGACTGGTTTCTTGGTATGTCAGACAAATCAGATCAAGCTCTACAGGTAGAATGAATGTATTCATGTGATATTTTATTCATACACGGCTGCATGGATGCAGCACTGATAATATGGCATCGCTCAGCAGGCGCTGAAGGAGTGGGAGATGACACCACTCAGTTTAGGTCTCTCTGACAACATCCCAAGGGGGCTCAGACGTTTGCACAGCCCCTTCGGGGCAGGCTCTGCCCTGACTTGGCAGAGTTCACGTTTTATTTGCTACCAGAAAAGGCCTATGAATAGTACCATCGGCTAATCCTTCAGGTGGTCTCTTTTCCAGCCTCTGTAACAGCCTGAGCATCTCTAGATCAGGAATCGGTACTCGCCTGCCCCGGAGGATGTGGTTGGGCTGTCTTTGCCAGGATGGAAAACTTAAAGTTGGAGTTATGAGATCTTGCCCATTTTGGACAGCCTGGGAAACTAGTTTCCTCACTCTAATCTGCATATTACACGTGATTATATTTATAAGGCTGAATTACTTATAATTAAGAAGGGCAGTGAGATGGCAAAGTGGCTTCCCTGCCCCATTTTCCATGGCCTGTCCAAGGGACAACCTGACCAGGCTGCAGACCGAGCTTGCTGCCTCTATGGCTAGGCTATGGACCAAAAACCAGCTCTTTGGCATTTGAAGGGAAGAGATGCTCACGTCCTGTGAAAAGGGGGAGTCAGCTGAGGGACTGAGGAAGTTTAGCCAACTGAAAAACTTTTTTCTTTCCTGGAGACAGTGTTAAGACTTTGACACATGCTTAGAGTCACCCCTGGTCTTCCTCTGTTGAAATCAAGAGGAATTGTTAGCACTGAATGGGAACGTTTGCTGGGGAGGATCGCCTGCCTTCAAAAAACCCATGCACTTTCTTTTTTTTAAAATTATTATTTTAAATAAAGGTAGTAAGAGATCCCAGTGAGAAGTATCTGGGCTGCTCAACAAGAAGAACAGGACAAAGGAGAGCATGTTCTGCACATGGGGTGGCTGTTTATTTGTTTTTATTATTAAAACTCAGAGGAAGGTCCATGTTTCATGTTACCAAAACCTGGATTTTCCATCTTGCAGTAAACGCGTATCTAGTTTTGACTAAGTGGATGAAAACTTCACCCAGCCTCCCCCTTCTCTGACAGTAACTTCATGGTGAAATCCCACACTGAGCCAATTCCCATCTCAGCCTGCGCTTGGTATTTACAATACCCGTTAGCAAAAAAAGGAGGAGGAAAGGAGTAACCTGAACCGAAACACTTTTTATGAGTCTATTAATGTTTGATTTCTGGTGCCCAGAAAGGGGAATGTTAATAATGTGTTATTGCTGAAGGCTCTACACAGCCTGGAGAGGAGGACATCAGTATGACAACTACAGCAGTGAGGCACAAGCGTGAGCACTGAAACCAGAGACATATGCCAGTACATTTCCATCCCACTGTTTACTTTTAAAACCAAAACAATGACAGAGACTGTGAGGATATGTAGTATAACTTAACTCAATGTAGATGTGATGACTTCTGTTATGTGCATTTTCTTTACGGAAGGTGATATCTCCAGGGGTATCAAGCAGTGCACTGCAATCCACCATGACTACATTTATGTGTCTAAGGCAAACATCACCTGCCAGAGAAGATGGCAAAAACCCCCACAAACTCTCCGAAAAAACCCTCACAAGCTGGTTGTGTTTGTGATACTTGTTAAACAAATATTAATGAGCAGGATGAGACAACCTAGCTCAGCCCACCTTGTAAATAAATCCACTCAACATGCTGATGTGACACCAGAAGGAAGTTTGGATGTAGTGTCCCTGCTCCTTTTTGAGGATGAAGTGCCTGATGTTTCTTAAAAATATTCAGTGTATTTAAGTGTGTTCAACAACTTGCCTGTGAAACCTAAAGTAAGAGATCACAAATCTTTCTCTTCCACTGCCTAGAAAGCTAACCAAAATGTAAGATGAGATGCGTTATAGACTCTTAAATGAGAACCACCCGAGGAAAAGCATATGACCTTAAATTTAAAAGTATGTCTAATCAGTACTAGCTGCTAAGAAGGGCATTATCACACTCTGAGGAACTGCCAATATTGGTGCATTTTTCTCTTCTCCAGCCAGACTGACAGTGCCTCTGATCAATGCCATTAGGCTAAGGCTCCTGGAAGTCTTTGAAATGTTTTTCTTCCAGAATGAAAAGGAATGAGTCAGATCAAAGTTGAATAATGCAGGCTAAAAAGCCCCTCTTTTCCTCTTCCACTTCCTAATTAAGATTAGTGTGTAATCTCCATGAAGACAGAGGTTCAGCAAGACCAGGAAATGGGAGTGCTGCAAATACAGGGCCAGAACCTTTCTTCACTAATTGAAGCTTTTCATGTAGCTTCCACAAGCCATGAAGAGACAAATTACCCTCCGGGAACGGGTGAGTAGGAAGAGGAGGATTGCTAGAGACAAAAACAGGAGGAGGAGAAAGGGAAAAGAAAGTATTCTGATTCATATTTTTGATGGGATTTCCAATTCCCTTTATCAGCCTGCGCATACTTTCCAGATCTATGTGGCCCAAGCTTGGTGATATTCACCCTAATCATCATCTTGAACACCAAACCCAGCCATTTCCAGCAGCCTTTGAAGGAAATAACACTGACAGTTTGGGACAGTTTAGGGCTTTTGAGTACATCCCTCCAGAACAAACTCAGTGCTGTTAAAATTGAGCAGCTGAAGAAATAGAAGGTGGTGGTAGCTGCTGCTGTTTTTTGCACATGGAATTTAGGGAGCGGAGGCAATGGTGGGTGCTGTGGACCTGCCTGGATCTGGCCGAAGGGTTTGCCTGCGGGTTTGCTCTCTGCTCGCTCAGCAGAACAACTTGTTGCAGCAAACCAGAGCATCCCAGCGGTGCTCCACGCTGTGCCAGGGTCAGCGTGGCCTCTGCCTGGCCCAGGGCACAGGCAAGCAAGAAAACTGTGTTTCGCAATAGCTCACCTAAGCAGGGATTTAGTCCTTTTGTCCTTCTGTCTCCGACGGTTTCTGCCATGCTATATTGCATCCCTCACACAAAAACTGACCCCGACTCCTCTGCTCCTAGCATCTGGCAGGTATTAAACGGTGGCCTTGTGGAAGAGAGGTGAGCCAAGCGGATAAATAATTCTCCTTTGGTGTGGTGAGATGGGCTGGGGGAAGGGAGGAAGAGATTAAAATAATCTTTTTGGAAAATGGATCAAAAAGCTCTAAGCGGAGATTATCCACAACCCAAGCCAGGCCCAACGCTATACCTTAAATAAATAAAAGAAGACACTACTAAAATGAAAAGTCAGAAGATTGACATAAACCTTGCTGAAAATCGTGGCTAGCTCACTCCCTGGCTGTTTAGACCTAACAGGAGCAGCAGAATGACAACAGGCAGATTAGACTCAGCAGGGTGCCTTTTGAATCTGTTCCACTAATCGCCTCCTCCCACGGGCTTGTTATTATCTTGTGTGGGTAAAATCAGCTTGTTCCCAGTATATCCCCATACAGGGCTACCAAGAAACTCTAATAAGGCTTTTCGCCTTCTCCCACTAGTGACAGATTAGGGTAATTCATCTTTAAAGGATGCCAAGAGCACAGAAGTTGCACAAAAGATAATGAGAAGATGGGTTTGTGATTTTTTCAAATTCACGACAACAGGGGGTTCTGCTACTACTTTTAGCATAAAAGAAGAATTCCACGGAGAAAGCGTGTGATTACCTGTCCTCAGAACGGGTGCTGGGGAATGCCAACAAGGCACGTGGGGACTCAGAGGTGGGCAGGGTGGATTTTTGGGGACTGGCAGAAGGTTGGAGGGCTTTCGTGTCACCAGGGGCATCATCAGGGGAGACTCCCAAGCCCTTGTCCCACAAAGAAATCCCAGTACCTGTAAAGTGAGGCTATACCTACCACTGCTGGTCATCAAGCAGCTCTCCCATCCCAATGAGAGTGAAGGGGGCAGTTCAAAGACTTGGGGGTGGAAGAGAGAGGCAAAAATGTTACATTTTGCCCTCAACGTCTAGTTTAAAAAAAAAAAAAAGGATAAATATTTCATGCCTCCTTTTGCTTAAAATAAAATGCTGTGAGTCAGAGAGAAACTGGCAGCCAGTTCAAGTGGGCCACATTGAAAGATGCAGCTGGTTGTCTTCCAGGTAAAATGCCATGGCATAAAGGGACCGATCAAGGATGCTGGAGTCAAGGTGCCAAGTGACCATTTAAGAACACTTGGCTGAAAGCTCAAAATGCCCCAATTTCTTTTTATAATGGGATTATGCTTCAAGTTACACAAAGGAAATGGGCCAACCCCTAGGAATTTCTTTGCATGGGTTTGGCAGGCAAGAGCAATAGAGGGACTGCTTGTCGTCTGGCCTCTGGTCCACCCAGGCAGAGGGAAACAAAGCTAAAAGTTACTTTTATGTTGTTAGGTCATTTCTGCTCCTTCTCATCTCCCTGCCTTGCTGTTGGTTTTGTTTGCTAGCATCAAATCATCTTCTAGAGACGGAGTCAGTCCAAAGCCTGGGCGGCTCATCTGCATCCCTCTTTCACTTCAGGAGTAAATACAGCAATTCTCCCCGGCAGTGCTGAGTCATTATTTTGGCATAAAGGACAGTCTGTTCTGCAAAAGGAAAACGGGTCTCAGAGGGGCATTTTTCTATGCTTTGTCAGACACAGAATTTGAATAGACATGCGTGTAAACAGAAAGTCAGAGTAGGTCCCAGCAGGGGTGAGGAGGGAGCAGAACAAAAGCTCAGACGTCAGAAAGGATTTAGAGTGATGGGGAAATGAAAGGAAGGACAATTTGAGATGGGGAGAGGGGAGGTGGGCGAGGGGGGCAAATGTCGGGAAAGACGGAAAAAAAGAAAGGGAAAGGGGGGGGGGGGGCACAGCCAGGAGAAAGAAAATGAGATTGCAAAGTGATTAAGAGCAAACAGGCTAAAGGCTGTGTTGTGGGGGGTGACAGGACGCAGCATTTCAGCAGAGAGCCCAACAAGCACGGCCGGACGGGTCCAACCTCCCTTTGAGGCTCAGCCCAGCCTGGTCTGTAGGTAGGACCACAGTACCAACGTATTTTTAATGATCTGATGTTTCAGGGCCCTGCATTGGGATGCAGAGGCTAGGGTTTAATTCTCACCTTCTTCCAGAGCAGGGGTACAGCAGGGTGCCCCTCCTTCCTGGGGCTCACAGCAGGGCTGGAAGCGAGCCCTTTGGGGCAGCTGAGACCCCTTTGCCCTCACAGCTGACAGGAGGCTTATTTTACACAGAGGACATTTTCCCTACATTGCATTGCCTAGGACAGCAAAGCCCTGTCTTTCAGCTCCCGAGACATAAATAAATGAATAAAGGTGCTTCTCCCTCACCTGCAGGTTCCCAAGTACCCTGCAATCAACTTACCACTTGCCTCGGCCCCTGTTACATTATGCAGTAGCAGAAAACTGTTATTTTGTACTGAATTAAAATGAGGTTCCTGGATTATGTATGAAAAGATACCTTAAAGGTAAGAGCCTGGACGAAGGCTGGGGCAGCAGGGAAGGCTGTGTGCTGCTCACACGGCGAGGTGTTAGACTCAAGGTCAGTAAATCAATCACCGTCCAGGAGACAGGAAAGAAATTGGACAATGCAGAGTCTCTCTGACGTGCAGATCCTAAACACAGTCTCTTGGCACAGCTCCAGCGACACAAATAAAGGGTTTCATTCCCTGCGGCACCCTGGATGTTTCTCCTTTCAGCACCTGGGCAATTCTTCTTCCCACAGCCAAGACAGCTTTCATAATCCATCATTACACTTACTTGAACTTCTTGCCCATCCATCACACACGGCAGCACTCGTGGTAACATGGACCTCACACTTCACATCCCTCAGATGTGCCCTTCCCCTCGCAGGGCTTCCTTGCCCTCAGGTTTCTGTCCAAGGCATGTCAGCACCATGCACTTTTATTGCTGAGGAAAAACTGGGGGCTGATGAGATAGCCCAGTAGCTCTCTCTTCCACTCTTTGCCTTCAGCACTGTACAACTCTAACTTTCATCTGACAACTAAAAAAAAAAATCATAATCTGCTCCCACCTTTTGTTTTTTGCCAAGACTAGAGTTGAAATATTTGATTGACATGAATTCTGACTAACATGTATTTATTTAAAATCCCAGCCTGCCTGCCCTTTGCTAAGAATAGCTCCCATTGACATCAGCCCCGCTAACTGTATGTGCAAATGAATCCAAATATCCCCCAAAAATATACAAAAATGAGCAGGTACAGTGTTTTCAGGGATCTGTAGAGCCAGCCAGGTAAAGTACATGGGGGATTTATTGTCCAAATCTATGTTATTACATAAAACTGGTGCAACTCCTTCACATCCCGTGGGAACATGATTCATAAGACCATATCACTGCACCAAGTCTCAAATGTGTCATACAATTAAATGTGATTAACCATCTTCCCCAAAACTGTTCAGTCATTTCAACTCATTTTAGCCATTTTTCAGTGTGGCTGTTGAAAAAAAGTTATTTTAAGGAATGGCTAACCATGGGGGAAGAAGAGGAAACATCTTAATTTGTTGTCAGAACAAATTTGCTGCCCAGTAGATGGCAAAGGCTCAACTGGGCATTGATGCTGTCTGACAGCCACCATGAGGACACAGCCAACTCTCTGGCTGCTGTGACCAGGTGGATTTTTGCTGGTCACACAGCAGTGTTAGAGAAGGCGATGCTGACCCATGGCTTCAGACAAAGCCAAGGGGATCCTGCTCAGGCTGCTTCAGGGTTTGGTTACGTTTTACCCTCTCCACTTTTCCCGTTATATTGGTTTCTCTCTGTCCAAAAGAAGAGCAAACCTTGTTGTCCTACTGACAAGATGACAAGCGCAAAGCTTGTGCTGGTCCAGATGATATGAAAAGGCTGTCGTTCCAGCAAACCCCATGCTGCTACGCTGCCTCAGGGTGAGAGCCAGAGACTGGACCCCAAAAAAATGAAAACTGAAACTGCATTTCCAGCAAGAACAGCAGCTTGCTCTGCTTCCCTATTTTGCTTGCCCTTGATCAAAGTCAAGCTTTAGTTAAGAAAATATCTTGCCAACTGCTAAGACATGAGTATCTGAGAACTACCACAACCTTCATTTTCCAAGGTGAATAACAATAAGTGATGAATATTTGTCCAGGGGACAACTTACTTCAGAATAGCAATTTTTCTTAAGCTGTTAGTCAAAAAGTATATTTGCAATAGGCTTAACAGTGCCCTTGTCTGCAAATCCAGGAGGGAAACCCTAGACAAATTTTACTGTTGGGTCTAAAAAAATAACACAAGGGTGATATGAAAATAGGGATCCAGAAGCCCTCTGGGTGTGTGAGAAATCATAAGCATTGCTGTGCAGAAAAAGAGCTCTCTTCCCACTAAGAGGAGCTGCCTGTTCAGTGACATGTTCAGGAACATGAGGGAGATCAGGGACCTGCACATTGTAATGAAGAACAGATCTGGGGTTCCTTCCTCACTCCTCATGCACCTGCTTCACTTCTCCGTGCATCCCCAAGTGAATCCTTAAGACTGCAGTAACTTGCCGCTGCCCAAACACCATTAGAAAGGTGTTTTCTTTAATTTCTTTAAACCCACTGCACTCCCTCCTCCTCTTGTCCACTCCTGCACAACTTGAAAGACAACATGGCATAAATTGGCAGCAAAAGTGGCTTGGAGAGCATGCAAGCCACAGCTAATGACACCACTCAGCCCCTAAATGGCTGTCACTCCCGTTACAGAATTACTCCTGACAAGGAGTCATTCTCCCTGCAGTAAACACACAGGGAGCGTGCAGCAGGCTGTCGAAGCTGAGGGATGCTCCCAACTTTATTCCCTTGATGGTGCTGCTGAAAAGCAGGCTGGTGTTTGCCACCTTGGCGAGATGTAGCAAAAGCGATGGTAATTTTCCATTTGCGTTAGCAACCCCCCAATTCTAACTTCGTGCTGAGCCACAAGCACAGGGGTTCAGTCTGTTCTTTCCCGCTGTAAATTCACCCATTGCTCTGAAGTGTGACCTATCTTTTTTCATGCAGCCCATCCCCAGAAATTTAAGTGCTTTCACCTTGGTGTCTGTCCCTCCTCTGGGGCTTCAGGTGATACTGGCCCCACCAGAAAAGAGGCACCTGCAGCTCTGTGAATCAGCATCCTCCTTGTTTCATTTGTAACAAATAGAAAATATTTGGGAAGATGGGTTTTACGGAGAAAAGCTTGCAGAAAAGAAAAGGCAGAATCCTGCAACTACATACTATCAGTGGAGGACTTAGAAGATCCACAGTGTTAGACATCATCTTTTCAGCTTTTTCCTGTCTTTACTTCATGCCCTCAAAGCTGTTGCTCCCCATTAAATTTCCATTCTCAAGTCTTATCCTTTCTCCTTTCTTTTTTTTTCCTTTTTTTTTTTTAACTGAAAAGTTAATAGAAAGAGAATAGAACTAGGTCTAATAGGAAGCTTGGCTTGATCTTCTGCCTGACTCCTAATATATTGAGTAAAAGAAAATGAATATATGCTAAGAAAAGACATTTTTCAGCCAACATTTGCCCTTGCTTATAAAGACAGCTTCATCCCAACAGCAGCTGTTCCCTTCCACAGTTACCTGGTTTATATTAACTTGTTAGGTGCCTTCCTGGAGGGGCTCAGCACCCAGAGTGCCTCTGCTCTTTTGCATGATGCAGGACAAGTTCACCTGGTCCTGGAGAGGTAACTGTTCTTTCCCTGGCTTTTCCTACTTGGTGAGTGACCAACACTTCAACTGTATTTTTTCTTCCTGATGAATAACAGAAATAATGAAGTAATTGCATTGCTTCTTTGTTCTGTCAGCTATTGAGGAATTAGCAGCCTGGATATTTCATGGATGTTCTCTGAAGCTGTATGGGTGCTGGGGAAACCTCTCGCTGCTGTAGGCGAGGCTTTCTCCTAGCCTGCAGGCTGTGTGTCATTGCAATTTGTCTGCCTCTCCTCTCCCTTTGTGCCCTATGCTCAGCATTGCTGAACGAAGCAGCAGTAAAACCCCACTGCAATGCCCTGGCAGGGCTGGAGGAGCACCCTCAGGATCTCAGCATGGCTACTGCTGACTGCTGTGTCTGTGACTAGATGTACATGTGTATGTACAGAGGGCTTACATCAAGCAAACCAAAATTCTAGTTAAATTTCAAGTGGCCTGCCAAACACACATGAAAAGACCAGTAAAGGCTTCAGTGCTTGCTTAGCATTGCTTTATACTGACGGTCATCCTGCAAGATTTCAGCTAACAGCATAGTCATGTGGATGGTAAGTAGTAGGTGCTGCAGCTGAACAGTCAATTTAAAGAATATATGGTCCACTTCCTGGGGCGATAGTTCCCAGTACTTTCTGGGAGGATGCTTCATCTCACAGCCTGAGCTGAAACTTCTTTTATGTGGTTAGAAGTGAGGCAATCCCTGGAATAAAAATACAGTATTTTAAAGTAGAGGAAAGGGTGGAAGCAACTCATTGCCATGCTCATGTTCCCTGTGAGAGAATGGCTGATGAACTATATAAAATGGCCCATTTCTGCACCTCCCTGCTGCTCTGGCCCTCCGGCCTCGGCAAGGTCCTCTGCTGAAGACTGGGCCAAGACACCACTTAACTGGGACATCAGGGAATCCTCTTCCACTCAGCCTGAACAAACAGCTCAACTCTGAGTGTGGTCCTCCCTCTGAAATGCTCCAGGCTTTCCAAACAAATACTCACAATGTACAGAAATCACAGTTCTCTGCTGCAGGATAATCTCAACCAGCCAGGTGCTGGGTTTCATAACCCCGAAAATCTCATTCTCTCCATGCACATCTCTCTATAAGAGTATGAAGCTTTGTTAACCCTATTAACACAGACCTCAGAGTTTGCACAGATTCAATGAATTTGTTCTTGCTAAAGCCTTTCCAGTCTCCTCTTTCTTCTTCGAAGAGGGGGAGAGCTACACTCAAACTCCGCTCTGCAGCAGATCCTGTGCAGAGATGATCCTGTTATAAAGAAGGTCCCACATGTCTCAGGACTTGAAATCCACTTCAGACAAAGTGTGGAGAGGGGTTTGTTCAGGCAGAGGCTCTCAAGTATTTCTGCTCATTATTTTTATTCTTATTTGTTTAAGTGTTACATTTGAAATTTGCATTGCACTGCAAAAGTCGAGTAGGTTGGTCATATGGCTGTCAAGTGAGAAACCACCCCGTGCTGGACTCCATGTGCACATCCCACTGTCCCGGTCCTCTCTGAGTACTTCTAGCTCACAGCATGTTGTATTTAAAAATATCTAGATAAAAGATTTTTCTCTTCTGTATGGAGAGAGCAGATGACCTCAGTTGAAAGCTGAAAAACATTCTTTTTGGAGTCCGTTCTTGGTCACTTGCACTTTTAAATTTCATGAGGAAGGGAGCAGGTGAACCAGCTTCCATCAGTCACCTGCTGAGTTTCATGCTGAGCCTGTGGAATAGATCAACAGTCCACCAGAGCCAGCTGGAATCTTCTGCTGGTAACTGGTTGGAATTTAAGACTTGGGCTCCAACAAAGTGTGGGTTAAACTGTTAGATGTCCTGCAAATACCGTTTGTGCTGGAATGTCAAAGCAGATTAGCCACAAGTGTGGTTAGCCAGGACCTAGTTCTAGCTACTGCTGCCCAAGTTCTCTTGCATATTCGGGCTGAGCTTTGAAGTTTTTTCCTTGCTAAATCACAGCAAACAGATAATGGAAGCATGATTTAAAGCCAAGACTTGAGCAAAAATAAAACCTAATGCTTCCTAGCAGGCATGAGGCTGATGAATGACACCTTGCGCTTCTATCGGTTTGTTCAATAACCTTTCCTAAGTGAGGGCTGTCACGGGTTACCTTATACAACTCTATCTAAAGAAATTGTTGATACTTCTGTTAGGGGAAAAAAAGAACAAAGCAGTGAGCTTATCTCTATTTTGCACCCATGCCAAATAAGCTGGGTGGATAAGCTGGGCTGCCAATGCCAATGCAAAAAGCAACCCTGAGAGGTCTTAGACAGATTTAACAATTTTCAAGAAATTAAGTGCCCTTAAAGCTATCAAAGCATCCCAGGCTTCTGAAAATAACTGAAACATTAACAGAACATGGCATAGGTCACTTTTCCTTGTCTTTCTTCCTCCAAAACTTGTGTTACATTGGGGTGCTTACCAAAGCATGTCTCAATACGGCCAGAAGTCAACCTGGGCTTTTATCATGACTTTGCCCTTTTGGTCTGCACAGTTTTGGGGCAAAGGGATCCGCTGGGGCAGTGGCTCATAGCTGGCTTAATCACCAAGGGGAGTAAGCATTTCTCCACCAAGATGCCATGATTTGCTAGCAAACGTTTATGCTTTTTTGTTGTTGTTGTTGAGTGTTAAGCTTGTATTTTCTCTCTGAGGTTCAATTAGTGTGCAATGTTGTGTATTCACCACAGAGAAAGGCTAGGGATGATAGCAGGGGGTGTTCTCTCTTTTCCCTGTGATCAGGCTGAAATGGTGCTGCCTTGTATCTATCTAGTGGGATGTGAGATGGCTGGAAGGGATGGAGGAGCCTCCCCGTGGGGGAGAGGAGGTTGTGAGGACAGACGGAGTGGCTGGGTGGGAAGATGCTCAGGGAGGAGGGGCCTTATGTTGTCTGCATTGGAAAGAAAACATCTGGAAAACACCTGCTGTGTGGGCTGCAGTCCTGGAACAGAGAGAAGGACAGGAACTTCCAGACCCTGGAAGATTGCTTAGTCCACTCACCTGCCTTAAGTCCAGATCAGCTCTGCTGAAACCATCTGCTTATTGTCCTGCTCGTGCAGAGCTGGTAGGAGCCAGAGCTCCAGAGCAGATACATAAAAATACCCCAGTGTCCTGCTGAAAGCTAACTTGCTTCATTTTTCTTTTCATGCAGTAGTGGAGCCTGTGAGGGTCTTTATGGACAGAACCAGAAAAATCCCATATTTTCAGAACAGGCAAAATTAGTAAAATGCCTCTTCAAGCTCCTGGAGAATGGAGCAGAAGGGAAATGGCAAACCCCAACGTTCCCCATGGGATCCAGTAAATAATGCAACAAACTCTGGAAAGGGGAAAGGGGTGAGGTGAGGAGAGCTGGAGTTTGTGCAGCAAGGAGCATCTCCTGCTGGCACAGTTAGAGAGGGAACTTTGTCCGTGATAGTTATGGCTGTGGAAAAGACGGAGCGGCTAGGAGATGAACCAAAGTGGGGTGACAGATGTGATAAGACTCTTCTGATACAACCTGAGGCAGGTAGTAGCAGTAGTTTTGTTAGTTTTATCTGTATAGGACTTCTCACTTTGTAAAACTGAGAGGAGCAGGCTCTGCTCTCAGCTGTACCAGGAGGAATCAGCCAGGGAATCCCCGCCTGGCCAGATGGATGGTGCACAGCTGCAAACAGCGTTTGGTTTGGGAGGCTCCATCTCCGCTGGGTGCGGGCAGGCTGCAAGAAGAGAGAGGTTCTCACTGTGGGAAGAGTCACCAGGTGGTGCCCTCACCTGTGCTCATGGCAGGTCGTTGCCTGCAAATGCTGGGTGCCTAGTTCCAGCCGTCCTTGGAGCAAACTGCTGGGTGCTGCGGAAGACTCATCCCTAAGATGGGCAGACCGTCTGTAAGAAGGCTGCAAAGCAAATGGTGGTGCTGGATTAAAGGGAGAAGCTGTTTTATCTGACCAGATGCATGCTCACAGTCCACAGACAAGCTAATTATATGGAATAACGTATTTCACTGTGGGCTGTAGGCACACATAGCTATTTGCTGGCTTTCATTTGACTGGTGGCTTTTCAAACTGTAACAAACCATCACTTCTAATTGCCTGTTCATGTTTTTTATCTCCTAAGACAGTCTCTGGACACCAAATGTTCTCTTAGTACTGGCCAGCTCAGCTTCGCCATGGCTATTGTAGGAACACATAACCGGCACTAAATAGGACTCATTCATCTAGTGTACAAGAAACAAAGTTTTCACGCCTCTGGAAGAGCTCATGTCATTGACTTCTAACAGAAACCCTGTCTGGGATGGTCCAACTCTGTCCCTGTCAGACTGGGCTTTGCAAGTACTTGCAAAGCTGATTCACACAGAGGAAAGCAGGAGTTGGGTTGTGTCCTTGAGCTCCTGAGAAACCTCTGGAAGAGGTGGGATGGACTTTGGAGCTTGGTTCCCCTTTGTTCGTCCCCTATCCCATTTGGTATCTTTTGAAGTTTCAGCTTGCTGATCCTCATTGCTCAGGCTCTGGTGTCCCTCTCAGTGAGTAACAAAACAAAACAAAAAAATATAAAAGTAGATGTGTGGAGTTTATACATAAAATATATTTTGTGTATATGTATCTATACACACACATACATATATATATATGGGGGTGTGTATATATAAAAATATATGAGGTTTTCGAGTGAGGCTTTAAAG
This sequence comes from Falco rusticolus, assembly GCF_015220075.1. Classification (NCBI taxonomy): domain Eukaryota; kingdom Metazoa; phylum Chordata; class Aves; order Falconiformes; family Falconidae; genus Falco; species Falco rusticolus. Next base: position 23,477,261 of record NC_051196.1, read on the forward strand.
AATTTCTATTGCCTGTTAAAAAAAATATTAGGGAAAATGCAAACCTATAATTTCTTATGACAGTAAAGTTATGTTTATTTAACCTCTTTCCTGTGCTGACTTTCAAGTCTTACCTTGGAAAAGATGTTATGCCAATGCATTATCATTTTTTCACAACTTGGACTTTAAAGAAAATGATCATCCATGAGCTATTTTTTTTTCCCAGATCTTCAGAAACTTTAAATAGCGTTTTTCAGCCTTCATCACAAAACCAGTTAAGCACTAGCTGACTAAACGCATGAGCAGGAATATCTCATTTTGTTCAAGCTTTTAAACTCTCCTTGTCAACAAATGATTTGAGCATCTTTGCAAAGTGTACTGTCACTTTTCTGCCATCTGTCATATGTCACTCTTTCTCTCCTATTCCCCAAGGAGAAATGTCAATCGCTGATTTATATTTCATGTTTTCCTTAACAGGATTTTCTTTTGTAAGGATACAAATGAATCTTGTGGTTCTTACTCAGTTTCACAGAGGACATTAATTGTTCTCTTCCAGGCACTATGTAATTCCTTCCTACTAGCATATTCTGTTTCTCTCTTTTTCTTCCTTTTTTCTTTTCTTTTTAAAGAAGCCCTACCTTCTGTTCATTTTAAAGAAAAGCAAGTGTAAAGAAGTTTCAGCAAAAATACTAATTGCTTGTTGATACTGATGGGAAGATGCCACTGTGGAATCAAAGGACTCTGGATAAGATTAAATTAGAGGGGAGAAACATTATTATAATTATTCAAGTCTAGGACAGCCTCAGACTCACAAGGTTTGCTTTTAGAAAAAAAATATTAAAATCATCCATGGCAAACGCTTTCCAATTAGGTCTCACTTACTGGGGGGTAAGAGCTTGCATATGGGCAGACCAGAGCAGCTGACGTGTTCAGATGTTAGATCTAAGGAAAAAGGAAGGGAAGAGGTCTTTTTACTGCTGTGTATTTAAATTGGTCCATTTATGAAGCCACTGTTTATCCAGCTAAGAAGTTTGTCTGGCATAGAAGAATAACTAGTAAAATGCTCTTTTTCTAGCCATGGAAAATTATTGTTAATGTTGAACTAGAGGAGCTCCTGTTCAGCAGCTTTTGGCTCAAGAAGTGTGATGATGGTCTCTGACCTTCCCTTCTCCTTGGATGCTCCTGCTGAGCTTCCCATCATCTGGCTCAGAGCCTTGTGGGATGAGTAGTGACAGAGAAAGAGGCACCATGGTGCGCAAAGGGAAGCATCACAGTGGGCTGTATCGGAGACGCAGAAAGAGGCCAAATTTAGAGAAATGGTTAGAAACCTGTTTGAAACTTTCCGTGCTCTTATTGCCTTGTAAATGTGTGGGCAGTGGAGGAGCCTCCGATGGTGGCGATGTTTTTGCAGCCAGGGTAGCTGACTGCTTTAACCATGGAGGAGGAAAGCAGGGCTGGTGGTGGCCAGCAGTGCACCTTCCCTCTTTAAGGGTGGGGGGAAAAAGCTTGGGAACTTCCAGAAATTTTGGTCACAGTCAATACTTCACTCTGAAAAGAGGATTTATGCTTTTAAGAGAAGGCTTTGACACAGCAAGTAAAGAACCCAATTTGCAAATTTTAATAGTCACCATGTGTTTACTTCTTTTCCATGTGCATTTGATCACTTCTGCTCTCAAGCTCTGGAGAGCCTTCAGCTGATGTCTAGTATTTTCACTTTAGCTTCGAAAAGATGATGGTTTCAAGGTTTAATTAAAAGTAATGCTCATGTTGATGTATGAAGTTTCCCTACAGCACACAGAAGGACCTGCAGCAAAGTGCCCACACAGAGCAAGCAGCACTGCTCCCTGGGCAAGAGCCTGGGCTGGGGCCAGCAGCTGTGGCTACCGGGTGAAACGTGCAGTCAGGTGAAATGTGAATTCCTTACAGCCCTTTTCCCTTGCCTCAGGTTTCTACCTTTTGTGGAAAACTCCAATGCATCTTCTGTTTAAAATGTCGTTTAAGAGAAGCTCGGTCTGTGGGGAAGCAAACCAGGAGCTCTGGTACCCTTCAGCTGGGTCCCCTGTGATGGCATTCCCTAGGAGGGGCACCCAGCGCCCTGGGCCCCTCTGATGCTCCTCCATAAGTATTTTGCTGCTAAATTGGGACTGATACTTGAAGTGAGTCGAGCAATAGCATTTTGGAGCTAAGCAGCTTCAGTAAAACCGGGTGCAACGTTAGGCTAAATAACAGATGAATAATTTTAACAGGAAAATGTACCACGATGTCTAGAGGAGCCCCGATGATGTCGTTACCTTATTTCCCCTATTCTTGTGATGATGTGCTGTTTCCAACAAGAGGTGAAAGACTACTCACCCCTCTGGATTCCTGTACATTACAAATTAGATCCAGATGAAGCTGACTTTGATTTAAACACCCTTGCGGTAGGAACATTGGCAAGCTAATTAAACTTACAGCAGTTCACCTTTGTGAGAGCTTAATTAGCTGAGAGACTGACTTCTCTATATTTATCTTGTGTGTCTTCCAGAGATGCATGTCGAAAGGAGGTTTGATTTGCAAGTTGTGTAACCACAAGTGTGCATAAGCTATTCTGCTCATCTCCCTGGAAGGACAGGTGCTGTGTAGGGGACAATGGCTAAGGTTTTTTTTACATGAGTTTGAATATTCAAGGTACCTGTATGTTTTCAGAGGCACAGGTCCTATACTTTTAACCAGAGTTGCATGGTGAGATGTGTCAAATGCTTTCACTGCTGAAATTGCGGAAGCAAAGCTATTGTGCGTGCAGCGCCTTGTATATCACCTCTGCTGGTATTTGGATCAGGATCATATTTGGTAAATGAGTTTGACTTCCAAAGCACATCCACCATGTTTAAAATAAAGTGCAAAGCCCACTGAAATCCCACCTTGTCCCTCTGCACAGTACATGCCCTGCAGCAACATTCATTCTTGCCTGGATTTCTTGAGGTGTTAAACTTTTCCTTCCCAGCCTCTCCTCCCTGCCTGTGCTGGTTGTTCAGTCTTTCCAACGTGGGAATGTGGGTGCTGGTTCCCGATGCAGATGGGGCAGGTACTGCCTTTGCTGGTGGCAACGTGCAATGCTGGGTGGGTGGGAGAGGGATGAAATTCTTTTGTATAGCACCTTTTCACCAAACCCATGTGTCAGTTCCTCAAAACTCCTGAGAAAAGCTTAACACTGTTGGACTTGATGATCTTCAAGGTCTTTTCCAACCTAAACAAATCTAAGATGCTGTGAAAGTCGTGATGCTTTAAAGGTGATGCTGAGTTTTGTTTTCATGTTTGATTTGCATGCAATTTCTTAACCTCTTTTTTTTTTTACTGCAAATGTTAGATTTACAAATTTGCATTAACAATATTTTTTAAAAATAATAATATAAAACATACAATGTTTTATGGCTCCACAACCTGTAATTTTAAAGGAAAGCATTTCACAACATGGCTCAAGTCTCCACCAAAGACAGCAATGGCATCTGAGGGGCAAGGAGAGCCTTGCAAGGGCTCTACAACTTGATGTGCTGTCCTGGTTTTGGCTGGGATAGCGTTAACTTTCTTCTCAGTAGCTGGTACTGTGCTGTGGGTTCAGTTTTGGAGTGAGAATAAGGCTGGTAACACACTGATGGTTTAGTTGTTGCTAAGTAGTGTCTAAGTCAAGGACTTTTCAGTTCCCAGGCTCTGCCAGCGAGGGGGTGCACAAGAAGCCAGGAGGGAGCAGAGCCAGGACGGCTGACCCAGATTAGCCACAGGGATATTCCATCCCCCAGAACATTGTGCGATGAACTGGTGGGGGCTGGCTGGGAGGGGCTGATCAGTGCTCGGGGACTGGCTGGGCATCGGTCAGCGGGGGGTGAGCATCACTTGTCTGCCTTGGGTTTTATTTCTTTCTCTCTCTTTTTGTCATCTCCGTTTTCATTACAATTATATTATTAGTATTGCTTTGGTTTGTTATATTTTGGTTTTTTTATTTTATTTTATTTTATTTTATTTTATTTCAATTATTAAACTGTTTTGATCTCAACCCACAGGTTTTACTGTTTTTTCAATTCTCCTCCCCATCCCACCAGGGAGGTGGGGCTGAGAGCGGCTGCTTGGTCCTTGGCTGCTGGCTGGGGTTAAACCACAACGTGCATAAAGGAAAAGGATCTTCTGGCTCTGAGCTCCCATGTAGGGACCAACACTGCTGAGCCCCTCGTCTCTTCCCTAAACAGAGATCCTTGCAGGGAGCATTTCTGTAGGCATCTGCTTTCCCATTTAATCAATTTTCATGGGTGCCAGCTAGAATATTTGGGTAAAGAAATGTCTATCGTGGATAAACACCAAGAAGTTGAGGTGCTGATCTGGGGTGAACCATCCCCTCGAACGTCTGGGGAATTGCTTGGAATAAGTTGTTGCTATGGCTCTGGACAGATTTTCTTGTATCCTAGCAATGATTGTCTTTGACTGAAGCTTTGGTTGCTACAATTGGGATCCTAATGGAAATATTCAGACCATCAGCCCCTTGCCTGCTCTTGTGCCCATCTCCTGCCCCCCTCCACAAAGCTGATAGCTTGCCTCAGGCAACGTCATTCCTTGCAACCTAGCAATTTACACCTTGCCAAAATGATTGCGATATTAAAATAACATCACTTCTGCATGGGACCTGACTTGATTTTTAATAAACTACAGGGCTGGTGTGATCGGTACTTATGAGTCACTAGCTGTAGCAGAGCTGAGCTGCTCTCTGCCTTCAAAACCAGTTTCAGTGAATTCCCCCCTCAAAAGCCTCATTGATTTTTTGCCTGCGTAATTTATACATTTGTGTTTGCCTTCTATGAATAAAGGAGCAAACAATGGCTGGGTCTGCTCACAGAGGCAGTCCTTTAAAGCATATATCCCTCAACAAAACACTTTCATGAATTCCAAAGCTCCTTCACTCACGGGAGAAGAAAATAAAAAAAAAAATTGCAAACCGCAGCAACAAAAAAAAGTTACTGTTATGTGGGGTTTTCAAATCTAGAAAGTTTTCCACAGTTCCAGCAAGCAATATTTTTGAGGGTAGAATGAGCCATGCTGAAATGTGGCCAGAATTTTGGCTTTTTGAGCTTACTTGTCCCCTGAAACAGTGCAGCAGCGGCGCTGGCAGAGGGGCTGAGAGCTGGGACTGCTGGGTGCCAGGGCTGCACTGCACATCTTGTGGTGCCTCATCAACAGCCTCAGCGCTGAAGTTAAATAAGCATCTAAGAACCTCTCTGTTTTCTCTTTCTTCTAGCTGTGAAAAGCCTTAGTCACGAGGTGAAGTGTATGGCCTCTGTTGGATGGGGCAAATAAGGACTCAAAAGAACCTCATAAACATTTTTTAATCTTATTTTTAAGAAAAACTGCTTCTTGGACTATGACTCATGTTAGTGGGCTCTGTTGTTTCTGTGTTAAGTGGTCAGCACTTTTTTCCTTGCACAAAGCAAAGCTCAGCTCAATGAGTTGAGTCTTCATTAAGGACAAAGATGAGAAATCTCTCACCGGCAGAAAGGATGCGCCACAGGAAACTCTTCTGCTGGAGATGTTTGAATACAGAGAGGAAAATGGCTTTTAGGTCCTGGCAGCGCATCCTTTTATATTTGCTATTATAGCTGATGATTGATTTTTTTTTACTCTGTGCTGTGTGGAGCCATCTGCCTGATTTCCATTTAAAAACTGTTGCTCGAGGAGTTTATTATGTGCATTATCTGTACCTAAGCCATAGGATCAAAGCCCATTGCTCCCACATGGGAACAGCTCTGCAGCCACCAAGATTTTTGCCCCACAAAATGGACGTAATGTGTGATTTCCATGTTACCCTCTTCCAAGAGGTTCCCCTGCCAGTAACAAGATCATGACTGAGAATATTTAAGGACTGCAAATATTCTATTATGAGCCCTTTCTGGACAGGCAACGGGGATAATTTGCCATGCCCGTCTTCTTCCTTTACACAAATTCTACTTCTTGCTGCAGCCCACAAATGAGTCAGCTCGTCTCTGACTGCACTAAAATGCTTTTATCAGGATTACAAGAAAAAATAATATTAGAACAAGCTTTGCTACGGGTTTGTTATTTGTTGCTCATTTATCTGTACCTATTTTTGTGTGAAATAGTCTAGGGAGTCCTTTTCCATTTCGTTCCTGCTCCATAATGCCAAAATTTGAAAGAATGGATGAACTTTTTCTCCAGATGATCTGGGTACTCTTGAGGACTTCAAGGAAGGTAAGTAGAGACATATCATTTGGTTTTGGAGATGGTATACAAAAAGAAATATGGCAGTGTCCACTCCTACAGATTTCTACCACCCCCTCATTCTGAAGAGTTCTGTTGGATTTCCATCATCACAGATGAGAGGAAGTGCTAGGTCTTGTGTTCCTTGGGTGCGGGTATCCCATGTGAGCGTTTCAAACCTATGGAGCAGGAGATTATTCAGACCAAGAGTTTTGTCCTGTGAAGGAAGGAGCCATTTGATTTTTTAAGACTGGAGGCCAGAACTGGGAATGGATTTCTATTCCCCCAAGTTCCATTCAGAGCTGAATGACTGATCTGAAACCTGTTTCCAGTTGGAAATATGCTGCAGGAAATCAAAAGAGGAATGTTTTATCCCCTTAGAGACTAAACTTTTATGTATACTGCTCAGTGCAGAAAATCTCTTCTTCCCATTGAACAATGAAATGAAAAAGACATGACTATTTTCATTTGCCAAGAGCATTTCCAGCTTGAGCCAGCCCAAAGGCACAACTTGGTATTTTCAAGTGTCAATCAAAGATGCTTTCCCTTCAGCTGGTGCAGGGTCCAACAATGGGCCATATGGGACATTCGTCTATGCCAAATGAAGAAGAATTGAATCAGGAATAAAAGATGTCAAAGTGTCTTAATACTAATTCCAAGCTCTACAGTCATCATGATGGGAGGGGACTTGTAGTCATGCCAGCCTAATCATCTTCATTGGCAAAATAAGAGGCAGCACAGGTATAAATATCCCTGCACTTTTGGATATTTAGAGTGACAGGATGAGGCCTAAAGACATCACAATGAAGTATTTTTACAGAAAAGTGCAAAAAATAACCAAGTTCTTAAATAGCATGAGACTGCTGTGGTCTTCTGACGATGCAATGATGGGCATGGTCCAGATCTCCAAAGATTTTAAGGCACTTGAAATCAAGTGTTTGTCTTCCTCTACACAGACTGAGCAGTATGTAGTGCTGCAAATAACTGTTGTGCAAATACATGTGCTGTACATGAATCTGCACCCAAGTAAATGTCGGTGTGTTATTAATACGCAGGACTTCGGCTTTGCAGGCAGGCAAGCTGTAATTTTAAAGGAAGATAGTATAGGTTTTGGAAATCAGTGGGAAATGGGTGCCTTTTTGAAAAACTTCCTCCTTAATCAACGAAACCCTTGTGAACCAGAAAACTGTGGGAGTAACAGATGGCTGATGTTTCTTTTCATGTAGGCCAGTCAGCAAGAAAATAATAGAAGCATGTGTCTTAATGAGCAGAAAGAAGATGTGAGCCTGAAGGTACTAGTAATGTGGGAGACGGACGCAAACAAACCAGGTGCTACCTTCTTGTTATCAAAAGATTTTCTTAGCTGTTGCTCAAAAAGAGATTTGAAAGCAGAAAGGATCTTTGGCCCTAATTCAGACTGGCATCTTTTTCTGGAGCTTTCGGACTGCTCCCTCTCCACCTCCCTAGGTGCACATTGGAGAGATGGAGCACTCAGATCAGGTACCAGTATAATGAGTGTGGCCACAGCTTGTCTGGCAGCCATAAAAAGATGATGCTCTGAACCCTCCCTTTTTTTTTTTATTTTTTAACTTTGAACACAGACTTTATAGTAGGTACCAAAGGTCATCTCAACTGGCTTGATTATAGCCAGTCTACCAGACAGGATGGTAGCATCTCAACAGCTCCCAATTCCATAGATTTCCTAAAAAAATTTTTCCTCCTCTGTTTGCACAGTACTTCTGACGGTTCACATCCTAAGACTGTCTGTCAGCTATGTAGGAATGAATCTAGCCATAATGAAGAGACTGATGGAAAAATAAGAAGCTGGAACAGAACTGTCACTACATCTACTGCAGGAAGCTTTTGAACAGAGCTTAAGGAAATGTATATATATATTTTGGGGGTGTTTGTTTGTTTCATCCGAGCTCTTCCAAACTTAAGGGCAAAATGCTGTTGAATTCTGGAAATCATCAGAATTTGGCATTTCAGGGTTGCTTCAGAAGCTGTGGGAAAGCTGCCCTTACCTCCCACACAAGCAAGGCAGGACCCCAGTGCCAATGAGTGTGAGCCAGTTACTACTCAAGTGCAATTGAGATTTAAGAGCTATCATTTCCTATTGGTTAACCAAGGAAATATTTATGGCCAAAGCTTGGTGCCAAGCACAATATTTATGACCAAGACTTAAGCACTGACTGCATTTTTTAATGCTGATTCTTGCACAGAGGACACAGATCACATTCATACTGATGTGAGCAGGAAACCGAAGCCTGAAGTCACCAAGACAGAGCTAGAAGCAGGGTCTCTGGCCCATCTCACCCTTGCCTTCACAGTAGCCTTGCTGAGAGCACCTGAAGTAGTCATCAGAGGGCCTGGACTGCTTTGCTCTGCTCTCCATGCCAGGCTAAAATGACCTCTGCTCAGGGTGCTAGTGCCTGGCATGGGTGCTGCTCTAGATCATGTTTATGCTCTGGGGTCAAGAGCTTCAAATCAGGGTGACACCTCCTGAGCTCCACCAATTCAGCCAGGGGGTGGCTCCTGCTGAATGGGAGCTCCCAGCTCCTGCTCTCCAGCTGGATGGATAGTGCATGCACCGCTGAGCCCCTGACCTTCATAGCCCAGGGTGTTCAACAGATGTATTACACTTCAAATTAATACATCAGGCCAGGAGCTCGGGGGAGGTTGTAACTGCTTCAGCCACATCATCTGGCTAATTACACTGTGGCTCTTATCAAGCCCTGCTTTGCTTGTAGCATGCAGTGCCCTCAGACAGGTTTGGGCTGGTTAGGAAGATGTGATCTGTAGCTGGCGCTGATTATGGAGAGAAAAGGGAAAGGATTTGATGATCAGTCAACTCCAGATCTCTTTAGCGAATAAATTGGGCAGCATTTGCCCTCTGGTGAGGAAGGACAAGAGCCTAATTTAGATCTACAAAGCTGCTCAGTGAAACCAAAGCTATCCTTGGAGAACAAACTTGTCTGGAGAGACATGCTTCTCTTCTCTAATTTAAAAATCCATCTCCTTGGATCCTGAGAGAAGCCAAAGCTGCCTCCTTGCTCTTTATGGGCTCTTTACAGTGAAGCCTGGCATTTACAAATAAGGTGTAGGGGTTCATCTGATTTATAACATGAGGTCCTTAATAGTTGTAGAGCTGGAAGCCTTAATGAGGCCATGACCTGCTGCATTGCTTCCCTTCTGTTTTCAATGGTTGGCTCACTTTGTTTGTTGCTTTGTTCTAGCATAGCAGGAGCCACAAATCCTCTTGTTGCTTTATTAATAATGAATCTTATTCAGAAATTCCCAGGATATGTCTGAGTGAGGAAGAGGAGAAATCCAAAGAAGAAGAAATGTCTGGATGAGGGCATTTTGTTGACACCATGAGTCAATGGTTGGAGTAAAAGATGGTCACCGTGTTACACAGCAGCGGAGGAGATGTGGGAACCAGACAGGAGACAAAGGTGGTGAGAGAATTCCCCCTGCTCTCCATCAGCACAGACTGTCCATAGGTAAATACAACTGGATGCTCCCCAAAGCTTCGTTGTGGAGCTAATCCTGTAAAGTGCTGAACTCTCTTAAATCCCAGCTCAGTAATGCATGAGAATTTCAAAGCATCACAATAGGTTAATGCATTAGGGCTCTTGTGCTTGGATTCAGATCTTAATCATCTCAGAGAAAGGAGGCAGAGATGTTGCATTAGCCATACTGTCCTGCTGTGAAGTGTATATATTATCTGCTTCATGCCCCATTGAGCATCTGTGCATGGCTGGAACCGTGGGAGCTGCCCCGAGTCAGGGCTGTATTGCCCTGGCTGGAGGACATGTGCCCACGGTGGCCCTGAGGACCTGGAGCCAGGCTGCCAGGCAAGAGGCTGCCAGTTTTGTCTGCTCACTGTGTGCGCTTTGTGATGGAAACTAGTCTAGAAAGGAACCACGTGGGTGATGCAGCTTTGGACCATCTCACAGCAGATGCATTGCTCATTGCCAATGGGAAGCTGTTTTCTCACTATGGATGCTGTAGCTGTGTAAAGCCATGGTGGTTCCTTTGTTCCTGGAGTCTGACCATTGCCATGAGGATGCTCCAGGAAATAATCAGAGGCTACAGAAGTGCTGCAGGGTTGGAAACCCACCCACTCCACAGCCAGCTTCCTAGAAGGGAAGAAGCCTTGGAGAAGCCTGAGCTTCATAACCATATCTACTGCTTTGGAAATAATTTCAACACTTGCTTTTTCTCTGTTGTTTTACTCCCATGCAAGCGTCTCATCTTCCCTGCATGGCCAGAAGTCTCTTCCATGGTAAAAATATTTGATGTAGTTAAAAATGTCTTTCAAAGTCTTCTGGCACTTCACTGACAATCTGAAATAAATATGAATAAATCAAAGTCATTCTTGTGAGGCCAGCAGTACCTTGCAGATTTCCCCAGAGGCAGATCGAGCTGCTCTTCTGAGAAACAGCTTTGCACGTCCCTCTGCTCTGCTCATTTCAGTGCACATCTCACTGAAAGGAGATCTCTTCCCCTTCAGTGTTGGTTTTCTTCCTCTGCTTTTGCTCCACCTGAAGTGTCTGTTGATGACAAAACAGGAATAGGAGAGAGAAATCTTCTTGATCGCAAGAATGGAGAAAAAACATCAGATCAGATTTGAATGTACAGTTGGTGTGTCTCAAGCATTCCATTAACTGACTTTGTCCCATGTCAAGCCCAAACAGGGAACGAGTAAGGAGATATTACCATTATTATGTCCCACTTCAAACATGCAGATGACATTTTACAAAGTAAACAGAGGCCAAGGGCTTGCCCTGGAGAGCTGACAGTGACATCCAGGACAAGATCGTGGAGAGAAAGGGCAAATTCAAAGGAAATGTGCAGTCCTGGGATTCCATGTCACTGCAGCGTGCCTCTGCCTCCTGGAGCAGCTGAATTTTTTCCATATTGAACTAGTTACAGCAAGAGAGAGGGCTCAGCCACAGCCTACATGCAAGGACCCAACTCTCAGGGACCTTCAAACCCCTTTTGTCAGTGACTTCTATAAGACAAAAGTTATTTGAGAAATGGATAAAATAAGAGAGATATGCAGGAGTGCAGAATGTGAGGCAGTGGATTCAAGAGTTACCAGATCCTTGTAAAAGTATGGAACTCTACAAAATGACCCAAACAAATTTAACTCAAGCTTATTACTGGCTTGCCCTTATTCCAAGGACAAGTCTGAGATCTCATGGAAAACCTTGTGGGAAACACTGCCTTAGTTCTGCTTAGTTCAGTCTGCAATCTTCAATAGCTTGGATGCTTGCATTCAGTTTTTGTGAACATCTGGATTACCCAAATTATCCACATCTTTTCCAGACAAAGGAAGATAATAATAATGAGGAGGCTCAGAGCTGGGTGTGAGAATCAAGCCAGAGTTGCAGCTTTCTCCCCCAGTAAAAAAATCGTCAAAACCTTTAAATGGCATCTTTTGTCCCTGTCAGAGTGAGTCCCTTGCACATGTACCAGTGGCAGGCATTGCCTTCCAAATACACACAGGAGCTGATGGAAATTTTGTTATGGCCCAATGATGCAGAAAGAAACTGGTAGTGAGATTTAACAAGGTCACTTTAAGGCACAGAAACCTCTGTAAAATATGCTCATTCCCCACATCGTATAAAAATAGGGCCAGGGAGGTGAGGGATAAACCTTTCACTTATAGGAACTGATGATTTACGATTAATTTCCAAAAGACAGAAATCCTTTTTTAATCAAAATTATTTATAGGGTTAATCCAAAGGCAGTATTTGCTCGCCAGCTCCCCTGCTTGCCAGCACAGAAACCAAGGCAAGGTAAAGATGGATGGGGTTTGTCCATGGGATTTGAATCAGCTCTGTGCAGGAGGGTCTGTAGTCAAGGATACCTGTGTTATTTATGGCCAAGGTTTTCAAAACGGAATAGCTGATCTTTGGTCCCTTGGGTCTGGTCGCCCAATGCGTGACCTGTGCAAAGCACCAGCCTCCTTGAAAAATGGCCTTTAGAAATCCTATTTCCCACCATGAGCCTTTGGGAATTTGTAGGATCTGCTGTATCTGATGCTCGTTGCTGGAACTGGGCAGGCTGTAACCCAGGACGCCCCTGTTTAATGCTGCTGGGTGCAAGCGGAGCGGTGCTGAACCTGGCGAGGAGCAGAGGGGTGCATGAACTGCGATGTCCCCCCTCCCTCCAGATTTCATAAAGCAAAGGAGTTTAAAGAAATGGGGGTTTCTGGTTGCTGCATGGATTTTGGCTGCTGTGTGTGACTGAGCGATGCCGGTTTTACCCTGATGAGGAATGATTGCCCTTCTGCTGCCCTATTGCTGGCTGTGTGATGGAGAGGTGCTCAGTGCTGCACAGGACCTGGCCCTCAGGTTGTAACCTGCACTTCAGCGTTAAGTTAATTTCATCTCACATCTGCTGTTTATTAAATTATTGCTGGATGGTTCCCTGGAATGAGCAGTACAGATTTATATAGCATGTCACAGGTGCTGCAATGAGGGTCAGGACACTGAAAGCAAGGCAGGCAAACCATACAGGAGTCCATACACCCAGTGGCAAATGTGGTGGGGTTTGTCATTCGAAAGGCTGACAACTGTTGAGGAAGAGATGAGACAAGAAAAGACAAGACGTCTTTGGTACTACACTGATGTTATTTATAATCTCACTACAGACCTAATTTTTCTTGTAGTTTTAATCCTCCCCATTTTCAGCCTGCAACCTATTATATCGGAAGATATTTGAGATGCTTTGGGAGTAGGGAAATTATTATCCATAAAATATGTAGCTAGTATTATTAGAATAGACTTTGATTAATTTTGTAGCTGGCAACATTACCCCTGCCTGAAAACGAGATCCATTTACTATCCATATGGAAGTAATTGTGTTAATATCAAAGCTAGTTTCAAAATGAAACAGAGAGGGCTCTACTCCATGTCTCCCGTGTGAAGATTCAGGGATGCAAGCTGATGCTAACACAGGGAATCATCCTGTCCTGTACAAAAACTCTTCGTGACTTCAACAGAGTTCTTGGTGGTGTCTTTAAGGTACATTCAAGTATATAGATACATTCAAGTAACCTCTTGTTTCAGTCTCACCTCTGATTTGCGTATTGCCTGTGGACAGAGACTAATATTTGTATTTGTACTATGGGTTTGTGCAGCACCAAGCACAGCAGAGCCCTGTTCTCATGGGCAGGTTCATCAATCCAGTAACTATTGACAGCAAAGATACAAGCCCAGCCAGAAATCCCTTTCAGGCTAATTACCCTGTTTGTCTACAGGAGTGATTTTGAAAAGCACTTGGACAAGATTAAACAGACAGCTTTCGTTAATTGAGAACTGTTTGGGCTTCAGGTGCTATAAAGATCCCAGATGCCCCCACATCCACCATCTCTGGCTGCAGCTGGGATCTGCATCTCCCTCTTTATTCCTCATACTAAAAGTTTTCCTCCCTGCAGCCTGTTTGCTGGAGCGCATAGATTCTCTCCTCCTCCTAAGCAGGAGGTGGGCAGGTCTAACTACATTAAATATACAAACATTCAGTGCTCCCTCTCTGCTCCACCAAGGGCTGGCGTGGGCATCGGTGGCCCATCAGCAGCAAAAGCTGAGCAAAGGCTGCCCAAAGGGCTGGGGGAAGGGTGAAAACAGCAGCAGCAGCAGCAGCAGCAGCAACAAATAAACCCAGCAGCCAAACCGCCCCGTAGGAAAGGGGAGAGGAGCAAGCAGGAGAGCCCAGGGAGCCTGTGCATTTTGTGTCTTTACAGGAGCTTTCTGCAGCCCTTACGCATCTCTTGCCAGTGTATGTGCATCAGTGTCCCGGGGAAGAGCATCCTTTTAGGAGGAAGAGCTGGAAATCAGTCAGAAGAGAAAAGAAAAAACAAACAAACAAACTCCCCACCAGCTATTACCCCTTCCCAGAGGAAGGTGAGAGGGAGAGAGAGAAAGGAATTTAAGGGAATGAAGCTGGAGGATCCAGAGGCTCAGAGAGGAAAAGTTGCCCTGACGGGAGACTCTGCGTACTAGAGCCTGAGCTCTGCTCCACAATGGGAATTCTCGTGTCTAAAGGAAACCTCCTCCTCCTGCTGTGTGCCAGCATCTTCCCCGGTAAGTTTGAGAAAGCTCTTCTACCCCTGCTCTGCTTTTTAGCTCTTTTCTCCCTTAACCACCTCAAAGGCATGCTGCAAAGACTGGTCCCTGTGAATAAGGAATTTCCCCCATTCCTGCATCTTCCTGCCCCATCATTGCAGGTCCCCTAAATACCAGCCTCTGCTGAGCAATGCTTTGCTTTTATTTTCTGCTCCTTGCCTGATTTGATGGGGAAAGGGTTAAAGCTGCGGTGGGGAAGGGGACAGGAGGGAGAATACAGGAGGGGTTCAGCATCCTGCTTCTTGCCTGGGTTTTTCTTCCCTGGGTAAAGTGTGTTAATGTGTCTCCGGGCTACAGCTCCGGCTGGGGAGAGCACAGCCAGCGCTCGGCTAATGCTTCCCTTTGTATAATCCAGGGCAGCTAAAGACTAAGTAGGAGCCATATTCCATGAGGGATGCGGGGAGAGCCCCCGGCTCCCTCTCCCCGCCATCCATGGTGAATGATGCATCTGTGTGCAGCTAGCACAGGAGTGCAGCCCTCCCCCCGGCAGCCCCCTGGAAGAAGGGTGGCCTTCATTTTTAATAACCAACAGGCACGCACAACAGTTCCTGTAGTATACATGGAGGGTCAGGGCTGCTCCTTAGGGCTTCCAACTTTTAAAGTTATTGAGGAAAACCGTGGTCTTGTTATCTAATTTCTGCTCTCCCCCATCCTCTTCCTTCACCCATCATTTTTGTGAAAGACCAGCTATGAAGGTTAGTTTGAAGAGCTGAATTTCAGTCTGCCTTTTTTCCCTAATGCATTTGATGCCAGTTTTTGTGTGTAAATCTGATCCACCATCCCTAACTCCCAGCAGAAGTTTGCTTTTTCCTTTTTGGTTTGCTCTTCTAGCATCCCTCTTCCCTGCTTGCCGACTTCAGTGCTAGAAACTTGCCACAACGTGACCATAAAATTTAGACCAGATTCAAGGGAGAACAGCCCATGCAGTGTTTTTCAAATGGTATTACTGATGCCCCCACTTTCTTCAGATCAATCCTGCTTTGCAATAGAAACCCTACACTGGGAATTGGCCACTGTGGTTGGATAGGGTGAGAAATACGTGGCAATGCCTGGGGTAGAGGGGAGGCAAGTCACCAAGGGTGCATCGCCCTCCCATGTGACCCTACTTGCCCACTGCTGGGGTTGGCCTGGGGCTGCTCCTCGGGGCAGGCTTCAGCTATGCCACCGCTTGGAGCTGCATGTGTTTCATGCCATTGTGCCTCGTGCCTTCCCCACAGCCTTCGGTCATGTGGAAACACGAGCCCACGCGGAAGAGCGTCTCCTGAAGAAACTCTTCTCTGGTTATAACAAGTGGTCCCGTCCCGTCGCCAACATTTCAGATGTCGTACTCGTCCGCTTCGGCTTGTCCATTGCCCAGCTCATCGATGTTGTAAGTGCAACAAGTGGCCAAGATTAACCGTGTTGGGGTGTGAGGAGAGGCTCCTGGTGCATGTGGGTTTTACTGGCTGATCCAGGGTTGGGGTGGGAAGACTTTGCTCTCAGCAGGGAAGAGTTGTCACGCAGAGAGCTCTGCTGGAATGAGGGATGAGTCATGTGTGTCGCTGGTCATCGAAGTGTATCATTTTTTCTTCATTTACTATAGGCAAAATCCCAAATGCCTTATCAAAACCTGTGGGGCTGATCAGAGTAGCGCAGTGGAGCAGCTGGTATAAATGCCAGAGAGTCCTGGCTAAGGGAAAAACCAAATAGCTGATTTGGAATTCAAGCTGTAATTATTAACACTAATTTACGCAAGCTAAAAGGAAGAGTGGTTTAAGCATCTCTGGAAGATAGCTTGTCTGGAGAGCTTTCTGCAAATTAAAGTTTTGAGGGTTTTTAGCTAATCTGGCAGATGTTAACAAGAAAATTGTTTCAGAACGTTTGCTCAAATAGAAGTTACATGTGTACAAACTGCATAAGCTGTTTACAAAACGGAGTGGTTTACACTCCGGACTGATGAGCACTGAAATGTTATTTAAAGGATTACTGTATCACAGTGAGCTGGGGTCAAGTGTTGAATCCAAAGGAGATCCCTGCGGGGCTTGCAGATGTTAAGCATACACACAGGCTTTCCAGCTGGTGCAGATCTTGCTCCCGCATGCTCCTCTCTCCTGTCCCCGTCTGCACACAACTCTTCCCAGGACAGTGTGTTTGTGTCGGTACAAGTACCAGCATCACTCTCGGAGGCTCTGTGCTGCTTTTTACTGTCTTTGTGTGGCCCAGAAAAAAGTGTGATAATGGGAAGTGGAATGGAACTTAAAGACATTGCTGATGTGGAACAATCATAACAGATGACTGTCCACAATATTTTAGATTTTGAGATAAGAGTTTGGAGATGCAGAGGAAACAGAGCCAAGGTGGTGCAGGAGGTGGGAAATCAAAGAAACTAGTTGCTGGACAGTTGCATCTCCTTGTGCTCAGGCCATCGGCTTCCACCTCTGCAGCACAGACATGGTCTCCTGTTCCCCTCCTCTCTCTTACGTCAGCCTGAGGGATCCAGGGCTGTTTGCAGTTGCTAATGTTGAAGTTGTACGGTTCTCATCTGAATAATTGATAAGACTAAAGATGAGACATTAGTGACTGTGGAGGCATGAGAGAGACTTTCCATTATGCAGCTGCTGAATTGTGGAAGAGGGAGGATCGATACACCTGCTTCATAGTGCTTTTCTCAGTTTACTTAAGGAGAATTAATCTTCTTAAAATCATGTCAGTGGTTAGAAGTGCAACTAGCAGGCAGTTCCATGCTGGAGCCGGTGGGTACGGCTGGAGGAGAGCTCTCACGCCCTCCTGCCCCATTCCGTGTGGCTGGGGACTGATGACACCCCCTGCCAGCACTGCAGCACTTCAGCTGTCTCTCCTCCTTCCTGACAGTGACACTGTTTTAGTGCAAGCCCTGCTGCAATTGCTAGACCTGACATTCAGCTTCCAACGACAAGAAGTCTGAAAGAGAAATCAGAGCCGTATTCAACTCCCATCTCCTGCTGACAAAAGCTGGGGGTGGGGTAGGGGCGTGGGGATGGGACGACACACAAAAATCAATGTGGAACTTGACATCCCTGCATGTCCTTACCTCACCGTGGTGTGCTGAGGGTTTTCTGAGCCCAGAAAAAAGTGCTAAGGGATCAAGGATATGTCTAGGAGCAGCCACTGAGAAACACATCTGGCTTTCTCAGCCCGTGTCTCTGCAGGACCTCATGTGCTGCGTTCACCTTGAGAAGAGAGGCCAGGCAGGGCAACACCACCGTCTGCTGCAGCCTCTGGGCTGGCTCCGTGCGGGAGAACTCAGCCGTGCAGGCGCAGGAGACTCATCAGCACATCGCAAACCCCCTGTGAGATAAAGCCATGGACCAGAGTCCTGCTTCGCTCAAGTCGGGAGGGTGGTAGAGCCCTCGGCTGTACTGATGGGCAGGAGTTTCCACCAGGGGTATGCACCCAGCCAGGGAGGGAAATGCCAGTAAAGGGTAGCACCTGCAGGACTGGGATCCCCAGTGCAGGGACTGTGGTGGTGACCCTGAGATGCTTGAATTGCAAAGCTGTAAGAGAAGCAGATGCTCGAGGGTTGGTTCAGTCCAGGGCATGGCAGCCTCCTCCTGTGGCATTCCTCATCTCCCATCAGCACCCAAGAAGACAGCTGCATGATTTCCCTTTCTTTCTTTGTTTAACAACAAACAAAATTTGAATGTTTTTTTAATTTCTCCTTCCTCCGTGTGCTTCTGGTCCCTAACCCCGGACAAGGGTATCTCTGATCACGTTTTACACTTGGTGCCACAACAGCAGTGCAGATGCTCGGCGAGGGGAAGGCACAGCACCCACCCACCCCAGCCTGAATGTCCTGGGTTTAATGTTCAGAATTAATCCTGAACTGCCACAAGAGCAAGGTTAACAACAAACAGTTTGCTTTCAAATTGAGCCCTGTCAGTTCTGTAGCTGACCAGAGAGAGAGAGAAAAGAAACAACCACATGAAAAAGCTCCAGGCTCTGATGTGACACTTGAATCAGATCAGCACTAGGCTCTGCCCCACATAATTGGTCTGAGTTATTTACACAGGGGTTGTAACAAGCATGCAAGGCAAGCAGCAAGCAGTAATTAGTCCTACTACAGTGCTGCCAGCATTATGCCTGCATTATATTATTTAAAAGTATTTATATAGTATAGTTTTACCTTTCCATACTTTCTGTACTTCAAGCTGGGAGAAAGTCTACCAACAGACAGCATGGGTATACCTATGAGTAAAACCATAAATAAGCCCCAGAGCAGCTTGGGTTTATTCAGAAAACCCAACCCATAGCGCTCTAAGTTCATGTAGTTGGTAGAAGGATGAACACTGCTGAGCTTCATGTTCCCAGAGCTGTATTCACGGATGATGTTTCACATCTAAACTAAACACTACTTGCAGATGATGCTGAGCACTCATAGGTGTGAGTAAGGAGATCTGTATCCCTCGTTCCCCTTCCCTCAGTGCTCAGGTCAAAGCCAAGCTGTGGAGCTCTTTCTTCTGCCTGGTCCCATCATTTTAGGCTGAATCCATCAGCAGTGAGAAAAATCCCAATAAATTCAAGTCTGTCTGCTCACAAGACCGCTTAGGTGCAGGCTCAGCTGTTCAGCGGTATCAGGCAGCTGTGCCCTGTCCCATGTTAAATGACAGAAACATCTGTTTTTTAATTCCAAGATGGAATTTACATTTATTGCAGAGGTGGTTTATAATTACAGAAATGAAGTGCAATTAAGATAAATTTAATGAGTTCCTTGGGCCGCTTCATCTGCTTCTGTAACCATTGTCTGACCTTGCATTTCAGGATGAGAAAAATCAAATGATGACCACGAACGTGTGGGTGAAACAGGTGGGTGCATTGAAATACATACTTTTCCAAGTTCCTTTTCAGTTTTACAATCTGAACTCTCCCAGCTTTGTAACTGCCTTGTTTTTGGCAGGAGTGGCATGACTACAAACTACGCTGGGACCCCCAAGAGTATGAAAATGTCACATCCATCCGCATCCCCTCGGAGCTCATCTGGAGGCCAGATATTGTCCTCTACAACAAGTGAGTGTGAGCACTGTGGCCAGAGGGCAAACCCATCCTTGCAAATGTTCTCTGCCCATGGTGTTAAGGTGTTTATTGCAATTATTCCTCCTTATTTTGTTCTCTGTGGTTGAATTCCATGTAGACTGTCATAATATCGGTCCCAGATGTGCCTTAAATGACATGACTAACATTCATCACAAGGGCTTTGTTCTCCTAATGATCCTTTCCCTGGGCAGCGAGCTTTGTTGGGGGATGCCAGGTATTTTTTCTTTTCACATGTCAGATACACAATTAAGCTGGATTTGAGCTTTCAGTCCTCTTCAATTTCATTTCACCAAGGAGCTCTCCCCTAATTCATCACCATCAACTGGAAAAGCCAGTTACTGAGGATAGGCTTAAATAAGGCAAATATGCTGAAACGTCAGACTTGTGTGTCTACAAATACAGGTTTCAGGTCAACCCAATACCATTCTAGAATTATTCTTAAATACGTATTTGTTCCTTACCCCGAATGCTCGAAATCCATCTCTTGCATGGGCACTTCCTAGGGAGCAGGTGGCTATTTTCTTTCTTTCCTTTGGAGGCTGTTGATATTCTTAGAAAGATTGTCCAAGTGCCAAGACTGTTTTCTCCTTGGCTTATCATACCAGAGCTCTCCAGTCTCCTAGGATGTAGGATATCCCAGTCTCCCTCCACAGCACAGGCTCTAGAGAAAAACACTTGCTGCAAGCATCAAACAAAAACATCTTTGCATGTGATATTTTCTGAGAGAAAACACTCAGAACAGAAGCCGGGCTCATTTTTAATAAAGAGTTGCCTGGTTCTAGTTTGATATGATTTTGCTTTTGTGTTTTGGTGTTTTCTTTTTTAAAAAAAAAAAATATATATTTTTGCTGAAGGAGAAATCTGTCCAGGGAATTGTGAGCTTTGGAGACTGTGGACATTGTTATCTTTCCCATTAGCTTGTCTCTGATCCTCAGTGATGTGGAGTGATTGCAAACCTCTTGAAAATCACTGCATCCTCACATAGCACCTTTCAGAGATTAGACCAATGGAAATAACTAATTCATGGGCACTTGGACCTTCCTATCCTACAGGGACACACTCCGAGCATTAACATTGTATTACAAGTGCCTCACATTGCAGCCAAGAAAGGTGTTCACAGCTTCCACTGGAAAAAATACATGTCCTCATCCTTCTCATTGCTTAATTAATGGAAATGGTAAGGATTATTATTTTTGGAGCTTCTGGTAGTTGTTGTGGTGGACCATATTGCCAAAGGAAATAGTGCTACATGAATCTCCATCACCTATGGGACATCTGTGCTTTAAACCATCTGTTTGCTGGAGCTACCGGTACACAAGAGCCAGCTGTGTCACCTCTGCACCTTGGCTCACCGTGCTCACCGTGGCTGATGGCACCATCCATGCAAGGAGGGCCCTAGCAGTGACAAGGAAGCCCTCAGTACCCTTTTGTGCCCTAGTTATTTTGGGACTTCATGCTAAAAGCAGCCCCCAGAGGTCAGTGGGCACCCAGACCTCTGAGCTGGGTAGCCTTTGGCTTCTGACCCTCTGCCCTGCTGTCCTAGTTTGCTGCTGCTCTCACTCCGGGGAGCAGCTGCCAATCTGCTGGCCGCAGCAGCTATTCCGGAATGTCTTTCTTCTCCTCATCTGGGGTGCGAGTCTTCCAGCATTGCCCACCTTATTGCTTGGCTTGGACTGACTTGCAGGGAGGTCTGGCAGACAGCATGTCTGGCTGTGCTGGTCACCTGCTGCCGCGCACGGAGATCTAGTGCCCCAGCTACCTAAATCTGAGCTACTTCTCTCCTTTTATCCATACTTACCATTAATAATCATGCATTCCTCTGTTGGTTGTCATGAGTCTATCATGCATTTTTAATTGGTTACTTTTCTCCATGAATTAAACATGGATGTAGGCGCCAAGCATTAACCAGTCTGTAATGGTTTTCCATTAATTCTATACCTCTTTGCAGATATATTTGCCCATGCTTTTTCACCCAATCTTATGTAAACTCTTTTCTGCCCTGGGATATACTTCTCTCTTCTACCTAACTTCCTATCGAACACATCTGAAGCTGCAGTCAATATCTTAGCTGCACTGCTCTAACAACCAGGTTTCATGGGGTTTAGGGGTTGCAGGGCAATGTGGTGCAAATGCGATGCCTGCAAGGCAAAACTGGTATCATGATGGGACACCAAGATGAGGCTCTTCTGCATGGCAGCTCACCGGCTGCATAACCAGTGTTTGTCCTTGTGGGCATCTCAGCTAGGAATGTTTCAGAAAGCAAGGTTTTGCAAAGACAGCGACTAGTTATGGGTGATGGTGACAAGGATTTCATCTCATATTTTACATATATATATTATATATATATAGTTCAGAGGGAATTTAAAGTAGATGCACAAAATTCTGGGTCCCTAAGAGCAAAAGAATGTGCACAGAGACTTCAGTAGAAGCCAGAGAATGGCCACACTGGCCTTTTACACCCTTCAGGCTTTTTCATGTGAGCTATTTATTGCTCATCACATGCTCTGGCAGAAGCATGGCATTTCTGTTTGGGATGGTATCCTTTGGAAAGGAGACTTTCTGGACAGGAGATTATACAAATGCCCTTCTGTTTTCACCTTGGGGTATATATAGAAATGGCGAAATTTAAATTGATGTGAGATTTACATCTTTAAGGAAACCTAACCCCTTGTTGTGAGGTTATTCCCATATCTAAGCTCATTATTGTCAAAAACTTCCATTTATCCACTCTAGAGGCCCAAATTAAATCAGTAAACTCAGCTGGTTTGGCCTAGAGAGTATCTGTAGTTGTCAACATTCATAAGGAATCTAAAACCAAATTAATATCCGACAGGGAAATTAATATGCTGTTGAATTTTCAGGCTTGATGAGATAAGTTCCAAGGCTATGTAAACAGTTTCTACTAAATGTGACAAAACTTATGTATAACAGAGGAATATGAGTTAATAGTGAAGCAACAAAGCCTCTTCTTTGCCAAGGGCAGCTGTCCCTCAGATGAGGCTGTAAATGCTCTGCAAACACTTCCAAATAATTTATAAATGAATTATCTAATCTGCGTTGACTTATTTTCCCATTCATGAATGGATTCAAAGCACATTTTAGTTTTCCTTTGTATATTTAAAGTATATTAAAAAAAAATCAACAAAAAACCACACCCAAACCCCACATTGTTGTCTAATCAGGGAATAAGCTATTGGGGCTGCATTTTGATTTTCTTTTCACTTCTCCACTGCTCTGTTGAACTGTTTGGACCCCATGCAACACAGAAATGCCAGAGGAGAAAACTCTGTAACTGCGGGCAGGTGCTCCAGCTGCTCAGAGTTGCCTGGCAGAATACAGGACCATGTTCTTGAGCAAATTGGATGGGCAGGGAACTTGACATGTGATCTTCACTGCCTAGTTTTCAACGTGGATATCCATGATAGCATCATGACATTTGCCTTCTCTAGCCTGATGATTGTAAAACCTGGGAGGAAGCTACTGGGAACATTCAGACTTTGAAATTGTCTTCTTTTTCAATATTTTCTGGTGTTAGCTGTTCCAAAAATTAATCCCTGCCTTAGACTCCATAGTCATAAAATAAACTAAAAAAACCCAAACAAACCACAAAAAAAAAAAAAACAACCCAAAACCCCAAGATCATACATGAGGGGTGTTCAAATACAACTTTCTGTAATTAGGAGTAGGAACTATCTTGAGGAACTCACCCAGTGATAATATGGTCACAAAGGACTACGGGACTGGGTTAGGAGATGATCTGGCAGGCAGCATTTGAAAACGATGAAAATGCAGAGTTCTTTTGAACTACACTATAGCAGCTTGTTCTTTTGAACTATACTATGATATCTGCAACCAGCGAGACTTCTGGAGTAACACTGGTTTCCTGACTCATCCCAAAGCTGTTTGGAGGAGAAATACCAGAAAATGCCCTGGACTAACCTTTGAAATATTGGAAACATTCTTGACATTTTTATTTGTGCGTATGTGTGCACTTGCATGGATCTTGTCATTTTGCACCAGTTTGTTCCTATAACAGGCCCATAATCACTACTTCACACTTAAGTTTTCCTGATTCTTCTGGGAGGAATTTAAATGATTTCTGGAGAGGCATTGTATCTCTAGATGCTTTTGAAGTTTGCTGCCAAGCTCTGCCCAGTGCTACAGGAACTGATAGAAAGAAATCTGTGAGAGGGATCTCTCTGGTGGGCTGTTGCTGTGTTAGCATTCAAGGACTTCTCCTACCCTTATGCTAAGGACAGAGCTAGAGTTCTGCCTCCAAACTGCTGACAAGGGTTCTTGGCAAAGGGAAGAATTGAAGCAAAACACATGAATTCAGCGGTGTTAGAGCCTTCTGAGAAACTTGTGCTCATTTCTTTGGTGTAGCACAGCCATTTCTGAGGCAGGTGCCTATTTTAATGAGGAACAACCAAAACATCACTGATTTCTAAACATCTGAAGGAAGGAAAACCTGGGAAGCGACCTGAAGAAATCCCATCAGTGCACAGACACCTCCATCTACATACCCAAGATGTTTTGTACCCCAGTTGCCAAGACCTTGGAGATATTTAAAACCCAACTGGGCAAGGTCCTGATCCTCTTGTAGCTGACCCTGCTTTGAGCAGGGTCTAGCTTTGGACTAGGCAATCTCCAGAGGTTCCTTCCAACCTGTGCATTTGTAGTTATCAAGGTTCCTTCCAGCCTGTGCGTTTGTAGTTATCATTTTGGTAGCACAAAACAATCGTTAAGCAAAATATTCTCTGGTTTGCCTTTAGAGAGTATTTTAATCTGAACATTACAGAAGCACATCTTTAATGTATACCAAAGGGTGCAGGGCATGGTCTTTAAAGGGGTCTTGAAACTGCAGTTTTTCTCATTTACTGCTGTTTCATGAAAAATGCTTTAAATGAGGTCATTCTAGCTTTATCCATATGTGTATGTAGCTAATTTTCAGGGTTTTAAAGCTCCGTTTGGATTTAAATTGTATCATCAGAAATTAAAATAAATGTGTGCCTCATTTACATGCATTCTGAAAACATTTAATTTTGTGAGGTGATGTATCTCCCAACTGCAGGGAAAATAGAAATGGGGAAAAAAAAGAAAAAAGATTCTCCATCAGCAGAGCTTTTTAATGAAATATGGTTGATGACTGCCAGTAAAACAATGTCATTTTTGAACCCTCATAAACTTAGAAGGTTTTAGAGGAACAGCCTTTATTCTCGAAATGAGAAATCAGCGGCTGCAGAACACAGCATCGCTATTTCCTTGGCAAAAAAATAAGCAACTGTCTTCTCTCTTTAAAGATTGCTGTGCACTGTTGTATTTGACATGAAAATATAAGAGCTCCAGTACTTTATTACTGACAGATTTTTAGAGCTGTCAGGTCAGAGTAATCAGGAGAGCCTGACTATCTTAATTCCCATGTTCTTGTGATGTTTACCTTGCACTTGCTTGTTCTTCCAAACGGTTTCTCATGACAACTGTCGCAACGCAGTGGTGTGGACTGAATGAGCCGAAAATGCACTACCACTGTAAAGGAACACCTGCAGATTTTCTCTGTCCCACTGTATCACATCTCCCACCTTCCTGTGTAAGGGAATATTCATGTTATGCAGTCAGGGTTGTTGGTACAACTTGGCCAGGATTGGGTTTTCACGCAGCAAAGCTTTCCACGAGAAAACAGGAATTCCCCAGTCTCCTAACTGCAGGCTTCATTTGCAGTCGGCTGTCTCACTGTCATCCCTCAGAGGAGGCTGGGGAAAGGCTTTGGAAGACCGTCAAGAGCCAGGTGATCTTTTTGCTCCCTCTCTCATGTCAAAAGGACCAGGATGAAAGCCTCACCCAGGATCAAAGCATCCCTCTAGGTGCACCCCACATCGGCAGGGCACCAGCAAGCATAGCTTCCAATCCAGTAAGCATATGCTTGAAGGTCTGGTGTGGGTGGTAAGCTTTGGGAAGGCAAAAATACATGTATGCATGAAGGCTTAGGAAAACTGCGAACACCTGTGCACGTTAATAGCTGGCTTGGGTACAGCCTGTGTACAGCAGCTTGGCTAATGTGCCCTGCTTACAAACTGCTGAAGTATCTCTACGTTGAACTGCAACGAGAAGTTCAAACATGCCCAGTAAAGTCAGGAATTACTTCACAGCCCTGTTAGGCTGGTGAGGGAGAAGCAGGAGCATCCCAGGGTATTTTATGGCTCCTCAGAGTCATTATTTGACTCTCAAATGCATGGAGCCGTTCTGTTGCTGGTTTCACACCTGCCATGGCACTGTAGTCAAAATCCACCTTGGAAGGCAGTACCAGTGTTATTTGTAATAATGTGTGAGCCAAAGAGGACCCACAACAATGCTGTTTAGGCAATAAATTAAAAAATAATTTCCTCATCAAAGAAGCAGGTCAATCATGGAAATAATTGACACGAGATCTGCAGCATCCCACTTGGTTACATCAGTGCTTGCAAAAGAGAGGCGTGTGGCTAGTCACGCAAGGACTGCAAAACTGCCAGACGTTTCTGGAGATGAAACACAATTACATGAATTATTATTGTTCCTGGATGAATTTTTAGCAAGAGTTTCATGCCCTTTCCCAACACCTTCCAAAAGGAGAAACACACGTCTGTGTTGTTTACCCAGCCACTTACACATTGCTCTACCTAAGAAGGAAAACACTAGTGGATGCTCGTTATCCCTTTTCTGTAATGTATAATCACATTGTTTCATTAATGAATGATTTAATCATGCCTCTGAGATCTCATTAAATGCAGAATTAGATTCCAAATTCCTATTGAGATTTAGAAAGAAAACCACCGAGAACAGCAAACACTGGACTGTCACTTGCTGTGCATGTTTCATGTCTCAATCTGGCTTTATAGTGCAGGCAAAACCCAGGAGGAAAAAATAAATATGGTTTTCATTCAAAGCAAGTGGTCCTGGAGTATAAATTAGACTTAAGAAAGAACAGGTAAGAAAGAAGTTGCATGGATGGTACAATGGCATTGCTCAGTTTTACTTGCATTGGAGTAAAACACAGGGGTGGTTTTGCCTTGATCCTTTTGAGACAGCAATCTGGGTTTGTACATATTTTTAGCTTTCTTGTCTTAAAATTAAAAAAAAAAAAAAAACAAAAAACCAAACCAACACCACATTTTAAAGCTTTAGAAAAAGTTCACTTCAGAGGTCAAAAAGCACTGGGTCCTTCTGTGTTCTTTTGATTTTCAAAAATCTGCCACCAAGAGCAAAGGCTTTCCATTATAGAAACAAAGAAGAGTTTAGTAAAAACATGATGCCCCACCACACAGTAATTCTGATTTATTTTTCCATTAATTCATCTAACCTGGAAAACAGTCCTAAAAGACAAAGATCTGGGCTGTGACCCTGGGGGCTGGGAACATGTGCCATGTCTGCCCAGGTATTGTGTTAGTCAGAACAGCTCACTGAGGGCCGGATCCTGCCACTGTTCCCCAAAATAAGCAATACTTACACCAGCCTCACTGCAAGCCAGTGTGGTCATGGGCTGACAAAGATGCTTCACAGGGCAAGAGGAGATATCAGAAAGTCTGGTTTTTTTCCCTTTTTGCATATGAATTAATGGGTGGTCTCCTAAAGAAATAAATTTAGGGAAGTTCCTCTGCCTTCTGCAGCTTGAGGGACCCACCACAACATCCCTGTGTTGTTTATCTTACTGCTGGTGAGGAAGAGGAGAGCTGTGACCCCTGCGCACCCCGTCACCGTGCGGCTGCTGTCAGGGCACATCTGAGCGCTGAAGCAGCAGAGCGGGGCCAAGGGGGGTTGCCAATTGCTGGGAACGCGGCTGCAGGCTGGATGGGCTCCAGCCGGGAGGGCTGGGCAGGAGCAGAGAGCTTTCTATCTATATCAGCCTGAATAATTCATCTCAAGTTTTTAGCAGAAGCTCTCCCTCCCCTGCTCAGCTTCCCCTTTGTTTAGCAGCGTTGCTCTTTGCAACTCAGCATCACACAACAGGCTTCTTCCTCTGTATCCCCTAGCTCTGCAGCGGCGCAAGCTGGGTATATAAGACGGTCCCCAATTCCCTCCCTGCTTTTTGGATGCTCTTTTCTTTTGGATTCTCTTTTCTCTGTTCCTGTGGCTAGATATGAGGGCATTGCTCTACAAATAGATCCCACCTGCTTTTTTCAGTTGCGATTTCAAACTTTCAGACATTTGCTCATGATAAAAACCACTTCAGCTCTATCCAAAGCTCACTCATATTTTAAAACCTCTTTAACCAGGGTGTTTTATCCAGGTTGTGACTGTCTATGGATCCCCAAATCCTCTGTCTGCAAGTAGAAATCAAGGGAGAGCGAGCAGGTTTGAAGTTTCAGCCAGTCACTGCACAAAGGGGCTGCAGATGTCGGGGCTTGGCTCGTTTTCAGGTGAAGGTGTAATTTTGTGGTTTAAACATCCCGTCTCCAACCACAATGACTATTTGAACATGAACATATGTCACTTGTGCAGCTCTGAGCACTTCAGTCCTGGCTCTTTGTGTAAGCTTAAGCAGGCTGCAGACACTGCAGACACTGCCTGGGGGAAGGACACTGCTGTAGAGAAGGTGCCCATGGACTTGGCCCCAGATGTGGAGTTTACAAGTCACAGTCCATGTCCTCCCTGCGGAGAGCAGGGGAGGAACAGCGCTTCTTCATAGTCATGCAGGGCATTAATTACCTGCTGTGCTAACTGAATCTATTAATGAGCTAATTTCTTTC
Source organism: Falco rusticolus (assembly GCF_015220075.1). Classification (NCBI taxonomy): domain Eukaryota; kingdom Metazoa; phylum Chordata; class Aves; order Falconiformes; family Falconidae; genus Falco; species Falco rusticolus. The sequence continues at coordinate 23,505,384 of NC_051196.1, forward strand.
CGTGGCCTCCACACACCAGGGCAAGCAGTAGGTTCAACATTTGATGTGTAGTAGCAGAGCTGCGGGTGTGAGGAAGGTGTGGAGCTGTGGCTGGTGATGCTAAGGCAGGTGGAGGACAGGGCTGTCTCCAGGGCTGGGATCCCATTCCTGAAGTTTCTTGGCCTCCCTCCTCTCTCCCACACTGTTACAGCTTGAGTATGGCATTCCTTGGTGGTCTTTCTTCCCCCGAATCCCCAGTGCACTTGCCTTTCCTGTTGCCTTATTTGATTTCCCTCACCCATATCCCAGTCCCCCCGATGGGCTGGAAGCAGCTGGTGTCATGGGTGTGTGGCACGCTGCTGTGGGAATTCAGTGCGCTGATCAGCTGAGAAAAGCAGATCCAAACTGAAAAAATGCTGTTTTATGCAATAGCTTTTTCACTGGCTGGAAAATGGCTTTCTGATATAAAATTCTGGCTTGTTATCTATTTGTCTTATGCCAGCACACAGACCCCAACTGAGAGTCCCTGTAAGAAGACACCGTAAAAGACAGCTCCCTTCCTGACTGGGAAATCAAGAGATTAACTTTCATTATTCCTATTAATAGGATGTTCTTGCTGTTTTACATGTAAGAGGCTGAATGATTACCCAACACTGTTTCATTTATAGCAGCTGTCACAATTAATTCTGCAGAGCCCACGGCCACGCTACCTGATAGTGGTTCCTCCCACCTCCCTAAAGCAAACTCAACCCTTTCCAGAGAGTTTGGGGGACACCTTAGAGGAAAACTTGCGTACATTCATCTCAAGGACATGACTTATGCAAGGTGAGGGCTGACTTTTGCATGTGAATCCAGTGCCTGCATAAGCCAACAGAGTTTGAAATCCACTGGGTAGAGTGGATGGATCCAGAGTTTGCAGACAATGTGCCTCTTGCATCTCTCAGGTGCTCCGAGTGCATTTTTGGAAGCCAAACACTAAATATCCTATTTCTTTAACAGAGCTGAGATGTACCAGAGAAGCCTTATCCTTTTTTTTTATCTCCTATCTCTCCCCAGTGCTGACGGTGACTTTGCAGTTACCCACCTGACCAAGGCTCACCTCTTCTATGATGGGAGAATTAAATGGATGCCACCTGCAATCTATAAAAGCTCCTGCAGCATCGATGTTACCTTCTTCCCCTTTGACCAACAAAACTGCACAATGAAGTTTGGCTCCTGGACCTATGATAAAGCCAAGATAGACTTGGTGAGCATGCACAGTCATGTGGACCAGCTGGACTACTGGGAGAGCGGGGAATGGGTCATCATCAATGCTGTGGGCAATTACAACAGCAAGAAATATGAATGCTGCACAGAGATCTACCCCGATATAACTTACTCCTTCATTATCCGGAGGCTGCCACTGTTCTACACAATCAATCTGATCATCCCTTGCCTGCTGATCTCCTGCCTGACTGTCCTGGTCTTCTACCTGCCCTCTGAGTGTGGAGAGAAGATAACCTTGTGCATCTCCGTGCTGCTGTCCCTCACTGTGTTCCTGCTGCTCATCACAGAGATCATCCCATCTACCTCCTTGGTCATCCCTCTGATTGGAGAGTATCTTCTCTTCACCATGATATTTGTTACCTTGTCTATCATTATCACTGTCTTTGTCCTCAATGTGCACCATCGTTCTCCACGTACCCACACGATGCCTGACTGGGTGAGAAGGATCTTCCTTGACATAGTCCCACGCCTCCTCTTCATGAAACGTCCCTCCGCAGTGAAAGACAATTGCAAGAAGCTCATTGAATCCATGCACAAAGTAACCAATACGCCAAGGCTTTGGTCCGAGATTGATGTGGAACCCAACTTCGCTACCTCATCTTCCTCCAGCCCCCAGAGTAATGAGCCATCACCCACGTCTTCCTTCTGTGCCCACCTCGAGGAGCCAGCCAAGCCTCAGCCTATCTGCAAGTCCCCTTCTGGGCAGTACTCTGTGCTGCACCCAGAGCCCGTGCAGGTGACCTGCTCCTCTCCACAAGCCTCATGCCGCCCTCTGGGTGACACCCAGACCACCTCCATCTTGAAAGGCAGATCACTAAGTGTGCAGCAGATGTACAGCCCCAATAAGGCAGAGGAAGGGAGCATCCGCTGTAGGTCCCGGAGCATCCAGTATTGCTACCTGCAAGAGGACTCTTCCCAGACCAACGGCCAATCCACTGGTTCTCCAGCATCCCAGCGGTACCACCTAAATGAAGAGCAGCCCCAGCACAAGCCCCCTCAGTGCAAGTGTAAATGCAAAAAGAATGAGGCAGCTGGCACACCAGCCCAAGGAAGCAAGACTCACAGCGCCAAAGAGCAACACCTTGTGTTGATGTCCCCAGCCCTGAAGTTGGCAGTGGAAGGGGTTCATTACATCGCAGACCACCTGCGAGCAGAAGACGCGGATTTCTCAGTAAGTATGATAACTCGGCCTGCTTTCCTTGGGTAAGTCAAAAATTATCTGCTAAGGCAGCCCCCACAAACCTGGGGCTATACAGAGAATATCCTGGCTGACACGGGCTCAGCCCTCCCTGATTGTGTGGCTTTGGAACACGTTGGCCACTATAGGCACAGGTAAAGACTTTGTCCCTGGGGGCCTTGGCAGGCATGTAAACCAAGAGGGTAGCACAATCAGACTACACTCAGGGCTGCTTTAGAGCAACAGGATTCTCCAGCAGAAAATAGGAGTAAATTTGCTGTTAGGTAGGAAGAAAGCAGCTAAGATGGTGAGAGAGACCCAAAAAGCAGTCATCTGGTGGGAACACAGCAGACATCCTTTATAGAGAAACCTCTGACAGATGGGGAATTCACACTCTCAGTTTTTTATTAAGCATTAGCTCTGGCTACTGAGCCTAGGAAAGCAAATTCCCAAAATAGGTTGTGGATGTGGGAAGCATGTAGTAGCGTGGGGACATCACAGGGTATGTTTAGCTCCGCGTGATGCGATTCCTCATTAGTGGACTTCCACTGGAGCAGTTGGCTCTGTGCAGGAAGGTGGGTGGACAGACAAATTTCACACTTACTGTGAAGGGGTAAATATGGCTACAAACGGAGATGGAAAGAATTTTTTTTAATGAAGATGGTGATGCATGTACAAACACCACATCCCTTCACACCTCTTGTAGCTCTTCCCCTGCAATACTATGGATACGGTGTGCTAGCTGATTATTACAAAAAGAAGGAAGCCACAAAATAACTGAAGTTAGTGTTTGTACTAAAGTTTTATTTGGCTTTTCCTAGAGGGATTGTTCAGCAAAAGGTACTTTTTCAGCTGTGCTTACAGTTTGATTTTCTCAAGATTTAGAGTCAGTGCAAGTGCTTTTATGCAAGACTTGCTGGGCATGAAGAGTGTCTTTATATTTGCATTTTGCACAGCACTGAGCACTTAGCAGCAGCAGCAAAAGATTAAGTGCTACTGTCCATTTATATACTCTTCGGCAGCACAGTTTGAGAGGTCTCTGTTCTTTAATGTATTTCACTTTACAACATCCCTTTGAGGAAGTAACTGTTTATTCCTCATGTTGAGGAGTGACAGCCAAAATACAGAGATGGGGTGACCTACCCAAGGTCACAGAACAAATCTGTGGCAGAGAGGGGCTGTGCATCCCCACCTTCATTAGTCAGCAGCTCGGAACTTTTGCCAGGCTAAAGCACTTCACAAGTACATTAGGACCACGGGAATTAAACTCTGCTCTCTCCTCCTGGCAATAATCACAACTAAACCCATGGAAGTCAGTTGATTTTAACTCACTTGTTTCCCCATTGTGCAAAGGAAAGAGTATTACACCAATGATACCCCTCATTTCAACTGATTCTCTTTCTACTAAGCTTGTTGGTATCATCAGGAGCTGAGTCAATTAATATCTTGGGTTCTTTGCTTTTAATCCATGTTTACAACTGTCTTTAAAATTAAAACGGTCTTCAGAAGCTACAATTTTTCATCATATACCTTCTTCTACCACTCCTGCTTGAAATGGAGCAAATATCCTGAGGAGGAAGCTATTTACAGCACCAAACATCAAAAGCAGAAGAAAAGGAGCAGTTTTGAGGGCTCTGACCAGACTTGCTGCCAGCTCAGCCTGCGAGCAAAGGCACCAGCAAAACACCCAGTGATGAGCAGGGAAGGGTTGCCCCCCAGACCACCAAGCACCGGGCTCCCCGGGAAGAGCCTGCAAACCTGTCCACAGTTTTCTGCTCTTTCCCAGCAGTTGTGGCTGGCACGTTAGGCAGAGGTTGGCTTTTCAGGTTTGGGGAAATAATTGCTGATGCCACTTTGAGGCTGTACTGTTTTCTTTTTCTGGATCCAAGTAATGTTAAGTGGGAAAGCATTTTTTCTCCAGGTGGAAATGACAAAGAAGAAGGAAACGTGACCTTCTGGAATTGAAATTTACTGCAAAGAGCAGAACTGATCTAATAAAATGAGCATTTATTGTGGAAAAAATCAGTACTCAGGAATTTGCTTTCATCTCAAAATCAAATTGTGGCATTTCTTCATGGAAGTCTTCAAGAAATCTATCAGCAGGCACCTCTGATGCAGCTGCAGCCCCTGAGACACAGCTCGCTCTCTCTCGGGTAATATTTCCAGACACATGCACCTTCCCAGAATGAGAACAGAGCTTCTTTTGAAGTTCCTGTCTTTTTTTCTAAAGCACCATTGCCACAGGGGCAGTGCTTCTAAATTAAAAGTAAATAGCTCGTTTAATTAAGTGCTTCAGCAAAGAGAAAATGGGAAATGCAAGAGGCAGTTGTTTGTTACAAAAAGACGTCTGCAAACAATACAAGCACAATGGTACACTGGGGAAAACGCAAGACCGAGTTGTCCCAGCATATGATAGAAATGCCATTAGGAATTAATTACAGACTGAGAAGTAAAACAAGTCGCATGTCACACACGAGCCAAAATAACGAGAAACCAGTAGCACCGTCTGGAAAGCCTTGTTGTCCTTACGCTGTGTGCATCTCTAGACTACTCTGATAAGAAGACTTTGAAGACAGTTTAAAAATAAAATGGGAGAGAATGTAACTGAGGGGGAGGAAACACAGGATAATCTCACCGGTTTATTTTTAACAAAGTACAATAAAACCACCCGGGAATGCTCTAATCTGTGTTGCCAGCTCTGGGTCCTGGGGATCAGATGTCACCAAGGCACTCAACCCTCCACGCAAATCCCGGGGCAGGATGCCCTGTTCCTGCTCCTCAGACCTGCAAGGAGCTAGACCAGGGAAGAGCTGCAGATTCCCTCACTTTTCAGGAATTTGCGGGTGGGGAAGTCTGCTGGTTCCTGCCCGTGATCCTTTCCTGAAAACAGTTTTGAGCGAGCTTCTTAAAAACTAATCAAAATACAGCTCAGGAGTTGGGTTGGCAGATGTTGACAGCTGCATAGATATTGTCAGAGAGACCTCTGCAGATCATGCTCCACGTCAGGAGCTGGACCACAGGGAAATGCTACAGCGCTGTCAGGAAACAAAACAAAACAAAAAACCCAGATAATTTTCTTTTCCTTCTCCTCCTTTTTTCTTTTCATTGTCTCTCCATAATTTCCAATTTCACCCTTCTGTGCTCTTGATCTAAAGCTGGATATTCATTTTGCAAACATCTGACGCACTCCCAGCCATCATTTTCAAGATGGGCTGAGTATTTATGCATATACCATTACATTTGAAAGCAAATTTCTGTTGAGCTTTTCAAGTTGTTCCTCTTCTCCCATTTCCCCCTTCTTTTCTCAAAGAGAAAGTAATTTAATTTCCTTCCTTCGCATGATCTAGCTCTTACTTTTAGGAGCATAAATACTCAAAAAAGCTTCTTTTACCAGAATGGGGCACTATTTACTCAATCCAGCTTTCCAGCGGGACATCAGATGGTAAATTTCAGATTTTCTTTACACATTGGTTGCATCATGAGACATTAATCCCATAAATACAATAATCCAGAGCTTGCTTAGCTACCCTTCTCATGAGGAATTTTAAGCATCAGAGTCTTTTTTTTTTAACTTTATTTTTTATTTTTTAAATTTAGGATTTTTAAGCACTCTCAGCAAGTGACAAATAGATCAGAAAACATGTACAGGAAAGGGGACTTATCCATGGAGATCTTATCCTTGGGATGAGAGAATTCCTTTTGATTTCAAGGGTCACTGTTTCTTCTACTCACTCTAATTAATGATGGGTATGCTAAGGGTTGTACAATCATAAACCAACATGGTTTCCCCCAAGAAGGTAACACGCTTCAGGATGAACCTCTGATTACCTCTGCCTATTGAATACTAAAGACTTGCTTAACTTGGTGCTATTTTTAAAGGGAATAAAACTATCCATTGCATGAATTTTTTTAATCAATTCTTCCAGGTATTCCTGAAATTTAAGATGCTTTGTTCAGAGAACAAATTATGGGAAAACATAATATGCTCTTCAGTGTGTGCCTCATTTCCCAGTGTTCAAAGCTGCTTACTGAGCCAAGTTGATGAGCGATGCCGGATGATTTAAAGCTCTAAGGAGCAGTCGGCATGGCAAATAATGAGGTGTAGTTAAAGTTAAAGCACTGGTTTTGCTGGTGTTGCTTCTGCTGAACATTGCCTGCATTGAGGCACAGGGTGATGACAGGTGCTTTGCAAATACATTGAAAGAGCCATGATCAGTTTATGAATGGTTCAGCACACCAAAATGAGCTAAATCCACATACTTTATCTGAGAGGAGTAATATTCTTAGATCAATGAAATGTCACAACATTGGTCATAGAAGCCAGGGTGGTATATTCCCTCCCTCTGACACATCACAGTTTCTCTGTACCATCCACAAGGTATAAGATAAAATTTAGTGGGACATCCGTGACTGATGAAGAAAGAGAAAACTCAAGGTGAGTTTACAGTCACCGTATTGTGCTCAGAGCTTGTTTGTTTGGTGCCAGATGGATCATAATATTTTAGGACCTGAAGTTGCCACTATGCCTGTGAAAACATCACCTGCTACAAATGACTATTTCACTGATGTTTGGAATGCTTCCCCTTACCAAAGTGAATTTTCAGCATACTCAGCAAATCCTTAAAGAACCAGAAATCAGGCCAGGTCTCCTACAAATTGTATTTTACCTCACACCTCCTGTTCTGGGCTACTCCCTTATTATTATCTGTTTAAAGCAAACTTAGGATCTGTGGATGAAAAGGCCTGTACCGTCAGTGTTACATTACTATTGTAGTGTGTTTTTCACTCATGCTACAGCCCAATGGCTGTGGCAGCTTTGTGCACAGTGACACCACTCTTTGCTCAGGTCACAAACTGGGGGTGCAGTGAAGCAGCCCTGGCAAAGCACAGCCTTGGCTTTGGTGTCTCCTCCTTACACCACACTCCTGACTTGCTGCAACCGTGGCCACTGAAAAAGCTGGAACTAGCTCCTGCTGAGATGTTTTCCCTAAAGAGTAAGGCAGCAAGCCAGATTTCAGCCCTCGGATCTATTAATCACCAAGTGGTATGTTGTAGGAAATTATAATGGGTAAAGCCGTATCAAATAAAACGTTGCCATCTGATCAGTCCTCTTCCTCAGAAAGAAATTAATAATAATAATGTAATAAAAGAGGTTTTCATATGTATGCGGTTTCTTACTTAATGAAATAGCCATTTGCAATTCCTGCCTGATGGTATTAATAAGTACTAGACCTCCCCAGAGAGGAACTGCTGGAAATCCTCCCACAGCAAGGCAAAAGTGGAGAAAAAGCAGGGTGAGGGAGATCACCTCGCTTATTTGCTGGTTCATTTGCACTGCTTACTCACCCGAAGCTGCAAGTCCCTTCACAGAAAGAGTCTTGCTTCGTTAATCTGTAAGCAAATATGTTTACGAGCATGGGGAAACAAGTAATTCCCCCCTCCCCCCCCCCAACTAGAATAGCAGCATCACTTACACACCCAATTACAGCCGTTGCTCATGGAAAATGGGATAGTGAGTGTGCAGACGAGCTTAATTATCCACAGGCGTATGTCATCCCCAGGGAGCTGTGAACAGGGTTGGCAATTGCACACGCACACCCACACAGTCTGGGAATCTGGCTCCCACATCAGGAATTGATAGAATAAATCTGTGCCATCATATAGGGCCACTAAATGTAAGCAATACTTTCTCCTCCTGTCTCTGGCTTGAAATGAAAATACCCTGTTTTGGAATAAGGCACTAATAGTCATCACAAGTTTTAACCTCAAAGAAACGTTAATAATTGGCCTTTCATCTCTGTGTTCCCAGGTGAAAGAAGACTGGAAGTACGTTGCGATGGTCATTGACAGGATCTTCCTCTGGATGTTCATCATTGTGTGTTTGCTGGGAACTGTTGGTCTCTTCCTCCCACCGTGGCTGGCTGGAATGATCTAAATATAGCCCCAGAGGGAAGAAAGTATATCCCAGTCTATGGATTTTAGTTTACCTGGAAGGAGAGGAGCAGAGAAATGAAGGCAGCCCTTTGAATAATTCACTGCGTGTCCGCGCTTGAGTTGCTCCAGAGCTCTCTGGGAATACTTTCCGAGGTTGCATTGTTTTGCCAAGCCATTTTCATTTCCTTCATCTAATTTAGGGGAAAAGTTCTTATTAAAATCTGTACATAGCATGGTGGCATTCATTGCCATGTACTCAGCAATGTAAGAACACGAGCTTCTTCCCTCGAGCAGCGCATAAAGAGGCTTCGCATCAACCCAGCCCCTGGCAAATTCGCTCCAGTTGTCTTCAGAGGTCTCAGTGTGCCCTGCCTAGTAAGTAACCTTGCCCTGCCAAGCTGAAGTGATTCAGGACTGTGTGTCCCTGTATGAGTCATTTTATAAATAAAATTCCAGATCTGGGATACCTGTGCAGGATGTGGTCTGTGGTCAGCTGGTAAAGACAAGACAGACTGGAAAGGCTAAAAGAACTGCTCAGAGCAGCTCAGCCCCATCGGTACCAACCGTGACCATTAGCACAGCAGCTGCAGTCTTTATATTGACAGATTTTACTTTGGCCAATGCCTTGCAGAGGCCATGGGGACCACAGCTGAGTGAGGTCCATGCAAATGAGAGAAGTATTTGGGAGTAAGATTCAGACCATGTTGGTAGCCCTTCAGTGTTCTTTCAGAGGAAATCTCCTGGATGCAAGTTACGGCTGCAGCAAAATAGCAGAGGATCACGCTGAGCTGTAAAACCCTTGCTGTAGGTGGGGAAGGTGCTTAGATGTGGGGAAGCCACAACAGAAATGGAGGATGGTGTGTTAGCATAGTAAGGAAAAATGCCGTTATATGGGGAAACCTGAGCAGGACACCCAGCCACACTTGGGAATTCAGAATGCCGCTTTGCAGAAATTACAGGTATGATGGCCTTAAATTTGGCCAGTTGTGTCAGCAGCTGTGCTCTTCCCAGCTCTAGCCAAACTAAACCAACCTTTTTGCACATGCTTGCTGCGAGACCTGCGGCAAGGAGGCAGGGACAGGCACCACCGGCCAGACAGAGCGGGGCATGCTGCAGCCTTGTCTTACTGCAGGGAGACATTAGAGCATGACGGCACAGCTGAGCCAGATGTGGGGGGGAAAGGCTGGAAGAAAGTGTGGGCGTCATCTGTCTTCTGCCTCTTCCATGTATGTATTTGCAAGTGCAGGAGGGTGACCACACTGGAACAGACCGTAACTCCCCCCAGCTCAGCATCCTCTCTGTTCAGCAATTACAAACCCACCGTCCCCCTCCTTGCTGACTGCTGCGTGCCAGGTGGGAACAGCACAGCAGCACCCAGCCCAGTGTCTCCTGCTTATTTCAGAGGTCTCTTAGGCCGAAGGGCTTATAAACATTTAACCACAGTGTGCAAGGAAAGGCAGACAGACATGGTCTAAAAATACAGGTTTCCCCCGGGACCTGCTGTAACTGCATGAGTCAAAGCCCAGGATGGCAGCTGAGGGGCTCTGGTCTTCACCCAGCATCTCCTCCACAGCCCGCAGCTGGATCAGCATGCACAAGGCTGTCTGGCCACTGTGAAAGTTTGCTGCCAGGCAGCTCTGGCTGGCCCAGAGCTTCAGAGAACACACACCAGGAGAGGCAGGCAGCTGCCTGGAGGCCAGCACAGAAGGTCCTGGTAGAAGCCAGAGCCTGGGCACAGTGAGAGCCCAGGTGGGACGTGTGGCATTCCTATGCTGTAGCCTGGCATATAAAGCTTGCTTGTGCCACATGGCTCAGTGAGGAGCACAGAGCTGCACAGGCTTGTGACAGTAATGCTGGAACTGAAACAATATGGTTTAAAGAGACTTCTTTGAAATACAAGTTACTGCATTCAGTCCAAACAGTACAGGATAAAATCAATGCAGTGATCAGCCTGTTTGGCCTCATTTAAGAAGCTACAACTGACCTCTGTGTTCACAGACTCAGCCAAGTGCTTAAAATCTGTACAGCTTATAAAAACCTGGAGTAACCATGGTTTGGGCCAGATCCATGAAGAGCTGTGCTGGCACAGCACGGGGAGGGAGGATGAGGGAGCCAGAGCTGCTGCTCTTCTTTGCTTGTTTTCAGAATAAAGAGAGACTCAGTCTTTGGAGATGCTAATTTATCCCTTTTCACAGTCAGTGAGTTTGCTTATGGCAATGAAAGGAAAACAAACAGTCATACATCTTCAAGGTCTAGTGCATAAATGTACCAACGCAGCTGCAGTCTGCATCGCAGGGCTGCATGCCACGGGGGTTGGGGGGGGATGGCGGCAGGGCTGGCTTACGGTCCGTGCTGCAGGCAGGCTGGGCTCACGGAGGTGGCCTGAACTCTCTCCAGCGCCTTTTTGAATTTTGAGTGCACCAATAAAATAATCATGAAAGTGCGAAGATTCCTGACCCTGGGCATTTCTGGGTCAGGGGCATCACATCACCAGACCACAGCCATGACCACCGATGGCTGTTCAGAGCTCCCACTGCAACCTCCTCCTTCTCCCGAACCCACAAACACGGATAGCAATGGAGCAGGTGGGAGGCTTGGCTATGCATGCACATTTTTAGCAATAAAACTGTAGACACTTTCCAAGCTAGGCTGGAGAGCCAGCAGCTGCTCGAGTCTCTGCTCACATCTCCCAGCAAATGTGGGCTTGGGCAGCAGCCCACAGCAGAGCAGGGGTGGGGACATGCAGTGCCCCCACCTGGCAGAAAGAAATGATTTGGGGGTAGCAGGAGAACTGATAAGTGTTTAAGGACATGTCTATGAGTCAAATGTTTAAGGTGGCATATTGGGAAATACAGCAGGCACAGGCTGTGCTTTATTCACAGCAAAGGGCCCGTCTCAGATCTCCACGTTTTCTGCAAAAAGTTATTGCCAGTGCACACAGCATGAACTGTAGCATCTCAGGGGAAGCGTGGCACTGAGACAGCAACAGAGCAGGACCACCTGGCAAGGACATGAAACTGCAGTGCAGCCCCTGGCACAACTGCCCTGCCATGCAGGAGGAGGAAAGAGCCACATGCATCTGCTCCATTAGCACATAAAAGATATCAGGTGTGATTAGGAGTGCTAAGGATGTGGCTGTGTCCCTGAGGAGCCAGCATCACTGTGGGATCACAGGGTTTGGCAGGACAAGCTGAGAAGTGGCAGCTGAAACCAGTTACAAAGATGTCACGGGCATTTGGGGAGAAGCTGCTCTGAAGCAGGTCACTGGCACCCTCTGTTTTGCTAACATCGTAACATTCTTCATACGGTGGCAACTTCATTTCTTCTCACGTGGCATTAATAGTTCCGCAGTTTAAAGTTCAAATAAGGTCTGGCCTGCTTCTGATGTGCCTCCTTGTAAAATCTAAGGGGAGAAAATAGGAATCAACAACTACTGCTCATTCTTAGACAGGTTATTCCATCTTGGAGGTGGTTAAGGAGGATGCTATCCCTCCATAGGATTCAATGATTAGAAACTGGAATAAAAATGAGACATGAACCAGAATATAACCGTAGAATAATGAATAATTCTGCTATTCCAAACCCATGAAACACAAAGAGAGGGGTTTAGCATATGAAAGACTCCAGAAGAATGTATGCAGCCAGGCTGTTAACATTTGCAATGTTCCCAGCTCAGAACTGATTCCCAGGACTTGACTGAACAAGCTGACATCAGAAGAAGAGTGAGGAAGCAAGGCTGGGATACAGCAGGAACTCTAAAACTGCCTTGGAAGAGACCCAGAGCAAAGTAACTGGTTTGCAAGATCTGGGAGTACAAAACTAAGCCCAAAGACCCTAAAGACAGAAAGCAGACACAGATGCTGATCTTTTCTGTTTTAATTGTAGAGATTGTATCCTCACCACAGTGTTTCATGCTTTCCCTCCAGTACAGCTCTATTGGCCATGAATGGAAGAGCAAAGGCATAGAAACCTGACTGTAACAACCTCGATTCCTATAGAGGAGTTATAAAGGACTGTATGAAAAGTTTATTTGTAAAAAGGTTGTAATGATTGTTAAAAATATAAGGCATGAAATGTAAAAAAAAAAAAAAATAAAGGAAAGAAGAAAAAGGGGGTAATTGTAGAGGGATGAATCTGGGTTAATTAACATTGATAATATACAACTGTGGGCTGGCTTCAGGGGCAGAGGGGTGGGGGGTGGCTGATGTAGATAAGGTGCAGCTGTGGCTGTTCTGTTAAGAGGTTGGGCAGCCAAGGAACAGAGAGCAGCAGAGGAAGAGAGGAGGAAGGAGAAGAGAGAACAGAGAATGAGTGCCCAGGATGAGGAGAGACCAGGAGAAGGCAGCAGAGGGACTGGCACGAAGAGTATGTTGGTATGAGATGGTAAAAGACCTTGTTACAGCTGGCTAGTTTGGGGAGTGCTGTGGCAAATTCTGACCATTTCTCTGTTTTTCTCTCCACCGTTCTGGTTCCCTAATGCTCACTTTGGGTCATCTTTCCAGCCATAGGGCATGCAGGGTATTTTAGCTGCAGCTGGCTGCTGGGGTGATCTATACAATCCCCGTTCCCCCAGCATTTTCAGGGCTCTCTTCCACCATATCATCTCATTCTCCAATGAGCTAATCTGCATAGTTTGTATCACCTCCCTTTTGGATAAGTGTCTCTCTGGACCTTTATCAACAAACTGAACTTGAGGAAATCCACTTGTGCAGAGACAGGCAGGCAGAAAGCTGCACGTGTGAGATGTAAGGTTCACATGCAGCGCTAAGGAAAATCCCCCTACAACAGCCCCACCTGCCTTGATAGCCCCTATGGGCTCACCCCCCCACACCCCGCAGCAATGTCCATTTATGAGACCTTCCATCCCCACCCAGGAATCCCCCCCTTGTTTCCAGCCCTCTAAATCTGGTCAAGCTAAGCTGTAGAGCCCTGGAGAAAGCCTTGTCAGAACTGCTTGTTAGCAGTGTTGATGATTAGTCCCCTGTGCTTCTTGTATCTTACTCCCGAGATCAATGTAATGCCTTAAAGTGGTGCTTGTAGCAAAAATATAATCTGTCTCTGAAAGGCCCTCAGCCTCTGCCAAAATCCAGCTGCACCACACCGGTTGGACTTTGCAGGGGTACAAAAACCCAGTTATCCCAATTTAAGGACTGGAGGATAGAAATTTTAAGGAAACTGAAGAGGTGATGTCATATGAGACACTGTGGAAAAGAAAGTCTCTATGACACAGATCACTTAAGGGCAGTAATAAGAACGAGCAAATCAGGACAAAGAACTTGCATAAGGACAGAAAAGGCATTAGCCTGCAAAGGGGAAGAAATTATAGGAACGTGAGGGATTTCACAAGGACATGTTAAATTTATGCACTGTGGTTAATTCACATTTATCAAGAAAACAGGTTTAAATCCAGAAAAAAGAATATCCAAACTTTCATTGTAGCAATTAAAGCTTTGAGAACAAGGTCCCTACTAAGGAAAGCTGCAAGAAAAATTTTCAAATGACATTGCTATTGAATGACACTGTTCTTAACCACAGTTTGCACTAAAAGTGCTGAATGGGGCCAGAAAAGCACAAAGCATGCTAAAAAACAGCACAAGAGGGAAACCAACAGGTTGTGTTCAGCAAAGAGTTTGGGATAATCCTATCCACAAATGGCTGGATTCGGTACTCACTGGCAGAGGAGGGAACGGCAGTGTTGGCTGGGCAGGGTCTCCCTGCACCTCCACCTTTATGGCTGCTGTGTTTTTCCAGCTTCTAAAATCTTTTCTTTTTTGCTGTTCCATAGCATGCAGCATTCCCTGCTGGGTTAGGACACTCTCAGCACCTGAAATCTCTCAGCAGAAACTCTCCTTGGCTTCAAGTAATAGGTTACGAACCGCTTGCACGTGTGCGGTGTGATTCTAGGTGGACTAAATATCCATGATTTCAAAGAAACAAAACCACTCATGGACAAAGTTTAGGAACATAAATGGACAAGTTGTTTGTTCAGGTTGTCTGTCTCTTAATCAATAAGCCTTTCTGGCACCCAATTTTGTTCAAGTCCAACCCTTCATGTTGTAACTGAAATAATCAGACAAAAGCAAATGTCATGTGAAAATCTACCAGGTTAAATCCCAAGGCAGGCAGTGAGGTGGTATTGGCAACTTTCAAAAACAGTTGATAAAGAAAAATAAAGGAGCTGTATCTCAAATCACCTGCAGTTACTTTTAAAGGTTTGAACCGACAGAACAGCAAGTTCAGGACTGGGAATTTGGCTGCAATGATTTAAATCAGAAAGGAAGCAGAATTACCTGGGAAATGCAGATGTTCCACCTCAAACTGCTTATCTTCCCGGTCCCTGAGCGCTTCATGGGAGCAGGTGTAGGTTCTGCGGTGGGGGTACTCCTGCCTGCTCACCTTCCCTGCCCGCTGCCTTGCACCTGCCAGGTATCTCAGCCACCGCCTTTCATCCAGTGCTTAAGGCAGAACCATTCTGAATGCAACTTAATGCAGGTTTGGTAGGTTTCTTTTCAGAATGTTTTCATTTTTTTTAGAGAACAGGAAAAACACGGATCAAAAGCTCTTTGACTTGTATAAATGGAAACACCCCCAACTCCATAACACGTGTGCAGGGTGTGAGCACATCCCTTCTGAGCAGCGTGCTCCCAGCGGGCTGTATGCTTCAGCTCCTCTGACCTGTCCTTCTTCTGGCTGGAGCTTTGTCTGCAGCAGCACTTCATCTAAGCTAGAAAGATTTCTATTTTATATGTCAAGGCAACTCCAAATTGAACAGAAATGTTATTTTTATTAGGGTGGTATTTCTATGCATTTTCCTATCTTTTCCAAAGGGAATGTATGTCATACTGAAAACATTCATTCTTGGGAGTTTCTAGAGAATGAATGTACGTTAAGCCAAAGATTACTTTAAATACTTATGGGAAGCAGTAATCATGTTTTTATGTGACTTATTGTAGGATGACTCCCATACAAGCCTGATGTGTTCAAATATTCCTTTAGCAAAATTTCTTAATTCTATAGGATTTTTCCATAATGACAAGAAGAAATAATATTTGGTTTCCTTGTCTAAACAACCTAATTTTCTTAAGGTAGACCTCTTTCTTTTTGGTATTTATATGACAATCTACTTTATAAATGTGGATGTATTTGCTGTTAAGCTTTCAAAGGTTGGCTATAGCCGTATGAATACTGAGCTACCTGTCTGCATGTAGCTGCAGAAATTGCACTTCCGAGCTAAGTGCACTAGAATATACATGATGCTCCATTTTTTGCCTCTTACCATCTTTGAAAAATCTGTACTGAAACTTTTTGCTTCATTCTGCTTTTGAAAAAAAATGAACTTTTTTTTTTTTTTGCTCCCAGTTTAAATGACAGTTCACAAACAATTCTTTTGGAAGCAGGGACAGTTTACAAGCAGTGTAACCTGAAGCAGGGGTTGCAAAAGAGGAAGTACATTTTTATCAGTATCTGTACGGTTTTTTGTGGGTACATATTAGACTATGGCTTATGCAAGGAATGGGCTGTAACAACACAATTACCTCCATGTCATACAGTTAAAAGTCAGGCTCAGAGCTATTCAGTATTCTACCTGCTAAAACGTAAAGTAGCTACTCAGACTGCAGGAGGAAGAGATGGACAAGGTGGGCAGGTTAATCTCCAGCTCCTCTCAGTACACAAGTGTGCTCTGTCTGATCTAAGGCTTTGCTTGACAGCTACCGAGCCCCAGAGAGCAAGGCTAAATGGTGGGGTTTGTCACATTATGGGAAGGTTATCACGCTGTCTGCGGTGCATGTGTACATAATACCCCTCAAGGGAGCCATCAGCGTTTTGCCAAAAGCAGAAACAGTCAGAAAGGTGCTAGACTTTGTTACCTTGGCAGCCAACAGAAAAATGCAGTTTTGCTCCAGTAGATTTGCATCTTTGGCCATGAGGTGCTGTTTTTCTCTGTGTTGGGGACCCAGAATAACAAGCGACAAAAAAATAAACAACAAGCAGACAAATGGACAAAAATTATCTGTTATTTTCTGAGCATTTCAATACATTCTTTTTCTTACAAGTCTGTCAACCTGCACCTCTGACTGTGTCTTTGTCTTGCTGTGGGACACGCAATGTGAGTTTGAACACTGCAGATGTCCAGGGCTGAAAAACAGACAGATGAGTCATCTGAACACTGGCTGGGTCGGTGCCTTCGGTGTTTGAACGACTCGTCCGTAATGAAATGATGGGGCATTAAAAAAACACAGACAACACATTTGGTGTTCAGGTTGCTGCTTCTCTTGGAGTGCATGGAGCTTCCACCCAGAGATTTCCAGAGCAAAGCAATGTCTTCAGCTGCCTCCGCACCAGCCATCAGGGGATGAAATCTGTGTGTGGAAAGGAGATGAGGCCATTGAGCAAATGAATAAATCAGTGTCGAGTACTGAGAAGGAATGGCACAGAATTAACGCTTTCCCTTGTAAGTATTTTATTCAGTGCCAGTGATTTTCTTCATCGCCCAGGACTTTGTACAACTGAGCCTCCATGGAATGTGTGTGTATTAACTGAGATATTGCTCCTCTCTGTCCACCATGGCAATATGGCTGGGGACATTAAGAACTGAAGATGGCCCCACGATCACCCCACATGATCGACGGCTGCTGCAGTTATGTGTTAATCTATAGAGGGCAGCTAAAGAGCAGTCGATTGAACTGGCATTTATCCATATGAATTGCACATGAATCATCCTGATTGCTTTGCAAAAGGGGCTCTTGCAGGACTGACAGTGCCTGAAGGATGAGCGAAGGTCTCTGCCTGGCTTAAGAGAAGTAACCAGAAATGAGCTGCAAAATCATCACTTTTATACTGAGATAGCTGGGACTTACCTCTTCTGCCTGCCCCATAACATCCAGAGATATCACAGCCTCCTGGATATCCAGACTGCCCAGGCTGTCCTCTGACACCAGGAAAACCTTGAGGACCAGCATTCCCAGGGTAACCCTTCGGACCTGGTTTCCCCAGCACAACTTCTCCTGGTGGGCCTGAAGAAGAAGCACTGTAAGCTGTAGCACATCTAGTTTAGCCGCTGCAGTGTAATACTTCATGTATATTTTTTCCATCCTACATGGTGGTTAATTTTTCCTCATTTTGGTAAAAAATAGGGTGTGCCAGTTGGAAAACCTTTTCTGAATCCCAGTAACTAGAAGGCTTATTCTTGACCTTAAGGGTGCCCAGCTTGGCTAAAAATGGAGCCTGGTTATGAGAATCCGAAGTCCACCTACACGTCAGTGCAGAAAATCACCCTAACCCCAAGATCCATCCCAGAGTCATTGTTGTTGGTTTTTTTTGTCTTTACATCCCAACTATAAAAAATTAAATATAGAAGAATATGTTTGACCTCACTCTTTTGATAGTGCCTGCTTACGTCAGTGGCAAACCTCCCACTGATTCCAAGTAACAGGGATCAGGATGGAGGAATACACCAAATCCTAACATTACTCAAAAACCCTTGTGTGTCATGAGCTGAATTTTCAGAGCTTCTATCCCCTGAGCATCTGGTCTTGCATGCAAAAAGGCAGCAAAACTAAAACTCCCTGGATATGCTGCAGGTCATTAAAATACATCATTACCTGGGATTGGGTACCAGAGGGAAGAAACTGCCTGGAGCAGTCTCTTACATCTTTGCAGAGAGGAACCATCCAGGATGCTGCCATCAGTGGGAAGGTCAGTCTGCCCTACCACAGTGGTCCTCAGGCTGAATGATACTTTGAATCTGACAGCTGGTGAGCACCGCATGGCACCGCTGGGGTAATGTGAAGAGGTTATATTCACTCTACCTGTTCTGCCTCTGGGTCCTTGGATCCCTTCCTCACTGGCTCCAGACATCCCTTTTTCTCCTTTGGGCCCTGGGGCACCTGGTGACAGAAAAGAGAGGTGTCACTTCATGGCATTTTGCATTTCACCCTGAATTAATGCTCCTGCAGCCTCCCCAACAGGCTCTTAGATGTTGGAGTCAAAGCCCTTGGCTGTGCAGAGAAATATCTATTTCCTTTAACTCTGTCTGGGCACCTACTCTCTTTTCCAGGGTAGTGATTTGCCCATGATCAACAGGGCTCCAACTAGCATTGATCTGCAGCCTGATATGGGTGAAAACAGTTTTTTTTGCAGAGAAATTCATAGTGCTGGTGTCAGTGCTTTGGCCTGGGTGCGAGGTCCACCCCTACGCCCTTCACCTGGATCAGACAAGTCACAAAGCTGAGCCATCTCTTTGACTGGTGCTGGTATATCAGGATTGCTGGTTTTGTATGAAATTGTTCACAAAGCCAGTGTGTCTCAGAGCAACAGGTGCTTTTTGAGAAAATACCATTTTTCGTATTTTTGAGATTAAAGTATTTCAATCAGCCATGTCCTTAAGTTTGTTTTTCAGTGAGACCTGTCTTCTCCCATCTCCTTACTGGACAGACTGGAAACATCTGCAGGTTGTTCCTTCCGTTTTCTCTTAAAGGTGACATTTTGATAAGCTTTGCAGATACCAGCTATGACTGAACAGTGCCAGACTAGGATGTTAAACAGAAGATCTCTAGTCACTTAGAGGTGTTAGGACACTGCTGAAACCAATGTTTTTCATTTTATTTTGACAGACAATTACTTGAGCCACTGAGAAATGTCTGCAAAACCAAGCAAAACATATTCCCACCATTCACTCATTCATGTGCAATGACTGATGCCGCTTTCTGAGATTACATTAATCTATTTCTTTAGTCATGTGTGAGGCTTTTGTTGTTCAAACTACTGCTCCAGAAACCTACTTCCACTTTCAATAATGCTTCAGCTGCCTCATGCCTTCCCTTCAGTGTTTTCCAAGACTCGTCATTTCTGCCCAGAGGTGATCTGTTCCACCACCATGCCTTCATCCTGTGAAAATGGCTGTTTCTTTTGCCTTTCCATAGGGAAAACCTCCTGCCCTGTAAAATTAAACTCTCTGTTCCCCAAAACCTACACATCCTAGCAAACTGGCCTTCCTCTCAAAGCAGAGCTTGCAACAGAAGACAGAAGAAGACAGAGCTGCTTCTGTCTTCTCCCTTCTCTTTGAGCTGTTTGACTTGCGTTTCTCTTCCTAGAAGACAGAAGTCCAAAAGGAAATAACAATGAAATGAGATAATATCATGGGTTATCTTTACAGTACTGCTTGAGGCACTACAATGTTTAGTTAAAGTATCAAGGTTATAGTAAAAAATGCTTATGAACGCTTCTGCCCATACCTCTTTCTCCAGGATATCCATCTTTGCCTGGCTGCCCAGGAATGCCATTTTCTCCTCTTTCTCCATTGCTTCCAGGGGGACCTGGAGGACCTGGTGGTCCTGGTTCTCCAGGTTTTAACCTTTCTTCCCAAACAGGAACTGGCTTCCTGGCATGTTCATGAATGAATGAGTCAAATTTCAACACATGAGCTAGGAAGGCAAGACAGAAAAGAATGGTTCCTTGGTTGGGAGCTTCAGAAAAGAGACAAAATCAAAGGATGTTGTTTGAAAAGGTATTTAGAATGATCAGCTAGTGCTAAAAAGCTGTCAATCCAAACTGAGAAACCCAGAGGCTGAAGAAGAAGATGGGCAGCTGAGTCATGACTTTGCTGCCTGACCCTGGGCGAAACGCCGCTTCTCTTCGTGCATCACAGCACAGGGCTTTCCCAAAAGCACCCTGCCTCAGGAGGAATCGGCACAAATCACCAAAAGAATAATTTCTTTCAAATTAGTTTCAAACTTTTCCATTTAAGAAATAAAGGCATCTTTGCAATGTGCGAGAGGGTTTCCTAGGTCTCTGTGCTGATGCCACCCAATAAAACCAGCATCGCCCTGACAGCCTGTGATGGGACATCTGCTCTGCGTGGTGCTCCGCACGGCACAGGGCGGAGAAGCTCCCTGGGTCACCACAGCTTCATACTGTCTCCCCTCCTGTGTTGTTCACCACTGCTGGGGGGGTGTGAGCCCCCTCGGGAGCTGGGCTGCTTATACTCACTTTGGATCATACGCTCACAAGCCTGGCTAACAAGCTGGTAAATTGTGGCCAAGGACTGTGGTTCCCCCTAAAGTGAAACAGTTTTTTAAATTAAAAAAAAAAAAAAAAGAAAAAGGAAGTATTAATACATTTTAGAAAGGATCGATAACATAATACATGATAGCTTTCTACCCATTCTTTTCCTCAGCTTGAGTTTCAGAGACATTAATAACTGTGAAATGCAACTTTATTTATTTATCACAAAGCTCTGAAGCCATAAAATTGAAATTGGGAAACATCAATAATTGCTTTTCTCCTGCACATCAAAAAGCCCAGATTGAATCTCAATAATTACCAAAGCTACCAAGAAAGGGAGAGTAAATTTCACTCTCAAATTTTATCAAAAAGGATGCTAAGTCTGTAGCTCAGTGTTCTGTGATATGTAAAATATCTAATATGATCAGATACTACAACATCCTATCTTTGTTTAAATCTTTTATGAATATTGATTCTTACCATTACAATATTCTGAATAAATCATATATTAGTGGTCCTTTAAAAAGTTTTAGTGAAGTATGGAAAAGTGATAAAAATGCAAAAAGCTGCTTAGAAATAAACATCGACTGTAGCTGTGAAATTTCCTAACTAACACACTGCACCCTTCCAAAAATGTTTATAAAATATACATTTCTGGCTGGATCACTGTGCAGATTACCCAGACTTAAAAAAAAAAAAGCTTAGCACAACACTCAAGACAGGGGAAAAATTAAAGTTCCACTGCAAAAAAAAAAAAAAAAAAGTATAGAAAAAGAAATGGAGGGAGAATGTTGTTAATAATTATAAACCAAGGCATTAACTTGAGACAGAAGCACCTCACCCCTGGCTGAAGCCTAATTCACATAAATTAATCTTGGCAAAGCACTCGGACACCTGGAAAGACACGGGGTTTGTTTTTAACCAAAAGACAGGATGAGAACAACTTCTCACAACAAAATAACCTTCACAGGCAGCGTGGTTCTCCTGCCTTCAAAGGCTCTGTGCTGGGCCATACCAGGGGACCGTTACCAACGAGTCTCCCCTCATGCACTACATTAAAAAAAGAACAACTCTGTGAAGCCAAGTCTCAGCAAAGAATGGATTTTCAGCTGGTATTTCTTCTTCATTGCTACAATTGATACTAAGGAGCTCCTGACTGCTGCAGCCTTCTTTACATCCCACCGGCGTAGCCAGTGCTGGTGAGTGGAAAGGCAACAAGTTACAGGTACACGAAGTTACTCAACACTAGAAAGGTCCGGTTTGTATTTGTAAGCGTAACTTGCAAGCAGATTACCACATCCATTTTTTGGTTTTGTTTTTTTTTAGTGTGGGATACTGTGAAACTGTTGGTTAGTACCAGAAAAAACTTACTTTCTCTCCTCTTTCTCCTTTTGGACCTGGCAACCCCTATAAGGAAATAAAAGAGAAAAAAAAAGAAAAGACTAGGGAAAGGAAAAGGAGAGAAAAAAAAATAATCCATGGGGATGTGGGTGACATTAGTGGGACATGGAGCACGAAGTTTGTTTCCCAAACTGATCGTTTCCTTGACCTCATGACAGTGACTAGAAGAGCTTCAAGCTGATAGGAATCTTTTGGTCTCTTTTGTAAGAAAAAATAATAATAAAGCAGCTTCTGGAACAGTGGCATAAAGCACTATCAATGGGGATGCAGAAATTCCTCAACTGCAATCTTAGAACAGATTTCCCAACATAGCAGGTGGCTTTTAACATCTGAGAAGAAGAAAAAACTGTGACATCTAGACCTGCAGCTGCCCCTAGGAGCCCAGTGCTCAGGACTCCAGCTCAGAATGGACTCTCTTGCTTTACTCTAGAATCTTACACTAGAACTTTGTTGGCATGTTGGGTTTTGTGTAGCTTGTGAATCTACAGAGAGCAAGGGGAGGTGGGATTTGTTGAATGCTTTATCATCAGCTAAGTGGCCTGGGCTTTGCATATCCAGACATCTCCTTAAGAAGGATGATTGTGAATAAAATTTTCTGAGGGAGAAAAATAGTGAAAAAATGTTCTGAGGGAGAACTGCTGTGGGAACAGCTTGTTTCCACTGCATTATTTCACATCTTGACCTTCTTTGAGGCCCGAAAGCAGAAACTTACTGTTGGCCCAACGTCACCTGGAGGTCCCTTCTCTCCGCTGCTGCCTCGGGAGCCTGTCACTCCTTGGAAACCCTGCAGACAGTAATTACAAGACACAGATAAAACTCCAGTAACTTCCTAACTTTCTTCTTTTTCTGTTCAAGGCTGACATCTCCCTTCAGCTCCAGGGGCACCAGCAGCTTTTGTTTAGAGGACTCTAGGAAGGGCATTGGAGCCTTAAGGTTTGTGTCAGTACCTCGTCCAGCCATGAGTCCAATGTTAAGAGTATATCATGTATGAGTCATGTTCACATCATTTCCTATTACTGTCTTAATTATAGTCAAGACAGAAAAGCTGAGTTTTCCCAACAAACTGCAATGTGATTTTTACCCTACAGGCTTTAAAACCTTCATTACATATTCAGATTTAGACATAGCTTAGAGCATCACCCTTTTCTTCAGCCTCCTAATACCATGCTTTTTCGTTTAAGACCTGTGTTTTCCTCTAATACTTCACAACAACAGCTTAGAGAATGGGAAGTGCCTTCTTTGGTCAGCTCCTCTTTGTGACGTTTCTGTGTCC
Source organism: Falco rusticolus (assembly GCF_015220075.1). Lineage (NCBI taxonomy): Eukaryota > Metazoa > Chordata > Aves > Falconiformes > Falconidae > Falco > Falco rusticolus. The sequence goes on from NC_051196.1 coordinate 23,528,417, forward strand.
TTTGGAGCCATGAAGGGAAGAAAAAATAAGCCAAAAACCACCAGTAGAAATGCTTTTTTATAACTTTCCAGCTATTATGTTTAAGTTCAATGGAGATTAGCAACTCTTCTGATCAGCAAAAATGAAGGAAATCTTCAAGGCAGCACCAGTGCAGCTTTCAAAGCCTGCTCTGAAGGCTACAGTGATTTCCTCACGTTTAGAAAGCTGAGGTTCATCCCTGGCAGCTCCACATCTTCCCAGGATGAGCAAGTCAAAGTGACAAGCCGAACTCAACCTCAGCTGCCATAAATACCTAACTTCAGCCCAACTACCGTGGGGTCTAATGCAAAGACAGCAGTGAGCAATCTCCATCTTACACTATTCAGGATTGCCAAATTCCCTATAGTTCAGCAGCAAGCATCAGTAACTACCAGATCCACCACCCAACACCTCAAAGCAAATTTGTTTCATCTTCCCACGTGAAGCTCATGTTTCACAGAGCTTGGAAGGGGCTGTGATGCATTTGGATTAGCAGATGAATGTAAATCAACAAATGTTAAGGTTCTGCCTTCCTGGGCACAACAGAGTGCAAATACATTTATCTACATAGAGCCCTGGCTGCAAATCCTGAAAATGGTGTGGGGAGAAACCTTTCACACTTGCCTGCATCCTGCAGCTCCTGCTGATCTCAGTCCAACAAGCCCAGATACCTCAAATTCAACCAACAGATGATAAACAGTAGCACCAGAAAAGCAAAAATAGAAGAACAAGCAGCCTCTTGCTGGGTCAAAGCTTCCCCAGAAATTGCCAGAAGCAGCCAAGCTTTTTCTTCTTGCCCTGACAGTGGCAGGGAAAGGGGACATCTGGACAATGTGCCAGGAATTCCCTGTGATGCCTCAAGAAGGGGTTTTGCCCTCGCCCCTCTGGGTGACAGCTAGTTAGCAGAAACCACAAGCCCCTGCTGAGGAAGAGATTTCGATACACAGCACAGCGAGTACTCACCCTTGGTCCAGGAGGTCCTGGAGGCCCAGCTGTGCCTTCTAGTCCCCTCACCCCCTGCAAAGCCAAATCCAGTCATTTATTAACGAGAGGATTCAAAGGGACCTAGTAAGCAGTAAGGTGTTTTTTCCATGTGCTGCTGTTAACAGAAGCCTGCTAGGAATGGGTAAAAAAATGCATCTGCCAAGCAGGCAAGGAGGGTGGCACCTGGTCAAATCTGGCCAAACCTAAGATGGCCACATTAATATTTTTTTCCCCCTAATCCCGCTGACTTTGTGAAAAGACTATTCATTTATGCACTGAGTGCATTAGGAGAACTGAATGTTTCAGGTCTCTGCTGGTATGATCACAGCAGGATTTTAGGCACCCATGCATGAAAACTCAGAGGAAAGGTACTTTACCTTTGCACCTTGAAGACCATCCTTGCCCGGAGCTCCCTGCGCACCAGGAATGCCCTGTAAATCAGAATTGCTGGGTGAAGTTGGTATCTGATTGTCATTGCCCTAATTCATCTTGTAACGGGGGACTTCAGAAAAAGATGGAAGAGGAAACAGTTATTCGTTAAACAGAGCAATCGCTGTTATCCCACTTTTAATTCCATTATATCTAGCTTCCAGATAGGTCTTTCTTGCACCAACTGACTCAGTTTCCCTGGGGAAAGTGAGGACACTCCAAAACAGAAGGCAGTTTCCAAGTAGGCAACAGTAATAACTCTATGGCTTTTCAGTCTCACTCAAAGCAGTTACTGGGAAAAATGGGCAAATATCTTCAACAACTAGAAGGAACGGTGTCTACCAGTACCTGCATGCCAGGACTTCCAGTGTCTCCTTTCTCTCCTTTAATTCCCGGTGGTCCCTTGGATTAGAACAGAAGCACAGTTAGGCACACCGCAGCACCCTTTAAGGCAAACAACATCCTCCTGCTCCACATCCACGTCCTAGGTTGTTGCTGCTCTCTGCAGTGCTACAAGGTAATTTACAGCCATGTACAGCATGTGCATGGGGATTCTGCCATCCCAGGCGTGCACGCAGCAGCCTCCACCTCTGCTCCTTGCCAAGCAATGACGATCATTGCAAAGAAAAATGCTTGAATACTCCACTGGGCTGTTTTCATTAAAGGCTCATTAGGGAGAGTCTGGACAAAAGCAGTCTTTTGCCAGAATGACTAAATGCATGGGTTTGTCAGCATGAAGAAAAAAAAAAAAAAAAAAAAAAAAAAGACCATCTCTCCCTAGTGCAGCTGTCCAGCTGTTAGCAAGGATGATGTAAACACATAGATACGTTTTGGGGGCTTTATTGAGACACTCACTTCTGAGACATGTTCTAACTGCAAAGAGCAAGTGACAGAAAAAAAAAAAGGCAGTGGAAGAGATCACATACCACAGGACCCTGAACCGTGATTCCTTGGGAACCTGGAGAGCCTTGCTGGCCACTAGGACCCTCTGGCCCTACTTGTCCAGGTGGGCCTGGTTCACCCTAAAGCCAAAGACAAGAAATCAAACATAAGGAAAGAAAGCAATTAGCGCCTGCTCTCCACATGGGCTGCACTGCATGACCCGGGTCAGCATGAACCATCTGCAGGATTCAGGATGACATCATCCAGGGCAGTGAGGGGGTCTTTAGTAACCTCAGCTGCCTTTGCCTTTTAGGTCTGTTTTGGTGCATCTTTTACAGGAGAAGACAGCAAAGCTGCAGAAGGTGCTTTGCAAAGCACAATTCACCTTCCCAAGCAGCAGGGCATTCCCATTATTCAAGGTGGCCAGAGAGCAAAAGGGAATGTTCCTTTTAACCCACAGCTGAGATCTGCGTCCATTCTCATTCCTTCCCTAGCATCTTCCCCCTGTAACCATGCTGCTTTCCCAGATGTTATCCCAAAGAAGGGGACCAATGGGCTGGTCTGGCTCTGCCCTGTGTTGATCAGACGCTTGCACCAGGGCTTGCTACAGACCAGGGTTTGGGGATCCATACCCGGCCATTCCTCATGCTCACCTCAGGACTGCTCCTGAAGGTTTTGCGTGGTTCTTGCTCTGCTTCACTCCTCACTCTGCTCTGCCCCAGAGCAGCACCAAACTGTCTGGTTTGGAGGCTTGGCAGCCACAATCACAGAACAGCACAAAGACTGACCATTTTCCAGCAAGGCTGCTTTCAGAGAACATTGCTGACCACGTACATGGCATTAATTCAGTGTAATCAGGCTCATCATCTCAATTTCCAAAGCCCAACTGAGCATTTAATTAATGATAAGTGAACCCATCCTCCTCAATGCATCAGTCCTTAAAGCTCTGTTCGGGCTCTGCTTGGCACAGTGAGACAGTCCCCAGCCTAAGGAGTCCAGCCCAGACCAGGAATGAACACATCCAGCTGCGCTAGCAGAGGAGTCTGCACTCCTGCATCGTAACTCTGGCGCAGCTTGAAGCAAACAAAGCCAGAGGTAGTGCTGAGTGTCAGGACTCACCTTGGGTCCTGGCTCCCCCTGCTCCCCTTGTGGTCCTCTTCTCCCAGGGCTGCCCTGCCAGTAGGACACAAAGCTGCCATTAGGAATGTTGTCACCTTTATTGCAGTGTAACCAGGAGCCTAGGAGACAGAAGCTGGTGCACTTGGCTATGCACAGGGAATCACAGAACCATGGAATGGTTTGGGTTGGAAGGGACCTTAGAAATCATCATGCTCCACAGGCAGGGACCCCTCCCACCAGCCCAGGTTGCCCCCAGCCCCACCCAGCCTGGCCCCGAACCCTGCCAGGGACGGGGCACCCCCAGCTGCTCTGGGCAGCCTGTGCCAGCACCTCGCTGCCCTCACCACCAGTGAAGAAGTGACACACGTTTCCTGTGCCAGAGAGCTCGCAGCAAATGGAGACAAGAAGAAAATGAATCAAGTCACCCAGCAAATGTAGAAAAGAGAAGGGAGGAACAGCACAGCCCCTCCGTGACGGGCAGTGGGTGCACTGCACTCGCCCCCAGCAGGGAAAGCTGCAGTTTCAACCTCCTCCCTCCAACTCCCGCAGAGAATCCATGCCGAGACACATCACGTGTGAGCCTGGGAAGACATTTGAGAAGAAAAAGGAGTGGTGCTCCCATCCACAGCCCTTTGGGACTACGCTGGCTTTTATGCTCTTGTCCCAAGAGAACAAACCCGTGCTGAGGTGGGGGACAGCCACCAGCTCTGGGGACACCTGGCTTAGCTCTGCGTCTGCAGAACTGCTGGGTGGAGAGAAGAAACCAGTCTTCTGGCATGAACCAATATCATGTGATCTTAATCTGGAAGCTGCTATTTTTGAATCTAAAAAACACAATGGGTTTGAATTAAAAGGCACAGGAAGGCAGCTTGGGGAAAGGTGCATTCAGAAATGCCCAGAAGCTCATTTCAGAAGTCAGCTGGACCTGGTAAAAAACACTCATTAAGGGCAGTGATAAATACAAGGTGGGACGTAGCCCTGCTAACTGGAGTTTTAAAAATAGCAATGAGTGCTCCTGTGACTGCAGCAAATTATCAAGGGTTTAGTGGCATGAGGGTAAGGTTATGTGTCAAAACCGTAATTTCTCTAATGCGTAAGAGAGTCCTGCTTTTTTTAAAGACTTATACTGCAGCGATGTTTAAACCACGGGGCAATGCAAGCTGGTAATTATGCACTTAGGATATTGAAGCAAACCGTGATAGCGGAGTGTGCTGTTAATTAAACTTCCACCAGAATGAGCACATAATTACTCGGCAATGAAGCACTGTTCCTTGCAAAGCGTGGAACTGAATTCACGGTTAAACCACAGTAATGCAAGAGGTGATCTGAAACCTGTGCACTTGAGAAAGGAGGCCAATGTTTACTAAATGGTTATTTTCCAGGAGAAAAGCTCCCGGAGTTGTTGAAATGGAGTGCTCTGGACACGCTGTCAGGCTTCAGCTGCCTTGTGCAAATAAAATGTTTTTCCCCAAAACTTTCAAAAAGCAAACTTTTTTGATAACTGCTTCCTAGTGTTTGATTGGAATATTTTCTCCTGCAATTTAAGCCCACGGTGACTCTCCTGTGTCCATGATGAATAGCGCAAAATATTGCATTTGCCTTTTATCCCTGAGCATGTTACATACTTAATGACTGTTATCACTTGCCCCTCTTTTTCTTCAGGGTTTTCTTGCAGGGCACATTCACTGTAAAGGGAGAAAGCTTTGTGGACAGACAGGATTGCAGTGTCTCCCCTTTCTCTTTTCACTGCCATCTCCCCACCCCCCTTCCAACAGTTAGAAGGCTCCTACCTAACACAGAAACCAGATAGGAAGGTTTTGTGGTGGGTTGGTTTTGGTGGTTTTTGTTGTTGTTTTTTTTTCATTTACAAAGAATTTCAGAGCCTCCAATCCATGAAATCTCTGCAGGCACCAAGGGTGACCCGTCCTCCTCTCCTAAGAGGATTAACGTGGCACCAGGAACTGCTCAGCCTGTTCCCAGCTGCAGCTGTTGTGTTGCCACCTCGCCATCTCCCCATTTCATCAGCATCTGAAATCTGAAGGGCACCTCTCAGCCTCGCCCTGCGCGAGGAGGCATCTAGGACAAGAGCAAACGGCCTCCAGTTGCGCCAGGGGAGGTTTAGGTCGGATATTAGGGAAAATTCCTTCCCCAGAGGGTGGCCCAGCACTGGGACAGGCTGCCCAGGGAGTGGTGGAGTCACCAGCCCTGGGGGGGTTAAAGGACACGTAGATGTGGCGCTCAGGGACGTGGGTTAGTGGTGGGCTTGGCGGCACCGGGTTAACGGTTGGGCTCGGTGATCTTAAGGGTCTTTTCCAGCCTAAATGGTTCTCTGATTCTAAAATTTTGCGGAACCCCAGGAGCATTATCCTCATGCCTACCATGCCCAAACAACATGAATCAACACCCGTGCATGCAACATGCTGCGTGGAAGGTGAACTCACAGGGGGCCCTGGAGGTCCTGGCAAGCCCGGGCGGCCAGACGTACAAGAGCAGGCGGGAGCTAAGCTAGGGCAGGTGTCCTCATCCCTCTGAAACAAAAACAAGCCCAAGTGGCATGAGCAGCTGCGTAGCAAGAACAGGATGGATCAGAGGTAACATTTTCAGTGTTTCAAAATTCAGCCTTTCAGTTGGAGAAAAGCAGAATTTTTCTCTACTCCACTGAGAGAATTTTGTGAGCAATTCTTTTATTTTTCTGTTTAATATACAATTAATAAATTATATATATATTATTATACCTAAATATATAATGAGTACACATATATAAATATAGATATATAAATATAAATAAAATATAATTAATAAATAACAAGTTTAGACAAAAAATATATGAACCAGTCCTGCCTAAAATTTATATAACACATACTGGAGGATAATTTTCTCCTTGTTAAGTATTTGTACACCTCACAAAGCAAGTTTCTGTGTTGAGAAGAAAAGGAAAGGAAGAGCAGGGGGATGTTGTGACTCAGCACAGGGCTGAGGTGGCAGCAAAGCCGTAGGACTGTCAGAGCTGCTGTTACAGATGAGAATATACACTGCACCGGGGTTTGGAGTTCTGTTTTCTTTTGAAGCAAACACAGTTTTGTTCACTTCACCAAGAAACACACAGATGTTAATCCCAAGAGAAAAGAAAAAAAGAATGGTTTCCCTCTTGAGTCTTTGCAGTGTCATGTCAGTGCCATGGACTTGTTCCATCACCCCCAAATTCATGTCAGTTAGCAGAGTGGTCCCTCGTGTCTTACCAGTGCAGGGAGATCACAGCATCTGTCTTCCTCTGCCCCCACGCTGCTGCAAGTGATCTGCAAAGACTGCAGCTGGAACTGGGTGAAAAAGAGAGTTTGACAAGAAAGTAGCAGCGGCATGCACAGTCCATCACCAAATCTCAGGACATTCAAGTGCTAAAAATAATCTTCAGTGATAATTTAACAGGACTCTTCCATGTGATCCCAGCTATAAGTGTGCCCAAAAAAGCCACAAGATGAAAGGTACCCCTGGCTACAGGGTGTTTTACAAGCCCTCAGGTCTCTGTGTCTCGCTAAGCAAGTCAGCCAGCAGCTTCACAGTAGCAAAAGCCAAGTCTGTGGTGCACTCACAATCCTGCAGCAGCAGGCAGGTTCTCAAGTAACGGGGCTCCAGCATCACCAAAATGTGAAAGCAAACTTTGCTTTGCTGCCCTTAGGGGCATGGACACAACAGTAAATGTGGCAGCAGCATTTCCCAGGACAGATGTGATCCCCTCCCAAGAAACCCCAACCTGTCTCTCACCACATCCCTCAACTGCCACATGCGCCCATTCTGATTGACAAAGGAGCACACGCTGCACAAAGCCAAACCAAAATTATGAGGCAGATTTTTTTTTTATTTCTTTGACACCATTTCTCATCTTTTTTCCTTCCTCTCCATGCATTTAACAACAAGCAAGCTGTACGGTCCAGGCAGTGTGGCAAGCAGCATACAGGTATAGATGAGCCCCATAGATCAAGCGGCATTTAAAGATATCTTAAATTAAATAAGGTTCCATCATAACCAGTACTGAGACACTCTGCCTTCTCAAGGGCAGCAGAGCCATGGAAGACATGAAACTTTTCTGGGCTTGAAAGGCAGTGGGAGCAGGGATGGCGCAAAGCTGTTCATTATTTAGCTCGCTCTGTCTAGCTAAGCTGCTAGCAGGGAGGGTTTGGGGGGGACAAGGAAAGCACAGATTCCTGCCTTGTTGCCCCAGGCTTGCGATCAAATTAACACAGAATTTATTCAGGAAATAAGTGAATACTGCTCGAATACCACTGTCTCCTGGTTTGCTACACAGATGACCTCATATCTTACAGACAATTCCAGTGTTCACTTTTTTCCCAGTATATCTCAGATCTCTGCTTCTCTCTTTGCAGCTGGGAAGGCATATGGGACAAACTGTTTTTACTGTGCTGCTTTGAGGCAAGGGAAGTCATAAATCAACTGATGCACTGCTTTCCCCTGGGCTTCTTGATCTAAAAGCAAAGCCAAGGAGTAAAAGCTTCACATAAGTCGTGAAGGATTTTCTACAGTCCCACTGGCACATTGCAAGTAATGAACTTGCCCCTTATTCTGCAGGTATTTAACACTTGTTTTAGGGACTAAGTACAGCAACAGAATGCCAGGCAATGCCATACTTGGGTGGCTTTGCCCTTTGGACCATGCACCGGGCTGTCACAGGGCATGACACCAAGCCCATGCTTCCCCTTACTCCTCTTTTTGCAGGGAGTGGGCTCCTGTGATGCACTAATACCCCCAGGCTGGCACCGAGTGTTTGGGTTCCTTGGGTTTTTTTCAAGTAGCAGCTGATGAAGAGCCTCTATAGTAAAGATTATTTCCCTGTCATTTGCATGCAGATAGGCAATCCCAAACAGGCTGGAGATGGAGGCGCATCCAGCTCTGCTTTCAGTCTCTGGCATTTCCCGATATCACTGGGTGGGGGCTGCTGTGCACAACCTTCCCTTGCAGAAGCAAGGAACCCTTCTGTCTGCTTCAGCATCTTAGCGCAGGATCTGTGCTCCCCTGGTCCCCAGACGATGCAGCCAGCTGAAGGCACCTCCGGAACATGCTCACGCTGCTGCCTCTGATCACAGACCTCAAACAGAGGTAGGAAGCGAGGGGGAGAAACAGCATGCTAGGAAAGCTCATTAAAATCATGGAGATCAGTGGAATCAGGGCACGGTTGTGCGTCACAGCAGCATTTGGAGGAATTCAGAGTCAGAAGGGTGTGAGATGGCACTCCTCTCCATCTGCCCACCCAAGCCAGCTCCAAATTTAAGCCCCCCTCCACTCCCCAGCCACTGGGGACTCACCGATGCAGACCCGCTCCTGGGTCCTCTGGTCCTCGTCACCTTTCCCAGCATGATGAAGCCAGCGGTGGAGATGCTGCCGACAGTGTTGATAGGTTTCTCTGCTATTTTCTTACAGTCCAGATAGAGTTTGATCTTGAAGTGGCTCACAGCCACGTGCACCTGGGCGGCAGGTGGAAAGAGGTGGGTTGGAGCTCCGCGACGAGATGAGGGAGTCTTTTAAAGACAGTAATGCCTTCTGCCCAATTCCCAGACTGCTGGTGTTACTGGCGGGGTGTTTTTAGGGAGCAAATGGATCAAGGGGGGCTCAGGAATAAGTTTCAGTATGTGCTGTGTCTGCTGTGCAACACTGCACTTTTCCCTGATGTTGCCCTCACCTCTCCTTGGGAGAAGCCTTTCTGGAGTTGTAGTATTTAATAATTCAGTTTTCAGATCTAGCTAAATAATGAAACTGCCTGCAGATGCCTGATGCTCATTTGGGTGGGATATCTTTGCTCTGAGGACATAGGTGGCCAAAACCCCACCCTGTTATGAGCAATAAGGTGGCTTTCTCACAAGGCTAGATTTTATTATTCCTTCTTTCCAGCACTAACTGGTCACCAAAATCCCAAATTCTAAAAAAAAAAAATGTTTAATTTTTCAGGTTTTCCTGGTTATCAAGACCTAAAAAAACCCCTCAGTTTTGGAGTTTTGGGAGGGAAAGGGAAGCAATCAACATACGGAAATCATATTCTGAACATGGGATGAACCTTAATTCTTCACAATTATAAACTTCAGCATATCAAATAGGTTTGCCAGTTTCCTAGCAATCTGGATGCAAAGCATTTGTATAATTACTCCTCACTCTGAGCAAAACACATCAATGGCATAATATTCTCAGACTGGAGTGAGATAGTGAGCCATGTTTCTCCCTCTCTTGATAAGGACCTTATGGAAGCTCCCATAGAATATCTTCTTCACTTCCTGCTGGTCAAAGAAGACTTCCTGCAAATCAGCCTTGTAGTCATGATTGAAATAGGTCAAGGATTTCTTACTGGCTACAGGGAAAATAGGACAAATAACAGCTTAGAATTAAAGAGGAATTGATTTCACCCACGTATGAACAATAGTAAATAAATAGGTTTAAACATGGTGAAAGACTTTATATGTTATAATGAAATCCTTCTAAAGAATGGGAACGAAAAAGAATATGTAAAAGTACTGAATATGTTACAAATAGAGTAAAAATAAAAGTACCCCTTTTAATTGCACCAGACGGTATTTAAAATGCAAGGTTGGCAGCAAAACAAAGCTTCCCGAAAAACTGCTGCTGTGTAACAAAAACGTTAGAACTTGCCAAGTGAATGCCGAAAGGAGTTCTGCTGCTCACACAAACATGAAAATATGTTAATACAATGTCTTCAACAAGAAACCTTACGGTCAAGGTTAACGCCAAGGAGAGGCTGGAAGTCCTCATCTGTTATTTGCCACACAGCGAAGGGCTCCTTGGGGGTCTCGGGCAGGAGGCGCAGGAGGATGCTGATGGTGTGTTCAGGTGGGATTGCAAAGAGGTGGACGTCACTGCAATAAGATAAGCCAAGCAAGGGTCAGAAGCTTAAAGCAGCGAGAGCCAGCAAGCAAAATCCTACAGAGAGGGCTCATCCATCTTGTTTCTTGGGCAGGGTGGCCTGGAAAAGCTTCACCCCCAGGAGCTGAACAGGATATGCCAGGAGACAGCCTGACCCCTATTCTGTGCACCCACCTCAGGCTGTTGAAGCCTGTGCTGAGTGACGAGCCCTCAAGGGCCTTGCCCTCATGCTGGGGGGGATACCCAGGTGGAGCAGCTGGTGTCAGTCCATCACTGCCAGAGCTGCCTTGGGGAAAGCCAAGACACAGTGGGTGCAGCCTCGATGCTTTTCAAAACAGCCCAGTGTAGCTTACAAAACATCCCTGCCAGGCTCCAAAACACTGCCCCAGGTCTCCTCTTCAAGAAGGAGGAATAATTCTCCTGTATTCATGGGGTAAATCTTTAAGCCTTGGCAGACATCAGTGTACGTGCCCTTCAGGAATAAGCTCAGAGCCCACAGAAAGCCCCCTCTGGGTCCCTGCATCCCAGCTGCAAAACCTGGGCTGAGCGCTGGAACTCGTGACTGTGCAGCGATGCCGGTCAGCAGCTGCTGGCACAACCCTGCTCCCTCCGCAGCCGCTGCCAGACCCATCAAAGCACCCTGGGTAGGAGCAGCAGCGAGAGGAGACAAGGCAATGAGGAAGGTCAAATTGGTTATGCCTGAAATACATTTGTAATCTGAAACAGGACACATTTGCATGGGCGTATACACAACTCATCAAGCGTCTTTTCAGGACTGATTCATAAATAATGCCAGGTTCTTCTTTCTCTCTCTGTTTCTGAAGGAGTAATGTCCTTGGAAAGGCATATATAGAAGCTGAACAAAAGGATTTGCCCATAATTTTCTGAGTATTTAGACCAAAGGGTTCTCTGAATCTCTCCCACTCTGTTTACTCTTAAGAAGATTTGCTTCTTTAACTAAGATTAAACTGAGCCAGTGCCTCAGTAATTAGGCTTTAAACAAAGTAGCACTGAATGTCAGGAGTCAGATCATTCCTGATTTATCATTGTAAAAAATGAATGAGGTCATGGGAGCTGCCTGGCCCGCCTGGGACCCTGCTGAGAAGCTTCGTGTTCAGTGAAACAGGGTCAAGTCACAGCCCAGAGCTACTGGTTATGCCCTCTCATCAATACAGACCAAGCTGCAGAGAGCAGGTCTGTCTCCACACCAGAGATGTTGGGAGAAGGGATTGAGGATGAAAATATGACCTCAAACTGCCATCACTGAAGTGTATGTGGTTGTGGATGGAATGCCTAAAGAATGGTGCAGCGTCTATACCTGACATGATCCTTATGCCCATCACAGCAACTAAAACTGCTGGAAAAAGTGACTTGGTAAAAAGGAAAAACCTCGCTGTGAAAATGGTGGGGCTGTGCAAAAGATATAATGAATAACCCTACTGTGTCGCCTTAACTTCTGTGTGGCACGTTACAATTCCTCTTGAGGAAAGTCAGAGGTTCATTTCTTAATATATTAAGGAAAAACTCTCTGGCGTTCTTTTCAGTCTAGTACGGTCTGATTTAGCTCATCAACTTTATCATTTCATTTTGAAGTTGCCAGTGGGGCTGCACCATTCATCCACAGATCAGTGATACTCCTCTGCTGTGAGCATAGCTAATGTGTGCACATGAGACGGACCATGGAGATGACACCGGTCACAGCTCCACTCCCACCTAGTCCTCTGGGTGAGCTGAGTGTCTCGGAACAGGGTGAAGGTACGGGAACCACTGAATATGAAGGGCTCCATGGCTACGCCTTTAATGGAGGCATATTCCTTCTCTACCAAGCCAAAAATCTCCATCATATCAAATCCTGGAGCAGACAAAGAAAAAGAGAAAAATAAGTGTTTAGAAATGAGAAGTGTGATTGAAGAACAGGTAGAATTAGCCTCTAGCTAGCATGGAGAAGGCAATAGGAGAAAGCGCCAGAGCAACACGGCACCATCAAGGCTGTGCAAACCCACTAGAAACCTGGAGCGTGCTCCACAAGTGGCAGCCAAGGAAAACAGTTCATGCCTGCACCCTGCATACACCTTCGCTGTAATCCTCTCCTCTTGGAGAAGAACAGACTAAAGATGGAGACTTTCACAACTGTGTTTTCAAACGTTCAGAATGAAAAAACAAATGTGAAAGAAGTTACTCCAATAATTTCGCCTTTTCAACCAGATGCAAATCTTCACAAGACATGGAGCCAGTCCAGTAATTACTAGGAGGGAGAAAAAATTACTTCTGCTCTGAAATGCCTTATATGTAAGAGTCAGAAAAATTAGGAAAGAACTTTAAAATATAAGCATTTCTATTTCTCTCTGTTTTCACAAGACACCCAGGGGTCACCTGCCTTATGCGGTCTGCAGAGATTTCTCCCACTGACATCTCTGACAATCGCCTGCTTGGTTCATGCAGCTTCATCTCACTCTCCCCGCTCACCATTAAAGCTCCAAGTCATTTTCTCATTTCATTTTTCTGTTCAGTATGACAAGATCTTGCAACTAGGATTCTTTTTTTAGTTAATCTGAATTTGCAGCAGGCTGGGATGAAGGCAATAGCTCATTTTTTAGCAGATGGAAAGGCTACAATTTTATTTCAACAGGGTGCTTTCAGTCTGGATTCCCTCACCTATTCACCATTTACAATTTTCTGCAGTTTCTTGGCTTGAGTTTTTATTTTGCCTGGGGGTTGATCTGGGGTGTTAGGGTTTTTTGTTGGGTTTTTTTTTTTTTCCCCAGTTTCAACAGTACTAGGGAGTTTGCCAAAAGAAATGACCTATTTGAGAACCATTTATCTGTTGTGGAGCTTCTGGCACTGGAACTTTCTTTAGAACATGCAGGAAATATTGTATCGTAAAGACTGAGAATAAAGCTTGAGTCACAGTTATAACTATATTGTAATATAATTGTATTATTACCAGATTGGGCATCTGCCTTGTAAGGGTTTCAGTGAACTGCTAAGGCAATGGGCTACTCCTGCCACCTTTGTCAAGGAGAAGGAGAGGTCAGCATTTGTTGTGGCTGTATGATTTGATTGCTTTAGCTTCTGCATCCATGGACAGGGCAACGGCACAGAGAGCCAGGGGGATGCACATCCCACAGGCTGCGAGGTCTGGGGTGGGAGCTGAGGAAAGATGAAGTGACCAAACCATGGAGTAACGGCAGAGCTGAGAACTGAAGCCAGTTTCTCATTCTCACCCATATCACAGCGCTCTTTGGGAAGGAGATGGTAGCACTTTATAAGCAGAACTAATGGCTTTCAAAGTAACCCTAACAGCGTGAGCAGCTGTTAGGGCAGAGGCAAGAGAAACGGTAACCTGCTACCTTCTCAAAGCCCACACTGCGGGGAGCACCTTGGGTATCTGCACCTCCTCTAGAGGATGCTAAGGTGATCCTGGGGACAGACGGAGTTTTTCTTAAGGAGCCTATATGAGGTAGGAATTGAAATCCTCTTGAAATTCCACAGCTGTTTGAAGACAGCTTCCTTAAGACTGGTGAAAATCCCAGCGTTAAGCACTAACAGCTCAGAGCATGAGCTGGTGTGACAGCAGGGGCATACTGATTTGGTTAGTGCAGAATATCCTTCTGCTTGATAAAGGCTGTTTTCCTATTTCAGTTCTCAGACTTCTCCTCTTTCCCTTAAGACAGGGAAACCATTTCCCTCCTGCTCAGATCCTGCATATTTCTCAAAAGCCAAGACCAGGTAGTGTTTTCCCATTCACAGCTCAGCACCATCAGGGCTGGATACGGTACCATACCTCGTACGGAGCCTTTGGTAGAGCTGATGGTGGGGCAGGCTGTGAGAAGAAAATAAAAAACTGTTAGGGAAGAAAAGACAGTAGGGGATTATGGAAGCAAAATTAACAGAGCTCCTCTAAGCAGAGCAATGGAAAAACACAGCAAAACTTAAGAATATTCTACAGCTTAATTCATACCCTGGACTTTAACCTTGTTTTTATATATATGGAGAGAGAAAGAGAATTTATGTTCATGCAGACATAAAGGTTGTTTTTCAGCTTGCCCATTGCAAAACAAAAAATACCCTCTTTCATCATCAAGCATCTTCATGATCGCTTTCTTTTAACTAACTCACCTGGCACCTTACACTATGAAAATACAAAGGAGCGTCATGTTCTGCAAGTTTCTCTTTAAAAATGGACATCAAAACACAATTTTTTTTTTAAAAAAATAAAACAGTGCTTTTACTGCAACATGCACCTTAATGGTGTTGTAATTAAAGATAGATATCTGCAGTTCTGAATTTTGTACCTGAAACTCAAAGTGCACACAGCAAAAATATATATCTCAACCTGAGAGTCTGGCTTTTGAATTCTTTTGAACAAAAAGAGTTTTGGCAAAGTTTTGCAGTTTGCCTTTCAGAAATTCCCTTGATGAATCCTCTGAGATGCCACAGGGCAGAAAGAAAAACCAGAGGAGGAAAGGCTGGGATGTGAAGCTGGAACACAAGGCGCCATGGCTATAAGCACTCTCCATTTAAAAGGCTCAGGTAAGGGGGGTTTTAGAAAACAGCGCACAAACATCACTTTCAATTATCTGCTGCCATGTGTATCCCAGGCCATGGGTGCCAGATGGAGCCGGGACAAAGGGAATGCTTGACGCAAAATGAGAAACGTCCCTGAAAATCAAGGACACTTGACAAGATGGGCTATTTCATAAATGGTTTTCTAGGTCATCAGTATAATAGAATCTAGCAGATCATTATACGAAGGCTTTGTTACAGCCTTGCTAGTGCTATCCTTGCATCAGTGCCGTTTTGTATCTCATCAGAAAAGAAGGGTTTCCAATTTTCCATACTAACTTCTGTAAAATGTGTACAAAATTTAAAGGGGGTGACCTACCCTCCCCAAAGCACCCGAGATTCCTAAGTCCTTAGGAGTTTCAATGTCATTCTTCATGATCAAGACAAAGAAAGGGCACCCGGACCTATGACTTTGATGGACACAGGACTGCTGAAGCCAGGAGTTAAACTACAAAGACCTACAAGTTGCCACGACCTCCATCATTCCATTATTCAACCTGATGCATAGCTTTATACATACATACCATAATTCCGGTAGAACTGGATATAAAACTATTGAAGGGATCTATGGAAATCAGTGAAGAAATCAGTTACGGAAGCTTCAGTCTCAAACCCATCTCTTCGAGCTTGACCAGCCTCTGGCTGTGGAGCAGTGTCCTGCACCCAAGATGAGCTGACTCATGTCCCCAAGCTGTACACTGCTCTTTCCCTTCCCCTTCCAGAAACCAAACAGCTTTCCAAAGGTGAGGCATTGCTCAGAATTGAAGCATGATGTAGAAAATAAAAATAAATCCCCCCACAGTCATATAAGCAAACTATAAACCTTCCCCTTTACCAGATACCTGACTCTCACTGCAGTCAGGGAGCTCCTTCTGACCCTTGCCTAGACCCCAGGGTCCCTCTTGCCAACATCCTTGGCAATTCTCACCTCCGTCCCAGGCTGGAGGCACTGGGATTGCTCACAGCTCTTTGATCTGGCAATGCTCAGCTTAGATGAAGCATATCAGAATCAGGGTAAGAATCCCTGACACTGGCAGTTTGCAGTTCTGCTTTGAAGATTTTTTCCTAGACTTTCCAGCCTAGGACTCTTGCTGCCTTGTGCCTTGTTGTTCTTTTTTTTTTTTTTTCCTCTGTGTGTGTGTGTGTGTGTGTGTGTTTATCTCCCCAAATCCCAGCAAAATACAGCTATTCACTGTACAATAAATGTTCACTCCTGCAACATCAAACCATTTCTCTCAATAATTTAGGTACATGTCAATGCTGGAGTCTTCTACTGCACATTCAACAGGTCTCCCAACATTATTACGTATCGTCTCCACTTCTTCTTCAAAAAAAGTTACTTTATAGAACATACAGAATTCAATATTTCTTCTATTATCTTTTCAGCTATCATAGCCAAACAGCTATATTGAATTCTGCAAGGTGACTCATCAGCCTTACGGGAGGATCATTTTCTGCTTGAAAGTTCGCGGGACTTCTCCACTGTGGTCTGAACACCTGTAGATTTCCTCAAGAGCACACTTGAAAACTTAGTCTGATATGTTCTGTGTTGTGTATAAACTAAAAATTTCTCATCTAATCTGTTTCATTTTTCCTTCTTGGCTTCCCTCAATATATTTTAAAACTGGAGGTTTGTTTAGAATAATTTAAAATAGGAAAAGCTAACACTGCCACAATATCTGTATTCTAATGTTTACTTCTTAATAATTTTTTATAACCCTATTAATTCAACATTTCTCACTAATCCATTTCATAGTATGCTTTATATCAGTTATAAGAACATACGCTCATTAAATTTAATAAGGGACTTTACAGAGAACTTTAATTTAAAACATGTAATCATTCCCTTTGCTCCATTTTGGTTCAAGTTGTGCAGAAATCCTCTAAAAATACTACCACTCTGTTTACTAAGTGAGTCTGGATTTAAGAAGTTATGTAGTTTCTGGCTGTCCTTGGACAGTCCCCAGAGGCATCTGTCAAGGAATGACATACCCACCCCTGCCGGCTCTGCAGAGCCCACACTGTGCAATTTGTTAGTGAAAAGAAGAAAAATAAAAAGCAAGACTTTATAGGAAGTAATTTACCCTCTGTTTTAGATGGAACGAATCCTCGTATTGAAGGTAATTTAGACAACACAGGAGCTGAAAAAGAAAGCAATGCATGTGTGAGCTCTGTTCTTCAGGACCGTGACACCTTCCTTGAGACCCAGATGGTCACCAGCCCTTCCCAGTCATCCTGGAATTGCCAACAATGCACAGGAGTGGAGAAATTGGGAAAGGATTCTCCCTTTTCAAGGCTAGTAGCCTACCACACTGAGCAAAACCCTGGCTTTGCCCACAGCCCAGTGCAAGCGAGGACATTGCTGTCTGATAGACATTGTCTCAAGACTGATAGATGGAAGATTATGAAGAACATGCACACTCTGACTGATACACTTACTCGTCCGTCCCGTTGTGGATGTGGTCTCACTCTCTCCTGTGTAGTGGATGGCAGAAACAATCACCTTGTAGGCTCGATCAGGCAGCAGCGACTGCAGGGTCACGCTGCTGCTTTTGCCAGAAGCCATGATCTATAGCAGGGTGGAAAAAGAGCCCGGCATTTGGGCAGGCTTCCCGTTATAGCTCTTACTCACAGCCCAGAGTTACATGGAGGGGTTCTAGTGGCACGTGCTGGGACAGCAGGGCTCAGGGCAGCATCCCTCCCTGGTTCAGGCAGCAGCAAGAGCAAGCCGAGGAAGCCTGGCTGTGCATTGCCAGCAGAGCAGCCGTGTTCAGGGGAAGAGCATTTTCTTATGTAAAGACCCCAATATTCCCCACACAAATGCAGAAGTGCATTATAACACTCTGTGTTTGAGTATAAAATCTAAGGTTTAAAAGGTTAATATTTAACCTCCATAAGTCAGAGGGGCAGTGGGTTTATCCTCTATCCCTCTGCCTCCAAGAATTCCCCATGGCAGTTCAAGGAGGGCAGAAAGCTGCATTAGCAGCTTTGATGGACACAAATATCTTAATCACAAAGAAGCCTGGAGGTCCTCTTCACAAAGCAACTCATCAGCAAGTCAGGGAAGAGATTTGCTTTTGTAGTCCTGTGAACCAGTATCCTTATGGTAACTGCTACTGGAGTGCGTGGAGTGGGCATAAAATTGTCCCCATGTCCTTCTGGTCCAGTACCTGTCACCTACAAAGGAGCCCGAGACTTACTGTTTGCTGAGCACCAGCATCCGAAACAGGGCTGTAAGTGATTTTGTAGTGCTGTATGCGGCCGTCGGGGGGGGTCCAGTGGACCTGGAGGCTGGTGGGGGTCTCAGAGTCGATGAAGAGGTTGGTGGGTGGGCTCCGGGAATCTGCAACGGGGATTAAAGGTGAACAGCATAAAAGACAAGCAGTAATGCTTGTCGATGGGCCACGTGCTTTCCAGCCCATCTCTGAACGCTTCAGTGCTCAGCTGTGCTGTGCTAAGAGCAGAGGCAGTCATCTTGGGCACCAGGCAAGAGGGAAAACAGATTCTGGAGGGATGAGGATTCCCCAAGTACAACACAGTACAACTCAAGCATTCAGCAATTTGAATCCTTGGACATGGAAAAAAAAATTTGGAAGGGGAGAAGAGTCCTGGAAGCACAAAGGAAAGAGATATACATGACCGACAAACACCAAAGCATGCCCTTCACACAGACCCAAACTGCAATTGAATTTTATCAAGGAACTGGAAAAACAGCTTTATTGCCAATTAAACCTGGATCACACATCAAAGTTAATCCATCATAATTGCTAATATTTTCCAGCTTTTTCTTTCTATTGTAAAATTATTCTTAAAACCCCCAGAGCAGCCAGCCCACGACAGTTTTGTCTAGCAGTTCTCACACCACCACCCACAGCCTCAGGGAGGGGATCACATACGCTACCTGAGCTACACTCCCTGTGCTGGTCCTGCACGGTGATGTATGGATGTATCCCAGGCAGGTGATGGTCTGAGCCATGGGCAGTCAGGAGAGGGTTTGCCAGAGACCAAAGCTGAGCAATTTTTAATTATACAAATGCGTTTCTTTCCCTGGGGTCCCACTGTGTAGCAAACACAACTTGGTGACAGAGGCTGGAGTGATTTCTTTGAGCAGGGGCTGGGAGTTAGTATGAGAAAGGCAAAGTGGGCCAAATCCATCCGCTGTTTGAGCAAGGGGCTCAGGACCATGGGCTCATCCATTCCCGGAGCTTGTTTCCAAGCAGTGTCTTGCTCTGCATAAATGCATGTGTCTGGCCTTGAACCCATGCTGCTGTGAATGCACAGAAGTCTTGGACAGAGAAAAGGAAGCATTTATTCAGAAGAAACTAAAAATTATGGGCGAGCCCTGAAGATAGTCAAGGGCACACTCCAGGCTAGGAGATTTCTGTTCTGCAGTTTTACCTGTAAAGCTCTTCTGCCCACCCAGCAAAGTCTAGGGTGACCTTAGAGCACAGGCTCCATGAAGATCATTTGCATCTTCATTGATCCTCCTTCTCTTTTCTGTATAAAATAAGCTTACTTTTCCCGAGGCTGAACCAAGATTGCTAGCAGCTGAATCAGGCTGGAGGCTCTTCCTGTGCATCATCACAAGGTAAAGTGGAAAAGAAAATAAGTGTGGGAGGTAAAGTCACTTCAACAGCACTATTATTAGTGCTGTGCTATACATCTGCATCTTTGCTGGCTGCCCTGGCTATTTCCTTGAGCAGAGGCAAGTGGAGACACTGCTTAAGTGAACTTTAAAGGGAAAGTTAGGGAAAGTCTTCTGAGTTGGTTTTATTCTGGAAAGCCCGCAGGCTTGGCAGAATTTGATGGCGTGGATCTGACAGCCAGGGGAAAGGTCACCTCTTGAAGCTGCCCAGGAGGATGGAAGCATCTCTGACACAGAGGACACCATCTGTGTCTTCAATTACCTCTTGAACCTCTGCTTCTCCATAGGAGGAATCCCAGCCTGCTCGTTCTCGGGTCTAACCAGCATCACAGGCACATTTTCAAATGAGAGTAAAACCCTAGAGTTCACCCCATCAAAATACTCATCTGCAATGATTATATAGGTAATTTTTTTCCCCCTCGCTGCCATGGGTTGAAGCTTCTCCCTCACATTTCGATCCCTTTTATTTGCAATGTATGCTCTGCTAGGAAGAGCTCATTGATGAAGAGCTTGAAGGCAGTTACCAGCCCCAGACTGGAGATGCTGCTGGCACAGCTTAGCTAGAGGAACGGCACCTTCTGCTCCACTTCAGTGCAAAGTCAGCCAGGGTGGCTCAGCCCAGCTGAGATGAGACACGTTTGCGTTCTCTGGCCTGGTAACAAAAACTTCCAAGAGACACTTTCTGAGCAGATAGAAAAGATGGGGAGGGGTAACATTGCCAAATTTGTGAAGATGATCTTCCCAAGTCTATATTTACTATTTTTTATCTCATCATGCCTAAGCTGAGGGACTTCTTCCATGGCCCCACCTCTGTGGTTCTTATTCTGATGGACCAACAGACTGTGTGGGCTGTCCTACTGCAGTCTGGTCCATTTGTGCCTCTGCCTGGAAAAGCCCCTGTCAGCAGAAGATTGAGATTCAGAAACACAGTTGGGATATGGTGGCTGAACATGTCACCATTCCCACACTGAACCTGGGACACAACACGACCTCACTTTAAATTCCTGGGTAAGATTTGAGTTAAACTGGGCAAGGATGGTAAGCAATACCTAAGCATTTATGGTGACAGCATATCTTAGCTGACAGCTTGAATAAGTTGTTAAACCGCTGAAATTCTTTTACATATAAAATCCACCTTGAAGTGCTGCCCTTGCATCCAGGTTCCCAAGTCATGTCACAGCCCTTTTACTGTGGGGAGAGTCCCTGTGTCACCATGGGCGGCTAACAGGTCCTGCAATGCTCATTCACATCACTGCTGCCTCAGAGCCTCAGTCCTGAAACACTGTGGCAGAGAGACACCCCCAATATCCTTGTCCTTCAGAACAAAGAGGTGACTGCTTTGTAAGATAACAAAGCTCCTTTTCCTCAGCCTGGGTGAAAGAACTTCCCCTCAGTACAAAAGAGATCAGCAGGATAAAAAGCCACCCCTTCCAGCATCTTCCAAGGCCACCCCCTTCCAGCATCTTCCAAGGCCACCCCTTCCAGCATCTTCCAAGGCCACTCCTTCCAGTATCTTCCAAGGCCACCCCTTCAGCATCTTCCAAGGCCACCCCTTCAGCATCTTCCAAGGCCACCCCTCCCAGCATTTTCCAAGATCTGCTCAGCAACACCTCTGTGACCCAGAAGCTTCCTCTTCCAAAAAGCATCTTCTGCACTCCCACTGGCTTGCGTGAAAGGCTTGTACCATTTGAAGTACCACTAAGGTTATTTATTAATATGACAAATGATCGCTGCGTAGAGCCTTTGGTAAAGGATAAGGGCTTTGTTACACTTGACAATTTATAGTAATGTACTGAAATGAGAGCTCTTAACCCAAATGAGACTTTAGTCTAATTATAACAGAGAGACAAGAAGAAACATCAGAACCATGGATAAGCACATGGTAACAATTTCGTTATCCGTGGGAAAGACATCAGTGTGCTTTTGTTTCTGCTCTGCCTCTTGGTGAGTCTGCAGAGAAAGGTTTGCTTAACTGGGTTACTGAAAAATAAACCTAAACTTTTTTTTTTTTTTTTTCACCCTAGTCAAGACTAAGAATTGAAAACATTCCAGTTGCTCCACACATTTTGCAACAGCTAAAGCACTCCCTTTTGCACAAGATTTTGCTTGGATTTTGGACTCATGTAAAACTAAGGCAGTGGCAGGGAAGGACTGGACTCGTGGAAGGAGAGAGGCAGCTGCCAGCCCTCCCTCACTAGCACAGCAGCAGGGAGGGGTGCCCTTCTCCTAGAAGGACGCCCAGAGCACCTGGCACTAGTGGTGGGAATGAAATTAAGTTGTCTATCTTGATTATTTGTGTTGCCACAATCTCACTCCACATAAATAGTTAAATAATCAAATATACAAAAAAAAAAGACTGAGGACCTGAGTTTTTCCAGCTGCACATCTTAACCTCAAAATTAATTTTTACTTCCTCTTCCTCTCTCTGAATACGTAAGTACACCATTACTTATACACCAAGTGCTGAGCTAGATAAGCAGATAAGATGGGACCTGGACCATAACCACTGTCTCCAACTTCTGTTCCTTTTCCAGCTAAAGCTGTTCAGCTCTTTTGAGTTCATAAAGTCTTCGGGGATAAATCTCATCCATAACTTTGAAAGAAAATTTTCTTCCTACCAGGAAGAGGAGAAACCTCATCCCAAGCCCAAATGACACATCACAGTGACAAATGGTTTTGGGTTTTATAAGAGGATGATGTTTCCGATGACCTGTTGTCTGTGAGGGCCTGGTGTCTGCAGGGTCAATGGGTGTTTCAGGTGGGGTGAGAAGGATCAGTGGTCCTGAATAAAATGAACCCGTTGTTCTCGCCTTGCCCCAGGGAGGAGCATGGTTCCATTTCACAAAAACAACGTGCAAAGACCATTGCTCTGACCTGGCATTTTTTTCCCTTAACCTTCAAAGAAGAAAGTATTCCAAGGAGGACGAAGGACAGGGACAGAAGCTTGTGTTACCAGTGCTTCCTGCTGACTTTCACTTCAGCCGCTGCCCTTAAACTTCAGTGATTCTTGCAAATTCTACTGAGATGTTTTTAAGAAAACTTACATGTCTTGACCTATTCCTATGTAAGGGGATGTTGCCAGGAAAGAAAAAGGGAAAACCAGTGATGAAAAGAAAAGCCGTTCTCAACCTCCTCTAACACATACTTTTGTTTTTGTTCAGCACAGCCTTATTGCTGCTATTCTCCAGGTTGCCACCCAGAGTCTACCGACCTGAGGAGAACCAGGTAGCTTTCATTGGTGTTTCAGCCCCCAGAATTTCATTTTATAATGAAAATTAGAGTGAAGCAGGCTCAAAAAATCAAACCAAGGGTCTGAAGATTGCCAGATAATATAAGAGATTGTTCTGCTCTAGCTGGAGGAGTTACCATTCACCAGCTCTGACACATAGATTGACCTTGTTGGACACCCTAACAATGCATCATTACACAGTACAAGATGGTAGCTTTTGCTTGAAACAATAAAGGCTTGAAGTATAACCACATCTCAGAATTTCTCAGAGTCCTGCCTAGTGCCACATCTTCCCATACATCCATTGTACAAGCCTTATTCCATTTCCTGGAGTCTACAAGTTTCCTCTGAACTGTCTGGTATCAGCACCGCCTCCTGGAAACCACCACCTATCCTTTCTCCTGCGCCACGTCTCACTTTAAACATTAAAAAGAGAGAATCACCATCAAAGACATCGATTGCACATGCAAATATTGGCCCTGAGGAGTGTGTGGCACTGTCCTGACTGCTCATGCAAACCCACCAGCAGCACCCAGGCACTGAGGCTCCGGTTTGGCTGCCCAGCTGCACACTCGACTTCTTTGAGTGCTTTGCTTTCTTCATGCAGTAAGGAAAAGTCTGACATCCCTCAGGCATCCTTGTTCCTTTGACAAGGACAGCAGCTGACCAGCAGAAGTCAAATTGCCTTCCATGTCCCAGCGGGGTGCCAACACCAGCAAGGACCGGCTTGTCCAAATATGCCTAAGAAGGTCGTTCACGGGGGGTGAGGAGCTCCTCTGACATTTTGTAATTCATGGCCTAAAACAGCCATTGATTTTCTGAAGCCTCTAAACAGCTCTAATTGTCCTTTTATCATTATATACCTGTAGGATGCCCCCCCCCCCCGCTTTTTTTTTTTGGTCAGTATGAGGCTTCTGGTACTTGCCAAAAGTAGCTCTCTATAAACAAATGCTATTATTAGTCATTATTAATAAAACCTGAGCTTCTTATTCCAACATCACCATTTACTCTGAGCTTCATCAGCTCAACACCAGCCTAAACGAGATTATTCTGTGAAGCAGGCTGAGAGATAGAGGAGGACTCCGCTGTTGAATGAATTGTGTTCCACTCACTGCCAACAAAGCCATTATACAGGGAATACTAATTAAGAGGACCTCTGGGAGTGCCACATTTTAACCTTATACCCTGCCTATAGAAAGCAAGATTTAAATAATGCTTCCAAGGCAGAGGCTGCCTGCAGGATTTTCTCTCATTTTTGTAAGTGTCCCTCAGATGAAGCACAGCTCAGCAATGATGTAGCTGAAGTAATCCTCACCCTCATTAAAAACAATATTTCACTAACAAGAAACATTTGTTAGGCTGCACAGTGTCACGTTCAGCTGAACACCCAACAGAAAGCCAATTCATTTGCATCAATCCATTGCACAGAAGCAGGGGAGGAGAAATTAATGTATTCTGCATGAAGCATGTTGCAAGGGTATCAGATACCTATAAGATGCACCAGCCTGCTTGTGTTTGCCCAAGCTGTTTTTCTCTGGACAAATTCAGAACACTTTAAGAAGGTGGCTAAATATCTCTAACTCCTGTCAGACATTCAGATTTGGGATTTCAGAGCTGGAGATAACCAGATCTGAGCTGCTGGTCTGTGATGGCGTCTGAGGCATCCTGTGCCTTGTTTATTATCCCTAGGCTGTAGACAGTGAGCACTGATCACTTACTGGTCCGGTGTTGAACAGAAACCGTGTCACTTCGAGCACCATCTTTGTAATAGGCCCAGATGGATATTTTATAGTCAGTGTTCTTCTGCAAGCCTGGCAGGACAGCAGTTGCCACATTTCCAGCGATGGAGAGCTGCAGAAGGGAAGAAATGAGTCAGTCGAGTTCCCAGGCATCCCTAAGCTATCTCATGCCATCCAAGCATCTGGCTCACAGATCGCCTGTAGGCACAAATGAGTTAGCACTGGGCTTTGGGGACAAAATCTACTGTTGTGGGTTGCACACATCTAAGCAAAGGCAAAATTCCAGCCCTGGTTAATGCAGACTAGATGCCCGTGCATTACAACCCAGTTATATTCAGCAGCTACTTCAGTCCCCCAGTGCAGTGCCCTGACACAGGGCAGCCCACCTGCCTGGGGCATGAAATCCCTTTGCCCAGTTTCCAGCTTTTAGGTGTGCTGAGGTTGGAAGCCCCAGTGCACCCCTATTCCAGCCCAGGTGTGAAGTACTGCAGGACAGACTCGTTTATTTAAACCACTGTATAAACAGCTGTTTGCATTTGTACTGAAAATAGGGGCTTGCAAAGGCAGAGGTCCACCCCTGCCCCTCCAGCACCAGCTCTGCCTCTGGTCATTCTCCTCCCTGTGTTCATCATTGACCTCATTGATGAGCAGTATCCCAAAAGTAGTCAGTGCTCACCGGCACGGAGGAAAGCAGAAGTTGTTTCACCTGTCTTGGAGGTTCAATGCCTCTGGCTATAAATACTTGAGTGTTATCTTTGTCTTTTTTCACAACAACTTGACATTGTGGGCTGGTGATTCTCTGCAACCCCAGATCTTTTTCTACCGAATTGCTTCTTAGCTATTTGTTCTACATCCTGTATACCTGTAGTTAATTATTCCTGCCTAAGCTTAATACTTTCTGCTTGTCCCTATTGAATTTCATCCTTGAGATTTTCCAGAACACTTCTGCAATCTTCCTAGAGCCTGTAGGACTCTGGCTTGCTGTCCCTCCTGCTTCCAGCACTCAAGGTGACTGCTCCACTGAACAGAGCCAGACCCAGGACAGACCTTGTCTTATTCTACAGGCTCCTTCAGCTGGGTGCCGAACTGCTTAATTGCTCGAGGGCATTAACCTGAATAGCTTTACACCGACCTATGCCACTGAGTTCAGAGCCATCATGTAGGCACGAGGCCAGGCCAGCCTCCCCCAGAGCCGCGTGTGGGTCCGTACCTCCTGAGGCTTCTCTCCACTGACTGTGCTCCATCTGATCTGATAGACAACCACATCGGAGGCAGCAACAGCTTCCCACTGCAGGCGAAGGCTGTTCCCAGAGAGCTCGGTAACTTTCAGTGCACGCGGCGGGGGGACCTTTACTGAGGGAGGCAGAAGGAGAAGGAGCTGAAGCGAGGGCATTGACAGCGCCTTGTCAGAACCAAGGTGGGGAGCAGATGGTCAGGGAGCAAAACATCGACCAGGCAGATGTCTGAGACCAGCCAGTCTTTCACTTCTTCAGACCCATATGCCAACAGCCATCAGGACAGAGACAGGTAAATTATTTTTAAAACCCTAATTAAGAAAGATTATCTCATTTGGGGAGAGGACATGTATCACACGGGTATTGTAAAGGGGAGAAGGCTAGGAGGGCTCTCAAGGACACAGAGGTTGGTGATACATCATGCTTTTTCTTCATTTGCTTCCTTTCTTTATTCCTTCCACCTCATTTTCAACAGAACACAGTTGAACGTACTCCACACACACAAAACAATAGTCATTCAGGTTTTATGCAAGGGCTTGGGTTGTGAGCTGTTGGGACCAGTCCTCAAAACATCCCAGTTCAGACACACATCAATTTTGTCACCTTGTACTGGGACCAAAAGCATTTTCATTCCCTACTTACAGGTGGTAACGTTGCCGGTAATTGGAAAGGAGTCCCCTTCATCATACGTAGATCTGACACTGATGAAGTATTGGGTGAGGGAAGACAAAGGTCTCAGGACAGTGGATGTTGCAGTGCCAGGAACCTCCACCTGCAGTGGAAGAGTTGTGTGAGTGTTGTCAGAAGGGCTGAGAGAGTTGGGGTTGTTCAGCCTGGAGAAGAGAAGGCTCCAGGGAGACCTTACTGCAGCCTTTCGATACTTACATGGGGTTTCTAGGAAAGATGGGGACACACTTTTTACAAGGGCCTGTAGCTATAGGACAAGGGGTATGTTTTTAAACTAAAAGAGGCTTGATTCAGACTAGTTATAAGGAAGAAATTTTTTACAATAAGGGTGGTGAGACACTGGCACAGGGTGCCCAGAGAGGTGGTCAATGTCCCATTCCTGGAAACATCAGGTCAGGTGGGACGGGTCTCTGAGCAACCTGATCTAGTTGAAGATGTCCCTGCTCATTGCAGGGGAGCTGGACTAGATGACCTTTAAAGGTCCCTTCCAACCCAAACTATGCTATGGTTTGAAGAGAAGCATGGGTACAGCTGCAGAGGGTTTAGCACATTGGGTAGCAACTGCATCAAAAGCAGAGCTAAAACAATACCAGCGGATAAGGTCTCCCTAAACCGTGCAGCTGAAGGAAAACAAGGCAGTGCCTGACCTTCCAAGTTTCTTTTCCTTCCACCAATCCCTTGAGGACTCACCTCCCCAGTGTTGCTGCCCCTGCTAGAAACGTAGGTGAGGTGGTGAGCTTTCACGGCTGAAGACGCAGCTTCCCAGCTGACTCGAACAGATGCATGGCTGAGCTCGGAGAAGCTCAGGTATCTGGGAGGACTCAAGGCCACTGCAACAACAGTTTAGTGACAGCACTCCGAGCTTTCACAGGCTGCACAATGGCAATGCCACCATTTGCCTCCTGCTGCTCTTAGATGACCCCCACCTTGAACCCAGAGACTCATTCACCATGCTGGGAAGATACTCTCTTTGTACCACTACCATACTTGCCTCTAGGAGGTCATCAAAGCCTACCTGGGCTTTGGGTGAAGAAATAGCCAAGTAATTCCCCTTTTTATCCCCTGACAACAAAGGTCTGAGGGAACAACTCTTTCAGAAGTCCTTTTTTACCAGGGGAAAATCACTCCTTTTTCACAGCTCACCACATAATTAGAGATCCCCTCAGGGACAAATATTCGCTTAAGATCAGGCAGGGAAGAGACAGGGTGTTTACAAGCTACACGCACAATATGGGAAGCACCTCACTGAACAAGTCTCTCCTGCCTTAAGTGTTTAGTAACAACTCAGTAAGCAGCAGCAGCACTTACGGGTGGTTTCCTGGATGCTGGCTGGATCACTCGCATCTTCCCCGTACATCGCGTACACTGCGACAGAGTACTCCGTGCTGGGTGACAGCCCATCCAGCAGGACCTCAGGCTGGACCACCTTCACCTGTCAACAGAGAGATAGTTTGGGGTAGCCTTCAGCTCCAGGGTACCTGCCAGTGCACTCAACAGGACAAGACTGTACAGAGACACAGGCCAAGGACCCTTTGGTTACGCTAAGGGGACTTGTCTCCTTTGGGATGTCACCACTTGGGTAGGTGCTCTGCAGCGGTCAGTGCTCTTCCTTTCTTCTCAGGGGACAGCCAGGTACTCATCACCTTCTGCTACCCTGGTCTGCAGAGGTGTAAGTCTCTTATACAGAAACGCTGCTGCTGTTCTGGGTTGGATCAGGGGGCACGCGAGGTGTGACCCCACTTTGCTCGGACACATGGAAAGCTCCCGCAGAAGAGCTGCCTGCCGATCGCAGCCGGCTTGCTGCCACCTGCCCCTAATGCAGCACAGCCACAGCTCTCCTCCTTCAGTCTGCTCGCTGCAGAAACACCCAGAGACTTTCAGGAGTCTGCACGCAATGGACCACAGTTGTATAAAAGCCTGGGAACATTTTAATGCCGGTTTTGTGGATATCCTGTAGCCCTGGAGCATTGCACTCTTACAGTGGGTAGGTCAGGTAACTGCCGAAATGTTTTAATATGCTAAAATACAACTTTGTATGTTGGTCTCTCTTCAAATGTTCTGAATCTTAAAAAAACCCACAAAATTATGCACTGAAAGCAGAGTATAAACATGAATTGCCCTGTTTTAAGAATGATCCTGCAATTGCTGCTGTTGCTGTGCATTCAGGGGGGGAATCTGAGACACAGAGGCAATACATGTTCCCACCCACCCCCCCGCCTCCGCCTTTTTTTTCTTTTTAATTAATTTCCTCAGCCTACAAGTACTCCAGATAACTCATTAAAATGCACACATGAAAAAAAGGTTCTTCGGTGTTTTTAAGGATTTTCCATTCATCAAACATTGTTTCATTCTTATGCGGTGTCGTCAGTTTGTTTTTCGAGGTCAACAAAAACAGCCCTAACAAAGGTTCCATTAACAGTTTAAGATGAACACAGTGAAGACATTTATGTACAGCCTCAAGGATACAGCAATTACACCTGGGGCTGCAAAGATATGAGTTCAGTGCCTGGATTTCCAGGGCCCCATGAAGCAATGAGTTTTCTCCCTACTCCTTAATTGCCCACGTGAAACCTTCACGGTTATAAATCGCTTTGAGATATGGTATAAAAAAAATAATTTTCCATGAAAGATGTCACTGGCAATAATGTTGACACTTTTTTTTTTTTTCAAACACACGATACCAATTCACAAAGGTTAGAGCTAGAACTAAACTCAGCCCACACAGAGAAAAAATTATATTATCATTATTCCCATGAACTTTACCTCTGTTGTATAGTCCTCTGCTCCATTGGGTGCTGCGGAGCAGAGCACCAGGTACTGCGTGGCTCCCTGGGCTGCCTTCCAGCTCAGCCTGATACTGTTGTGGCTCAGCTCAGAGACGCGCAGGGACCGAGGGGAAGACAAAGGCACTGAAAGGAAAAACAAGGCAGAAAGATCTCTTCAGCATATGATGTCTGCAACAGCTCAAACCCCAGAGAACACCTGGCTTTGCATCAGCTACTGCAAGCTGGTGGGCATCTAGCCCACATCTAACACTGTGGAGCCACCACTTCACAGAGAATAGGTTTAACTCCTTTGGAGCCCAAGGATAAAAAAACAGCAAAGAGCTGTAAGATATTTCTAGCATGGTGTGTTAATGGCATGTCAGTGGTCTACTTTGCAGAATTACATAGGTGGAAAGGGACCCTGAAGGTCTCTGTTCAACCTGCAGCTCAAAGAGCAGGTTGCTCAGGGTCTTGTCTGGTCAAGTTCTGAACATCTTCACAGATGGAGATAGCTGTAAACAGACTGAACTTGAGGAAGGGTGAAAAATACAATGTCAGGCTCCAGTCTGAGATGGTTGCAAAGAACAAAATTAGTTTACCTATTATAACCATGCATCGGCATAATTCTCTCTACTCACGACTTACATGTGGAGGTGACGCCTCTCAGCCCATCCCCAACAGCTGTGTCATAAATAGGAAACACCGAGACCAGATACTCCGTGTGCGAGGTCAAATTGGAGAGCTGCAGAGAGGAGACTGCTCCATCTAAAACCACCTGAAAACACAAAAAGGGCTGTCAAGGCAGAGAGATGCTAGCCAGCCTTCAGCAATGGAATGGCTGAACTGCCCTTCCCTAGCAACCATGGCTTCTTTGTGGCAGATCTGTGCCCAGAAACATGAAGTCCAGTTGTCCTCTGCATTTTGTGCAAGCTAGCATCTCCCCAAAATAGAGAGGTAAGAGGCAATAAGCATTTCTGTTCTCCTCTAAGGCTGGGGTCTGTGCAAATACCAAGCACAAGACCCTAATCATGCTCTCACTGAAATCAGTGGAAATCCATCAAGAATCTGGATTTGCTTTTCTAAGTCATATCCATCCCAGATGAGCATCCTTGGACAGCTCTGTGTACCTGAGCATCCTTTTTGAGTCAAAACAGATGCTTTAGGGAGGGAATAGCACTGCAAAAGCAAAAAACTGATGCAGCATGGCTTCCAGTGTTTCTGGCAAGCTGATGTTTATCCCATTTCTTCTTCTGTCTTTTCATCCTATCAGCTGATCACATTTACACTTGTGCATTTAATTTCATCCCTGGCTTCAGCTGATATCCCACAAGAACTGTACCTCTACCTCATCTTTTTCTCTCCTCAAGCCTACTTAAATTCCCAGCCACCACCTGGAAGATGCTGCAGCCCCAGACGACCAGGGAAAGGTCTCTCACCTCTTTGGGGACACCACCCTTCGATGGATAATACACAATGCGGTATTTCTTTGGTGGTCTCACAGGAGGACTCCAGGTCAAGTGCATGCTCTTAGAGGTCACAGCTGATATTTTAAGGTCAGTTGGGCTCAGCTGGGGACCTGTGTTCGCAGGGATATCTGTCACAGCGCTGCCTAGGAATTAAAAACACAGTTACTTTCCTACATTCAAACTTCTCACACCAAATGTACTTTCCAGCTCATAAATATGAGTGACATTTTTCAAATGAAGTTACAATCTCCTTCCC
Source organism: Falco rusticolus (assembly GCF_015220075.1). Taxonomy (NCBI): domain Eukaryota; kingdom Metazoa; phylum Chordata; class Aves; order Falconiformes; family Falconidae; genus Falco; species Falco rusticolus. Next base: position 23,559,319 of record NC_051196.1, read on the forward strand.
TATAGAGTATAGAAACTGTCCAAACTACTCTGAAACAAATATTTTAGAACTGGGCATACAGAGAACATAAATACTCCATAGAGAACAGGCTGTATATTTTGCAGGGTGCTGGGAATATTTTTTCAACACAAATCTGCATTTTTGCATGTATCCAAAAGATGACCTAGCTTCACTCAGTCACAAAAATCTGTCAAAATGAACAAGCAGAAGTTATTTTGGTTTCTTTTCTGAGCAGCTCATCTTTCTTCAGCCTAATCTGCACCTTTGAAAAATGTCTAATTATATCGAACAAGTACAAATTAATGAGTAATCAATTTATTTATATGAATTGTTCTCCACAGCATTAAAATAAAAGTATGCTTGAAAGTTGGATTTTCCCATTCTCCTTAGGCCAATCTTTGAGCAGAGAGAGACGGAAATATGTTGGAAATATGTGCACGATATTTCTCCTGAGGATCTAAGCTAACATCTGGAGTGGTTCTTTACTCTTTTGTTCATCATACAAGCTGCACTCCAGCAAAGGAAAGAAATAGGCTGTTTGGTTTTAACTTGAAAGTGTCTTGGAGATCCATCATTTAAAGTAAAGTGTGGAGAAAAATAATGTGCTTAGGCATTTTATCATCTCCTCTTCCTACCTCCAATGTTTCTTCTGTACACTCTCCCTAATGCATTCTCAAATTAGCTCTTTTTCTGCGTCCTTTTGGTCGGAAGAAACTCAGAAAAGACGGTTACAATGCATTTATCATATATATCTATATGATAATGGAAGAGGGGAAAGACATCCCCTCTTCCTTGCTATGGTAGTTATTGTCATTAGGTGATGATGTCCATTAAGAGTTATCCAGACCCCTGGTAGGAAGGGCTGCTGCCTGTATTGGCTCACAGGCTGGAAGCAAGTAACTAAACCAAGAGCATCAGAATGCAAACATCTACAGGTAACATCTCTCTGTGACTTGTTAGAGACAGCAGGGAGTCTGCAGCGGAGTGAGAGCAGAACTGCATCCAGAGGGTCTTGTAGAAGACAATGATGACAGGAGAAACCGGCCAACTTGTTGACAGGGCAAGGACCATTGTCAGGCAGAAAGAGGGCTGAGCAAGTAGGTCAGCACTGGAGGAGGAAAGTGAGGTGGTGGAGCGCATAGAAGGAAAGGTATGAGAAAGGGTCAGTCCTGATGGCAAGGAAAGTGCATGGCTAGCAGAAGGAAGCTCAGCCCTCCCTGAGGTTTCACTTCACCTGTGTTTTCCTTGTTGCTCTTCTCTTTGATCCTGGTGCACAGGACCTGGGTGAGCCTGCCAACCAGAGAGCTCAGCAGTGGGAAATCCAGCACGTTATACACAGTGAGCTCCAGCGGCTCCGAGGCCACCTGCTTCAGCTCTGCCTCATCCGCGTTCTTCACCCCTGCAACCACAGCAGAGAATGAGAGTGAGAAACATCCCAGGGAGAGCAGCTCCTGCCTCCTGCCTCTGTGGTGTTGGTTTATGGGCAGGATGGGTCCATCGTCATCCTGCTCTCCAGGCAGAGCCTCCCAGTCATTCCAGTAGGGGGCTGGTGTCTGAGAATGACCTTGGACTTTCCTGCAGCCACAGCCTTAGTCCAGCCTGGGAAGGGCTTTCAACTTCGTGGGCTAAGAATGTCTTTAGTGGCCTGGAGACAGTCCAGTGAGTCCTCGTTCTGTTTCTCTGCCTCCTCATGCTCGCAGGCTTTGCTACCAGGAAGGCAAATAATTTTCACCCTAAGAGGCAGTTGCATAAATGGGGGAAGGAAGGAATGAATAAACAACAATTTTGCATTTATGAGGTGCCAGCACTCCCCACAGAGAGTCTATTATTCATCAGAACATCACATTGCATTTCAGGAGAGTCAGGGATGAGCAAGAAGCAGACCGTTTATTTAGCAGAACTTCACCATCACAGAGCATCCTCCATCCCCTCGTTAACCCTCTGCAGAGCAAGCTCTACAGCACACAACCTATTTTGTTTCCCAGTGCTAGGCTCAGGGCTGCCCTAACATTGCCCAAGCAGCACCATCACCAGGCAGGGATCCCACCTGGTTGCTCAAGTCCAAGACCACTACCCCAACAGCTTTGCGAGCCTCCCTTCCTCTTGCTCTGCAGGGAGAGCCAAGGTGCTATTGAGATTAACACTCAGGCCCTGATGTCTAAAGACCAAACAGGATGATCTTTCTCTAACCAGAGAGGAAAGGCAAAGACCCCAGCCAGGATCAGCTCTCCCAGCGATTTCAGGCACACAGCTGTCAGCCTGTTGTGCTGCACAGCACACGTCCATGGGAGGAATCACAGTGCCAGCCACTTAGCTACATAACCCTACACAATAAAACCTTGCTCATGTGTTCCCAACATAAATTAGCACTTAAAGTTTTGGGGACCGCAATGTTAGGAGAGTTTTCTATGCAACTTTTATTGCTCGTGTATTAGTCTCTAGCAGAGCCGTGTAGTTATCAAGGACATTGCTGCTCAAGGCCATTTTGTGTTTCATTATTGCCACTGGATAGTGAAGAACAGGCAATGTTATTATTCAGAGAAATGGAAAGTTGTGAGAGGCAGTAATTACAAAGAAGGTCTCCTGCCCTCCCCAATACAATATTCTCTTGCCTAATTCCACAGCTGAGAATATTGTTCTGATGGCACAGGTCTCTGAGGCTCACAAATGTCTTATAGACGGAAGGTGTGAAATCTCTCGTGTGAATGAATGTTTTTGCTAAAGAAACAAAATACCCTTTTAAGACACTGCCTGTGCTGAATAAAAAGTTAATTTCCATCCTACTCACAAAGCAATGAGGTCTTACCCACTACCTCAGTTTTGCAGCTTCAAGATGCTTCTATGAAAGTTGAGGAAACATAACCTTCAATGTGAAGATCAAAAGTAGGTTGGCTTTGTCCTACAGCTTGTCAATGGCTGTGATCTTACCAATGGCAAATATCTCTATGCCCAGGTTTTTCAAGGTCTGAGCAGCCAGGTTGGCATCATCCTGGGATTTTCCATCAGTCAGGAGTATTACCAACTTCTCAGCCTCCAGCCGGGCACCAGCAGCCGGTTTCAGATTCTGCTCCAGGACGTGGGTGAGAGCCAGACCTGGAGAGGAGCAGAGATGGGGGCTGTGCTACAGCCTCGCAGACAACCCCACCGCCTTTACTCTTGTCTCTGCCCCCACAGAGACGTCATCCCATGGGAACAGCTTCCCCTGCTGCAGCCAAACAGGTATTTTAACAGACACCTGCAAGATGGAGTTACCTGTAAAGGTGTTGCCGCCCTTGTACCTCAAACTCCTCACGGCTTCCAGCACCTGGTCCCTCGTAGAGTAAGCACTCAGATCCCACTCCGTGCGGGGATCACTGCTGTACTGGGACAGCCCTGGGGAAGACAAGAGCGATCAGCATCATGCAAGCCAAGGTAAGCTGCAAGGGCAGAAACCCTTTGGGGAGGCAGTGTCAGGCTTGCCATGGGAGGATGGCACAAAATAATGAAAGGGAGAGGAGGTGAGCAGATTTGGCTTCTAAGTCCACTTCTCTGCATGGTCCTTGTCATGCAGGCAGCAAGATGATGCCCCAGACCCCACTGGTACAGTGGTACTTACCCTGTGATGATGCTCTGAACTATTTGATAAGGTCTCAATGTTAATTGGGGTCAGACCGGTTGGCTACAAGGAGGTGGAAGGATTTACACTGTCCTTTTTCACGTACAGCCTGGCCAGTATCAGCACCACTCAGAACCGGCAGCAGCACCATTCTGAGCTAAGCTCAGAGCAGCTCCAGTGCAGCTTTGCCACTGCATCTGCCTGCACCTGCTGCGGAGGCCGAGCATCTCCTCAGAGGCAGGCAGCAGATCCCAAATATCTCGGCGTCGACAGAAGCCATCGCCGCTGTTGACTGTGCAGCTGTTGCTTACAGCCACTAGAGGCCAGAGCTTGCTACCAGACGGGCAAAGCTGTCACGAACAGCAAGCACGGACCGCACTCTAAAGGAATAAAAGCTCCTCAGAGGAGCACATAACCACAGGAAGAGAGACCATGACCCCTTGAAACACGGGCTTCCCAAGGTCAGGAAACAGCAAAGTGTCCTACCTACTCTTATCTTGTCTTGGTCAATACTGAATGGGGAAATCAAATTGCTCAGGAACTCCTTAATCAGCTTGAAATTGCTGCGTCCGATGCTCCAGGATCCATCCACAAGCAGGACAATATCAATCATCGCAGATGTGTCACACTGGAACTGGGAACCTGGAGGGGAGAAAGATCTCATATTGAGAAAACCAATTGTAAAGGAGGACAAACTGCTTCGGTTTTAAGACAAGAAGCAAATCTGCAGTGTAAGGACTTGTCTGGATGGTAAATTGGACCATCTGCCAGCCTGATGCATCCCAGCACCTTGGGAAAACCACATGGCTAAGGATAACCCCTCTCAGTACCAAGAAACTGAGTGGTGCACAGCTGCATTTCTGCAAAGAACGGGTTAAAGCTGTCAGGAGGCTGTACCTAACCCAAGCACCACTCTCTGCAAGCTGTCAGCTCCATTACATCTCAGCCCCAGCCCAGAGCTTCCCTTGTATTTAGCCTATGTCTCCAAGAATTGCAGGTGATTGCTTAATTCCGTTCCATCACGAGATCCCCTGTGGGCTCTAATTATTTCATGGCTTTATATTAAATCCAATCTCTCTGTAAAAACCTGCTGGCATCACAGATACTCAAGCCCTGCCTTTCTCCCCACCCCAGGCCTGCAGCTTAACAGAGGATAAGATGGGACATGTTGCTCACTGAATGCATCTTCCTTGAATATTTTTCAGATGGGGGATTTTCCATCTTTGGTGGAAGGAAATAGGTATCCCATCAAGATTCAGTGGACTCAGAGAAGTTACTACCCTATCTCTTTTCACAGTCACAGATTCCTGCTGGCCTCAAGGGACCAAAAGAGGATGCTCTTGCCAATCTCATTCCCGCCATTTCAACAGTTCTGAGAGCCACCTGCCCTGCCATAGTCTCAACTGACGAATCCGAAGGACCATGGTGGATCAGTTATCTATGAAACATGAAGAACAAGTCCAGAAGGTGGAGCAGGTTGAATAATGAACATCACTGATGCTCTCCTCCCTTTCCGAAGGCTTGGAAAGGCCCATGGGTGGAAGGGGTCTGTTCAAGAATACAAACTCTTACATGGATCTGTCTGAAGCAGGAGGGGGTGGCAACATGAAGAGAGAGAATAGTGGGAATGTGATAAGTTACATCATCTGGAAGGAATTTTTAGCCTAGCTTCAGTTTGCCTTAAAATCAGTGATGTTCTACAGAACTCCCAGTGATCCTTGACAGTTCCCCAAAGTGCAGCCTAGCAATGGAAGGCACTATCAGCAGTGCTGTACTCCTGAAAATCTTGGTGACAGGTGGGATGGAAAGCTTGTATTCAACAAGTGTTAGGGAAAACAGTAGGGAAGAAGCAGCAAGACATGTCTGAAAGCCCTCTCACCTCGCCTCAGTGAATCCTTTGTCGCTTTTTCTTTTCCTAGAGATTGTCGCTCTGAATTTCCAGGAGTGCGCTGGGACAATTTCGTGGTTGTTGGTGTTGCTTCTGTCACACTGGCCTCCACACCGGGCTGGTTTCTTGTTTCTCCTGAGGCCTTTGGCTGGTTGCCCTTCTGCCTTTTTGTTTCAGCTCTGTCCTTTGCTGTGCTCCAAAGAGAAAAATCCCCTTGTCCCTAGCTGTGTCATCCCATGCAACCTGCTCTGCTCGTCAACTGATTTAAGCCACATTTGACAGAAGTACAGGGGGCTCAGGGAGGATAAAAGTCCTACAAGCTTTATGCAAAGCAGTAGTTAGATGAAGGAGACAATCTTCATTCATGCTTCTCTGAGAGGGCTGCATGCGGGCTCATGAGTTAATAATAATGTTAGTAGTGGATCACATCAAAAATTTGTCCTTCCCATTATCTTTAATGATGAAATATAATGAATGTTTATAAAATACAAATCTGGGAACACATACCGTGACACCTGTTACCCACTGTACTCTCCAGACCTCAGCAATCTGTGACTCGGAAACACCCTGAGCTAGTGCAAGCCTTTTTGCAATATGGCCCTGATGGATCTTTCTTCCATCAGCACACGTAACTGCCTTTTGAACTCATGCAAACCTTTTTGCCAGATACGTGAGAATCTATGCAGTTATATACAGTCCTCAGCCACAGGGGAGGGCTCACACCTTCTGGCAGACTCTCTGCAGCCAGCCTTGGCACACCAAGCCGAGGAGGTCAAGCACCATTAACCCCAGTGCTCAGCTGGTTCTCGAAGGATTGGCTCTCAGTTGACTGTACCTGCTGAATCTGAATACCTCTTAGCCCTGGGAATGCACAGATGTGCTATTTCAGGTTGACTGGCAGGAGGGGCAAGTATTTTTAGGTTGCTCACTGTGTTTTTGTAGTCAAGAACTGCATGCAAGCACTAAGACTGGGCTAGCATGCCTCACTGAGGGAACGGCCCTGATGAAGGGAGCAGGGAGAGGGTGGGAGTCGTTTTAGGGACAGCTGTGCTTAATGCTCCAACCACGGGAGCATGGAAGAGACCACAGCTCAAAATCAACCCAACATGACTCCAGGGCAGTCACTGCACCCACCTGGCTGTGTCAAGAGGGCGTTCAGGGGTGGTGGGGTGGCCTCTGCCACCCCACTGTGCTCAGCTGTTGAGTTCCCCCAAGAGGTGAGATTCTTTCCTGATGCAGCTCCTGAGTTTCTTCGATTATTTCTAGTCTGGGATGCATTTTTTAGTTCCTCTACTGTAGGAAGACCAAAAACAGAGAAAGTCATCTAGACAGGTCTGTGAGTCACAGTCCACCCTTCCTCCCCTGGCTCTTCACCATCACCCTTTCTAACCTTCCAATGAAAATAGTAGCAGGCTCTGTGATTGCCGCAGAGCCTGCAGGGCATATGCCAGAACTCCGAGGAGCCACATCTCCAAGAGCCTTAGGAGGTCTCTGAATAGTAAAACGTAACACACACTACTTACTCACAAATTTCCTCTTGGCAAACAGGGCTTCCTGGGAACCGTTGAGCACGTAGACCTGCAGTGTATATTCCTTGGTAGGGCTCAGCCCCCCCACTGTGGCTTTGGGAGTCTTGGTTTTCAGCATGACTTCTTGCTCCGAGTCCCCTGAGGTGGGATGAAGCCACAGTTCAGAGCCTGTTAGAGCTTAAATTTAAGCTGACAGTAGCAAAAGCACCGCTGAAATGCCGGGAATGTCTGCCTAGGGACCTCAGTCAACTCTTACTTCTTTTTTTAAATTTTGTGGATCTCTGATTTTCGCTTTTTTTCCTGATCCAACGTTGAGAACGTTTAGGATATTTTTTTTTTAAAATCCCTGATGCATGCCCAAAATGGAAAACCAGTTTGTGCCCAGCATTAGTGCAGCTCTCACCAACTTCTCAAGGAGTTGCTGAGTGGAAAGTCAGTCAGTCTTCAGAGGATAAAGACTTGGCAATTGTTAGTAAATACTGCTTATAAAAACATCCAACCAACTGATGTGCTTGAGGTCATACGTGACAAAATGAGGCAGTGGCTTGGTGTCTCTGGGATCATCACTGGCACGCGGGACTCATCCCAGCCACTCTTGCTGTGCTGTCTCTGCAAGCCCTGTCTCTCTCCAGGGGCAGCTGCTCTCTGGGAAGAGACAGCTCATTTCTGGGGTCAGCACTGCCTCCAGACCCCTCCAGCCATGTCCCACGGTGTTGGGACCTGCCCTGGGTCTGTGATGCCTTGACCAGCCAAGAACTAGGTGATTTCTGCACTGGCACTGCAGTGAGCAGGTGGAGCGAGGCAGCTCTGCAAAGCAGCAGCCAGTTGCTGCACTGTGCTCTCTGCACTGCACAGAACGGAGAGAGGCAAACCAGCTCCTAAACCCCTCTGATTACGAAAGGTCTACAGGCTTGAAATTATGGAGACGGATGTGTTTCTGACCCCGGCATCCCTAAGCTCATGCCTAGGGCTGGAGATGGAGCTCCCAGCCTGCTAAGAGGGAAAGCCTCAGGCACGTGCAGGGCGTGCTGGCGGGGATTCCCTGCATTCCCGGGATGCTCATGGCTCTACTGAGCTGAGACCAGGGGAGGAGCAGGGCAGGGAAGGAATGAGAAACCTCCTGCTCCAGCTCGGGAAACAGGTGGGGGCTAAGCTAAAAGCGGGTGGACGATCACAAGAGCTGTGCCGCATGCACTCTTGCCTGGCAGCTCCCTTCTCCGGCTTGCTGGGAGAGCAGCAGAGACTGAAACCCAAATGCCAGCCAGGGCTAAGGTTGCCTCCAACCATCGCTCCCCACCAAGGGACATCATGTCCTTCCAACACCACCAGGTTCGTTGTCAAAAGTCAGGGAAGCTGTAGCTGGGCTGGGGTAGGGAGCTAAGGGGGCTGAGCTCTGCCACACATGGGGTCAAGGAATTCCACTCCCATGTTCCTGCTGGTGGGGGAAGAGCTGGGAGCTCCCACAGAAGAACCAGACAATGAACCTTTCCTCATCTTTTTTCTCACGCAATTCCAAAGAGCAACATTCTCTGGCTAAGCCTTTCCCGTAGGATAATGAGAGCTGGATTCCATCTCTCTCTTGTGAGCGAGTGACAGGGGGACTGTGCCTGCAGCGATGTGGCACTACAGACTGCTCTCCTGGTGACCCGAAAGACTTCTTGTCTGCACTGTGTGTACAGCTCGATGGAAAGTTTTGACCTAGGTAATCACTTGCAAGCAGAACAACCAGAGGATAATTTTCTCTGCCTTATCCCTGTCACCTTAAGTTCTAAGTAATGCTCTCACCAAAGTCCTGTTGTCCACCAGTCACAACGTGGAGCTCAGTCCTTCACTCATACGTAAACCTCTGCTGGTTCTGTTGTCCAGCGCACCAGCACATACCTGCCATGGGCTTCACCCGAACTTTGTAGCCATTGATGTTCCCTTCTGTCTCTTTCCATTTCATTTGGAGCCTGTCTTCTGAAAGGACAGTGAGTTTAAGCCGGCCTGACCCTGGGGAGGAGAAGATGATCCGTGCTGTTATGGATGCAGTTCTTCCCTCCATACATGCACCCACCAGACACCACAGATGCCACCTCCTCTACAGACATGGGAATGGTTGCAGTGTAGAGGAAACCTTCACCATCTCATGCAAGTCCTCAGCAGCCCCTGACGCTGCACAGCAGCTCCTGCAATCCCCCAGCACCTCTGCCAGGAAACCCTCCACAGGTCACTGCAAACCTGTAGCCTCCACCCTACATGAACAGGAGTTTCTCAGGTGCTCAAATGAGACCTCCATATACATTGCTGCAAACAGGGAAAACAGCCTGCCCGTATTGGTGAAGGCTTTCTCTGCACCCCTCGCATCTTGGAGGACTCTCCTGGAAGATGTCATGCAGACTGTTCTGTTTCAGCAAGTGTGTTTAGTGCCAACATCTGAAACGGGAGGGCAGAAAACAGCCCAAAGGGCTCAGTGAAGCTCCTCAGTGGACTTGGGCTGCTGAGAAATAGACATTCCCCAGCTGATGGATCCCATACTTCTGCAGAAAGACCATTTCAGAGGCAGCTCCAAGGACCAGCTGGGTTTAGAATGAAAAAAAAAAATTTAAAAAAAAATTAAAAAAAGAATAAAAAGAAAGAAAACCTGATAAAGTGTAAATAACTGTTCCTGGCAGCACCGTAACTCATGGGTACCAGCTTGTATCAGTTTGCTGCAGGGAGCAGAAAACTAAATGACAGATCCTGAGGAAAAAAATAGTATCAGACAAGGAAGTAAAAAGAAGAAAGAGCACATTCTCTTATCATCTCCAGATTTCACAGATATCTTTTAAACCCCAGCTAGATGTCTGAACTCATGTGTCACTATTTGAATCAATGATTCCTTGGTAAAACATAGCCGTACTGTCGTGCAGATGTCACCATATGATACTTTTTCACTTGACTGGATATAGGATGGCAACTCAGCAGATTTATTTCCCCTCCTTCCTGACACTGCACCTATAGCTGCCTTTCCAGCAGGCTGCCCTAATTTGCAATGAGTGAGTGCGTTCTTCGCCTATGCACTAGAAGCATCTGCACTCAAATGCCCCCGTCATTTGTAGTTGCTACCAATCTCTTTCCCTTTACCATTACTCACAAAAAAAGCTTAGGGTGACCTGGAGTGTCTGGCTAAGTGCTGGCAAACTGTGTTGCTCAGGACTCCTCAGGTCCCTAATCTGTTTTCACATGATGTCCAGACATCTCCTGACATCTTTGCCCTGAAGTCACAGCCCAGGAAAGCAGTGAGAGCTGGCAGTGAGGACTTGCTAATCTCAGCCCAACATCTGTGCCTTAACCTTTCCTTGCAGAAACTTCCTGCAGGCTGCCCAACAAGCAGATAACTATTTTGGGGAAACAAAGCTGAGATTCACATCTAACCCCTGGCAAATCTGAAGGGGAAGAAAGAAAACGTGGGGAAGAAGGGTGAGGGGCAAAATCAAATCCCAGAATCATGCCTAAAAGAAATGGTAAAAGATCATTGAACAATAAGGGGAATTCATACTTAGATTAAACATGAAGCTGTCTTCTTTTGGCCGAGTGTGGTCCAGCTCCTCAAGAAATCACTCTAGGAGCCCAGAAGCTAAAAAGGCAAGAATGTCCCCAGACAGATGAGGACAGCATCCTCTAAAGCACCATTATGTGCTGGATGCAAATGAACCCCGGTACCATGAAAGCTCCACTGTTCCCCTGCCCTGTGTTGGATGTGCACTGTTTGATGCTGTGACCTTGCTTTCCGGCTGATAGGGAGTTAAGCCCAGATTTAGCTGCAGAGGCTGGTCTGGAAGATACACAGCATGGAGACACGTTTGTCCAAACTCTGAAGTGCCATCACCACTCTAGAAACATTTGTGCTGACCGCTTCCACAGAAGGCTCAAATGGAATACAAATGCAATCCAACACCAGAAAGGCTATGGTGAGGTGCTGTCGGTATTTTCTGCTCATTTATGGCACTATGGGCATGCTATAGGTTACAGGAGGAATGCACCTTATGTGCTTTTTTCTCCAGATGTCGCACCACAGATCATCGATACATCCAAAGTTTCAAGGCACAGGACAAAGGCAGTGACTAACAGAAGCAACGCCCTTTTGCTTCCTGATTTCAAGCTCCATTTGCAGATCACACAAACACCCTTCATTGCTGACACAGGCTGAAATGCAGCCCCGGTGCGAGGGAGCGGCACGCTGAGCTGCTGCCAGTGATGAGCACAGGCTTGGCAGGGTGGGGAGGGATCGAGCTTCTCCCCCCACATGGGTCCCCTGACCTCCCATCGCTCTTCGTGTGTGCGAACAGGCTGTCTGGAGCTTCACCAACAGACACCAGCGCACAGCATCCCCCTGAAATCCTGCGTGTGAGCAGGAATGTCCCTCCCATGCGGTGCCACTGCTGCAGGAAGGGCTCTGGCATGGGCTGGGTGAACCCAGGTGACAGCCGAGCCACCGGGAATGGCCCAGAGCAAGGCAGGCGGGCTCCTTACCTTGGCCCACTCGTCCCCAGACATGGCTCGCCACAGGCAGGCAGGCAAAAAAGAAACAAGTGTGGATCAGCATAGTGACCAGGACCTACAAGAGGGCAAACATCAGGAAGGAGAAGGAAATGTTACATTTCATCATGTCAAAACCCAGATTTTTGCACTCTTAGTTCAGGGACCACAAGCTGAGATCTATAGCTCTATGCCACACCGACAGCACTGGAAGGATGGATGGAGAAGCACATATGAATTTTCCTACAATTCCTAGATATTCTTTTATATTCTTGGTCTCTCCAATACAGCTGTTCAATGCCTTGGACTAGTACTAAACTGTGTTTAGAAACCTGACGGGGAGTAGGCTTTGTTTGCTTTCAGCGTGCTTGGTCCTGGGGATGGGCACTGCTCCCTCAGTAGGATGGGCTCAACAGTGGTACAACAGCTGCTGGGCTCTGCTCTGACCGTGGAAACAGGCAACACTGGCCGAATCACTGGCTAGACATAGATTCCAGAACAACTTCTCATTTAAAGCATACAAGTAATGAATTCCAATTATCATGACCAAAATCAACATAGGTATACAAACGCACAGCACCTTTCTCATGTCCCCGCAAGGCACACACTGATCATGAGGGGGAAAGCATTCAGAGGAGCATTCTTTGGCAGACAGACTCCTTACACCGCAGATGTAATGACCCTGTAGTCGCTGTGATAAAGCAGTTATGCTGCAGGAGGGGTAGGTCAGTTTATATGTCAGCCGTTCAGAACCGAGGGGTTTATTTCTTATTTCACGGTGGAGTTCCCGAGAAGCTGCATTCAGGACTTGCTGGGATAGTCCTGTTTGAACTTGTTCACCTGAACAGACTGTAAACAGATGCAGCTACAGACTTAATCATGGCAGAGGGTCAGTTTGGCTTAGAAGTAACTTCTGCAGCGTTGACAAAACCGGCTGGCTACAGCCAGCCAGCCTACAGCCCACGGACCTCCAGTACCTTCAGCTATCTCTGCTGGCCTGGCTTTCAGTTTTGTTGAGTTTGGGTTGGAAATGTCAGCTCAGCATAGAACCCCCCTGATGGAAACAGTGCCTCTCCCTCGTCTCAGTCTCAAGACACCAGGTTTTAAACATACACTGTTGGCCTTCTGCAACGCATCATTGGCATCTGTCATTTTTGTGCTACGTATTTCAGCCTTATTGCTTTTGGCAGAACCAGACCATACACAGGTTTCCTCCACTGCTGTCTGCAGTGACATTTCACTTCTATTCATTGTGATGGACAGGTATTTAGAAGCTCCTGGCAAATGCCTATTTCCCTTCAAATACGTCAGCTTTTTAGCAATTTCAAGGAAAAATAAATATGCACATGAGTGACCCAGCCATGATCTCCTGGGGTTTAAATCAGTTCTAAATGCTGTAAGAACGAATGGAAAAATATGCAAGTTATAACAGGGAGATGTTAACTCAGTCTGTGATTTATTTATCTTTTTGATTGAAGATCAGGTTATACAGAACAACTGCAGTGTAACTAAAGCCCTTAGCCATGGGAAACACTTGTGCTTTTTTTCCAGCTAATAAAATGAAGTCATTGCTTATAAAAAAGAGCAAACATTTTACAGGTGGGTTTTCAGAATCTGACTGCCACCTCCAGAAAAGCCAAGCCTGCCCTGGCTGCAGAGGTACGTCTACCAAACAACAGCAAAAAGTCTGCATTTTTGAAAAATTCCCCAAACCAAAAGTTCATCTGTGGCATTTTGCAATGCCACCCAAACTGCTCTTGATTTCCTTGCAGCTTCCCCGTGGCTCTGCTGGCCAACAGGATGTCAAACTCTGGCAAAACCACTGGATTGTGTATGATCTTTTTATGTTAACCAGGGTTATATGGGATGCAAAGCCCAGTGAAAGGAATACACGGGCTTCTCCAGCCTGCACTGAACTAGGGTCTGATTCAGCCGAGAGCTCCCACCCCTATGTGCCAGTAAGGACGAGTTCAGTGTTAAACTTTCATTTATAATTAAATATATATATATATATATATATAAAAATTCAGTAAGTCCCCAGGGTGTGGATCTTTACTGCGACTAAAACAAGGAACAGGGACTTCAGCTCTTCTTCCAAGCTCAAGAGGCAAACCCATCGCTATTTTGCCTCTTCTCCAACTGTCATTTTCCTAGCGGTAAAGCAGGAGTAACAAATGCACCTGTTTGAAGTGGTGGAAGATACACGGCTGGAGGAGCTCTCTTTCCCCCACCTTGCCGAGCTCCTTCTCTACAGGTTGCCTGCTGGACCCCAAGCCCTCACCCTGGGCCTCTGTGGTCCCTTCCCACCCATTTCTGCCCTCACTGGTGCCACCAGCCAGACAGGCTGAGCTGTGGACCCTGGGACTGAGGGGACCACAGTGACATCAGCCTGCTGGCGGGCAGGGAGCCTCCGGCACGCCGATCTCTCTCTCCCATTACTCATCCAAGGAAGGAATTTGGAGCCAGCAACACATGCAGCATGTGGTGAGTATTTCCAGGGCCTGGAAAAAGGGTCGGGGGGGATGACACACTACTTCCCGCTTGCCCCAGCTGCATGTTCAGAGGGGATTTGGAGGTTAAGGCAGTCAGGGATCCCCTTATTTGTACAGGAAATTTTAAAACGCTTTAATTATAGAAAAAAATATATATTAAAAAAAATCAAAAACTGCCGCATAGTTACATCAGCATAACTAAAAGTGGGGGTTCGGGGGCACTGTGAATTATTGCCACAGTTCAGGGAGATTTGCTCATCCCAGAGGTCATCCCCGCCTCCATGCAGGAGGGCTGGCAGGAGCAATGTCACCGCACAGCCGGGACAGCCCTGTGGCAGGAACCAGCCACCTGCCCGCGGCAGCCAGTGCAGGGAGCAGATCTGCCCCATGCTCCGAGTACTTTGCTAGCTAAAGCACCTAAAACAGACTAAAAAAAAACCCACTTCATCAGCTGTTTTCTATTTTCTCCTGGAAATCTGTGTTTCAGTGCCACTACTGAACAAAAACTCACAGTTATTCCAGCAGCAGCTTCAAAAAAGTAAGGCACAAGTTTCACTTCTAGGCTGAGCCTTTGCAGCTCCCCACAGCTGGTGGTACAGCCCCACTCCACACCTCCAGGTGGGAAAAACCCACCCAGACAGCTGCCACGGCAAACAAACCCCTCCAAGTACTGTCCTCTCTAGTAACAATTTCCAGCAACTTGTGTACTGTTAACCACAAAACAGAGGAATGAAAAACCAAACCATCAAACAAATTGCATTTCTCACAGCCATCACTCCAAAAGAATTGCTAAATCAGTCCCAGCAATATTTAGACCCAACCTGCAGTGAACGTAAGTCTTGAAGCTACTTCACCATAAGAGGATGAGACCTGCCAGCCCTGTGCAGCATCGGCAGTGCTGCCCAGGCTGAGCTGCACTAGCTCCAAGTTTCCCAGAGAGCAAAACCCTGCAGAAGTTCACAGCTCTTCCAATACCCACGCGTGCCCCAAAACCACACAGCCCCTCCTCGGCATCCCCGCAAACCGAGCCCTGAAAAGGAATGAACCACAGACCTCTGCAGAGCGGCACGGTTTTCCCTGGAGTCAGCCTGGGAGGTGCGATGAATCCAGCTACATTCTTAAATTGGGGGAGAAGCAGCCCTGGCGCCTCATCTGTTCCTCAGCGTGATCAGAGATTTCAATTCCCAGACGTCAGGAGGGATAAAGAAGGGGAGGGAGAGCAGGGGGAGAGGGACAGCGGCTCCCCCACCTCCCTCTCACCACGCAGCAGAGAGCACTGCTTGGCTCCTACGTGCAGCTAAATAAAGCATGCACAAAAAGCAAGAGACTCCTTCTATGAAAAACAGTAAATAGGGTTTTTTTAGTGGTTTTGCTAACTAAATACTAAATATATGTCTAGGAAGCTGCACACTGATTTCCTAGAGCGCAGCAACAAGTTGTGGCTCCCGCCCACTGTCAGACTCCCAGGGATGAAGTCAGTCCAGCCCCATTCACATCCCATTAAATATTTTTGAGAGCCCGGCGTTTGCACTGAAAGCAAATTGCATTGCATTTGTTTAAGGAAATTAAGCACATCTGTAAGTTTTGCAAGGCCAGAGGCTGAATCATGAACTGGAGCTCAATGGTGCTGCAGACTTCCCAGCTGTGGGACACAGCCCTGACCTCCACCGGTATGTGGTCCCTGGCCCTGGGAGCACCTGGAAGAGCCATCCAGCTTCACGCCAGAACCTTTCCTGGAAGATTTTGTCCTCACTGCCAGGATGGAACAACTGACAGCGGCATTTCTCATTGCGAATGGAGGGCAAATTTTCAGCTGCATCTCCAGGGATCGTCAACATCAGTCCCCACTGCAACAGGATGAGCTGCAAGAAACTTGCAATTGCCATTTGATGGGAAACACAGAGACATTTGAAAGTTAGATGAAAAAAACCCCCACATAATCATAGTTTTCAAATATTTTGCACAATAAACAAACATTTGGTAGTTCACTGCAGGTTTGTTTTGTAATCTAGTAAGTATTTAAAAGCATCACTATATACAGCACAAAGGATAACACCCAAATGAAGCACTTAAATCTCATTAAAGCAAAACATGGAGCATTTGGTACCCTGTGGAGAGGAGGTTGTCGCTGCCCTGTATGTAAACACCACAAATTACCTCTCCTGTAATTCCTACCGGATTTCAGTAGTTGCTCAGATTTGCTACAATTTGAAGCTCAGAGAAGGTGAGAAAGGGAAGAGCACAGATCTCCTGTATTTCACTTGCAGGGAATTCAGATCCAGAGCTAAAATTCATGCCCTGTTTACCTCAGAAAACTCTGGAGCTGTTTCCAGTGCTTATGTTCAGGCTGTTGCTTTCTGGCCCACCTTTCCCAAGGTGCCCACACAAGGCTGCAGTCTCCTGGCTTGGACTTCAGTTCAAGCCCAGGGCTCTGGGTTGAACCCTGGAGCCAGCACAGGCACCCAAGCCCTCCCCGAACAGCCACACAAAACAGAATTTAAAAAGCAAAAAGGCAGATGGGTGCTGCTTCGCTTGTGCACTGGATAGCTGGCAATAACAACTGTAAGCATATTGACAAACAGCTTAAAAACCTGTCTGGTTTCACTTAGGGGCTGGGAGGACCCCGGTGGATTATCAATGCAAACATCTTGTTTGGACCATGTCCCAGGAACGCTGTGCTCCAAGTAGTCTGATCACCTCTGCACCAGTGCTGGGGGAGCACACATCCCTTTCTACCCAGGGAAAAAAGAGACAGACAGCAGTAATGCAATACCTAATATACAGCTGACACCAGATTTTCCAAGAAATTCAGCTCCCACTTTAACACAAATCAAAATTACTTTTTGTTGTTGTTTGGTATGGGGGTTTTTGGGGTTTTTTTTTAAAGACTTGGTGGGTGGCCAAAAGAGCTGCACTGAAGGACCTGCCCTAAGCAAGAGTGCTGGAAATCACCCTCCTGTATGCACAGCATTGCAGGTGGATCACACGCAGGATGCTCTGTGAACTGGAAAGCAAGAAAACTCCCCACTTTCTTGTTGTTACCTGTTATTCTAAATTTAATTCACTTTCGGAGTAGTCTGAGTATGAATATTCTGCATTGCCTGCAAACGCAATCACCCTGGGAGCAGCAGGGTCCGGGGGCTGGATGCTGGTGGATCTCGCCCATTTCTCGTCCCTCCCAGAGCCACGCTCAGGCTGGGACACATTTCCTTTTGGACAGACACTGCTTAGGCTCCCCTTGCCCCTGCTGCCTCCTGTCACTAGGCTGGCAGCAGCCTAGGATGTTTGGGACCTTTGCCTGGCTCCATGCCGAGGTGAAGCTGCTTAATGGATTTAAGCATTACGAGGAGCTGGGGGCACAAAAAGCACAATGGTGGGAGCCTCACCTCTTCAGGAAACAGCCGGGAAGAGCAACCAGCCCTGGCTGTGAGCGTGGCCAAGCCAAAGAGTAGAAGGAGCCTTGTACTTTCCCTACAAGGAAGCATACATTGTTGTATTCATTCCCTTATTTTCTTGACAGTCGATGGCATGGCTTATGGGACCATCTGGAAAGCACGTTGTGTTCTTGGTAGACTGCAGACAACTCAGGGGAGCTCAGACGTACTCACTTGCTTGGTATCAAACTTCTTGCTGCTTAACAGCTGTACCAGCTGTACCACCTTAGACCTGTTCTAAAGCTTGGTTTCACGATGTGCTGAACTCTCCCACTGGCATTAAAAAAGAGCTGCAAGAGCTTAGACCCTCTCAAGATGAGGTAGAGCCAAATATTTCAACAACATCAAAATCCGAGACTTGCCCATTAGAATGTATTTATTTGAAAATATATTAAATGCCTGGCTAACATTTCACAGTGAATGGTCAGGCTTGGTCCCCCCAACAGTCCATCCCTGCCCACGGAGCGCCCTGCCTTTCCAGACAGCAGTGGGATGAGACTTCACTCATTCAATGGCTTCCATGACTTCCAGCACGAGAGTTCGTGGCCCTGTCATGATGAGGCTGCTGATGGTCTGGTAGTCCAGATGCAAAACATACATACCATTCACTGAGAAAACAAACTGGCACACCTGCAAGGAGAGGAGGGGCAGGTAACCTTCGGTTGACGTCTTCATGGCAACTTCTACCTGTGACTGACTACAGCCAGAAGCTGCAATTGCAAATAACTTGCTACAAAATTCTGCAAACCCTAAAGCATTACCACTCCATAAGCTACATTAATAATCACTGTGCTACAATCACTATATCATAAAAAAGGGACCAAAGGGATTTAGACTGTGAGCTAACAGAGAAAAGAAAAAAAAAAGAAAAAAAAAAGATTAATTTATGAGCAGTGGTTCATTTCACAGATGGAAATGAGGCACAATATTAACATCTAGCAATCTGGTAGCAAATGAGATTAGGTAAGGAGAAATTAACTGGGCTCTTGAGTAAATGAAACAAATTCATCTATCCCCTTCCAATCCTGCCTGAAGCAAACAAGGAGTCACACTCTGCCTCTGAAGAATCCCATTATTTCAAATATCCATCTGACTTTAGACTTATATCAGCTTGTAGAAATTATTCCCTTGCTGCTGGGGTTTTCATAGGGAACTGTGAAACTCAACATTCCTTTCGCTCACGCCTAAAGCACTACACACAAACCCCGTACATGCCTGGGTATAAAATGAGTTTCAAGCCCTCAGTTCATTTCACCTGAGCTGGAAATACTGGAAGTTACTTGATGAATAAAATCAAGGCATCAGTCTGAGGTTATTAAGCTTTCATGTAGGTGGAGGACAGTTCCACACACAGCTACACTGTTAATAGCAGAGAAACACAAAATGCATTGCAAGGGTCTGCTCCTTCCCTGCTTCACCGGGGTTATATATACTTACTGGACTGAACTGGGAATTCTCTGCTGTTTTTTCTTTTTAGTAGCTCAAACAGTTTCAACAGCTCCAAAGTCTGCCATGGGGACAGTTTCATTTTGACAGGTTTTTTTAAGTTTTAGCTGCCCACAGCCCCTGTGCTGCCCTGGCAAAAGGCAAACGTGCCACCATGCAGCCACACACAGGGCGCTCTGCCTGCAGAGAGCATCCCTCCCTCCACCTCTCATGGCACTGCCAGAGCTCCACACACCGACTCCATTGGATTGATCTCCACTGCAGGAGGTGGGATTGTCACAGAGGATGTGTTCAGTTCAAAAGGCTCAAGCAGAACAGAACTTCTGCCTCCTGTTCAGTCACCAAGAGTGAGAAGTACCTTCATCCCTGCAGCAGCAGCGGGTCCTCCTGGGTCCACTGCCTGGATGTGGCAAGGTCTTCCTCCTCGGACCACAAACCCCCAGCCCACCGCATCCCCCACAATCTACAAGCAGAAAAAAAGGTTTTTAAGAACTAAGGGACTGGATAGAGAACATGCAACAGTTCCTAGCGAGATGGAGAGCTTTGCTCCTGATCTGCAGTGGGTAGGAAAGGGCTGTGCATCAAGTGGGACACAGCACCACAGATTAATTGCCCTCTGCAAAGCTGCTTTCTGATTAATAGTCCCTGTGAGCAAGTGCAGAAGAGTCAAGCACAGGCAGCATGAAGCTGAAGTGCAAGGCATGCACCAAGAACACGTTGAGAACATTTCCAGAGCACGCGTGTGGTGCCCTTTCCTTGACCCAGGAGAGCATTTCTAGGGTGGAAGTAGCCACTCTTCATTTTTCCCCACTCTGATCTTGGTCTGTCAGAGCAGTTTGCTGTGATACTGTGGCCATCTGATGTGACTAAAAGAGAAAAGGAATTCCCAAAGGACTTTGTGCATTACCCATATAAATAAATAACAGCAACTGCACAGCTAAGCAGAAGGAAATGAGCCATGAAGGGCCCAGGCTGGCAGAGTTGAAGGGCAGGGCAAGAGCATTCAGGAGGAGAATGAACGGCATGTCCTCAAACATGCCACACTAATCACCAGCTTTATTTTTCTTGCTCATTCCCACCAATTTCTACAGCACAGTTAATTTGAGAACCTGATCCACAGCTCCTCTGTAATCCCACCTGTGTCAAACCAGTATGGCAAGACAGCTTTCATGCTTCCTAAACTGGCCGCTGTGAGATTCCCCATTTCAAAGGCAGGCAGGAAAGGGCTGAGAAGTTTTTCACAAAAATAAACAAGCACAATAAGCTCCGCAGGGCAGGAACTGTCTTGCAACATTCCCACCCAGCACCCACCAGCCCTGCCTTGACTAGTCCTACAGCTTTAGAAATAACTAGAAAAGTAAAATCTCAAAACTCAGGTTGTCTGCAGCATCGTGGAGATTTTGCACTGTCTCTGTTTTATCCATGAAAAAGCCCATTATAAGAAAGGCAAGAGTGGCCCTTGGATGTTCCCTGTTCAGCGATGCTCTGTCAGATGCTGATGGATCATGTCAACACGTCTAAGCTGCAGCAGGAGCCTGAAAGATGCATGAAGCTGCACACCACCCTGTGTGACACAGAGGACGAGTGTCAGTCTCAATTGTCACCAGCCTTCACCGATTCTACAGTTTGCATGGAGCTGGATGCGACATAAATGGAAGGTTTTCTGTCCAGGAAACATTCGCTTTCCTGATCTAGCCCTTTGATATACATCAAACTGAAGCAGGGGCTGCGCACATTTTCACCCACAAGAATATCTGAAGGCACCAACCCACTGAGGCTCAGTGAGAAAGAGATGATGTGACATGCACCCAAAGTTTCACCGCAAAGCGGCCAGAGCAGCAGGCAGAGTTATCTAAGAGCAGGCAGCGCGCTCGCTGCCGTTGGGTTAGCAGTACCGTTCGCCAGGGTCACTTACAGTCAGTGTTTTCTTGATGTAGGGGGCCCCAGGGGACAGGAGCTCTTCATTGGTGACGGGTCTCTTTAACACTAGGGCAGAAGGCGACAGATCCTGTCAGAACCAAGGGTTTCATGCAGCAAAGTGCCTAACGAGGCAGCCTGGGGATTACCATGGGCTGGAGAGCAGATGTTAGAACCAGCACAGTTACCACACAGAGAAATCGTTACATTCATCTCAATGTTTTTCAAAACACTTGCACAACTTTTCAAATGAAGCCTCAGAGGTGAGGCTGAGCCTCTCGCAAGTCCCCAAGCCGAGAGGGGCTGGGTTTGGACCTGAGGCTCAAGCTAGCCCCTGCCCTGAAGGGACAGCTCTGTCCTGTGCAACAGCAGGCCAATGCAGAAGCCCAGACCTGATTTGGGGTTGCATTCAGCCACAGGAGGGAATACCAACGTAGGAGCAGTGCTGAAGTAGGGGTTGGAGTTTCCAGCGAGGGAAGTGATGCTGCTCCTTCGAACCGCTGAGACGATTTTGATCTCCTTGTTGGTTTGGACTGAAAGAGGCAGAAATAACAATTACCCAAGGAAGGAACAGACTAGTTTAAAATAACAAACATCCTCCACCAGCCTGGCCCACACCTGAAAGGTGAGCATGCACTGAAGATGGCATTTAATAGCTTCGAAGAAAGATCAAGAGCTGAGTTGATGGTAAGCTGAGTTATTTTCCCTAGATGGGGAGCTGTGATAAAGACTGTTGCTGCATCGGGACATCTACCACAAACCAGTGGGATAGGTGGTCACTCCATGGGAACCCTGGAGGAACAAACACCCTACACTCTGCTGGAGCAGCACCCTCGGCTCTGAGGTACTCTGGTAACGTAACCCCTGCTTTCATACCCCTCTACAAATACATCCACAGTTACCAGAGAGAAAGCTGGTGTTGCCTGGCTCCGGGTTGAGCTTGCGAAGACAGAAGGGGCTGTCCGGGCTCTCGGAGAGGGTGCGAGAAGAGTTCTCATTGAGTAACTCTGTGAGACGGCGCCTCCGTCGAAAGTTGATCCAGAATTGGTAGAGGATGTCACTGTCAAAGAAGTGATGCCTATTGGAGACTAGGAGAGAGCAGGGAGAAGGGAGAGGCTGAGGAGGTGTGAAAAATACATAGCAAATATACCAAGGGACCCAGATGAATTTCTTTTAACGTCTGTGTGTTCTGCTGCAGTTTTTCTGACTGTTTGAGAATGCTCCTTGCAGGGAAGGAGGACCAGCAGGGCCACCTCCCCGAGAGATGTCATCTCCCAGAGGTGAACCACCGAGTCTCAGCCCTCCACCTGCCCCTGTCCCAAGCCATTCAGAGGATTCCCCGCCTTCGGAATTGAAAGCTTAATTCCTCCAGATGGTTATGATCTCCAGCCAAGCCGGGCTGAACATTACGTCCTCGCAACCCAGCCCTCCAAACCCAGGGGTGCATCCCACTCCTGCAGCCGGAGGCTTTGAAGAACTGAAGAGCAATAGCTCAGATTTCAGCTCAAAGCCTTTGTGGGTGGTGGAAGATTGCTCCAATTTCAAAGGTCACCAGCTCCAAACATAGAACTAAAAGGCCCCGTTGCCATCTCCAAGTGGGCACTTGACCAGCACTTGTTGCATGACATGAATGGGGATTTGTTCTTAGCACAGCCTTGACAGCTATGCTTATCTCTTGCTTTCCACCCTCGCTCACCATGCTGAATGATCCCATGCTCCAGCAGCGCCCGGCCCAGCTCCACCGCTTCCTTTCGGTTCTCTACTTCTCCCTCCTGAACAAGCCAGTCGATCATTTCACAGCCCAGGAAAGTCCTCTGGTACTTGACTGAATTCTCCTCTCTCACCTTCAGAATTGACCCTTCCACGCTCACCAGCCTGGCACAGAGGTGGGACAAGCTCCGTGACGCTGCACAGCCCTGCCGGCCCCGCGGGCTGCTGCCGGCCAAAGCAAGGAGCAAGGCCAAGAGAAGCGGGTAAAGCGTTAAAGCCAAAACACTGCTGCCTGGGAGCAGTGGGAAGAAAGGGAGAAACGCAGTGCCGCAGTCAGGCAGCTTTGTAAATCCTTGTGACAGCAGAGGAAGCAGCTTCAGCAAAACCAGTTCAGCTGCAGCCTCAGCTAAAGACCGCAGATGAAAGCCAAGCAAGCAGCCGGTGCGTGCAACAAATGGCAGGCAGTCCGAACTGATGGAGAAGGTGTCTGTTAGTAAACACATACTCAGTTTGCAACATGGGAGAGCTAAATCCAGTGTCTCCACGAGAGGGTGCAGCGGGCTCGGCTGTGAGACACGCTGGATGCTCTCGCTGGCCACCACCGCCCAGCAGAAGCGAAGTAGAAGGGATGTGCATCTGCCAGAGGCACAGGGAGACATCCGAAATCACCGCGTGCCTGCCTGAAGGACTTCTCCCTCAGTGCCAGGTTGTGGATCTGATTGCCAGGGTCTGAGGGCAGACGTGATGCGAGGAGGATGCTAAAGGAACCAGGTCCGGAGCTTGGTCTGTGGCTGAAGCCAGTCTAAGAAAATGACTCATGAGGTGCCCGGCTAGACGGCTTGGATTTAGAACCAGAACTAATAAAGACAAAGAAAACTAAACACTTGAAGGTGGAAGGAGTTTTCCTTACTGTCTGAGAATTAGTTTTTCTGTTACAGATTTTGCAGATAGGCTAAGTGAGGTGGCGGGATCCAGGTCCCTGGGGGCCCTGAGGGTGCTATACCCTGCTGATTTTGGTGGCAAGTTAGTCCTAGCAGTGCTGATGGAAGCAGCTCACGCAGGGAGGCTGGGGGGCTGCTGGGAACAGCCATTGTGCCCATCCCAGGAGCACTCACACTGCAGATAGCACTCTAGCACTTCCCCAGGCTGGACCCCAGAACCCACAGTTGGGTTGGAGCCCCTGAAAGCATCCATAGGTTCTGAGTACAACTTCTGCCCCAGCCCCAAAGAAGCCAGTTGTCCTGCAGCTGCGACACGGCTCAGGAAACAGCATTTCCCAGTGCTACAGCATGGGGTACCGAGAAGGCAGAGAAAAGGCAGCTGTAGGGGTGGCTCCCAGCCGTAGAGCATCATCAGCAAGCACAGTCCCAGCGCCCCATGCAGAGAGCTGTTTTGCAGGGGAAGGACTTACGTACTTCTCGTAAAGACTCTGGCCTCTCATGAACACCTTCACATCCTTGCTGAGAGGGAAGGTCCCATCATCCTTGCGGAAGCGATACAGCAGCTTGGCATCCTTGTAGTCCGAGTGCTCGTCGCAGACTGGAAGGGGTTCAGAGCAGGGATGTCAGTGCTGCAGGCAGCTGTCGGTCCGTAAGGGACAGACAGAGCTGCACAGACTCGGCAGGGTATAATTCGAGGTTAAAAGCTCTGGGGGCTGCATGTGATGTCCTTCTCTATGCCCCTCATATCACGGAGCAACCAGAAGCTGAGCCTTCGGTCCCCATATGAGCTGCTTGTGAGTGCCTACAGCCCGTGCTGCTGGGAGAGGTCAGTCCCACTGAACAGACAGGGGAAAGCCTGAGTTTGCATCCACATTTTGATCCAGACACTAAAATGTTAATTAGAACAAACAAGGAAATTTTTTTGAATTTAATTTAAATGGTGATGCTTTGCTTTAGACTAAAAGAGAACAAACAGAATTGTCTCAATCAGTCTTTTTAAGAAAGACATAGCCACATGTAAGTAGACTTGGAGGACAGGAGCAAAAAAACCCAACCCTCGCTTCATCCAAAAATGCTATAAAATCACCTCTGTCCCTGCCAAAATTACTTGTTAGCCAAAACATATAATGCCACCAACTTTTCCACACCCTTTTGTGCCAACCCTGCTCAATACATTTGCATGGCAAACTGACCTCAAGAGAGAAATTTTTCTTCAGAGCTAGATGCATACAACTGGAATAATCAAATCTGTATGAAAAGCCTCTGTTTAACCTTGGGGATAAGCACAGAGTCTGTAAATGCATGGCCGTTAAGTGCATGCAACATTTAGCAGGTAAATATTTGGGATACAACTTTGAGATAAGCTTGCCTGAAACAGATTCCTAGACTACGAGTCAATAAAAGCCAAAACCACAAACCAAACCAACAAAAACAGCCCCCAAAACATCACAGTCCAGCTCTTAAATTAGTCAGCCTGCCTTTCTTCAGGTCCATCTGTTTGAAGCAAGAAGGAGAAACTTCATCAATAAAAAAAAAAAATAATAAATAAATAAATAAAAAAAAGAGTAAAGAATATGCCTGGAAAAACAAAGAAAAATGAAAAAAAATACCCACAAAGATTTCCTCGCTAAAGTAATGTAAAGTGAAATTCAAAAAACACAAAATACTTCTTGTGAAAATGTTAACACTTGTTCATTCTGAGCAGACTGGCAAAGCTTCACCCCCTTTTGGCAAGCAGCAAAATGCTATAAACTGCCAGCCTATCTCAGGTTCATCGTTCCTCCTGAGTGGCTGTCTGGGTGCGAAATCGGGATGCTGAAGCCCATGACTCACCAAGCAAGAAGGCAGGTCTGGAAGGTTGTTTTAAAAGGCAAAAGTTTGCATCTTCTTAACTCCAAGGAGCAATGATTCAGACGACATTGCAATTGGGAATTAAGCGCAAAACCTTCTGCGCCCATGGAAAACCTAAGTGTTTTTGCTGTTTGAAGACCAATTTCAATCTGCTTCCAGCACGTAACAGAATAACGGCTCAAACCACATCAGACCCTTAAGAGGCAGCGCAGACAATGATCTCCATGAGATAATTACTGTCTCCTGGATCCCAGTGGAGAAAAGGGGAAGAACTGGGACAGCCTCTTGCAAAGCACTTTGCACGGTGCTGCGGTAGCTGGCAGTCCTGTTTCCACAGGACTAACAGAAATTCGTGGTCACAAGGCAAGTTGGAGAGTCAACTACTGTGTCCTGCCAGGAATTACCGCAGAAGCAGAAGGGATGTGTCCGTGATAAGCAATCAAAACAGCACTGGTATCCAGTACTGCCCAGGTTTAATTTAAATGGATTTATTTGAAACCGTTGGCTGGACAGATGGAAAAAATAATCAGTTTTAAGTGTTAATGGTTAACTGAGAACTCACTGCTTCAGCTTTATGCTTTCGTGATAAAGCACAGCAGCAGTTTATTTTTATTCAAGGCAGCTTAATGTAAAGGGCATTAACCTCAGCAAGTAGCAGATGGCGACAGAGAGTGTTTGCATTGCAGTGGTCAAAGGCAGCTATTTCTGGACCCTGGAGGAGAGGGGGGAAGAGAGGGCTGGGTTTGGTGTGTTTGCCATCTGCTTCTGGCTCCTCAGCTGCATCCTCTGGTGACAAGCTGCCACCCAGCGCCAGGCTACCACCGCCCGTGTCCCAGGGACTTGGGAGCACCAGAGCTCAGCCACGGGTCAGCAGCAATTCCCACCGAGGGCTGCACCGTCCGAGGCTGGTTGGTCATCCAGGGATTTTGATTCTGTTTGGGCCTCGAAATCCCAGAGAGGAGCAGCTCTTCACCGGTCTGAAGCATGGATTTCCCGCTGTTGTAGCGGGACCGAGGGCTGGACCTCGGGGATTGCTCTGCAGCTCCGGGACAGGCACAGGCCACACCACATGACCTGAGCTAATCCAAACACTGCTGAAAGTTCCAAATAATTTTTAAAGAGAAAAAAGCCTGAATACTTGAAGCATCAAGCTGCTTTCCCCTGACTCCCCTCCTTTCGTTGTTTTTTTCCTTTGGGGGGGGGAGTATTATTATTATTATTTTTCCTTTTAACAGGTTCCATGGACAAGCCTTTGAAATGGCATACTGCTTCAGCCCATTTACAGGTACTGGATTACTTCCCACTTCAAGTGATGTGGGCTCCACACCCCTACTTGTCTCACCTCAGCATGGATGGGGAAAACTGAGGAGTGCTGGGTTCTTACGGTAAGAAAAAAAGAATTTTCCTGCAGATGCGAAGCCTGTGCTATAATTCAACTTCCACTTCTGCATGACACAAACATGAGCTAGACCACCTTCTGTAAAAATATCCACCACTGGCTGCCAATGCAGTTGCTGCAGGGCAATACAGGTCAGGCATTCCTCAACTTGCTTTTGAATAAAGACACCTCAGATGCTGGTCTGTCTGTGGGCAGGGACCTGGCCCATCCCCCAAAGCAATGCAGCTTCACCCAGCCCCACACAGCCTCTTGCCTGCCCATCACCTCCCAGCTTCTCCAGGAGCCCTCGCCCACAGGAGGTCGTGAGCAGGGACCTGACCACGTTGCCATATCCCAGGCTGATGGACACACACGGTGACCAGACATGGAGCCCCTCCCCAGGGAAGCTCCGCGGGCAGCAGAGAAACCCACACACCGTGATGAATGATGTAATGGTCCATTAGCTTCTGCATGAGGCGGATGCCCGTCTCTCGGTCTGGTGCTTCTTTGTGGTCGATCAGCCAGTCTGTGAGCTCCTTCGCCACGAAGCAGTTTGGGTACGTTCGGAGATGGTAACGTCGGTCCTTAATGAGCTTCCCATCGTGGAGGCGAAGCCTAGAGAGAAAGCCAGCCATTGAGCAGAGCTGGCGTTACAGGGGAACTTGGGTCCAATAGCCCAGCATCTGCCCAGCCTGGAGAAACCAAGGATGATTTGGGACTTCTGGCAAGCACCCAGCGCCTTATAAATTCGACCAAACCTCTTGGCTTTGCAAAACTGCATCAGTTAATCCTAGGGAGCCTCTCCCTCATCCCCTTCTTGCCTCCTTATCACTACACAGATTATGTAATTGCCTGCACCAGACTTAGTCTGAGCCATACGTGTCTTTTTGTTCTAAGCAAGCCTCTAAAAAATACACAGCAGCTAACTGAAGCTTGTGAAGAAGGGCCAAAACCCAGGGAGGGGGTGGGGAATAGTAGTACATAGATTTGTCATCTTGGCATGATTTTGTGTCTAGTTCTTCCCAATAACCATGAAAGCAGGAATGTAGCTGCCCCCAGGACAAAGTCTTAGTCATAGCTCGGGGTGGGAGCAGCAATGGGAGCAGCAACAGGAGCAGCGATGGGAGCACTCCTTTCTCCCGCGTGTGTCTAAGAGACAAGTGCCAGCTGATCCTATGCACTACCTACTAATCCATGTACCTACCATTTCACAGCAGCGGACAACAGCCCTGACATTTTCTGGTTCAAACTGGGATAGATTGGGACAGAGTTTACCAAAACAACAACCGCCCTACGCTGCAAACCCTGACGTGACAGCCAGCCTGTGACTCCAACAGAAAGATACACCTGGATGAAGGTTACTCAGGTGAGTACGGCTTTGACTTTTTAAAAGGGCCTTAACAACCGAGCAAGCTACAGAGATCTTATGTGTTCCAGCCAAAGCCAACTCAACTTGGCAGGAGATCTGTCCGGGAGCCAAACCTTTGCCCTGTAGCCATGACTGTTCCCAAAATACTAACCTTGGAAAACGCCCCGTGCATGCAGCAGACTCAGAGATATTAATTAAATAACTCCTCTGTAACTCCAGGATGTTTCTGGTTTCAAATTATTCATTTCAACTCCTCGTTTTGCCTTGGGCCAATATATTTTACAACGGCATTAATCACTGCAGCCTTTCTTTATTCCGTGCTTCAAGTTCTTTTGTTCTTTTTGAAGCAGGTATGCGTACGACACAGCACATTGGACAACAGTTTCAGGCACCATACAAGAAGTTTTAAATATCCTAAAAATCTCTTAGATAATAATGGATTATCCTATATTGTAGGATTTACAAATACCAGAGTCTCAAAAGTCTTAAGATAAAACCTTTTATTGGGTGAAGAATGAGTAATTGATTGTTGTAATTAATGTTAAGGCTACTGTGAGCCAATATAATTCTTAACAGATATTGTCAGAGCTTCCTGGTAACTGAAACACTGACCCAAAGGCTCGTGCAGAACCAGCTCCTGGCCTTGCCTCCAGACCCCTCCCTCACATACTGGGGTCTATATGCGGCGTTTTACTCCCTTTACCTGGAAGGCTCCTTCCCACGCGTGACCAGCAGTTGCCCTGCGTATGGGTTTTACCTGAAGAGAAAGCCCACAGACAGCTGCCTGCTGGTTTTAGAGTTTTTAGCATTTTCCCTTCCTTTATTTCACAGTTCACTGTCAAAATGCAACCAGACAGAGTCAGCAAATGGAGAGGCTCCCCATCCAGCATCCCTCTGCTACAGGAGAAGACAGTCAGTCATTTTTTATATTCTTTCTTTATAATCAGCAAGTGGGATGCCACTTTAGAGGTGTGTTTGGCAGAGATAAGAAATGTACCAAGAGTATTCTATCGCTATCAACAGTCTGCAGGAGCCTATAAAGGCTATATATATACACTCATACACACACACACATATATAGACACACATATATACACACACTCCTTCACCCACAATAACACACAGACCATAATCAAACAAGGCTTGACTAGAAACTGGCTGGGAGAATATTATTTCCCTTCTAGGTCTATTTTTATCACATTTCAGAGTACTGCAGAAAGTACACGGGTCCTGGGGGAAGGAGAAAAGAAAAAAGATTTTCAGTAAAAAATACTACTAAAACCTAGGATTTAATATATATATACACACACACACACACATATTTTGAAACTATTCCGTCGGGCACAATTGCTAGGACAGGAATGAAGTGGTATTTAAGCACCTCTGGAGCAGCAGCATCTTGGACCCTCATGGGCTGTTTTAAGGTTGTGACAAGTTTGCCCTCTTGCCTGCAGACCCAGGGCAGTGGAAGATGCACAGCTCAAGTGTCCTGGTGGTCTTTTCACTTTCCTCTTGTTTACTGTTTCCCATCAACTACAAGGAGATAAATTTTGTCCTTCAGGCAGACAAGGACATCACACCCACTGCGCCTCTGAACGGCTCAGCTGACACTCTCCAGAAACCAGCCCGCATATGATGTTGCAAAAACAAAGTCAGTGAAACTGTGAGTGGTTTATAATCATGCTTCTACATAAAAAAGTATTAAGGATGGATGTATAATACAAAATTATGAGTTTTCTAGATGCCAAAACCTGTCCCATGTACACGTTACCTCTTCAAAAGGGGGGGAAAAAAAAAAAGAAAAAAAAAAAAAAGAAAAGCACAGAACAACACAAGGATAAAATGCTTGCTGGAACATGAGAATCAACCCTTATTAAACACTCCTGGCTTGGCACTTGGTACGCTGCTTTGAGTAGACTGTGTTAGGTAACCGAATTGTTTCTTTGACAAGGTCACTACAAAGGCATCATTATTCATCCTGTGTAACCTTGTTGAAAGGGAGATCCACAGCAGTGCAAATAGAAGGGAAGAAACAAAAAAAAAAACCCAAAAAAACCCCAACCAACAACCCACAAACCTCTAGGGGAATCAAGAGTTCAAGTCACTTCAGCTTTTACAAGCACAACTTCCCTGCTCCTCTGGCAGCCCCGTGTTGTCCCAGCAGCGTTATGGACGTCCACTGCTGGAGAGCAACGCCAGGAGATCCTCTCTTGGTTACTTCAGCGCATTCACATTTCATGAAATTTCAGAACCAAGTCTGAATTAGGGCATTTGCTGAAGCAAAGGGCTTTCCTGTATTGGAAAAATCACTATTTTTATTGTGTCATAGTTGTCATGTGTCAAAGTGACAGTCATTCTGCACCCAGTACCCACACGTGCCTGTGCGGAGTGGGAATGTCTCCCTGTGCTGCTCTCCATCA
Organism: Falco rusticolus; assembly: GCF_015220075.1. Classification (NCBI taxonomy): domain Eukaryota; kingdom Metazoa; phylum Chordata; class Aves; order Falconiformes; family Falconidae; genus Falco; species Falco rusticolus. Next base: position 23,589,789 of record NC_051196.1, read on the forward strand.
CCCCCCACCCACTTAAACAGACCTTGAGCATCCCAAATGCCAAGGTGGATCTCTCAAGGATATCAACTCAAGTTCACATTCCCATAGCAGTTAAGCATAAACAAATGGCCCTGGAATGATGCATCACCGAAAGGATCTTTTCTGTTCCTATCTTTACAGAAAAAAACTCCCAACAGAAACAACAAAAAAAACCCCAATAACAACCAAAAAACCCAACAAACAAACAACTAAGTGCTCAGTAAAAGACAGCAACAACCACAACAGCAGATCTGCAAAATAGCTGCTGGAGAGGCACATTCAGGCAAAACAACTGCTGCAAACAGGCTCAGCAAAACCCGGTTTGCTGCACCCCCAGTCTGCAAAAGCACCAGTAAGTTCAGGGGGCAGAGGGGAGTGCTTTGCATGCCTGTCGCAGCCCATAGCGGTGCAGAGATGTTTTATTTTTCTACTTGTATTTAAATGTATGTCTAGGAAAACAAGACTTCAATCTCAAAAAGAAATCCTGGCAAGCACAAGCCTACTTCCCAGTCCTCACTTTCACCAGTGCTGAAAATGTAGTAATAGGCTTTTTAAGGTCATTCTGATCATGTAGTCTCATCTTCCAAATAACATTCACCTGGTGACTGCCACATCAAGCAGTGTCCCACAACTCCTCCAGGAAGACATCCCCACTTCAAGAGACCCAGGGTCAATAGAGAATCATCAAACCTCCTGTGGACCCAAGATTTCTGGCCAGAAATACAAATTTTGGCATGTTCAGCTACAGACCTTTAAGTGAGCCCCATTTCCAGAGCATCAAAGCATGAGCACTTTATTTAACAGAGTCAATTTGAGTATCTAAATAAAACACCCAGCAAGTTTGAAAATTTCATACAGTGGCTGAAATCACTGTTTTGTTCTTCATTAGAAGAGAACTTTCTTTCTCTTCTCACTTTTTCTACCCGAGACATAAATTTACTAAGTATATTTTACATTTTAAAGTGATTAATGCAGCTTAACAGAGTTATTAGAGAACAGCTGGTTCACTTGACCATGAGGAACACCCAGAAGAAAGCACACGAGGGCTTGTCTGTACTTGAGAAACTCAGATTACAGCAGGGTGTGAATCCAAAGCCTGGTAGTTGTTCCAGAATATCTCTGTGCAGATAAGCCATTTGTTGCAATTAGAAATGACTAATTGGGCCTCTCTTACAGAATGCCACCCAGGAACACACAACACCCAGGGAAAACTAGTGGGGTTTTCATGCAGGTTTGTATGTCTGAAACAAAAAGAACGACAGCGGGAGCCGTGAGGAAGGAGCTGAGACAGCAACAGCAGCTCTCTCAGACCCAAGACCAAGATATCAGCGGAAATTATCTTCATGTTTTTGACGGGGAGAGACTCAAGCCCCAAAACTCCTCTTCCCCTTCCATGGGCTAGCATCCCCATGGAAGCAGGAGGACCCTGGCAGACAGACAGCCTGAAGCACAGCAGCCAGGCTCCCCTCAATTCCTTTAGGATCTGGTTTGTTCCCAGCCATCCCCACACAGCATTCCCTCACCCCTCGCCTGTGCAGCTATTTCTGGCTAGGAAACACATCCTGACACTGAACAGACTCATCCCTCTGGCCAAACCAAACTCGGAGGGATTTACAAACTCGCTGGGAAGCCAAAGAACTGTTAAGATGGAGCAAAGGTTTGTTTGATTAAATGCAATAGTGGGGAGGCAGGGCAGGAAGTGGAGAACAGGGAAAAACAAATGTTTGAGATTTTGTGTAGACACAGCAACGTTATTTGCTGATGGAGGCTTACAGAGTCAGGGCAGACCAAGAGGCTCCTTTACATGCTGCTTTATTCCTCACGTGGGGAAAAGCCAGGGAGCACAACACAGACATTGAGCTAGCCCTGCCTCATCTGCTCTCGCTGAGACAGCATCCAGCTTCTTTGCCTCAGTTTCCCCATTGCTACCTACCGGGCATCCAGGCCCCGGGAGGATTCATACCACCAACTCCGTACCTGGCAGGCTGTAAGATCCCCAAAATACAAGTGGCAGACTCGAGCACTCGGTGTGTTCTGCTCTGCACCACTCCATTCTCCTTTCAGCCAGATAGGCTGCAGGGGAAGGAGGAGCCCAGCTCCAGGTTGGTGACCATCCCATCACCCTCTTCCCTGAGTTTTACACCCCGTGCTGGCCAGCAGCTCCTTCCAGTCCTTCTGCACTGGGAACAGGCTCCTGCCCAGCCCCAAGCAGAAGGATGCAACTGCTGGTGCTAAGCCAGCAGCAAAAGGACCCACGTCTCCATCACTGTGAGGGCTGGTACTCTGCTGTCCCTCCTTAGCGTTTCGACCCATTACTCACAACCCAGCTGAAGGAGAACAACCCTGCTGCATGAAATCCACCTGCTCTTGTCCGTGCAACAAAGAGCTCCAGCATTTCAAGAGCAGGTCAGGGGCTTGAAGCAGTTGAGGCTGCCCAGAGGCAGATTGGGTCTGCTCCCTGTGCCGCAGCATCTGCAAAACAGCCTGTCTCCCAGGATCACGGGTGTAGCACGCGCCAGCTCCCGAGGTGAGAGCTCTCACCTTGTCCCTCTACTTATATGTGATTCCTGCCCCTCCTGTCACCCCTTCCAGCAGGGATAACCTGCGCCTGGGGTAGCAACCTGAACAGGAGCAAGCAGTTCGTGATTGCAACCTGCTGTGATGGGTTTGGTCTGAAAACTCTCAGGTTTAGGGAGCTCCCTAACCTTAACCAGAAAACTCCAAGGCACTTCAGCTACGGAGCGGGGGGAGCAGAAAAAGACAGCACCCCAAGACTGCATCCATTTTGGGTTTCCCATTCAACTGCATCCCAGTTGTGCTAATGGAAAGATACTCTCTCCCTGCATGAACCTTGCCTCCCTTCAGGCTTTTAGCATCATTTTTAAAGGCTCAGGGTACATTCACACTGACAATAAGGAGTAAAGTTTCCATACAAATATTGGGAGGAAAAAATGAGTTGGTATTTCTGGTTTTCAGAAGAGCATAAGCCACTTCATTCCCCTGGCACATGGACCCAATCACAATATTAGCACATGGCTTGATTATTTTATTTTCTCTCTGAATATCTGACTCCTTCCTTTGGCCCAGGCTATAGGACTCATTTTAAACCTCCATCACTCCAGACAAGTAAAATACTGGAAATATAAATATGAATAGGCCTACCCTGCCCATGGGATGGAAAAAGTCATAATTTTACATCTCTTGCACTGAGTTATTGAAATGAGGCAAGTCATTCAGGTCAGTGGCTGCTTTTCCCTGTAAGAAAGTTAAGCTCATTTTCAAAGCCTCGCTTACAGCGTGGACTGCAAATCCTGCAAAGGCAGAATGGTTGGTGCAGCCTCCACCCCCAACAGCAGCTCCCCCAGTCACTACCTAAGGAAAAGATTTAATTTCTGGAGCTAGGACAGTAATATTTGTGAAAGACAATAGACTGGAAACATGGCTAATCATCATTTAAAATCCAGCCACTTGGACGTTGGCTGTGTTTTCAAGATGGGGCCCTAATCCTCAGTTGGAAATTATCAATCCTTGATCCAGTACAAGTAATAAAGCTAAAAGCTAATGTGACTCACAGAGAATGGACAACAGAGTGGGTTTTAGGAATCTGATACTAGCACACTTGGGCTCCGGACTCTTTACATTATTCCAGGATATATTTCCTATTTTCCACCCACATTTCAAAACAAAACAGAAGGGCTCCAGGTACAAACAAGCAAACTCTACTCAAGAACTAGAAAAGCCTACACTAGCATGTTTAGAAGCAAGGGAAGGTGGAGGGCAAGGGGGACGGGGAGGGGGGGGAGGGTTCTGACCCCAGATACACAGGGAACATGATTTCTCCACTACAGAGGTTTTCTTGCATAGGAGAATATATTTCTGGCTTCATAAGAAAAACAAACTGAGAAGCTACTCAAGGACTGGGACTGAAAACCAGCGGTAGTTCCCAAAAGTGACTTTCCAGAGAGGGAAGATCCTACATGTTGCTGTGCAAAACAATTCGGGTGCTTGGCACCCATGAGGTGACCTCTCAAATCATCCTCAAAAGTCCGAACACCTCGGAGGTGGTGCTGTCCCCATCCAGCCAGGGACCAGGAACCCTGGGGAGGCTGCTCGGCGTCACCGCATCAGGCTCTGCACTTGGGGGAAGATGCAAAAGGAGCAGAAAGACCCTGTTGCCTTCTCAAAGCACCTCCAACATACACACACACCCCTGCCCGGCACCGGGAGGTGAAGGGCAGGAGATGCCCAGGGAGGAGCAGCAGGACAAGGTGATATGGGAAGGGATCTAGTTCACCAGTGGTGAAGTGAAGGAAGGATCAGCAGGTACTGGGGAGTGGGGGACACTAGCTGGGTGGGAAAGAGCTCACTCAGGGGTAAAACTTTGCACCTCCTGCTAACAGGGTACAGTCCAGAGCCCCAGGTACAGCCCTGCCCCAGCCTGGAGGAGGGCCCCATCACCTCCTACCTCAGTTGCTCTCCAGCAATCATCACCTCTGCCCTGTAATGCTGCTCCGTGGCTTTCTTCTTCAGGCTGTTGCTCAGGCTCTCCATGCTGGGCTGCAGGCGGGCGGCGCCGGGCAGATGCGCCCGCGGCCCCGCACATCCCGTGGGATGCGGGGTGAGGAGATGCCGCCGCAGCGCGGTCCCCAACCGGCTGGCAGGGGGCAGGGGGCAGCCTGAGCTGCCGGCTCCGGCTCCCTCCTCCCCTGCCCCGGAGCCTCCGGAGGAGGAGCCTCTGCCGGCTGAGCCCGGCTCTGGGGCTTCCCACCCGCTGCCTCCAGCCGGGCTCCGGCTGGGAGCCGGGAAGGTGGCAGGTCCCTTTCCAGCAGGCTGGGGACCGTGTCCTTCCCCCGTGCTTTGCGCAGCTGACTCCAGCAGGCACACACAGGCTGCAGGAGGAGTGGTTTGATCAGCAATAAGACGGACAAAGTACTTCCTTCTGCTGAAGTTCTCTATGAAGGGTTCACGACGTGCCAGTCCCCGGTGCAAGCCATGAGGCTTGTTCTCATCCTCTTCCCCAAGGGCTTCCCACCTCTCCCCAGAACCAGATGCATCCAACACCATGGCCAACGCTTGCTAAAAACCGGGCTTAGAGCAGCTTGAGTCATTCCTCGTTGTAGCAGCCATCACAGAGGTTGGCTGGAGAAGCACGGGCTGTAATTAGCAAGAGCTGGCACTGATGAGTCTGGGACTCTGTTGATGCCAAGCTGTTTGCCTGTATGGTGCTACTAGCTACAGCATTTGAAACGGACCTCCAGGCACTGGTACCTGCCGCAGCTGCTACCAGCCGTTTCCATCATTTGAGGTATTTGGTGTGATACATTTTGACTAGCAGGCCAGAGCTGACCTGAAAGCAATAGCATTCAGCAGAGAAATAAGCAGAGGAATTGGGATGTGGAGATGGTTAATGACATCCATTGTTACCATCAGATGCATGTGCATTTGTATTTCCATTAGTTAAAGGAGTGAAAAGTACTGGCTGGCATGGAGGACCAGACCTCAGAAACACAAAACAGGGGGAAACCCACCAAAAGAGAACGTGGAGAAGATGGGGGTGAGGGGTGGGAAGGAACTAGTATCAGTTAAGATTCTGATTCAGTGTGAAGTCTAATAAAGCAGCAGTAAACTAAATGCTGTCTTTAATTACATCCTCTTTAGCAGCAATTCACCAGCCAGCAGCTAGTTAGCCAGTACCTCCATCAGCACAAGCAGACCCCTCCAGGCTTACACCCCCCTCGCCATAACACGACACCAAACAAGCTCAGGTTGGCATTTAAAGAAGCACAGCACGCAGCGGCCGGGCCGAGGTCCCAACTCAAAGGGAAGCCTGTGTGCCTCCTGTCCCGGAGGAGCAGCGAGCTGGCACGTGGGACCACGCAGTCTTGGCACTCCCGAACGAGCTCAGTGTCCTAAACCACCGCTCGCTGCCCGTGGTGGCAGGACGGCATGCGAGCGGGAAGGGCCAGCTTTTGCAGCCTGCCTGCCGTCCTGGCTGTGCTGGCCCTGGGCCACCTGTGCCCCCGTGTCCGTACCCTCTGGGACCTCTCTCCCAAAAGCAAGTTATTGAAACACTTTTGCCACCAAGTCTTAAGAAGTGAGATGGTGATCCCTGGGCTCCTGGATTCCTAAAAGATGGATGCTGAAGCCTTTCAAGGGGAAAACAGGTACCTTGCAAGCTCTTCGGAGTCCTGGCTGGGGTGCTGAGCCCAGTAACACCCCACTGTTGATACTGTCACTGGCAAATACTGCTAGTTCTTGCAAAGTCAGGAGAGGATTTTCATACCACCCCAGGAGAGACTCAGCTTTTGTGTCTGCTGTCCTGTGGGTGCCAAGGCACACCTTTGCAAGGGTTGAGTCCGTGCCACACAACTCGTTCCTCAGGGTGCAGTCTGCAGAATCACTTTGCTGATGGGTGTAAGTGGGGTTCATCTCCCCATCTGGCAGCCACGTTCTCCCTACTTGGATGGCTGCAAACTTGGTTGACTCCATCTGGTACCCTCTGGGTTTTCTGCCCCATAACACAGCCCTACATCAGGCTTTCACTGATTTGCACAATTTGTTCCATCACGTCCACATCCTTTTTGGCGATCAGAATGCAAGCACAGGCCCTCCCACAGAGGGTACCATTGCCGACCCAGGTAGGACTGGCACCTGACACTAGGAGAGACATTCGTACCCCTGAGCAAGCATTCAGGGTGTGCACTGCCCATCTCCACGTAGCCAAGTACAAAGCACAGCCTGAGCAGCGGGAGAGAAGGTGGGAGAAGATGTTTCTGCACATGCAGAGATGGGGACAGAGCAAGGAAGAACAAGCGACTCAGGGTAAAGTCATGGCTGTAGCTAGAGGTATGTTGGTCCTCTGGCCAGCATCACTGCTGGCTCTGCTGATGAAGGAGCAGCAGAGCTGTAGCTAGCGGGGCTGAACAAATCTCAGTCTTAGCGCTGCTGTCCAAGCCAAACAGCTGCTGCAACCTGGACGCACAGAGAGCAGCAGTGATGGGCTGCACCAACAAGGCTTCTTGTATCCAGGCTCTCCTAGAGCGTACTCTCTCCCACGTCCTGCTGATCACACCATGCCATAAATGCAAGAAAACAGGCCCCCCTTGTGCACACAGGCAGGCTCAGCCAGCAGCCCCAGGGCAGCTCTCAGAACCTTTCCTGGAATCCACTTGGATGTCACTGATGCCTCTGTGTCTGTGCCAGTCTCAGCAAAAGGGCTTTTAAGGTGCTCTGGGGGCAGGCAGGGCTCATCCCTGCCCACTGCTGCAGCATCCCCATCCGTAACGTGGCTGTGTGCGGGGGGGAGAGCTCCCCCAAAACCTGCCCAGCGCATCCCAGTGCAGGCAGCCGGCTCCTGCACCCCACCAGCACACAGCAGGGCGATAAGCACTGCGCTCATCCTCAAAGCTGAAGTCTGACTCTCATCCATCCTCCCCCAGGCCATCCAACCTGGAAGCCACCACAGACCTCATCCTTCCTCCTAGCCCGTGGCAAACTCGGAGTTTGCCCACAACAGCACCTGGAGGCGGCTGCTCTCCTGCACTCACGGTGTGCATGGGGCTGCTTTGGATGGTAGAAACACTAGCGCAGAGCTAAAAGCAGAACGATGTAAGGTTAATGTCACCTCATTATCAGCGTAATGGGTTGAGAGGATTCAGCTGCTGCTCTGGCTGGTCCCACGACCATGTCCTTTCACGGTGGAGGTGCACAAGAGACCAGCCGCTCCCCCTTTGCTTTTTTTCTGGGTTGAGTGTTCTTTACTTCAACTAGGGAGGAACTGCTGCTGTTTTATTCACTGGATATTAAATGTCTTCCTTAAAAAAATAAATGAAAAAGAGTATTTCAAGTGAAGCTCCAAGCCTGAGAGTGAATATTTTGCTGTTATAGTAACAAGGTAAAGGATTTCAGCTCCTGCCAGCTTCTTTCATTAAAAAACACAGGAGGAAAAAAGCTTATTGCTTCCATAAATAACCTGTAAAATGTACCCTTTAAATTAGACATTAATGTTTCTACTTAAGCCTCAAAAACAAGGAAGAGAAGTTACTAAAAATACGTTATCTCCCCTTCCCAAGCCCTGAGAGTACTCAGTTATGAGAGCAGAGGAAGGCGCAGCAGCCAGCAATCTCCAGGTCTGCTGAGGATGGTGGAGTTGTGCTTGGAAAGCTGCTGTGGGCCTGACGGGCAGCTCGATGGGCTAAACCTTCTCATGAGAGGACAGAGGACCACTGTAAAATTACAACTGTTACAGAGAAGGTGACTATGTCTCCCAAGGATCAGGGCCAAGCTCGTGAAATGAGTCAGCAGGCAAACTGTAGGATTTTTTTTCCCCTTCACCAGCATAAAATTAAATTGTGTGATTTATCACCACTGGATATTAAGCTTCAAAATCTAAACGGATTAAAAAAGGGATTAGGTAAACTCATGAAGGACAGCTCTTGGTATTGAACATGGTAATCCAGGTACTTATTTCTGTCTTCATTGCTGGAAGCTGCGAGAATATGTTAATGACAAGGTTTCTCACCATTTTGTATCCTCTTTCCATGGCATCTGCTACTGGTCCACATCAGAGGGAGGGTCTAGACACAGAGAAACTTCTGCTCTCCAACAGCACAGCAGTCTGAATGCCACAACCTTGGGGTTTTACAGTGGCATTTAGTAGGAAGAGCATCTCATCAATTCAGAGAATTGCAGCACCCAGCTCTTCCCCGACCTCAGGGGTATCCTGCCGCAGGTCTGGCACCTTGCCCCCACAGCATTTGGTCACCAAAGGGCATACACCCCGAGCAAGCCGTTAACTCCATCCTGGAGCTGACAGTATTTCAGGGCTGGGAAAAACAAACCCTAGACATGTCTCCCCCACTCCCCATACACGCAGGGATTAATTAGATTTGATTAGTTATCAGCTAGATCTACAAATGAAAAGCGCCATTCATGGTACGGCTTCGGAGTCCAGGGCTGCACCGAACGTGCACACAGCACTGCAGAGCCACCTCGTCCAGGGCTCCCTTCCCGAGGAACTCCAGCATCCGAACATTTCTGCATCAACAGATTAGCAAGTAGTTTGTCTTACTAAGTGTTCAGAAGAGATCAAGGCACCTCTAGGTACAGCCAGGGATCTTGGTGTTCAGCTCCTGACATTGTTACAATGTCAAGTAGAAGGTTCAGCACCCGCTGATTTATTTTTTTTCTTCTTTTTCCCCAAGCAGGGCTGAGGGAGAGACAGGAGGGAACTAGGTGAGTTTGTTTTTACATTATAAATGCACAAGCTGTCAAAAGGTAAAATACTGTTTGTAAAGCACTCCTTTTCTGCAGCAGAGGACACGGCGAGTCACCCCTGTCAACGAGTGCACCAGCTGCCCTAGTCCTTTGCCTAAATTTTGTCCCCCCCCCAGCAGCTCAGGGTCCCCATTCCAAGCAGGCAAGCGAAGAGCTGGAGAAGTCTCCTGTGCAGGGCAGGAGAGCCTGGCAACAGGCTGAGATTCTGATTTTCCCTGCCCCGAGCCAGCCGCACGATGCCAGCAGCCCGCAGCTGGCCAGTGGCCATCGGCTCTCGCCCCGCATGCTGATTCTGATTCAGCCTGGGGAGGGGTGGGGTGGGGAGAAAAAGAAAAAAGAAGTTCACAGCCAACACCAGCGCAGTAAAATCCCTGATTTTGCAGGGCCTGTGTTTCGTTTGAGCAAGAAAGCCCTCCCCAGGTCAGGCACAGCGAGCTCTTCTTGCCTGAGGCCACCTTCCCCAGGGGTGACTCCTGGTCCCCAGCAAGGTGTGTTCACCTGGGCTGGAGCCCGGCCAGCTGGGCTGGGCAGCAGAGGGTAGGGCATTGTTCGGGAGCCAGCCTTTCAGGAAAAAAAAAAAAAAAAAGCTCATATTTGGCTGCAAAGCTCGAAATCCACCCCCGGGGCTATTTGCTGCTTAACTCATTGATGTCGGTGCCACAGCAGATGCTGGAGGCCACCGCACAGCAAACACCTCCATTAAAAAAAAAAAAAATCCAAAACCAAAAAACCCCACTTGAAATAGCACATCAGCAATAGTGGGGGCATCTTGCATGGAGACCTCCCACCCAACAGCACCCAGGGGAACGGTCTCATAGCCGTTAAAGCCAGCCAGCCAGCCAGCCGAGATGGCTGGGCACCAGGGAAGCGTGCTGCTCCACAGAGACTCCTTCGTTTTGGTGTTGGAAGCTGATAACGAGACTGGACAGCAGCATTCTGCGAGCCCAAGTAGTTGGAGAAGATTTATTACCTTCTAGTGGCAGAAAATGAGCATGTTATTCAGCAATTTCTCATTAGCAAGTTATAAATCTAAGCCGGAGCTCTCATGTCATTGAGTGTCCTTCATTTTGTTCCAGAAAATAAATTTGGATGTTAGAGCAATATATATTGCTTCTCTCCACAGAAAAGAAGGACTGCTAACCCCGAGCAATCAAACATAATTCAAAATAATCTGGCTGGCTTCAAAACAGCAAATAAGGGGAACTGTGTTTCCCTTAAAACTTTAAACAATCACAGTTCAGTCATGGTTCTCCAAGACTACAAAACTATACAAAAGAAAAAAAACCTACAAAACTACAAAACTATACAAAAGAAAAAAAACTACAAAACTACAAAACTATACAAAAGAAAAAAAACTACAAAACTACAAAACTATACAAAAGAATAAAACTTTAGCTTGCAAAAAGAAAAAAAAAATTAAAACAAATCCAAACCAAAACCAAAAAAAGAACCAAACAAGAAAACAACAAAACAAAAAACCAAAAGCCAAAAAAATTAAATTCTCCCACAATTACATTGCTTCAGGACCTGCAGCTTTAATGAGAACACCACCAAACACTTACCTTCATAATGAACTAATAAAAGTTTTCATTGAAAACAAAAGAACAAAGAACAGCAAAAGAAACGCTCTTATGCAACAAGACATGGAACCTACATCATCTTCATCTCTTCATTCCTCAACAGGGATTAGAAGAAACATTAATTATTAATTGTCAATATTATAATATCAAAATTGTTAATTATTAGAAGAAACAAAAAAACCTGGAATAGTCCTTTCTGCTCCCATACTGCTGCTTGGGTGTGAGACACCCAAGCGGGCCAGTGAGTTTGCCCGCAGGGTGAGGCTCTTCAATGCATTTTTAAGATCACAGTCAGGTGTTGCAGATTGTTCGGAGAGGGACACAGAGACTTCCCGGTCCCTTCTCCGTGGTCTGCGAGATGCACCTCCGCTGGTCCGGCTCCACAAAGGCTCCAGGAGGAGCAGACTGCAGAGCTGCTCTCTGGCATGGTCTGGAAACCCTCACCTGGGCCAGGACCACATCAGGCACTGCATGGGGCATGCAGTCGCCACTTCTAGTCCCACATTTCTCCCAGAGAAGAAACCCTCAAGCTTCAGAGGTGGGAAAGTCTCCAGTCTCATGCTGTAATAGGAACACATTAATTACAACTAGCCTACAACGGAATGCAGCCGAAGGAACCCCTTCTGGCAGGGGAAGGGTAATCCTGCCATGATCCACTGAAGAGACTGCTGGCTGTTGCTGTGCCACCCCTGTACCAGGAGCGATGGAGAGCACAGCCCTGTCCCAGCTGTGCCACCCCTGTACCAGGAGCGACGGAGAGCACAGCCCTGTCCCAGCTGTGCCATCTGTACCAGGACAGCTCTGCCCTAGCTCTGTACCACGGCTTTGTTGCTCCCTTGTTACAAAGGGCTGTTGCGCTGCTTTAACAGCCGCGGGCCAGGGTAATGAGGGTTCTCATAACAGCCTAGAACCTGGTGTTTGTTACAGCCTGAGCTTTAACAGCCTGAGCTCCAGTCAGCCTGGTGCACTCAGCCACAGAGAAGGGAGCACAGAAATCCCAAGGCAGCAAGTACGATCAAAAGGAGTCCCTGCGTGTGGTTGGAGGAGAGGAATTTGCATCATGTAGGCTTGATAGCACAGAAGTCAAAGGCAGAGGGCAGGCTGCAGCTTCGGGTAAGCAGATACACGAGCAGGAACACATTTCTCATCCTGCATCCAGCTAGTCAAACCTCACTTGAGCTAGGTGTTCCTCCAACAGCCACGCACAGTAACACAATCCCCTCTAGAGGAAGGAAGGAAGAAGTGAGGCTTTTCACCAGCAGCATCCCTCTGACCACAAGCTCCCAGAGAGCATCTTCCACGTGAGCTGGTACACTGCCCCGGTCCTTCCTTCGTTACAACCAGTGTGAGAGAGGATTTGCACTGGGACTGATCCAGAGGAGTTTCAGCCCAAGGAACGCACGCTGCAGAGCCCTGCTTGTGTTAAGATTACACAAGCAAATGGTCAACAGCCCAAGGAAGGTTTACTGGTCCTAAGCTGGTGCCATGAAGCAGCTACTCACAGCACAAGTGCTTCCCACTGGCATGGATGCTCAGCCGTAATTCATCAGAACACATCAGCTTCAGTTTTATTGTCACACCTCCTGGTCCACTGGCAGCAGCAGCCAACCAGGGCTGAGCCGTTTCACCTCCAGTGCCTTGTGGGTGCTGGAAGGAGATGGGTCACAACTGGAGAAAGGCAGGTGACCCTCGGGACTGCACTATGGGCAAAGCCCAGGGTGTACATGGCCTTTTACAGGTGAATAAAGAAGTCCTTCGTAACCATCACGGAGAGGGCAGACATTTAACAGATATGGAGACAGATAAATCTGTTCTGCAGAGGTTTAATGTAACTAGCTGGGCTATCACTAGCAGCCTAGGTTACACAAGAAGTGTTCATTCCACTTCTTTGATATGCTTTCTGCTCCATACCAAGTTACATAACTATCTTAGAGACACACCTTGGCGTGGGGAAGAAGTTTGAGACCTGCAGGCAGTCTTAGATTCAGATGTGCTCCTGTACTGCAGTAACACCGGGGAGCTTGAGTTGAAGGGTTAAGCCCTGTTTAGATGGATTTGTAATTCAAATCCAGTGTATTGCATCGTGATACACCCCAAAAGAGACAGCCGATGGCTGGAGTCAATAGGAAATTTGTGAACACAGAGTTGAAATAGCAATTCACTCTTGAACTGTAACAAGCCTCTATGCAATAAACAGGGAAAGGTTTCAGCAAAGCAAATTCCTAGTTTGACCTTGATCACAACAGCCTTTATATAGCCTGGCACCTCAATTTACATTTATTAACCATCCATGTCAGCAGAGTAGGAAAAAAAATCTATGTACAAGTGGGTTTTGCCCGAGGTAGTCAAACCCTTGTATTTAAGGCAAGTTGAGCAATCCAGTGAAGAACTGCCATACTATGCAGCAGCACTTCAATCAGAAATGGAAATTCTTTTTTTTTTTTTTTTTTTTTTTTCCCCCCACAAAGACACACTCCAGCCTTTCTGTATCTCCTGGCAGAAGCCGATTTATCTCCTGTAAAACTGAACAGCCTCAGCAATGCAGAACCACCTCTCGAGAGGGAGCACACTTTGGCAGAGCTTGAAGGGGAAGACAAAAAACTGGTTTACAAACTGTGAAGAGCTGATAGCACTGGATTTTCCTGCTGGAGCAGTGCTCATGATCCTGGCAAGGTAGAACACAGCTGTATTCTTGGCTGTCCTTGTAATCAGCCCCACCAGAGAGACTCTCTCCCACTTGTTCTCAGCAATTGCAAGTACAAGTAGGCTTCTTCTAGGAGGTCTTTTCAGTATTTATTTCATCTCTTCCATTTTTAGCCAGTTTAAACATTGCCGCTGTGGCAGTGTTGGTGAAACTCAGAGATGGGAGGCAAAGCTGAGGACAGAAAAACACAGCAGTTTCACCTTGCCTAAATTTAGCGTTGGCGACTTGCTGAGAAGAGGAGGCTAACCTCTCTTTTCCCACAGTACTGATGAGATGGAGCTTCTGGCTGACAGAGCACAAACAGCCAGAGCCAAGGCCGGAGCACGGCTTGGCCTCCGTGCAGATTCGTGCCTTTACAGATGATGAACGATCATGCTGCACAAGCTTCAGGGTTTACAGCTTCCCAACAGGGCAGCCCAGCTCCACTTCACCTGCCTTACAGGACTCCCAGATTTCACCCGGCGGCCACATCCCACCAGCCTTTGGCAGAGCGGAGGGGAACAGCCTTCACCCTGTCCCGATGCCCGCTTGGTACTGGGGTACCCGCGCTGAGCAGGTACACCTGCTCTGAGCCCGTGGAGCTTGGGGAAGGCGATGGTGGGCAGCAGCTCCCGAGGGAGCCAGAAGCGTATTGTGAAAGGCAGAGCGCCGGTGGTGGACCTGCTGGAGTAGGTGGAGTGCACGAGAAGGGAAACCAGGACACACCGCGTCCCCGCTGCCTGCTCAGGCACCTCAGAGGGACAGATGTTGGGTTCCTTAAAGTCAGTGAGCTGTGAACCCCGGGAAAGCCAGGCAGCCATCTTCTGAGCCTGCGTCTGCTACGGAATGTACGCGAACATCTATAGAACGGCAAAACAGCTTCAACTGCACCAGCTCGTTAGTGGGATCAGAGCGCCAGGCTGCCAGCTGCCAAGGGACAAAGAAACGTTCACCCAGCAGAAGCCAGTGGGACATTGTAACTGTAGTAGTCATCTGTTCTCCCTCAAGTCAAGGGCTATGATATTTTCTGGTCTACAGACTCCACTTTTTCTATCAGCTTTTGCTGATTGCACTCAGCTTGAAATTCACGACACACATTACTGCTTTCTGGGGAGTTTCGTACATCCCGAGATCACTGGCCTCCAGATGCTGTCAGAACACAGGGCCAAAAACCTCCCTCCAGAACGAGCAGAGCCTGTTTACTTGGAAGTCATCCCACCTGAAAACTTTGCATCCAGCTCACAGAGCAGCCCTGAACACAGGGTGTTAGGGCAAGAATGGACAAAGGGTATCAGTGGAGTAATACCAGTGATGTTACCCAACCCAAACGTCCACCTTTTGGTGTGAAAAACAATTACATTGCTTTTACAATGCAAGCAGGATTCAGTCCTGCCAACCAAGGACATAATACAAGATAATTTAAATTTACATAAAGCTCAGTGCAGTCATTAATCATCTGGAGTACTCACGTGGCACTCTGGCTAACGAAGGAAACTGGAATCCAAATGTGAAGATTCACCACCAGCTGAAGGACTCGTCTGAGGAATCTCACTTCTTGGAAAACTGCTTTGAAAGTTTTTTTCTCCTGTGATAAGTGCCTCTGTAGATAAGCTAATAAAAATCTCAGAATACATCCATCTATTTGCAACCACTTTGATTTCTATTTTATAATTCTCTTTAAGTAAGAGGCAACCAATATTGTCTTAAGACTGTTCCTAATTCAAACGGATCTTAAATTAGCATTTAAAGGTAGATGATGAAACTCCAATGAAATATAGAGATGATACACCTGGTTTTGGCTCTGTCATCAACACTGGCAGCTTCTTTTCTCCACTACTGGCAGTGAAGAATACGTGTGACACCAGCACATTAATAACTAACAGCATGAATATATGTGTTATCATTAGTGCCAGTTACTCTCCTCCAACATGATAATTTTATGCTCATACTGAAACAACACTCCCCTACTTTCTTAATTATGAAGCACCCTGGTTTGCGTTCACTCTGTGACGCTAACCACAGTAAGAACTAACCGTTCAAAAGGTCACATAAGCTGTGCTAATGCACGTGGGTTTGAAGTTAAGTCTCCTGAAAAAGGGCTAAACACCATTCTGCTCCATATCTCTTTGCTTTATTGTAATGCTCTTTAAAAGATGACACTGCAGTTCAAGTCCGGTACCACTCTACAGAACAAGGACTAGTGTTCACTGAAATTGCCATTCCTGTGAACTTCACAAAAAACACGTCAGGAAAATTAAAGATACAGTACTCCATACTGAGCGTTTCTGCTGGCATGAAAATGAGAGAGGGCTCTACTAGAGGTCACTAAGCCTAACAATCAAACTCTAATAACGGACATAAAAATGTCTCTTCATTTCTGTTTAAATCACTGATTACCCAAGCCTTTCTTCACAGGATCATTAATATTGCCAAAGTAAGGTGAGAAGTGAAATACCTTGGTAGACTGCCATTCTCCAAGAGGACCACTGTATCTTTAAATGTATCCTGGTTTAAACAACAGAGGTTTTACCTACACTTCTTAAATTATTGCACAGATCATTACACTGATAAATACATCATGAACCTATGGAATGTTACAGTCTGGCCTGGAAAATAAAAGCAGCAGCATTATCCTTGAGGTATCAACCATAAGGGAGAGCTGGACAAGCAGTTCTTGAAATGTAATAATTATTAACAGGTTTCAAATCACAAATGAAACATTTTAAAATAATTCCTAACTCCTAGGATTAGTTTCCTGGTTTGGGAACATTCCCCAAGACTTTCACTCTTTTGCAAGTGGCACATAGCTTGAATGTCTTCAAGTTTTTCTTATACCAGACTACCTGTAGGAATCCAGCTGCTCTCTATTTTCCAAACCTGAAGCCATACAAAGAAATAAAAGAGTTCGAAACACCAGGAAATTTAAACTAAACATTGTAACGTCCAATTGTTGCAGCAGTCATTTCATCTACTGTGCTCTCTCCTGGCACTTGGCTTGTACAACATAAAAATGTTAATGCGGTGTGGGAGTGAAAGGAAAGCGGAGCCCTGGTCATCCAGCAAACAGACGAAGCACATGGTGCCACTGACACCTTGCCAAACCTCGCGTTCACTCGGATTCCTGGCCGTACCCTCACTTAGATAGGTGGCCCCAGCTCCAGCAGACCGCACGCAATGCCCCCAGTCACAGTGCTCGGGATCAGGCCAACGGAAACAAAGAAGAAGATTTGGGAAGAGAAGGGGGGATTAAAAAGAGCGTCTAAATCATAAACACTCGTTCCACACACACAACTTCACTGGATGCATTTCTCCCAATGGCAGAAACTTCCCAGCCACCTACCCCCCAAAAAAGTAAAATCCAATAAAACAGAGGCTTTGCAAAAGAAAATGTCTTCATTTCATCCTCTCCTCTGGAAGACATGGCAAAATATTTATAGATTCAGACAAGTCATTATAAGAAAAGTAATTTCCCTGTCAAACCAGGACCGGTTGGTATACTAGTTTTGTGGCTGCAGTTACGCTTTCTGCCATTATATTAGGTTTTACTATCTTCCAGTAACACCTTTCTGGGAGTTGTAGCATTTTGTTGTATCTCTACTGCACTGCAAAAACAGAGACGGCAACTGTTCTGCCACCATCTCCTCAACCAGAAGAAAAATCACTATGCAAAGCTTCTGCCTGAGTAGGGCTCTGGCTGTTGAGTTTAATTTATAACAAAGTTTGAAGAGATACAAAAATAAAACCAGAAGAAAAAACAAATGGCTCATGCCAATCGTAGCTGCAAGTGATATATAAATAAACCAGTTTTCTCCTAGGCAAACCACACAGCTGAGGAAAACGTACGTGTACACATCACAATACTGTTGATTGAATGGACTGAAATAAAGTTTATCCTGCTATGAGCTATTTCAGGAGGTTTATGAAGGAGAAACTGTAATAAATTTGTACACAGGAAGCTCAATCAGCTTCACATCACTCTGGACAGACACCAGCAGTCAAGACAGTGCAACCCATCGGGCGCGTTTTGCCGTCACCGCTACTGCAACACTTCACAAAGACTACCCGTTAGTCACGGACGGGGCAGTGCCACTTCACACACACCACACGGCACCGCCCTCACGGTACATGCATTACAGTTTCGTACGGGCAGCAGACAAGTGACAAGTAGGCAACAGAGGTGTATGCATAAAAATACAAAGTTACGCTTGACATGCAATTGAGCTGTGACAAAGGTATACTTGGAACTGGAGAAAAAGCAGAACAAAAATCCTCGTTTTACAGTCAGGCTGTAAACGTCCGCCAACAGTACCGCAAGCAGCATTGTAAACCAAGATGTCTCGTGCCTTCTGCACTTCCAAAGGGTCAGCGTGCCCGCAAGAATGCCTCGGGCGCCCTGGATGGCTCAGCCTAAGTAGTGCTTGGGTTGCGAGCAGCAACGGGTCCTGCTGCATGAGCTTCAGAGACCACACTGTCAGGAGAAGCAAGGTGAAAAAAGAAATCCCAACTCTTGCAGGACAGGGTGAGAGAAGACTAGAAAAATATTTTGTTCACCATCTGAAAGATCCTACTAATAGAAATACAGAATCGGGCTATAAACAGAGCTACTTCTATGCTGACTTAAGCCGCCTTTAATATCTGCTACTTTTGACGTGATTCATGATTTTCCTTCCTTTTTAACCTCTTTATATTACTACGAGCTCAAAAACCTCCGTGAAGAGGCATTATTTAAGGTAACTTAGGTCGGTTGTTTGCTTGAACTAATTTTAAAAAGAAAAGGCTTTTTAGGTATGTATGAAGATTTACAGTAAAGAACTCCATGCTGGTAGCAAAGCAGACTACATGACAACATCATGATTCGAAGTTTTCAAGCGAGCTGATTGTTTTCAGGCCAAGTGTACATTTGCAACCCAACCTCAAAAATACAATGGGATACAAAGGACACCTTTGTTTTTAAAGTCACAGTTCTTCTGTAGAAGTTACAGTTTGTGTCATGCAAAGCAATTTGTTGGGTCAAAACTGAGACATAAATGAATCTTCTATTCCATTCCTTAATGCTGACAAGGAGTTTCTAAAGTTTCCGAAATAGTGTTTCTTTAACAAGATCCAGAAAGAAAATGGGGAGGAATACATGACAGAAACAGAAATACAGCCTGACATATTAAAGATTCATTTGGAAAACATCTGCTTAATTTAAATTTTACTATTAAATCCAGACATCTACTTATCTTGAAAGGGGCTTGCTGCCAGCCTCTCCAAAACGTTCTCATATTTTCCACCCACTTTTTCTTACTGGAATCTTTTTTATAAATTTGTTTCACTGCCAAGTTGCCAAACATATCCAAAAGGCCATAAGCAACAGAAAGATTTCATTTTTATCAGAACAGATAAAATAGATGGGTAAAAGGAAAAAAGACAGAATAAAAACAGACTATATAAAATACTCAGACTGGGAGAAGGGCATAGGTAAGGAAGGAGATTGCCACAACTTTGTCTTTTGTGTATGAGAGCTGCACTGTGCTAACTCTTAACCCATTAAGCAGGAAGGGCAAGTAGAGCCATTCTAGATATCCCATCACAGCTCAGGTCAAAACTGTAAGTTTACACAAATAATTACCTAGCTCTAGATTCCTTATAAATCTAAGGGGAGAATATAAGTTGTAAAAGACAAAAAAAAAAAATAATCTTAACGTTTAAAAACAAAACTCTAATAAAACAGTATCTTAAAAACCATCTTGAATTGCCAGACATAATATGGTCAGCGCAATCCATAAGGCATTTGAACTGGATCTATTCAACTGCAGTTTGCTCATTTAATAGCTGTCCTTTCAAGACACACCCTGTCCTTTGTTTGCATTAAACACCTCTAGTCATCTCAAATTGTATGAGGACTGGATGAATACCTATTAACCTACACATGCAAGGTTGAGCCATGAAAGTGTGCTTGCACTGATTTTTTTTTCCTTTGAACACTCATGTTAAGAAAGTCACTGTAGTCAGTTTCAATAGTGCAAGGAGAATGCAGTTATCACTATCTTTAAAAAAGGGAGAGCCACCTTTATGTAATAAAAGATTCTGATGCCTTTTTCTTTTTTTTCCTAAACTGGGATAGAAGAACGAATGGGAAGCACAAAAGTAACAGATCAGTAAGGTCAATCACGATACTCCAGTTGCGTGTAAAACTTTCTCCCCTCTATCAGCCAGCATAGCCTCCCCTCCCTAGCTGTGCAAAACAGAGTTAACAAGAGTTCTACCAGTTCTGGTTATCCCACCCATCATCAGCTGAAGATGCCTTTTTTGTTGCCTTAGGAGGTTTTCTGGTCTTGCTCTCCCCTCCTGTGTTTTCCCAGTTGGTCTCCCAATTTTCCCAGCTGTCGCTGTTACTGTTCTTGTTGTTGGAGACTGTTCCCGAGCCCCACACGTCCCAGCTATCAGAGCTCTTCTTCTCTGTGGAATTGTCCACATAGGTCCAGCTCTCACTGCTTGGAGATTTATGAGCTTTTGGTGGATCTGAGTTGCCAAAGGTCTCCCAGAAGCTTTGATCTACAGCATTGTTCTGGTAGCCCTCCCCTCCACTGTTCTGGTAGCTGTCTCCTTCAGCTGGTCTTCTATAGGGTGGGGGGAAAAAGAAAAAAAGTTAGAAATAAATTAGTTACAAGAAACAAAAACAAATGATCACCAACAAAAGAAACTATAACACTACTGCCTTTGTTTAAACAAAAACTGCAGATAAAGGCAGGAGAAATAAATATATTGCTCCAAATAGCACAAACTTATATTCCAATTCATAGATTTTTCTTAAGAACCTTAAGTACTAATAGGCCCAGGGCAAGGGGGTATGCACCTGGAATAATTTTAAAACCAAGGTGCCACACACTATCTTACTCTCAGTTTAACAACTATCATAAATACTTAAACTGAATTCCTCCTGTATTACATACAGGAGGACTACTAGCAAAGACAGAATAATTTCTCTATATTTAAAAATTACCTGCTACTACTATACTGCATAGAACACACAGGAGATAAAATTATGCATTTAAAGAGACACAGAAACCAATAACAAAAAAATACCTTTCAGAATTATCATCTGGTTTCCCAGAAAAAAAAGTGGTGACATCTCGCCATCCCTTACTTCCAACTCCCTGAACCTAGAGAAGAAGACACCCCATTCATTTGGGCTGAACCAACACCTTTTCCAAGTCCAACAGCAAGAGCCACAACACATTCCTCTACTTGCTCAGATAAAGAGAACACATTTAACCAGAAAATTTCACTCACAACTTATTCGTATTTTTGACATGGTTGATGGAAAGAACAAACATTTGACACCATCATGCTGCTGGAAGATGTGAAAGTAGGTCAAGTTTAGTTCTTTCACTTACCGTTATCAATAACAGCTTTTGAATTCTCTCCTAGACTTCCGTAACAAAAACGCTGGAATTACTCCTTACATAAAATTAAGCCTAATGACAGCACTGATTCTTTGATGTTATGATTCATATAACTAGTATTTAATATTTACACTGTTCTGCAAAACTACTCTCACCCCATTTCAGGAGTATTATTTCACTGCCCATGTAAAACAGGCCAAAAGTTGAGTTCTAGAATAAACATGATTGCGAGGAGAATCCTTTGGAGGTTGTTATAATGACTGGCATTGGATTAGAAACACAAATTCTGAAGTATCACCCACAGAAGTTACCATTCTAAGTCACAGATAAGGAAGATGATCTCAGAATTCAGACTTCCAAGTTGCCAGGGTCTAAACAGAACAGGTAACATTACTTATTTTATTCAAATAATCCCAACATTTAAGAAACTGAACTAGTACGTGATAGAGCTTCCAGTGCTGACTCTCACAGAGCTAGAATGACAGACCCTCCAAGGTAACACCGTAGAAGTTATCAAAATTGGTATTAGATTGTGCAAGAATTCTGTACTGAGCAGTTGCAGACAGCACTTACCCCATTACCAAGCAATGACAGCAAAAGACAAAGAAAAAAGGTACAGAACATCAGTAAGTTTAACCATACAACTGTACACAAGCTGTCTCCATATTCTCTAGCAGACATTTTCTTTTTGTGTTTGGGACACGGGCTGCCTAACTGCATCATGCCCTCGATGAAACTATTACGAGGACGACATCACACTCGATTAGCTTTTTGATAACCCAACAGAAGCACTGCACGCTGAAAATTACACTTCCAAAATTTCTGTATTCAATGCAAGCAGAGACTAAAAGCCACATTGTGGTTTTGTTTCACTACAAACTTTTCATAAGAATATGGAGACTGGCTTACTGTTTGGCCTCCTTTAAGACAGGCAGGCCACTTCATACCTTGCTGGCCAACTGTGATACCCCCACGGTGACCTCCTCAAATATTTTCCCCTCTTTCACCTACGTGAATCAAAGTATTGGTAATTAGTCAAAGAATTACTGAAAAACAAAAAGTGTAGGAAAAAAAAAAACCAAACAACAAACTAAACTGAAAGTGAATAAAAATATACTTAAGTCAAAACTAACCAAGTTAAGAAAATGACATATAAAGTCCACTGATCTATAATGCAGCGAACCTCAATCCTTTGAAGTTTGTGGAAACTTTCTACTGATACATATACAGTTTTGAGGAAGAAATCATTACACTAATGCTGAGCATAAAAACACCAGTACAAAAAAAAAATCTGAAAATACGACATTTTATGAATATATTTTACAATATAAAAAGATTTAGTTTGGAGATTAAAACTGATCAGAACTATTATCTGTCCTTTATATATACTTATTTCAATATTAAAGGGGCTTTAAACGTTGGACAACCAGAATACAACTGGTGCCTTTCATCAATTAATACTCAGTAAAAATAATGAAAATACTGTTCCAAAGCCAATGACTTCATATAACCATGTATGTGGCAAGCAGTGATCACTGAATACTTACTTCAGAAAGTAACTTATTTAAAACTAACAGTGCAACATCATAAGGTAAATAGACTTCTTTTTTTTAATATAGAATGCAACACTCCTCATTAAATTGCCCTAAAAAAGTAAAAATCAGCTCAAGGAAATACACCCTAAAAATAACCCTGAAAATAAGGCATGTAAGCACTCTGAAATGAGCTGTGGATAATTCTAGGGACTAGGAAACCAATTAGAGTCTTTGCTTGTGATTTGAACTGCTATGGAAAGAACATTGAATTAATAAAGGTAACGCAAGAGATATTATTTTGTAATGTGATTAAAAACATTCTTTTCAAATTGAAAATTAATCCATTTTGTGGTGGCATTGGTTCTCTTATGAAAATAAAAGTAGTCTGCTTTATCAATACCAATATATTTTGGGGAAAGGTATACAGGGAAGTAAAGCACCACATTCTCAGAAAAGACTTCATCAAAATTTTGGAGCTGATCCAAAATTCGAGAAGCAGAGAACAAACACATGCCAAATGGGGAAGCTGTAAAACCACATTTTCCTTAAAACATATGAAACAGGAAAGCAACAGGGTGCACACTAGGGAGAATCTTTGACTAAAATTTGTAGTATCCGTGATCACCAGTCACTTCAGAGGACTGCCTTCTTTTTTCACATGCCCACCAGCGATTATGTGTATTGACCAAGGTCAGCACGTGCGCTTTCTTCCAACTGCTGCTGGAAGTGCCCTTAGCCACACATTTTTGGTCACTAACAATTCTAAAGGGAAGGTGAAAATCTGCTTCAAACTATTTTCCTAGAAACAACACATTACCTAGAACAGTTAATCAGAATGTTACTGGCACACTTTTCGTCTGAATGCATGCAGAACTTGGTTTCAACTGACTATCAGAGTATCCTGAACAAATACCAAATAAAGGTTGCAGGAATGTGTTACTTTTATTGACAAACTGTCCCCATTCATCTTAAAACATCTGCTTTATCCTGAATTCTACTGCCCCTGATGAGGCAGCAGATGAACTACAGTGGCTCAAAGATGCTTAGCTAAATCAAAACAATGCTGGCAGCCAGATGGGTAAAACACTATGAAATTAACACTCAAAGATGCTACTGCTAATATATTTCTTTTTAGTAACTGATTTTCAGATTCGTTTAGAGTGCGTTTTCATCTTGTCCCATCTTCCATTATTGAAAGCATGAAATCTACAAAATAGTATCCAACAGGGAAGAATGTAAAAAGACCCTTGTGGACATGAGAAAGATTGGTGGAGGGAAATTACCCTCATATTTTATTTCTTTCCTAACATACTAGCTTTGAATTATTTGATGTTTCCCTTTAGCTATTGTGTTCATGTATGAAAAACCAGAAGGATGCACTGACAAACTGAGCAATTTTGGCAGGAAGAAACAATCCCTCCCTAAGTCAGCATAACCATGCTCTGCAAGTAATTTAACTAGTTCCAAAGTTACCTTTTCTTGTGCAGGTTTGAGAACATTTTCATTTAATGTCTGACCTAACTCTGATGCCTATTTAAAAGCAAAACAAAAACAAAGTCAGTCATATTTTCCTTTGGATAAAAAATAAAAACAAGAAAAAACAAAACCCAAAAAACACAGCCAACATCTTCTGCAGGCTCATTTCTCAGCAGTATCTCCAAAAACACGTGAAGCCTTAAGCTTAGCAGAATGAGCTGAAAAGCACACACAGCACAGTGCTGCAGAAAACATTAAATAAATTAAAAACAGATACAAATGGCAATAGGTCATTGAAGATGCCCAGAGCCCAAGCAAAGTCTGACCTTGCACTGGAAGCAGAAGCAATGGTTCAACCAGCAACAGCCTAGAAGATGGGACCTGGCTAATGCCTGCAGCTGAATATTTGGAAGAACAGACTTCATTCACCCTTATTTTTCCTTAGAAATGGAATTGCATGTAGAATTAGATCTTTTTGGCCAATTTTTCACCAATTCTTCTGTCTTGTAATGCTGGTACTGTCATCTATTAGTAACAGCCCAATTGTTTCTAAGCAATACACAAGAGCCAAAGCTGCGAGAGATTTTTGTGATCTTTTTCAAAGCTCCAAGTTTGCAGGGAGAGAAAATAAAGAACTTCAGAAATCTATTCCAATCCAGAACAAAATGCGTAAGGATATTGTACTTCAGAGGCATCTTACAAAAATGCAAGCCTACAGTACAAATCACAAAATTACTTTCATAAGACAGTATTCACAAGGACAGCAGGGTTTGCAAAGGTTTCATTTGAAATCATTCCTTTCCCTACCACCATAATAACCCTTGATTGACTTGAACTTTTCTTCAGAATTGCCACATTATACTGACTACCTTCTGAATTAGCCCAATTAATCCAAAAGGGCCAATACACTTGCCAGACAAGCATTATTCCTAAACATTAGCAGAGACTAATGACATTTAATT
Organism: Falco rusticolus; assembly: GCF_015220075.1. Classification (NCBI taxonomy): domain Eukaryota; kingdom Metazoa; phylum Chordata; class Aves; order Falconiformes; family Falconidae; genus Falco; species Falco rusticolus. The sequence continues at coordinate 23,614,710 of NC_051196.1, forward strand.
TCCTAAGAGTTTATATCTTACTGCTAACATTGGTTAGGCTGTGAGTCTTCCTTCATTCATGTGTTTCCTGGGGATGGGGCACCCTGAACATCCTTCCTCCACAGACTCCCAAGTGCGTAACAAGCCTTCCCCTTCGCCACAGCTCTGCTCGCATCTCCCCTCTACCCAACCACCATTATCTCCAATACTTCCACTCCTTACCAGTGCAAGTTATTTGAGAAGACAAAGGCAAAAAGGTAACCCCATTTCCACCTAGTAAGAAATGTGAATCAAATCACATAAGGCTTGTTATCATTAGAAGTGAGGCTAGAAAGTGTTTAAGAAAAACAAGAAAGTAGATTTTACATGTTTGAAAAAATCCTTCAGAGTCTATTAAACCTGGAAAACTGTTTATGTTATATAATAAAGACTGTAATACACTACAACTTACAGTTGAACTATGCTAAGTGGAATCACTGCTAGAATTCGGAAGAATTCTTGTGTTACCCCATTCACTCAACCACATAATTTTGTAAATATGGGAAAGAAAGATTTGGGTACAATTGCGTTTCCATCTGAATCACTTCTTCCTCTTTACTGTTGTCAAATTTGGGATAACATCCTAAGTACCATTACAAACCCTACACGATGGGGCATTTGTTACAGTCTGCCTTCCAACACCACCCCAGGGTAGTTCTTGGTATGCTGCATTCCCGAATCAGACATGCAAACAGAAATCCTGCAATTTGTGATTACAAAGAGCATGGACAAAAGTACAGAGTATTTTCTGAGATCACTGAGCTTGGATACCTCTATCCAATTTAACCTATTTTAAGCAGATTTGAAGAAATACTACCATATGAAACACACAACATTATTCTAAACAGATTTGACTTAAGGCAAAATAAAGAAAAGACAGCTCAAGAGCAAATGCACATATTCAGCACGAATAGTGACAAGGAGTCCATGCACAAGAATATATGTGAGGGTGTTACCGGCTCTGGCTGCTGCTTGTAGCCCCAAAACTTTACCCAGACAGCAAAAGAGAAAGAGCAAGGAAGGTAGAAGCAGCTTTTAGCAAAAAATTGGCAGCATTTTTTCAGGCAAGTTAAGTAGCATGAACCTTTTCTAGTTTTAACATCTACTGACAAGACAAACAGTGAATATGTTTGGTCACTGGACACCAAATATATTTTCGAACAACATATTACTCAAAAAGATGTTAAATCTGTTCTACAGAGCCAAGGATGAGATGTTTCAGGAACAAAATTTAAGCTTCAGTAACACAGCTTAGACTCTAGAGCCCCATGTTGCTGTGGTCCTCGTCAGTAGATGTGATGAGCTTTTACATTTAGTATTATATTTACATTTGATAATAATACCAAAAAAAAAAAAAAAAAAGAGAACAGTTTTCTAAAAGGCAAACTGCTGGAAGGAGTGAAAGAGGAAGACTTGTGTAACATTTAAGTTTTTCTTTCATAAGCCAAGCAGCAGATACCTTCAAGCTTCTAAGTAGCAAGTTTGGGTGCTTTAACAAGACATTTGTGTTGCAAAACATGCAGAAGTTTGGCTTGCTATTTGGAATATTAAAATCCTACTGCATACATCCGTCTGAACAGCAACACCTGCAGTTCTGCATTTGTTTTGAGCAATACCATCCTACACATGCGAGGTTAATGTTACACATACAAAAAGAGTTGTAGTTCGAAGTAACACTCCCTATACCATGTATTAATATACATAAGCCCCCTCTCACTCAGAACTTCGGCACATTGAGCATCCTATTATTTTTCACATTTTTACATTTGAATTTAAAACTTCTCCATGCAAACAGATCTTGCTTATGTCAGAGCTCTGTGTAATTCAGGTCTGACTGTCTCTGTTTAACCCTAGTTTGAAAGAAGAAATGCTTTTGCAATTGCTGCTTACTTAAATACACACAAACAGGTTAATTTAATAACAGTATCAAGCAGTCCACATTTGTAATATCTTATTAGTGTTTAGTAATGGAAAGATTGCTTGCATTACATTATATTGCCAAGAAAACTACTTCAAGATAGACCATATTTAAGGTTCACAAAAATAAAATAAGGGTATTTTAAGTTTGCCAGCATGCATGAATTAAAGCATTTCATTCTACTGTCTCTCCAATACACCCAACAGTTACACACAGCTGAGTACCACTGTTTTATTTCTTGCTTAATTTGATCACTGCAGTTGACTGCAATTCCCATGGAAATAAAAGCTAGAACCTAAAAATTACTATGTGCACTATGAAGGAAAAACACACTGGTCTGTTGTTGATCAAGTCTAAATCAGTTGGTGCAGGCAAATACATGACATTTCGAGCCAATTACAGTCAATAAGACAGAGCTAAATCTATAATCACCTTTTGACTTGCTTGGGATCCAAACCTGCTAGCCTGTGAAAAGAAGCAAATGCATTCAAGCTTATTACGAATAAAACTTTTGATTTTTAAATTCATGCAGCGTTTCCGAATGTGTGATCCTCTCCAAGAAGAAAGGACCTTTGCCAGAACTTGACAGTGAACACAGAATATCCATATTCACCACCTTTGGCATTCCAGATTGCTCTGGGGAAGCATCAGTCTTTCTCAACTTACAGCCAGGGGAAGAAAGGGTCAATATAGACTAGACCTTGGTGGGCTAATGTGGATGATTATCAGTATTTTTGTCTCTCATAATGTCACCCAAAGTAAAAGAGAACTGTTACACTCATAAATGTTTGGAAGAATACTAAGCAAAGCTGAAAAAAGTTGTAATGCATTATTTCCACAAAAAATGTTTCCACCATCATCTACGTAAAACATAATAAATTTTTATTTCCTCTGGGTTTAGTCTACAGTTAGTTGAATGATTGTCATATATGTGTGCAAATCTGCAGAACATGCAGAGCATGAAGACCATGCCTGTTTTTCCCACAGTGTCCCTCTGGGCACAACCTCTGCCCACCAAGCTTTCTATTTAAACTGACCAAAATGCTGTAGTTAGAGAGAAGTCAGAAGGAAAGAAAAATTATAAAACCATCAGCAGTTTGTAACTTGGTATTAAATTCCTGCTGAAGAATGCAATGTTATCTTATTTGGCACAGACCAAAATTTCTGCTTTATAATAAAAATTCTTTTTGAGCTGTTTCTTGATGCTTACGTCCAGTGGACAAATTTACAAAGTGTCCATCCAGAAACATAAGAAATAGTCAAGGCAGAGATCTGCATTCAGTATGCATCCATTTTATAGGCAAGGATACACAAAGAGCAGAATTTAGTTTGTCTTGGTAATATTTTTTAAAGATACATCACTATTAGAACACTAACAGAACCTTTGAGTTTACAAGAATTACACTGAAATACATTTTGTTTACTTACACCCTCTTTAGCAGCTGAGGCAATTTTGCTTGCTCCAGTCGTAAAACTGCTCCATCCCTTTAAAGAAAGCGAGAATGTCACAAGCTATGTGTGAATAACACTAATGAACAACCACGTGTTCAGTATTACATGTTAAATTAAGTCAAAATGTCCTCCCATATAGCTTGTCCTGTAGTCACAAGAACTACGTGCTAATAAAAGCAAAAATCAGTTTCTCATTTAACTAATGTAGTGATGAACTTCCATTATTTGTGTCCAAACACCTGCAATTTTAACAAACCTGAGTGCTTTAGATGTTATTCTACTAAAAATGGATATATGAAAAAAAAAAATCCCTCCCCTCTCCCCCTCAAGAAAAAAAAAAAAAAAAAAAAAAAAGACGACATTAAAACCTTAGTAAGCAGATAGTGGTGCTTCAACAGGATGGGGAAAAAAAACAAAACCAAAAGAACCACATCAATGAGCAGCTAAAATGTATGCCTGGAAAAGCTGAAAAGAAGAATTCGTGCTCAAAAATATGAGGCAGCAATACACAAAATGCCTATTCAGCAGTTTTCCACTTCATAATAAAGCTTCAACCTGCTTGTTCCCTGCAAATTTTATCCTTAAAAACAAAAGAAATCTTAATTATTTCCTCACTGATTCTTGGAGCATCTGAAAACCATTAGCTATTTCTTAAAAAGTTTTCTGTAATGCATCCGAAAAGTTTTCTTCTAACTACTGATTTGCCAGATACTGATTAAAAAAACTAGCTAAAAAGTAGAGCAGGAGAGTGGTTGTAATAATTATTTTTTTTTAAACAAAATCATTAAAACCCACTTCACTACTGTTTAGATTTTAGTTCTTTTAACTCATTTATCCAGAATCTGCCCAGTAAAAGAAGTGGGGAAAAAAACCCACCCTACTTTAATGGATAAAAACCAGAAACAACCTTTAATATATCTGTGGTTTTCCTTGTATATAATAATGAATGAAGAAACAGATACAAGGTTTTTTCTTTGCAGATCATCGCCACCTAATTTTAAACTGTGGTACAGAATCTTTTAAATGTAGCATTATGAATGCAAGGTTAATATCCATGTCTACCACTGCCTTTTATCAATTTGATTTCCATTCAAGTGTAGAAGTTCTGTTTAACGCGTGGATACTTTGGTATATATAGGTAATATGTTACCTTTTGGGTAGATTTCCATACAAAGGTTGTAAATTGTAGAATCTTTTTCTCATTACCCCTTCTATTTCATTTGACTACACCACATATTTAGGTTGAGGAAACGTCTTTTTAAAAAAGCAAACAATTTTCTGCCTATCCTTTTCAAATCTCTTCATTAATTGCCCTTCTTGTCCTATGCTGAAACACTGGAAGATGACTACATCACCAACTGCAAAAAAGGCAAAAGTGATGTGTCTTGTAGTTTTTCTGTCAAGAATAGTCTCAAGAGGCTCCAGACAAACTTAAACTGCAATTACATCTGCTCTTTACAGAACAAGTTGGATAGCGTTGTTGGTGTGAATTCTACAGAAAACGCTCCTTCCGATATGTAACAGCAGAAAATAATGTATGTACATAAATGTAGCATGTGTGGGGAAAAACAGTCATACACTGTGGAAGGAAAATTGGTTTCCTCACCAGGATGAATATGCATGCAAATATTCAGTTTCACTATAATAAACGACTTTAAATTGCACTGCAGTATGTATCTGTGGTCACAAGAGGGCATTTTAATCACAGGTTTCAATGACATCATGTATTCAAATAAAGCTTGACAGTAACCCGGACAACAGAGTGCCACCTCTCCTTCGCTGTCTTAGCACATCTGCAATACATTACAGATGTGGCTTTTAATACGAGCTCTGGCCTACAACCTATGACATACCTAGAAAATATTCAGCAGACCTATACTAAGCACCCTGTGGGATCACCTGGAACGCTCTTCAAAGATTCAGGCATTACCTTTTTCTGTTCTGTTCTACTGAAATTATTATGTTTAAAAAAAAAAAAACCAAACCAAAACAAAACCACAAACACCAAACAAAAAAAAACAACCAAACAATGGAACCTGGTATGGATATTTAGACCAATGAGGACCTACAGAAGACTACTGGCTGCTAACCCTGGTAGAAAACCTTACTCTACTTCAGCGTGACTTGAAATCCCAAATATTATTCAGCACTGTTACTTTGCAGCCTATCAAAGCACCAATGTGTCTGTCCCTCACAGCCTCCAACTTTATTCCCATTTTCCTTCAACAACGCATCTTTCACTATCTATACTTTAATCATGACAACTGCTCAACCATATGCTGCTATCTTTTCACAACCTGTCACAAGTATTTCAAATGTTTTCATCACTGCTCAGGGCTTCTGGCACCCTTATACACACACACTTCAGTTGTTTTCCACTGAACACGCTAATATGGCTAATCCATTTAGAGCATTAGCAGCCTAACTGCTGTTCCCAACAGGTAATTATTTCTCTTTTGTTTTTCTCCAAGCCCTGTTCAGTATTAGTTCTTAATCCATTCCTATATTCTCATTTCCTTATTTCTATGAGCTGATACCAGACATAATTCCTCAGTTTTTCTCAAGTTTCTCCCTTCATTTTGCCTTTGGAAGTCCACCAGTATCTTCTTCACTCTTTGAGAATACAACCAATACCCTGCATGTGTCTATCTACCTGCAGTCTTTAGTTTCTCTTCTCCACTTACATTCTCCCACAACAGGGGATAGAAAAGAAGAAAACGGTAATTCAGGTCACAGAAAGTTTGACATGATTTCTTACCGAGTACAGTGAAGACATAGCATTATTCAGGAAGTCATCCTCTTTTTTTGGAGGGTTTACTGTGTTTCCAAACCCCACGTAGCGGTTCTCTTGGCCACTACCACAAGAAAATGAATAAACAGCATCTGTATTTGCATGTGTTCATTAAAACCATTAAAAAACCTGACAAACATAAAAAAATGACAATTGTTTAACGGACTTTAAAATACACCCAGAAAAAAAAAAAAAGTCCTAAAGCAGCCAGCACCCGAAATACAAAACCACTCACTTAATAAAGACATAACACCAACAAGGATCCACTGGGGAATCCTTGCAAATTAAAATGTCCCCTATTAAAGCTGATACGGTCTTAATGATTCTCCATGTTTAACAGATCACTGATATCAGAAGTCTGAGTAAATCCTAATAAAGCAATACATGAAAATGGGAAAAAGAAAGAAGAAAACAGTGTTAGCTTTATAAAAACCCCTGTTTAACTCATATCACTATAAAATACTATATGCACTAAAAATTCCATCGTTTGGAGCCCACCACAGCAACATTTTGAGCTACAAGCTCTTTCTTCAATGCTATTCAAACATTTTTGCTATGCAAATGCTTAAAAGGTACCTTCTTCATCTTATCCCTTATCATGTATTTTTATATATGTATATAAAAATAAAATATATTTTTAATAATAAACAAGATGTAACTTAACTAGTTAATCAGGATCACAGTTGTGTAGCTGTAGTATAACATCCAAGCCTTTGTTATGCTAGGGGGCCAGGCACTCAAAAATAAATACTGCATTACCCTTGGTAGGAGCTGACATCATCATTTAACCAGTCTTCAAAAGCCTTGTCTGAAGAGGCAGTTGCAGTCTGAGATTGTCCAGCAGAACTACTGAAAGATTTAAGAATTGAACTGCGTAAAGCAAAACCCACTAGCTCAGCAGTGCAGCCTGACGTATATCATCATAATACAGGTGCAAAATTGATTATTTCTTTTATCTATCAAGCAGGGAACTCTAATGCAACCACTAAAAGCCACTGGAGTATTGAATGAATAAAGCAACAGCAGACCCCAACAATGCTATGCAGGCTATAGCTAGCTCCTGAACTTGCCAGATGACAACTAGGAATGAAGTGCTTGTTCTCTTGATTTACGCTTTTTCAGTTAACTTGATTCTTTAGTGGAAAGACTAATAAACACTGCATGCAAAAGCAAAAAAACAGAACTGCTGCAGTCCAGCTTCGACACCCCTGTGAGTAATTACCACCACACAGAAAAAGTTTGTTTCTTCCCTGGCATTCAATCACTAACTGGAAGAGCACTGTAGTTAAGGTAAGGCTGTGACACACTACGTGTGATTGACACAATGACTAGTCCAAGGTGTATTACAAGCTGAGATAAAAGCAGCGTGGCTTGTTCTCCGCTCTTGCTCACTTGTCTCTGCCATGGTTTAAGGTTCAGGTGGAGGAGGCGGCGGGAGTTACTACAGAACCCTGCTACCTCATATTCCTGAATTTCAGCAAAAGAAATGCTTGTTCAGACAACACCATCAACAGAACAAAACCAGAAGACGCTAGAACATCAGGCTTTGATCCTGCTGCAGACAGATCAACATCAGATAACAAAAATACATACCGATGAGTTGAAGAGAGGGACATTTTAGGCTGAGGTGGGGTCCAGTTCCTGGCAGGAGAAGTTTCAATGGACCACTCCTTGCCTTCAGCTACGGTAGCTACCTAGAAGAGGTAGGAAAATAATCAAGAATCCTAGGTCAAAGTTTTCATGCAAGTTATACACAGATCCTGTAAAGTGAGGACAAGTCATTTCTCCCAATCTGCTGCCAGCTGCATAGATCAATTAATTTGTTTCCACAATAAAGCCATTTTTTTTCTGAATCTTAGGCTAGCAAAGTTGAATTGAACACTGATTTTATTTCTGGCAGTTCTTCAAACTTCTTCAAACAGGCAAATCTGGTTTGAAAAGACTAGATTAATTAAGAGATATAAGCACTAATGACAGAATAATGGAGCAATAGAAAGAGGTGGATTTATACTCTGGCATAGGGCAGCTAAAACACACGCACAGAATTTAAAAGCTCTCTGCCTTCTTCAAACAAAGGACCTGAACTTCATCTCTTCACCCCATACTCTTCCCCCAACCAAGTCATAACTTCAGCAAGTTAATATAAATTTCCGAAGGCCTTGCCCCAGAAATCCTACAGTTCCCTGTTTCACACACTAAAAGGCCTACAGCACACAACTTATAACTTCTTCGCTATCATCATGATAGTCCACTTCAGCCAACCATCTCCTATTCCTAGCAACTTCTAAAGATGCAAAGAGACAACTCACAACAAACTTCAAAGCTGCATGAATATCCCAGTGAGCACAGAATGTACCTTCTTACCCCTTCCATGGCAGCGTCAGCATAAAAATACAGTATCTTTGTAAGTCTCTAAGCTCCTGAGTTCAAGTTGTTTGTTATTTCATTTCTGGAAATTCCAAACCTCCACAAAATGATAATGCCATTACCATTACTGACTTGTTTATAGGCCTGCTAGTGTTTGGCAAATTAATCTACCATTTTGTTTACTGCATCCACAACAGATTGATCAACAGTCATTTCAGCTAAAACTGTACTGCTGAAGTAGTAAACTGTCTACTGTGGACTGCGACAGCTCCACTGACTAAATAGTTGCGACAAACTGTAGCAGTGAAAATCTGAGTCACCTCAACCAAATGCAGAAGAGGAAGTTTCTAATGAAAACTCTTACAAGAATTGGGAAGAAGCACCCTAAGACTTACCCCTTTCAAGAACCACTACAGTGGTTCAAAGGGTTACTACACTACTCACTTCCCTGCCAGCCCCCACTTCAAGAACAACTGTTTACAAAGTACTTTGATACTTTCAGAGGGTAGGGGATGAGGACACAGCCACATAACTGTAACTTACCTGATCCCTAAAAAGAGCTGCAGCTTTGCTGTTGTACTTTTCTTGCATTGTCCAGCAGGGATCATAGTCATCTTGAGACTCTAAGAACTCTCGAAATTTGCTATTACCTCCAGCCTTCATTTTCTCCAGCTCAATATCCTTCCATTTGTCCATGGTTACAGAACGTACAAAACTGAAACACAGCGGAGGGTTTAACAAAATTAAAATCACAACTTGCTATAATTTCCTGCTATATCAGCAAGGACAAAAACCCTATTCCCGCCTTATTACAATCTATCTCAAGCATTGGGAGTATAAACGTGTTAGAGAACACTCTCTAAGTACAGATACATCATTACAAGAAAGTGGTCAGATCCTCATTGAAATAAGCTAAAATCATGCCGTTTATTGGCACTTAGAGAAGACAGTCAACAGAAGTCAAGTGACAGAAAAAACAGCTTTCTTCAAGTCCAGAAATTAATCTAACCCACTATATTAAAGAAACTTTTCTCACACTTCTTCACTGTGCAATTTTCTTTTCCTGTGTTCTCACAGTTACACTTAAGTGACCTGTTAGGACATCTCCTGTCCCACTCCATGCTTCTGCTCACAACAACCCTCAAGTAGTGACAGCTCACTGCCTGAAATAGCCAACCTTTTTAACCTGACCTCATCCCAGGGCATTTCTGACTGCAGTCAGCACCTCAGCTCTGCTTTGAGCCATAAATTCTTGCTACTGTTCATTAAACAATATTAAAAAAAAACCCAAACAAAAAAAAAACCACAAAAAACCAAACAGTGCCCTGTTGTTAAATACAAGGTCACAGGGGCAAAAAAAAAGTGAGACATCATCATCATCAAGAAGGCTCTTTAAAACTTGTATCTTGACTGATTTCTTTCTTTTTGTCCCTAAAGAAATACCCTTCATCATATCCTCACATCAGTAATTTAATTTTTTTCTTTTATGTAACATACAGAATAGTTCCAAACTCTCATTTCCTACGCAATTTCTATTCACTAATGAGTTTCAAATCACTCTTTGAAAAGCAAAGCATGTACTTCCGAATGACGTCCTTGCTTTGGCCATTTCCCTCCTGGACTTTCTCCACCTTTATCATTGCAGTAACTACCCCATGTTCTGCCCCCGTTATATATACATGCACACAACATATACACAGTGAGTCCCTGAAACACATAGCAGTTCTTATTCCATAGATTCCCATCTCAGTTGAGTACGTTTCTTGGAAAAAAGCAAACCCGATCACTTATATTTTAAAAAAATTAATATCCCAAACAGAATAAAGTATCTTATACAGTTGCATACACTACAGAACCATCCTGTAAGCATACTGTGACTTTCTTTGGTTGACTCTCAAGCTGCTCTAGTGCTACTCTAGTTTTCATCAATGAAGTTTATACAAGGTTACAAGAATAGAGTGCAAGGACTACTGCAGTATTACCAAACACCACCACACAACCTCAGGATGTAGCTGGAGACATTGCTTTCTAGAACTGGGCACAACATCACCACACTGATGCAGCACACACCCTGACTAATTATAGACAAGGCATAGAGAGTAAAGCTTGCTTTGGGGAGGAGTATGAAGCAAAACTGCCAGTGAAATGTCAGATTTGAGACATTCTATACCCTTCCAAAACAATACATGCTGTTCACAGCTCATAAATCACCCTGGGGTAACCCAACTCAGTCCATAGTCTGCTTGAAAGGCTGACCTGAGGTGAACTCCCAAGCCTCGGTGTTTTCCTGAGCACTCAAGGCAGATCCAAATTCCGTAGGTCACACTCACCCACTGGGGGTTAAACGCACCACATTCAAAACAGACCTGCGAGAGAAAAACAATTATCTCTAGCACTCAGCCATCACTTGTTCATGAAGTTTTCACAGTACAGCTCAAAAAGTCAAATCATGAAGACGTTACACACAGAAAATAATTTCAGAAGGGAGAGTTTTCAGTGTTTGGAAACACCTCCCCTGACAGCATAAGCTCCCTTCAAATAAATATTTATGCTGCATGGAAAAAAATACTCGTTAACTTGCCTGACTCTGATTATAAAAAATCAGTGTACCAGCTACCAAAAACCAGTGAGAAAATACAGATGAAAAATTGAAATTAATGAGCAAACTTGATTTCATTTCCATATTGCCTTGTAGGAGGAGAAAGTAACCAAACTGAATTCCTGAGATTTCCTTGGCAAAATAAAGATGCAGCACTTAAAGTTTGGAATGTTTATTCAGTCATACTACAGTTTGGCAGTAAATGATAGCAGATCTTAAAGAAAAATCTCTGTTTAAATAGCTTTATTGCTCATACAGTGCAACAACTTAAGTGCTTATGACTGGAATCACCATTCAAGGTTTAATGCATCGATATAAATAAAGCTGAACCTGTCCATGTGCTACCACATTTAAGGTAGCATATAATCAAGTTACCACAAAAAGACAGTTTTAGTTAAGCTGCGCCCAAGACTCACTTGTTTAGTAGACTCCAGGGGTTACAGTGTTAGTACAACTCCTGAAAGACTCATGCTAAATACACAGCAATGTATTATAATACGTAAATGAATAAAAGTTACGGGAACTAACACAAATATGAGATAGCCAAATTTATACGCTGTCATTAATTAGCCATCCTAGTGCTATAAAGACGACAGCTGTAGTAGACCACAACATATATCTGGGTTAGGTAAAAAGAAAATTCAAGTCTATGCAACTAATCTAAAGAAGATTATAATTTTCTCACATTGTTCTCATCTTGTGCTCTGACTTCCTTGAGAACTTTCCTTGTTCTTGGACTTGCCATGATTCTACAAAAGAAGAAAAAAAAGTCATATTCAAGGATTTGATATCGGCAAGACGTTCAGTACCTTACAAGTATATCTCTATGAGAAAGAGCTTGCAATCTAAACCACTCAATCACAACCAACTGCAGGAGAAAAACAAACAAACAAAACATCACCAAACCCATCACCTTACTTTTCCATTTACTTTGTAAGTTTTGAGGCGTTTAGTCATCTTAAATCATCCACAGGAAAGGTGCAATTCAGCCATAGCTGAAAAGGGGGCAGGGGGTGAAAAACATGGAAACCCTTCCATGGCGTATGTGGTATGAAAACAGTCTCTTACTTGATGTGGCTCCCACTACCATTTCTGAAAGCACTTTATAATCATGCATGATTACATGGAATGACATGCACACAACTAGAGACCTAAGCAAAAAATCGAACCCCCTACACTTCAAAGTGCTGAACACATTGCTAAAGGAGCTTTTTACTAGAAGATGCAGAAAAATTATGATTTTCCAGAAAGATTGAAATTTGCTTGTAAATCGAATTCAAAGAAAATAAGGCAATTATTGGGACCTTTTACATAAAATAGCATTCTAATCCCGACGGTCACATCTCATTGGCAGACCACATCATCTTTACTCTTTAATTTTTACAAAGCATGAAACGCAGCAGCAGGGAACAGTGTCAAGCTACAGATAAAAGTTACATTAAGAGAAAAAATGTGATTCACACACAGTACACATCCTGGAAAAACTGAAAGTACACAATGCTCACGATTAAAAGAAATATAGCGTAGGATGCAGCATAAGACTGCAATGTAGGTAAAAAATGAATTGATACTTCCAACTAAGTTGGTACTATGATATTTAAATTAACTTTACACAATGTATCTTCTTCCTTTTTATGTCCAGTCCATCTTTTCATTTCTACTCCAGAAAACGAAATTCTAAGATGTAATAGAAGACAGAGAAGTCACCAAACTCATTAGAAACAGCACCAACTATTACATGTCATGCTTATTGGTCTGTGAAGATACAAAGCAAAAAAAACAGGTCCATGTTTTCATCAAATACTTGTCTGAAAGGCAGAAATTCTTTTACGCAAGTCTTTGACACTTGTTCACTATGCTATTTGACTAAACAGTTATAAGCCCTTCAATTATCAATAGGATTAACAATCTTGCAATAATTTTAGAAAGTAAAGATTGAGCGTTATGTACAATTGCTGCAAGCCAGTAGGAGATGGAGGGAGAACATATCTTTAATTAGAAAAGGAAGGCTATTTTAAAAGGAAAAAATGCCACAGGCAAGGAAACATTAAATTTGTATGAATGCGGCAACGTCAATTTCTTAGACATCTCTAAAGCAGAACAGCCTTCCTGGGAACCGCAACCACAGCGGTACAAGAAATACAATTATTTGCACCACCAGCTAAGACAACATGATTCCGAAAGAAGTTCAACATTGTACCTACATATTATCACTGTTAAAAGTAGAAGTTAATTGTGGCAGAACTCACTGCCTTTAAAGCACTACTTGCTTCATAAATATCTCGTTGACAAATACTTAGTTCTGTGTAATTTAAGGGACAAGGTTTTCACTGACATTTAGAATATGCTACCTTTCATTCTTAATTAATATGTATTACAAAAAACAGGTAAGTTGTGAAAAAAAAGTGGGTTAGACTGAAAAGGTTACTGTAATTAATGGTGAGTAAAATCTTCCAGTCATCCTGCATCAAATTAAAACTGAAGAGAATTATCTTTATCTATAAATAGAAATTGTGTAACTTTCAGAAAAGCAAAGCAAAAGTGTGGCAAGTGACCCTTTGTATAATGAAACACACTTTCTCCCATAGTATTCCAATAGCAACATTTTACATAACTTCCTCCTGCAGGAGGAGGGAGTTAACACTATACCTAAAACACATTCGCTCGTATCTTAAACGGAGATCATAAACACATTTACATAAAGTCCACATCTTCAATTCCACTATTTTTCACTAGCAACATAAGGAAAAATTCTTCCACAGTACAGAAATTAATAAATTAGCAGTAATAGCCAGGCAGACAATTGCGCAGACTTTGGGCCTTCCTCTCTGCCATTTTTGTTACATTTTCTTTGCATGCCAGCTCCCTCTCCTCAGGGCTGGATTTCCTCAGCAACTTCTTGTACCGGTTAACAATGTCCCTCTCTTTGGCTTACTGCTCATTCCCCTTGCCACTAGCCTTCCTTTACCACTTTTTCCCTCTTTTTTTCCCCAGGTTTTCATTCAGAATAACGAACAGAAGCAGAATATATGTGAAGGCCTTCCAGCCTCAATGGCAAAAATTGCTGGAGCTGAACAGGAAAGCCTCTTCCCACTCCAATTCTGCATGAGTCAGGAATTTTCCACAGAGCAGAAAGAGACATCCATCCTACAACATACACCCTACAAGCATTTACATACAGCACGAGTTTCAGATCTGCAACTCAAGTCAACAGAGGAAGCAATTGCCCTTAGGTCTGCCATAACCGCTTTTTTCGATAAAAACTTTAAAATAAAAGACTTTGGCCAAATGCAACCTGAACATACGCACATTCCAGAAGCAGCAAGTTCCCTAATCATACCACTATCATGTCTAGTGGAAAGACAGAGCTTCATCCACACCGCATCGCCCAGGACAAGGAAGAAGCAACTAAGGCCGCCAGCTTATCCACCAAAGCAACTGGAAACATGGGAAGCGGGGGCAACAAAAAAAGTCACACTCTAAAGATGTTATGTCTTGGAAAGCTTAGAGATGTCTAGTCTATTTTCAACTATATTTGCCCACAAAGTTTTCAGCGATCAAATTATCATTGTTCACCATGCAAAAAAAGCTGAGCCCCAGTAGCTGACAGGGCACGTAGCCACCACGCTGTTTAATCTTCATGAGTAAATACCGAAGTATCAACTGTGCAGACACCATAAATAAATACGCATTGTTTTGATCTGATGTAAATGGACTGAAGCAATAAAGAAAATGTTTAGTTTAGGAATAAATTTTAATTGAAGAATATGAATATTTTGAACCCAGGGTTTCAAGAGCTTCACAAAGACCAATCTCACACTCCTACTTCCCAAGCATGCTATTTCCAGAACAAAAACTTGATATGCAGCATATGAGCTTCCACGTTAGGAAACTTTCGCTTGCTAAAAGCAAGCAAAAAAGGCAGAAGCGGCACCACTTTCAGGTGGAAATGAGCAATAACTGGACTTTGTTCCTCTGATGCAGCAGCAAATTCACACAGGTGTAAAGAGCTTTGCAGTTCTGTATACAATGATGAAGCGGTGACGTGGCCCACACGCCCTGGCGGTCCGAGGGCTCCCTGCGGGTCTCCCCAGGGCCGCACGGCCACCGAGGCCTCCCCAGCTGAGGGAACGCTCCGCACCCCCGGCCGCCAGCCCCGCACCCGGCAGGCGAGGCTCGCTTTCCAACACCGCACTGGGGCCGCTGCCCACTTTTAAAGCCGTGCCGCCGTGTGCGCCGAGAGGCGCAGCCACCTTACCTAGAGCCTCACAGGAGACCCGGAGAGCGACTTCTTCACGCACACCTGCGGCACCGGGGTCCCAGCTGAATCCCCAAGCCTCCCTCAGAACATGGCCGGGCTCCCGGCGAGCACCCTGGCCTCTCCTTTCTAGACAAAAATAATATGAAGAGATAGATAAATAAAGGGGAGGGGAAGGCCGTCGTGAGGGGAAGTCGAGGCCTCCCCCCCGCGCCGCCAGCCAGGCGCCGGCACCTCCCGCCTGCCCCCGGGGCCCGGCCCGTGTGACAGCCCAGGGGGCCCAAGCGCCGCCAGCTCGGCCGTGCTGCCCCGTCACGCTGGGGAGCGACCCGGGGGGTAACGGCAGCGGGGCCGCCCCGGCGGAGCGGGCCGCAGCCCGAAGGGCCGGTAACGCACCGGCGGCTCCTGACGCGGCACCGCCAGCCCCGGTCCCGCCCGGCGCCTCACGGCGCAGCCGCCGCCCCCGCCGCGGCCCGACGTTGCAGGGCCGCGAGGCACTGTGGGTGCGCGCCTTAACCCGCTGCGGCCCGGCCCGGCCGGCGGTCTGCGCGGGGAGCCGGCGCGCGGGGCATTGAATTATCCAACTTTTTTATTTTCTAACGGAGGATGCATTGATTTGTTTCAGCCAAGCAAAACCGTGATTCAGCTTTAGAGCGAACTTGGGCGTACGCGGCGCCGGCGTTAGTTCCGAACGGGCACCCGCTCGGTGGCTCGGCTCTGAGGGGAGGCCGCCCCTGAGGGAGTCGGGCTGTACCGAGCCGCGGCGGCGCTTCCCGGCGGCTCCCGTGGGCTCGGGGCTGCCCAGGCGTCGGGCCCAGGCCCGGAGGGCAGGGTGAGGGGCCGGGGTGAGCCTCCGGAGCCGCGTGGGGAGGGCAGTTCCCCCGCTGCTCCCCAGAGACCACCGAAGGCGGGGGGGGGGGGGCTGGAGTTGCTCGGTGGTGCTTGGAGGCATGTGTCGGGAGAGGGCTTTTTTTTTTCTTTTCCTTTTTAGTCATAAACTGTAGACACAGAGCAATGCTTTAACGTTTACATATGAACCCCTCAGAGACAATGCGCTGCTCACTTCAGTGCGACTCCTGGTCTGGCCTTCGTACTTAATAAGTAGGCTGTTACTATCGGCGCAGGAGAGATTAGAAGGAGCCTTTTTCATTATTATTAAAGGTAGCTGCATCCATAGCCTCCTTGCTTCGAGGAGAAGATAATGGGCCCTTAAATGTGCGCAATTAGAAGGACAAAGGGAGGGGTGCAAAATACAAAGCAAATTCTGCTTTAATTTGCAATTCCAGTTGAGGAGAAAGTGGTCTCTTCTGATAAGCACCATTATTTTCTGGTAAACATGAACTAATGGGCAACAAGGTGCCCATTATATAGATGCTATATTACAGGGTCTAATGAGAATATTAATCTGAAATGTTGTTTTGTAGGGC
Source organism: Falco rusticolus (assembly GCF_015220075.1). NCBI lineage: Eukaryota > Metazoa > Chordata > Aves > Falconiformes > Falconidae > Falco > Falco rusticolus. Next base: position 23,631,540 of record NC_051196.1, read on the forward strand.
CTAATGAGAATATTAATCTTAGGTTTTCACATATCATTTGTAGATAGTCGGGTGACTGGCGTCGGTGGTGGCTCTGCAGCGGGTCTGGAAGGCCGCACGTTCAGTGCACACTCGATACTTGTGCTCACAGCCTCAGGAGCAGTGTTGGGCAATGCTTTTCATCTGTTGTGGTGTAGGGCTGGGAGCTTGATGCCTCCCGTGGTCTTAATTCACCAGATATGCATGTTCACATTTTGTCTGGGCAGTGAACTCTTGCAGTGGCAGGTTTGTTTTCCTGGGATCAGAATCACTATCACCAATGAAGCACTGTTTTGTGCTTAGTAGTAATTGCACTATAGTAATACTGTTGCAGTTTGCCCTGAACCGGGAGTCATCTTTAACCTGTGATGTGCTACAGTGAGCAGTAAAGACTTACCTATGTGAGTGAGGGCTGCAGGATGGGACCATCTGTTTTTCAGTAGGAATGAAGGAAGGGAAGCCACAGACATTTGCCTTCTTAGCAAGCAAATAAATGCACGCCATTCCCTGGCAAGTCCAGTTTGCACTGTTCCCGGAATTTGGGATGGGTGCATAGCTCTCGTCCCATCTCTGCAATGTGTGACAAATATCTATTCTAAGATAATAGATAATGCCAACAGGAAACATTTACAAAGGCATCCTGCATTGTGCTCTCTGCTTCTTCCCTTCCTCTAGTTATGAACTGAGTCTGGCTTGAAACTAAATTACAAATACTTTTAGCACAATTGCCATTGTTATAATTGTTATGCCCACTGTCAAGCACATATGAAATGTGGTGATAAGGAACAAATTACAGGATAACATAATAAAGTACAAGGCAGGCAGAGTCTCCTTGAGCAGTTTTCCATGTTGAGATTTTTCAGATAGAAATAATTTTACTTGGCTACAAAAGGATAATACTCAAACTTTTAACGGGTAGTCTGATTTGAGAGCACAGAAAACAACTAGAGCCCAATTCTGCAAAGAGCTCATAAACGTGCATCATAATTACAGTGAAGAAAACTAATAGCAGGTGAAAGCTTATGAAGATAACCTGCCCGGTGTACAATTTTGCTTGTAATTCAAGGGTTTTGAATGATAGCTTTGAAACTTAGGTTAAAAAAAAATAATCCCTGGAACAGGATTTAAACTGAAGAGCATTTATTTTCACTTATTCCTCTTACAGACTTCCCATCCCCTTTCTGATCTATTAATAATACTTGATTTTGGCTATTAAATATTGCAGTCCCTGACATAAATGAAGTATCATTATTACTCGGTTTAAATTGCACAAAAAACCCCTGAAAAACTATTTTCTAAAAGAGCTGATAGCATGAGCTTCAAATATTAAAGAAAAAAGAAAAACATCAAACCCCTGTTTCGACTTGTTTATTAACACCTATGTGGGCTGAATACAATACTCGGTACTAGCAGCAGTGGTGGACTGAGAAGCCATAGATTTTTATTGCCTTTTCCCTCCCAACACACCTGAGATTAGCCACTATATCAGAGTAATGTGCAGGATGTCACAATGCTGAAATTGAGGGGGAGCAAAAAGAAACGTAGATACCCTAGTTAGATAAATCTTATTTAATAAATCTGAAGAGCGAGGAGCAAGGAATAGACCTGTTTGCATGATAAATGTCACCGTTCAAGTTCTGCGCTGCCATTACATATGACTTATGTAACTATAAATGTGTTAATAATAATAAAACCCCGAACTCAGCCCTTTTAGCTCCATGAGTAGTCTCGTTAATTCATGGGAATGTGATAACACCCTTTTCTTGGAGGGTTTTTTGGTACTTCTGCGTGTTGCATGCTCTGAGTAGCACCCTGTGAACTGTAAGCAGGTTGTCACCTGAGCCACCAAAGGCCTGGTCTCATTTTCAGCTCAATGGGCTTGAGAACTCAGTGTGACTTTGGAGAGGTGTCTTATTTTTGTAAATCTTGACAGCAGCTCATTCCTACTAACATTATGTCATATTAAAAAAATATTACAAAAGTAATATGTGAAATATTTTCTGCCATGGGATGAAACATCAGTTGTTATTAAATGTTTGGCTTTGATTATTATTTATTATGCTGAATAAATAAGATCAATTTTTTATTAATTATAGCATTCAGGGCTATTGGTGTTCATTGCATTTGGCAGCCACAGCATCGCAACCTTCCCCAGCAACAATGAATATTGCCATTAGGTTATAGAAATGCCACGTGCACTGAATAAAATAATCACTTCCCTCTCATTGTACAAGGGAACGTTTCTTTGCCCTTCATTTAAAGCTGAGAAATCCATGTATAAGGGCTTTTGGGATACATTTCCTTAGTTAACTCGACATTGGCAAAGTCTGTAACTTCATTTAATTACCAGTACAGCCCTGCTGCTGGTCAGGGAAGAGAAGCTGGAGCACAGGCAGGAGTTCTGTCCCACAGCTAAAACAAGGGAGTCCTGCCTGCGCTGTGGATTGCACGCCACAACCGCTGGCACCGCATTTCACCTCCAGCTCTTCAAAGCACAGACATGATCAGGAGAGTAATCAGCTCTTACCCTTCCACTGCATATTTACAGGAAATTCACTTTTGATTTGAGCTCACTGCTCCTCTGGGCAGCTGGGAGTGCACCATAATGCATGCATTTCTACTATCAATCAGGTTGCTAAGACATCCTTTCATGATGTTTCTGCACCTCATAGCTAGACATGAAGAAGAGCTTAAGCAGGTGCTTGTATTTAGAGACCCCCATCAGACTGACTCCCTGTGCACTTGTTTTTTCATTTTTCATTTTTCATTTCAGGAATGAGACAGAATTTGGAAAGTTTTCAATGAGACAGCAGGAAGCTTTACCTCTTGATATTAAAACCGCAAATAGGAAAGCAAAAGCTTTTGTTTAGCAAGCAGCTATTACTAGGCACAGCTTTGATTTTGTGTTAATGTCACATACATGGGTGTCACATCACGGTTTGTATCACTGTCAATCGAAATGGCCATCTAGCATGGTCCGGGCAGGATGAAAAAGCCTGGCAGTGCTGCTAGCTGCCTGTACCTGCTCTCTGGATATTCAGAATGAACTTTGGGAGGCTGGTTCAAGTGGCTTATTTCCAAGGCAATTAAGTCTTTCTAAAGTAAATGTGTGTAAAAAATGCTCCTTCAGCCTGGTGGCACCTGACACTGCTGACTTCTTAATACATATTAGCTCTCACTGGCTGGGATTGGAAAGACTGAAAACATGGTTGAACAGCAGCTCTGTTTTGTGTATGCATGTGTTTCAATAGCTTTGGACTGCAGGTTTCACACCTACCTTGGGGCAGGACTCATATGCCAGCTCCTGACACCATACGCTCGTGCACACGCTTGCTGTAGATGCCCTTCAAAAGACACTCTGAAAGAAACTTGTTAGTGATTTCTTCTCTGTCGTATCACATGAGACTTGTTAAACTGGCTTGGGGAAGTTCCCAATCATCTTGAGAGGAGAAAATGATTCCTAAGCAAAGGGGGAAGGAGCTTGTCAGAACGAGCACCCTAAACCACTGCCCAAAGCTGGAGACTGCTCTCACCCTTTAGGCTCTTTTTTTGTCATATCATTTGAGAAATGCAACTGTTGCATGGAAACGTTGAATAATCACTTGGTATCAATACCCAGGGACCTTGGCAGCTGCGTTGAATTACTTCTTGGTCACACTGCCTAGTGAAATTGCAGCTGGAAATGTGGCTGCCATCATGCCAGCTACTCGGATTGCATGGGCTGAGATGCTGGGGTGTCAGCTGTGACAGCTTGCTTTTCCTGCGTGAATTAACCCTTTGGGCACTCCCCCCTCTCCACCCAAGGCTGCACCTATGAAAGCATCTGCGCTGTTTACCTGGGAACGCTGACATGCCATCCCCAGAGCTGCTATGACCCTAGTTTGAGCAGCTCTTCCCAAAGTAGTTCAGTAGTTGTTTCATGTTCTCAGTCTCCAGGTTGTAGAAAAGACAGGCTGGGAATTGCAGTGAACAAGGGAGGTTCTTCAGTGCTGCGGCTCCGGTGAGAGGTGGTCCGTGGCACAAGGCACCCCATCAGACTAACACAAATGCTGGCAGCTTGCAGGGTGTTTCTGTCTCGATGTTTTTCCTTTATAGTCACGGAGACGTAGAAAAAGGTTATTTGAAAGGCTGCTGTGGGATGTTATGGCAGAATTGTCAAGGCATCTTAGTAAAGCTGTAAAAGTGAATTTGAACCTTGACTCCACACTGTGGTGGTAAATGGGTGCCTATGTGTTTGATCCAGGGGAGGAACAATACTAGTCTTGTTTCCTTTGTTCAAGCCCTTGATCGTACAAACGAGGTAGATGTATCAGCTAGATGTGGACAAATTGTTCACCTTGCTATTATTCTGACATACCGATGAGCTTAGTGAATCTGCCTTCCACCTCTGCCATCCTCCACTTGCTCATCAAAGAGTGATTTTTGTGAATTTGTTGTGCAGCTGAGCAAGTTAATATTAGGGAATTACAAATGCAGAATGTAGGTGATGGTGGTGTCGAAATGCAAAGAAGCCTGATTAGGAGCTGCCCCCCCCCTTCCCACCCCAACATCCAAGACTTCACAGGGATCAGAGACAAAATGACAGATTTCACACACCAGTCCTGATGAGTTTTACAGATTGCCCTGGGCTTCTGGGGAACCATTTCAAAGCACAAAAGTCATTGAGATTGTTTCCTTTCTTGTGTAGTGATGAGAATGATTTTTAAAACATTGTGCTTTGCTCTCACGGGGCTGTTTTTCTCTGTGAGGCAGTGAAAGGAAGGGAAGAGCAGAGCGTGGTTCCTTCAGGCATCGCCTGCTGAGGTTGAACCACTATGGTGCTGCTCAGTTTGGGCTTCTCTGCCTCTCTGGTCCCTCTGGAGAGAAGGAAGACATGTCTGTGCTATTGCCACCTCTCAGGTCTTCTGCTTTGATAGTCTTGGCTTCAGCTGGCTCCAGTCCCAGAGCAGCTGAGCTCTGCAACAACTCTCTAGTTATTACCCCAGGATAATGGGAGGTTTAAAAAATTACAAGTTTAAAATTAGAAGGTCAAAAGCTCTTGCCCTTTTTTCATGATATCTCTCTCTCTCTTTCTAGTTGTAATCCTTTGCTCTGTAAAAGGTCTTCAGTAAGAGACATGGGAATATTAGAGAGCGAGAACCTCTGCTCGCCAGCACTTAGGTCCTGTCACTGCAGCCAATGTTACTCTTCTGAGGAGACAGGGCAGAGGCTAGTGCCCTTTCCTCCTCCCACCCAGGAAGGTGATTTCTCCTAATCCAGTTGTACCTTTATACGTTTTAAGCATCCGCAGTGTCCTGCAGCAGGAAGCTTCACAGCTCACCCATCTCTTAGGTGAAGACTTTCCAATTGAGCATTTTCAATGTGTCCCTTGCGAAATACTGCTGGCGCAGTGGAAAGCTGCCATCGGTCAGACAACTGGCAGCAGGTTTTGCTTCTCATTTGTGATAGAGAAATATGGTGTGCCATGCCACCTTGGGAAGGCTGCTGCCTGCCCTGAAGGAGGGGAGCGGGCTGGCTGAGTAGCTCCTGAGGCCATAAAGCACTGGCATAGGCACATTTTGCCTTTTGGAGGTGGCGTTGGTGAGGTTGGAGTACTCTGACACCACTGCGTTTGATCAGATGTCTGTAAAGGCACTGTGAGCCAGATGAGGTTATTAAGAAGGAGAGGAAGTGAATGTAAATGAACTGAGCAGACTAATGCACCCCACATGTATCGTGGGATGTAAGACCATCCATAGCTTTCAGCGGCTGTGACAATTACAGGGTTTGGGCTGTGAAGAAACGTGTCCCCAGCTAATACTTTTAGCCTCTATTGCTCATCTTGATCTGTCAGAGTGAGGAGGCTGCAGATATGAGAGATAACAAGCTCTGGTAAGCTACTGCTGCTTTGTTTCAAGCTTGCTAACTTTATTTCTTTATTTCTTCTGAAGTAAATCTGTCACTTCTTGAAGTAATTTGGATGTAATCAGCCCGGTACAAAAATAACAAGGTCCCATTGTCTCAGGTTGCTCTCCCCTAGCACTGCAGCTGGATCCATGCAGCCCCCTCAGCACAACACACTGGGGTGGGAAGAGGTTCCTGATTGAAGCACTGGCTGAGAACAGGGACATTCAGTCTCCGGAGCATCACATGAACCTGAGGATGATTCCCAACTGGATTTCCTTCCCTCCATGAAGTCAGGATGTGACCAGCATGTGTGTCAGGATCTTAAAGTGGAGGGGCATCCCCAGGAATTAAAGGAGGAAAAAGGAAACAACTAGGATCGTTTAAACATACCTGTGGCACAGCATTTCGAGAGGACTGCAGTAATGACTGCTTGACCAGTTCTCTTTTCTTGGTCTTCTCCTGATTGCTCTCTGGTAGAGGGGGGGATGGAGCTGCCTGCAATTGCCTTGATCTGTGTGCACACATCAGAGATCAATATCCCTGCTGAGAATCCCTTGGACCCCATCCGAAACCCTTAATCAAGAGAAATCCTTCTTGACATCCAGACGGGACTCTTGAAGCAACATTTTGCCTGTTCAAAAGCTGAGGATGAGGTTATACTCCAGGAAGTAAAAAATTCAGGATACCGAGCAGTTCTTTTCTTTTTTGCTAATTTTTAAGATTGTAGTTGGTTTTACGAGTTAAACTCTCGGGATGGGTGTGTGGTCCTGCAAGCACTCTTGCAGGGATTCACATGGTCAGGACTTTGCACAATTTTTAGGAGATGCTGGTGGCTGCTGTGGCTGTGCCAAGGCAAGTGCCACTGTATAGTGGCACTTGGGGAATCACTGGTGGTACGCCACACATCAGCAATGGCGCTGTGTTTTGACAGCCTCTGGGCTGCCTCACCCCGTGGTGCCTTGTTCATCCACCTGCTAACTGAATAAACGTAGGATCTAAGTTCTCTGTGTTTTATTCACTTGGGTCCAAATTCAACTAAATTAATATTTCATTTTCACACAAATAAAGGATTTTCTGGAGGTCTGTAGGAGACACTTCAACTGGCCTGCAAAGAGTAACCCAAAACCCAAACCTGTTGAGATTCAAACTCAGTGCACTTCCACTGGTGTCCATAATCAAAAGAGGCTGGAGACCACAGCACTGAAGCAAGTATCCAACTTTTAACACGTGAGAAGCCCCGCTAAACCCAGTGAGGGACTTGGATGCTTGAAGGCAGGTCCCCTCTGTGTCCAGGCCACCTGCTATACCAACGCAGATAAGAAATCATATGAATGAAGATTATAACATCAGGCTCTGAGAGTTTTAAGTCTCCCTTTGAAATACAGGTTACGTTATCCCTGTGGTTTCACTCTTCTTAATAAGCTAAGGAGGGTCAGTATGTTTTCTTTCAGAGGCAGGTGGAGTCCCAGCCAACACATGGTTCCTTTCTACTCAAGATAAAAGTGCAGGTGGAAAAATTCCTGTTTATGTCAAACTTAGTATTTCAGCAGCAGTACCTTTTGCTGTTTCACACGACGTCTTCTTTGTAGTACAACTGAGTTGGAGAATAGCTACGCTAACTGGAGATTTTTAGAAGCAGGAGGCAATACAAGAGATACAAGGAACCTGAAGAAATGGCACAAAGGCCAGGTACCAGCCCGCACGGCTGCAACCCCACCTTTCCCCCACTGTTCCCAGCAGCTGCCAGAGCACGGAACACAAAGCAGCCTAACCCCAGCCTGCTTCCCGCAGACTTGAGCTCCACTTGTAATTCTGGTGTCAGGCTGCCTGACCCAACAGTGCAGAGTGAGGCCTCCCTGTGCAGTTTGTAAGGAACGTTTCATCTGCGGTTATTTAAGAGTGAACTGGTCTGCGTGCCTCTTGCCTCCACCATCCAAAGCCTACCTTCCTGGGAATAAAATACTGCCAAAGCTTCTTCAGTCCACAGTTTTCTGGGTGAAATAAATCAGTTTCTTCTCTGGGTGTATGCCTTTCACCTGTAATAAAATGTGTTTCATAGTATGTGACTGCATTAAGTGATGCCCTGGTTGTGCACAGTGCACAAGTCAGATAATCAATGTACTTGACCATTTAAAACCAGTAGGATTTGTTACTAATTCAGAATCTGTCTCCTCATTTCAGTTATTCAGAGTTTGCTTGTTTGTTTGTTCTGTTTCTCCTTGTGGCTGATTTGAATAACAATAATGTTAATGTAAGGGTTTTAACATTCATAGCACTTTAGGACTAATCCTGCTTCCTTGGGGTATAGTCAGGCAATGCTTGCTTTGAGAAAAATGCTAGTGGTTTTATCATTTCAGCTACCATCTCCTTCTCACACCACTGTAAGAAGGAGTGTGGCTTATTTAACAGAAAAGTGGATCTTGTCACCCACGGTACGAGGTCGCACCCTGCTTTGGAGGCAGAAGCAAAACCCTAACTTGCTTCAGAGTACGAACGAGCAGCCCGAGAGTAACAGAGCAAACTGTGGTGCAGGCATTGGAGTGACTGGAGATTGCAAACAGTCAACATCGTCATCAGATGAGTCTCTCCCAAAGCTTCTTATCCTGTTGTGTTGAGCTTAGCAGCAAGTCTGTCCGGATCACAGTGCGCGATGCGTGACCCGCTCCCCAGGCCGAGCAGAAATGTATGCGGCAGGGAGGCTGATGTGACCCCACCGCTTCAGGACCTGGGTTCTCCTTCTGGAGAGAGGGAATGGGAAGGACTCAGGCATGTAAAGGAGGTGGTTGTGTGCTCGTGGATTTGCTCTACTATCCACAATTGCTCTTCTACAGATGCAGGGTGTGGTGAGTGGCTCACAGATGGTGCTCAGGTAGAAGCCTTTCTTGGAAGAGAGATGCTCTCCTACATCCCTCTGCCGCTAGTCAGCTGTGATTCATTCACAAGCCTGGGTATATACTTTAAAATACCCACAAATGTGTGTGCTTAAAGAATTCCTTGTCTTATCCCCCTTTCTGAGTTTGTCTGCCACGTGCACGTGCTCTGACAATTTTTATGGGAAGAACCGCTGTATTTTGGGTTTATTCTAAGCTTTGATTTTTAGAGCGAGCATGCCAGCACCTGCACGGGGAGGAAGGTGACAGGCATGTGCGGAAGGGGGAGAGGAGCCCCTGCTCCCCGCCGCCTGGGGTGCACTCCAGGCTGTGTGTCCGACAGACACCCCTGCCCGTCCGGCACCCCCGGGCACAGCCAGCACCGCCCGGGGACAGAAAAGCCTGTCCCAGCCGCGCAAGACACCCGGCAGCGCTCGCCGCGGGGAGAGGCGCTGCCCCGCCGCGCTGCCTGGCTCAGCCTCCCGGGGGAGGGCTCAGCCCGGGGGCCGGAGCATCCCACCCCGCCTGCGGGGGCTGGGGGCGCATCCCGGCGGTCTGCCCCCGCCCCGCCAGCCCTGCCAGCCCTCCCAGCAGCCGGGCCGGCAGCCGCCGCCGGAGCGTTGCCCTTTTAAGCCGTGGCCCCCACTTGCCTCCTGCGCCGCTCCCGGAGGGGCTCCGGCAGCCGCCGCCGCCCCAGCTCCCTGCCGGCCGCCGCGCTGCGGGCCGGGCGCCGAGAGCCCCGGGGCGGCGGGGCTGCCCCGGCCGCGGCCGCTCGGGGACCATGGGATGCTGCACCGGGCGCTGCACCCTCATCTTCCTCTGCACTTTGCAGCTGGTAAGTGGAGGCGCTCCGGGAGCGGGGTCGGCGGGGAGCGGGGGTTCGGCTCGCCGGGACGGGCACCGGGAACAAAAGCACCCCCCGCTGGGCGCCCGCTGCCCCGGGCCGGGGAGGGCGCCCCCCCCCTCCGCAACTTCGTCCCGGAGCGCGGGGGGGGATGTCAGGCAGCCTCCGCCGGGGCTTAGCTGCGCGGGGGGATTCGATGGTGCCTGAAACTCGGTGACGCGCTTGGGGGGAAGAAAAAAAGAGGAAAAAAAAAGTTCTCAATTCGTAAGTTTGTGCTTATAAAATACAACTAAAGAAAAAATAATCCTTACTTCTCCGTGAAAGGAGTCCAGGCAGGCTCGGTGGCGATGCTGCAACCCATCCCGACCCGACCCCAGCTCCATAGGTGCTGGCACCCACCGGTGCCCTCAGCCTCTCCCGCACCCAGCGGCCAGGACGGGCTCCCCCATATCCCACACTGCCCGCCTGCACGGGAGGGGGCCACACCGGCTGGGAAGGAATTAAATCAAACCACCTCGGGATGAAGCGCTTAGATAGAATGTGCTTATAAATATACGTATAGTTAATTAGGAATAAACTTCCCCGTGTGCAGAGAGCGTGGTCCCTGGTGGGCACGGGGTCCTCGTCCTCATGACATCTGCGTGCGTGATAAACAAAGGTCTGGTTGTTCCCCGAGTGTCCGTGCATCCAGCCTGGATCTGAAGGGTCCCCTTCTTGTCATTAAATGGGCTCCAGGGCTCCTCCAGCCTTAAAAAGGAAATGACAGCATCGATGTATTTAATTTCATTTACCCCTTCCAAATTTGCTTGATTTTGGAGCAGGAGCAGCACGCAGGAAAGGGCAGGCTTCCTGCTAAGTTCTGGTGAATAGTGAGCTTGTGCCAGGGGGTGAGTCTGGTTAAAAACTCTTTGTTTTGGAGTTGCTCACTGTGACAGCAGAGTATTTTCTGCCAAGGGACGGTGAGCGGGCACTTTGCTGGAGGTGGGAGGGAAAAAATGGGAACCTGCTAGTTTTTTAAATGTAAACCATCTGCCTAAAATTGGAGGGGAAGAGGGAGGGAGTGCCACCCTGCTAACTCTGACTAGCACCGTCGGAAGATGCAGATGGAAGGTTTGCCTCCTAGTTAAACAAAATACAGAGCAGAAGTGGTGGGGTTTTCTTGCACAAAGCATCTTGCTAGGCATATTTATGAGCGAGTTGAATGACTGGGGAGTGTATTTAGTCTCCTGGATTATTTCTTTTGATTTTTCACCCGTGATCACAGAAGAAAGAAGCTGTACCCTGTATTACATTAGAAACTGGCATCTCAGCACTCACTGTCTCTTAAACCCACTATGTCATCCTGCTTTAAAGCACACACTCGCACACACTGGGGAAAAAAAAGAAAGAGAAAAAGCCATGAGCTGCTGGTGCTGTTCTTATTTCTGACAAGCGTGGGAGTTTTCTTGTATCCAAGATACAGGGACAAAGAACCCCCAGCATTTTATTTTCCTTAAGACCCTCCTCCTTGAAGAAAAGAATCAGTTCGGCTCATTCTTAAGCAAGTTTGGATGCCTTGGCCATAGCGATTTCCCATGGCACTTGCTGGGTGAATTGGTAGAGCTGGAAAAATGTGAGCTATGGTGAGGGAATTCCTGGAGCTGTGCTCTGATGAGGGTGAGGTCAGGAGATCCTGGCTGGTTCCCAGCAAGTGCTTGGGTGAGGGTGAGATCCAGCCTGGTGCTTTCAGATTTTTTTAAAGCAAACTTTGTCTGTGAGTCGTCACATCGCTTCCACATCAGTAGGGCCAAGTGACCTGTGGGACTTACTGCTGCTCAGGGTGGGTTCTGTTAAGACAAAACACTGAAGAATCAGGCCAAGATCATCAATAAATTATAATGACATGAACTTCCTTTGTTCCTCTCATGTCTCTGATTGGCTTCATCTGATACTTGGAACCCTTCGCAGTCTTCCCTGTGTGTTGTCAAACTCTGTCTCTCCCACTACCAAAGTCCCAGGGGTGAAATCCTGGCTCCTCTCCTCCTGGTCTGGGGAGGTTTTACTTCTGACTTAAATGGGGAGAGGGTTTCGGTGCTGGGGTTTCCCACCCCAGTTTTGCAGTACACCCCTATGTTTCTTTACATGTTCTCATCTCTGTTCCTCCAGGCTTCACTGGGGCGTTTTATAAATGATGAATAAAAACACAAACACCACACACATAGCCCCAAAATCAAATTAGGAATTTTAGTTGCGATGCTTCATAGAGGTTGTTTTACTATTAGGTGCAAGTAGTTGAGTGAGCGTGTGGGGAAGTGTTTGCACACTGCAGCCTAAATGTTTCCCTAGGAAAGAAAAAGGCAGAAAGGGAACATATTCATCACTGCAGTGTATGCTCCCAAAGAAAGAGTTTGTGATCCAGTCAGAGAGCAGAACAACGTGTGAATTCAAGAAACGGCTACACAATGCGAATACCAACTAGATCCTCAGCCCCCCACGGACCGAGCGCTCGTGGCGCAGATAGGGGAGGAGAGCCGTACGCATCTGTCTGAAGAAAATCAGGGCTGACTCCCCAGCGGTTTGCTAATCAAGGGGGGAGGGAAGGCTGTAGTTTGAATAAATAATTTGCCATGTTCCAATTTTAGGTTATTGTTTCCTTGAAACGTCCACCTCAAGCTCTTGCTTTGCCGATTGGTGCTGCAGGGAGGCTGCAAGAAGGTTCTGGCTCTCCCTCTCAATCCCAGGGCGTATTGCTGTCCCTAATCCTTCCCTTCTTCCCAATCCACCCCCATCTTCAGCTGAAGTTTGGGTGAAAGTTGGCCCAGGTCAGGGCTACCCTGCAGATGATCTTATCCTCAGCCACGGCAGAGGGAAGGATCGTCAGCAAGGTGATGGGGTGTTTGTAGCCCTGAGTTTGTGCATCCCAAGGATGTTGCCACCTCCCAGTTCTTGCTTTGCCTGAACACCTCTGCTGTTGAGGTGCTGGTGTTACCTGCAGCAGGTTGCTAGCCCTTGCTCATCCCTCCCAGCCTTTGGGCATCTGCATGTTAAGAAACATGAGCAAAACTTAAATGAGTCATAGGCCTCCCCACAAAAAAATCAGGACTGTGTAAGAAAGCCTCTGCAGAGGGCTGAGAAATGTCCCTTGTAGAAATTAGGGTTGAAAAAGGCTTGTCAAGGGCAGGATTTCTGAACCCGAGTGGTATGACAGAGACTGTCGTGCCCAGCAGGACTGCGAGCTGGGTGGGTCATGGTGAGAAACCACAAATAAGGGCTGGCGCTCAGGCACGGAGTTACTAAAACATCATTGATTTGCTTCTTCCATCTCTGCCAGCGTGAGTTTGCACCCAAACGGTGTATTTTCTGGAGCCGTAAGTGATTGTGTACGGAAGGCACTATGTGAATTTATTTCCACCGAGCATGGAAAAATTCCCTCCCTCCCGGTGCCCTGTCCCAATAAATCAAAGAACTGTAGTTTCTTTACATTCTGTCCGTGGATTGAGAGCTCAGATGCCAAGCAAAGCCTGGAGACAATTTTACAGATACATTATAAATCCCCCTAGAATAAGAGCTTCTAATGGAAAAAGTGACTAATACTTCAAATGAGCACAGAACAAGGCGCCCTGGGACAAGACTGCATATTGAGACTAACCAAAAGTAACTATATACCTTTATTTATTTATTTTCTCATGCTTTCTTTCTCCCTCACTCCCTTCTCAGCAATGCCTTTTTAATCTCTTACAGAAGGGGGTGACCAGTTCTGGAAAATATTTGAAACCAGCACAGATCCTTCTCTAGCTACTCTCTTGCAGCTAAAGCAGCTGTGTCAGTTTGATCAAGGCGTAAAACGATGGAGAGGATGCAAGGGGGGAGGGCAGAAGGGGAGTGTGGCAGACAGGCAGGTGGGACTGCACTGCAAGGCAGGATCTGGGCAAAGAAAAGCATGAGTTAAAATAGATGGACTCAATCGGATCGGCACACGTGGGCTGCAGGAGGGAGGGTGGTAGAGCATCTTCCCAGCCAAGGGAAGGAGCAAGCAGGATTGTGGCGTCTGGGGGCTCTAGAGACAACTTGCTTGGCTTTCTCCTCTCCATCCCAGAGACATTCTGAACTGGAGGCAGGGTGGGGAGAGCAGGACGCGTCTCCCCCCTCCTCTGCAGCTGCCTCCGGAGCCGGGGCAGTTTGATGCATCTCCTGAGGGAGCTTTGAGCTCGCACAGCTGTGGTACGGCTCAGCACAAAGCGTTCGAGGCAAGAGCAGGTGCAAGGGAAAGTGCAGTGTCCCTTTGCTCATCACGCTGCTTAGGACCCCTCCAAAATTACCTTGTGCTCTCCCTAGCTTTTTATTTTCTCCATGGTTTGTGCTTAAATTATAATCCCTTGAGGGAAGAGACTATCTTTCGTGTATATGCACAGCACCTAGCACCACCATGGCTTGAACCTTTCCTGAAGTCCTTGAACAATACTCCAGGCTAAATAATAACATAAGTCTAAAGACTACGTTTGACAGATGCTGTCTTCATGTCTGTTCCAGACAAAGGAAAATTAAAGCTGTGCCAATAATAGAGCTCGTCAGCATTTTCCACTGAAGCTGACTTTCAGTAGAAACCTGGGGATTTGACTAAATGAATATTTTCATGAGAAGTATCTGCTTTCCATAGACAATTCTGAGTTTTTCTCCCGAGTTTTGGCCAGAATATTTTGGAGAAAAATCAAAAATGTGCTGGCAAATGTTTGCTGTGCTGGCAAACATTTTTAATTTTGGAGTTGTAGAGGTTTTCTTACAAAAACTTGAATTTTTGCATGAGATTTTTTTTTTTTTCCCCTGATCAGCTGGAGTCAGTACTGCTCTAGCACAGTGGTCTAAGCCCAAGAGCAGCACAAGGGAAGAGGAGCTTGGGGTATGTGTCAGACGTGCCCGTTGCAGACTGCGCCTTGCCCGGCAGCCCACAGCCGCGTTTCCCATCGCTGTGGCGGAGATTGCAAATGACTCATAGGAACCACGTTTCTTTGTGTCCTCTAACCAAACCCATTCCGACCAGGAATAAAATCAGGCAAGAGCCAAGCCAAAAAAGTAGCTGAGGGCAGGGTGATATTGAAGTCAACTCTTCTTGGAGAACCGGGGTTTTATTTCAGCTGACGCAGTATTTTTGCCTGACCACTCTGATTTCTTCTGGCCACTCTCTGCTCCTTTGTCTTCCCTCTTTTCCTCTCTCTGAGCACCAGGGCCATGGAAGAAGAGGTTCCTGATGGGGAACCTCTCCCCCCAGCCGGTGTGGGGTTAAGGGAGCTGACGTTGCTCCATTGTGTGCTAATAATATACGGAAACTAGGATCGTTTTGGCTGGGGTGCAAGATGGAGCTCTTCCAAGAATCTGCTCCAGGGGCCCTCAAGTAGGAACTCTTGGAGAACAAACTGGATAACAAAGGCCAGATTGTGATCGCTTTTCCTCCAGGAAAGCCCTGGAATAGCCCATTGCTTTTCGAGCACTTAAGAAAATGCATATGACCTCGCGAGCAGTAAGTGCCCCAGCTGTAGCATTCCCTGTTCCCATTAACAAAACATTGGGTCTGAGGTCGGCAGAACTGAACCTTTCTTTCTTATTAAAAAAAAAGAGATAATTTTTGATTCAAAGTCCTGATGCTTGTGAAGCTCCCTTTGTCCTCCGCTCCTCCTGGGCTGCAGTAGATGTGATGAGCACACCTGACCGCGTAGGTTGGATCTCTGTTTAAGTTTGGTAGAAAAAGAGTTTTCAACAAAGTGGAAACTTTTGTCTCAAACGTAGCACATTCTCCTCCCATTCCCCATCTCCAGAACATGAAGAGGGGAAAAAAAGGACATTTCTGGGCAAAAAAATGTAAATACTCTGGCATTTAGTAATGTTTGGTGAAAATGATGGGGGACGGGGGGAGGGTGGTATTGTGCCAAACCCAATTATTTTTAACTTTTCAGAAGTGTTTTCAAGCTTCTGTAAAAAAGTTGAATAGTCTTGCTAAAAAGAAGTTGGTTTGGTGGTGTGTTTTTTTTTTTCTTTGGAGTTGTGCACTCTGGGAGTTCTCATCTTCCAAATATCTCTGAAGTCATCGTGTCTCCTCAAACCCAGCTCATGTTGGGGTTTATGGGGAGAGGTCCTCAAGGAGAAAGCACAGGCAGGGCAGTGCCTCGCTGGGTTGACTCATCTGCTTACAGGCCAGTGGGTTTGGTATTTTTGTTGTAGAAGGAAACTCAGTAAATAAACGCCCTGCAGAACTGCCAATGTAAGATATGTTGTAACCGTTCCAGAGTCATAATATTACCTTAATGTTCATGAGATTTCAGAATAAGTATAAATGACTTCTGCTTCACTTGTTTGTTGAGCTTTGATGAGGGTCAGAATCTTATTTCATCATCTTCTTGCCAGGGATAACAGTAGGGATTACAAAAGTGAGGATTAATAGTAAAAAGTAGGGAACCAGTAGCAGTAAAGTAATAATAGGAAAGTGGGTAGTAATAGCAGGGATGAGAAAAATGGAAATGATTGAAGTGTCTGGCAGAGATCTCGGAGTTGGGGTTTCAGCAAAAGCGCTGCTTCTCACCAGCATGTCGGGTTTGTGTTTCAGGTTGAACACACAAAAGTCAGTGGTGCCGTTGCTCTGGCTCCTCTCTGGATGAGCCGAGCCTGGGGCCCACGCCTGAGAGTCCTTGTGAAGTGAAGAGCAGCAGTTGTGTTCTGCTGTGGGTCCTGAGGCTTCACAGAGCAGAGAGGAGCGAGCAGCCGTCCTCTGCTGGGGCGAGATCAATAGCTCCTCCTTGACTTTGCTGTAGCTCATTAACATCCACTGTCTTTTCCAAGGGATGCTTTTGGGTCTCATTTCCACAAGGACTTAATTGCCATTTTCCTGGTGTCTGTGGCTTGTTCTCAGCACAGCTGCTTTTCTGTCAGGACATTAGACAAATATGTTGTTTATCAGGGAAACGCACGTCCCAGATTTTCTCTCAAAGGTGAGGATTCGTGGAAATTAGGAGAGCAGCCTTTCTGCCCTCCCCTTCCCCCTTCATCCTCTATGTTGTTTGGGTGAATCTAGGTTTAGTAATTGAGATGTCAGATTTCCCTGACACCTTTCGGCTGGGAGGATGATGGTGTGGAAGCGGTGACCTCCGCTGCCATCTGCCATGGCTTAATGAAAATATACTGTGGGAATCAAGGCAACAGCTTGTCTTCGTCACCTGCTTGGAGAAGGCAGACGTCAGCAGTTGCTGTGCCAGCTTCCTTTGCCACCTTTCAGTGACTGGCCAGCCCTGCAAACAGCTTCCAACCTGCTCTCCAGGCGCTCTCAGGCCAGCAAAATATCTGTTTCTTCCCTCTTCCCACCCTCGCCTCCATTTTTTTCATCCAATGCGCAAAACACTAGAAAACCAGGACCTTCATCCTATTTTTTCTGTGCCAACGGAGCAAGCAGACAGATGCCCGCCCAGGCCCTGATTTTCGGAAGTGTGGGAGCAGAAGTTGCCACCCCGTTAGGGCAGCAGCAGCAGCCTCGCTGCACAGCAGTGGGGCAGGGGTCTGAGCCTGGCTGTGGGACCCAGCCGTCGTGCCCTTGCTTTCTGCACCATGGGGCAGCCCCTCACCAGGCAGACTTGCTCCCCGTTGCAGTGCCCTCCGAGGAGACAAGAACGCAGCTGAGGATCGCACTGATGAGATCGCTGGAGATGGGATGCCCGGAGCAGGGTGAGCCAGGGCTCCTCATCCCAGCTTGCTCCCTCCCACACGGCGCAGAGCTGCCCACGAGCTCAGCCTCCCAGGTCTAGGAGGGCATTGCCTGCGAGAGGGTCTGTTTCCTCAGCACGGTTCTCCCAGTCTCTTTCCCTGTCACTGTGCCATCCCTGAGTGACCTGGGACATTGCTGACCTGAGGAAGGTAGGTTAGAATGATACAGGGCAGAGTCCCTCCTTCGTTAGTGAGCACTGGGGCAATCAGTCACCTGGTCACAGATACGAAAGAAGAATTTAATATTGCCGGGGACAGTTGGGTTACACTTCTCCCCAGGAGCTAAGTATACCTAATAAAAAAAGAATCCTGGTGCTCAGATGAATACACAGTTGCCGTGGATATACAAAGCCTGAGAAGATGCCTCCTGTGATCCCTCTCTGGGGAACAGGGACCTGTCCTGTGTCTGCGGTGACCCTGACAACAGCCCTGGACCCATTAAAGCGTCGGGTGCTGAAATATATTTTCCAAGTGCTGTTCTCTGGAGATAGTTCATCTGTAAGCACCGTTTCATCTGAACAGTGAAGGTGAGATAGAGGACACAAAAGAAGGGGATGGAACATTTTATTATCCACACAGAACTTATAAAATATTGAGTGTAACCTTGCATGGAGTGCTCTGTATGGTGTTCATCCATCACAGATAAACAGCCTCACCACAATTAACAGTTTGTCACTGTCTGTCTTCAGCTCTACCCTGAAGTTACCCCTGTAGTAACCAGAGCTCAGTCTCAGTACCAGGACGGTTAACCTACCTGCACATCAGGAGGAATCTAAGTCCTGGCCTTACTCAGAGTTGTTCATATTTAGGAGATTTGGACATTATTCTACAGTACTGCAATAAGAGCATTGCCTTGCACATTAGGAATGGCTTCTTCATGTTGGGAGTATCTTGGGTTGTACTCTAAGGTCTACAGCCAATCTTTTTCCCTACATGAAGCTCAGCAGATAGACAGTTTTTGTGGAGGGTATGTGGCAGGGTCTTTGCTTAACATGACTGCCAGGGTCCAGATACTCAGGAGTGCCTAACTCCGTGCCGTGGGGCTTGGGAGCATCCTTTCCTCTCAGAGATGCTGGACCCTAAGAGGGAAAGAGTCCCGCTTCGGTGGAAGCACCACATCCAAGTGCTCCAAGGCCCAGGATGTAGTCGTGGACATTTAAAACTTTTTCTCCTTTGCTGAGGCTGAATTATTGAGTGAATCCTGGAGGGAAAACTCCTCCTGAACCAAAGACCCGCCTCAGCAGGATAAGGAAGAACCGACTTGGCCTGATGGCTTTGGCCTTCCTTTAGAGACCTTGAAAGCAGCAGAAACCACAAGTATGTGTTTACCAGCCAACAGGTTCACAGAGGTAACATCCGGGCCCGTAGGCTGATTAACCTTGTGGAGAATGACAAGACCTGAGTCCTGACACAGGCAGATGATTGCACCTCCCCAGAACCCAAAACACCTTTGAGGTTCTGGGCCAAACACCTCCTGTGCAGAAGAGCTTCTCCTATAGCTCTTCCCTGGAGGACAGGGAAGAGAACATCCAGACCTCTCGCCAGGTTTGAGGACTGTGCATTTACATAGCTTGCATGAATACCTGAGCTACTGGCTACTTAGCCAAATCAAACCCAGTTCCTAATTTCCCATGGCTACTCGTAATCCGTTAGCAGCAGATTTCCGTGTGTGAGATGAGAATGGGCTCTGACAGGCGGCTGGCATCCCCAGCTCCGGCAGACAACACACTTTTTGTGATATCATTGTGGGAAAGGCAATACACCTGCTTATATTGTATATGTACAGAATTAGGGGAGAAATCTGATTATCCTAATTACTCAGAAATGCTAAATATGCGCAGAATACAGTTTGGCTAATTAGCCTGGGAGATTGCTGGCTGTTCAGCAGGGAGGAGAGCGGGTGTTGGGAGAAGTGTGATGGGAGTTTGCAGTCTGTTATGTGCCCTTTGCTTTCTAAGCATGTGGAGAAAAGTGAGCATGGGGGTTTGGAGATGTGATTACCAGCCTGAAAACAAATTACAAAGCTGCGAAAGGGCAATTCTTTTTTCAAATGTCTGCCACTTTTTAGGATTCTGGGTCTTCAAGTTTCCTATCTCATTATTCTGAGAGGAGATGTTCAAGGGAAGGATGGGTCTGCCTTGCTGTGCAAACAGCTGGTGAGAGCCCCTGCACGACACCTTCTCGGAGGTATCTGTTCGGCATGCTCTTTATCATGCCGTCGTGCTGACACAGGCAGACTCTCAAATGCTCTCAGAAGCCTGAGGAAACGACGATGGTAGTTGCTTCGGTGAATGGTGCTGCTTCGTTTGCATTTAATGGGCTCATTTGCACCACAGAAGGGCTTGTCAGAAGAGCTCTTCTGGCCCCAAATCCGACCTGCTTTTCCCAGAGCTGCAGAGGAGGTCAGGTAGGTGCTAGGCAGGGTGGAGGGTGGTTCATGCCGAGTACATCTCAAGGGACTAACCCCCAGGTGTCTAGTTCCAAAGTGGTTCCTCCAGCTCTGGATGGGGCACCAAGCAAACCATCACACTGGACAGGAGGGCTGCAGGAGCCACACCAGTGTGACGTGGGGATAGCTCGGATGCACAACTCGGTGTGTTCTTGGGTCCTGCAGTCTACACAACGCTCTTAGCATGAGATGAAGCCCAAACCCAGGTCTTCTGGATATGATCAGTGCCCAAAATGCACGTTCATCCATTGCTCCTCATAGCCATGATTCCTCATATCTTTAAATAACCCTGCATGGCTTTCACTCCTGACCTAGCAGAGACTAACATCTACCTCAAGCTTTTCTGGAAGGGTTAACTTTCCCTCTCCTAAGTCACTGGCCATATTCCATGTGCTCAGGATCGGTCCCGCTGTCAGTTCAAACCAACGTTAGCTGGGAAGTTAGCTGTGAGAAGCGTTCAGGCTTCCAGGGCTGCCACTGAAACAGCTTAAAACTGAGTTGTGTGACAGCCTGGAAGAATAGATAGGGTGATATAAAAACTCTGCCATGGCTTCAGACAATAAAGACTGTGTCTCCCTTCTGATGAATAATGGCTCTTTGTTTTAGTCCTTAGATGACAGGGCTGTTACAACTGCTGAGAACTATTCCAGTGCTAAATACATGGCTGTGTAATAAAGGCTCTGCAATCTATGAACTGGGACTGAATAGATACTTGAGTGAATCATTTAAAGTACGATGAATTTCTGAAGCAGCTAATAGTGACAGGAGGTGGAGGGGCAGTAAAGTCCTTTGCAGATCATTTAGCCAAAGGATGTTTTCCTTGCATGAGATGTAACCCAGGTTTCGTGGCTGCCAAGTTTTTTCCTCATGGTGGCTCCCATGGCCATAAAAAGTTCCTCACTCCCAGGTTTGGACGCTAACTTGCAAACAAAGGACATTTCAAATGGAGCTCCAGTGTTTGGTGGTGAGTGACTACAGATTTTCCTGCAGAAATCCTGGAAACCCCGTCCTGGCAGACCCAATGGGAATGCAGCAGCATACCCCCTGTTCAGCTGTAAGCCAGGGCTGAGAGCTCCGCAGGATTTTGCTGGGCTCCATCAGAAACAGTGTTAGTTTGGAGCCTGCTACAATAAGGAGGAAAATGCTGCTTCCTACCACTGCAGTGTTGCTGAGCTAGTGGGAGAGGAGAGGCACAGATGTTGTTGTCCCTGTTCTGGAGTTCACCTCAGTCTCGCCAAATTAAACTTCCTTGAAATTACTTAATGTAGTGGCAAGGATTTGAATTTCCATAATGTGGATTAACACTTTTCTATTTTAGCTAATCCTTGCAGGCAGACCTGCAAGCAGGGAGATCAAAAGACTTGAAAAAACTGGGCAGAAAGTTTGGAGTAGGAACAAGCCAGAGATGCTGTCATTCCAGGCATAAGGAATCATCCCGCTTCTCCAAGGGGAGCAATAGTGGCAGGGAGGCAGGGCCATGTGTGGATGAAGCTTTGGTGACACAAGTTAATAGAGGGCAAGTCTTTGTCCCCTTTCATGGCCGGAGGAGACACCAGCTTTCAGGAGTGCCACACATCTGAGCTGCTGCACCACGGTTCGGGGTCCAGACCCTGCAAGGTCATCAAACTCCTGCACCACAGAGACACGACCGCTAAAGGTTTGCTGCGATGGAACTCTGTTCTCCAGAGCTGCCAAAGTGGCATCTATTGACCAGCCTCTATTTTAAAAGGAGGGGAAGGGGAAAAAGAGAAGGAAAAGAGAAATTCAGCTTTGCTGTTGAATAAACCATGAGCCATTGAGGAGCTGCAAGTCAGCAGGGGAGGGGCAGGGGCAGCGCAGAAATGAAGGGGATGTGAACGTCATGTGAAAAATGAAGCACAGGAGGGGCCTGGCCATTGTGCGACACTCCTGGAAACTTACTTGGCAGGTCAGTTGGTGGGAGGCCAAAAGATGTATACAATAAAAGAGAGACACTCGACTGGACTGAAAATGCAAACAAATTGGGTAGCACAACAGAAGAGATAAATTATGCTCAAAAAATAACTAATGGCTGAGTGACGCTGGATAAACAGTTACATATAATAACGCCACTGTTTGTCTGAGCCATCCTAATTGGGAGGCTGGGCAGCATCCGATGAAAACTCTGCATTGCACATTTTCCCTTTATAATGAGGAAGATTTTTCCCTCCCCCCTGAAAGCTTCCCCCCAGTCCCATTTAGGAGCAAACTGAAAGCCCTGGTTTCATTCCACTTTCCCACAGCAAACTCATCCTGGCAGGAACTGCACTAAGAAGGACAAGTAGAAAATGATAATAAATTGAGGACTTGCTCTTATTTCACCTTGTGACAAATCTATCCAGTATGTGACTCAGGGAGGCTGATAAGAGCATGGACTGGGCTGCCGCTTTCCTTTTGACGCTTGGTCATGTGGAAAATAGCCCCATTCTAGCCCTCACTCAAAAGGGCTTTCCTTTAAAAATAATGGGTTTTAAAAGGCACTGGATCCTTATTTACACTGTTGGAAAGCCAGCAGCTTGCCTCCATCAAAGTGAACGTCACGGGTCTCATTTCATCATCCACTTGGACTAAAGAGCAAAAACAAAGGGGGATCTGCACAAAAAGTGATACGGTCAATGCCATTAATACAAGCGAGAGAACTTGTTAAACCTGAGCTTTTCTTTTAGCATGATACTGTATTGCTAATAAATCCCCGATGAGAATCTTTTGCTTCATTCAGCTCCTCTCAAGTATAGGAGGAAAACACCCCTACAGTGGTGTAGGGGATGGTGAGCATGAGAAAAAGATGGGCTTAGTGACTTCCACCATGGCTCACTCACACTTTGAGCCTGAGACTCTCCACCCCAAGGCACTTCTTTCCAACACTCAGCCTCATTTGTAGCAGAGATGTGCTCTTAGCCTTTAATGACTACCCAGAGCCCAGTGCATGTCCCAGGCTACTTCATCAACCCACAGGAGGCTGATCTTCAGCCTCAAATGTGCGTCTAAACTTTTCGCCAGTCCTTAGGCAAAACGCCTACATCCTTAGGTATTGACTTGATTAATCTGTTTGAGCACTTCATGTGTCTCTGTCTTCTTGCTTCTATTGACTTAAGAAAAATAGAGCTGGCTCCCAGCTTCCTAGCCTGTGATGCTCATGCAGAGGTTAGAGCTGAGGAAGAAAGCCAAGAGACAGGCAGCCTTGCTTGCCTCAGAGAGCAGCAGGGACCGCGCTGCTGGGGCCGTGCCGAGGGTGCTGGGGGCTCCTGAGATGTGGGTGACAGCTCAGAAGTCATCTTGGGTCACACAAAATTGGCTTTGCTTCCTGAAATGGCTGGAAAACTGAGATATCTCTACTTTACGTGTCTTGAGGGAGGCAAGGGAAGCTAGGTTTGTTACCTGTAATTACTAAGGTAATTGATCAATTATTTAAGTATGACTGATTTTCTTCCCATGAAGCAACCAGAAGATGAAAGTCAATAGTGATTGATTAATTTCCTAGCCACTTTGTAGAGGAGAAGTTGTTTGGGGGGATTGTGGTTATTGGAAAATTCCTGCAACACCCCAAAAGCCTCTGACAGTCCCTATTTGTAACAAAACAGTAATTTCCCTGCCTGTTCCAATTTAAACCCCCTCCTGTCAAAGGCATTTTACCGGAACCAGAAGCTGGACCACTAAATGTTTTTCATGTCCAAAATACTCTGTTCTTCCCAGTTTCTTTTCATTTCATGCTTTGGCGACAAGCCTGGAAGTACATTCATTAGGGGAGAGCTGGTCAGTATTTCTTTATTGATACTTACTTTTCAGCTGAAAAAATGGCTATGTGTTTTTTCAACTATAGTTTTTTGAAGGGAATTTTTCTTTTGTCCTTTTTTTAACTGAAAGAAACACTTTTTTCTATTAGGTTGGGGGGGCTGGCAAAGCACAAACAACAGTGTTACTAGGGATGGTTAAAACTCAGCTGTCACAGTATGGGTCATTTTACACCGACGACAGTGTGCATGAAATGCAACCAAACCACTTGGCCCATTTGCAGCCAAACTCCTAAAATACCGCCAGCTTCTAATTTGCCTGAAAACTTTCTGCATATTGCCATGACGTGCAGAGGGGAAAGTCTCCTAGAGTGGGTTTTGATATATAAACCAAATCACTTCTGCAGCATTAGTTATCTGCTCTGTCCTGACTTTCCAGCTGTTTATTAGACTAAAGTTACGTCCCTCTGGCTGCTGAGGGCAAGGTAAGATTAATGGCTGAGATGAGCAGCAGCAGGGGGCAGGGGCTGGCAGGTAGACTGACTCGGCGTCCTTTGCTGGGCATTGCTGGGGTTTGGTCGTATCATCAATGGGCTGAATTTGGGGGAATGCAGCGTGGGCACAGGTTTCCATTTCTCTGGTTTGGGAATGTGACAGTGATGGGAAAGGTGAGGGGTTTGGACTGGTGCTGCAAGCTGCAGGGGAAAGTCCCAAACCCAAAATGCCACCTCTTTTTACCACTACGGGCAGGTGGGTATCAAATAAAAACACTATTGCAATGATTATGCCGTTTCTGCTGATGCAGGATGATTAGCATGAAATATTAAAGAAGCTCTTTACAAATACAACCCAAGTCTCCAGCTATCTGTGTAAAACAAGGATGTTATTCCTAATTCCTCTATATAGATGGGAAGATGGACAGTTAACAACTGTGCTGGAGGGCTTTGGTGGAAGGAGCAGGAGCCGGATCAAACCCAGGAGACTGATCCCTATGTGGGCTCACACCGGTTTGTGCTGCCATGTGTGGGAGCTGGGCTGGGTGTCAGTGCATTGATGCCCAGATGCCTCCATGTTGTTCCCATGGGATCTTCTCCCCTGCTCCGTCAGACCCGGTTTTTACAGAGCCCTTCAGCACGAGATTGCAGCCGGACATACGCTGCGCCTCCAGCAGCAGATGCTCCAGCGCTTGACTGAATGGGGGCTTCTGTCTGTCTCAAGGAGCTGCTGCTCATGGCATTACAGCAGGGCCAAAAGCATCATTGTAGCTGCTGGCAGGTGGAAAGGGAAAGCTGTGAAATCATGGGGAATGTGTCCCTTTGGCTTCACATGTTGCCTCTCCCTGACACACACACACACACACACGCAGCTTCGCAGCTAGGTATTAGGAAGCAGAAGTGCTAAGAGCACTTCTTTGTGTCCTGGTGTGGGAGATAAAGTCTTGCTCTATGAAAAAGGGTCTGTTTGTACAGGAATTACCAATGGAAATTTCTGGGTGGCTGTGCTCTCCCCCGCTCTGCTGCAGGATGATTACAAATGGGTGTTCCTTCTAGGAGCAAAGTTGCAGCAAGACCATGGCAGATCCCAGTTTCCTAGATTATTAATAATAACAATATCATTTTCTTTCTTCCCTATTTCCAACCCACCCTGTGCTTCTTTTTTAATGAATTCTCTTCTCTTGCTGTAGACTCTGCAGTGACACCAGCCTGATTTGTAATGTAAATAGGCAGCCCAGTGTAAAGGCGACCTGCAAGAGCACCGCAGGGCTCTAATTATAATTTTCATTAAACTCCTTCTGTTTACGAATATCCAAGCAATCTGGCATTGCAGCAGGAGCAAGAGGAAATTAAAGAAACACTACCGCTTAGCTACAGTGTCAGGGAGCAGGGACCCAGCTGTTGAGCAGAAACTGAAACAGGGTTCCTGTGGACAAAGTTTTGAAGAGTTATTTCAGCTTTGGCATCCTTCCTCTCTCAAGCTTTTATCCCAGTTGCAGGGCTCGCATGTTTTTCCTTCAGAGGATCTGGCTAGTGCAAGCGTTTTACACGTGATCTATTTGTGACCTAATTAAGGGGATCAGCTGCTAGAGCTCCCAGTGCAATGTGCAGGAAGGAGCTGGGGGAGAGCTGCCGCTGGGCCAGAGCAGGATGGGGCAGGTGGAAGGTGCTGAGCAGAGGCAGAGGGACTGTCAAGCAGAGGGGAGAGCAGGGGGCTTTATCTAGTGAGGCACTGGGGGGGGTCCACAAAAGACCAGCAACACAGAGACATTTGTCCATGTGCCCTGGGGAGCATCCTGCTGAGCTGAGGACTGCTCTGACGCACAGACCTGTGCAGAAAGTGAGGCTTTGCTGGCTGTGCTACATGGACACCAAGAAACTCTCATCTTCGTCTTCCCCTGGACAAGAAAAACAGCTCAGGTGGCTTTCTGCCAGTGTTTCCCCTTCAGAGAGGCATTTTTGTAGCTCAGGCCACCGCTGACCCTTCGTGAAGAGAAAGTGCTGCAGGTACCAACCATGAATTAGACTTGCAGGAGACACCAAATGTGAACACTTTTGTTCAAAAAGCTAAAGGCCGGGGATGGTTTCAGTGTCACTCGGATGCAGGGAGTCTTTCTCAGGCTGTGTGTGGACAGGACAGAGGAAAAACTCAGCTTGGCTTTTTGGCCTGAAGCAAGAGTTTCTTCCCCCTTTGGGAAACTGCCAGTAGTAAATTTAAGGTCATAATTCATCTTTGGGGTAACCAGAGGCAAAATAAAATTGCAGTTTGCAGTAAGTGCCTATAAAATAGCAAAGATAGCCATAATTTTGTCTAAGCTGGGTGAGTCCAGCTGGTATCTCACGGGCTTTATACACCCTGTGAGTTTTGGTCTAACCTGAATGATTTTAAGTCTTTCTAGTGCGCTTGAGAGTTGATGGGAATGTCCGAGCTGTTCCCAAACTGCTGCTCCCACATCCAGGAGACTCTGGAGAGCTGCACCATTAGAAGACAGGCTGGGCAGTCCTGGCCCAAACAGTCCTTCAGGACAGCCTTGTACCTTCTGTGCACGTCCTGCCCATATGTTTGCTCTCTCCAGCTCTTTTAGCTAAGCAAACAAGCTTAAGATAGCAGGTCCAGAGGGAATAAGGTATATTCCCTATACCAAACAACCCCTTGGCCAGTTTTTAAACATTTTCACTTTTCCCCTGCATCCCTGTCATGTGAACAAGCACAAACTTCGGATCGCCTTCCTGGCTGAGCAGAGGCAGGGGTCACAGAATATAATGCCCCATTGGTAGGAAATAAATCTCTCTATGAGAAAATTAAATTCCTGCTGATCTCCAGCACTGCTCTGCCTCGCAGCCTTTATAGTGTTTAGATGGCTTCATAAACGGTAGCAGAACTCCCGAGGGAAATGGCTGGTGAGTTAACGGCACGTCTTTGATACACTTCACTCAACAGGGAAATTTGTGCTACTGGTGGGAGAAGGTCCATCCGCCCCAGTGCTAAAGCTGTCTGTCATGCCAGGATGCTGTTTGTGGGGAGCAGCAAGGACGTTTGCCCATGTTCACCAGTACAAGGGGGGCTGAGCCAGGATGGCCAGTCCTCCAACAGGCGAGGGAAAGCCGGGGCTGCGACAGGTGTGGAGCCTGAGCCTGGAATAAGGCTGTGCCTTATGGAGCATCTGGCTGACAAAAACATCAGGCACTTGTTGAATAAACTCATTATTTTTTATGTCTGTTGCAAATCCAGTCATGTCCCCTTTGTTCCAGTGCCCCCTCTCTCTGTTACAAATCCGGAGAGCCAAAGCTGAGCTATGAGACTGAGGGAGAAGAATAATGGGGGGGGGGGGGGGAAGCATTGTGGGCACAACAGATTAATTTAATTATGTTTGGGAAATGTAGGTTTGAGTGTTGACGTCGGTTACAAATAAAACAAGTTTGTCATTCTTGTCAGAGTGCTTTTTTGCCTGGATCACAAAGGCACGTGCTTATTAATTTAGCCTGATTGCTAATCTCAGCTATCAGCAATCACAGCAGCATGCAGTACTTAGAGGCTGTCAGGGGACACAAGCAGGAACGAAGGGAACAGAGCAGCCTGGGTATCTGATGCTGCTGCACAGACACTTGTCTGCATCCCCCAGGTCTGAGCCCCAAGGTGAGACGTGGTCCAGGAAAACCAAACGGCCCAGAGGCTGTGTGGGGTGTACGGAGCACAAGCCTCACCAGCACGCAACTGACCCTGATGTGGGAGAAGTTTAGGCAATACAGGGCAATTATTTTACTGGAACATTGCTCCTGGGAGCTGTATTCTGAACACCATTCAGAAAGTCAGTGCTGGGCAACCTCTTCTCTCCAACATTATGTGCAAGAGCCAGCTAATTAAGTGTACTGCTGGGCACCCTGTTTAGAGGGTTGTGGAGCAGGAGAGGGGCTGTCACGCTTGTGCTGCACCTGGGGATGTGTCCTTTTGTAGGGACCATGGGCTACGGAGTCTTGCTAGAAAAACTACTGCCAGCTACTGCCTTACACCCCAACGCTTTCTCTCTGCCTTCACACATCTCTGCTGTTTTCACCACTATGTGGCCCAACACAGCACTTGGAGTAAAAAGGTTTAAGAGGTTTGTGTGCATGAATGCTTGTGCATAGCCCGTGTCTTCAGCTGAGCCAGGCTGGTGGCTATACGGGATGTACCGGGAAACCTCAGCCTCAACTCCAGACACAAACAGGCTTCTGCACTGCGCCGGTGCCAGTCTCATCCCTAATGTTTAGCAAGGGTTGTGTCTTTCCTAGAATACTAAGCAGCACCCAGATGTGTGAGACCAAATAATGACATATCTTTGCAGCTAGGATGTTTCTGAAAGGCATCAGCAGAAGAAAGTGTAGGGATCAAGGTCAAAGTGGCAGCACTCTTGAGAGTGTCATTGCCAACACACAAAATGACACTGGGAGGGAAGAGTCCAGAGCACAAAGGTGCCAGGTCAGGAAAAAACGAGGAGGGGAGGACTCGGTGCTGGGCTGTTTAACAGCGGGATGCTCTGGGCTTCAGGAGGGAAGTTGTGCTGAACCACACCGAGGGGTTAAGCCTGCCCAGGCTCTGCACAGGATGGTACTGGCGCGGAAGAAGCCCTGATGCTCGGCTATGGCAGGGTGCAGCCTGAAAGCTGTGTTTGCTGGAGTGTGACAGCCAGCCCCAGCTGCAGGGTACTGACCTGGTGTGGGGCTCACACCAGCGATGGGGACTTCCCAGCTGCCTCATGGGGCCCTTGGGCAGGCATTGGTCTTCCAGGCCATCGTAGTGACCAGAGTTTGCTTCTGAAACATAAATGATTTAAAGATATAAGGTCTGCCGTTGGAGGCCTTTGTAATGTCTCTGTGAATAGAAGGGGTTTCAGCAGCTTCTGGGGGGAAAACAGACCAAAACGAGCAGAGAATGGGCCTTATTGTTTCCAGTGGCCAGAGTGACCAAAGATGCCTGAGAGACAAAGTGACAAACAGAGACCTCCTGTGCAATTAGTCTCTTGACCTCTGTGGTCCGGCGAGGGATGCTGGGAAAGGAGCTGTGGATCACAAGGCCCCAAGGAAGGTTTCCTTGACAACACTTACTGAAGAAAAATGAGATTGCATGAATGCGGTGGGTGTTAGCACGTGAGATGCTGACTTTAGAAGAGACAAGGACGCGGCACCTAGCAGAACGAGCCCCTTGGTTAGGGGGATGTGAAGCAGCGGCTCAGTGAACTGCTTTGTCAGAGAAACTTAATTAAACACCTACTGCAACCATTAATATTTATTTAGAAAAGCAGCCACTGTGGTAAAAGCAGACTTTTTGTTTAATAATTTTTCTACCCGCAAAATCTTCTCCACCTTGAATAGGCACTGGCACGACAGGAATTTTCTGCTCACTGCTGATAGTTTCACCAAACTGCAGCTTGTGTTTAGGATTCTTTAGATCTAGCACTGTTTCACCATTTACAAGCACAAAGCAATTGCATAGAAAGACTATGTATTATAATATAATATTACATAATAATACCAATAATACCAATACAATAATAATAATAAACAAAGCAGACTGATGTTTAATATTGCCAAACTCAAACTGTTTTATAAAAAAAACAAAATAAACTCAAACTGTTATATAAAAATACGTGTATTCAAAACCTAAATAGATATATTTTTTAAATGCTACATTTGAGACTTTTTAATTTCTTCCTGCTGTTTCAGCTAGCTGGACTTAAATTTTCTTCCTTATAGGATGACTCATAGGGATAGCAGCGCTGTGACTTTGCCCTGACATCAACCATTGCATGAACAAAATACCTCAGGAAATCAATGCAAGTTTTTCCGCAAGAAAAGACCCGTGACCTTTTTCAGTGAAAGTCTTGGCTGCTCCGATGGTGTTTGCACAGTAGACAAACAAAGAGCATCTTCTTAAAAAGCAAAGCCAGTTGGCAGGAAATCAAATGCTGAATCAAGGCGTCGGGAATCAGCCAGGCAGCCCTGAACATCACGGGAGCACGGCGGTGACCGAGGCTGCAGCTGAGGCTCTTTCTCAGTTCAGGCTAGAGAGAAAGTAAATACAGGGGTTTAAGTTGCAATTTTTGTCCGTGTGGAAGCTATAGATATGCACACAGGGGTTCAAGGTGGCTGTGTACGCCACGGAACAAGGGCACTGCAAGAGTCAGAGCAGATTGTGAGGCTGTGTCCTTACAGCGGTGAAAGAAAAGGAGCAGCAAAAGATTTTCCAAGTTGCTTTATTATAATCCAAGTGGAAAATTGTCTAGGTTTCTGGGTGGAACGTTTTTTCTTCTTTTTTTGCAGGAGTATCTCCCTTAAGTCCTGGCTGGCCCATAGCAGTAGGATCAGCTTTTCCCATTTGTTCCTTTTATTGAGTGCTTGTAAATTTATTTCTAATATTTAATTTTTAAAAGAAATCTCTTATTGAAGATGAACTTGGAAAGTGTGAAAGCAGGTTTACTTGCAGGAACAGACACAGATGGACATGTGTGTGTATAGGCAGGACATCCTCTTGGCACGTCTGTACCTATTACTGGGCTTTCCAAGCATCTTTCCTGCATCTGTACGAGTCATGTCAACATCTTGAAAGTAATTTGTTATTTTGTGTCCCAACTGATTTCAGAAATGCAGTGAAAGACACAGATCCAAACCAAATAAGATTAAAGGCTTTAAAAGCTTAATAAACTAAGAAAAGCAAATCTAGCTGATAACATGGTCTTAATAGTGGGAAATAAAGGACAGGGAGTTAAAGAATTACAGGTAACTAACTGACTTGTTCACCAGAATCCTTTCTTCCTTAGCAGTTTGGAGGCACAAGGGGAACAGGTTGAACTTTCCAGCTTATCAGCATGACAGGAGCAACAGAAGACAAAGATGAGGGGATAGAAAAGATTTAAGGGACCAGGATTCAAACAAGCACCCCCCAGCCCATGTTGAATCAGCTCAGTGTGTCCTGCTGGCATCGACATCTGCCAGTGACACTGTCTTGCCAGAGCCATTGGAAATGCAGCTGGAATAGTTTGAACCCCCCAGCAAGAAACTGTTTTGCATTTTGAGATGTTTTCTAAGAACATTTTCCTATTCTGCAACGGGGTCCATCAGGCAACGCTGCCCTGCAGCTCAGGTAGAGCTTCCCTCTCTGGCAAAGTTTTAACGGTGTAAAGACCTTGAGCATGTCCTGTCCTGCTGGCTTACAAAGCCTTTCTTTGCTCACTGTGTGTGAGCTATGCGATAGGACTCTGTAAACTGCAGAACATCTTCTTTGCCTTTCTTATCTTTCCTGGCTGTATAAATGAACGATGGCCCAACAGAGAGCTTTGGCTTGTTTTGTTTGCCTGGCTAACAACTGCTTCGCACAGTTATTTGCTATTCCAGTTTCACTCAGATCAGCAGAAATGCGGAGAGAGAAGTCTGCCACAACTACTCTGATTTTAGTACCGCAACAAATCATTTAATTTTAAAAATGAAAGGTAAAAATGTTCTATGAGCTAGAGAAGAAAAAGGAGCAGAAGGAATCCTAGTTTTAATAAGAATAGTCATAAAGAAGAAAAATTTGTCCTCCCTGATGGAAAGGCCCTGTCAGCTTTGAATGGGTTGAAACCTGTGCCACAATCTGTGAAATTTCTCTTTACAACCAATCTCTCTAGAATATAATAGGCTTTCTCAATGGAATAGTGTGAATCATCATAAAAACCGCTACAGCCAGGATATTACTCTGTAGAAACTTGGCAGCAGCAGAGAAAGATGGCATTTCCCCTGCTCAACAAGAGGGTCCAGGAGAGGTTCAGCACAAGGCTGCAGATATATCTGTACCCGTAGGCAGGGGCAAACGCTGACCTTGCCATTTCCAAGCCAAACTGAAGGACCCAGGACTGCAGGCTGCCCAGCATTCTGCACATCTGCAACCCCAAATCAAGACCAGCTTAGCACAAACATCAGCCCTGTTTACCTGCAAATCTCAGCAGCGTTCAATGGGTAAGCTTTGCACACAGTGTAATGAGTGAAATGGTTGTTTATCTATTTGCTTTCAGCAAATATTTCCGTAATTATGCTAGGTTCCTGGGGAAACAGGGGCAAGCCCAGGGTAACTTCAGGCTGCACGTCTGACAGCTGGATTGCAGCACAGACTCGCTACCTGTGTGTCAGTAATACAGTCTTAAGAGTTTCATCAGTAGCATTTGTGCTTGTCATCAACACGCATCTTACAGAAAATTGTTTTTATTTTTATAAAAGAGGAAACAGCTTGCCTGAGCTTGCACATCACACAAAGGCACACAGACCCAGCTCTCCTTAGCTGACCCAGCACACAGGCACAGCCGATCTCCGTACCAGCTGAGTCACGCCTGCAGCTCCCCAGGACACAAAAACATTTTAAAAATGCAGAGGAAGTGGAAAAGGGACCTAAATAAGGACAGAAACAACCTAGAGACAAGAGCAGTTACACTAAGTAAGAGGGAAATATGACATGAAGCTAACTTCTGGGATGATGGGGAAAAATACAGTGTGGCCGGAGACTGGAGACCTCTCTAGGAGCTGTGTCCCTTCTGAAGTCGGTGCAGGTTGGCAGGTCCATCTCCAGGACAGTTGGGTACCTCTCACTTCACAGACCAAGGTCTTCTCTGGTCCAAACAAGTCAGGAAACATCACAAAGCTGTGGAAGGACAAACTTTTCCCTTTTTATACAGCCCTAATGGTCAATGTTCATTTGTGAGGAGAAAACACTTTTCCAGACATGGATGCCCTGATTCCGGAGTGGGATAGCTCATGGCATCAGGCATGGGATCTGTCTTTATCCCCCTTTCCAGGGCCTGAAGGCAAGAGGCGAAGCCGAGCAGGGCATTATCTCCGCAGAACACACTCCCATTGTGTCCCCTTGGCTAATTACTGCACCACGGCGCTGGCTCTTGCGGCACATACTCCCGCGTTAATGTAACGCACAAAGCCAATTAAATGCCTGATTGGATGAAGCGGTCACAGTCAAGTGACCCACTGCCAGCCAGTCAGGTTTCAAAATTTCCAAATATCATTAAGGTATGTTCGTTAATCCCCTCCTAAAAGATTATGTGTTTAACCTATTACTGCTGTTTCTGATGAGATACAGAAACTCGGCTGTGCTCGGGGGAAGAGCAGGCTGGATGGGAAACGAGCAGCACTGGCCCTGTTCCAGCCCGGAGCGTGGCCACACAGCACATCCCACAGCACCTTCCAGGTGGTTCAAATGGATCAGAACATGGCAGTGTGTGTGGCTTCAAAGGGAAGACTTTTGCAGAAGAGAGAGATTTGGTGACTACCTCCGTTCCCTCCCCACTCTCTCTGCCCCTCCTTTGCCCATGAAGAGAGATGTCAGAGAGGGAAAGCTGCTTACCACCACCCTGATTGATCTCCCTTAACCAGGGCTGCTATAGAATTCTTTGAAATACAGATTTCTGTTGCACTTCCAAGGTAATGTCAAGAATTGCAATACCTTTCTAGCCCAAGAGAGATGTGAAGGTTATTTCCCCGCTGACCCAGGGAGGAGGAGGAATAATGGTCATTTCATAGATGTGGCCTCTGTGATCTTACAGCTTGACTGGGACCTGCAACCACTCACATCCTGCAACGCTTTATGTCATTACAGAAGCTCCAGTGCTTGGTCCCCAGCTGCCATTTAAAAGCCAAGCCAGGAAAAGATGTCACATGGCTGATTATACACAGCGGACTAGGATAACCCATGGTTAATGTCTTAAATAGTACTTAGATTAATATTGGCTATTGATGGTAAATTGTAATGATTTATTTAGGTGAAAATAAATATGAAATGTCATAATGCAATCCCAGTGTACTATTATGATAATTAAACCACTTTAAAATCTTAACCTGATGGGGAAATCTCCAGCTGTGCCTTAGCACTAGCAAAGCTGCTGGTCAGTGGCGGGAGGCTGGCTGCACTGTGTTAGCGAAGACAAAGATCTCTCTGCGTAAGGCTGGGCACTGGGGAAAACCCTGCAGGAATGGCTTTGACCCCTCCACTCACTGTTTCTCCTACAGACATAGCATCTAAAGGCTGGGAGGACGTAAAGGCTAGCACGCAATTGCACATTTATTGTGCTCTTTCAGCTGCATGCGTAGCACAGCAGTTCAGATCCAGGTCACCAGTTATTGCCCGATACCCAGACGATGGCTACAGAGGAAAAGCACATCTTTATGCAAATATGATTTAAAAATCAGACCCAGCACTTCAACAGTAATGGAGTTTTATTTCTAGAACATAGTACTAGCCTTGAACCATGTTATTAGTGCTGGAGAGGAGCACAGACTGTCCTCCTGGAAAACTGATGTTTGCAGAATTTCTTTACTGGCTGGCAGCATTTTTTGTGGGGCGAAGGTGGAGGAGAGCATTTCCTCCTCTCTGATACTTTGATTGATGTGTACTGGAGAGCAGAAACATGAGAGGTGTCACAAATGATGAAGTGATGCTGAAGGCTCTGACAAATGAGCTCTTGAAAGTCCTGCTGCAGCCATTTAAGATGTTACCATCCCACTGCTCACCTCTGCCTGGGCCACCTCCCCATTGCAAAGTGCACAGAACAGAGGAATTGCCTCCACAGGCACTGGAGCTCACTGGTCTGTGTTAGCTTAGCCATTGGAGGAAATGAAATGAGTACAGGGTGGAAGCGGGGGCATGTAGACATGTTTTGTCCTACTGACCTGGTTCATAGGCAGTAAATTGCTTTGGGAATGGAGTAACATCTTCAGCTGCTGCAGTGATTTGCTCAGGGACCATGCCAAAACCTTGAGAATAAGTGTCACAAGTCCAGGAGCTATAACTCTCCTTTTCCTTCTCCCTTCCAGCTTGCTGCATTAGAGAGGCAAGTGTTCGATTTCCTGGGATACCAGTGGGCCCCCATCCTAGCCAACTTCCTCCACATCATCATCGTTATCCTTGGCCTGTTTGGCACTATTCAATATCGACCTCGCTACATAGTGGTGGTAAGTAAGAGCCGTTTCATTCAGAGCCATTCAAAGCCTTTCGCAGCCTTTGCTCCGGTGGGATATGGCACGTGATGAGGAACGGAGTAAAGCCCTTGGGAAATCAGGCACGAGCACTGCAAACAGTTTTAGCAGGAGGTGCCTGGCTGTGTTTAGGAACACATTGTTCAGCGTGCTGCACTTTCACCATACTTACGCCAAACTTGGAAGATTTCAGATAATTATTACTGGTACCAAGGTAACACTGAGACACGGCACAACAGAGACGGAGAGCTAGATCCTGGACAAATGCATGACAGAAGCTCTTCCACTCCCTCCAAACTTCTGCCCCTGTGTCTCTAATAAAGTAAGAAATCATGTGCACATGGGAAACAAACAGAGGAAAGGGATTGCAGTGCTGACTCAGGGCATTTAACTGCCCCCAGCTGGATCACATATATATAAACTAATTCTAGTGACTTCCTAATGTTTATGGCTTCTCTCCCTCCTATTCCCTTCTAGTATGCCATCTGGACTGCAGTTTGGGTCACCTGGAACATCTTCATCATCTGCTTTTACTTAGAAGTGGGAGGGCTCTCAAAGGTGGGTATGAGCTTTATAGGTGGGTGCTCAGGCTTTGTATCAAAGGGGATGGAGCCTGGCTGTGAGAAGGGAGGGGGGTCAGGGTGGGTGGTGGAGGCTGCCTGGGAGCGGGTCCTGCCCTCTTGCTTGTGGAGCAGGCTGCCTTCCTAGGGGCTGGGGGACTGCGGCTTGTTGTATGGTAGAAATGAGAAGCTGGTGGTGATTTCTGGAGCCCTTTGCTGGTCAGTGCAGGTGGTGGCTGGAGTAAGCCCTTCCCTCGCAGCGTGTATTTGCTTTTTAAAGGTGAGAGCAAGGCTGGCAGCAGAGCTGTCCTGAGGGGAGATGGGTGCGAGGGCTAATTCCCAGCCGTGATGCAGAGGGGGCTGGGGAAGGCTATGAGCTGATTATATTACAGATGCTTGATCCTCTTATGATCTGATGGCACCTTGGGAAGAAGGGGTGTGACTTGGAGGGAAAGGGCCTCGTGCAGCCTTGAGTGTGCTCTCTGCCAGCCTGTCCCAAGGAAGAGCTGCAGCAGGAGCCCAGTCTGGCTGGGCTGACCTGGACCATGGGCTTTGCTGTAACTCTGCACCTGATCAGCTCTGGACATTTTGCCTCCCAGTCCTGCTGAAGACCTAGTGCCCTTCGGCAGCAGGGACAGGTACCTGGTTGTTGCCACACCAGATGAAATACTTCCCGTTGCAGCTTTTGAGAGAGGCTTTTCTCTCCTGAACAGAGAAAAAAACCAGAGGGATGCTGGGGAGGCTAGTGCATCCCCTCTGGATGCAACCTCAGGGGTGATGTGGCTTCCCTGTCTTAATTCTTCCTTTTTAAATACAGTGGTAGTTATTCATGGCTGTTGGCCAGGGGTGTTGTGAGTTAAGGTGTGAAGCCCTTTGAAGCCTAGATAAGCTAAGTATTGCCGCCTGCTTAATGAGGGGTGAGTCAGAAACAATAAAAATGAGAGACAGGCCCTAAATTAAGCCTGAGCTTTAAGCAATGTATTACTAAGTGTTGCTGTAGCTTAGCAGACTCAGAGCAATTATAGGATACAGGTTCATTTTGGAGAACTCTACATCTGGCCTGAATTCCCAGGTCATACATCTTAAGTTGCAGTCATAATTGGAACTGCACTATGGGGTTTTTTCAGGCCTACAGCAAGTCATGAGTGACAGCATAAATCCTTTGCAGATAAGAAAATGTAACTTCCTAATTCCTCAATCTCCATTTCCCCTCTCAACTATCCACAGAAAGTTTGAGAAAGTTCTTGCCCAAACCAATGATTACTCATGGTCTAAAAGCTCAGCCTGAGATGATCTTGGTGTTGGTTATGACCAATTAAAAAAGAATTTTATGTAACTACTTAAATATTCCCTTCTGCAGAGGAAATATTGGTTTGATAAACTGCTCTGGGGGCTTCTGTGACAGCCAGTGTTTGCTTCCAGCCAGCTGATTACTTGTGTTTACTAATCCCAACCTGCTGTTGGGTTGCTGTTCTGCAATTCAAACAATGTGGCAAACTTTCCCTGCTTCAGAGGAGCTTCATTTCATAACCTTGCCCTGTGCTGGGGCTCACTTTAGCAAAGCCAGCCACAGAGAACCTTTATTTAGCCTATGGGATGACACTTGTGATTGGGGACATTGATTATTTTTTTTTTTTATAGAATTGGGCTGCAGTAAGAAGTTATCCACTCAGTCAACTTTTCCTCTAGAGCTGCAATAAGAAATTCATGCTGTTAGTTTGGTGGTAACTGGCAAAAACAACAGAGTATTTGTGCTGTTTTGGCAGTAAAATGCTTCAGCCTTGCCTCTGTTCTTAATGAGTTACTTTCACTTAAGGCTATCTTGTAAGAAACTCATGATGCTGCTTTCTTTCCTCCTTGTCCCCTTTAACTGAGGTTATTTGGGTCTCTGTAATGACAAAACAAAACCTCACTTCCACACGAGAACAAAAGATACATTTGAAATAGGAGTTAAGGTTTCCGTAGGACAGTGTGCTGCTTTGCAGGCTGGACTCAGTAGCATCGCTCTCCTGCTGCATCTCTAGAAACCTGACCCAAAGCCAGCTGACATCTGCTGAGTCTTCTTGATCTCGGGGTCAGGATCAGACCCTAGAAGGACACCTGGCCTTGGATAAGCAAGTGCTGGGCAAGCCCTTGGAGGGGACAAGGGCAGGGCAGTCTCAGCCAGGGTGTTCATGGCAGCAGTGCAGCAGCAGCAGGGTGGGTACCTCTGTGCACCAGGGGGCTTTGGGAGGAAGCTGTCCCTTAGCTACTAATAAGAAGTCAAAGTCCAAGCTTGTAATTAGCCTGGCGGGAAGCAGGTAGATTGTATTAGAGGAAGAGCTTTGGTGGCATGAGGCTGATGGAGCTGGTCAGGTAAACACCAAGTCATTAACTGCTGGACTAAGCACGAATATGCTGGGGAGTGTTTTGGACAGGGCTCTGCTCCTGTGCAAGTCCCTGAGATGTTGGTAGCTCTGAGGAAGGTCTTCACCTGCTGTTTCCTTTGTGATTCCTGGTGAGCCTGTGGGGAGTACCATTCCTGCCAGCCCTGCGCTTACCCCTCCATATTCCTGACAAGGGCAGCCTGCCAGGGAGGTCTTTGTCAGCAGCTAGATAATTTATAATGACAAAATGCAGAAAGAGCAGTGATCTAGAAAGAATGGAGTTTAACTTGGTGGCTGGTAACGACAGCCCAGTGCAACTGAGACTGGTGATAATTCAGGTGGGGTGAGAAAGGATTCAAGTGTTTCTGCTGTAACAAGTTTAGGAAGAGCCTGGAGAACTGAAAAAAAAAAAATGAGGAAAAAGTTATGTGCGCTTACTGCAAATACTTCTTTGTGCTCTGGTGCCTAGATCTGATTGCACAGTGGTGAGGGAGTATAGGATGTGAGCAAAAAAGTGCTGAGCATTACAGGGCTGAGGTGAGCAGGGACACTTATTCTTGTGCCCCCCCTTGCTTTGGGTGCCTGACTGATCTAATAAACAGAAACCAGGGGCACCAAGGCCGTGGGGTTGTTGAGGTAAGGTCCCATGTCAGTCAATAAACAACTGGGCAAAGGGGTTAAGAGACTATATCTCCGTTATTCTACTGACGGCAGTTTATATAGGCTGGTAGGTGTGTGGTTGTTGACCTGCAGTTTGGGGGCTAGCTGTTTGCTTTCCTTTACCAAGCAATCACTTCTCCACTGCCTCTTTCCTCTGTTGGGTCGTCTGCCCATCACTTCTCACCCTCTCTTTCCTCCTGTCTTTCAAAGCATTTCCCGAAGTGCTTCTTTATCCTCCAGGTTCCTCCAGCTGTGCTTCCTCTCCCCTGGCCATGGAAACCCTGAGAATAGCCGCTCTGGTTAGCCCTGCTCAGGGTAGTTAAACTACTTATTATTGTAATATGTAACTTATTATTGTAACTACCCTGAGTTATTTTTATTGAAAAGGATAATGTTCCTTCCTGCTCTGTGAATCTAGTCTCTACTTCTTGGAAGAGCTAAACTGACCTGATTTCTATCTTTCTTTCTGACAGGTGTTTTTTCTTTTATCTTTCAATCTTTTCCTAGTAGGAATAAAAGTGTGAAATATGGCACAGCAGAACTTCCTTAGGTGCCCAGACACAAATGGATCAGCCTAAGTGTCTAAGCAAGCACTTCCCTTGTTGCTGCAAGGGCCTCCCTAAGATGTAGCCTGTGCCAGCTTTCCTGCAAGCGCTTTGGCAATGAGCAGGCAAGAGATACAGCAATCTGGATTTGAAGGGTTGCTTTTCAGCATGGCAGTGAAATGGTGATGTGTTTCTGAGTGGCTTTTGGCAGCACTGCAGCGCTAACTTACTCTGTTCATACTTCCGAGCACACTTGCAGCATCTGGAGGAAATGCAGCCTCTGAAAATGTTGTACCACTGCTCTGTGGTGGGGCTCACAGCCGAACTTCCAGATTGCTCTTCATCCTCCTCTGGTCTGTTCCTGTTCCATCTCCCTCTTTTCTTGTCCATCTGGCCATTTGGTTAGGAGAATTGTTGGGAGCTATCTCTGAAGTTTCTAGGCTGTGCTTGAAATAACATGTTAAGCTTCTCCCTGTCTACTCGAGTGTGAAACACAGTCCCTTCTGCAAGCCCCCAGTCTGAGTTAATTATTAAAATCCTGCTGTTAAGACATATGAGCATCTGTCTGTCCAGCTGCCATGCTGACTGACTCTTCACCATGTACTTAAGAAGTGTTCAGAGAGGTCTGAGGAACTGGTGTTGTGTATTTCAATGTATCCCTTTGTCTTCTCCCTCTGGAATTACTCATCTTGGAATGGTGAATTTTTATATTTTTTTTTTACCTTTCCTTTATATTCCCTCTTGCCTACCCAGTGCTTTGATCTGAATCCAAAGCTGTGGTGGTGGTCAGAATCTCCTCTTGAAATGGAAGCAGCTCTTATTAGTCAGACGGGGGGCTATTTGTATTCCAGAGAATCTGGACAGCATCTTGGGATGACTTTGTACCTGGAGAAAATACTATGATGAATAAATGCATGTGTAATTACAACTGTCCCTCAACTCCATATAAATTTGGAAACTGGAAGCCTGAGATTTGGACTTTAAATGCTGTGGCACTGTCAACAAGCCTGCTGAGAGACAATGAAAGTGCTTCTCTGTTGTCTCAGGGTGATAGAGCTATTCAGCAAACATGACTAAAAAATAAACATGGTATTTCATATTCTGGTAAGAAATGTTTCCAACTGAAAAGATTTAAAATGTCTCTGCTGTCAAGCTCTGAGGGCTCCCATACAGGGTTCAATTTGTTCCAGAAACATCGTAGTGCTGGCTTGCCTGATAATTAAGGGAAGTCAGAGAGAGGTGGTTCAGAAGCTGTTAACAACAACAAATAAAATAATCTTTGATAGTGTCCCATAGAAAATAATTTCAGAAAACTATTTTAGAAAAGGAATGCAGCTGGCTCTGTGGGTGTCAGAGATAGGTGTGAGTTTTCCTGTGGGACACAGTGGGGAGAGGCTGGGAGTGGAAAATAGACTCTGTAAAATGTAGGTACTACAGTTTTAGTGCTGTTGTCCTCCTTCTCACATGGATGGCAAATGGATGGCAACCAGATGCTACAACAGTTCAGAGCAA
The DNA here is from genome assembly GCF_015220075.1 of Falco rusticolus. NCBI lineage: Eukaryota > Metazoa > Chordata > Aves > Falconiformes > Falconidae > Falco > Falco rusticolus. The sequence goes on from NC_051196.1 coordinate 23,672,204, forward strand.
TATGCGGTATTTTTTTTTTTTTTTTTGGCTGGCCTTCAACATGCTCCTGTAAAGGACCTCATATCACTCTTTGCTCATATTTCAGACTGAAGGTTAAAGAGGAAGCAATAGCCCTTCACATCACAGCCTGTCAAGAAACAAGGGGGAGTGCAGTTACACACACATCCTTCTCCCCTTACAGCAGGGCTTGCTCACTTCTGGGACTGATTAACATCTTCCAACCTGCTTACCACGTTTGGGAGTATTTCAGTGTGTTTAGACTTCAAATGTCTTGCAGAAAGGTTTTGGGAAACAGCTGTTCCCTCAACTTTCTTGCAGCTGGTTCTTTTCTCTTTATTTCAGTGTGCTGTTCCCATTTTGTAGTTTCATTTCTTTTTGACCACCTCCTTGCAAATGAAGCTGGCAAACTGCAGGAGACATCCTGGGATTGTTTTCCCAGTCTCCCAGCAAGCACTGAGTAACTGGAGGTCAAATAAGTGATTTTCTTCAATGCTCTTTTATTGTGCCCCACCAGCACAGGTATCCAGTGAGGACGTGCAGCTGGGGAAACAAGCAAAGGAATGGCATTGCTTGGCACATTGAGACCCTTCCATTCATGCTGCCCTTGTGCCCTGCAACGCTCTAGGCAGATGCTCGTTCAGAAAGGTGTCTCTGTGAATGCGAGGGCATCCACAATCCCTGTGTGCAATCAGTATTCATTTTACATCTGAGAGATGGATGGCTCGTCTGTGAGTCATCGTGGTGCTTTCAGAATCCAAATGTGCTCAGTTTTTCCAATCTGTTCTTGACTGAAGTATAATTTTTTGTGTTGTTGTTGCACAGAGCTGGAGTGTGATTGTAGGCAAAAAGCAGTGAGTGCTGGTTAGGACCTACTGTTCCTCCACCTGCCCACCTCCAGCCCAGCACTTGTTCTGCTTTTTCAGGCTTAATTCACAAGCAAGTTCAGCTTCTGCAGCAAAGTTAAGCCAGAGCCAATTCCATAAAGGAGCTTCAAGAAGGAAAGCAGTCTGTTTCTTACTTTGCCAAACACACATAGACGCCTCTACGGAGCCGAGAAGGCACCGAAGGGGCTCTTTGCATCAGTGAGGCAGAAGGTTTGGGAAGGCACCATCTGTGAGCTGGGAGAGGGAAGCCCTGGGGGCTGAGGTTAAGAGTAGATCCTGTGGTGCCCTGTGGAACAGCTTTGTTTCTGTGCTAATTGGGGGAAGCCCCAGGCAAAGAAACAAGAATTGAGTCTTTTTAAAAAAAAAAAATAATGATTTTTTTTCCTTCCCTAACCAAAGTAGTGAGTGGCTTGTGAGAGGGAGAAGAGCACAGCAGCTTGGAGGGCTGGATGTTGCCAGGAGGAAAAGCTTTGGAAAGACCCGTGTGTGTCAGAACATGCAAACTTCGAGAGAAAGAAAAGCTTTGCAGAAAAGATGCAATTTGGTGGATATGCGAGATGTCTGTGGACCACTGAAGAGCAATGCCCAGCAGAGGGAGCAAGCCAAGGGCTCTTCTGCCAAAAACCTCAGAAGCTGGAAGAGAAACCTAGCTCTAGAAATGAAGATAGCATAGCACCTTGCACTGTGTGCATTATCCTGGAGCTGCCAATCTAATGATTATTCCCCATTGCTTTTAAAAGGCAGACAACTCCCTTTAAACTCCCAACTGTTAATAGAGTTTTCCCTATTGTCTTTGGTATTCAGGCTGCCTCTCTGCTTGTGCCACACTTCATCTCTATGCCCTCCTCCATCTACTGTAAAACACATCCCATCTGTTGTGGTGATTATGTCAAGAGTTTGGCAGCTGTCTTCTCACTTAATTGTCCACATTTCTTAACATGTGCTTCCTGCAGCATATTTTAATAACAGCTCTGCAAACTCTTTTTGAATATCTGTGGTGGAGCGGAGGGTACCTACACAACGTGCCTAGCGTGACAGTTGGTTTCTACTCACAGGTTATCTGGCTGGCATCCAAACTTTCTGCCCTTGTAACTCAAGTTTGCCCCTGGATACAAACCTGGACACAGAAAAGTATATCTGCAGGGCTGCCTGGCTAGGCTCCCCACATTGGCTGCGGAGACAAGTCTCTCTCCGGAGGGTAATTCAGAGCAGGAGCCTGGATTAGTTTCTCTGAATCTCTTTTTCCCTCTTGACTCCACAAGGAACTGAGGCAAAGGAGCTGCCACGTGAGGTTCCCCATGTGAGGAAGTGTGAATACCCCAAGCTCTGACTGCTGCTGTTCTGGGAGCCGCTTCTTTCCTACAGGGACCGTGTAGGACTCTGGCATGAGCAGTGTGAAGTAGTAAAAGGATAGGTGCTACAACTTTTAGTAGTGGTTAGGTGGGGTGTGTATATCCAGTACCCATTTCTACTGTGTAGAAACACGTAGATTCTCTGCCTGAGAATTTTGTAGTCTTCTGAAGAAAATTTCTAACCCCTCCCCTTGTTTTGTGGTCAAAAGCGGTCGTTGATCCTGCATCAAAGTGTCCAGCACTTAGCACTCACCCGTGAAGTGACACAGCTGATCTATTTAGCCAGTTCTGAGATTGTCTTTTACTGTCTGCAGGGAGGGCTCTGCCATGTCCTGTAAGCTCAGAATCCCAAAGCTCTCCCAGGTACACCAATGACTACCACACTTTTCTCAAGTGTGAGAAAAGTGTTGTCATTTTTAAATGAGCACCTGGTTGCATACCAAACTCCTGCACTACTTGTGTGGCATTTCACTATGTAACCCTGACAACAGCATGGTTTAAATTATTGAACTAGCAAAGATGAGAAAAGCAAAACAAAAAGCGCATCTTGGGGTACAGATGATAAGGAATTGCTGGGAAGTGCTTGCAAGAAGCTGCAATCATCACTGTGAGGTCAGCTCAGCTGGGTGATCTGACCTGAGGCTGATAGTATGTCACTAAGGTCAACAGAAGATGTGGAAGCACCATGTGTGAAGAGTGTGGAAGGAAATCAGACAGAAATGGTACAGGAATTTGTTCAATGTCTTAAAAGCTAGGAACAGAGAAAGATCTGTTGGGTTTTGAAACTCACTTTGGGGTTATGAGGTTCATGTTTTTCAGTTCTATGTGTTGATGCCTGCGCTGGAAAGAGCACACCCATAGCACGTGATGCTGTGACAGGATGCTAAGTGCTGCCTTGTTTACCTTTTTCTTCTAGTTTTGCAAGGTTAATCCTCCCAAGCCCAAAACTTGTGGTTCCTGCACCCAGAGAAGACCCTTCTAGCAGAGTGTTCTTGGGTCTGCAGCCTAGAAACTGTATTTCTAATTTAAAAGCTGCCCAGACCTACTTCCAAAATATACTACACGATGGTGCAATAGGTTTGTTGCAATCCTGCAAAACTGCCTCAGAAGTGGTTCCCACCACAGAAGCCTGCCTGTGAAATACTTTTTAATAAGGATAAGGAATATAAAGCCAACATGTTTTGATCTGCACTACCATTTTTTGAGGGTGGGGATGTCAGACTTTAGGTTTTCCATTACTTAATGTGATCTCTATCTGACAGCATGTCCAACATTACAGTAAATGGAATTTTCTTTGCAACTTTTCTCTTTAGGACAGTGAACTCTTGACGTTCAACATCTCCCGGCACCAATCGTGGTGGAGTGAAAATGGTCCTGGCTGTGTAAGGAAGGAGGCTTCGATGTCTGGCATCAAGGGGCTGGACAGCCATTCCTACATCTCTGTGATAGGCTGTGCTCTGGAGTATCGGTACATCGAGGTCATGCACAGCTCCTTCCAGATCCTGATCGCAGTAAGTGCGTTGCTGAGAGCACCACAGGGTAGTGATTCTTGAGGAGATGCTGGGTTTTGGGTTTAGTTTTTTTCAGGCACAGAGGCTGGCCTCTGTTTCCCACCCCAGTTTGTATCATCTGATTGCAAAAGCCTCTGTGACTGTTTTTTTGTTTGTTTGCTCTCCTGTTCTCTCTTATGAACAATATTGCTTGAAAGAATTGGAAATGAATACCAGCAAACTTTTGCCTGAGGTAATGCATCATGTGCAACTGTACAATAACAAATCATTCTGCGTCCCTGTTGGGGTGTAGAAATCCATGTTTTGACAAGGACAGAGACCCTTCTGAAGGAGGATTTCTCTTAATATACATGACTTCGTGATGGGTGCTGGAGCACATATGTGCACATTTGTTGTGAAGAAATTAAAGGGAGAAGATTCTTATATCCAGAAAATAAAAGAAGCTTTAAGGAAGCAGAAAGCAGCATATTTTCTTTCTGCTGACACTTGAGATATATGCACTGTATGTTTTCATCAACTCTTTCCTCACTGGAGTCTTCCACTGGCTTTTTAAAGTACTCTGCAGTAATTCAATGCCCTTAATGTTCACTGTTGATTAATTGTTTCTCACTTGTCTGTGAAATTAACTGAAACAAAATGTCCATTGTCCTCCTTACTTCATTGGCATTCTCGCATTTTGTAGCTGCATTAGAGTTAGCAGCCTGCATCTTTCTAATCTGCTTTGGTTTGTTGCTATGTGGTTAATGGCTTTAGGTACAAACGGACGTGGACTGGTGAAATGTTCACATTTCAGCATTCAGTTTTGGCTTAAAAAAGAAGGTAACTTGCCCTTATTAGATTTTAAAGGATAACAAATACAGAAATTCCAAGGTTCTGGAGTGCCAATTACTTCTCTGCACGGTTTTGAGACAACTTTCCACTGTCTTGATTCTGCATTTCCTATTAGCTGGGATGATCTGCGTGACCCAGTGAACTGCAGGGGGGGGAAGACTCAGGCCCTGCTCTTGCCATGTCAGAAAAAAGAGGCAGACAGAGAAGCTCCTGTTTGCCGAGTTGGCTGGACTCCCTGGCGTGTGTGCTGGCTGTTAATATTTGGTTAGTTCTCCTTCAGGGAAAATGATCTGCATTAAACTGTCTTGAGAGTTGTTTCGATGCATGTGTATGAGAAAGACAAACCTATATGTCCAGAAAAATAGACCCTGTTGTCTTTTATAAAGGGCTTTAGCTGGAACAGGATTGCTGCTGCTGAGCTGGTGCTGTTCCTGAGTTTAGTGAAGCAACTGGCAAACTTTGAAGTCAGAATATCTCAGACTTTTAAAGTGCAGAAGTATGTCACTGTTAGCATCCTTCCGAAATGCCTGAGTGGGCACGAGCCCCTGGGCCACAGGCTACAGGTTCAGCCAACAAATGGTCCTGAGTTTGTTTGGAATAGACCTTTGTTTTATGGCAGCTTACTAGCTTAGGCACATGGCCCTGAGCTGTGATCGCACTGATATATAGGAGTCTGTGTCTCTGGGAGCGTTTTCTCCTCTGCTTCTTCCCAGAGGCACATGACAATATTCTCTGTGCATCTGCAAAACACCACAAAGGGCCAGATGGGGAGATAAAGGCAGGAACTATAAGATAAAATAGGATTTAGGTAAATATTTTCTCTCTCCTCCTTCCTGAGATTTAAGTTGCAGTGGATTTTTGAATCCTAAACCCTGGAAATGAGGCTGAAATACTTGCATGCAAGAAAGCCATATGGGCTGAGCTACGCAGAGTGAACAAAACTTCTACTTCTCCTGTAATAAGGGTAGAGTATTGAAGCCCCAGGCCTGTAACTCAGGCCAGTTCTGAAATGCTCACATAATTTTGTCATGTCGTGGGAGAAATAGAGCTTTTCCTCTCTGCTTTGCTGAGGTAAGGCAGAAAGCAAGCCTTTTCACTTTCCCACTCAGACCTTGTGTGAAAACAGTCAGCCAGTTCTCTCCCTTTTCAGTTTCTGAGGGTCAAACTCTTTGATACCTGCCAGTATCTCTTTCTGTTCTCTTTATCTCCTTTTAAGGCAGATTTTATTATGGGCTGCTGTCCTTCCCAGAGCGCCTGGCAGGTACCGTGCTGCAGACAGGCACGGAGACCAGATCAATAGTACAGAAAACATGACTAGGAACTTGAAGGCTCAGGGGATGCAGCAAGGAACACAACTTAGTTTCCTCCTTGTCTGCTGCACACTTGAGACAGGAATAGTCCATTCCCTGTTAAGAAGAGCAAGGGGCAGGCAAAATTGTGCTCTCTGTAGCTTTTTTTGCTTTGCCTAATGAATTTTAGAAGTTGTGGGTTGCGGGGTGTGTGTGTGTGTATTCTGGGTTTTTTTTGTTCCAGATATGGTAGTGTGAAATCTATAGTCTTTAACGATGCAGTAGCCAGCTGTGGACATTTTGGTTCTTTTCTAGAAATACCAGTTCCTTGAGACTATTGAGAAGCTGTAGTGCACCATATTGTGTACTTGGGGTAAGGCTCACTGAAATCAATCTTGCATGCCAAAGGAGAGGGAAAGCAAACCTGAACCCATATGGTGAGCACAGTGTTGCCTGTCATCTTGACTCCTGCTGACTATATTATCCTGCTCCTGGGCATACATTTGAAGATACATAAGGTCTCAGTCTGCTTTTGCTCACAGCTTGTCTGTACTCCTTGAAGGCAAAGCAACTCCTTTAATCTGGAACGCGATCAAACTTGGGCATATCAGTCACCAGGCATGATACGAGTAGCTGTAGGGCCCAGTATGAAAATATTTCTCGGTGCTTTAGCACAGAACATGTTGGAGGAAAATGCTCATTGTAACATCTGAGAGCCTATAATGGTATAGAAATGTCACTGCAAAACTAATCCTACCAACCCAACTGGGAAATGCAAGAGCAACCAGTTTGTCAAGAAAAGAAATCTGTTTTGTTTTTATCTTAGCACGGATTCATCCTGCGTCTCCCCAGCTTGCCAGCCAGCAGGGAGAAAAGTGAATTCTGGTTCTGAAATACCTGGCATAGCTCTGGGCTGTCCATATGGTAGATCTGGGAGTGGGGAGGGTTAGGCTTTTCCTGAGGCTCCATTGAATGGAATGGAAATTGGAAATGTCTGCCCAACCGAGAGAACTCGTTGCCTGCCTGTCTGCTGTTTTCACTCAAACTGACAGGTTGGAAGGTTCCCAGGAAGGCAGCAATGCAAGCCTTGACAGCAGATGTTATGTGAGAAGCAACGCGCAAGAGATGCTTTGCTGTTGGCAGAAGTTAGATTTTCAGTGGTCATAATTGCATCCAAAGAAAAGAAGGTCAAGGAATCAAAGGATTTTGATTGCCTCTTTCTGGCTATCTGGTCACAACAGCTCTTTCACAAGCTGCCTGTTGGCTTTCTTGCAGCAGAGCGCTCTTCGTTTTCCCCCTTTTGCATTGATGAGAGCATACATGCTTCATTAGGTCTGATTAGAAGTGAAACCTAGAATACTTCTGCCCTGAAGGAGGAGACTGCATATATTCTCCGTGGTGGAAAAACAATAGCAAGCTTTTCTATTGAGAGAGGAATTGAAGAGCCCAGACTTTTCATGAGGACAGATGTAGACTAAAGCTAAGGTCTTACACAAGCAACAGTAACACCTCCTAAAATCTGCCCTCCCATCCTTCACGCATTTTGCATACTTCCAGCCAGCTGGTCCCTTTCTGAAGATCTTGCTGTAATTCAGTCTTTCTGGCTCCAGCACTTTAGTTCAATGCTGCTGTTTTATGAACATTTTTCAACCCACTATTAAAAAACTGACTTCAGATGACTGAAGGGCAGAGGGATGTACAGACTTACATTTTCATCATTCCCTTTGGGCACACTTGTCTCTTTCTGGTTTTTCCTGCTCTATTTATTTGCCTGTAGAATGCTTGGGACATCCCAGCTCCACCCTCTTTTGTTCCGCAGCATGTGTGTTCCCAGGCTGTCTGACAGGCTGACTAAACACACCTGCCCACAACATGTGTTCCTAATAAAAAGCTTAATTGGATACTTCTGCAGCCTAGAGGAAGCTCGTACTGCACTTGCAGAACAAGTAGAGAAACACCAGCAGAGGCTAAAGCCCAAGAACATTCTTTGGGGAATTAAAGCAATAGCTTAGTGTCATTTTACATCACTGACAGTTTCCCTCCTCTTCCACTTCTCCTACATGATTTGCAAAGATCTAAGAATTACTGTTATTTCCCTGGGACAGTAGAGCTCAAAACCTTCTTTTGTATTGGAATCAGAAACCAAGATGGCACTTTGAGCAAGAGTGAAATCACTTCCAAATTCTTGGCCTTTGTGAAGCTTTCTGTTCTGTTCATTGCTGCAAAACTTTGTGATGTTTGGGGGCTTGACATATCTTAATCAAGGATGCAGTTAGAAGGAAACCACTGGTGTCTCTTGGAGTCTGCTTATTGCACAATCTAGCAGACTCTTCCAGTGAAGAGGACTGGACAATAAGGAGTGGCATTTCTCCCCTGTAGCTATATTTCGTTCATAATTCAAGCAGAAGGTGAGGCAGGGGGAGTCCCAGGAGTTCATTTAATCCCTGAGGTGATACGTTTAATTACAGTTTTAGTCAGCCCATATAAAAATGCAATTCATGTTTACATTGTGCATCTCTCCCATCCTTGCCACTGAAACTCTCCTGTTCTGGCCAGGTCAAAAGACTAGCAAAGCTTCTTTGACTAAGAAGTGCCATTAAACATACAAATTTTTATTGATGAAAATCATGTAAAGAAGGAATGGATTATGAAGTCAATAAAAAGTAAATTTTCAACAGTAAGCAGGTAATTTTCAAACAAAGCCAGGATAGACAAGAAATAAAAAAGAAAACCCTGCACTCCAGTGGAGCTGGAACTAGAGATTTAGGGAAGTTCGCTGAATTCACTAGCTTTTGATTGGTTTGTTTGTTTTTCTGAATGCAAAAGTTCACCTTAGTCATAAAAGCAAAAACTTGCTGGGTGAGAGGAATGATGGTTGAGGGTTATGAGGCATTAATTTCTGTGCAAAACAAACTTCCCAAGTCAATCTTACTGCTTGCTTGGTGCTTCTGAACCGTGAATGATTTGAGAGGTTTAACAGGTTCCCTGTAACTGTATTAGCTGATAATCATTCATGCACTCTGCCCATAAACTGGGCAGTGTAAGTAATTTTAATTGTTAATACTACCAGGAGTTCCCTGACACAGATATCACATAAGGTTTGTGTGTACATGTTAGAGTATACTAACAGTGTTATTATAGATTATAATAACAGTGAATGCATTTAGAGCTGCCAATTTGCATGGCTGTTAAGCCAAAGTTCCTACTCTGAGGCATGATGGAAAATCTGGGGAAAGAAAAACCTTCCTAGAGCTTCCTTGGAATCAGGGCATACACTCAAGATGCCTTTCCTGCTTGGATATTTGTGTGTATGTAAATGGGTATGATTTGACCTTATACCTGTAAAATGTAAGAGGCTGGATAGCCAAGCTATACAAATGCTAGAGCAAGTACAAAGAGTATGTGTGATCACACTCCTAATTTGATCCCAGGGTGAGCGCAAACGCACCTACATTGGAGACCGGGGCGTGCAGGCGAGTGGTCAGACACCTCGTGGAATGCTGGGGCGCCTTCAAGCTGGAGCAGTTTTTCCAAGAGCACCGATCAGTGCTAACGGCGTTAGCTACCGGGGTACAGCTAATGAGCGCTAATTGGTGATGTCGCAGCCAAGCCTGCGGGCGGCGGCGTGGGGGCGCCGTCAGCACCACGGCCAGCGCCCGGGCCGCGCCCCCCGCCCCCGAGGGGAACCGAAAACCTCCTCTGGGAGCACAGGGCAAGCGACAGGAAAGGAGAAAAATCTCTGATTACTGATTTCTCTTTGTTTTCTTCTTCTTTTTTTTTTTTTTTTTTTTTTTTTTTTTTTTTTCCCCATCTGCCTTTAAAAAGCAATGGTTCCACTCGTGGTTTTACTCAGCTGAAGGCAGCTGGTGCTCTTTGCAGGTGGAATTGTGCTTTGCATTGGCCATGAATAAGGATCATTTCTACAGTCTATGCACAGTTAGCCCAGTTAGCTGCTGGGCTATAAATTCAGCCCTGACTTGGTACTGGTTAAATTCCCTATTTAGACCAAACCAATGCTCGTTCCAGAATGTAAAGCAACAAGTTGAACCTACACATATTCACATTCCTCTTCTTCCATCTCTTCCATTTCTTCTTACATTTGCTCTTCTATTTTTTTTCCTTTTGTTTTTTGATACTTCATTTAATGGTTTTCCCCTCCAAGCAAACAGCCTAGGGTAGCACAGTCTGTGGGGGAAGGCAGCATCAAAGATTTTGGGCTCTGACTATAGTCCTTTAAAAAAATCATGCTGGCCATTTTAAGACTGCATTCTAAAAGCAGGTAAAATCAGATTGGCCATTGCATCACACCCAGAAGGATATTTTATTTTTTTTTCCTTCATGATGTCCACTGTACTTCATATAAACTTATGACGCAGCCTTGGTTTCAAAAATGTGCAGCAGGGGAATGAGTGAGTCCATAGAGCTACCTCTCCTCCTCTGAGGTACTGGAACACGCTTCCATAAGGCTCATCCAAGAGGAAAGGAGAGAGCTGGCTTGTTGTGCAGACCATTACAGAAAATTGTAAAGGAAATACAAGGTTTAGTGATGCTACAAAAACATTCCATTTCCTTCCAACAAGGCGTGTGTTGTCAGGGAGAGCTGGAGAAATCACAAATGCCTTATAACTCCCCAGTAGAAATCTCATTATCTTGCCTTTTGTTTTCTGGGGTGATGTATTTTTCTGTCATATTAAAAATGAATGGACTCTATTTTTCAAGCCCTACCATGCATCATTCTGTCTTCCCTTAGAGTGGGTCACTGTAAGTTACATTCTAACTCCTGTTCAAAAGAATTGAGTTCACAGTGGAAAACAATTATGTCTCACAATAACTTTACTAATAGAGTTACTGTCAGCCAAGAGCTTGCTAAGTGGGGTGTTATATAAAGATGTAAAATGAAGGATGGAGAAGATATTTGATTAACAGGGAGAAGGCAAAGCAAAACCCTGCGGGATCTAGAATGCTTAACTCCTGTAGTACCAGCAGTTTGTTTCTTTAATTCAGACTGAGTAACAACTTGCTACTGAAACTGAATTGAGACAGTTCTGATACTTTAGAGCTTCTATGAACTATCAACTAAGGACCCCACCCAGCTACTTTAAATTGCTTTTTTAATGTTTACTCTAGTTTTCTGCTCTAAAGACTACTCTGACCAACGGGTTGACGCAAGGGCCGCACCACGCCAGGATGGCTGTTATTTGAGAGGCACCCTATTATTTTACTGTTCCTTCCTTCCTTCTATCTGGTTCCGTGGAGTTGGCAATTTACTGCTAACCTATGCAATTTTTGAATTAAGCCCATTGCTATCATTCTGTTTCTCACCATCCTCTGACCCATTTACTTTGCAGGCCCAATGCTTGATTAGTCCACAAAGAAATGTTCACTCTCCAAAGACAGAAAGAACCTTAGAAATCATAGAGCTATACTAAGGCTGGGATTTCTTTCCAATTATTTTTGATCTCCAAGCCTAAGTTACTAAAGACTTCAGTGTCTCTGAACCTTGTTGCCAGGACATCACCATTTTTATGGTTAACTAAGATTCTGTCTCATCTGCATAAAAACTACACGCATCTTGTTGGTAGCTCCTGCACTTCTTTCTTTCTCTTCCCTTGCACAACTCTTATGACAGGAATACGGAGTTGATCAGCTCCTGTCCCTGGGCCTCTGTTAATAAAACCTACCCCTGTGGGTCTGTCCTGTACCTAGCCATCTGTCTAAAAACGCTACATAAGGCACTCTCCTGCACCCCTATCACCTCTTACAGAGAGTAAACATAGCATTGCTAGTTTCAGTGTCAACAAAGCCAGCCCATGTTCTCGCCAATCATTTTAACAACAGCAGGCTACTGCTCTGCAGATGAGGATGGACCTTGCAAGTTTTTAGTTTTGAGCTTTGTTTAGTATCTTCCAGCAGTACTTCCAGCAGTGTCTTCCCTTAAGCTTACACCTGCACCCCGTGCCTTACAGCAAATATGACTTGGCTCCACCATTGCAGCAATGCTGCCAAACTGAGAGTAAATATTGGCTGTTGAAGTTGTGCCAAGTGGGTTTTGACCAGTCTCACAAGACTGATGCTAAAATGATTTATTCTCTCTATTTTCCAGCTGGTGGGCTTTGTCTACGCCTGTTACGTTGTTAGTGTTTTTACAGAAGAAGAAGACAGCTGTAAGTATTTATCAACAGATCCCTTGGCAAAGGTTTTATTAAATTATATTTCTCTCTCAGATATTTGTCTGTCAGGACTGAGTTGCCATCAGGCTTCTTTCCATCTCAGCATCCATGTGATATGGCAGTACCTACCTCTCAAGGATCAACTATTTTTACTGTGAAGTTTTTTCCCCCCCATGTCACTACGTGTTAGATGCTGTAATTCTGCTATGCTTTCAGCACAGAAAAGCTTGTGTTTGGCTTCTTGTTCAGCCTAAGCTTTACAGAAACTGGGCAGCTTCTTGTGCTCTTAAGCTTATGTAGCTTAAGAATAATGTTACTGAAAGATTACCATTGTAATTAAGAGTGCCTACAACAAAGAATACAGCCCAGTACTCAAGCAGGCCACCTGCCGAGGATCATATGCCACAAGCTGAGGATGAAGCAGAGCATGAGATTCCTTGCCAAGGACCCAACCTGACCACTTAATTTAAAAGCAAAGGCAGTACTGTATTTGAGGAGGAGGAATGAGCTGACTCCATTGTGTTTGGTATGCAAATCTCTTAAAAGTGTCAGGCAGTCACTAGGACATGTCAGAGAAGAGCAAAGACTCAGAGGGATCACTTGGGCCTGTAGGATCTATGCAGATATCCATAACCTGATCCTGGATTATTTTGCACTTCTAAAACTCCCTTTGAGACCAATACTTTTACAAACAAAAGAATGAATGCATAGGAGACAAATAAATGTGAAGTCTGATTTCTTTGGGCAATGTGTTGGGTCTAGGCCAGTTTACTGCAGGTAAGGATCTGATCCAAAGGCTTCATATCCAAGTATCACTTCTGTAAGACATTCACTAGGTTTGTGCAAGTAGCTTTGTGGTTTTAAAGAGCAGCTGAAAAACAACTGCTTTGAACTGAATATTCGAAAGTACGTGAAGAATTTTGGTTTCACAGGAGCGAGATGAGATGCATTGCTTATCTGACCTGTCCCCATGTTTTTCTGTTCCTTCTTGTGTGGCTGAACTCATTCTGCTGGCTTTATTGATCATTTCTTTAGAGCTTAGCAGTGTACTTATTGAAGGTGCTACATTACAAGTGAATTTTTTTAAATTACCCTATAGCTCTTTCATTAGCCAAATAGCTAGAGTTCTGAATATTGTAAAGTAGTAACTTGACAGAGCTCATTTTTATAGGAGGGATCTGTAAGGAGAGGCAACCACATGGAAGGAAGTGTTATCTAGAAATGCAGAGTTGTTAATTTCAGGATATGTATTTTTTTTCCACTAACAAATTCCAGTTTCCCAGCTTGGAGTTAAAATGCCAGCTTGAATAATTAACAGTGACAAACGATCAATATTTCACACTCACAGTGGTAGATCCTTCCAGTGACCCGAATAAATTTGAGCTGCGTTTTAATTTTCTCTTCTATTTGTGGTTTCCTTTAAATGTTACTTTGATATGCAGCATGAAGTAATTATAAGTGCTGAGGCACATTAATCAGGAAGCTCATGCTAACGTGATTTTCATGAGAAAATACAGCAGTAGGGATCTACTAAAGCTGAATTGTGGGCAAGAATATTTTAGATGTGCTAATGCACTGTAATATATTGCAACAATGAATCACAGTTAAGATTTTTAAGTGACCTGGAATTTCAGTGCTTCCATGGTTGGGTGCTCAGAAGTTAGGACTTTTGTCCTAGATTGTTACTGAAAATTGCAATTCTTTAAGGTTTTCTACTTTAGACATTCCACAACTGAGGTAATAGAGTTAATATCTGCCTTTTAAAACTGCGGACTCTCTTGATTTTAAATACTTAAACTCAAAGAGTTTCAAAAGTGGCTGAGAAAAGGTCACGTCTCACTGGAACTACTGGGAATTATCCCCCCATTAACTTCAAACCTCTACAGATTTTTACCTATTTACTGACAGTTGTTTCAAAATCACAGTATCAGCATAAAGCTACCCATCAAGATGGAATTTGTGAGAATACATTGCCCTTGAGTTTCTAAACATATTCTAAGAATTGGGGTTTTTACCACTTCCAATATATTTAGTAAATATTTTTTTCTGTTGTCTGTTCACTAAAAAATACCAACTCTTTACCTAAAATTTAAAATAATAGTGCCACCTTCAGGAAAGAAAAATAAACAGGCATTTATATAGTTAATAAGACTGGACAGTTATTTTCAAATGGCGTTTGGACAGGATGGCTTTCACACTTCCAAAGAAAATGCACTAACTTGGCACCAAAAAGCGGCCTAAGCTGGATCTGTTTCACAGGGTTTTGCAAGGCCTGCTAGGTCAGTCACAAATCACACCACATCATACCCCTGCTGCCCTGGCTATGCTGGCCAGCTCAGTAATATAGACTTGGCCTAATTTCAGGGGAGCTAAGAGAGACTTGGAAAATTCTTCTATGGTTTCTAAGGGAATTGTTATTTAAAACTTTCCTTGTTTAGTTACATTGCCCTTATGTGAATACTAGAGAAGGGAAGCATTGTTCTTGTTTGTATACAATTAAAAGAAATTGAGTTGGCAGAGGGGACGTGAAAAATATCAGAGCCAAAGATAATGAGGTATTTGCACTTTTCTAAAGCCACTGTTGTCTGTCTTGCAGAAAAGACAAGTGGGGCAAGAAAATTCCCACTTCACTATATAACCTTCACGGGGACTGCTGTGCTGCCAACTTCTCTGCTGGCATTCACTCATGAGTCATTCCCCAGCTTACTTCCTTCAGCACATCGCTGAATGGCAGAGGCTTTGTTAGCTCGGTTCTCATGTGAAGTCACAGCATGGTGGCAAGATCCAAGGAGGCTGAGGGAGGCCCTCTCATTTTTCTGGAGTCTCTTGTCAGCTCTGCTTTAAGTCCTGTGTTAGCTGAATCTCCTCTTTGGCACATTTGCCCATCCCAGGAGATCCCAGAAAGAGGTCTGTACAGACAGGCATTTCCACCAGGTAATCCCTACCTGAAAAATCATTTTTCTGTTCTCTCACTGATTTTTATGTTATGCCATGACATGCACCAACTTTTTCTTTAATTTCCTTTCAACTTTTTGGCCATGTTTGTTTGTTTATTTTAGTTCTGATTTTTTTTCAGTTGATTTCATTGGTGGATTTGATCCATTTCCTCTCTACCATGTCAATGAAAAACCCACCAACCTTTTGTTCAAGCAGACATACCTGTAAGTATCATCTCCTGTGCTAAGAGGCTATGCATGCCTCAGTTTAATGGCTCAAGGGTGCCACAGGTTTGGGGTTTCTTCCTCCATGCACATTGATTTCTCCAGCAGGCTTTTCAGGCATGGAAGGAGTGAACAAGTGGATAACAGAAGGGGTGAAACTGCCCCTGCTGAGCCCCAGGTTGCCGGGGTGAAGCTGGTGTTGCCATATTCAGCTTATGGCAGTGGTACTCGATGGGTAGCAGAGTGGCCAGCTACAGGATGTTATTGTAAACAAACTACTGGATGCCTTTTCCTTGAAGAAAGCAAAGAGAGGCTTTTCAGCAGTGAATGGTGCCCAAGCAGGAGCTGTGAGGACGGAAGAGTTGGCCTCAGTGGATGCTGAGCATAAGCCATAGCAATAGCAGAATATGGTTCCTGCTCTTGAGGTTAAATTGTGGTCTGTCAGGCAGAGCCTCGATGAAATATCTTTAAGTGGGGTAAAATTTATGCCACATCTAGTTATTTAACCTGTATCTTAGCTCTGTGGACAGACAGTCATAACTGAACTCTGACCCATACATCACTGCAGTTATGATCACTGGCCCTCTGTCATCTTCTGATAATATTCTCATGGTAACACCACAAAATCTGACTCTGTCTTGGGTACAGGGTCTCCTTATATCTGTTTGTACTTCTAGGGAACTTGTTAGGTACAAAGCTAACATACCAGTGAATTAAATTAAAATGAGCATTAGATGGTTTGTATGCAGAATGGCACAAGTTTGTTCCTAAGGTTTCTTTTTTTTTTTTTTTAATTGTTGTCTACAAGAACAGAAGCTTCTATGTGTAGAGCAGCCCAAGAGTTCAGCTGAGAGATGGAGCAGAAAGAGGAGTTGTCCACAGCAGCTCCTCTCATACCACTAATAGAGATTCATTGTTGAATTCCAGCTTCTGCCCTCTGATAATCCCTCCCCACTGCTAAAGGCACAAGATCGCACTTTCACGCTGTCCACTTAAAAGCTGGTTCTTAATGAGATTCTCAAACACAAAGGCCAGTATTATCTGTTTAAAGCAGCAATAAGATCTGAATTTTTGATACTCTTTAAATCAAGCTGCAAGGCAGCAGTTCAACATGCAGACTTTTTTTAAAGCAGCTGCTAAAGGAGGCTGTTTTTTGGGGAATAACATTACTAGACAGCCCTGCCAAAAAGAAAGATGTGAGGATGGGGGAGAAAAGTGGGGCTGAGGAAAGAAAAACTGCCCACAAATAGATATATAGATGTGCCCCTCTAATGTAGTACAGACTTACTACCTACTTTGTCACTGTACACAAGAACAGGAAAAGTAATTTTTGCAAAGCAGTTAAAATTCCCTGTAACTTTGGGGGTTCTATAGCATTATTAGAAGGGATGCTACAAGAGATTAAATATTGATTTCCCTCTCATTTTGTCACAGACGGATGGAGTTTTCCATAGTCTGCAGAAGCTGTGGAGCTTTAAGCAGCTCCCTGATTTACTAGCTTACTGAAGAAACTGCTTCAGTGCTAAAGAAGCATCACTCTTTTGCTGTAAGGCGTTTGAGCTGCTTTTTTTCTAAAAATGACAAATTCTGTCTGTGAAAGAAGCTAGTGCTTATAAATGAAGTTTCCTTCATGGGGAGACAGTAACATGAACAGAAGCTAGTAGTGTAAAACTTTCTTACAAGGGTCTCAGTAAGATGGTAAGCTACTACTGAAGTACACAGATAATTTTGTTGTTCTTCAGTCCCATTCTTCAAACCATCACTTATCTATTGACAGCTTCTGCCAACACAATATAATATTTCTTTCTGGCTAACAGGAGGTGAAAACAGCTGCTGAGCAGTAGATAAGGTGACCCTCTATAAATTTCACAGCAGCCACCAAATAGCAATTTTTGTTTATTTATTTCAGCCTAGCTATTGCCTTTCTTCCACGTGTATGAATGGGAGTAAGAGGAGAAATGGATACTTGATTCTCAACTAATGGTGGCAGGGAGTTTTGCAGTCTGGGGGACTCAGTGCCAATGCCCTTGTACTGATGTGAAAATCATTTCATGATGACTGAAGGCATTTTCTTTTTTTACATCCTACTCAAGAAGATGCAAAACAAAAAATACATCCAACTTCTTTCAAGTTCAAATTTATACAACAGCTAGGGGTCAGGAACATGGGCTTTCTAGTTGTAACTTTTTGTTAAAGGAAACGCTGAACAAACCCAAACCTGTTCTACAACTACTGACTTGGAGTATCGGCAACCATGAACTTTTGTTTTAGCATCACCCTACTGTCAGCAGTTCTCCTTATAATGCACTTCCCCATTTGCCACAGCTCTTTAACAGGATCACTTTTCTTCATTCCCTAATGGCATTATCCTATTTACTCTAGTTTTATCTATCCTTTTCTGATGAGATCAAACTCTTTCCTCTCCTCCCAATGTGCCCCTTCCCTTGTCCTGGCTTGCATTTTTTCCCTAGTCTCTCTCTTTCATCTCTGCAAATTTATAAATTTTCACAGATCTAAAGACCCCACAGAACAATGATGTTGACCTAGGCCAATGGGCATAGCTTAAGTCCAAGACCAACCCCCACAACCTCTGTATCAAGCACACAGCCTATGAATTGGATAACTTCTAAATATGCTGTCATAGTTCAAATATATTAAATAGAAAACACTGTACTCCTTGGCAGCCTACTTCAGTGGCTATCAGCTGCTAAATTCAGAATTCAAAATGTATACCCCATTTCTGACCTTCAGCTTCCATCCACTGCACTGAAAGGAGTTCTTAAACACCTTTGCCTCCTACTAGAAGGAAACTATTCCAAATACTATCCCCAAATTACTACTGATAATAGGTACTTCCAGACCATAATCCAGTTATCACCCATCTTTATCATGGTAATCTACTGACCTCCTTGGCTTCAGGTGCAAGTTTCCAGTTAGTGGAAAACCTCACAGATTATCAAATCAGGTGTGTTTGTGGTTAGCTGTTTGGGGTTTTTTTAAAGCCAACAACAACATAAGTCAACCAACAGATTCGTACTGTTGCTTACAAAGGCATGATTTAATTGTGCTTCATCTTAATTAGCACCTCCAACACTCACACAGCAACAATGATATTCTATACATAGTTATTTCTATTTCAGGTTCCACAACTGCTTCTGTCCTACATTTCATTGACTGGGGGAAGCACATTGGTTGTGATAGGAACTATTTCAAGTCACAAGCTTAAGTAAAAGAGACTCAATTTATCATGAAAACATTGTTCCAGAAGTTTTACTGTGTAATAGAATTACCCTTAATCTCACTGCTGCTTACCAATCAAGGCACTGCACTAGTTATTTAATAATAATATATTAAAGAATCTTGACAGAAAATATGTTGAAGTCTTCAGTGCATGAGTTTCTGGGTCAAAGAACTTAACCAAAGGACTTTAAATCACTTATTGAAAACCAAAGTTATTCTCCTGAGGCCAAAAGAGAATTTTTCCAATGAATTTTCAGAAGAAGGAAAGGCTGAGCTCATACCTCTCCCTTAGGTAAAGCTCAAACTCAGGCCACGCCTGCTTGCACCACTGTCTCCTCTTAGGCTGCGCAGGATGGGACATCAGCTCTGGCTTGCTTTTCTTCTTGTTCACTTGTAGTAACAGAATTCTCATCATTTGAGGCAAGAAAGCATTCTTGCACTGGTAACCGTGGAAGGGTTAACCAAGACAGCTCTGAAGTTTCTGACTAAAGCTGTTCTCTGCAAGTACCCTTCAGTACCTGCAGGACAAACAGGAGGAGGCCCAGATCATCATGATCATCAGCACACCTGCTGCAGCCATTCAGTCTTTTGACATCATTCCCTGAATTTGTTTCAGAAAGCAGCACTGTGCAGTCTCAATTATAAAGCAGAAGAGTCTCAAAGCATGAATTTGTACGTGATATAGTGCTAAATCAAGAACCTGCTGGATGACAAGAGGTAGCCTCTCTTTAAAAGGTAGAGATGAGCAATAGATTTTCCTGCCTTTTAAGACTGTATTTATAAGACTAAGCAGTGAATTGCACAGTTGTGAGGCTCCAGTCCATAACACTGATCTGGCACCCCAAGTACTACATTACATTAATGGCTTAAGAGCTTTAATTTCATTTTAGTTGCATAGCCAGATTTCACTGACTTGGCTTTCCTTAGATCTACCACTGGAAAAGGCCATATGGTAGCATAGGTTGTGACTTTTATCAGATGTAGGATTCTGTATTGACAGGGTAGCAACAGGAAGTATTGGTTAATTGAATGATCTAAGGCCCCAGTTAGTGATTGCTCACTGTTATACTCCCTAATCAATTCTTTTGTGGTGCAGTCTGCCTGCTAGCCATAGGCAGCTGCGAGCATGCAGCATTAAAGGGCTAGACCCCATGTAACAGTCATTCACTTAGAGCTTGAAAGGAGATTCTTAAATAGAGCAGCTGACACGTACAAGTGCACAAATAACATCCTTCAATTTAAAAAAAAATAAATCAAAATTCAGACTGAAACACTGGAGGAGGTAGAGGATGGAACTCCTTCAGGATTTTTCCCCCCACCCACTCCAAACTTTGTTTGATGACAGGAATACTTTACAAAGGAAATTTTTATTTTTTTTTTTATAACAGGAAAATAAAAATCCCATTTTGAGGAGAGAGACAAAAACCCGCACAACACAAAATGCTTCTGCTTTTCTTTCTAGGTAGACTTTTTCCTAAACAAACAATTTGCTGAGTATCAACATGAATTTGCAAACTGTTTTGACCAACCTGAAGCTGCATGTTTAAGAGGTGACGTTTCAGCTGAAAACACTCACTCATCTTTACTGCTGGCTACAAAAGTAGATCTGCTTATACTGCTGCATCTACATAAAAAGCACGTCAACACAATCTCAAGAAGCTACTATATTCTAGACATGACCCCTAGCTTTTATAATTCCTAACCAAATTTTAGGCAGCTCCAACTGCTGCTGATACATAGATCTAACACTTTGGCTCATACCTATTCCTTAGTCTAACTGCAGCATATTCAGGTATATGTATAGCATCCCTTCCAGACTTGAAGACTATTTAACCACATTACTTCCAAGCTCTCAATCCTATTTCTCATCTGTAGTCAATATTTAAAAACCCAGAACAGGAAAAAAGTTTTGTCCTCATTATTTCCACATCATTTCAGTTGTCTAAGTAAGCAACTTCATACTTCCTCCACACTGACGCCCTGCCTTCACTTTTTCCCCCCCCGCTACAGGCCTGCGTAAGTAAAGAAGAAGCAGAGGATGGATAAGCCTTGCACTCCACCATCAAAGGTGCTGCAGGAAACAATCTCCTGTGGCCTGGATCTCTGGCAGATGAAACGCAGGATGGTGAACTCCATTCCATTTTTTGTTCCTTGTCTTGTTTTCAAATGCAATGAATGTACATTGAAGAATGGCCATGCGGTTGGTTTTTAATTCTCCAAGTGCCCTGACGAACCATTCCTGCCATAGTCCGGTGGTACTAGCCAATAAATGGCACAGGCCTGAAGACCTCAGGCAGAATGAGTTCACCAAGAGCCTCTCAAGAGATACAGCTGAAGTCGGAGCTGCTTCCTTGCACCATGGATCCATAGAGAAGGAAGCACTGCATAACACCCTGGGACATTTAACCTGTTCTGTAGTTAGTTTCCTCCCCTTCTCCTTTCCCTTGTTGAAAAAGCCTAAATCCCCTAACGCAATTTTATCTCCTCCCTGCCTGTATAGGACTACACTTGAGTTATTTAGGCTTTTTTGGTTTCTTTTGAAGTTCTAGATGAGAGCTCTTCCCTTCTTCTCCTGCCACCCATCCAAGACTCCCTCTTTCTCTGTTATTTAGACATGGTCAGCACCTTAGCAGTAGGCATTGTCCTGGACTTCAGTGTTCTGTGACCTAACTCCTATAATGCTGAACAGCTAAAAAAATTAGTACAAGCACCAAATCTTCACCCAGCATGGAGCTTCGCCCCATTTCAACATGCCAAGCCATTCTCAGAGCAGCTGTACCTTATTCTGGGTTTACCCATCTACATTAACACTGGTGTAGCCATATACACAGCTGAAGCCTGCTGCAGGACACTGGAAAAGGCCTAGTTCTTCACAGATCATTGAGGTTTTTGTACCTGCCTTCTTCACCAAGCAGCTGCGCTTATTCCAGGCACAAGCCTGGCAACATCCTGATGGAGGGGGGGGGTTGTGACAGGATAATTTTGAGGGGAGGGAATGGGCTGAAGGAAAGGGGAAATATAAGTGTAATTAAGTTGCATTAATGAGCTGCAGCAATTAATTAAAACAACAACAACAACAATGTCATTTTTGTTAACTAAGTCTCCCAGCATGTTCTGGGTCAAGCAGAGAGAGAGCACTTGTCAGCCATCCGTGGCATTCTTTGGCTGGTACGTTCCAAGTGCTGTTGTAATTCTTTATTGTCTTACCTAATCTGTTTGAGATTAGTTTGGCATTTTTCAGTAATGCTTTTCAGAAGTCAAGCTAGAAACCATGCTAGGGAGGGGAAGTGTGGGGGCAGAATTAAAAGAAATAAACACAATGAGTGCTAAGTCAAAGACAGAATGATGAACCTTTCTTGGTCCCATTCCAAAGCGGGGCCATTCTATAAACCCAAGAGTATAAGCAGTAAGGGAACATTTTTTATTTCTCTGCAATTCCATTTTTCCAATGGATTTCCATGGAATTCCATTCCAGATACCCACTACAACCTAACATCCCAAGTTCTGACCAGGTGCAGCTGTGAGTACAAACATTGTCTTCTGTAGGTATTTCTCCTTTTAGTCAGTAGAAGCCACAGCTTCTGACTGAGAAGAACAGACAACTAACTGACAGTCAGTGGTTTGATACTAGTTTCATCACTTGAAGATGAAAAAAGCTCAATCCTCTTTAAAACAGCTCTGCCTGACAAAATATAACTACCTCCCATATTAGTCAATACTGTGCCACCACCAAGTTTAAAAGAAAAGTATCAGTGGAACACAAGCTACTACACCACTTAGCATGCATAGCAGTGTGCATACACGGCCTCTTAGCACCTTTTCCACCTCTTCTTTGATTCATTTGATTTCTGTATTACAGTCATTCCTACTTGCCCACCTGATGTTCCCTGGAGGGGCAGAAAAAGGAATGGAAAAATATCCTCTAGTCAATGAGATTATTCCATGAAAGATTTCATTTATTTGAGACTTTTGAAATTAATCTTCCCTTTCCTCATCAGTAAATACTGACTTTACACTTTAATACGATTTCTTTTCCTCCAAGAGAAACATTGTCCATCAGATACCAGCACTTTTTATTGGCCTCCTTTGAGAGCAGCCAACATTCAGCACAGACGGTGGAGAAAGCAGTTTCAGCTTTGAACAGCTGAAACATTTCACTAGTAGTTTCAGGAAGGAATTCTTTTAGATAGTAATATGAAGTCATAAGGAGCAATCTGAATTATTTTGAGGTGTGTTTTTAAGACTATACCTTGCAAACTAACCAAGTCCCAGTGCCAATTTCCTAATAAAACTGATCAAAATCACTCACTAAGTACTCTAAAGAGACTAAGCATCAAACTACGCGCTTAAAGCATGCTTCTTGATATTAATGTATACTGGTAAACATCAGTTAAATGTGTGATGATCAAGTAGCTTCATAACTACCACTCTATGTTATGATAAACACAGGTAACCAAGTATCTTTCAATAGAAGTAAAATAACTGTTCAAGTAAGCCTATAATATTTAGTATCAATGACTGCCATAACTGATAAAAAAAAAAATCAGTCTGAGAAAAAAATAAGACAAGCTACCAAAGATCATATTCCACACTTAATTACCTCCTCTAGTTTTCATTAGTGGCACCATTCATCCTTCGTACTTTGACAACCCTTCCTCCCACTGTGTTTCTGCTAGACCTACTACCCTGTTCTGTGAGGGTAGGGACTCCCAGTTGTTACCATCACCACCATGCTGTTACGAGCATACGGAGCAGCTGAAGGTTTTGCTCCAGTGGGTCCCCTTATCTCCAGGTTCGGAGTGCCCTCTATTGGGGACAGGCATCACTGAGATAGTACTTGTCAAAAAACGTACCTGTTTCTGAAGGAACACCTTCCCATAGATAAAATAGCTTCACCCTTCCAGATATGGAAAAGCCGCAATTTTCAAAGTGTTAAGTAAAATAAGCCCCAGAAATAGCTGGTATGTTTACAGCCTTTTACAGCCTTGTACTCCTGTTGATGCTGTTCTTGTTTAACCCCAGCCAACCACTAAGTACCACGCAGCTGCTCACTCACTTCCCCCCCCACCCCAGCGGGATGGGGAAGAGAACTGGGAAAAGTTAAAACTCATGGGTTGAGATAAGAATAATAATTGAAATAAAATATAATCATAACAACTGTAATGAAAATGAGAGAGAAAGAGGAATAAAACCCAAAGGGAAAAAAACACCCCAACAATCAAAAAACAAGTGATGTACAATATAATTGCTCACTAACCAATACGCAGCCAGTCTCCAAGCAGCAGCTGGCAGACCCTGGCCAACTCCCCCTGGTCTATATACTCAGCATGACGTTCTAAGGTATGGAATACCCCTTTGGCTAGTTCAGGTCAGCTGTTCTGGCTCTGCTCCCTCCTGGCTTCTTGTGTGCTGTCAGGGCCTGAGAAACTGCAAAGTCCTTGACTTCATATAACACGAATTGCTAGGTAATGTTTATCAACTTTATTCTCATACTAAGTCCAACACACAGCATTGTACCAGGACAGATGCTCAGGCTAGGTTCCAGCTACACCCAGCTGAAGTATAGGAGGAAATAACACTATTCCAATGAGCTGGTTTTGTTTTCCCTTCTCAGATTAGCACATCTACCTAAGCTGTAAGAGCTTGCTGTTATTTAGAAGCAAAATAAAGCCAACAATAGCTTGAACCCAGACACAACACCTAATTTGGCATGGTGGTGCAATTCTGTTGCCTGTGAAAGCTCTTGTCTTGTCTAGCAAAGGCTCACCAATTCCTCCAAGTGTTGGAGAGTTTAAGCTGCTTAACCAGTCATTTCTCATTTTTGCCAAGAGCTACAAGAATCTTACCTTCTTCTGAAGGCAAGGACGAAGAGATCTGCCCTCCCAGACAGCCCAGGGATATCTAACACCTTAAAGTTACTCAGAGACAAGCCTAGGCCTAGAACCAGATAGAAGCAACTCCAGAGCCAGTGCTCCAGTCTCTGCAGATGTGTTTTATGAGCTATGTACCAAAACTTTGCATGGAGTTCAGATGCAGAATTATTCCACACTTTCACAGCTTCATGTGTCAGGTCCTTATCCTCCTACATCCTGACCCCTTCTTTTGCAGTTAAGAGAGTCTGGAGGACCCACATGCTGTCTTGTAAATACCAAAGGAAGCAAACGGATGGTAAGAACAGTTGCGTCTCTCACTCATACCCGTGAAGGACAGAAGTTCAAGTGATCTACATCCTGATGCCACTCTAACAACTTAGGACACCACCACACATGCACATCCCCTCCCCCCAGTAGAGCATTATACTATAATCAGATACTCAGACCTCTAAGATAAACAAAAGAAATTTTATTCCATTAAAAAGTTAAATTTCAAAAACTTTTTTTTTCCCTGCAGTTAACAAGCTATAGTTATAGTTATAGAAACTTTCCTCTTTTTGACTACATGACTGAATGTTCCATTTATAAATAAGAATCACCAGTTTAGCTAGCAAACGAATGTCCTGAAAAGGTAAGTTTCCATAGTTACCTTCTAGTAGGATAGTACCCAACAGGTAGGGAAGAGGGTCTATAAGAAGCTTCCATGAGATCATCTAGCAACCCTATCAAAGAGCCTTTCACCTTTTATCTAGGTAGGTCAACTGAGAGTAAAGAGGTTGGTTGGAGAGTCTACTACAGGCCAGGTTTTTCACTTAGTTATGCAGATTTAAGTACTACCAAAATGTTTCATCAATTATTGAAAATTCAACAAGGGGGGGGAAAAAGACAGCAAAGAGCTCAGAATAAAAAGCTACATTCTCCCTTCCCCACAATACATCACTGCCATGTATTCTAGTCTCAACAGTATGCATTTTGTATAAAAACACTCCCATTTTGACTCAGACTTACTGAAGGAAGCCATCAACCCTAGCAGAATAATCTCTAAACAACTGCTAAATGAGTGAAAGAGAACCAGGGACAGTCTACTGAAAACAGCCTTTGATTTCAACACAGAGCCAGGGTTCATTTGAGAATGCAAGGACTTGGAGAAGGAGAACCTCTGTCCTTTTTGGAGGACAAAAGAAACCAGCAGAGTTTTTCCTGGAGCAGTCCTACAGCAAGATCAGCAAGAGTACAGCAAACTAGCAACTCTTACTAGAGACACTGTGTATGAGGCACATTTAGTAAGTTTTTTTTACACTTACACCAAACTACCCTGCAAGTAAGATTGCTCCAACATCAATTGAACTATTTACTTATTTTCTTCCTCTGCTGTATTATGAACTAGTTGTATAGACTTATCCTTCCCCTTAGGCACATCATCGTTCAGGACATGAAAGTCCTCACACTTCCTTGGATGACTGCTCTGCAGATCGGACACAATCTCAAATTGAGGGCACATTCTCCACAAGCTATCAGGTGGCCACAAGGAACAAACACAACAGACACATCTCTGTCCATGCACACTTTGCACATCCTTTCCTCTTGCAGGCGTCGGAGCTGTTCTTCCGTGCTCATCCGAGACTCATCTTTGCCAAAAAAGAAAAAAGCCCAAACTGTTAGTATCGTAACAGCTCCAGCATGCTGGTCCTGTCATCTTGGGAAGTCACACTAACTTGCTCATCATTTTGTTCACAGACTGACTGAGAAGATGGCAAAAGTACCTCTCAGGCAAATTTCATTTAAGCTGTAAGACTATATCTATTATAGCCTCTAGCACAAGATTTGGCATATCTACACATGCTAGACTCAGCAGGGACAGAGATCAACATCTTTTTACTGTAATATGTAAATTGTCCCAATAAACTGAATTTTTGTATAACAGTCTGCTTTACAGTGGAACTCTAAATCCTGAATAAGGGTCTCTATTCAGTTACCATTCAAGCTAGCAAACATTCCCCTTCAGGATTAAAAATAAATATGAATGAATACAGTGACTACTGATACTATTACCACAAAAATTATCCCAGTTATGTCTAGGCTCAATTTCACCACCGTCAGCCCAGTGCACCTGATTCCTTCTGTTGCACAGATTGCATTTCTTCTCTTGAACTCGATGTTTCAGCCTCTCTCTGAACAGCATCTGTATAACCAGGAAAAAAGATGGCATTAAACGCTACCCCTTTCACCCCTCTTCAGACAACGCTGTTTAAAAAGGATGAAGTATCCTGGATTTCAGTAGCCTTAGGTTAAACACCTCTTTACTCCACTGTTAGCTCCATACGCTCAACCTGATGAAGCTGATGTGCTGTGGTGCTTCAGTTCCTATATGTTAACCTCCCTACTAAGGCATACACATCACATTGTCTGTTCAAAGCTGGTTTATCTAACAGACAGCAGGAGCCATCAGCTGCTCATTCCTGCTCCTGTGCTACTGTTTATTCACGCTTTCAGTTTTGTGGAATTCTGTTTTGCCTTAAAGAAATGGCCTTAAAGCAATATGGAGACAGGAGCTTTGGAAAGCAGGCTTGCTACCAGAGGAAAGCCTGTGTGGAACTGCATCTTCAAATAAACTTCACTTGGTAAACTGACTCCACAAAACAGATAACAGAGGATAGACATAGATAAGTTAAGGAGAACATATATTATCCAAACAAACAAGTAGTATGGCTATTTCTGATCAAATTGTTGATTCAGTTTTAAATGGGCTTGAGTACTTATCCATCCCAGAAGCCTGCCTCTGGTCTGCATCAGATGTGACTTCATGCCCAAGCCTCCACATGTGCAGCTGTCTGCTACTGCAGGTCTAAGGGCAGCAGAAAACATTGAGATATCTACACCATAGCCTACTGGAGGCAGATATAGTTAAGGATACCCTAATAATCACTGTTTCTTCAGATTTCTTTAAAGCAGAACCTTATTCTTCAGCCTTGAAGGCAGGTAGATTTTAGGACATTACTACTCTTAATTCCAGCCTAGGAAGAGAGAAGGCATACCCACAAGACACAACAGTGCTCAAGATGACATGAGTAAGAGGCTAAACACCCACCAAGAACGTGGCTGAGTGAGTCAGGCATACCTCTGCACTGTTGCTCTCTTGCCGGTCTGGCTGAAGCAGATCAGAAATCAATTCAGACTCAGAAAGGTAGAAAGTCCCAGTCATGATATATTTATTTTCTACCAGGTCAGCCACCAAGGCGGCATCAAAGCCCACCTACAGGACATCCTGCACTATGGTAAACTGATCCAGAGATGGAAAAGCATACAACTTCCAGTTCCTCAGAGGATCTGTAAAGTAGCGAGCAGATACTTTACCAAAAAAGGCAGAAAACTGTGAAAAAAGTATGCCACTCCCTAAAGCTGTTATATATAAAATGGCATTAATATATTCTGGAACATTCCTCAAGCTATCTGGATGTTGATCTAGTTTTATAGAATTACAGTTTTACTTCCAATCATAATTCACAAGAAAGTCATCAAAGGCAGTTTCATGAGAGCCAAAAAAACCTAATTTTGGATGATTTATTCTACTGTATCAGTGAACAAAGTCTTCCATGTTTGGCCCCAGTCCAGAATCCTTATCTTCATTTTCACATCCCAGAACAGAAGTTTCAAAACTGCTTTCATGAAGATCAAGTGGAACATCCCAATTGAAGTCTCTCCTACCTCATAATCCAGCTCAACCATTCATCAGTAAAGACAGAAGTGGGAAATTTGTCTAGCAGTCCATTCAAAGGCTTAAGTCTTTAAGCTCATCCTATCAGACAGGCTTTTCAAAAAAAATCAGTTTTCCACAGTTATGGGAGCCAAATTTCACCTACTTAAACTTCCAGGAGCAACTGATGAATAGGAATAATCCCTACGATCAGCCACTTTCATGAATGACTAGACCGTCTAGCTGTTCTTTGGTGTCCCATCAAGTATGTTTAAAATACTGCAGTGTGAATCACTCTGCAGACAGACAACATCAAAAGCATGAACAAGTCAAAGTTAGGCAAGCACCCAAAAGCCAAATGATTATTCAGACTAGCCAGATGTCTCTGTTCTTAGACTAAGAGATCTCACAAAAGCAAGCCATTTTGCTTCTTGTGCTAGAGACCAATTCCTGAAAGTAAAGTGAAACAGCTTCTAGAATATCAAAACAAATCACAAACACCATGTCTACATGTAGCTGGGGTGGGGATAGAAGTAGTAAGACTACACCACTTTCAGCAGAAGACAAAACACCATGTCATTATAGAACTGACCTTGGGAAGCAATGGAATCTTGTTCAGTCTCATCCCAGGAATCTCTCTGAAAACATCAGAAGATAATCACAAAAGAGAAGCATGTGTTCAAAACTTCTCCTATCTACCAAGCCTCCATCAACTATATACAAAATATTCATGACTCACTGGTGACAGGGTGCTAGAAGAGGACTCCTGAACACTGCTAACAAATTCTCTCCCCCTTGACCGCAGTAAAAATTCACACCTATAAGCAGAAAAATTTAAATACATTAGTACAGGATTACTCAAGTGAAAGTAGCAATAGTAGTTTGAATTTAGAAGCAAATGGTACTATTGGATTATGAGCAAACTGCTATACTCATTAAAGATGGAGTATCATGTTCTTCCCCCTGCCTTTCCGTGAGGGGCAATGATAAGAGGCTCATGACCCACCCATGCATGCACCCCCCTGCCTTCATTCAGTCTTTGTGTTTGGCCCAAGGTGAGCTCAGTTGCAGCGTCCTTTGGAACAGACCACGGAAAAGGTGGTAATAGAACATTTCGCGGAAGACCAGAAGAACTGTTAAAGAAAAACGGCATTTACATCTTTTTGTACCTCAGAGCAGTAGAAACCAAAATTGTTCTTTGACATCAAAGAAAGCAAACTTAATTGAACTTTTAGATGCTGTCAAGGTCAAATTAGAAAATCTCAGGTCTGAAATGTGCCATTCTTCCTGATCGTGAACATTTGATTTTGCTTTTGAAGTGAGATGGTCTAAATATTTAGGCTTTGTCACTTCTATTCATACAGTTCTTTAAAAAAAAAATAGTTACAGCTTAGACAACCATCATCCAGCAGGTTTCATCGTTAACACAGAACACTCCAGTGATAATCAGTCTTTGGAATAAAAGATGTGGCAGTGCCTGAGAAGATGCCTAAAGGAACTGAAGCCAACTGTCCTAGAGTCAGCAAACTACTGTAAGGCATAACATATGCACAGAGACACTAGATAGACACCATTACTTTTTGGAGAGGGTGGAAAAGGACAAACAGGAGAGGAGATGCAAGGCAGTTGAAGCTATGATAATTAGGTTTTCAGGCCAATCTTCAGTTCTTCCACATGAGAGAAGAGAGTAGGAGGCATGCACTTTTGGAAGACAGTACAGATTAAGTGCCCAACCTAGAAACAAGTTTTCTATCTTGACCCTCTACTAGGACTTGAAGATGGTCCCTTGCTATGCAACTTCGACCTTGAGGATTCAGAACCCTTCCCTTGAAATTTCAGGGATTTCCAGAGGGTTACAGACTACTGCAACAGTTTAAAATGATTGAACATACTCAATTAGTTTTTCACCTGTTCTAGCTAGGTAGAAAAATCTAGAATTAAGCTAGAACACAGACTGGAAGCAGCACTTATTACCAGCGCACCTGTGATTCACTTGTCTCTCAATCAGGAGTACTCCTATCTTACAAAAGAAGAAAGCAGTGTGGAATGCATGGCATATCTTTTGGTCGTGCTATGGGGGACATTTGTCCACCAAGACTGACTTACCCTGGATACCATTTGGCATGTTCCCTCCAAGGATCATCTCCAAACGACCAGTTCCTCACACTTCCATCACAGTAAAAACACCTCACCGTATCACCATGTCCTAAGAAAAGACATCAAGAGATTATTTGTCATGGGAGACACCACGTGCTATACTAGCCCCAGATGGGAATGTGGGGAAGAGATTCAGCACAAAACAGGCCACCAGGCAGAACAGATGAGCACATGACAATTTACCAACACTGTGCAAGTTGTATAGGGGCAGGAAATCCAATGACAGTTTGCACTCCCAGAGCTGAAGCTGGTTGAGATGGTTCCAGAATGGGTCACAAGCTAACAGGCAGCATGCACGTGAGCACCATGACTCCCATGTATGCACATACCTATCCAATCCCCTCTTGCCCGCATTTAGAACACAGCTGTAATTATACCTGTAAACACACTTTGCTTCCTAACCACAGTCTGCCATAACCAGCAGCAGGCACAGTCAGACAATGTACACAGCTTCCATCTCATCGCTATAACAATTTCCCACACCATGGTCCCAGGCTACCCATCCTACTGCTGTGCTCCTCTTCACAGAAATCACACAGGAAGAGAATGAAAGCCAAGCACAGTTAAGAACTGCCTACAAATGCCCTGTCCTAAGGGCAATGAAACAATGTCAATAAAGTCTGCCAGTGAGTGTGGGTCACAGACATGATCTTCCAACCACTCATGTTCGAGCACTGTTTGGCTCAACTCAAGTGCTTGGTTCCAGAGTTCTCCTACTAAGTGACCGCAGGGGAGAGCCACATCAGACTGCTGCTGCCTAATGAGTCCCCAGAGTAAGTCTCTGTGCTGGGCTCTCAAACAGCAGCTCTGTGAGTGATAAATCAAGTCCAACACGAAGCACACAGGTTTTTAGCTGCAGACACTGCTTTATAGTTTATTCAGCGTTCCTGGCCATGCTGGTCTTTTATGTGCCTTAAAAATTAACACAAAAGCAGCAAATAAGCTAATATGCCTGTAACACTGTTCCATTTAGGTACACATGCTGTTTAGCCCCTGCTACTGTGCTCCAAATAGACAGGTACAGATTCTCAGTATTAACTGGGTTTATAGCAAGTATGAGGTTATGCAGTTTGCATGAAAGTCTTGCAGTATTGATACTAGGCAAACTAACTAGTCACTTCCTCTAACTAAAGCTAAAAAGAACAGGTCAGTTATTTAGACAGACTTTCCCACATCCATGTCATTCACCATGTTGCATTTCAGATTTTTCCAGCTATCAACATTTAAGGCTGGTTTTTCCCCCCCATTCCCATCTTTACCAATAGATAGTACTTTAGTGGATAAAGGGGCAATTCAATTTTGCTTCAACAATGAGAGCGTGAAGCATTCAGGACATGCAGGTTTGTTACTGCTGAGGGATCTTTAGTTTATGGACCCCACCTGCCACTTCCACGTCAGTTTATGTGCAATACAAAACAAATAGATTCCTTCACTTAGAAGTCACACTTGTAACACAGAAATATCACTACATTAGCTTTCAAAAACAGAAGGATCCCCCCAATATTTAATTACAGTACAGTTAATGCTTGACTGTAAGTATTTCCTCTGACTGGACAATCCAGAGAGGAGAGGAGTACTTCTTCAAACCTGTTATCTAACCAGCAAAGCCTTATCAAGGGGAAACAATGATGTTATATTGCTTTTCACATGCGCACGATAACAAGAAATATTGCCTATTTTCCTCAAAAGAAAAAAAAAAGGAACAAAAAGAAAAAAAGCAATCTTATTTCTGTATTACAAGTCCAAGGTTCTTACAGCAAGAGCCAAATGGACTGGCTATCTACAGGTTTCACTCAGATTTGGTTTTTTTGAGAAGAGAAGGCTTCAGTGCCAGACAGAGCTTATACAAAACGTGACAAGTAAGTGCCATAAGTCCTTTTAGAACTGCAAGTAATAAATAGGCTCAATGGATCTTAAAGCACACACTTTTCTGCCAGTAAAACATCTGTTTAAAACATGTCACTTCTTCCACTCATGCTGGTAAGGGAATTGCTTTACTAGTAGACCCTGTGGTACCCAAACAGGAGTTAACACAGAAGTAAATTCTACACAAGTAGCAAGTGAAACAGCACAGGCTGAAGGAAGAATATGTTTTCTAACTACACTACAAATACTTGCAAGTATTTGTACAAGCAATAAAATATAGTGACACCTTCAAAAGTTAGTTTGAATAGGGGTTAAAAACATTTTCCCAGACTACCCACCTGTGTAAAAGAATCCTGCTCTAGCCAGTTGCTCTGGACGCATGTCAGTATATTGTGGCCAGTTCCGAAATGTAGATAGCCTCATCTCCTCTGTTACCATCTCTGGGTATTCTGGATCATCAGGCAGGGCTGTCTCCTCACTGTCTATCCCCTGCAAAAGACTGAGGAACTGCCCATCCACAGTGTCAAAGACTTCCTGAAGAGGAAGCATCTCTTGGTTCCCAACATCCTCACCACAAATGAATTTACAGGAAGGGAAGTACTTCAGGTGCTCTGTTACTGGGCAATCACCAGGTCTCCAGTCCCTCAGGACACCACCACAGCAGAAACACTGTACTTCATCTCTTGGACCCACAAAGAAAAAGCCAGCCTTGACCAAATCTCGGGCAGATACAGGTGAAGTGCCTGGCCACTGCCAAAAAGTCCTCAGTCTTCTTGCTTCACTCCTCATGTTGTATTCAAACAGCTGGTAGCAAGCAGCCCTGAGCTCAACCTCCTCTGCTGGTGTCATGTCCCCCATGTTCTTGTTCTGCAAGAGAGGATGAGATAACCCAGAGCAGTCAGCTGGATTCCTGGTGTCAGGCAGCACTCACCCTGTATTATTTGTTCTTCATCCCCACGCATATTCCAGAAAGCTCCTGGTCTTGACAAAGCTGAGCTTGTTTAGCAGCCCAAACAGAGATCTGGTGCTTCTGTACTTTGCTGTTGAACTTTTGCTGAGCCCTCACTCGTGTCTGAAGGGAAGAGACTAGCACTTTCCGAGCCCCTCTGCCAATTCACAGGAGAGATGCTTGCAGGAACAGACAGTGGAGGGGGAGGGCAAAACCTGTGCTGCCTCCCTAGCTGAACCAATCCAGCTTTTGGCATCTGATCTGTGACAAATCCCCAGCCGTTTTGCTCAGCCTTTAAATTAGCATCAAAAAGACTCTGCTCTTTCTCTTCCTAAAAAGAGATTTAAGAAGGCATGCCATAACAAAGCAAAGAACAGCCACACCCGAAGTGTCTCAATGCTTAGTTTACAGCCAAACACTACACAGTATCAGTATTTTTTTTATAACCTTATTACGCTAATTAAACAGCAAATATATAGAAATCTCTCTATAAAAGAGAATTCCCCAGGACGCAGTCTGAAATAATTACCAGAAGTAAGTCTGGTTTCTAAAAGGAGGTGTTCTTAAAACAAAAGACATTTTCTGCCTATGCTAGTTCTGTGCAAGAGGACAACTGAAATTCAAGTACCACCTGATTACCCAAGCCCTCACCCTACTTACAGTAATAGCCCCTCCCTGCACAAGTAAGCTGAACTGCAACTCAGCTCCTGCTTCTCGTACTTTCTACGTGGCTGGCAAATACACTTTCAAAAGGTCATACAATTACACAACTTAGAATCAGGATCAACTTAATGAATCAGTTAACTTTAGAGTCAAGTCACTACCAATGTGACTAAGTGGCAGATGCAATCAAATCCATTTTTCTGATTAAGTGCCCTGAAAATCCCTTCACCACTTAACTCAATAGGTCAACTAATCCCAAAGAATTGCTAACTATCTACTGGTGAACAGAGCTAAGCATTGTAAATACACATACCCAAAACATCACACAGACAATTACATTAGGAAAAAAATAAGTGTGGACACACACCTAAAAGATAAGGTGTTTCAAAGCTGGTACACCACACTACTAAGACAACTACTGCAGTGCACTCTTTTGAGCAGACACGCTGTAAAATTCAATCAGGCAGTGACCACCCATATAGCAGCTACTATGCAGTAAACACAGAGGCTGTTAAGAGGCACTTGGGCCAGTAGCATCTCTGAAGTACCGTTCCTCCTAGTTAAGTGCTGCAGAACACTTGGGGGGAAAAACTTACAAGGCATTTTAGTTGTGAGGCCTGTAGCCAGAGTTAACAAATCCATCCTTCATGGGTGGTATACATTTAGTGAGTTTAAAAAGCAAACACAAGCTCACTCAGCCACATGCCTCTCAGTAAAAGGTAGCAAGGAAGAGAAAGTTCATTAGCAACTGGAATTTTCTTCTGTAATTGTAATCACAGAAACAGAATCGTAAGAAAACACAGCTTTAAAAGTTTGTTTTAGAAACTATGCTCTATTTAACACAATGAGGTAGGTACTCAAGAACTATGTCACTAGTACAAAGAAAAACCTATCCAGAAAGCAAAAATCCCATTATTGATGCACAGCAGGATTCACAAGCTAAGCAAACTTATGAGCATGCAGTATTTTAGCCTGCACAGCAGATTTTACTATCAGTACACAGAGAAGCAACACAGACTTGTTCATCAGGCATAGCTCCACAATATCAGCATAGCTCTCACCCCAGCCCTACCAAAACAAAAGCTATTATTCGTAACACTGCTTTCTACCTAGAGGGTGAGTTATCTTAGCCTACTTCCACTTTGGAAGTGTGCACCAGAGCACGCTTCACAGCAAGACATAAAGAAAGAAAATTAGTTTTTCCACCCAGAAGTTCAACAGCTGGATTAAGCTTTTTTAAAATAAGAAATACAACATAGTAAACCTAATATATCTTTGGTTTATGAAGAAGCCCATTATGGTTTACCTACATTAGAGATATTTACGTGCTCTGTAGGAGACCTATTAGCTTGGCTAACAAGGTTCTCCAAACCAAGTTAATATTTTAAATAGTTACAACTCCACTAAAACCCAATATTCTTCCACAATCCACTACTTACACCTACAGGGTAACATGCTTCCAAAACATCATCACAGCTAATATCAACAACTCCCTATCATTAGCACAATAAAAACTAAAAGAAAAAAATAATTACCTGTAATATACTAAAAAAAAACTCAAAACACTTTTAAGAAATAAAACTCCCAACCCCAAAAGTTTCAAACTACCCTCTTCTCTTCTAAGCAATGCAGAAGTCTTTCTAAAAGAGGCAAAAACCCTTCCAAGGTGTAAGTGGTCCCACCTGACACAGGCCTTTTCCAATGCCTCGTTATCCCCACCTGGTTGGTTTACGTGCTGAAACTCTCTATTGGCTAATCAATCCAAACTTCACCTTTTCAAGGGGGAGTAACCAAGGAAAGATACAAGGTTAAGCTCAAACTTTTTCCAAAAAAACTGGGATAGCAGCTCTCTATGAAAAGTATGACAGCTGTCTTAGCCCTGGCAATCATGTGCAGCTCTGTGTCTTTTTCAACTTGCTCTCATGCATGTGTTTTGCACACTACAATTTTTAAGAAAATGTACTTTAAAACGAACAGATAAAAGGCAACAAGAGTTTACCTACCCAAGACAGCTTGAATAGATTGCAATGCCTTTAGTTTCAGAATAAATGCTCTTTTGCTACCATTGCATCTTCACAACTTGAAATCTTTCTATTCTCTTGCCCTCCTGCGGTCATGATTCAGAAAGAAGGATTTTAAGGCTAGTTTTGAAAATCACTTGAAAATAATGTTTTCCTCTACCACTTCTCAGCCTGAGAAGATGCATGCAGTTTATTCTAAACTATGTGCTTGGCAAAACATAAGCTCTCCATGTTAACATAAAAACACAGTGTTTTATCTTCATAAAAAATGATAAATTAGGATTTTTCTTTTAAGTAAAAAGATCCCAAGTCCTTTTCTTCAAGGTCAGCCTACACAAACATTTTAATTAAAAAGAACACTGTTGAAACTTCTTTATTTTTAATTAAATGTGTTAACGAAAATTGCTGAGCAGTAGAGGGCAGTGCTTATATACAAAATTTAAGAATCTCCTAACAAGCAAATGTGGTTTTGGTCCCTGTCCCCCATGAACTTATATGTAATTGCACATTATTTTTTCCTCCACAGATCCTGTTCTTTATGAGTCCATACTGATTTTTGAAGAATGCATCCTAAAAATAAAAGATATAGAGTCAACAAAATCCCTCTTACAGAGACTGTTCGGGGACTATGCTGATGGGTTGTAGCAAATCACCTGTTAATAAATCAGAATGATTGACAGTTCTGATCTTATGAAGCTCTCGACAGTCAATGACCTCATCTTGTACTGCTTATAACCACTTTGCTTCTCAAATCTGATCTCGGGAGGTGTCAGGCACATGGTAGGCTCCTTGATTTGCCACCCTCACAGCCATGCCTCGGCCTCCCCAGCAATCTGCAAGCAGCTCTCAAGGATGCTTTCATGCAATGCTTAAAAATCTACTGATGGCACAGGGTAGCGCTAATGCACCATAGTGCTGTGGTAAAGTTGTACCAAATTGCCAAGCCTGTACAACGCCACTTGTTCTAGGGGAGGCCCCAGGGTGATGGTTGAAGAGGGAAAAGCTTCTAAATTAATTAACAACATCTGGCTGATTCTAGCAGTGATTATTGGGAGATGGGGGTTGCTTACATAACATTATTTCATCACAAAAACTTCAAGACAGGTTTAAGGTTGGTTTTCTGTGGGGATATACTCATGATTTTGAGGTGAACATTTCACCAACAAAGGAAAGCTCAGAAGGACTAGTGAGATAACTGTAGCAGAAGAAGATAAAGTGACACCAAGTCTGGTGCTGAAAGCAAATAAAAATAAGTTACCATGAATAAATGAATGGGGTTTTGGTTCAGCACATCAAAATTTGGAAAGCAAATAACATATTCAATAATGTGTTCTATGCAACTAATATTGATTTTTTTAGCAATTCATATACATTCTTAGTTCCTTTTCAGAGTTAAGATGTTCTACTGAACTTTTGAGTGCAATAAGCTAATGACAAACAAATGTGGGAATTGGTAAGCATCAGCCAGGAGTCCAGGATAGATAAGTGATAGTGACCAACAGCACCATCACTGTACTCCTGTATAAGAAATATAGTAACTTCTATATTGCTGGGCTTATTCCAAGCATAGCTGGAAACCAATCCTAGACAGTGATTTGAAACACTAAGAAGAAAGGAAAGTAAGCATAATTAATCAAAAATACGTTTGCTAATATCAGCCTGATTTGAAAAGAAAGCAGCCAACAAATATAAGGGCGAAAGTACAGCTGGAAGCGTGATAAAGAGCTTGAAAGGGCTGAAGTGGCTGGAGCCCCTGGAAAAACCTTAGCATCTCTGACCTCGAGGTTCTACACAGCTATAAGGGAAGGAAGCTGTTCTGTGTGCTTTAGCTCAAGGAAGACTGTTCTGCTTTCATCAATACATTAAGAGTTAATAACAAATTCCTGAGGAAGTAGGGTTTTGTAACGCTGGGGGCGGGGGGAAGTATCCGTTGGCATTACTGAAGAAGCAGAGGCTGGAACACCAACAGAGATGCCATAGCTTGCCACTGCAACTCATGGGTAACGGGCTGGGTATCAAGGAAAATTATGGCATAATTCTGATTCCCACTTGCTCAGAACCACCATTAACCATTATGAAGACAAGGATTCATTATGCAGAACAAAACATTGAGCCCTTGTGATATAACTGCTTTCCAGCCTGAAGCAGAGTAAATAAAAGCAATAAATTTGTAGCCATAGATGTAGGTGACTGCTTCTGTTTCTCCATTTAGGGCCTTGACTTTCCTCTTCTGGCTGCCTCTTCCTTGCCTGTTGTCCTTCATCTTCCTTCACGCTGAATGGCCAGCTGGTCTCATCCTGCAGCAAAACACCTGCACTCTGCTCTCTCCCAAGAGCTGCTGGCACTGTTTCCTGCAACAGTAAAACCTGTGAGGGCGCCTGTCTGTTCAGCTGCCTTCCAGCGCAGCACTGAGGGACCACAGCACATCACTTGCTGTCTGCTGACACAAAACTTCACAGCATCCATAAAACAAATCCATCGTGGACAGGCAGTGTGATCCAACCCAGTGAATAATGGCAGGGCACACTGAAAAGTGACCGGTCACACCAGAAACACGAAGTCATTCCCTTAGAGCAAGCTCAGAAGCCTCACTTTGCTTTTTCATCCAGATGAAGGTTCTTTCCTTTACTATAATGAGTACTGCTATTCATCTGAAGGGGTCTTCTCTCCTGATCAATGTTTTCATGACTGCACTTTCCTCAGTGGATTTTTCAATAATAACAAAGAAAAAATTTAACACATTAAGAATGATAAATGATTCATTGCTCCAAACACTAACAATCATTAATTCAGGAAGCCTGAAAAATGTTGCTCTCAGGTAAATATACATACTATAAATATATACTGCCAAAATTAATGTGCAGGTGAGTAACAGATACATGTTTTGTGATTTCCTAAGCATTCAAACCTTTCAGTCTCCTCCCCTAATTTTTCTTCTGGCCTCCACTACCATAGCATTTGATTGTTTCAAAACTTTGTATATTGTAATAGTTAGGAATAGCTAAATGTAGCTTGCAACGTGATTCATGGAAGTGCTTAAAATCAAATACTATTAATATACCAGCCCACAGGAACAGAACACAGTACATATCAAAAGAAAAATCTGCAAAGGACAGCAGATACTCAAAAAATCACTAGAGGAACCGACCTCAAAATCCTACGGTAATTTGAAAGAAAAGCAAACTAACATGCTAGTTCCTTGGAACATAGAAAATTAGTTTTTCAGCCATGAGCCACTACTGTGTTTTATGTTGTTTCATAACTTCATGATTTCAGTGTTCAACCTATTATAAAAATATTTCTGCTACAGAAGATAGAATGAGTAGAAAACTGTTCAATGATTTTTCAAGAGGTAACTGTAGAAAACCATTTCTTTTTTAATTTTCAAAATGGCTTTCGGAGCTGAAAAAATTGAATTTTCACTTTCACTTTTTGTCACTTTTTGTTTGATTTTCTACCCCTTCTTGCCTTTGCCAGTGAACACAAAACATCATGGGGAAAAAAAGAACAAAATCAAACCCCACCCATTATTTGGGGGGTTTTGTTTCCCACAATATTCTGAATACTTAAAAAAACTCTGTAAAAATTCAATGCTGCCCCAAGTTGAACGAACTATTTTCAGCAGATCAATCTGATATGCAAAGAGCAAGCAGAGTGCTCAGAGGGCTAAGCAGCAGCACAGGGACAGAAGACAGGAATTACAGTTTCAGGAGAGAACTGTATGGCTAAGTACAATTCCAACAGTGAGCATGGAAAACACAAATGATACTCCCTTTCTTCCTCCCTTTCTGAGTAGCACCTGGCTGGTTGCCCCAAAGATCAGTTGTGCTTTTCTTTCCTCTGCTCCTGCCTCTCCCTCCCACTGATTCCAGTCATTGCCCAACTCCTGATTGTGACATGAAGGAGCCTCGCTTGTGCTTATTCCCTCTACCTACTCAAAGCTCAGCAGGAGGTACAAGAACAGAAGACACGTAAACTGGGTGGCATTGCTACTCCAAATTGTTCACAAATAAAACTAACAACTCTTCAGAAGTGATTGCTATCAGTTTGTGACTAATGTATGTTCCACCATTCAGCCATTAATTACCTTTAAAGAAGGATTTGTCAGGCATTGTTATGATTCTAATGGAGTTCATCCTACTTTTTAATTGGTAGAAAATAAGCCATCAAGAAACATGGAACATCTGATTTTCCAATTAAATTCTGCTGTAGTTTCGAACATGTTTTTTATTGCAGAGGGATGTGCCTAGCTGCCTGAATACTGCTTGGATGACAGGCAGAAAGATCTGTTCTTGAGCTATTCACACTAGCAATCATCTGTTTTTCTCCATGCAAATTGACTTGGAATAGGTTTATTTTATCCCTGTATCAATAATCAATATCAAGACTGAAAGATGAGGAAGAAAGACAACAGACCAACCTGAAGGACACTGCAAAAAGCTGAAGTGAAAAACAGGTGTCTGTATTCTAATAAGTAAGCAAAGGCAGACTGACTTTACAATTTAATGGAACCTACGTGATAGCAGCAAGAAAAGTTGCCAATGATGAAGATCAAGAGGGAGACGTGGGAGAGTCCTTGTGATCAGTTATTGCTCAGTTGAGCTTCTTGCTAAAGCTTTTCAATGAAGTTATCTTGCAAAGAACAGCATGTGCAATGATGATGTCAGATGATACCCGTTCACAGGCCACATTCTTTGCATATGATTTCCCTTCTCATGTTTTCACAAACAATGTGTCAGTGATACGAAAAACAGGAGAGGAGAACAGATACTATTTCTCTGTGTCTGCTTTTCTTTTTCACCCTAAAATGATGGAAATTACCATTGGATCCTTGATGTGGTTACATTCCACAGGGGTGCAGGAGGGGGATGATTCCAGCACGGCAATGTCTGAGTTTACCCCCGTGCTCATAGAGAGGGCTGCATAAAATTCCTTTAAAATCTGAATTTAAAAAAGAAGAAAAAAAGTATTCTGTAATTTACACATGAACTCTTCTGAGATTTCAGAGAGCTAGCAAAGGAAGAAAAAGGTACTTGTAACTTTTTTGTATACTAGAAGAACATACCACCATTTTGTTTTCAACAAAGTCAAAATAAAACAAAAACTTGTATTACCCTCAGTGTGACACTCCAAACTGAATACTGCCTCATCTATATGTTCCAATAGAGACTTCTCATATTACTAGTTTTGTTTTTAAAAGATTGTGTACTTTTCAATGGATAGAGAAGATCATTCTCCGAGTTACCAGGAAAAAGCAATAGATCACATTTTCCTAATGCAAAAGAAAAAAAATTAATTCCCACAAACATGGACTTATGCGTACACATGTATGTATGTCTGACATGCTCTTTTTATCTAAAATAACAAGTATAGCCTAATGGCTGTAGTCCCCTGTACCTTAGAATGCTGAAGCAAATACAGTTCTAACATTCTGCCCACATACACTCATGGCTAGGATGATTCATAGTCACATAGTTTCTATATCAAGACTAGTGAACATACACAATCACATGGACTTCAGAGCAGTGCCCATCACCCAAGTATCCACCTTTCCCTTTTCCTTCCAGACAGATGTTCCACTCTCTAGCCATGCTGCTCACTTTTCTCTCAAATTTTTTTTTCGAAGCACTGCTCTTCAGATAGCCTTTCCAGCTCATTCAGTGACTCTCAAGAACACAGACTTACTAAGTTTGTCCATAGCTATATCATGTGGCAAACAGAATTAAGATAAAATAACCCAATCTCTACTTGCTACCTAAGCCAAACAAAGAACCCAAAGCATCTCCCGGTGCTGAAGATTAATGCACTACTCTTTCTTCCTTATCTGTGGATGACTGATCAGAAAAAGGACAAAAGAAAGTGGATTATTCATTTCAGTTATGTTATTAGAACAGTAAATACAAACTCAAACTAACAATTTTCAAACCTGTGAACAGAGAAGACTCTTGTTTCTAAAGGAAAGGATGATTGCATTATATAGTTATCTTTCATGAGGACTAAAATTTGCCACTTTCACCCTCAAAATTAAGCATGGAGACATTACAAGTAACACTTTGCAACTTCTGGAACTATTGTCTCGTATGGCAGAGTCTTAACTACTTTGGTCAGAGCTCTACTTGTGAATGCAGTAATGAGACTGGATACAAGCACTACATAAATTGGTACTAGGCCCAGTTTGGGCCTCAAGTTATTACCTCAGGCAATAACACAATATATTATATATGTTAAGAGCTTGACTTGGATTCATCTTTCTCTCAAATATGTTCTTATATTGTCCATACCTAGAAACTATAAGTGGTGCATGCTTGTGTCAAGAAACCCACACAAGAGGTATGTTCCAAGTCAAAAGAGACTTATCAAACTCTATCTCTGGAGGTATTTTGATACCTTCAAGAAAAAAAACAACCAGGTTTCTGGCCAATTTAAAGACAACTATTTCCATTCTCCAAACAGATTTCAGACACCTATGTAACATGTTAAAAGATAATCTCAGCAATATATTGTTACGAAAATTATTTGTTACAAACCCTTTTACTGTACCAGTTTCCAAAGAAGTCAAAAGATAGTATATTCTACAAATCTGTTTTAGTTGCTATCATCTGGTACTGGTGTTGTTTAGAAACACTACAATGACATTTTCTTTTGTTGTGGTCTAAGAGGCTCCCAGTCCATCACACTCTCCTTCAGCATTCGGTGAACAATCATTACTATTCTTGTAAGTCTGCAGGACAGTAAAGCCTCTGGCTGTTACCATAATATGAACATTAAGAAAGCAGAACAATGTTGATTTCTGAGTCATCACAAAACATTTAAGATTTGGTCACCAGAACTCATATAGATTTGAGGTAGATTGCCACACAAGTTTCTGTATTAGAATCAGTATATATATTATAAAATGGAGGACCCCGGGAAGGGCAAGAACTGCCCTTTTGTTCTGTGCAGCACCTACAAGCTTACTCAAACAATCCTAACTAGAACGTAAAACCTATGAAGAGGCAGCAACAGTTCTGGCCATTAGATATTCCACCCATTTAGAAAGATAAAAACCCAAAACCAAACAACAAAAAAAGCCAACAACCCACTATGTACAAGAAGCATAAATACAGCCATTAATGAGGTAGAACTCAAATAAAAGGATATTGCCATCATTTAATTTGATTTCTCCTTATGCCATCCCTCCCTGAAAATTACAGGTGTAACTTTGGCACAAAGCAGCACCGAGCGGTTATAACTCAGGTGGGTTATTCAACACTGCTTCATTTCCTTACATCTCCTCAGAAGAGAGCACAGGTAAGTGACAAGTCTCCCTGAAAAACACTAGTTTACTTCTTGGCCCTGCTGAAACCAACCCAAGCTATGCTACAG
Organism: Falco rusticolus; assembly: GCF_015220075.1. Taxonomy (NCBI): domain Eukaryota; kingdom Metazoa; phylum Chordata; class Aves; order Falconiformes; family Falconidae; genus Falco; species Falco rusticolus. Next base: position 23,715,230 of record NC_051196.1, read on the forward strand.
AGGCCAAGATTTCACCCAGGTTCTGCAAAACAGCAGCTGGGGAAAAAAACAAAGTGAATTAACCTGACAAAAACCCGAGATAACGCCGGGACCAGCAGCAGCCGTCTGTCAGGCTGGATGCAACCCTGTCAGAGGGTCTCAGGCCGGCCCTGCGCGGCCTGCGGGCTGAAGCGAGGGGCGAGCGGGCTCCCCTCAGCGCCACGGGCCACGAGCGAGCCCACCTGGCTAGTCTGGGGGCGAGCCGGCCGGCAGCGGGCCTCGCCACCGCCGGGCGCGGCCGGGAGAGGGATCGGAGGCGGCGGGAAGGCGCCGCTCGCGCAGGCGCAGCAGGTGCCGCCGCGCTCCGCGCGCTGCCTCCCCCTCCCGCCTGCGCCCGGCCGCGCTTTCCCGGCGTGCCCCGCGCGCTCTCGATGCTGACGTCACCGCAGCCCGGCGCCCGCCGCCATTGGAGTTGGAGGCTCAGGCTGCATCCCTCGCTGCGGCCCGACGGCGGCGGGCAGGCCCGGGCGGCGCGGCCCGGGGGCATGTGAAGAGACGGGGCCGGCAGGGTGAGGCGAGGCGCGGGACCGGCAGGGTGAGGCGAGGCGCGGGACCGGGGCCGGCCTACCGTTTCCTGGGCCACCCTGAGGAGCCGCCGAGCGGCGGCGCGCGCGCCAGCGGCCGCTTTCTCTCCCCCTGGGCCCCGGCCCCTTCCCCTCCCTGGCCGCCGCCTGAGGGGAGAGGCGCCGCCGCCCCTCCGCCAGGCCTTGCCGCGCCGCGCGGCGCTGCCTTCTCCTCCGGCCCGCTCTGCTGAACCACGGCGGCCCTGTACATGAATTATGTCTGCCACAAGCGTTGACCCTCAGGTAAGTGGCGAAGCAAAGCGCGGGGCCTGCCGCCTCCCCGCGACGGGCGGGGGGGTCCCTCGCAGGCCGGTGCCTGCCTCTGGCACGGGAGAGGCTTTTCTTCTTCTTCCCGGCTTCTTTGCACCTTAATCTCTCTCGTTAAATTCCCCCACGGGCACAGCACATTCCCACAGCCTTTCGAGAGCCGTGGCCATTTCTAAGGCAGGCCGGTGCTGAATGAGCCATGAAGCGTACTCCGCAACCCCAGTCTAAACAAACCTGGATATCTTGTTAGCCATTTTTGCGAGCCTCTTACCCGTCCTCAAAAGCTTGTGTGTTTTGCAGTGACACTATAAGAGTGTTTCTAAAAATAACTTTTATTTCTCCTCTTCCCCCCCCCTTTCTTTACCCAATCATCTGCTATGGCTTCCCAGAGACCGAAAGGACAGGATAATAAAGGTGAGGATCACGCTGAGATCTGATTGTTTAAATTGTTACTGTAACAGATGAATTGCGCAGGTACCTGTAGGTGAGCAGAAGGGTATTGCTCCTAGTCCGTGGTGATAACATCTGGAAGCTGTGCTTCGTTTCAAAAATAGCATAAACTGTTACTCATACGAGCTTGCTTGCATCCCACTTTATGCTATTGAGTTTACAGTGGGAAGGGCTATGCATTAGTACTAAATATAATAAAGCTCTTGATTTCCTTAAAGCAGATCTGTTCGTAAAGTCACAAGGATATGCCAGTTCAATATGCATTTTTCCGTAATTTTGCACTGTTCCTATTGTATGAATACAGTTCTGTTACTGTTCTGCTGTTGACTGGTGTATGTACCAGATGTTATGTATAAGCCTACAAAATTTAGGGATATTTTTAAAATAGTTAGCTTTTGATGATAGCTCCTGTGCTTTGTTTGAAATTAAATTTAATAACAAGTAATCTAAGAAAATACCTTTGTTGTTACTGTGATCACTAGTGTGTTAATTGTTTAGGCTTTGAAACTTAACAATATTCAACTCTATAAATGATTTTTAATATATCTTAACCTGCCTTAAAAATCCAGCTACTTCTAGTTACAGAAAGTTTGACACTATTTCCTGTGTTTGTAAATACTCTCTTACTTGTACTCTCCCTGACAATCTTTGCAGAAATACTTTGGTAAATTCCCAAACTTGGCTGCTAAACATCCTTTTTGGTGTAGTGTTACCTTTAGTTTAGCTGTTCTATGAAATAAGTAAATAAAGCAGCTATCACATAATGTGTTTGATCTCTTTTTCTTAAATTTAAACTAAGAATAGTATTTGAAGTGACCTAATAACAGGTTTTAGTGTGCTTATCTTCCAGTAATGGGTTTTGAATGCTTTTCATGCATAAATTTATGCTTAAGTAGGCCTTTGATTATGGCAGAGATTTCTGTTTTACACATGAGAAAACCGAGACTTAAGTTTTCCTGAAAATGTCAGGTTATTAAGGCACTTAGTGGTCACTATTTCATAATTAAATGTAACCTCACCTCATCTTATTTTAGCCAACTTAACTTAAGCAGTGAATGACACATGCTGGGAGAACTGTGAGTTTCTAAGAGTTCTAATTATGGACAGAACAATAAAGGTTGTTTCCCAATATTTTTCACAAAATTCTTATCAATAATTATTTTTTTGTTCAGAGTTAATTCAGGAGTTGTCTATTTACTCTCGACTGCAGAATATTTTAAACTTTTAAATTTACTCAGATTTAGTTTTATAAGCAATAATATAAAGAGAAACCATTTGAGGGAAAAATGTCATCCCTTGGTCTTTTTAGGAATCTTCATGCTGTGAAGAAGAAATACGCCTTTTCATGAAATAACATAGGGTGGAAGTCTACATAAATGCTGCTAAGCAGTGTTATGATGTGTTGTAACATTTTTCTTCTAGTACAAAATGGTTCGTTACATCAGAAGGATACAGTTCATGACAACGATTTTGAACCTTACCTTTCTGGGCAGTCAAATCAGGTTAGTGTATTTTTAACTTCGTTTTTTTTTCCTTAGGCATGCTGTTGGCACTCAATTCATAGGATTGTGTTGAGGGAGCAAATTCCTTAAATAGAGATGGAAAAAGAAATGACTAGCATATTGTGTTACTTGGTAATACAACTAGCATTTGTGCTCACAAAGCTAATATTACTCTGCATATCCAGATGGCCACAAGTGAAAATGAACTTAATGCTCCAACTAGTGTCCGCTGATTGCTCCTCAAATTGCAGGTTATTGATACGGTTGTACTGTGACAGACTGTTTGATCTTACAGTTCTTTGACAGATGAGTTGTGTGTGGGAGTCTGAAGGTTCTGCTTTTGGGCTCTCTAGATTCGTATAATTTGTATAATCCTAGAAATTAGTGTAGTTTAAATTTGCTTTTGATGCTTTCTAGGCAGCTTGTAGAGTTGTCCCACTTGCTTTTTACACTCCAGCAAATACTGTTGCTCTTTTGTGTCCTCTGAAATATTTTACAAATTAAAGTTGTGTTATTTTTAGAGTAAGATTCTGTAATGTAAACTCAGTATAACCTGGGTCATTATAACATACATTAAATCAACACACATGACTTAAATACCGTTATAAGGGAAAATTATATCAGGGAAGTAATTTTTGACTTAACATTCAAATCTTAGAAGTGAACAAAATCTATAGAAACTGGAGATGCAAAAAGTTTTCTTTCACAAATATGAAATACTGTTTCAGAGAGACACCTACCAGAGGTACAGTATTATTTGTTGGCAGAAAGGCAAAGTGTTATGTTTCAAAAGGGAAATTTATAACTCATCTGGAAGCTGATAGATGCCAATGTTAATGCTGGTGACATCATCAAATTTGATTTCAAAAGAAAATCATTCTACATGCTAAAAAAAAAAAAAGCATATAACAAGCTGTTCTGTTTCACTTGTGGAGACTGTTTTCATCTTGAACATAAACACTAGAGCAAACAGCGTTAATTCATGTACTGTGTATCGTTACCTTCAAATGTATTAGCCCTATTTGTTAGGGCAGTCAGATAGATGGAACTGTGTTACAGATTTGTTTTGGATCATAGCAGCATTGAGGAAGGGTGCAAAATTTAGGACAGTATAGATAGACTTGAGCTTGTTTCCATCCTGGAAGCAATCTAGAAAGACCACTGTGGATGTTGGGGCAAGTGTGTGTATAGGACAACACGGATTGTCTTCTGAGCTCTGTACTGTGTGGGTTCCAGCTCCCAAGCTAAGCTTCGTTGTTCTCTGCAGCATGGACATGTTCTCTAAGCTTATATGAAGCTAAAATGATTTAATGGGGAGCATTCCCTCTTCTCTGGAATTAATGTACTGTAGCAGGTATAAAAGCAGGGAATCTGTGGAGAAAAAAAGGAAGTGGAATTTTAATTTTTAATGCAAAATTAGTTTTGAAAGAAATTGAGGTTTTGAAATTCCATTTCATCATATTTGTATATAATTTTTAATGACTTCATATAGAAAAAATGTAGAATCTATTATATTTTAATTCTTCAACAAGCCCTATTATTAGGTTTAGATGGGAAAATTGCTATGATGATTAGAATTTCCATAATTCTAATAAAGTTTTCTGACATGAAAGTGTAGCTCCATTGACAGATTTATTTATGTTGCAGTAAGAAATTGGTATGCTACAAGAAACAATTGTGTAGGTCGTCTCACATTAAGTGGAAAGTGACGGTAACGTTAATTAGGATGGTGAGATTTTTGTACTGAAGACAACCATGTTTCTGAACAAAGCCTTATTATCTAGTTATTCAGTCAGATTTATTCAGCCCTTTAAAATTGCTGTAAAATGTAAGTGACTTACAAAAAAAATTGAAACCAACTGAATATTAAAAAAACCCCAAAACTTAAGAAATTAAAACCCCAGCGGACACAACAGTATATTTGACATAAAAAATCAAATGTAGGTTGGCAATATTGTGTTAATTTCATCTTTTAAAAATACAGATTAGTATTGAACATGTTATAATGAGCTAAAATATAATTGTCTTCTCTTTTCCTGTTGTTAACTGCTTCTAAGTAGTGGTACTGCCTTTTCTTTCCGTAAATGTTCTAGTATCCGCATAGCAGTAGGTCATACAGATTGAATTTGAGATGTGATAGCTTTTTGTTATAAAGCACACTAAAAGTACTTTCAAGTGCAAAGGGAAATGAGTGAAGTAGAGTATTTATATGCAAAGTCATACTCAAAGCAAGAAAGGCATCTCCCATGTAATGTCATCCAGAACCAAAAGATTATTCATAAGGAACAGGGAATTACTATCAAGTAGTGTACTCTGGGAGAAAGGAGGATTCCCTTCCGAATTAACACAATGGTTTGGTTTGTTTGTTTGTTTCTTTTTAATTAAAAAAATATGTAGAAGAGTGCAGAAAGGTCAGGGATAAGTTTGTTGAAATAGATGTTCTGCTGTTGCAGTGAAGGACTTCTGTCAGAGTCTCTTTTACACACTGGCATAAAGCCAGTCAAAATAGATTGAATGTTTTGCAAGGATGTCTGCTAAAACTTTCCTTTAATCTTGTTAGAATCCTTGTGGAAGCTTTACAGGCTATGTGACAGGAGGTGACAGTCTCAGGAATTGTCTAGAATCCTTCAGCAGAAATATTTTAGGACAAAAAAACCTGCTTATTCTTTTTGGTCTTCATATATTCTACAGATGTAGAATTTATTAACGAAAGTATCTCCAAAGAACTATCGATGTTTCCTCCCTTTCGCCTGCATTTGGTTTTACATTTTTCTTGTATTAACGCTAAGATATAACACATAGCAATCTCAAAGTAAAGTCTTCTAGAAAAACGTTTTCATATGCTAAATATTGATTATTTAAGCTTGGGAGCCTTAGAAAATCAAATGTATTTAGATCTTCTCATAGGAAGGTGGATTGTGTACCTCTTGTTAATGACAGAATTTGCATGTAAATAAAGGCGGCATGAACAGTGGCAGAGATTATTTCTTTTGAATCAGTAACATTGGATTCAGGCTGTTTAAGTCTCAGAAGTGTTTGCAGTACTGTATGTGAGTCTTGGATGCTTTTTGTGGTATCATTCTGCATATGGAAAGTAAGGGTATTGAATTGCTGTGACTTTGGGGTATCCTGGAAGGAGGCATTGAAAAATGAGCAGTAAAAGTCTGTTATCGGTTGGGTATTATGCTTATTTTCAGCAAGGAGGTTTTTTTACTTCATTTTTTGAACGAGCTGAGAAAGAACCTGATATTTTTGAAAAATGACTGAAGTTCTGTTGCAGTTTTGCCGATTTTGCATACATTTTGTCAACTTAGAAATGTTGCTGTTTGAAAGAAATCTTAATTCCTCTTCTTAAAATGATCTTTCTCCATGAGTAAGGAAAGCTAGCTACTGCTTGACTTCTTAACAGGAAAGGTTGACCTTCCCGCTCCCTCACTGGTAATTACAGTTAAGAGTGTCAGTTTGGAAGGTCTCCAGTATACATGCTTCAAGATTATTTAAAGAGGAGTAAAATCTATCTTAGAATATTCTGTGTTTGTTCTTTAGCATTGTTGAATATGAGAAACACAGAATGCTTCAAAAGCAAGTACAGCAGAAGATTTGCAGTGGAAGGAGAGGCTTCTCAGCTTGCTCTAAGAAGCAGTTGAAAGGGAGGAAAAGCTAGAATTTCAGAGGGGGATCTGCTGGTTTGTAGCAGTCAGGCTCTTATTTCATAGAGCAGAAGAGATGGCCTGTTTGGAAGGACAGTCTTGCACATTTGTAACTTACCTACTGGGGGAGGAAGAGACTTTTGGGAAAGGCTGAATAGGGTCTTTCTCAAAGAGTTTGGATGGCATGTTATCACGTGTCATATTTGCATATATTTGTCTCTAGTATACCAATCACTTTAATTTCAGTTTGTAATTGTTAGGCTTAGCTACAGCAAACTTGGCATGCTTCTTAGCGTGTGATCTCACTGTGATCCTGTTTATGTCAGGAGTAGCCATTGCATGTTTTATCACTTCAGGTATGTTTTATTTGTTTGAGGGGACTGTTGACCCCTCAAAACAATCCCATAATGAGGACTGTAATCATATTTTCTGTTACTTGTATTGTCATGTTAAAGTAATACAATCTAAACTTCTCCCATGTAGTGATGTAGAAATGCAAAATGTCTTTAGTTCTGAGAGACACAAAATACGTTGTTATACAAAGTTCCTTGAAATATTTTGGGGTATTATAGATGAAATACTTCTAGAAGAAGCCACTAAGTACCCTTAGTAATGTGACTAAGCTTACATGGTTTCAAAATCTCAAGTACTAACCTCATTCTGAGCCACTAGTCCTGGTGCTTATAAATGCCCAGAATACTGCATTTTAGCCCTTATTCTTTCCTGGAGTGTATACTAAGATCTGTAATTAGGAATTAAATTACCTTGTCTCTATTGTTCTTTTCTATTTGGTGATGAACAGTGTTGTGGCTATTTATAAATAAAGGGGGTTTTTATATCTGGTTACCTTTTTTTTTTCTTTAACAGAACAGTAGCTATCCTTCAATGACTGATCCTTATCTGTCCAGTTATTATCCACCATCGATTGGGTTCCCCTATTCTCTCAGTGAAGCACCATGGTCTACAGGAGGAGATCCTCCTATCCCATATCTCACTACCTATGGACAGCTCAGTAATGGAGATCACCACTTTATGCACGATGCTGTTTTTGGACAGCCTGGGGGTCTGGGAAATAATATCTATCAACACCGGTTTAACTTTTTCCCTGAAAATCCTGCCTTCTCAGCTTGGGGAACAAGTGGATCCCAAGGACAGCAGACTCAAAGTTCAGCATATGGGAGCAGTTACAGCTACCCACCTAGTTCACTGGGTGGGACCATTGTGGATGGACAAACAGGATTTCATAATGATACATTAAATAAAGCTCCTGGAATGAACAGTATTGAACAGGGAATGGTTGGACTTAAGATTGGTGGAGACGTTACAACTTCTGCGGTGAAAACAGTAGGTTCTGTTGTCAACAGTGCTGGGATGACAGGTGCCCTCTCTGGTAACGGTGGATCTAATGTAAATTTGCCAGTATCTAAACCAACCTCTTGGGCTGCTATTGCTAGCAAGCCTGCAAAACCACAGCCTAAAATGAAAACAAAAACTGGACCTGTAATTGGAGGAGCGTTGCCGCCTCCACCTATAAAGCATAATATGGACATAGGTACTTGGGACAATAAGGGTCCTGTGGCAAAAGTTCCTGCCCCCCAACAGATACCTTCTCCTCAGTCTGTTCCACAGCCGCAGCAACCAATTGTTCAGCCTGTTCCAACTCAGCCTCCTCCATTGACTCAGCCACAGTATCAGACCCCTCAACAGCCACCCCAAAATCGCTGGGTAGCTCCTCGCAACAGAAATGCAGCTTTTGGCCAAAGCGGAGGAACTGGTAACGACAACAGCTCAGCTGGCAGTACCCAGCCTAACCCTGTTCCAAGTGGCGAGTCCCATCCTGTTCTTGAAAAACTGAAAGCTGCTCACAGTTATAACCCTAAAGATTTTGAATGGAACCTTAAAAATGGACGTGTGTTCATAATAAAGAGCTATTCTGAGGATGACATTCATCGTTCCATTAAGTATTCTATTTGGTGTAGTACGGAACATGGCAACAAACGCTTGGACAGTGCTTTTCGGTCCATGAATAGCAAGGGTCCAGTCTACTTGCTGTTCAGTGTCAATGGCAGTGGACACTTCTGTGGAGTAGCAGAGATGAAATCACCTGTGGACTATGGCACCAGTGCAGGTGTCTGGTCTCAGGACAAGTGGAAGGGGAAATTTGATGTCAAGTGGATCTTTGTGAAGGATGTGCCCAACAACCAGCTCCGACACATCAGGCTGGAGAACAATGACAACAAACCAGTTACAAACTCCCGTGATACACAGGAGGTGCCCTTAGAAAAAGCAAAACAAGTGCTTAAAATTATTGCTACTTACAAGCACACGACCTCCATCTTTGATGACTTTTCTCATTATGAAAAGCGCCAAGAAGAGGAGGAGGTGGTGCGGAAGGTAAACTTATTAAAAAATTTATTTTATACACAGATATGGGGAAAATGAAATGTGAAGGCTGCTATGGTGGAAAAAATGTAAGTAGGAATTCGAAATGTTTTTAATACATCTCAACTTGATGGTTTTATGTGTGTTTAACAACACAAAAAACAAACTGATGCTTATTTGTCTGTGACAATTTCATAGCTAATGGGTTTCAAAACAGAAGGCTAAGCAGTAATGCAGGTAAAGGACATTATGTCCAGTTCTTTGGAGTTTGATTTATTTTTTTATCTTAAAATGGTTAATAAACTACAAAATAGGTGCAGATTTTTTTTCTGCCAGTGATTAAGTTTTTTGCCTTAAATATGAGGTGTTTTAACACTGTTTGACTGGAACTAAGACTACTAAAGTTCATACCTGTATTGGTATTTGAAATTTGTACATCACCTTTAAGAGCAAGAGGCCTGACCTTGTTTGTTCAGTTGATGTCTGTGGAAAAGAGAGTTGCATAAAATTGCTGGAATAGTGCTAGAAAGATTGCGTTTCTGCTGCTGAAGTCACATGTATTATTATTTGGGTAAATAAAGGTTTTCAGTTCCCAGGTCTAATCTGTCTACTGATTCTTGAAAAGAAGTTTGGAGTGACAATGTAGTAAGAGAAATATGGGCAGTAACTGGGAAAACTTTCATGGCTCTAAGTCTACCGCAAGAGACCTCTGTCCTTATCCATCCCATGACCTCAGTTTCAAGAATGTCTTTTTCTAATTAGTCAGTCTACAAGTAATGGGCTGACAAAATATTAGGTGTTGGGATGTGTAGTTACTAGCTAGTTAACACTTAAAGTTGCTTGATGTTGATAGTATTTCATAGACCCTTTTTGTATAGCGTTTAAGAAGCATTTTTTTGACAGGCTAGTTTAGCACAGCTCACGCTTGCTTCAAAATGTTTTTGAAGCACAGACTTAATGCATGTTCCTGGAGCTTAAATTGAAGTTGCCATTTTAAAGGTTTTATTGCTGTTTAAAAGCACAGATAAAATTGCTTTAAACTGTCTTTGTAGAATGTACCCTTAAATTTTGAGAGAAAAGGAGTTCAGTGTCTTAACTTTTTAGCTCAGCTTTTCCTAGCCATAAGATACGAAGTGCATGGCATACCTCAATACAGCAGGGAAGGAGAGCTTAAGAATTGTTTTTTTCCTGTGTACTCCCTGTGGGATTCCACAAGCTAAAACCTAAAAGCCTTTACTTACACACCTCGTTCCTTCAGGACAAGAGGAAACAGCCTCAAGTTGTGCCAGGTGAGGTTTAGGTTAGATATTAGGAAAAACTTCTTCACCAAAAGGGTGGTCAAGGACTGGAACAAGCTGCCCAGGGAGGTGGTGGAGTCACCATCCCTGGAAGTGTTCAAAAAACTTGTAGATGTGGTACTTAAAGGCATGGTTTAGTGGTGGACTTTCCTGTGTTAACAGTTGGACTTGATAACCTTAAATGTCTTTTCCAACCTAAATGATTCTATGATTCTATTCTGTGATTCAGGAGATAATTAGCCATTCAGTTTTTAATGCAACCTCTATCTTGGAGAGGTGTTTCCTTATGTAGGAGAGAATCTTGAATAAGTCAAAAGGTCTGGGTTCCTTTGACCAGTGTTTACAGTGTAGGGGGGGTAATTGTTTGCGTTTTTTTAACACAGTCTCCCTGTGATTTGCTTCCAAGTCTGGAGGGGAGGATGATGTGCATGTTTAAGGAGTGAGAGTACTGGGAAAGCCATAGGAGATCTGGTGTTGGAACGGTTGTTTACTGGCCTGGGGAGGGTCCCAATGGCTGTTAACACCAAATTTCCTTTGCTTTGCAGTAGCTCAGGGGCGTGATGTTCAGCTACTGGGCTGATCCTGCTTTGGGTTGTTTTAATATACACAACTATTTCCCACTTTCAGTTGAAGTGCTGATACGGTAGTTTTACCCAGGCCACTGCTTTATAGCAGGATCAGTTTTTCAATATAATGCATTTTTTTCTACCTCATTTAAAACTGAGGCTCTAGCTTATATGACACATTCAGAAAATGAGCTATGGAGTCTGATTTAACATTTCTTAGATTCCTTCAAATAGCTTAGAGAATAGGACAATATACAATTGAAGTATGCTGAGGAAGTTAATAGTGCTAGAGAGGTAAAGCAGGTGAACGGTGAGGGAAAGAAAAGACAGAGCTTGTCGGGTTGCATTCTATAAAGCTATTGTCTGGAAAGCTAGTATTTTCCCCTTCATTGACTAAATGAATTTTAGAAGTCAATTGATTACTAAAAGAGCGTTTTTTACAGGATATGCACCCACATAAACTTCTAATTGTTGAGAAGTTTGTGCTATTGAAGTTGAAACCTTCCTGTTATGCAAAGTTAACCTTCTTATGACAACAGTTTTTGAAGAACCTTACTGCTCTTACGACCTAATTGACATTTTCAGATGGTTGTTTGTGTATGTGCCATCTTAATTGGCTTTCCAGTTGCTATGTTTTTTATTCATTATACTGTGTTTAGCTGTAAAATCACTTGTGGAAATTTTGTGCTTCCGTTTCACCACTGTTGTGATTACAAACGGCCAGAACTCCTAAAAATCTAGAGAACGTGGAGGGCTTGAACACTTTAATTCCATTTATACACAAATATTTAGTAGGGAAGAATAACTTCATGTAATCTGTACAATGCAAGCCACTTGCATTTCACTTCTTTAGATGATTACAGTTTGTTGCTAACCAGTGTTTTCCTTCACTAGCGCATGTGGAGTAAGCTCCAGTGTGTGCTCTCTGAGTTCAACTGATCTAGGAACCACTGTGTTAAAGCCAAATCATCAAAAGAGGATTTGGCAGGTATAATGCTGCATGAAATTCGTTGGAAGTGCCAGAGATTCATCAGTGTTACTAGCATTGCTTAAGGACTGCATCATCATCTAGAATTGAGGGAAGATTTGTTCATGTTGGGATGCAAGTCCAGCTTTTGATTTGCCATAGTAATAAACTATTTAAGCCCACTCTGACCCAGAACCTGGGAGAGGAGTAATAGAAGTATATTTGTATCTGAAATGAAATAGCAAAAAAAAAAAGGGAGTGGCTTGAAATCTCTTCCACCTAGCATTTTTCAGTTAGTTTCCAGGGCTGCTACAGCTGTTGACAAAGAGAGTAATGTCTGTGATCAAAGCTCATGCTCTTAAAATACAAAAAAAGTTGCAACATGTGTGAGAGAGCTTCTTTAAAAAGAAAATACATTATAATGTGGCATTAATTATTAACATTCCCTAGAAACATGCTTACATAGTCTTAAAAAAATTGTCCTCTGCAGTTAAAAAGCTTGTAAAGAAAATAAACTTGTTGAAGTTTTTGGTATTTTTATTTGCATCTCATGTAGTAGGACAGGTGGGTTGATCTACTGTCAGCAGCTCGTCTGGGTAGATCTGTATTTAACTAGATGGTCAGTTACTGGGCTGGATTGCTGTACCATCACCTCTGAACTGTGTCAAGGCACTTGGCCTTGGTGTTGTGTTGAAAGAGCTGCATGGTCTTAGAAAGCTCTTGAGTCACTGAGCTTACTGTTTCTCCTTTTGGGTGATAAATTATTGTAAAGTGGTAGTTAGCTTAATGCATGTTGGCCCTTAGAAGTACTCATTTTCGTCTAGCATTGTGCATTTCCTTTCAGTATGCTTTCTGTGAACACACTCATTGCTGCACAGCTTTTGAGGATGGAATATTGTCTTTCCTCCAAAACTGTAGTTAAAAAAAATAGTATTTTAAGATTAATACTGATTTGTTTTCTGATACAAAAAAAAATTTATATTTTTGTGTCAGAAGATGAATGCTTTCATCCTGCAGACCTTAACAAATCTAGTGTAGACAGAAAGTTGACAGCTGCTTTAGACTGAGGTGAAAGGAACAAAAGTTAAGACAGCGGTGAATGTCTCGAAATTGGAAGCTTTGCAAAAACCCATTTTTCCTGTGTCTGAAGACTATGCATATTAATGTTGTGAAGGAGAAGTATGCAACAGGAACTCCCCTGTGAGATACCAGAGAATTCCCCTGGAGAAGAGAAACAGTGAAGACTCCTGGTTGGATCTTCAAAACCCAAAATGACCAGAGCTTTGTTAGTTGCTTACAAAAGTGCTTCTTGCTTGCAGTGGTGCTAAATAGTATCAAGGAGAAGATTTTGAAAGAGCTTCTATAAAACAGCCCTGCTCAAGAGCATGAAGAATTGTTGCATCAGTTTCTTCCTTGTCAGTTTATATGGTTTCAGATACTTTTTAGAAGGAAAACTCAGATTAGTGCCTGAGAGAGAAAGCAGTGTAGGAGGAATTGCTTAATAACTTGCTCAATAAATAGCACTTTTTACTGAATTCTAAAGCCTGAGCTGAGTCTCTGAATGCCGTGAGCATACTTTCTGTGTATCAGGTAAAAATCTCAGGTGCTAGCCAGTCTTCTGTTTATGAGCAACTAGTCCATGAGAATGGAAAATTTTGATGTTTAAAAGAAGGTGGAATTATGAGGGTCTGTGGAATACTACACAGAAAACTTAAGTTATATAAGATGGCAATGGGAAAGAATGGGCTGGTGAACATGGTGGAGCAGCGGAGCAAGGTAAAGGGGATTTACCATCATAGAAATGGAAGTAGGATGGAACAATTACTTTTTTGGAAGCCTTAAAATGGGCTTAATACAATTCAGTTTGATACTCTTCCTAACCACCTTTTGTTGGAAATGCCAGGCAGCCATAAGGTCTTTTCATTAAGAACATACAACACCTGATGTGTTCTGATACTCTGCCACTAAGAAATGACTATTATTGACAGTTCATCACAAGTCAGCAGTTAAAAGATAGAAGGCGTTTAGATTTCTAAAACAAATTGTACCACTTCACGTGGTCTGTTCTCTTTGTTTGGTAAAAAAATTTTGCTGTCTTTTACTTGTGTCTTAAATCATAGAGTAAGAATTTATACTAGATTTTGTTGGCTTATTTTTTATGAAAATTGAAGTACTACTATTATTCTGCCTGGAAGCTAAAATCAATAAATTCCATTTTTTAAAAACTCCTGATTTTATGCTGTGACCAGTTGAAGTACCAAATACAGTCTGTTACATTTATAGTGTTTGGTATATTTGCAAATAAGGTTTACATCGCAGCAGAAACAATTCCAAGATGAATTTTATACAGAAAGATTCCACAAAACAAGTAAACTGTGAAGGCATTAGTTTAGGAGTTGACTGTTGTTCATGCTTAGGCTGTTGCACAATTTTCTTGCTTGAAATGGGGTTTGGTTTTGTGCTCTACAGTCTGTTTTAAACACCATTGGGGTGAAAGGGAAAGCAGTCAGCTGAGCCCTTTCTTTTCAGTCTGCACAGTGTCTTAGCTGGAAAAACACACTGGCCTAAAGATACAGCAGCATATTTTTTTGAACTTGGCTTGCTCTCTTCTGCATGTTCTGCAGCTTAAGAGGCTCCTGAAACAGTTATTGAAGTCCCCCCTTTTTTGTTGCTGCATTGCTCAACTCGTCTGTGTAAGTCCTGAGCGGAGGCTGTGCTCCAAATCGGAGCAGAGGCGTGACTATTTGCTGCTTGGAGAGCACAAGCTGGTTAGATGAAGACTTAGAGCAGTTGAGGGATGCCTGCCTGCAGGTATCCCTTAGCTTACCTTTACCTGTCTTCAGTATTTGTGGTTAGCAGAAGCTTTTCAGGGAGACTTCAAAGAGCCTGCTGGCTTCTGTTCTAGAATGCTTTTAGAAATTCTTGGATTGTTCAGTCTAGCTGTGCTGGTTTTTATCAGATTGCACAAAAGTACATAAATTTTCTTCCACCTGATTATTTTTTTATTATTATTATCCACCCACCCCCCACCTCACCCCTGACTTGTCAGGTATTTCACAGTGCCTCCCAGAGTAGATGAACAGATAGGAAGAATTAGGAACAGAATTTCTAGAGAGCTCAAATCCTTGCTTTTACTGAATGTGACTGAACTACAAAGTCATTTGAGTGCCTCAAAATTATACTAGTTCTGTGAAGTTCAGTGATCTACCTTCTCCTTTCTGCTCCTCTTGTATTGGTTGTGCTACTGCTGCAGTAGCTAAAATAACCCAGAAAGGAGAATATTGCAGGTCCTTGTTTCTGCTTAGGGATGTTGATACTCCAATCCTTTCTTACTTCCCTGCTGTGACCTTTATCTGCTGTCAGTTTGAAGTGGCTGTGCAGGTATTCAGCTTTTCTGCACTTAATATTAAGTTGTCAGATCCCTGGGCTTGTCAGCTATATATGGTGTAGTTATGAAATGTAGCAGCAATGTTCTAACAAAGTGTGTTGTTTGGGATCATATGAGTGCTGTTCATTTGCTTGTTCATTTGGCTAAAATCTTTCTTAACTTTTAACTTTTTTCTCTTTGCAGGAACGTCAGAATCGAAACAAACAATAAGAATAAACATATACAGTTTGATATATATATACTAGAACTGATATTAAATTCGACTATGAGAAACAAAATTTAAGTATACTGGTGCTGTATCCTGGCATCAGGACAAACTAAAGCTTTCAGCTCCAATATATCTTCTCGTGCAGGGGAAATTAAGTTGTCGCATCTTTAAGTACATTGTAGTTTATTTTTGCCCAAGCAGATCTGCATTAATTTGTACCTTTTTTCTATGTAAAATTCTGTAGAAATTATTAATAAAGGTGTGTCTTTTTATTTTTTTTAAGTTGGTAAACAGTTACATTAACCTAATGTGGACCTATACACGAGCATACTAAAGTGTCAGTGCTTCCCAAAGACTTCATTTTGGCATAAATTATGTTCCTAGCCAGATACAGATATTATGGAGAATACATGACAAATCTTCCTTTATCCTCCTCCCAAACCCTCTTCCTTCATGGCGAAAGTAAGAAACCATGCATTGATTTTTGTCATTTAAAAAATTTTCAATATACTGCACTTCAGAATTTTGAAATGAAAAAAACCCTAAATTTCTGATCACTTTGTGCAGCTGCTATGCCTCTTTATTTATCTGTACAATTACACTTTTAAAATTGCTAATGCACCATGTTGGTTTTTTCTGTCTAGTAGAAAAATCAAATTGTCAGTGAAATTGTTTCTCTGGAAAATATTTCCCTTTCACATTCTGTTAACCAGTGCTTCAGTGTGCATTTGTTATAACATATCCTGCCGAGAGTGAGTGAGACACTTTCTCTCAGCCATAATTCTGCTTTACGGTTTTTGTAGCTTAATTAAATAATAATGTGATGCTATCAACATTGCAGGGGTTTTGGACAATGTGTTTAAACCTGTTTCAGCTTTCAGGTGTTATTAGTTAATTGCAGATCATTTTTAATCCTTCCCTTCATTACTCCTTCCCACCCCCCAAATCCTAATGCCATTTAAAGTTTTTATACCAATAATGCTGAGCTTTAACGTAGGAACTAATAGTACGGATAATATGATGGATTATGCCTCAGATGTTTAAAATTGACAGTGTGTATGTCTAATTTTTTTCTGTTGGATGAGTAAAAAAACCTGTTTTAAGAAACTGAATTTGCTGTCATGTTTTTGTGGAGTGAGGGGACCGTCGGAGAACCTGTCACCAACTGGAGTTCCAATTAAGCATGGAAATGGTGCTCATGTCCGCTGCTCTAGCACACTGAATCTGCACGTGTTTATTGTAGAGGATCTTTTACTATATTAGAAAGCAAGTATCTTCTGAATACTATTTACTCCAAAAGGACCTCCAATTTAAATAAAGTTTAATCTGTATCATTTAGACTTGTATTTAGAACGTATAACTCTGTCTCTGGACTGTTACTGCCTGTAAGGGGTAATGGACAGATTAACTTTTTCCTCTAGGAGAATACAAGCCTTAATAAACAATACATATTTAGCAAGTTTGATGTCATTTTCATTTTTTCCCTACTTTCAGTTGTCTTCCTGTGTTATAATCGCCCTTTATGTGGACTCGTGCATTAAGGCTAATTCACAGAGTGTTTTGATTGACTAACCTAGATGTTGGCTTGATGACTGCGGAAGGGTTTTGCAGGGCTCTGCAGAGGACATTTAAGCAGCTTTGAATGTTACCGTTCCTCAAAGGAAATACCTGCGCATGCAGTGGCTGTCACTTGTACTTTCCCTTCTCCTTGTGTGGTAGAGAAGCTGAAGAAATAATTGGAAGTTGTCCTGTAGCCTTCAGGAGGCAGCAGCACAGATGTGGCTCACTGGGATGGGAAAAGAAACTTTCTAAATAGAAGTGAAGCTGTGAATGGTTTCTTTTACAGCAGTTGGCTGTATTTCCCAACTCTTTAACTTCAGTAATTTGAGTTGCTGTCTTTTTTTAACTGACTTTTTGAAGCAATAACTGCGTTTTATAAACATGTTACCATCTAATAAAAGCACCTGCTGTTAGTTTCAGTTGTTATGTCAGGACACTGAGAGCTGTTGATTTCAGAGCCAAAAAGAATTCAACTCCATCTGGACCCTGAAGAGAAAAGTTAGTTACACAAATTTTATTTCCTTTCTTTAGCTCTGGGAAAAAAAAGTATCTTTGTAGTGCTTTCAGGTGAATATTTTCTTAAAAAAAAAAAAAAAAAAAGAGAAAAAAGGCAAAAAACCCCAACCAACCAAAAAGAACCCAAAAAATAACAAATTGAGAGCCTTTAGCTGAAACCAGTTTGGCTGTGTTGTTAGGGGAAGTTATAATGTATTTCAGCCTGCGATCTGGCATCGTGGGTCACAGAAAATATTCATAATGGCTTCAGCATGCAGTGATTTCTTACGGATATCGCAGCGCTGTGGCTGAATTGTACGACACTATCTGAGTTATGTGGGGAGAAAATTTTAGCAGTGGGTGAAACAACCACCTTCCTTACGATTGTTCAGTGTCAAGATCACACTCAGCTGCTGGTTGTTCTAATTTTCCATCAACTGTCTTTTCAATATAAAGAGGTGCCTCACACCTTTTGTTTCACATTGTTCAAATTACACTGTGAGGGGGAAGAAATGTTCTTCCAGTGTCTGTTGTAGAATAACTTTGTGTCATAGGTCTTTCTTACTGTTTTAATTAATTCAAGGAATAGTTCCAAAAGAACTTGCCTGTGTGCTTTCAGAATTTGTGCTTAAATGCGCTCCTTAAATGCGTTGGTTTTGTTTGAGGTTTTTACATGTTTGATGTATCCTTGCTGCCTTCTGCTTTTAAGCCAAATACAGCTGGTAGCACCAAATACTGATTCCAGAGTTAATTGAAATTATTTCTCTGGTTCAATTACTGATCGGTGATGGCAGTGCGTTGTACTGTGCTGAAGCTGTGAACGTTACATCTTTAGGGGGGAAAAAAAAAAACGTATTAATTTGCAAGTAGTCACACCAAAAGTAATAGTACCCAATACCATGGAGATTATGTTGGCACTGTGAAGGATGGTTTTAAGTGGCTTGAGCTTGTAGAGAAAATGATCAAGTTAAATCTCCACTGAGGGCAGATACAGGCACATAAAAATAAACCCACGTTCAAGATCGCTGCCCTGCCATAACGCAGTGTGCTCAGCACCAAAGGTCAGACTTTGGTTTTTACCTTACACAGGCCCGGGAGATGGAAATAGGAGATGTAAAGCTTAAAGTCCAAATTTTTCTTTTCTGTCACCCTTTAAAGGACTGTTGATATTAAAAGGTATAAGTGTTTCTTCACAGAATATTTTTGTTTGGAGGACTTACTCAAAGATATTAATGGATTTACTCATAGATATTAGTGAAATCTTGGTGAAAAAAAAAGAGTAGTATTTATTTCTTGGCATTAGACTGACCACAGTGCACTAGAGAGCATGGACAAGTTGTGACAGAATGTGGGTCTGCTTCTCCTCTTTAATAACAAGTGATTTTATTTGGCTAGGGAAGATGGAAATTCCAGTAAGTGTGGGCATTAAAAAACTTGTAGGCAAAGATACTACAAAACCATCAAAAGAAAAAAACCTGTTGTGATGTTACTGTCCTGTTTTTGTACACCTGTTGGGAAAAGTCAAGAAGAGCAAGGGAAGCTTAGTTAAAACGCAAAGAAGAAGCACAAATAATATGTGCCGGGGGGTGGGGGGTGGGGTGGGGGGGCAGGGAGGGAAGTGTGTTTTGCTCTGATGCTGCTTTTCCTGGTCTCTCAGTTACTTTGAATTCTTTATGTTGAACAATCTGTTTCACTTGAAAAAATGCTCTGGCTTTTTTTGACAACAGCGCTCAGCATCTGCTCATTTTGGGAGAAAGCTGTTCACTGGTTTGGGGAAAGTGCAGGTTTTTAATTGGAATTGGTGAAACTGCCCAAGAATAGCGTGAGTGTAGCTGTGGCTTTTTCTGTGATGACCTCCTCGGCTGTAGCCTGCCTTGTCCACAGTTCCTTTGAGAAAGAACAGCTCTTGTTCAGCCTATTTTTAGAATTAAGACAGTTGAGTCAAAATGTTGAAGTGACTTAATTGGGGTGTGACTCGGCAGAGGGAGATTTTGGATTTGAGTAATGTGGTTCAGTCCAATGGACTGTTTGATAGCTAACGTCATTCTCAGTCCTCCTTCACTTCACATGTATGGGCACTTTGACCTCACGTTGGGGTGAATGGGATTGTTCTTGTGTGTGAACGTTGCTGATTTCACAGCTTTCCTGTCCTCAGAAAACTTGCGCTGAAAAAAAATTCCTCTAAAATCGATTTGCATACTGCATATGCAGTGATGCATTGAATATGTGAAGTGATGACAGTCTGTAATATTTTTCATTTCCTAGTAAAGACTATAAGCAGGGCAGGGTTTTAGGAATGACAAGAACAGCTTTTGTTCCCTGGTATGATACTGGATTAATTTTCTTATGTAGGATTATAATTTCAGGGCACCTTTGTAATCCCTTGAGAAATCCTACATAAAAGAGTGCTGACTTGACTTCTGTGTCATCTTTTCGCCTCCTGTAACATCCCTGATCTCCCTTTTGTTCACGTACCTGAGGTGAGTTACTGACAGCACAAGGAAGACCTTGGAGACATGCTTTCTTCAACATGCAGGACTTTACAGAACTGGCGTCTACACTGTCTTTTACTGAATCTCCTTTAATTTTGAGAGTGTAGGAGGTTTTATGCCATCTGTCTGTTTATAAGTTATTCAGAAATTATTTTTACCTGGGATGTTACCATGACAACAGACAGTTGGTAAAGTCTTCACCAAATGTATTTCTAATGTTGTCCAACTGCTGCTCAATCAGTAGGATCTGATGTTTTGCTGTGGTTTCAATAATGAAGATAGCGGGAAAGAGGTGTAAATACTTGTTTTGCCAAATCTACGTTCTCCAGGTATTTTTAGATTCTTCCTGCAATGCCTTGGGCAGTAATGCAAATCGCAAGCCACCGTCTTGATTCCCTCGCCTCCCTCCCCATTCTGTGGGATGAGAATGGGAAGAAAGTGAGTTTTACCAGTGAATGAGATATTCATCTATACATATATTATCAGGGAGCTTTTTTTCATTATTTGTAACTTCTGTGTAGTCCCCCCATTGCTACGCTGCTGTGTTCCCATTTGCAGCGTTGCTGCAGGCTGCAGCACAGTTTGATTTCTGCACTCTGCTCTTGCGGATCTGCAAATTGTCATCAAAGCAAGCTGGTTATTGGTAACATCTGCCTTTCCGGGAGAGCTCTGCTCTGCACCTCCCTGAAAGTTAGCGGTCTGCAAACCCTTTTACAAAGTTAGAAACTACTGATGTACAAACTGTTCTTGCTGCTGTTGGCGCTCCTGTAGCAACACATCTTGGTTAGCTGAGAACACTGGTGGCGGAGAGATGGAACACACTGATCCTGCAGCTGAACATGCTTTGCTGAAGCGGTATTTAGCCTGCTTCTGATGAAGCGTTGTGGGTGGTGGTAGGCAGTGTAGATCAGTGTCTACACCTGACTGGAGGTTCACTTTCTAATGAAATACTGCGCACATGCAAGTCTGAAGTTAGACTTCCCAGCAGGGTGGCTGCGTCTTTGCCCCTTTGGGGTGAAACTTCTGGATAGTGAGCACATGCAGGAAATAGAGTGAATTTTGGAAGGTCTGGGGAGTCACGGAGACTATGTGGCTTTCTTCCCCTGTTGGTGTGTATGGAAATCCTTTTCTAATATAAATCTGTTTCATATAAATGTGTAAAAAATTGACAGAATACAGTTACGTGAGTGCAGATTGTCTGATTTTTAGGGGGAAGAACTCCGCAGAGGTCTGTAACAAACCAGTACTTTTGCAACTTCAAAAACTGTCAGCAAAGACTTTTGGCCACTTTTAAATAAGCTGATTATCAGGAGCCCTTGAAAACACTTCCCTGGAAGGCTAAGTATTTTGATGTTTTGGCCTGTAATAAGCTTATTTCATAAATACGTCAGGGGCATTTATTGTTCTCTGGCATGAGAAAGTACAAATGTGTTAAGTGCAACTACCTGGTAAACTTTCTAGACGTCTGTTCTGATGTTTTACCCATGTGAAGCCTTTCTAGTGTTCTGGAACGCACAAAAGCTGTGATCCTTCTTGTTTCTGCTGCTCAGGTTTGAGATGAGACAAAGCCTGGAAGGCAGGTGCAGGTTAGGACAGATAACCAACCCGTGCCACCGTGTAGCTCTTTTGAACTGTTCTGCTTAAAGATTGCACAACGTAGTCCTGAAAGGAGGTATTTTGTACTTTCCCATAGGTGCTCCACGATAGAGCAGTGACTAGGGGTAACAGCCAAGGAGGCGATCGGCAGCGGCTGAGGGTGGGGGCTGCTCGCTGTCGGGGAGATGAAGCATGATGAAGCAAAGATGTCCGTTTCTGGGACAGTATTAGATTCTGAGAGACCAGCACAGGTTTTCTGGCATAAGCCACTGGCATGTTGTGGGGATTTTTTTCATGTTTTACCTTTTTCAATCCCCACACAAGTAGCTGCATAACTTTGTTGAGACCTCCCTTTAAATCAATACTAAATTGAAGTCTGCTGGAACTGATCTGTGTGCAGCACTCGGATGGTCATGCACTTGATTACACCAAATTCAGTGCTTTTTCGTTACGCCTTGTTTTATGTGTCGTACCTACTTAACTAAGCTAGCTTGTTGCACAATGTTCAGCCTTCGGAGTGAGGGTGTTGTAGTGATTTATGCTTTTTTCATTAATGCTAGCTCAGCCAGCAGAAATTGGGAACAAAAGACAGAATTAAGGAGGTGTATCAGCATTTGCATCACTCTAGTAGGTGTGCAGCATTTTAAAAGCGAAGGCAAGGGAGACTGCTTTGCGTCCTCTAGTTTTATATATCTGACCTCTGTAACACAGAAATTATAACTAAAATATTAAAACTGTAATAATTCCTTGTTTGCTCTGACAGGGAACGAGAGTTATAACTTGTTAGTCTGGTAAGGGTGTCTTGTTGTTCCTTGGCTGTACGCTTGGTTCCCATAACTTGACGGTTCATTCCTTGTCGTGGAGGTTAGAAGCACGGTGGGTTTTTTGGTCCAAATGCTCAGTCTTTATAAAAATGCCACTGCAGAACTGGGGGGTGGTGGGCAGTAAGTCAGGAGAAGAACAAACAGCAGTCAGCTGGGAGTAAAGACAACTCCGAAAGATTTCCTGATGCTGAGCAAAGAGCAGCACTAATGAGCCCCTGTGGGAAATGTAATTTGCCCATAGTGAGTAAAATACTGGATGGGGAAGAAGAGTGATTTTTATGAGCCAGGTATCATTTCAGATTTTTCCTTAACTTACTGACCTTGCTGAGGATGGGGAAATCCTGCATGTTGCTAGTTCAGTTATTTCAAAGCTTGTGATAATGGAAGATAAATTATAGAAGGAGAGTATTCACAGAAGATTGGCAGACAGGCTGGTCTTTAGACAGGTTTTTTAATTATTATTAATCCATTAGGGTTTCTTTTAAGTAATAAGTACAACCAAGGATGTGAACCTGCAGATTACAAATCGCACAGAGGTTCCTCCTGTTAAATTTCAAAAGCCTCCTGGTGAAATGAGACTGGGTTGTGAGGCATAACCATCCTCAGAAAGGTACACAAATTATCATCTGCCCTGGTGAATACTACCTGTGTTATGATTTGAGAGAGCACGCAGCCTGTTTCCTTCTCACACCTCTTCCTGATGGACCGATGCTCTAAAAAGTAAGTGGCCCATAGAGGTAATGAAGAGGGTAAGTAGAAAGATACAAGGTGTTTCTGAAGCAGTGCTTCTGTGCTTTTCAGTCACTGAACATATGTGGGGGTTTGTTCAGACATACTCCAGGCATTCGGGTCATTAGTAGTTAAAAGCCTGTAGAAAAGCTCAGTCTGCAAGGGGAGCACCCGAGACCCTCCCCACCAGTTCTGCAGCGTGAACAGAAAGGCGCACTGGGGGCCAGGGAACCTGAACCGGGGCAAAGTTAGGGGGGAAAGGTGGCAAATGTGAAAGTAACTCAGTGATTTTCATTCTTGTTTTTTGAAGTGTGAGGGTATGGCTACGGTAGAAATAGAAAGATAGGAGGAGAGGAGGGAGAACAGGGGATGCTCAGTATGTGTGGTCGTTAGGTTCACCCACACACCTGCAGTGAGAAGCCCACATGGGCTTCCCCAAGAGGCTTGTGGCTATTAAAGCATGCCTCAGTTGTTGCTCGTATAGCAATAAAGAAGCGGTTTGAATTATTCCCAGGAACCCAGCTGTGCCATTAGTCAGTCTGGTAAAGTTTGTCCAGAGGCAGAAAGCATCTCTAACCTGGCGACCGTAGCAAATGTTCCGTCTGTTTGAAAGATTACTTACAAGAGCCGTCGCATCGCCGAGAAAGGGGGATTCATAGGCAGTGCCTCTCTGACACCTCTGCCCACAGGAAATGTTGTACAACCAGGAGCCCCACAGTCCTGGGTAGTTAAAATGGATTTTCTTTGTGATCTAATGTCATCATTTCCAACACCGTTAGTTTTGCAGCTTCCTCAGACCTCATTCTACAAAGCACTTTTCGTCCTCAGTAGAGTAAGAACATTCTGCACGTAATAAGCCATCAGTTTGTCAAAGAAATCACATTCTAGAATAAACACGGGGATTTCTCTACTAGACAGTAGCTTTTGTATATATGAGTTTATATATTACTTACATATGCACGGATATGTGCTCGTATGCTTCAGAGAGAAGTACAATAAGAAACAGTGCTGGCTTTTTCTTCAAACAAATGAAAAAGTGGTAACTATTGCTGTGTGTCTGAGCTGAAAGCCACTGCTGATTTCCGCAAGCTGGCAACCTTGCCCTGTCTCTGATAAGACATGCATTAAAAGTATTAATGATGATAACAAAGAGAAAAGTGGGATGATTAAAAATGGAATAAAATAGCAGGGGAGGGAGGAGGTCTGGAAAGTGCATCAGAGACTGTTTTCAGAGATACAAAATGGGCAAACCAACCCCTTTTTCACATTTTTAGAAAAACTTCTGTCAGACGAGCCGCCCGATGTGATGCCTGCCCAGTTGCCCACACTGTAAAAGCACATCCCATGGTGGGTGATCACAGCCCACCCAGCAGAAGGGGGTTCTGCAAGGATGGGTTTGCCTTCCTGCGTGAACCTGCAGATAAATAAAAAAGCAATGGGTCTGCGAAGCTCTGCAATGCTTTTGCAATGCGAAAGCACTGGTAAGATGAGGATTTTATTCAGTGTTATCTTTTCTCTGGTAGTAGTAAAGCTGGTTTAAGACACTTCAGCTGTCTGTCACTGAGGGCTGCCCTTCCCATTACAGTGCTTTTTTTTTTCTTTTCTTTTTTTTATTGAACCCTAACTGTAAAAACCAAAATACTTTATTTCAGTGATTGATTTTACACCCTAAGCTGCGCAGTTAGCACAGCTGGTGGAGGGTAAAGGATCAGAATTAGCAAAGCTGGAGAAAATGTAATAGCAAATTGCATGCCAAGAATCCTACTGCCGAGATCCTGATCGTCCCAGTGGTGCTAATCGGGAGGCTGCTGGTGTCGTTAACAGCGCTGCCGTTTCAGGGGCGATCAGGAGCTCCGTTAGATGAGCCCAAGGAAACTAGCCAGTGCTATGCCTCTTCCCCAAGGTCCAACTGCACCTTTGGGATGCCTTTGTAGAGATGTTTGTGACAGGGCAAGGCCTTTGCAATCATTTAAACTTACAGATATATATATGGGTCGCTCTGAGGTGATGTGATGTAACCGGTGAATTGTTCCAAGAGTTCTTAACACCTGTTGAGAAGTAAATTCATGTGAAAATAAGCTGGTTTGTAGTAAATTGTATGAGTGTGCCACAGAGTCCTTTTGGTGACCTCCCGCGGTGCTTTGCATCCTTCTCTGGCAAATAGATTCATTAACTTGTATGGCCTCTGCTGCTTGAGGGTCAGGATGGGTGTCTTTTCACCTCATGCTGAATGCTTCAGGAGTCAAGCATAGTTTACTTGTTGTTGTTGTTGTTGTTGACCCTATACCGTGTTTGGTAATAGTACCTCACAGATTTATGTTTGACTTTAATGGACTTGGACTCAACAGTCCTTACGGGTCCCTTCCAGCTTGGGATATTCCATGATTGTATGATTGATTCTGTGTACTTGAATCTTGGCCAGCACAGTTAAGATATGACTTCCAGAAGGTGAGGGAACCGCTCTGACTGGGGTCTTTGAATTGATGTACCTAGATCTGAGAATCCGTCTGTCTTTTAACAACCAAGTAGTGAATTCAAGGACTATGGCTAAAAAACCTCATCTTTACTCCAACATAGTGACTAAAGCTGGAATTTCCTCTTATGACCCTACACTCATATTACACTCGCATACAAAGCCCTGGGAAATTGAATGGTATTTTAGGTGCCATTTGCCTGGAATTTGTTCCCATATGCATCAGTTGCAAAACTCTTGTGGAAGATAATAGGTACAAAATGAGGTCTTTCTGTTCCTCACCTGCCATTCCCATTCGTCTGTGGATTTTCAGGATGTGTGGAGGGAAGGATGCAGGGAGCGTAACTCCCAGTTAGCACCATCTGGCACAGCTCATGCTTGGGCTTCCCTGTATGTGATCACAGCCATGCAACTGTTCCGTCCCCACATAGATGGGGGCCTGTGCGTGCTGCTGGCACTGCGTGTTCTGAAAGGAGTTTCTGCTTTTGTTTAAAAGAAACAAAACACAAACAAAACCATCACCATTAGAACAGGGAAATGAGGGAGAGAACACAAAAAGCAGAATTCCAGCAGCTCTTTGAAAAAAAGAATTGTTTGTTTAGGGCATGAGGGGTTGTGGAACATGATGTTAAGAACTGAAATACAGCTCCCTGCCCTAGGGAGCTCTCTGTCTTACCTTACTGCCTTTTGTTCTGCTCCAGACAAGCTGGCTGTATTGCACCATCCTGGGAATCATTTCCTTCTGACATGGAAAGTTTCCATTAATACCTTCCTGCTTGCATCTTTGTTTCTGGGCAATTTCCAGAGCATTAAGCCACAGCACATCCACTTATTCTAGGACTCCCCATCTCAGTCATTAGCTTCTTTTGCAAAGCCTTGTCCACTGCATGCTGCAAACCTAATTGTGCTCTGCCTGTTTCCTCCACTTTGAGTGCTGTAGCAGTTACAGCCTCAAAGAGCTCCATCAGATTAACCACAACTGTTCCTAGCTGAAACCACCTTGGTCCCTATTACTCAAGCTGTGCTTTTGCATTTGATCTTTTAAATGCTTTGTAATGCTTACCCCACCTTTGACGTGAAGCTAATTGGAATGTAACTTCCTACAGCACTTCTAGATCTTTTCCTGAAATGACGCCAAAAGCCTTTTTTTTTTTTTTATCTCTGGGGTCTGCACCTGAGTTTAGCTGCAAAATAACAGGCTTCCAGGAGGCAAAGTTTTGCATCAGGATTTTGGTGGTGTAAATGTCTGACTTTGCCTAGCCATCAATTGCTGGCTGCACTGGGAAAAGGGGGAGCCTCCGCTGTGAAGGGCTCGTGCTGCCAGCAGGCAGTCTCTAGCAAAAGTCTGCCAGGCAGCATGGTAAAAGAGCCCCCTGTGTCCTTCTGCTTCCACTGGCCAGTTTCCAGTGCTTCCTTGCTACATCCCATTTCCACACACATAGACACAGGCATTATTAATGATTTCTGGACACTTAGGTGTCAACTTCTCATGCCTTGCACTGTGAGCCTGCGACATGGTTGCACCTGGGTTCGGCAGCCTTTTGCCTTGGCATCAGCACTGCACAGCCTCCTGCAGCAGGACCCCATGGGATGTCTTTTATGAGGGTATCAAGCAACAAAGAACCCCTCTAAAAGGGATGTTGCCCATTTACAAGCGTGTGATACAAGTCCTCTTTCCTGTGAGCTGAGGTACAGGCTTTTGACAAATTCTCTCATGTGCACATAACCCCTCCTTTCCCTTGGTTCTGGTTTTTTCCCCATCTGAATGCAAGAGATTTGACACATCATGTTGGGTGATTTCTGTAGATATCATTTAAATATCGCTTCTCATTTGGAGATGCTGTTGGGAAGAAGGTGAGCTAGGTGCCAGCTTCTTGTGTTGTGCAATAGCTAAAATCAAGCTTAGTAGCTGCAAGCAAGCCTTTGATCCCTTCCTTGCAGAAAAGGTGAACATGTCTAAATCAGCTGGCATTTCCATATGGGAAGGGATACCAGCTTTCCTGGAATGAGGTGGTAGGGGCAGATTGGAGGTCACCACTGTGCTGCAGTCTCCCTGGAGGCTGAGTATTGCAGTTAACTTGGGAAGGGCAAGGTTGGGGAGGGGGGACCTTGCACTGTCTCTGGGGTCTGGGAATGGAGAAGGACCACACTGATGTGGTGCTCGGTTGGAAAATTCTGTGGAAATGACTGGAAGGAGGGAGAACTAGTTGCTCAGCTAAGGGTGAGCTAGGCGAGGAGACGGTAACCTTCAGCTGGTCTGTTCATCGCAGCGCTAACTGGCAGGCCCGCGGGAAGGGCCGTGTTCCCCTCACGCTTCCAGCCTCGGCACTGTAGACACGGGCACTGGGCCGTCATCCCGCGCCTCCGCGGAACCCGCAGCCCCGGCATCCCCTCTCCTGCCTGCAAGATACAGGACCCGAGCATGAGCACGGCTGGTGTTCTGGGTGTTCGGAGGGGGCAGGGCACGCAGGGAAGGAACCGGGGCGCGTATCCTCCGCACAGAGGAGCAGTTCACGCCTGCCCTGCTCGTGCCTCGCAGCTCGTTTCCCCGCAGGGTCCCGCAGGGTCCCGCAGCCCCTGGCTAAGGTGGAGAGCGAGCGCCACCTCGTGCTCAGCGCCAGCCGTGCCGGCCAGGGAGAGCCCAGCGCGGCTGGCACCTTCCGGGGGGACACTGGGCACCAGGAGGCAATAGGGCTGGCTGTGGGGGCTGCGGGGCTGGCTTCAGGGCGGGCTGTCGGGCTGGCTGCAGGGCTGGCTATCGGGCTGGCTACTTGGATGGCTACTTGGATGGCTATTGGGTTGGCTGCAGGGCTGGCTATCAGGCTGGCTATCGGGCTGGCTACTTGGATGGCTAATGGGCTGGCTATCGGGCTGGCTACTTGGATGGCTATTGGGTTGGCTGCAGGGCTGGCTATCAGGCTGGCTATCGGGCTGGCTACTTGGATGGCTAATGGGCTGGCTAATGGGCTGGCTATCGCGCTGGCTACTTGGCTGGCTAATGGGCTGGCTATCGGGCTGGCTACTTGGATGGCTAATGGGCTGGCTAATGGGCTGGCTATCGCGCTGGCTACTTGGCTGGCTAATGGGCTGGCTGCAGGGCTGGCTACTTGGCTGGCTAATGGGCTGGCTATCGGGGTGGCCTGGCTCTTTTCCTCGGTAAGACCGGGAGGGTTTCAGAACTGAGGCAGAGTAGCAGAGCTGATAGGGGATGGGGAGGATGGACTAGAAAGGCGAGGGTGAAAGAATCTGGTAGAGCATCGCCTGTGGCTGTCGCTGTGAATGCCAGAGCAGAGCGGTGGCTCTCGCCGCTGAGAAAGCAGGACTGGGCTGGCAGGAGGAGGCAGAATTGCCGCCTCGATTCAGAATGAAATTTAATTCAAGCCACAGTCGGTGGCTGCGTACATCCAGGATACGGGATCATTCCTGGGCGGTGGAGCGGCAGAAGCACCGCCCGGGTGGCCACCGCGCTGGTAGCGCATCCCCAGGGGCTGGGGGCGCCCCGGGGGCAGCTCCTGGCACAGGGGCGATGTCCCCCGGGAGGGTGGCACTGGTGCCATCCTGCGGTCACCCGGCCCTTTGCAAGAGAGAGGGTGGCTTTGTCCCGCTGTTGTTTTCTCTGCTTCTGCAGGAACTGGTTTTATCTTGGTTTTCTTTTTGTAATAAAGGCGATAGAAGTTGAAGCAGGTATTGCCCACTGCAGCGGGGCGGCAGCTGGCGGGGGGGTAGGGGGTTATGGGTGCCCTGAGGAAACGAAGCGGCTGCTCTCGCAGCCCTACAGCCGCTCTGCAAACTGCAGGGGAAGGCTGCTCTAAAGCACAGGCAAGCCCTGCAGTGGGGGAGGCTGTCACCTTCAGGGTCCCTTGGCCTCCTGGTGTCGAAACCCTGGCAGCCCAGGTTGGGGAAGCTGCGCTGCGGGAGAGGTGAATCGTTCTGATCGCCTAAAAAAATCTCCTCTCACCTGCCTGGAGGGTAGGGCAGAGTCTGAGGTCCTTGAGTGAGGGCTTTGAGTCCTTCCCTGTCCAGCTTTGCAAGTGCCCTGGGCACGTCCTTTTCAGGGGACAAGAAAGCTGCAGATACAGCTGTATTACATATATATATATATATAAAGATATATATATATATATATAATCCTACACACATCAGATGATTGCTGTTTTCCCTCTGTTTCTGCAGACATACCCAGGAAGGTGTGCAGTACATGGAAAGGAAGCTATTAGGAGGTGAAAGAAAATAGTAGTCCCTCTGGGATGTCACCTGGGGGTATTATACCTTGGTAATGCTCTCAATTGGTGTTGAGCTGGCTTGGGACAAACTGTGTGATGAAGTAATCCTAAACAGGATTACTTCCATAGGATTGATGAAGGTACATCCCATTTCTGTCTTTCCAGAAGAAAGTGACACCTTGAATTTAATCACTTCTATTGGGATGCCTCAACCTTGCTCTTATATGAGGATGGCAAGCCTGAGCTTTCACAGACAATGCATTTGGTCATCGCCACTCGAGTGGTGGTACCTTTCCAGTTCTCTGTGGTGACACAGACAAACCCTTTGGGCTTAGGAAAAGATGTGAAGGTGGCTGGGGGCTTATTCATCCTTCCAGGGGAAATAGATGTGTGATGCCACCTTCTGCACAAGGCTGGAGGGACCAGTGCTGCCTTGGGACTCCTGCTAGGTGCTTCTCCACTATCTTCTGTAGGCAGGAATTTCTCCTCCTTCAGGTTGTTCCCGTGCTTCCCTGTCCTTTCCACCAGAAAACTCTTTTCCTAGTACCTGCATCATCCCTGCTGCAGGTCAGGCCTGGTACTACCTACACACCTACGGAAATAGGGTGGTTCCCTACCCTTACAGCAGCCTTCCATGTGCTTGATTTACCCTCTTTCCCCTAACCTCTTTCTTTCTTAGGTTTACCCACCCATGTCATAAAACCTTCATTTAAGATCGGGCCTCTGCCCAGATTTGTTTCTCCTTATCCTATTTGCAAGCAGTCCCTGTATTTCTCGATGCAGGTCAAACCTGAGGCCTCCCTGGCACACACAGTGGGACGACAAGATGGCTCCATCTGCCGTGGGGTGATCTGAGAGCAAAGATCCAAAGGTATTTTTTTTTAACCTGTCCTTAATGACTGATGTCAGGACTTGTATAGGGTGAGGCCATCATATGCAAAGCCATTCCCTGTGCGATTGTCTTAGGAATGAGGAGTGGAGACTGGTGCTTTGTGTACATCTACAGGGAAGGGGTGCTTAGGGGCCTGGGGTAAATCTTCCTTCTTGCCCCATCTTGGACCCAGCTGTGCTTTTCCCCGGGGAGCGGAAGCTGTGTAGCTCTCCTGAGTGTGGAGGAACAGTACAGGGGAAATAAGGTGGTGATTTCTCCTCTGTGGTGACTCCATCATGGACTGGCCTGATCCAGCCCCACCGTTGCAAAGACAAGCTCATATTCCCCAAGGCTTTTCCATCAGGAAACTGGACTTGGCTAAAGCTGAGGCTGGCACAGGGGTACGTCAGATCTTGGATAAACCCTCCTTCTGAAGGAGGGGCTGCCTGGAACCGGGGGTGACTTGGTGTCAGCGCTGTCTTTGCTGTGTGACTAGTGGTGTTGCTCTGGGGGCTTTTGTCATCTAACCAGCCTGCAGGATGTGTGACCTCCTGGAGGAGGTGCCCCCAGCTGAACCCTGAGCCAAGCCAGCCAGGAATCGCTGTAGGATCAGGCTAAGGAGATCTCTGGGATCTCTGACAGCAAAGTGGGACCATATCCCTGAGACCGTGGGATCACACCGCTGAGCAGAGCACACGATGGGGGAGGTGGGGGGCAGCTTTATGGACATCCACAGCCCCCTCTGCAGGAACCCTCTGCTCCCAGGCGACTGAGCCTTGACTTACCCAAACAAAGGGGGGTCAGTACACCGGCAGAATACGTGCAAAGTGAAGCCGTGGCTGGCTCCATCACCAGCCTTTCTTGCTTTCCCATCTGCCAGCCGTAGCTGCTCTGACTCTTGCTGGCTCGTGCTCTTGTCTCCCTTGATTTCAGACTGCCGTGAAAGGCTTGTTGCAGTGCAGCAGCCCCGCAGCGCATGACCGTGCTTGGTGGGGTGGGTGTGAGCCAGCCCCCCTTCGCCATGCTGCAGCCATCGGCTTGTGCACGCGCAGCGGGGAGCACGTTTGGGGCAGTTGTGCTGACCCCCAGCTGCAGCCTGGGGATGGGGAGTGCTATTGCCACACTGGAGCAATACACATGATGGCCTCGGAGGGGGCTTTGTGTGGGGGAAGAGGGTTATGTCTAAGCGGTCTAACCTCCTAAATCCCATCTTGGCTAAGAAGAAGGGGACACATGGGAAGCCCAAGGGAGGAGAGGACATGTGAGCATCGAGGCAGTCCTGCTTGCTGAGGAGTCTGTGCGACTCCCTCCCCTGCAGACCTGGAGAGGGGTCTGGTCCAGGATGAGCATCTGCCTTGTGCCATCTTGGCACAATCGATCTTGATTCTCAATCCCCGTCGTGCCCCAATCTGGGGACCTGGCCCAGTCCAGTCCATGGGGCCCCACACAGCCCCCAGTTACCTGCGTTCCTTCAGAGCTGTCCTTGGCCTCTTGGTCCCTGGAGGAAGCCAGCAGCTTTCCTGCTGCGCTGTAGATTACCTTGGAGTGACTTGCTCCCTTCTGTCTCTCAGTGCCAGTTTTAGGTTTACTGGGGTCTGACTCCCTGCACTTGGCTTCTCATCCCTCACTACCTGCTTTGCAAAGAACCTTGGACTCGTTCAAGAGCAAAACTGCCCCGTGGCTGGATATCTGCCCCTGCAGGGTTGCGTGGAAGAGATCAGGGTGGTATGGGTGTCCCTTCCCCCAGCAGTGAATCCAGTCACTGCATAGCCCCTGACTTACGGTGGGGGCAAATGAGGTCAAAATGTGTCCTGTGACCTCGCAGCGCTTGATGGACGTGGGAGCAAGTGGGTCTCCGACACCTTGGTACTTGCGCTGATCTACTGGGAAAGAGGGAGGGGAAAAAATCCAGCTTCTTTTAAGGATCTCTGTGCCTCTAGAGCCCTCCTGATGAAGCTGAGCCCTCCTGCACCTTGCAGTCTCTTGCCCTGTGAGCTTCTGCAGTTACACGGTACCTGGCCTTGCTGGAGCAACGCTCAGGATCAGGTCCACAGGAGGAATGGGTTGCTGCACCGCTTGATGTAGCCGTATGGGCATCGCGTGCTTCCTCACTCCTGCCTCTTGCCAGGGTTGGAGGCATGACCCGTTTGCAACCACTTGGTTGTGCGACGCCTCTGCTGCAAAACAGCCTCGAGAGCGGGGGCAGCTACCTTCCTCAACACCGCTGCTGTCCTCCGAGGCCCGCGTCCTCTGCTTCTTCCCTTTCCTTGTAATGCTTCCCCCAGGAGCCCTACCTAAAAGCGCCTGCTTTTCACAGGCGAGCATGAAATCAAGTAATCCCACAAAGTACAGTAAGGCTTTTCTTTTCCCCCTCTCCTAAACAAGGAAAGTGTTCTGCTACTGACATCTCCGTTGCAGACAAGGTCGTTGTCCCACGTCAAGCACTGCAGGGATGGAGGATGGAGATGTCTGTGGACTTGGTTCCTTGGACAGACGCAATGCTGATAAAAGTGGAGCAGAGATGAAGAGGGGAGGGGGTGCAGAGAGTTGTGTGTATGCGGCTGAATCCAGCTATAGGGCTTTTTGCAGCCAAATAATTAAATCTTCCCTTGCCCAAGCACAGCTCTCAGAAGGCTCAGACTTGGGGCTCGGCATGTCTTTAGGAAGCTGAAAACACGAGTCTTACAACAGAGATTTATTGAGGTCTAAAACCTAACCTAAGAACCGACGTGGGCGACTGCAGTCTTGCTGGAGACTGCAAAAGGGGGGGCGTCCCACCTTGCGGGCTGCAGTGCTGGGGCCAGGAGTGGCACTGGGGTGGCTGCGGTACCGCACCCCCTCGCCCTGCTGGACCCATCCGGCTTTTGGAAAAAAGGAGGCTCGTAATTTAGTTCGGAGAAGAGTTGAGTCGCCGAGGGGCTCTGAGGGGGGGCGGGCGGGCAGGACAGGACCGTGGACCCGTGTTGCGGCTCCGCAGCGCAGCAGGGGCTGCATGGCCGAGGCCCCGCGCAGGGCAGGAGCGGTGCAGGGATATGGGAGCGGGGCTGCAGGGGGGCAACGGCCAAAATAATGAAAGAAAAAACTAAAAAAAAAAAAAAAAAAAAAAAGCAAGTGAAAAAAATAAAGCTAAAAGCACCCCCCCTCCCATAAAACTTCCGAAGGGGTGGGTTTTTTGGGGAGCTCCTGTCGAAGCGCTGGGACGGAGGGGTGTCCCTTGCGCTGGAGGGGGGTCCCCCGCTCTGCAGCGAGGGGCCGCTTGCCCCCCGCCCCCGCCCCGCCGCCGGAGCGCGCGCTGCCCGCGCCCCCCAGCCCTGCCCGCATTGTCCTGCCGCTCCCCCGGCCCTTTGTGGGGCGGGAGCCCCCGCAGCCCTGGCGGGGCCGGAGCAGGGCCGCCCTCCCGCCTCCCCCCCTGCCCCCGGTAATGCGAGGAGACAGCTGCCCGGCCGGGCTGCCGGCATTGTTACTCCTATTTGTCAAAAGGCCGAGGATGCTCCATAGATCGCTCCGTGGCTGTTGTTAAGTGTAATTAGAGGGTTTATGTCCCCAATTTCCATGAAAATGAAGCTGTGAGGCTCCTCTCTTGGCATTCACCGCGTGCCTTAATTGTATGGACATTAAATCAAGGTCCGCTGTGAACACGCAGAGAGGGGCTCGGGCTGTCCCCGCTCGGAACGGGGCAGGCGGCGAGCGGGGCTTGCGGGAGAGAGGGGGGGAGAGAGAAAGAGAGAGAGAGGCTGTCAGTGCAGGGTCCACCCCGCCGGGATCGCCGTGGCCCCCCTTCCCCGACCCCCCCCCCCCCTTCGCCCCGCCGCCCGGGGCCCCCCTCCGCCGGGGCGGCCGCGGAGGCGCGGCGGGGCCGGAGGCGGCGGAGGGGGGGGTGGGGGGGGGTGGGGTGTGCGGGGGGAGGTGGGGGGGTGGGGGGGTTGCTTGCGGCTGGGTGCCGCTGCCGTCGCCCCCCTCCTCGCCCTGCCAGGGTCAGCAACACCCCCCAGGCTCCGCCAGCCGCCCCGCTGCATCGCACCCGGGCAGATGCTGAGCGCTGGGCGCGGAACGGCCCCGGGGGCAGAGCGACCCCCCGAGCCGGCCCTACCAGCGATAAAAATGCGGCTGAGAATAATAATATTAATAGTAAATAAATAACTAATAACGATAATCAAGATAATAATCGTAAAGGTAGTAATAAAAGCCGATAGCGCCGAGGACAGCTCGCAACAAACCTCCGCTGCCGCTGCCGGTCCCGGCGCGGAGGCAGGAGCCGCCGCAAAGCGCCCGCAGATGCTTCGCAGCCCCCCGGCTCCGGGCTGCGGGAGCGGGTCCCCCCGCCGGGCCGCCGCCGTCCGAGCCCCGGGCAGCCGGCGGGGGGCTGCGGGGGGCGCAGGGACCCCGCTCCCTCCCCGGAGCAAAAGGAAAATCCCGCTCGGGTGTTTCTCCTTGCTCGCAAGGCAAAGGAGCCGGTTTCTCTCCTCCTGAAGGGAAACCGGCGGAGGTTAAACACGCGTTTCTCAGCTTTCCGCTCCGCCGCGGTTCGGCACAATAATCGCTCCACTTAAAAAAAAAAAAAAATAATAAAATATATATATATGCAAAAATAAAATATTGGGAGGGATTGAAATGGGGTAAAGCAATTCAACCGGTTTCGCTGATCGCCGTCGGACTTAGAGGCGCCTTATGAATTTAGGACGATTTCTCTCTCTAGATACCGCGTCTGAAAAATCCTCACCCCCTCCCCTTCCTCCCCTTCCTTTTTGTCCAAAAAAGAAAAAAGAAAAAAGAAAAAAAAAAAAAGCATCACAAGCCCATTAAGGTCGCTTGCACAAGGGGAGAAAAAAATCCTGATGCTCTTCCAAGTTAGCAATAGAGCTGGGTCGCTCTCCCACCATTGTCGCCCAAACCCCGTAATTACAGCTCGGCAAGCCTAGCTCTTAGCAGATTTACCCACTCCAGTGGAAGCAGCGCTCGGCTCCGGCGGCACAAACTCTGCTGCCTCGCTCAGATCCAGTGCAAACGCCCTCCCGTGGCTCAGGACGCTTGTTTTTGTGTAGGCAAGCTGGAGATGAATAAGAAAGGCGCCTAGTCTCTCATTATCTTTGAATTTCAGACTTTTTTTTCCTCTCTTTTTTTTTTTTTCCTTTTCTTTTTTTTTTTTTTTTTTTTCCTTCTCTCTCCTCCTGCCCTGGAACAATGCAGAAGGACCTCATCAGAGTGAAAACCAGGCTCCCGCTAGGCTTTAAAAGCAAGATGAACTTGGTGCACCACCCATCTTTCTCTTCTCTTCTCCAAAGCTCTTTAAAGGGGTTATGAGGCGTCTCTCTCAATTTATCCCTTTTCTCTTGATCTTCCTAGCAGAGGGGTTTGGGGTCTAGTCCTGGCTGTTTCAGCTGATCTCATCCAGTCTAAGGGATTAGAGCTTCTTCTCCGCATCCCGGCTCTCAGCACATCTGCTGATTGGGTTCAGCACAAGAGGATTACATTGGGACCCAATGACGTCACCGCTAGGACATAAGTTCTCCTCCATTAACCAAATCCTCATCAGCAAGATGTCCTTGAAACTGGAGGAGTAACATTCAGGACTCCATCGCCAGCCCGTCCCCACCTTCCTCCCGGGCGGGCTGCTGGGGCTTTCGGAAAAAATATTGTTTAAGCTTTGAGCACTTGCAGCTGCATCAATAATGTACCACTGCAGGCTGGAGGATCGAGGCGTTATAGGAGAGCGCGTACCCTATAAATAGGGTTCTGCACCTAAACTGTTAATCAGAGGAGCTTTATATATTCTGTTGCTTTTTCTTTTTTTTTTTTTCTCTCTTTTTTTTTTTTTTTTTTGGTTGGGAAGGGAGGGGGTGGAGGGGCAGAGGGGGAGGGGAAAAGCTGCATCCTACAGTTATATTTCCAAGCTCAAAAAGACATCAGCGATAATTTTCTTTAAAGCTGACATGGATGTAATTTTAAAATATGTTTTCTTTTTTTTTTAAGGAATGTGTAGGATTTCACCCCCGTTCTCTCCAAGAAGAGACAATGTGTCCTGAGTTATATAAAGTAAGAGGTTCCCTTTAAATATACAATATGAATTTTATATTTTGGGGTTTAATGCTAGATTTTTCTTAATATTACATGAGCACAGACTCACAGGAGCAAGGACCTGAAAGGAGATGGCTTTGACTTCAAAGTGACAAATCAAAAGAGTATTTTTTTTTTCTCTACGTTAAGACTTCCACCTGGAAAATGCTGAAAGCACCTATAGATCTGCTACCCTCAACCTGCTCTAACCTATGCCGTGGCATCCAGGCAGCTCTCCTCACCGTGCCATCCCTCTCGGGCATCCTGCGCTTGCAGTTTAGCTGATGTCTCACTACATCCTTCCACCACATCCATTTTGCGAGCTGGAGAGCAGTCAGACATGGGTTTGCTGTGGCTCTTGTCCATTAAACTTACAGATCTCATCACAGGGTGGCTGTTACAATGGAAATGGGCACTGCGATTTGTTTATTTATCTAGGGTCGCCGAATTTCATCTCTGGGGAGAGAAAATGTGTTTAGCAACAAGCAGGCTATGTCCAGCTAGGAGAGGTCTTGCTTAGAAGCCTTACGTGCATTTAATTTTTCGGTAAGCAAGCCGCTTCTTCACTGCTAATTATCCAACCCTCTCCCTCCAAATGCTCCCCCCCCCA
The DNA here is from genome assembly GCF_015220075.1 of Falco rusticolus. Classification (NCBI taxonomy): domain Eukaryota; kingdom Metazoa; phylum Chordata; class Aves; order Falconiformes; family Falconidae; genus Falco; species Falco rusticolus. Next base: position 23,752,437 of record NC_051196.1, read on the forward strand.
AAAAAAAAAAAAGAAAAAAAAAAGGAGCATGTGCTCACACACTCACATTGGTTTTTGTGATGGGAGGTGTAGGTCAGTGGGTTTCTACACATCCTTATTCCCCATCTAGAGTAACTTTTATGGCCAGCAGTGCTATGCGTATTTGTTAGAACAGCTTTCAGGCAAGGATTTATTTGCCTGTGTGTATTTCCAAGCACTGTGGTATTTTCCTTCTTCTTAGGAATGGGGTAAGGCGGGGGGAGGCAGGATACAATTGTTTTGATGGAAGGCATCTTGCTACAGCTCTGGAAGTCTCTCCCTGCCCCAGCAGCATGAGCATTTCCAGGACAGCTGGGTAATTGCTGGAAGAGAGATCTAGTCCCTTCCACACTATATCAAAACAATTGTTTTGAGGACAGCGTCTCCCCTTCTGAGAGCCGTGCCACGCCAGACCAGGCTCCGAGGGGGAAGCTGCCTCCAAATAGCATCTCGTAAAAAGCTGGTGGGCCATGTTTGGCTACCGATGAATGAGCAAAATTACTCTGCAGAGAGGTGAAATATCACCTTCCGCGCTCAAAAGCCATATTTAAGAGGCAGCCACAGTGCTGCAAGCCTCTGTCCCTATTTGTGTGCATTTTTATCTTCCTCTTTTATAACGCTGCAGTTCATGACATAAGCACCAAACCAGGGACAGTCAAGTATTTGACATTACGCAGTGAAGGGAATTTTCCCTTCACTTTTCGTCTTCTGAAACTTAAAAAAAAATAAATATCTGCTTATTTAGAGCCTGTTCCATATTGACCTATTTACTCCAACAGACCAAGGCTCTCAATCTTTTATCGATTTAAAAGAAAACAACCTAAACAAATTAACAGGGAGGAAACCGCTCTTCTTATCCCCAGGGCTGACCGCCTGCACGCCCCCCCCCCCGCCCCGCCCCGGGTCAGGCTCAGCCTGGCCTCCGCACCCAGCCCCGGGGCTGCGGCCTGCCAGGCCTGCGCTGGGCCGGGGGAAGCTCCGGGGGCCCCGGGCTGTGCATGGCAGCCTCCCCCCGACCCCGACACGGCCTCAGCCCCGGACTGGACCGGTCTTACCCCCGGCCTTAACCCTGGCCCGGGCCGGCCTTACCCCCGGCCTTGGCCCCGGCCTCTCCCCGGCCCGGCCCGGCCCCAGCCCGGCCTTACCCCCGACCTTAGCCCCGGGCCTGGCCTTACCCCCGGCCTCTCCCCGGCCTTACCCCCGGCCTTGCCCCCGGCCCAGCCCGGCCTTACCCCTGGCCTCTCCCCGGCCTCCCCCCGGCCCGGCCCGGCCCCGGCTTCGCTGTCCATGGTATTGAAGGAGCGGGACGGCGGCAGCGCGGCGCGGGGGCGCCCGGCTTGGGGCGGGGGCGCGGCGGCCGTGCCTCCCCATGGAGCCGGGCAGGCGGGGGGGGGGCCCTTCGTGCCCCCCTCCAGACGGGCCTGCGCTCAGCTGAGGGGCCCTGCGGGGCAGGCCGGTCTGTCTGTGCGGGCACAGCGCGCTCCCTCACCCGCCTCCCCCCCAGCGCTCCGCGAGGACCCATGGGGTTCAGTTTATGCCCCCCCGCAGCGAAGCGGGGACGGGGTATTTTAACCCCCTGTCGGAGCCAAGCCCCGTGCCCGTGCTGAGCCGTGTCACCCGGCGGTGGGGCAGCGCTGCTCGGCGGGCTGGCGGCGGGGGCTTTATTTCTCCTTTAAAACAAACCCCACCAACAGCTCAGCCCCTCGAAAGTTTGCCATTAAATACCTTCCCCCCCCCCCCCCCCCCAGCTTCCCCCTCAGTTCCAGGCTTTAAAGGCAGGCTGGGCTTTGGCTGCTATTTTATTAACATTTCCAGTGAGACATTTTGTCTTAAGCATGGCCCTTCCTTAATCTCTAATGCAGCATTTCTACATCCCAGAAGAAAATAGTCAGATGATTTGCAAAGGGCCATTTTTTTCCCCTCTCTTTTTCATTTCTTTCTTCTTCTCCCCCTCTTTCGCTCTCTGCCTTTTTAAACCTACCACCTACTGTTCCCCGAACAAAGAAATCCCAGAGACAAGCAACATGCCTCCACTTTCCTTCCATTTCCAAACCCCGACTCCGCCATGCGTAGATGACCACATTAGAAAAATACACAAGATTGAACCTGAAATCAACTGCGGCAAAACAAACCCTAGAAAAACGTACGCTTAGCCCCGTCCCGGCCAACGTGACACACACGTACACACACACACGCATACACACACACACACTGCGGAGCGCTCACAAAACACCCGAAAAATTTCATCACCCTCCTCATTTCTGCTGAATAAGTCAATAACAAAACAGCCTTTGTCTGTTTGTTTGCCACCAGGATGCGGCCCAGGTACCGGAGCGGCTCTCAGCAGCCGCTGCCCCGTCGCCATCCCGAGCATCGCCTCGGAGCTGACCCGCAGGCTGGAGGAGAAAGCAAAATCTCTGTAAAATGAAGCTCCGATCTCTTTCCAACCTCAGATAAAGGTTCTGCAGATTCTAGGCCTCTGGTTTCTGCCCCAGAAATCTTGCTGCGTAGGAAAGAGATTAACAGAATTTGGTCCCTGCTATAATTTCAGGCATTCTTCTACATTTTTTTTTCTTTTTCTTAGAAAGCAATTCATTTTCTTAGAAAGTAATTACACTTACAAGAGGTTTGGGAATCAGATTTTTCTATCAAGTCTCCTCTCCCTCTTTTTCTCTCTCTGTCTCCTTTTGGTCTTCATGGCTGCTGCAGGGCTCTTCCCCCCCCCCCCCCCCCCCCGATCTGTAATAAAAAAAAAATAAATACCCCCCGTCCCTCCCCTCTTCCCCTAGAAATATACAATTTGCTGATTTGCAAAGCCTCTTCCTATGTGGAGGGAAGCTGCTTGCTCTCCCCACGACTCGCTTTCCTGGCCTCCCAGCTCCTTGAGAAAGGAGGAGGGCCTTGTGCATTACAATTCCATTCAATCTCATTCATTCTTGCCTCTTTCTAACGGTCTTTGGACAGCAAATCCACACCAACGGGGGGTCCGAGCCCCCTCCTCATGGCCCCCCCTAGCCTTAAACACACACAATAGCCGTCAGCTAACAGCACAGCAGCAACTTTGAAACATTCAAGCTTCTGAAGTGAAGAATGCCCGCAGCTCCCCAACCCCCACCCCCTCCACTTGTTCCTGGGCTTGACATTTAAAAAACATATAATGATCTTAATTTTAAAAAGGGGAAGTAAAAAAAAAAACCCACCAATTCCTCACTTGGGTCACACATGGTTTCACAGGGCAGAATTCTGGTGTCAAGAATTTCCTCTGCAGGAGAGGATTGCTCCATCACATAGCTAATTACCTGCTTCCCCTCTCAGTGCTCCACGCTGGAGAAAGTTTTTTTTTTTTCTTCCCCCCTTTCCCTAGAGATGTTTATTTGGTTGTATCAATCACCAGGATGGTTTCCAACCTAATTTTTCCCAGTCACCTCGTGAAGGCACGGCCTAAGACCGGGAGCTGCTGAGCTTGGGGAGGGCTCCTGGTTATTGTGTGCCTGTGGTGCAGTATGGACACTGCGTTTGTGCTAGCGGGGCTGGGAGTGGGGACCGGCATCTCCAACATGGGCAGAGCGGGGGCTGCCCTGGGGGTCACCCCATCTGGGCACAAGGGGGGGACACAGCCCCTCCCTGGCTGAGGTGGGACAACTGGGATGAGGGGTGCATCCCAGCAGGGATGGGGAACCCTCTCCCCATCTCTGCATGGAGCGAGGTGTCTCCTACCTTTTGGGTGGGATGTGAGCAACGTGCCACTGTGTCCCCCCAGAAGTGCTGCCCCTGGCCACAGCTCACTGCCTGCTCCCTGCCAGCTTGGGCTGGGGAACTCAGCCCCACTGCCTCAGCCCCATCTCCAGCCTCCACTGGCTGCTGCTGCCTTGGGCAGGCTTTTCACCATTTCCCCACACTATCACCACCTTTTGCTTTGAAGCTTATGTATTTTCTCCTCTTTCCATTTCCTAAGTGAAGAAGGTTGCTTGGAGCACCTCTAACCCACTGCTCACCCCCTCCTTCCCCAGGGAGCACCCCTGATTCCAGAAGTGCTCCCCCAAGCCCCAGGACATTGTCCCAGGGTGGGTTTTGTCTGAGAATGGGGAGGAAAGAGGTCCCTGTGTGTAAGCCCCCACTGCCGCTCTCTCTGAAATCGGGATGTCTTTGGTTAAGGTCTTGGCTCAGGGCTTCAGCGGTGGTGGCGGGGGTCCCTGCCCTCAGCACCCCTGGCTCCCCTGGCTCTCCAGGCACTGCTGACTCCCCTGACCAAGGCTGGAGCCACTGTCCCCTGCCTGTGGAGGGGGAGAGGCCCAGGGATGCTCCTGTCCCTCAGGGGTCAGCCCGGCTCTGCTGGCACCCCCCGGAGATTGAGGCTCCCCAGCCAGGAGGAGCAGGGATCGGGGCAGTGCAGGCACCTCCTGGTTTGGTTTGGCTTCCTGGAAGGGGAAGAGGAAAGGGCTGAGGAAGGGAAAAGGGAAGAGGAAGGGGAAGGAGTGCACAGCGGGGTCAGGGCTCTGCTGTCTCCACTCGCTCCTGCACTGGGATTTTGTGGTGGCTGCAAGCGTGAGCATGAGGGGGAGGCCAAGTCTTTGCTGTACATATTTGAGGGAAAAGTCCAGTCCTAGAGGCAGCTTGTGGCTACTGCAATTCTTTTAATACAATTAAAAATCAATGACACTCTGTGCACGCACACAAATAAACATCACCCCTCTGCATCCCTGCTTCCCTGCCCACCCCCTCTTGAGGCCAGTGGGGAAAGCATCTTCTCCAGAGCCTGTTCATTACTGCTCTACTTAGGTGGGGAATTGCTTAACCGGTCTTTCTCCAGTAAATCATATTAACTCCAAGCACAGCTATTTATAAAATGTTCCACAGCCCAAGAGTACGGCATCCAGATCACTCGAAGAAAATTAGGCGATTAGGCGTGCATAATCCAAGCCCAGTGCGTCTATGTACAAAGCCTCGCCAGCCAGCCTGCCTTCAGCTATTCACTGACATTAAAGAAATCACCGTTTTTATTGGAAGCCCAGCCCGGGCCTGAGTCCCAGCCAGGGACAGGGAAATAACCTTTTGCAGGGCAGAGCATTCCTGGGTGGCTTCTGATGGCTGGGAAATGAAGCCCAACTTGGGAAAGTCTCCCCCCCCAGGCCTTCTCCTTTCCTTCCTGCAGAAGAGCCCCTCCAGACATAAAATGCAGCTCTCCAGGCTGGGTTTCTCCCCCCCTCCTCCTTTTGCGACCCATTAAACGTCTTCTATACATTTCCTCTTCATCTTGTCAAGGCCAGTTGCTCTATGACTGCTGGTTTCCCAGGCAAATCACACCAATTTCTGAGTTGATGTTGAAGGTCCACATTGGCTCAGCGGGGGTCCCAGTGAAGCACTCATCCATGGAGCCGGAGGTCAGGCTCTGCCCTGCTTTGCCAGCTGAATTATTATTATTTTTTTTTAAAGTCGTGTTGCTCTTTGAACATTTACAGATCTGTTAGTGATGGGGAAAACAACAATAACCAAAGGAAGGGCGTCCTTGCTGCAGACGTGCTTCTGAGCTGTTCTGATAGCGAGGATGCTGAGCAGGATGCGGCTCCTCCATCTTTATTTCAGCCTAAACCCTTAAAGCAAGAGGTTCTTAGGAGGAGACCGACGGCGTGCACATGTGCACCGCCCCCACATCTACCCCAGCTGAGAGCCTTGCCCGGAGCACTGGGCAGCTGCAGGCGCCCGCTGCACGGCCGTGCCCCTCAGGGTCTGTCCACGCGCATCCAAGGTTGCATTCCCATTTTAACAACATAATTTGCTGAAGGGTATTTGGATGCCTCATCTGTGCCTTGGCCCAGGAGCGCAGGCACACGTACGGCCGTGGGCAGCGTGTGCTGCCGTGCAGGCGGGCGCGGATGCCATGTGTGCGCAGGCAGGAGCGCGGGTACTGCCCCACATGCCCCAGCCCTGCATGGTCAGCGTTGTGCTGCTGCAGAGGTGAAAAATAAACTAAACCCGGCTGCTACTTTTGCACTCTTATGCTCTTTTTCCTTTTCTCCCTTCCCCTTTGCCAGCTTTAACATTTTTAATTAAATTACAAGCCTCAATAATGTTTTCCTAACTACAGTTCCGCGCTTCCTTGTGGAGTAGCGTGCGGAAAGGTATAATTTTGCAAACAGTTTCTTTAAGAGCTGGGCCTGAAGTACCATCAGCAATGTGTGTGAATAGAAAAAGAAACACCTCCACAAAAGAAGGGATTGTTAATGGAGGACAATCCAAAGGGGGCCCACTAAGGCCTGTCCTTTACAATAACGATGGAGGGCGATGATTTGAATGCAGGGGGCCCTACTTTCAAATCTGGACAAAAACAAAATGGTAATAAGGGTTGAATCCCTCACTGGTCAAAGCAGTGGGCAGCAACTGGTCTCTTTAACTCCCCCCACCCCCTCCTTCCCCCAAATCAGACCCCAAACAAGAGGAGCTCTCCTCCTCTTTAACTTTATTTCCTTGATTAGCTCTAAAAAAATAATCGCCTGGGTGGACTTAGGGGAAATTTTTTAGGGCTGTTTGAAAGGAGAGGGCTCCTCTTCTGCAGGTGGTGAGGGGACGTGCCTCGCGGCGGGCAGGTAAGCACCAAGGGGCTTCTCTTTCTTACCACACTTGGAGGCTTCCGAAGGCTGCCCGGGATTTACGAGGCAGAAGCCGGGATGCGGCTCGGTAGGGCCCTTCCCATCAGCGCAGGCTGCACATACGGATGCTCCGCAGAGATGCTCTTGCCTCCCTGGCTGCCCTGCCTCCAGATGTTGCATCATTTTGCGGGGTCAGTTCATTTTATAACACTGCTTGTAGCTTCCTCGTCTTGGAGCCAATTAAACCCTCGCATTCAAGGGGGGGCGGGGGGGATGTGGGGGGAATTAATAATTACAGCGCTATGTTTAAATACCGCTCGCCACTTATTTAATGGGGTTTCTGCAAAATATTGGTAAATGGCTCTGGAAAACCGGGTGCAGGCTCTGCCTGCATCGAGGGCTGCGGGAGGGGGCTCTGGCTGTGAATGGGCCCTGGATGCCGGGCAGAGGGTGTGAGGGCTGTCCCCCTCTCTGGGGACATCTCTGGCTGGTGTTGACTCCCCCCCCCATCCAAGGACACCCCATAATTACCCACCCACCCCACCCCCCATCCCTCTGGTTTTGCTTTCCCTTGATACCCCCCCCCCCCCCAAGTCCAGCCATGGATGTTTATTCCAGCTGGGGGGTACAGAATGGGGGTGCTCAGACCTCCCCCCGTACCTTGGCACAGCCCCTGATCCGCCTGGCCCCGTACCCCTGCCCCACTCCCCACCACCTGCTTGGGCAGCCCCATGGCTGCACGTGGATCTGCCTCGGGGAAGGCAAAACGGGAGCAAATGCCCCCACGGCACGGGTGGGCTCAGCTGCAGCCCATCTCCCACGCGTACTATGCTGCCCACTTGTCAGGGAAAGCTTTATAGCTCCGTTTGCGTGGCTATACTGAATGCACAGGGGTTTATTTATGTATCTCTCTCTCTCTAATGCATATATAATTGGGGCGGCACATATATTTATACGGCCAGGCTGCATGTGTGTTTACGCACCATGTGTGCTTGTAACGCCCTGCATGCTCCAAATCTTTCCAGCTGTGTTTGTACAACTTGCATGGCTTATTTACTGCGTGCAATATATATCTAGTTTATGGAGATATTTTGCAGAATATATCTTTAAATTCCTGTAGCTCCCGTGGGTACCGAGCCGGTATGTCTGTGCTGCTGTCCATCTGTCCGTACAGGCGGGGACACCTCTCGTGTTGGAGGTCTCTGCAGCCGCGTCTTCCCGATTCATGTGTAATTTTGGTGTTGTAGCCCTCAGTTTCCCCTCGGAAGTTGAGCAGTGGCATTAGCATGGTCATTCCTCCACCTTGGAGCAGTGACTGAGCAGGGGACAGCCGGGGCTGAGCCCAAGCCAGGCTGCTGCTCTGCAGTGGGGGCATCCTTGCACCCCCTCCCCTCCAACCCTGCACCCCTTCCAGGAGGTGACTTCAGTACTCAGCTCTGTGTTCGGGAGAGCAACATGGCATTAGGTAGTGCCACCACATAGGCTGTGGGAAGTCCTTTTTCCTAGAAAAAAACATACAGAAAAAAAAAATTCCCCCTGTTAGGGAATAGATTTACCTCAAGCCATCCCTAGGAATATGCTTCTGGCTGTGGGGGCTTTGGAGAGATTGTTTTACTCTAAGGAATGGGGCGGGGGTGGGAAGTATTGCCATCGTGGGTTTCCCACCTTCCCTCACCAAATCAGCCCATCTCTCTAATGAGGGTCCCAGTAATGGGGAAAGGCACCTTCCTGCTCCTGATGCTCCACTCGCCAAGCAACTGCTGAGGGGACAAACACACATTTGTGTTTTGCTGGGCATCACTGCCGTCCCCTTTTCCTCTTCCTTTATTTACCAGGAGTGCTTTAAGAAGGAAAAAAGATCTCCCACCCACCTCAAGTTTCACCTCTCCTTAAATATTTGCCCTAAAAATATTAGTCTTTAATGGAGGCAGGAGCCTGTTTGATTAAAGAGAGCTTTCCAAACAAATTCAGCAGCCTGTCAACAGCCCGGCAGCATTTGCCCCGAGGTACCCGGCGCCACTGCAAGCCGCTGCTGCAGTCCCTGAGCTGCAGCATCCTGCGCCGGGGCTTGCACGGGGAGAAATCAAGTGCAAATAGCTGCAAATACCACTCTGCCAGACAGCTCTGCCTTTGATTCCTCTGTGACAAGCATGACAATCCACTGAAATGAAGGCACCTCAGAGTTCATTATGAGAGAGTAAAACTACTGTATCTTTGCTGCTGCAGCATCAGATCTGTATTTTCTCCAGCAGAGTTGTTTTTTTTTTTTTTTTGGGGGGGGGGGGGGCAGGGTGTGGGTGGGTGGTACATGGGTTTAGTGTGCATTGACCTGACGCTTTGGTGCTACCTCCAACCATCAGTTCCATCTATTTGGGATTCTGGGTAGAGGTTTCAGTCTCGGGGGTTGGTTGTGCTCTTTGATGCAGTAGTTTCTAGAGGGAAGAGTGTGTTTGTAAACACCACCTCTGCTGCTGAAGGGCTGGCTGGGGTAACGCCGGGTGAGGCACGGTTACGGCGCTGTGTCAGTCCTGCGCTCCCCACCAAAGGCGCTGATAATCTCAGTTTAATGCCGAGTTTTCAGGTGGAGGAATAACGCCAAATAATTCTTTGTGCGGGGAGAATTCGTATAATGAATAAATGCAAGCTCAAATATTCCTCGTTCAGACAAAACAAGAACATATTTAACAATGCCTAGTTAAAAATAAAGGAGAAATCTATTAATGTAATAACTAAATTGCTATTATAGGCATCAAAGCACCCTGATGCTTTGAGGTAACTTTACTTCCATCAGTCTTTTTAAAGAGCACAACATTAAAAAAAAAACAAACAGCAAACCCTTACCATCGTGCCTCACTGAAACCCTGCCATTTTACTCATTAATTTTGTAATTAATCAGTTAAGAAGTTCTGACTTATTGGATTAAAGGGACAGGGAAATGCAATTCCGCCCAGCCTAATTTCAATACACGATTGTGAAATTGCTCTTTTGAGCCTCCTGCCTCGGCTCCCTGCCTGCCCCGAGGTGTGGGGCCAGGGGGACCCTCCGGCTACAGCCCCCCCAGCCCCGGGGACCTCCCGCAGAGGGCAGGCGCTTCCTCGGCCCTTTGCAGCAGCAGGGGCGGGGGGGGGGGGGGAGGCACAGGGGGTCTCCTTCCCCCGGGGGTCCCCTCGTCCCCTCCCCAGGCTGCGAGCAGCCCTCCCGGGAGAGAGCCACTGCCTGCCACCGCTGGCCCAGGACATGGCCTGGCTCCCAAAATCCTGGCAGAGAGGCACTCCCCCCTTCCCTGGCTACCTGGAAGCCATCCCTGCCTGTCCCTGCCTATTCCTGCCTGCCCTGCCTGCTCCTGCCCTGCCTGTCCCTGCCTATTCCTGCCCTGCCTGTCCCTGCCTATTCCTGCTCTGCCTGTCCCTGCCAATTCCTGCTCTGCCTGTCCCTGCCCTGCCTGTCCCTGCCTATTCCTGCTCTGGCTGTCCCTGCCCTGCCTGCCCCTACCCTGCCTACTCCTGCCTGCCCTGCGTGCTCCTGCCCTGCCTGTCCTTCCCTGCCTTTGCTCTACATACGCCTGCCCTGCCTATTCCTGCCCTGCCTGCCCCTGCTCTGCTCTGCTCATCCCTGCCCTGCCCTTGCTCGGCCTGTCCCTGTCCTGCCTGTTAGTGTCCTTGTCCTGCCTGTCCCTGCCCTGGTTGTCCCTACGCCTGCCCTGCCTGCCCTGCCCACCCTGCCCGCCCTGCCCGCCCCTGTCCCCTTGCCAGCCTGCACATCCCCCCTCCTGCTGGTGGCCTCTGCCCTGTCCCGGGCGGTGGGGACAGCTCCAGGGGGATTTGGAGGGAGGGTGGCTGCAGTTTGGGGTGGACAAACTGCAGAGCCCACCCGGCCGTCGGGCGTTTGGGGAGGGGGCAGACGTGCAAGGGAATCCGGCCTCTCCCCATCGCCTGTAAAAACACACTCGGGCATTTGCATCCCAGAGGTTTTTTCCTCTGAGCGAGCATCGAGTGGCAACGAGCTGGCGTGTCCCCAGAGTGCCACCCCGGGTGTCACGGCCAGCGGCCCGGTGACCTGCTCCGAGCTCTCTCCTCCAAAGGCTCCGCGTTTGCCCTCGCTGGGCGACGCGCTGGCGCAGCGGGCAGCACCGCGCAGGCAGCGCTGCAGCATCACCGTGGCCATTCCCCGCCACCGCTTGCGCAGCAGACCCAGCGCTCTGCAGAAGGCAGGGAGCAAGTGAAACAGCCAGAGATTCATTTTTTATTTTACCATATACACTTTGCAATTAGACACGTCCGGTGGCTTATTTCTCTACCTCTGCCTTTGATCTTTTGAAAACTAGGCAGCTTTATAAATACCATTCCTCTGTTTTCAGCCATTTTGCATCCCTTGCACAATTAATGTACAGCAGCGATCTGTTTCTTTTCTTCTTCTTTTGCCAGTTCTTTTCAGAACAAACAGGCCCTCGTGTCCACACTGTCCCCGTGAGATTTATTTCCTCTTTCTCTTTGTGTCATCACCGACACACTAGAATTAAAAAGTATGTATTTTGCTGGACAATTTTGATGAAATTATGGTTGAGGTGTAAACCCAATGCCCCGAACCTACAACATGAGATCTGTTAATATTATTAATTTGTAAGCCTGGCAAGAATTACATACACAAATGGATGCTTTATGATAATTATTTAGTACAGATTTATTTATTTTTTTTTCAGCAGCAGCAAATCTCTGGAGTTTCTGCATTTGTTTTGCACTTAAAAGAACTTGGTGCAAATGTAATCAGCACATTAAAGTGCATCTTTCATTAGAGGACAGGATGCAGGGAGGAAATTGTCCCACCCGCCTCCATGCCAGGTGACCTTGGAAGAGTTCATTCATGTGGAGTTCTGTGTTTGGGTTCTATTAATATTATTGTTGTTGTTGTTGTTATTATTTTTAGTAGCAGTACCCTCTTTTTCCCCCTCCCTATAGATTTCCCACCCTCTCCCAAGGCATTCAGGGAAATTCTGCAGGGTTAAAGCACTTTCCCTGGCTTTGCTGCTAGAGATGTGGCTTGTTGCCTCCAGAGGTGGAGGTGGTGTGGGGTGGTGGGGAGGTGGATGGGGCTCCACACCAGACTCTCCAGCACCGTGGGGACCTCCACTTCTCTATCTGTGGAGATGGTAATATGCAAAGGCAAAAGAGTTTTTCTTGGAGTGGAGATGGGTTGAGGGGGACTTAAGAGATCTTGAGTGGTTTTTTATCCAGGTCACTCTTTTGTTACATAAAAATAAAACACAAAAAATGTTGTCCCTCCTCTTGCTCTGCACACAGATGTGAGAGAAAGGGGCAGCTGGGGAGGTGACCAGGGCAGGGAGCCTGTGTAGGACCTGCCCGCAGAGATGTCAGGTCTAGACTCAGCAGAGTGGCAGCAGGGAAAAATTATCTGAATGTCACCCTATTTGGCACTGAAACCTTCCTTTATCAGTTTCAGCTCTGTCTCTTACCCTGCTGGGCTTCTCCCATCCTGTCCCTCTATACCTTGCAGGTCCTCCTAAAGCATCTCTTCATTCTCCCTCAAAAAACAGACGAGCAGAGACCTTGTCCTGCTTCTTTCTCTTTTTGGCCTCTTTCTTTCCCTTGTGTTGGTTTCTGCTCCTCTTTTACTTCTTTCTGGCAGTCCTTGCCCCCTCTCTCTCTGCAATCCCTTTCTGTGAGAAAGCTGTTCTTGATGGGCATGGAGGTGAAAATCCAGCTGGAGACAATAAAATCCACTGGCTTGGCTATTTTTACACCTGAAGATCATCCCTCAGAGAGACAGGAGAGAGAGCCAGACATCGTAAAGGCATTTTCTCACTCAGCCTAAGCCATGAATTTTAAGTCCTCGGGACTGAGACCATTCATAAGGTGTGTGTTTGTGCAGATTCAGCACAAGACAGGGACCATACTGTTATTTCCCCAATATTTCCACTTCCCTTACTCCTACTGTGCCACTGTTTCATCTTTACTAGAGACACATGCATTTTTACATCACTCTTTTTCTTGCCATGCATCTGTCTGACTTTGTTCTTCGAGGTTTATAGTTTTAGACATTGTTTATTATTCATAGTATTAATAACAGGTATCATCCTGCTATAGCGATTAAATAATTACACAACTCATTCCGGTTTGGTCAGTCAGAATGCCCTGTAGGGTAGAAATATTCCTTATAACGTGAAGAACTAAGCATGTCCATAGCTGGCACCAAGTGTTCAGTTTTGCTTTCCATAAACTTAAATATGTGCATTTCTTATCCAGTCGGATCCTCCGTAGACTCATAAAACAAGTGATACAGTGATCTGCTCTTAAGATGCTCTAAGAGCTTGGAGAAATTTGTTGAGTGCTACTTCTGTAGGCTCTTGTTACCATGAATTGGTGATGAGATTCACTGTTTGCCTTTACATCCACTTCTCTGGGCTTTCCCAAGCCCCAGGTATCCTCTTGTTGGAACCAGGGCACCATTTGTGACACTGGTTTTTGTGAGATGCTGCTGAAAAAGGATCATTGCCCTCATTCTCTAACAGCTGATCCACTGCCCAATGGTCCTCATGCTACCCTGATCCACCCCTCACCTGCCCAAGAACCACACTATCTGGGGCAGACGACTGGACCGATGCACACCCCAATTGGCGCAGCACATAGATGTGAAACTCATGAAGCAGTAGAGCCCAGCCTGCCTGAGAAAGCATCTCCCCACTCATCCATCCTTCACTGACTCTCCACTTGGCAACAGACGTGGTTTCATTATGGCACAAGGAGTTCCCAAGGCTTGGAGAGGCTGCTGGTGGTAGAGACCCTTCACTGCACTGAATCACAGCCATTTGCAAATGCCAAGTGGATTTTTCTCTTCCTCAAATAAAGAAGAGAGGCTGAAGATTGTGAGAAGAGAATCAGAGATGTCAGAGGTCTGAAGGGTGTTTTCCGTGCCTGAAGGTCTGTATTAGGTCTAGCTGGGACAGCCTGAGCTCTGTATCCCTGCATGTCCCTGCCACCCTTCTGAGGATGGGAGAGGAGGTGAATTTTCAGCCTCTTCACTTTGCTCCTTTCCCATGACATGACAGTTCTAGTCCAGCAGAAAGCTCATTATTTTATGCCCTGATTTCATTCTTGGACCTTTTCTTCCCATCAGATTCTGGTATTCTCTGTGTGTGTGGTAATTCACTTGTGTATTAGCAGAGCCAGACCCTGAGTGATGCAGTGTTGCCCATGCCCATTGCTCACGAACTCTCAGAACAATGGACTCAATGCAGTCAGCACTGAAAACAGTATTATTCACTTTTCACCTTGCTGTCACTTAGCTGGGATCATAGTTATAGCAAACTTGAGGACAAGATAAAAAAACTCACCTAAGTAGGTGTAGATACTCAGTGAGGTCTGCGGAGCTAAACCAGCTTCCATGGGTCCAGGACTGGGTGGGAGACACGGACCACACCAGTATCTCTGGGGTGTGCAAACCAAAGGCTGAAAGCTTCTAAAGAGGATGCAAATGGAAAAGTGATAATTATCCATGCTTTTAATACTTCTTTCTATCTTGATGATATAAACCTCTAAAAGGTTAAGAAATAAGGGCTTGATTGGAGTCAGAGTAAATAGTAAAGGAAAAGAGAAGTTCACTCGCAAAAAGTGAATTATTTGTTTTCCCCCCTTTACACTCTTTCTCCCCTCTGTATCTGAAGGACAAACTTTGTCCACACACCAGAGTTTAGTAAAACTGGACTAAAACCCCATAGAAGTGAACCATGACATTCTAAACATACAAATAGAGCCAGCAACTTTTTGCCAGCTACTCCTTTGTTTAAAGAAAGGGGAAAACATCTTTTTTATTGTGCACTATTTCAATAAATCTGATTTCTACACTCGAATATGCAAACCTGAATTTCAATGAGGTGTCTGTGTCCAGAAAAGATCAAGCCTTGAAGGTTTTTCAGAATTCCTCGGTAAGAATTTGTATGACCTGATCAAATAGTTTTAAAAGCCAGCATTAGGAAAAAGAAAACAAACTGTTGATGACCTAGAACATATATATAGAACGAATCAGATGATATAGCTACAAGGTCATAAATGTTTGGAATATTAAAATAAATAGCAGAGCTCTTGAGTTAATGAAAAGCCAGTTAGGCCAATAAACATCTAAAAGAACACATATGAACAAACATCCATCTTCTTAGTTCATCGAATGTGTGCTCTTTACAGCTTTCCCAGATTTTAGGGCCCGTTCCCATTGGAGTGGGCAGTAAACAAGTGAATCAGATGGTTGCGGTGCTGGCCGAATATCTCAGCCATATATAACGGAGTCCAACAACAGGCATCCCTGCCTAACTGCTGAGCATCCACGGAAATGCAGGGATGCTGCACGCCTGTGTGGGTGCAATGTGTGTGGGGCTGCGTTCATACACCTGACACCCTGTGCGCAGCCTAATGGGTTGCATACAAAGGAGATATGAATATATGACAAAAGGGAATCCAGCATCAACCCTGAAGGCAGAGCTTGAAATCTCTTCTGCGTAGTTAATATCCAGCGCTGGCCTAGGGGCTGGAGCCTTTCTGCACGGCATAAGGCTGAGCCCATGTATTCAAATGATAGCAGGTCAATCAGGAATATTTCTTGTCCCTTCTTTTATTTTGCTGCAACCTCCCTCTGTGTTTTTTATCCAACAAAGAGCTGGTACCCAGACTGGGTATTCGCCTCGGTGGTACGATGTCCTCCTTGGCCACTTTGCACTCCAGCTAGGAGTGATCCGAGAGTTACCCAGTGCGTTCAATTTCACCCCCAGTATATGTGGGGAAGGGAGGAAGGGTGCAGTTTGCATTTTAAATCCTGAAAACATATTTTAAGGGCTCTGCTTCTGTCTGTTCTCCAGTTCCTGAGAAAAACTCAGCTAAGGAAAGATTTTGGTAGAAACCCAAAACTGACATTCGCCTGCCTTTTCCAGGTAATGCATATGCATGCATGCAAAACTCAGGCATTGGTTGTTTCTGCCTCAGGATTAAAAGCTATGGCATGAACAGAAATAGAAGCCCATCTTTACAAAATTGCTTTTAAAAATTCCATATGCCAGTTGCATACCCTGCAAAAATGTAGAGCTTGAGTAGTGGTAAGGAGATGGGGCTGCCAGCCAGGAACATGAGCAATAAGCTCAGCTTCCTGGCAGGTCTGTTCGTCGTCTTTGGGTCATTTCTCCCTCCCCAGATGGTTTTTCCACCTCTAGAAGGTAGGAGGTTAATGCTAAGTATTTACTTGTGTCTCAGAACAGTCCTCAACAGGAACACTTTGTCTGTGACCAGGTGATTGACCCAAAATTGCCCAGATCTTCTGAATTCCTGTGAATGGACATTCATGTTTGGCATGTGCAAGAAACACACGGATGCTGCTACTTAAAACCTGCTGCTACTTAAAACCCAGGTGGGGTAATAATAATAAGTAAATGGCCCATCAGAGTACCAGGAGTTATGTCAGAAGAAGATGTGTAGGACAGCTTCCTGAAACACAGAAAAAAAGTGAGATTATTTTGGAAGAGAAGTGAAAGTGCCCTAAACCCCTCTGCAACTTAGCAAAAAAGCAGCTCTGACTTTAGTTGTTGTTAGGAAAACAGCAAACCAAGTCCTGCTTGTTCTCCATCCTACTTTGAATGACTTCTGGGTAGAATAAATCTTTTTGGCTTTCAAAATAAATGAGAGAGCTTCACAATGCCAGGGCCATTTAAATTTACAGTGACATAACGCCAGGAAACGATTTGGGCTCCAATTTGTATTCCCAGTGTTTTCCCCCAGCTGAGGAACACAAAGTTACACTTTCGCCTGTGGCTTGGTGCTGAGCGTCCGGCCCCGCCGCCCTGCAAAGCTGATCAGAATGCAAAAGCGGAGAGTGAAGGAGCCGTCCGGAGCAGAGGGTGCAACTTGGCTTTCCCGAGAATCTGCAAACGGAGCATCCTCCTCAAGGTCACACCCTGCAAGGGACTTTTCCCTTCCCCTGGATGCAGAAGGGGATGGGAGAGCAGGGCTGGGCGGCTGCTTCCATCTGCCTCCCCCAACTCTTTGTTTATCACAAAAGATGAACCTTCCCGGGAATGCTGCGAGCAGCGCTACAGCGCAGGAAATGTTCAGCAGCTAAAAGGTTTATGATTTTTGTCAGATGCAATCGAACCCCCCCCCCAACAAACCACAACCAAACCAAATGAACTAAACAAGGCATTGGAACCTTGTAGATAAAATACTGCAGTCATTTGGGGGGGGCGGGATAGGCTGGATTTACAGTCAGGAGACTGGAAATAGTGGGATGGTTTTCTCTTGCCCTTTGCTGAGTGGTGGTGCAATATTTTGGAGTGTGCATTTTTCCTCTTTCTAGGCACCTATCACAGAAAAGATTTCTTTGGGTTGTTTGGGGAGGTCTGGGAACTGCCATTTTCTTTCCCTGCAAAACTCCTATTGGAAATGTCAGGAGCCTTCCTGATGATTTTCCTGGCCCTTCATTAATCCATTTGATTTAATTTTCTTTGAAGGAAAAATGAGGTGTTTCCTGCTTATTTCTAGCAAAATTCTCCAGTCTGCTTTTGTAGCTGCTACAGCTTTATTTTTGAAAACTCGGCTTTTAATCTGAGAAAACATTTTGAAGTGGCGTGCTTTTAGCGTGGAGATTTGCATTAGCTCTAAATGTGTGTGCGTGATTCTTAATAGCGGAAGTTTTATATTTCCTAGAACTTTCATGATGTTTTAAGTCAATCAAAGGGAAAGGTTTTAGGGAGGGGTAACTGAAAATACCCTCTGCAGGAACAATTTGAAATAGGTTTCGTCTTTTTCAAAAGATTTCAGCTTTCTGAGATCCGGGTTGGAGCCTCCTTCTCCTGTGACTAACGGCGGCATCGCTGTTGTCTCCATGCAAGTATGAACTAGTGCCTTTTTGTTAGTCTTTTGAAGTCAGTTTGGAGGATGAATACTCAGACCCAAATTGCTAATGTGAAGCTGTGCAGTCCTGGGGAGAAAAAAAAAAAAAAAAAAGGCAATGATGTTAGCAGGCAGCTCAGTGAATACCTGTTCATGGTGCTCTTTGAACAAAGGTAGGTGAGCGGTACGAAAATGTGATGGCACATAAATTGGGGATGAGGGTACGATATTTTTTCTATATTTACATTTTCAGACTTGGAGCTCAAAACTGGTTTGAAGTTTTTGTGTCAGTTGTGAGCAAGCTCAGCAAATTCCCGGATTCCAGCAGGATGTGGTCTCATCCTTTGGGTAGATAAAGCGGCAAATAGAAAAGAGTGGCTAAGGAAGTTTTGCATCATTAAGGCATGAAAAGAAGATGCACATAAAACAGGTTTTTCACTCTTCCCTCTCTCCTTCCTTGCATTGGGATGATTTCTATTTTGTTTATGGATGTTGAAGAAAAGAGTTTCCTTTTTTCCCCTCTAACAAAAAAACCCCACAAGAAACAAAGAAATTAGAGCTGATTTGAGCTAAGAGATCAACATTTGAAAACTCAGCTAAACTTGCCCGTTCCCCCTCCCATCATTATTCTGCATAAGCTGGATCAATTTTTCCCCACTGCAATCAGCTGTGAAGGAGAACTTCCATTGATTTCAGTAGGAACAAGCTGGAACATGTTAGATGTAAATATTTGAATCCTCAGCTGTGCTACCCAGGCACATCAATCTGTCTTAATACTTTATTTCAGGTTATTATATTTACAAAATTCAGTGATATGCTATAACAAAATTGCATTACATGCTATCTCTGTGTTTTCAGCTATCATACTCTGTAGGCACTGGCAATCCTGCTCTGTGTGCAAGCGATCGTATGTGAGCTCTTTCTCTAAATCCACTTTGAATATGCTATATTTTTAATTCTTCAAGAAAAAAAAATAATCTTTTGGAACAACAACCAAACACACACACACCCCTTCTTAGATTGCGAAGAGGGATTCTCTCAGATTTATATCTCAAATAATACAGAGAGAAAGAGCAAACGCTCTGGGGTTGGATATAGGTTGTCAGGTGTTACAGCAAACTGTGCTGAGGGATACTTCAGCCAAGAGAATCCAAATTAGTGACCTATATTAGGAATAAACTGGTAATGCACTGCAAACATGATTCTGTAATTAAAACCCTCCCTGGTACAGGCACAATTGATGCACAGGGTGTGCGTCGAGGCATACAAAGCAAAGGAACTTCGCTGGGAGAGTGAACTTTTTAAATCTGGTGTCTGATGAGATGTTGAAAATACAAGTTGGAACGTACAGGGGAGCATCAGTTCTTCCTAGCCCTGAGGTACACAACTCGGACGCACACATGGCTGCAGGGAAGGAAAAGCAAGCAAGGGAACAAATACAAACCAGATCCAAATGTGGAGCTTAATCCCTCTATTATTTAGAGACAGAGAGTCCGTTGCTGCATACCAGCCTCTCCCGGTTTCACTTAGAAACCCTCTCTTTCTAAACTGGGGCTAATTCTGCAAAGCATGTTTTTGGCTTTCGGTGCAGACTGTCCCGGGCTTTGCTCGCCTCTGCTCGGGGTGAATTCCAGCACTGCTGGGGCTGCTCTGACATCAGGCGCCTTTGCTGAGTCAGGTTCTGCTGCACATCCAGCCACGCAGCACACTGCATCTGCTGGGAGAGAACACCCCTCCAAAAAAACCACAAAAAAAAACCCCAACCAAAAAAAAAAGTTAATTTTTAACTATTTAATGCATGAGGTCATACTGCAGCGATCGGCTGTGCTGCAAGGGAGCCAACGTTGCCTGCACCAGGGCTGCTGGCTGGGGATGGTCACCCCAGGAGCTGCCTCTGTGGAGTCTTTCTTCTCCAACAGACGATTTAACCCGTTCAGCTTTCTGACAGCTGAATAAATAGGCAAATGAAGCAGGGCTTAATCTAGTGTCCACCCCCTCCAAAGGCCCTGTATTAAAGAACTTAAGGAACTAATTGCTTCTGTAGTGCTATTGCTGCCCTGCGACTGCTGAAAGACTCCTGGAGGTTTGCCTTCGGTCTGTGCTTTAAGCGCCAGCCTTATTTTGTTAGAATTTACTATATTTCCATATTAAAACAGCCAGGCTGGAGGGGGAAAAAATGGAAGAAGAAAAGGAAAAGAAAAAGAGAGACTCATTAAAACTGCATCATGTCACCCAGCTGAACTTCCCATCCCTCCGCTTCCCCCTTCAATCAGCAGCAAGGATAACAATTAGATGTGATCACTATTCCTAATAGGCGGCAGTTAGCGCTCGCTGCTCCAGCTCGGGCTAAAGCAGAAGAGCCCTAGCTCATCCCCTACGAGTTTATAACTGATGAGGCACAGATTGCCAAGTAAACCTCTCCCAAGCAGGATAGGAACCGCAGGGCTTTACCCCCTCCATCTTTCTGGCATGGCAGCGTCAGTGAGTGGCACAGCCCGTCCCGGGGCTGCGGCTTCCATCCTGCCCCCGGAGCTGGGGACCCCCGGCCAGGGCGGCAGCACCACTCGGCATCCCTCAGCCAGAAAATTTGGTATTAGGAGTGGGAGAAAAGGTCACCTTGGAGGATCAGAGATAGAGAGTTAAAAGAAAGGGGCTGGGAGTGGGGGAGAGGGAGGAGGTAGTGGGGGAAGGTTGAGGAGGGAAGGGGGGAAGGGGACGCAGGACTTCTAAGCAGGCCTGACCCGGGAGGATAAAATATCCTGTTTTCATTGGTTCAAATGAACCATTAGGGAGAGAGTAATTTGTTGACCTTTTTGCTGCCTTATCATGAGATGAACAGCCTTAACATGGGCTTCACGTTTGCCTTAACCCCACCGTAAATCATAGAAGAATCGATTTTGATTTTTTTTTTTTTTTTTTGGCAAAATATATAAATAAATAACAACAACCAGGAAACCAGCTTGTATTTCAAGATGATTTAGCAAAGCAAGGCCGGGTAGACATGTGCATTGGTTAGATTCTGCGGATGACATCACCCACCTTCTTATTCGTTTTTGTTCTCTTTTGGCTAAGTGAGTGGGAACCTGGGCTGTGCAAAGGCACTGCCTCCTTTGGGAATTAAAACTGGAAGACCGTGATTTTCCTCTTATTTCCATCAGCCTAGCTTGGCAGTAGTTCCAGTGAAGTCAGTTTACACTCTCTAAAGCCAGTCTCTTTCCCCAGCTCCTGCAGATAGTCTGGCATGATTTTGGCCTAAGAAAGGCAGGACCGACATGAGCGTTTGGTTGAAATGACAGTTTTAGAGTTCACTGTGGACCTTCCATGCAAGGTTGCCATCTGTGCAAGGAAATCGAGCTCACGGAGTCTGGAATATGTCAGCTTGCTGGGGGTGTACCCAGGGGCTGCTCATCGCTGAGCCCAAACCACTCTGGTCGCGCCAAGGGCTGCCCGCTCTTGGTTTCCACTCCAAACCTTGACTTTCAACCTTCAGAGGCTTCACAGAAGTCTGGGCACTGAACATCAACGACAAATTCACCCCATATATTGCAGCAGACCCAAGCATTTTCAAAAAACATTGGAAGTGTCTGTTTTGGCGTCGGCAGAGACCACCAAAAGGCTTTCCCTTCGTGCAGCACGGGTTTGGCTTACCAGCCCTAGGGTCACTTGCGTTTGCTGTTGAGTAGCTGTTAGGGATGAGATGGGATCCTGCCAGACAGTTCCGGCACTTTGAGGAAAATCAGACTCAGCTGCAAGTCCATAGCCACGACTCCCACCCAGCTGAGCTGGTTCAATGGTTCAATCTGTCTATAGTGTTTTGCTCAACTTCACTTGCAATATTTTGTTGTCTCTCTCCGGCACACTAGGGGAACCGTACCACTTCCACACTGAAAAAATTGACCAACTCCGAATAGAAAATTACTTGAAATTGTAGGTTAGCTATGATTTTTTACTTTGTGACACAGGTATGTTTTGTGCTTCCATTGAGTCTCTTATTATAGGAAATTTAGATATGGAGCAGAAGCATCTGGCCTTCAAAGAACTCTGAAATTGCCATGGGATGTTATGATAATGCTGCTTTTATGTGACTGATCTTTTCCATTTGTCCTTTGCTCTCTAGGTAACAGCTTGGAAAATGTCACCTTTTTGTAGGTAAAGAGAATGCTGTTCTGTGTAGGGTTTGTGATACGAACTTCTATTATAATCATTCTACATGAGATGCGGATCTTTAAGCAGCCAGCAAATTCTTGTCAAATGAACCCAAATCAGGAAGGTCAAATGTTCTCATGGAGAATGTGAGATAAGGACGACTTCTGTGCCTGTTCTTGAATATAGCATCTTCTTTGATTGTTCAGAAAGATATTTAAAATTACTTCTAGCAGCAGGCTGGGTAACAATATACCCGTGTGTGCCAGGCTAAAAATAACTGTTGGAACTGCATTTGTACTACGCTGTGAAGTATGTGATCACTGGGAGAGATTTCAAAACTTACTTTCTTTTTCGCTTTCTGTCTTACATTAATTACACTTTTCCTACACATCTTTAACGTATCGCATGTTAGGTTTTCTTTCTCAGTTGCACATTCACCTTGGGTTTTGGAAGGCGTTGCTAGATTTTTAGTGGTTGTGTGGCTATTATGAAGGTGGATTTTATTACATTAAGAGTTTAAAGAAGTTACTGTCATAATAAATTACAACCCAAAGAACAAACACATAGAAATAGGGTTTTATAAAGCCCTATAGCAATGGCATAGATCCTGTAGTTTAAACAAAAAAATGAAAAATCAATTATAGAGCTTTATTTTAAGACTGTTCCTATGCAGTGCTTGCAAACTAAACATTACAACATTATAGGAAAGCAAAAAATGTATTAGTTAATCCATCTTCTAAACCAAAGTGGAAAGTGAATGAAACATGTCTAAAGTGAAAAAGAGGAAAAAAAAAAAAAAGACAACACAGAGGAAATGAAGGGAGGAAAAATCCCTTCTAATCATCTTTATTTTCTGTTGTTTTGTGTTTTTTTAACTGGTAACATCCTTGTACTGAGCTTCAAAGTAAGAGTGAATGAGTGACTGAATATGTGTGTGTGTGTCTGTAGGACTCCCTGACACCTCTGAACATGTCTATGATGATGGTTGATCTTCATCCCCATTCACACCCAGGTGCTGGCTCAGAGCATCCTTGGGGATGGAAATCTGCACCTTTCTGGTACCTTCCTGGGGCCTTTCATCCTCCATGAGGTCCTGGTACACCAGGGCTCCTGCCAAGGGACAGGGACACCCACAGCTCAAGATACTGCCGTGGTCAAGCCCCCAGTGGTTCCAAGAACATGCAGGTTGTATGATCAAAGCTCTGGCCAATTTTCTGCTAGCAGTGCAGATGTAATCAGAGGGACTCTGGAGCTGTGCAAATTTATGGTAGGATGAGAATCTGGTTCTCCTAAGCCCCGAGGTATTTTGTACCCATGGCATGATGCCATCCCATTTGGCTGCTCCCTCTGAAGCCCAGCTACCCTAAAGGAAAGCAGGCTGGAAGTTTTTATTAAGGCCTTGAAATTTCTGTAGTAAATACAGACCGTTAACAGCAGCAAGAGAGCCAGAGACATTGTTCGTTGTTCGTGTGGCCAGGAGAGCCCTGGGAGCGCCCAAGGGAGGAGAGGCGGCCTGGCTGTCCCTGTTTGCTGTTGAGGAAACTGAGGCATAAACTGTGGTGGCACAGGCTGAAATCCTAAATTAAGATGAGGAGGGGACTGGGCCCCTGTGGAGGAGCCTGAGGAGGTGTGAGGGGCCTCAGGCTCCGCGACAGCTCCCGGCACTGCAGATGGTCCTCGCTGGGCTGCAGCCGAGGCATCTCCAGCGCCCAGCACCCACAGATGCATCCACACAGCATCCGCAGTCCTTCCCTGCGGGGCTGCCGGCATCACCTTTGTTTCCAGAACTTTAACAAATACCTGAAGCACAGCAGGTGGCTGCTCACACCTTTCCTCCTAAAATGTAGCTAAAAAATGAATTCCAGATTTCATGAAAACCAAAGAGGACAGGAAAGAGGCTGAATCTGTCCACCCCCTTCCCGGTGCCTACAGAAAATGCTCGGAAGTAGCTGTCAGAAGCTATATTTTGATAATAAGAATGAAATGAACATGTGTACACAGTTGTTTTCCCTGACTGGGGTCTGTGTAGTTCTTCCGGAAGGTTAATAAATGGTATGCAAATCCTCTTAAATGGCCGTGTTTACACCAGAGCTTAGTGGCTCCAGCCATGTCCTCTACTTTTAACTCCGTTAAGTTTTAGTGCAAAAAGAATTTGCTTCCCCACGCTTTTTAGAGCTCTCCCAGGTTTTGTTCCTGCTTTTGTTCAGCTATCCATTCTTGGGATTGTAAAGGACATCACCAGAGGAAAAAAAAAAAAAAGAAGCTAAATTTGCTTCATTGGGAAAAAAAACGGAAAAAATAATGTTTTGCTTAAAGACAGGAGGCTACTGTAGTGTAAAATGAATGATTAATAAGGATAAGAAAAACCTAGTTCAACAGGGCAAATGCTCAATAACAGCTCGTTTAATCATTGGCAGATTAGCTGCAAATGCAAAGTGTCTGCAGCAGCACTGTGTTAACTCCTGCTGTAAAGTGTTGGCTATTCCTTTAATGACAGCATAACCTTTCATTGTGCATTTGTTTTAAAATCCAGTCCTTAAATGCTGGTATGTTTGAGGGTTTTTTTTCTAACACCCCCCCACCCCCACCACCCCCCCTTCTCCTGCTCTCAATGAATTTTAGACAGGGATACACACTGAGTTGTGTCACCTTTGCAAATATTGCTGGGCTGGAATTGTGTCTTTGGGGGAGAGTCAGATTTCAAAAGGTACAAGCTCAGCTTTGGCAACCACTGACTTCTCTCTCTTTATATCATTTTCTGGCAGCACTGATGCTGTCCTTGCGTAACTGTCCTTATGAGAACCAAGTACACCATAACAAGTGCATTTATTTGTTACCATGAGGAAAGTTGTCCAGCTTTGAGAAAGACATTGATGTAAGATCTCTTGAGCAATGTAATCATTGCAAACAGAGTTCATGAAGGTGCTTTTAAAAATATATACTTATTTCTCTTGGTAATTGCCCGAAGGATCATTTGTTGTATATGGATTGTATTTATTACTTGCATTCGTGATGAACATAGGAGTCTCTTACTAATGGGCAGTGGGCACTTGGAGGAAAGGTCTAAGTAGCTTTCCAAGGTGGTGATGTGCAGCTTTCCAGACTGAGGGAGACAGCTAACAGCATCATCTATGGCCTCAAGTTTGCAAGGCCAGACACGGCAGGCTCTCTCCCTCTCTTTTTTAAGAGAAGGGGCTGTTTCCCCACATTGCTAAGTAGCCCTTCTCTGCACCTACCTCAGCTTCACTTTACTTTGCTTAAGCATGGACTACCACATCTGAGTTAGTGTGGGACACAAATAAAGGTATTGTTGTAAAAAAAGAAGGTCTTGGGCAAATAAAAGGACAGAACTGGTGACTGAATCAGTACAAAGATTGACACAGAGAGCTGGGCTGGGCAAGGATCTGTGTTACTCACGGTGGCCTCTGTGAGCAAGCCCTGGTGCATGGAAACACCATGGCTGCTACTCGTCACATCTTTTGTGGCACCGGCCACTTCAGCCTCATGGCATCACTCCCCACGTGCAGGTTAAGTGCTGTGATGATAGCATAAGCAAGAGGCAATTTCCCTGAAGACACATAAACATTTCTGCTCAAATTCATAGCGTAAAGGAAAAACAGTTTGAAAAAGGGTGGGTGAGCAGCGGGGCAAGCATTGTAAATACTAGTTCACAGTAATGTCAAGAATGATTCTGTTTCACATTAGGTTTTTTGTTATTCATCATCATCCTCCAGAGTTTTCAGATAGCAGGGATTGTTTATCAGTAGTGTACTCCTTAACCAAGCTCAGGGTTCTGTCACTCCTCAAACGTGTTTGACCAGCTCTCCTGGCAATCATGATTTCTGTCGCATTGTAATTCTGCAGGTCGCCTGTCACGTTGCCGAAGAGATAGAACCAAAGTAGTGTGTATAGGAATTTGATCATTTGAGCTGGTTTTAAGCTCATTTCAATTAACTTGGTACACTATTGGAGATAAGCTGCCTCCGCCTGGAGTCACCTTCACTGATAGTCAGTGTAAAGGATGTGAGGTGTATGAAGTTCACCATAGATTCAAATTTATCACCAATAACTATACAGCGATGAGAGGCTGATAATGCACACTCTGTCATTATCTTTAGCACGTTATATATATATTTGGCTTCCATAGCAGAAATGTTCTCATGGCTGTTGTAAGTGAGGCATCACCTGTGTAACAGATTTTCTGACGCTTCCACTTGCTTCTCAAATTCCGAACTAGAGGTGTGAGCGCGATGGGCTCCAAAGGTGGTGGGAAGAATGAGGAAGACACAGGAGAATCACAGTAGCTATCAGAAGGTCTTATGCAGACTGGAAGCGTTTGCATTCCCTCTTTGCAGGTGGGACTGCATCACAAAATCTGCTTGTAGGCGCATGACAGCATTATTCCGCAGCAGGACAGGGCTTTCCAAAGCATCTAACTGCCTTACGAGCACAAGTCCATGGCCTCTGGAATCTGCAGAAACCTTTTCCTGGCAGCCACCTGGGTCTGAAGAGACAGTAGCGTGAGCAACTCCATAGAAATCAAGACCAACATGAACAAGCGTGTCAGGAGCTTCATAGATGTGCTGTTTCCTAAAACTTCATTGTTAAGTCCCATATAAAAGGCTGAGGTCCCCTACAGCCCACCACAGCCAAAGACCTGCTTTTTTAAACCATTCTGCAGGGAAGCTGTGCTGCAACAGGCGTTAGCTGGCCAGAGACCCCCAGGCACTGGCATTTTCAGAGGGGATCTCTATTTTAGAGATCGAAGCTCGTGATGGGGTGTAGTTACATTCAGGAGGCAGGTGATCAGGGATTAAAACTTTGCTTTGGAAAGATGGGCTTGGCATAGGAAACGTGGAGTAATGCTGAGATTTCTTCTTTGACTGCTGGCCACAAGTGGAGGATAACACTGCAGTTAGTAACTGAGTACCTGGAGAGGGAAAGTTCACTGCAGGTGGCTCAGCTGTACTGTGCACACTGAGGTCTTGTTGTATTTCCCATCCCATAGAGGACTTTTAAAAAAACAAAATACATAACCAAACTGCCAGAATTTGGTTAATAAGCAATTCTTTTATCTGGCACACATCCCCCCCCCCCCTTTTTTTTTTAATTATTTGAAAGGAAGCGTAAAAATCTAGATACATGCCCTTTGTTGCCCTTGGACTGATGTTTGTTTCAGTATAAAGCAGCACAGACATTCGGCTTCTGCTGGCTTTCAAAGCAGCGATAGCAGAGCTGTTATAATCAGGGAGCAAGGAGTGCTGCTGGGCACGGGGAAAAGCAGCTTTGCTCCCCGCCCCCCCCGGCATACCCTCTCTCTATGGGGGACGCAACCCAGCTGTACAGAAACTATTAAAAAAGCCTGTGGATGATGCCACTGAGTTTTTGGCGTACGTGTTCTGATCTTTTCCACAAAGCACTTAGGCTGTGTCCTTCTGTATGCCTGTGTTTTTTGTGTTTCTCTGACACCAGGCCCATGCTATTAACTGTTGGGTTCTCTCTGGTGGGGAATGGAGAGGGTGATCGATAACCAATATGTATTTCATAAACACTTAGCCAAGGTCAGTAAAACAAACACAGGAGCAGATACACAGTACCCTCTCGCTAGGTCCATAGGTCTCTCAGGAATATTCATTGCTATTGGGGTGCAGGTGTTATTTCTGCTTCTCTGTTTTAATTCAGTTGGTCCCTGAAGAATCCTTATGGGCTTTGGAGACCTTCTGGCCACACCTTTTATCAGCTAACGCTATCCATCTGTGGCGCTGAGCTGGCCTTCCGTGTGACCTATCTTCTGTGTGACCTTGATTTTGCCCCACCACTAATCTGTAGAGTCAGTTCTGGCCCCTCAACTATTTAACCCTTCAGTATTGTACATCTGCTTTTTCTTGCACCACAATGGGAACAGAAAGCCAGCTGTACGAGCAGCTTCTGCGGCTGCAGGCAGGGCCGTAAGCAAGGGAGGCAGGTCGGTAAGCAATGGAAGCAGGTCCGTAACCAAGGGGGGCAGGTGATCACATTTAACTAACAGGTTTTGCTGGGGCATTTGGGCCAGTCGTTGCAGACAGCCACTGGGGGTTATTGGAAACACCTGGGGGTGATGCTGAGTGCCTTACCCAGGTGGGACCACTCAAGTCCAGTGGTGCAGTTAGGTTTATAAAGCCAGTAAGAGGAGATGTTATGTTTCCTCTCTGACCCTTGAGCCACCAGATCTGCCTGCTTCTGAAGTCACAAGGTGATAGCTCCATCTTTCATTCTTTTTGCCTTTAACAGTTCTTTAAAGAAATTTTGTTGGACTTCTTCCCCAGGCCTTGGAGTAACCAAAATATGGCTTGACTATTTGGATTAGTTTAGTTGTTTGAAAAAACTGCCATCCTAAATAAGAGACAGTGTATCTGCATGTTAGTGATTAAGCCCTGGTATGGCTCTGCTCAGATTAAAAGCCCTGTTTCTCTCCCTGTCAAACAGTGTAAGGAAGGAACTTCATCTCGGTAAACCAGCCAGTTTAAGTATTTGAACACTAAGTGGAAGTTTCTGGTGATCAAAGTAATTTCCTTGAATAATGTATTCATACATAAACCTGAAAGAAATGTCATAATTGCAATAAGGTGTCTCTGGAGAGTTTGGTTATCATGATATAATCACATCCCTGGAGAGCAAGAGGCATGAGGCATAGCCTTGTGCTTAATAACACCCCAAGGGTGTGATTATCTCATAGCAATTGCACCCTCGTTGTGCCATGTGGCCTGAAGAGCTGCAACAGGGGTGGAAATCCACAAAATTTAAGTAGAGGCGACAAAAACATGGAAACCTTGGGTGTTTGGACACCAGTTTCTGCATTTGTTTAGGTAAAAAGAAAAAAGCGAGGAGCAGCATGAAAAACAGCAGAGAGTGAAGCTGTTCTCTTGCAGAGCAAGAAAGAATGGGACGCAGTATCTGTCCTCAGCCATCTGCTATGCCTTGTCCTGCCTTCCCTCTTTTATTTTTTTTTTTTTAATCCACCAAGTTGAATTAATGTGGTAGGGCTCGTTCTGATGCGGCACAGATCTGACAGTGCGTTGGCAAAGTGGCATGCTGCCTGTGGTACCTGGGCACAGGAGGCAGATTGCTTCCTTCTATGGAGAAAAGCTTGCAGGGATGGGCGAGGGGTGGAGGATGGGGAGTGGAGGGCTCTGCGCAAACCCTCCCTCTCCCCATCCTCCTCTCCTCTCCCAGAGTCCTTCTGCTCCAGGGCAGCGGAGAGGGAAGGTACAGGCTTGTGCCTCATGGGGAAGGCAGGTGGGATGCCACGTTGGATGGTAGCCGTGCTGCTTGTGTGGGAGGCTCGGGAACCCGGGGACCCCGCTCCTCGGGGCCGATCTGCTGGCGCGTCTGGAAGCTGGATCTAGAGGAGAGGCTTCCTTGCAACAGCCAATACAGCTTAAAGTTGCATTATCTTCTGTGCAGCCTCTCTGTTGGTTTCCACCCCCCTGGATGTGAAGGAAGGGTGTTAACAGGGTATTTGCTCCTTGCCCTGCTGCCACTGTTGCTCCCCGTCTGCAGATGCAGAGCATGTTACAAGACCTTTGGATGCTATTGCCAAGGCTGTGGTGAACAGTTTTGGCAATAGCACGTGGATGGGACAATGAGGTGTGATATGAAAAGAAAATCACTGAGGTTTGGTTGTGTTTAACCATAAAGGCAAGAGGAAGAAGTAATGAATGCCCAGCACTATTGCTTTGGAGGCAGTCTGCTCTTGTTGCTTATGGAGGTGATTTCTGAGATCCACTCACACATCTTGCCCTGAAGGTGTCCTGCTACGCTTATCAGGAAAAAGGACAGTCATAAATGCAAAAAACCTTGAGTTTTATGATAGTATTTTCCCTAATTCTCAGGCACAGCCCATCTAATATATAACTGTATGGGCCTAGTGCTGTAGGATTTGATTGGACGCATATATTGTTCATCAGGGAGAGTCAACATCTTGCCTCTCTAAGTCTTTCTTTGTCTCTGTGATTGAAAAGAGCCATAATTTGACTCCCTTTTGATAATGTACAAATAAAGCAGTTCCCCAGAAAACAGGGGTTTGTAGCTTTCCTCCTGCCTTTCCCTGCCCCAGCTCCACACGTACAATCTTTGTGTGCAAACCAGAGGCACCCGCTATACTCACAGGATGCTGCAGAAAATACATCATGTTTATAGCTGTTAAAAAAAAAAAAAACAAACCACAAAAACCCTGTTGTTTAAATCTATTGTATGCTCTCGAAGGTTTGCAAAATCGGAACTGTTTGGGAAAGAACCATTTTTTAATTATTTTTTTTAGAGAGCTGCAAGGTGGCTATGTAGGTATGAGGGGAAAAAAGATATTTCATTGCGTGCTTTGTGCTTTGCAGTGACTTGCAGATGTGGGTTGGAAGGATGAGAAGAGCCAAAATTCTAGCAGTGCCACAGTGCAGCATTTCTGGGCTGTTTCCGATGGTGGCCTGAAGGGTTTTGTAACAAAATCATTGTTGTTTTCTGTAGCACAACCTCTCCCTGACTTAGTGTGCCCTGTCACTGCTTTACTCTGCTTTTAACGGCTGCAGAAGATGAAGGAGGGTTTTGGGGAGCTAATGAATTGCACCCAGAGTCATCCGGGGTGGCAAGTTTTCAAAGCAAAGGGGTGTGCTGGGTGTCAGGCAGTACTTGTTTTGGGTGCTCAATTCAAGTCGGCCACCACTGAGCAGGCTGGCCACGCTCCCCTCCATGTCCTGGCTCTAAGCTTCGCTGTCCTCTGTGACTGTGAGCTTGGAGTTTTTTATTGATTGGATGCTTCTCCTTAGTTTGTTGGATTGTTCGCATATTTCACAGGGCTGATAAAAGTTGGGTAACAGGCGTGGTAGGAGCTTGCTGTCTCAGCCGGGTGTCAGACCAGATCTGGCGATGGGAAGAGAAGGTGTTTCTCTTCTGAATAGTTACTTTGCGGTTTGGGCACTGGGAAGCCTTTTCTAGAGACTTTTTTTTTTTTAATTTGGCTTTGGGAAAAACACTCTGTGGACAAATCTAGTGCGAAACCCTGCGGGGGGAGAGAAGAATAAAAGAAATTTGAGAGGTTGGGTGCTTATTGCCTAGTCAGCTTATTAGATTTCTTCTACAATGTTTTTTTTTTTAAATCTGAAAGCCCCCAAGGTGTAACTAGCATGCTTTATGTTTTTATAGAGTCTAGGCAATTTCCACAAATTGAAAAATCATTTTAAGCTTTCAGAACATGTCAGGATGATGAAATGAGTAAATTCTGTCTATTTTTTTATGACATTTTCTCATTCTTGCGCATGGTAGGCTTATTTTTGTTTACTGTTAGGTGATGTCAATGAGTTCTGAGATGCGTTGTTCATTGTTAAAATAACAAAATGTACATTTGATCTGAGGGGAAGAATGCATGTGAATGCAGATCCAGCACACACAGGGGAGCGAGGGAACGGCTGGTCAGGCTGACCGCTCTTGACAATGTCTCTTTAAGAAAGCTCTGTACTCTCTTGCAATGTTAAAGTTGCTAAGGTAACTGTGCATTTTTTTAGAGCACAGCAAAGTAAATAGGTACATGACCTGTATAAATTCTCAGTGCATAAATTACTAAAGCCCTCAAGCTAGTCTAACTTATACACTTCCTTATTTCCAAATGACTTTTTAGCTTCTCTGCATGTCTAATGCATAACAATTTGATATGCACAGTTCAGGCTGCAAAACATCCCCAAGAAAACCTGGGGCACTGCTTTCTCCTGTGGGTTTGGTGCAAAGGGGAACCAGTGGGGCTTAATGGCTTGTAATGGGCCCTCAGGGGAAGGAGGGGCGGCTGGGTGGTCTGTGCCCCTCCAGACCTGCACTCCAGCAAGTCTCGCCAAGTCATTTCTGCATGGAAAAGGGTTGGCATGAGCCTTGTGTTTAGCAGGCAAAGAAGCTTGGGCTCTCACTGGAGATCTGTGTCTTCTGCTGCAGCTTTGCCTGATCACGCATCTGGGTGCGATTCCAGGAGTGGTTTGGAATAGGCTGGTGGGTCCAGAACTGGTAAGTCTGAGGTGCTGTAGCAAGTCCTACAGCGTGTGCACGGGTCCAGTCTGCATCACTCACAGCAGGGCTCTTCAGTGGCAGCTCTGCACGGTACCTTTTCTGTGCTCCTTGGGTTGCGAGAGGCCAGACTCTGTTAGAAAAACTGAAGTTGAACAGCTTCTGCTTTGATGCCAAATTCTACAACCCGCATCCGTGTCCTTTGTCCTCTTTTGCTATTGTATTTTTGCAGCTTCCCTGAATGCAGAGTTGCTGGAGGGGATAATGCAGCTCAGTTAATTTTATGCCTGTGCACACTGTTGCTGTGTCTGCACACAAATTGTATGCGTGGCTTCAGAGCAGTGTCGGATGTTTGGGACCTGCTGTCTTATGATAAAAGGTGTCATGCTCCTGATGGAGGTTCCTTGTACAGAAATATGTGCGTATACACCGGGTAACACATGTACAGTGATTTTTCAAGCTGTGTTAGGCCTGCTGCACATATGCTGCAAAAATAGCTTGACCACTTGCAGCAAACCCAAATGCGCCAAGATGATCTGTGTGTGCACGGGGCCACTCGTCTGGAATTTCTGGGTGCCTGTGTGGCCAAAATTTTCATACTCTATCCAGACAAAATGTCCTGGAAAAGGGCATGGATAGGCATGTCCAGAGGTAAGACAGCCCTAGCTTGGTGGGGCTTACTAATGGTTACCAATTAGGTGAAGGTGATACAATTTTATTTCTAGAATTATCTGCTTGCTAACATCAGACTACCCACATGTGCCTAGCAACATCCAGAACACAGCTCTGCGGTGAGGTCATGGACCACCGCGGGGAACGCAGGACTGGCAGTGCCAGTTCCACAGGCTCATTGTCAACAATACCATCTGCTGGATGGATCACTGCTTGGAAAGGGATCGGAGGACATGGCATCTGACCATGGCGTGCAAGACTTATTTCATACTTACCTGTGGATACAGAAGGGCCTCTGTATAAAGAAATGCTTTGGCAAGGTGGCAGATTACCCCCCGCTCCCTGTTCGTTTCCATGATAGCAGTTACCAGGGGTCTGGCTGAGACTACCTGGATCTCCAAAGCAGAATCAGCTTGTGCTGGAACAGATGTCGGGTTGGAGAAATAATTTATCATGGAAACTTTTAGATTGGAGAAGACATTCAGGGTCATACAGTCCAACTGTTATTTAACTTGCTCCTTTCCTTTGGTTCCTGAGTCCTTTCTTCTTTATCAGCCAGAGAAATGTCTCCAGAGACTTCTTGTATGGCATGAGAAGGTGTGAGCAGCCCGATGCCGACAGACCCGAATGGTGCCTGAAGTCAGGGGATCTGCTGGGAGCCATTTTGGGAGGGCTGCTCCTCCCCAGGCACCAGGGCTTGATGTACAGGCAGGTTCACTCCTACTGATGACACACAAGGTCCTAAATCAGCAATTTCATCCTCAGGCTGCTGGTTCTTCCCTTGTGTTGTGGTTTTACAGTGATAGTGTGGGAGGAGTGACCTGAGAGCACATCGCAGCAAGCTGGGAGCCCAGTTTAGGCTAGACATTTGAGTAGAAACCATTTTGGGAACAGAAGGTTAGAAGGAGCTGCTGTGGGGAGAAGTCTGATGCCACAACTGGACTGATCAGTGTTTGCTCACATTGTTGTATATTGTCTTATTTTTAAGACAGAAATAAGCTGATCTGAAAGTCCCATCTGCTCTCTCAGGGATGGAGCTGGTAAGTTCTGGTACAATTATACTGAGACTCAGTGGAAAATACCGGAGAAGTTATGCAGAGATTTTTTTCAAGCAAACCAACAGGAGGTGGGAACACTCCTTCCCTCAGCTTTCAAGGAGAGTTGCTGTCTTATGACTCCTCACTGCAATGAAAAGTTATTTCCTTTCTCCAGGGCAGGAGTTTTGCAACCAGATTAGCTTAAATCAAATAGGAAAATTTAGCAGCTGATGCGTTGCTTTCTCCCCAAATCCTGCGGGCTGGTTCCTGGTCTGTGGGTCTCCCATCCGCAGTGGGGGACAAAGCTGTCCCCCGAGTCTGTGCAAGCAGGGGGGTGTGCAGGTTTTTTTTTTTAATTTTTTAACTGGTGCACTATTTTCAGGAGGAGATGGACTGAGCTGGCGCAGGGCCAGAGGCAGCCCTCTCCTTGCCAGGAAGCCAGATGCATGGTCACATTGCCTGGCTCTCCCTGGCAAGGCTGGGAAAGCTTCAGCAGGTGTGATCAAACAGCATGCGGGAGCTGCAGGTTCAGAGCAGCCTGCCTCCGAGGTACCACTAGATTTGTCGTCATGCCGCGGAAGCCCCTGGACAGCAAATGTCACTGCATTAAAACAAAAAAGTCCTTGGTGAGTGTCCCTCCTCCCCGACCGGGCTGGTGCATCCTCCATCAGGCTCGCATGCTATGGCTTTAAGGGATGGCTTTGGAGCAAGGAGCAGCAGCAGGATGAAAAGGCTCTTTCCCCTGCCCTCCTCCCCCGCAAAGCCTTCCACCTCCTCAGCAATGTTGCGGAGAGAGCAGAGACTCACAGTCAGCAGACTGCAGTGACAGATGGCAGGTCATAAGCCCTCTCGCTAATCTAACACTGCAAAAGAAAATAGGGCTGGGGGTGATTCAGCTGCTAGGCCTCAAAGCGAGAGGATGACGGGATAGCATGCTCCTCTGACATGTCCTTGAAGGATGCTGCATCCCAGAGGACCGCGGGAACAAAAGTAAAGTGACGATGAAGCAAAAATCTGTTTGCAGAATAAGGCAAATTTTGCTAAAAATGGATAATGTGCTCAGAGTCATTCTGAGTAATTGGATTTCTATTAGCAAGATGCAAATATTACTAATAGAATTCTCTAGCAGGAATAATTTGTGCTCCGGATCTGAAGCTACCCGGGCATTGTCATCTTCCCATCCTTAATTGTTCAGTGACCAGAGCTGTCTGCACCCCTAAAAGTATTTATCTATCAAACTGTCTCTTTATATGCGCAGGTCTGAAAGCAAGCTGAATCCATTTAATTCAGCACAGCATTCTGGAAACATTCATGTGGCAAGAGGAATTTCTTGGCATTTATAAGCTGCGACTTGCATTTAAAACTAATATTAATTTTTTTTCCCAAGAAGGCATACAGGCTGCATCCTGAGCCGCCTGCTCCTGCTGGCAAGCACCCATCTTGCTGAAGTGGCAAAGCTTGTGACACTATTGGAGGCAAACGTCAGAGCCTGTCGGTTGCCTCCATCCTACCATGAAATCGGTTTAAGGTCGGGAGATGAGCGTTACTGATTCGCAGGAAAAACCTTGCAGGGGGCATGGAGGATGCTAAGGCTACGGATGCTTCTGAACTGGGTGGCCCTGGTGAAACCAGTGGGTTTTTTGCTATGGGAGGCTACTTGTTAAGGAGGGGACAAATAAGATTTTTTTAAGTGTCTGGGAGTAGGGATGATGGGCCAGGTTTGCAGCTATAAAGCACCATGGCTCTGCTGAAATGGCTAGAGCTGTGGACATGGTGGTCCTGGTTGCTGAGGCTGCGATGGGAGCCCCGTGCCCCGGTTCGTGTCTAGCTGGCAGGGCAGGTACCGCTAGCCCTGCTCAGTCACTGCTGAGGCCACCCTGGGGGAAAAACAACCAACCCCCTTTTTTTTTTTTTTTAAACTGATTTCTGAAAAGAGTATTTTCAGGATTCTTAAAATGAAAATGTCTTTCAGTGGAATGAGTACCTGTATGTGATGTTCTTCATATTTTCTGGGGAGGATCCCCCCCACTTATTTTAAAACAGCTTTTGCAATAAGTGTTATGGGGCTTTTGAAATTACAATTCAATTATTTTTAACTGAAATGTTTCAGTTGTTGCCCCCCCAAAACTTCTTTAAAAATTTTTGGTCTTGAAAACATTTTAAAGTGATAGGAAATCAGGAAGTTCTAAAAAATATTTTGCTGGAGGAGAAACACTTGTGGGCTGGTAGAGATTGTGACATCGATTCTGATTTTTAACTTGGTGACAAGCTTGAACTAGCTGAATGCAGAGCAATTTGTTCTGGTCGTTGCTGGTTCCGGTTGGCTTTCTGCTGGGAGGAGGAAGGAAAAAGAGAGAAGACATCTCCTGCTTGTACACTTCTGTATCCTGGTGGCGTTATAATGTGGGAAAAGGTATACAGAGAAGGAAAAAAATCTTGTCACAGCATATAGCAACACCAAAACATAATATTGAAATTCTGTTGGCTTTTGAGACCTTTAGGAATATTGTCAGTGCTGAAGTAGCCCAAGTTCATGCCATTTTGAAGGTCTGTCCTGAAGTTTATCTTAATGTGGTGGCAAATTGACTTTACACAAAGAAATTATTTTTAAAAAGTGTCAGGAAATTGAATGCTTCTTTTTCGGTAATGTTGAAACAAATGTCAATGTTCACATGAAGGTTTGGGATGAAACTGAAGCCACATGGTGTGCAAAGGCAATCCAGCAGGAGGTCAAATGAGAAGAGCTGGCTCCTTGGCTTGTTTGGTCCTTGAAGTTAAACTCTTTTGAAACTTCATGTAGCCAAAGCCAGAGGAAGGAGGTCATGTGCCAAGGCCCAGCTTTTCCATCATTTGGGTGCAAAATGAGTGGTGTGACTGCACTGACAAATAACCGTGTGTGAGTGGAGGGAGAGGTCTGAGAGGACACGCTGGCTTCTCCCAGCTCCAGGAAGGCTTTCGAGTTGTGCAACCCTATTTCATATCTGAGATCAATCCCTTCCAAGGATCCCGCACTCCATTGCTAATGACCTGCTCATTGATCTGATGGGAAAGGTCCATTTAAATGTATGAACCCCCCAACAGATAACTAAATGTAATGATTCTTATGACTGCTTCTTGGAGAAGATTTAGCTATTCTGAAATCCAATATAGATCAACCTTTGCACCTGAGAGCTACAGAAATACAGCCCTTTACTAAATGCTCTGGCTTTTGCGTTGTAGTTTGATCCTTGGAGCAGATACCTTAGAAAAGGGTTTCACCAACTCTTTGTCTAGGCAGATGGCAGCAAAGCTGCTTGAGATGGGCAAGGAGGGTTGGGGTTTTTTTCTCAGTTAAGATAAACTTTGCAAGAAGGTACAATTTCTACAAATAAATACCATCCCATTGAGTAACGTATATTCTTAATGTTACCGATGTGGGGCCTTTGGTTTATCTGGGCAGGGTCTTCCTGAGAACCTGTTGTGCTGTTTGGGAATCATAGGAGGGTAAGCACAAACTATGTCAATCTGCCCCAAAATCCAGAGGGCTGGTTTCAGTGATGGCTCAGCTGGTTCTTGGAAAATCAGGTACTTCCCACCATTATCACCACTGAAAATCTGACCTGGGAAAAGAAGTGCAGATGCAGAAGAGAAATTGATGTACTTTGGCATGCCCTCTCTGCTGCTGGGATACTGAAATAAATAGGGTATTTATGGTTTTACCGGCAAATAAAGCAAATGTAGAAGGGAGATGAACAAAAAAGGTGTTAAATGCAGGGTCCTGGTTGTAGAGTCCTAGTGTAAGCATAGCCAAGGCGCTGGGGGTGAAAGAGCTGCTGGCTTCAGTTATGTGACAATAATAATAAGTAGCAGAAGTAGTGGCAAAGCTGAGGGAAGGAGCTTGGGCAAGGGAACTCTGTGTAAGTCGGTTTGTGTAATTCCCCCAGCTCTCCTTATCTCCCTGTGCCTTTGGTTGGCATATCAGCCAGACAAAGAGCTTAACACAACTTGGCATAGTGACTGGGGAAATTGTTTAAAATTTCCAGCAACTGGAACAATTAAGTAAGCTTTCGAACCTGGGAGAATAGTTGTCCCCTTAGGATTCCTATCACTGAAGGATAACATTTCCAGGCTTTGTCCAGCAAGAGATGTCACTTCATTTACAGAGATTCTCACGATGTTGAGGTATATTGGATATTGGTTATTATATGCAAAAGACTATCAGGAATCATCTCAGCTGGGCTAATTGTTCCTGAGTTCAGGGCTGATGGAATTTTAATTTCAGTGGTGGTGGTAAAGTTTCCCAGAATTATAAAAGATGATGAAAAAGCCATGGTTTTTAAAAAGTAATAATAATGTCCCGGATTCATAGAATTTATTAAGACTTCAGTCAAATGCATCCCCGAACAAGAGAGCTTCCTGAACTGGGGCTTACTGCTGTCAGCCACCCCTTTTGGGATGGAGACGGGATGGGGAATTAGTGTCTTCTACGAGAGATGACTGTTGCAAGGGCTTGATTCCCTAATAGTCATGTTGACATCACGTTCTTCAATGTTTGTTTTTATAGCTTGCAAAAAAGTGCTTGCCCTATTTTGTCACTGCTGATCTTTACGCTCTTTCTAGGGTGCTTCTCTTCCCTTTGCTGCTTTTCTTTATTGAAACCACACTGAGGATGTGTCATGCCTTCAAACCCGCTCCCTTTGGGTGGGGGGAAAAATGGAAAGGGGTTGGGGGAAGAAGCAAGGAAATTACTCTGTGGTGCTGTATAAATAGTTGCTTTATTATCACAGAAAAAAATTGCACTCTAAAGATTTTTAGGATCAAAACATACCAAAGAAAATGTAAAACAAAATTAAAATGAAGTCAGTATTCACATTGTCAGCAGTTATTTTGTCACTGCAAAGCATCTCCTCAAAGGAATATTGTGCAGCACAGCAGCAACTGAATGAAGCAAGCAGCTCCGGCGTTTACTTAAAAGGGAAGTGCAGGGACATCTTCAAACCGCGGTAATGGATCCCTGGGGTTTCTCTAAAGTCTGATAGTGGCACTGACATTTCCTGTGAAGTTGGAGGCTGGCAGGTTGTTAAAACTTCCCGGTTTTTAACTGCATCAAGTGTTGCTGTAGTTTGTTGAACGTATAAAATCACTTCTCCACCTCCTCCTTTTTTTAAAAAATTCCAGATATCAATAAAGAACTTGAGAGAGGAAAACACTATAATTATAGCCAAAAAGCTGGCACAATGCCTGCTGTATAAACCCGTTATTTTGGTAGCATAGAATTCGGTACTGGAATAATTCTCTGGGTGGAAACTTGGCAAACATGATCTCAGCCTGTGAGCTAATCTTTTCTTTTTCCTCCTGTAATAACGTTTTTTCTTCTCTACAGATTTAGCCATTTTAAAATTGTGCATCCTATTACTGAGATTGTGTATGCACAAATGACCTATGTTATGGGTCTCTGGGGTGATGTGAATGTAGACAAGAGATCTGCATGTTAGATTAAAACCCCTTCGCTGGAAAATTGGTACCCTGTAGATTCAAATACAATTAGCCTTGATCTGAACTGCTGCCACGATGGGAACTGGCTATAGCGAAGGGTGGTATGGGAGGGCCTGGGAGACCCCGGGCAGTGTTTGGGGATCAGGCTTTTGATTTGCTGTGTGGTGGGGAACATTTCTGGTTTAGCTCCTCGATGGTTCAGTCTCAATAGCCTCACAGCTATTCACGTACTAGAGCTCTCTAGTCTGGAGAATACGTGTCTAAATACTTGCATAGATTTGAGGATCCGGGTCCTTTGTGAACATGGAGGTGGTTCTAGCTCTGTAGCATTGTAAGAGGCTCCATGAGCCATGAACAAATACCAGGTTTTATTGTTAGCCCTTATTTTTAAGAGAGCTGAGATGCCAGAGCACCTCTGTGAGGTGGTGAGGAGCTCAGATAACGCAGGGCTCTAGTAACATTTTTTTCATTTTGACCTAAATCTTCAATTTTTAAGGAACAGTTTGCCTCCGCTTGCAGGTTCTGGGAGCTGCAGATGCTATGGGAAGACAGTGAGGCTTGGATTGAAATTCATGTCAGCCTGCCATAAACATCTTTCTAAATGAATATAATAAGATCAAATCTATCACTGCTGTTGTCGCTCCATCCAGAGTGCCTGGCTGCTCGGGTAGCAGAGACTGTCCAATGTGTTGTGATGGCCTTGGTGGGAGCCCAGGGGGCAAAACTGCCCCAGTGGCACTTCAAAACTGCAGTGTAATTAGTTCCACTTCCCTGCAGCAGAAAGGGGGGACTGCAGCCACCTTTGAAATTTTCTTACCAGAAAATGGCATGTGCAGTTTGCTGCTAATTTTCAGAGAAATCAGTCCCTTGATTGGGGATTTTGTTTGGGGTCTTGGGAAAAAAAAAAGTGCTGTTGGAGTTGAAGTGAGCTGAGACCAGAGATGCTTTGTGGCTGCTTGTGCTTGCTTTGGGTGGGCAGCAGACCTGCCTGTAGCTTTTAACCTTTCCACCTGGAGACGCATAATGGTTTTTTTTTTCCCCCCAGCCGATGCATGGGATTGACTTTGGGGTTTTTTTGCTCCTGCTCCTGAGTTGGTGCTGAATACAACTTGCAGCAGCCTGCAAGAAGCTGGGTGCCCTGGTGGGTAGGTGTGAGCAGCATTGGTGCTGGTAATAACCCCCTGTTTATTACCTTGCTCCGTATTCAATCAAAATGTGATTCAAGATGAGGAACCTAACATTGAAGGCATGTGTCTACTCACAGGATGTGTCTAAAAAGGTGATGACTTTTAGCGAGTATTAATTGCTGTGGCACTACCAGAGTAAATAAATCTCTGGTGCTTTGTACCAGCCAGAGGTTTTCCCTCTGTGGAGCTCGCTCTTGAATCTTGCTGTCAGTTAAAGGCAGTGCTCCATGGGCTTGGGCTGAAGTTGGTGGAAAAGCCATAGTAGGTTTCGAGGCAGGAACAGCACTTTAATTTACCTGTTTGAGTTGTTCTGGCTGACAAGGAAGCAAAGGCTTTGCAAATGAAAGGACAATACTAAAGATTGCCGTGACACAGGAGCTACAAGGCAGATCCAAAGCACAACCACGGAGAAGCTACTGTTCTTTTGGGGGGACTTTGGATCAGGCTGACTCCTGTCTCCAAGCTGTGGCTGCAATTGCATACTGCTCTTAACTTTGAAGATGCTGAAGCATCGTTGGCCAGCACACAAGCAGATGCTCACGTGAGCAAGTATGTAAGTATATGTTTCAGTATTTATTTTTTGCAAGTGCTCTGAGCTGCCTGGACAAAGCCGGCTCTGGACCCTCAGCTGCACAGCTGCATTTGTACAGCTCAGTGCAGAAGCTGATGTGCTTCGCTGATACATCCTCTGCTGCAGCTCTCAGCAGGGTTCTTTGGTTCCAGCCCAGCACCCTGCTACAGTGGCCAGAAAGCTGCTGGAGGAGAGTGGGCCTCCACCCAGCCAGCCTGGCATGGGGCAGAGCACAGGTCCTGAGTGGTTCTGCCCTTTGTCTTGGGTGGCTTGTGTTGTGGATGGGTGTCTGAGGGTGCAGGGCTTCACCCTGTAAAGCTTCTCTGTCTGGACGAAGAGATTGGGCAAGTTTGGAAGAGGAGGTCTCATGGGGAGCAGAGCAGCTAAACCGATGGTGCAACCGTTCAGCAAGTGTGTCGCTGTTCTGCCCCAGCACTAGAAACCCAGCGGTTCCCCTTTCGGTACAAATGTGCAGGGTTTGTACCAGTTCTTGGTGCAGGGCTTGGGAATGACAGCTTGGGGGGGGTGGGGGGACGGGACACGGGGTTGGTTCTTGAGAGCAGATTCTGGAGAAATAAGCCAGACCCTCTCCATAGCACTCCGGCTGTGACCACTGACTGAGCCCTGAGCTCAGCCTGGCCCAAGGGAGCCGCCAGTGAAAGGCATTTAAAAACATGAGGCTGCTCAGCTTCCCTGGTGGCACCTGGGTGGAGTGCCCTCTGCAAGCATTCATGAATCATGCGAATTGTAAATTATGCCCCAAACACCTCATGCTCAAAAAAAAAAAAAAATCATGAGGGCTCAAGGGGGAGGGAACCCAGCGTGCTGCTTTCTTTTGCCTTTTCCAGAGTTTGTTTTTAACCTTTGGAGAATTCCTGTTTGTGCTGCAAAATTTCTTGGGAACAGAGAAAAGAGCATCATGGAAACAAAGCCAGATTATTAGCTTCCCTCTGCAAACCCAAGTCTGTTGTCCGGGAGGGGAAGGTGTTTTGGTGGGGTCTTGGTCCCTGGGAAATGGTTTTACATCTTTCATCTCTGCTACCCCCCTGGAGAAGGAGGAAAAAAAAAAAAAAAGCAACTCTCAAATATTTTATCTTGTTCTGCAGGACCCTAGCAGATCTCTCCCCAGGGACCATAAATTCTTTCCTGACTGTCGCTGCTGCTCCTGAACTCTGGTGCGGCACATTGGGAGAGTGAGCTTTGTTCCTCCACAGCACAGAGGACATGCCACAAATAATTTAAGGCACCATTTTTCTTCTTATATGACGTTAAATATTCTTTACTTAAAAAGAAAAAAAAAAAAATCCACACCACTTGGCATAAAGTAATATATCCAGAAGAAGGGCAGATGCTGTTTAATAAAAGACACAGTGCTTGCTTCTGCTCTGTGTCTAACCTCCTGAATCTTCTCCCCGCCAGTGGCAGGGTGCCAGTCCGCTCCCACCTCTGTGCAAGGTGATGAGGCAGACCAAGAACAAGCTCTGTGCTGGGCCAAAACTCTTTAAGGACATTGTTGGTACCTGCAATTGAACTGCAGGAAAAAAGGAGGTTGTGATTTGGTTGAAGCTGGCTGGAACGATGATCCCACCCCAATGTATTCAGGCATCTTCCCTATCTCCGCGAGGAATCCTGTGTTTGGAGCCCAGGCTGAAGGGGTGCTGCAGGAGGCTGAGCTGAATCCCTTGGGATGCCTCCTCTGGGGCTTGCTCCTGTTTCTATTTTGGGGGGGGGGGGGGGGGTACAATTATGTCTGGAGAGGGGTTTTTAATAGTAGTGCAGAGCTGGTAGCTGGGGGAGAAGTCATCTTGCTTTTAATGTCAATGCGTTTGACCAAGAAAGCAGTAAAAGAGCAAATGTATAGAACTCCTCTGCTCCTATATTGTCTTGGGTCTCTTTTTCAATGGAGAAGCATGCAATAAACTGTCCACAAATGGCAATTACAGCAGTGAAAAGCAGAGGTGTAAAGGGAAAAAGCTGATTTCTGACTCACTTTCTCACCTCTGCTTTGGGGGTGGTGGTGTTTGTCCCCCTGCTCTACTTCTTCCCTTTGCTTTCCTTGTTACAGAAACAAATTTGGAAAAAAACCCCAAAAAACCAAAACATATAGGGAAATGGAAACCAGCAAAATGTTACGGGAAGGAGTGAATCAGAAATGGAGTAACACACACCCAACTGGTTTTCAAAGGCCCTAAAAATATTGTTGTGACTTGAGCAACTGAAACTTAAGGACACCTTGGACTTGGAGAAAAGTAGCTTGTTTTCCAGTCCCTCACGCTGTCATATCCCAAATAAACCCTTCTGAAAATGTGTTCCTCTAACCTTTCTGTTTCTTTAATGGGCTCTAAGTTTGCCACCTGCTTATCTCATTCCTCCTTTGAGCCTCTGAGAGGCACCTTCAGCTGTTTCTGAACCCCTCCTCCAGCAAGAAGCTATATATACATTTTGCCATGTGAGGAGAGATTTTGGAAACAGGGCTTAACTGGACAAATCTTGTGATTTTGAGGTAAAATAAGAAATAATTTCTTATGAATTTTACTGTTTCAAAGCTTTTGATGCCTGGGT
This sequence comes from Falco rusticolus, assembly GCF_015220075.1. NCBI lineage: Eukaryota > Metazoa > Chordata > Aves > Falconiformes > Falconidae > Falco > Falco rusticolus. The sequence continues at coordinate 23,795,595 of NC_051196.1, forward strand.
GGTTTTTTTTTCCGCCTTTGTTAGGTTCTGCTTTTCTTACGCTGTTTGCCTGATTTTGCCTAACACCTTTATTGATAATTTCCAGGCAATTCCATCTGAGAACCTGAACTGGTGTATTGGTGGTGCAGGACTGGATGATGACTTGCAGATTCCAGATTGTTTGGCAACTTCTTATGCCTTGTAACAATTTAATTTCAGACAGCCAGGGAGCCAATTTTAGAGCAGAACAGGAAGAATTTCATGGGTGGCGTGAATGCCATCAGTGCAAAACCATCTATGCCCCTGCGATGTGAATGCTGAAGCATGCCCATAAACTTGGCTATGACTATTCTGAAGAGGTGCTGGTGGCGTTAGCAGGGCTAGGGCCTCAAAATTGTCAAACTGCTCCTTTTTTTCTTTTTTTTTTCTTTCCCACTTTCATTTTCATGAATGACATAGTATGTGTTTGTGTGTTTTTATACTTATGTCATAGTGTGCTAGATCTGGGTATATTAGGCATCTGCTTTGCGTAGTTCCCATCTATACCATGTTAATTATATTGCTCTGGTGACATAATAAACACTGAGCGAGTTGTGAGTAGATTATTTACGATGCCACCTGAACTCTAAGTAATTATAGCTGTGTAATTTAGCTTCCCCCTATTTCATTTTATATATAATGCAATATTTCAAGATATTCCGGTGCACATCTATCTTTAGCTCTGTGTTTGAATGAATAAATTGTGATTCTCTTTCAAAGGTAATATATCAGCAATGCCCTTAAGGGAGGGCGCTGTAGCTCTGTCAAGAACAATCCATAAACTAATTCACACATAAACAGAGACAATGGATACTTAGAACAAACGCACACCTTCATTCACAGAAAATAATACTGTACTTACCTGTCTCGGTGTATTTAAGCCTAATGTTCTACTGTCAAAGCACTAAAGGCAGGCATACAATACGCCTCAGCCTAATAGTTGTTAATACAGGACTTTTCCTGTAATTTCAGCTGTTGGGACAAAACTGGTATCGGGCAACAAATATTTTGCAGTAAATGGAATGAAAGTATTAGTGTTTGCAGCTGGAGAAGTAAAATTACTTTTATCGGAATGTTGTTTGAGGCTGATTGTTGGTATTTGTATATGGGCTGCATTCAGCTTCAATCCCTAATGCAGCAGCCTGGTACTTGGGAAACTAGACCTTTGCATTATTTATTAGTTGTTTGAGGATGCAGAGTTGGTGCTGCTGGAGTGTGAGAGGCCCTGACAGACCCAGTGTAAGCAGGGATGCTGGGTGGTTCTGGGCACATCCTGGGGGGATTAGCCGTGCCTGGGCGTTGCTAGCAGTGCTGTGAGGGTGCTGCTCCCTCTTCCATTGCTCCTGGCTCTGCCCAGTTAGCACATGCATGTGCTGGAGTCTCTCTGCTCTGTCCCTTGCTCTGGAACTCAACAGGCATTGACTCCTGGGCCGATGGCCCTGACTTCCCTTTGCCTCAGTTTCCTCAGCTGCAGATCCTGTAAAATAACACTCTTTTTTTAAATGGGTGAGGCTACATTATTCAGTGTTTGAACCAGGGCAGGTCTCTAGAAAGTGCTGAACAAGAAGTTATAGACTTAAATGATGCTTTCATACTGAATTAGGAGTCAGGCAATCGGCCTCAAATGTTTGCTTTTTTTTTTTTGCTTGGAGATCCTCATATTGAAGGCATTGTAAATGCAGTTTATTATCTTGTTATATCCTTGAAAACCCATCCACTATGGTTTTGCCCTCTCTTTATTTCTTTAGAGCCTTGTGGGCTCATTCTTCCACGTCCTTAACGCAAAGCCATGGTTAATGACAGTGGCCTTGGGTGGGTGAGCAATGCCGCTGGCCTCCATTCTACCAGAGCCATCACACCCAGGGCTCCTGCAGTACCAAAGATGTGCACACATTTATGTCAATTAAAAGGTACTTAAGAGAGTCAGAATCTTTTTTTTTTTTAATTAAAAATGTCAGGATTCAAACTTTACATGGGATTTGTGATGGCTCCAATTCCCGGTTGGCATGTGTGAGGCGGCACCCAGGAGATTCGAGGTTTCCATGACATCATACGGTAACTGTGAGCCTATCAGTTAATTAAATACTATATCCATGTATTCTAGTTAATTGATGCTTCCTTTACATGGTTTATTGTGCTGCAAACTGGTATTGCTTCTGTCTCACTGAGCAAACACAGAGAGGGAGAGAGAGAAAGAGACGGTGGGATGCTCCAGCTCACGGCTGGGGGAGAGGGAGCTGTTGGCACGCCTGTGCCGTGCCCAGGGGCATCCTCCAGGAGAGCCCAGCATCACCTACACACCAGGGGTTTGAGGTGGCTCTGCGGGTCAGATGGAGATCTTTTATGAATGAGCTGAGCAGAGCCTTGGGAATGAATTGCAGGCATAAGCAAGCTGTGCCTTTTTCCAAGTGCAGCTTTGTCTCGGGCTTCTGTGGTCCTGTTTACGCAGGTGAGGACATGCAGAGGAAGGTGCTCCATTGGATTTATGCAATGCACAAATGTGGCATCACTTCTGTGATAACTGTCCCGCAGGAATGTGACCCTGCCCAGGCCAGGCTCTGGGATGTAGCTGGACCTCCTGCATACTGACCTTAAGGGAGCGGAGAAACATCATCTTTGTATTTTTTTTAGCAAATAAAAGTGTTTTATGTCAGGAAATCCAGCTCGATTGGGAGTTGGTAACATAATGTGATCTGGCAGCAAGGTCTGACCACTGACCTCCAGCAGCACACCTCAGCCTCCTGCAGCTTTCCTAAAGGGTATTAAATCCCCCAAGGAAAAGCCAGCCCAGGCTGGCTGCTGTGGTTGGGCCATCTGCAGAAAAGGGCAGGGCATGTCACCAGGCTTGCCAAGAGAGGCGAGCGCAGTGGTAAGTGACGTGCCCAGAGCGAGCATGACCTTGTCCACTGGCAACACAATGTGGTGGAGTGGAAAGATGATAAAAATTCATCATCTCCACAGAAATGAGCCCTGATACCTGCTCTTTTCCCCTGCCCCAGTCAGCTCCTGGTGGCAAAATCTGGGGTGCTGTAGCCTGCTTGTGGGCCTCGGGGTGCACCCGCCTGTTCTTCTCTAGCTTGAGCCTTGACCACCCCTGCAAGGACCAGAGAAAATGTTCTAGTGCAAAGAATTTTTATCCAGAATGTAACTTCAGCAGCTTTTAACCAGGAGTTTGTTTGGCTTGTAGCCTAGGGCTGAGAGGTTTTCTGGTCTCGTGTTCTGATCTTCTGCGGTGTTGAGGTTGTTGGTGTGCCTGGGTGGGAGGGAAAAGGGGGGTTATTCCATGCCAAAGCAGGACTGAGGGCACTTAATTCACAAAGATGAAACAAAACCCAGTTTTAGCTCAGACTCCAGTAGTGAAACTCTGACACATCTGTACGCTGCTGCGCATTGCTGTGTCCATGCTGGTGCTGGAGAACCTAAAACACAGACGCTGTCAAGTTGGCAGCAGGAGTGTTTCTCTGCTTAAATTCCCAAGGAAAAGCTATTCCAGAGGTTTCAAATGAGAACATTTAAAGAAAAGTGTCATACCCCATAGGCAACCCAAACACTGGCTACCTTTTGTCCCTCCTTCTTTGTCCTCTTCCATTCTCTCACCTCTTCTTCTTCACCAAATGTATAATTTCTCCTCTTCTAAAAGAAGCTGAAATACCGTAAGTGTGATGAGAAACTTTTCCAAGTATGATCTTGTAAGGTTTCCATGTTTAGTCGCTCTCAGCAACTTCCAGGCTGTGTTTTTGCAAGCTTACAGCTTTTTTGTCCACTGGCAGCTGCATATTTCTGGTGAGGGGAAGAAGGACCAGAAGAGCTGCCTTCCCCAAGACGTTTGCTTGTTGGTGCTGGCCTGGCCTTCTGGCTATCTTCCAAAAGGCAAAGTGGCCCCAGCCCTGTCAACAGACACTAGAGATGAAGCCAGTTCAGATGGGCAGGGGGAATTGCAACAAATTTACATACTATTTCAGTAATACCCCTCCAAATTATCACCTCTCTGATCCTACCGCCATGCTAAGTGCTGCAGTGGTGGTGCACTTTGGAAAATGGTGCTGTCTTCTATTAAAGGCAGGTATATTTTTTCTGTAATTCTCTTTAGTGTTGCCTTTAGAGGCCCCTCTATGTGGCTCCTTTCACTTCTAATTACTGCACTAGGAGATTACAGTGTGGTGCTGGCGACAGAGAGAGGAAGGGGGAGGAATGGGATGGTGGAGAGGGAAAGATTTCTGCGGTAATTTGCATTTAAAGCTGGCACTCAGCATTATATCTCCCTGTTCACCCATTGTCTATAAACATTTTAGCTCTTCCTTCTGCCTCATCAGAATGAATTAAGCATTTTCATTGCACCACCAGCCTAATTAGAGTCATTTACTATGTTGACACAAAGGGTTTTTTTATGAGCATCTCAGCTGTAATACACTACAGCAACATTGGAAACCTCCGATCAAAAGGTAAATGTTTGGGGGTCAGAGATATTTTTCAACATTCTCCCAAGAATACAAACAAGTTCCTGGAGAAGTGACGTGTGCGCTTGCAGCTCTGCTGGGGCCGCGGCGGGTTCGAACTGGTGTGCTCGCACGCTGCCTCTGCCTCCCAGTCACACTTGTTGAAAGGGGGTGGCTTCGTGTTCTGCAAGCCCCGAGCAGCACCGAGGGTTTGTTGGGTGAGTGGGTGAAGTCAAAGGGCAGGCAGTGTGGGTGAAGGGGGCGCAGAGGTGGGCTGCCCTGGTTCTCAGAAGTCTGTGCGGGTTGGGCACAGTTGCCCTACGGTGCATCTCGGGGCTCCCCCGGAGCTGTGGTCTCCACGTGGGCACCTTGGGTGCAGCAGCGTGGGAGTTTCAGATGGGTCTTGGTGGCTGGTAGGCTGCGATATCAACTGCGACAAGGCATAACCTCTTGCATTTACCCTCAGGACGAGACAGCAGGACGTGAAGTCTTCTGGGTTTGGGTCCCCATGTGCACACGAGGAACTAAGAAGGTTGTGTTCTTACTCAAAGCTGGAGGCACTGCTTTTGACTCCCCCTAGCCTGAGTTTCAAATGTATTTATATTATGTTATGTTGCTCACAACCAAACCCAAGAGTAGGAATTGGTCTCAAGCTGAATTCAGGGAGTTCCTCTCTCTGTCCTTTCCCAGTATGCATTTTCCCAAAGTCACTCCTCTCACACAGGAAAGATTTTTGGGTTTGCCTGATTTAAGGGATTTGGAAACCTCTACCCAAGATCTCCTGGAGTGGGGATTTTTCAGTCAGATCTGAGGAACATACCCTTATCACTGTCTCTGGGCAGGCTGCTCTTAGTACCTGCCTGTGTGCATGCAGAAGTACGGATTTGTAAGGCAGAACTGGCTGAGCTGTACAGTATATCATAATTTTGGAGCGTAGTCATCAATCACGAGAACAGAGATGTGCAAGGGCATGACAGAAAATCCTTCCATACTTGCATTTTCACTAGCCTCCAGCTTGTCAGCAATGTGTTTGATGGCTGTCCAGCAGACATCTGCAGTCAAAGCTGACCTCAGGTCTGCTTTCTTATGAAGTTTCCGTTCCCTTTGCATTAGAGAAATACCATCCACCACACAATCATAGATCCAGGTGACTACAATATTTATTGCTGAGAGTCCCATAGAATGCAGATACCAGTAAAATGCTGGGGGACAGTGGCTATTTGTTTCAAGTTAGAAGTGAAGACCTTGGCTGTCAGGTGTGACATGAACTTTGTGCTCCTGTGTTGGTGCAAAAGGTCTGAAACATCCAAATGAGATATGCAAAGTATCAGGATTACCAAAGAAGTATGGTGAGGGTTTGTCTGGTCCAGCACCCTCTGTCCAACAGTGGAGTGGCCTCCTGACAAATACAGCTATTCTTTTTTTGTTTCTCTGCTTACCGACATTGTTTTATTATTCTGTCATTGGGTATAGTGAGATCATTTAGAAATAAGTAATAAGGGTTGGTTCTCAAATAACTTTTTATTGGCTGCAGACTTTGTCGTGTTGCTGTTTGCGACCTTTTTCAGGTCACTTGAGCAAGACAAACCCCAAAGATGCTTGGGATAATCTACTGGCAACTTCACCCACTGCAAAAAACCTTTTTCTCCCTGCCTTTGGCTTCCCCTGTTGCAATCAGTTATGAATCTAGAAGGGGATGTTCCCTGTCATGCCAGGAAAGTTCAATTTCTTCAAAAGCTTTTGGAGAGGGAAGTGGCCAGAAGCTTTTCAGGGATGCAAGTGCTGTGTCACAACAGGGTCACCTTTATATTGGGTGAATGAGTCACACCTCAGAAATCTACCACAGATCCTAGGAATTTGTGTATGTATATATAATGGCAAATATTTTTTGCTAGCTATGCAAGTCATATTTACGAGTCTGTAGTCCTTGGGTTCACCCTTGGAGCCCTTTTAAGAATTGCTGTGACATTTCACACCTTTATCATGGCTGATTTCTTCTATAAAGTTGTGCTGGCCCAAGGCAAGGAAGCCATCCTGTTGGTAAAAAAGCCCAGATGTGCACAGGAATCTTCGCTGAGGGCTTGATCCTCAAAGTTTTGAACAGGAAAGGTCCCCAGCTGATCTGGTGGTTCAGGTTTCTTGCAGCCATCAGTGCCGCTATTGCAAGGAAATCTGAACGGCCGTCTTACCAGAAATTTTGCAAATTGAGAAAGCTGTTTCTTGTTTTTGTAATAAAGAATTGGTTTATAAAGCCATATTTGAAAAGTATGGATAAGATTTTTTTTTGAAATTTCATAAAGAAAATTACTTACTGTTTTTTTTTTTAAAAAAGCAAATTTCATAGAATCACAGAATGGCTGAGGTTGTAAGTGACCTCTGAAGACCATCTTGTCCAACCCCCCTGCTCAGGGCCACGCAGAGCTGGTTACCAGGGACCATGTCCAGAGGTTGGGTTTGTTTAGTATCTCTAAGGACGAAGGCTCCCCCACTTCCCTGGGCAACCTGTGCCAGGGATCAGTCACCCTCACAGGTGTTTCCTGATATTCAGACAGACCTCCCTGTGTCTCAGCTGTGCCCGCTGCTTCTGATCCTGTCACTGGGCACCACTGAAAAGAGCTTGCCTCCATCCTCTTTGCACCCTGCTTTCAAGTATTTATATACATTAACAAGACCCCCGCTGAGCCTTCTCTTCTCCAGGCTGAACCGTCTCAGCTCTGTGCCTTTCCTCATCTGAGGGATGCTCTGGGCCCTTGGCTGAACTCTCTGCTGCACATTCGCATCTCTCTTGTACTGGGCAGCCTGGTCTGTGGGCACTGAAGTGATGTTCCAAGCAGGGGAACAGCTCAAATAGCGGAGGTTCCTCTAGTAATCATTGCTACAACCATGGTCCGCACCAGGAGATTCCTGGATAAGGTCTCTTGGAGCCACTCCTTGTTCTGTGGCACATAGGTCTGCCTCTGAAAGCTGCGCCCCTCCCCACTTCTTGCAGGGTGGCATGGGCATCATGCTGCAGCAGCCTGTGGTAGCAGCTCCCTCTAAATATAATGTGCAGCAGATGTAAGTTTCGAGTGAGGATGAGAACTTAACTCTGCTTTCTTTTAAGGATCTTCAGGGGTTTTCCCCTATTTTAAACTATTCTTAAATGCAGTGTTTGCTTGGCCTGCAGGAATGGCATCAGTTTTTTATTGGTTTTAATGCTTTCTGTATGTGACAGCATTCGTTTTCCTAGCAGTAGGTGCTTTTATCTTTTGGAAAGGGAGGCAGAATGTCCTAATCTTCCAGGATCCTTATGCCTTTGGGTTCTAGATCAGTCCTTGCTCTGCATCTCCCTGTCCCATGCAGGGGCTCAACGCTGCTGCCATGCCCACCACTCTGTGGGGTCAGTGCTATCATTCCCATCAGCTGTGCAGCATGGCATGAAGCCAGGGGCACCTACAAGGTAGACCTGCAAGCTTAGAAAGTGTGAATTTATATATTTCTCCCCTCTTCATGAGAACTATTGTTATCTTATGCGCTGCATAAAACTCATTTCTCCCCCTCCTTGAGTGCTGTGGTGGAGCTTTCGGCATGTTCCCATGAGCATTTATGTGTCCATGTGTAGACTCACATAAGCTGGCCACAAGCTTGTTCTGTTCTGGGAAATTAAATACTTATTTCCATAATCCTGCCAGGCCTAGATAAAGCCTGATGCTTCCCCTGAACTCCTTAGACCAGTTGCTCCGCTTAGACACGTTTGTGTCCTGCACTTCCCAAGTTAGGGCCAAATTTCAGCTGGAGCAAAGCGTTCCTACAACACAGCAGAGCAGCAGGATGGTCTGGAGGAAAAGCCAGATCTTATAAATATATCCCTGGGATCACCAAAGCCTCAGGCATCTCTAGCTACATCTGCATCTAGTAATTATTCTACAGACTGCAAGGAACAGTGAAGTGTTGCTTCAATTTACGCGTTTTCTGGCCTCTCTGCATTTGTTTCTTAGTCAGAGACTAATGGGTAGAGCACTGGACTGGAACCCAGGAGACCTAATTTATTTCAGGCTCTACTACCAGCCTGCTGGGGAGCTCTGGCCGAGCCTTTTCCTTCCCTCTCTTTCTTCCCCTCCGTAAAGCGGAGAATAGCGATAGTGAACTTGTTTGTAAAGTTTCTGATAAAATAGCACCAAGTAAGAGTGAGTGTTAATAATGTCGTTCATCGCTATAAAAAATGGATTTTAGGCACTGAATTATTAGAGGAGGGAGGTAGTTACCGTGTTATTTAAGTGCTAGTAGTGGGGGGAGAAACTGCTTTTTCCTATACTTGTTTTTTTAACCGGTCTGCTAACTGCTTCCCATGTCCACAGACCCAAAACACGGCGCCGGGGCTATAACAGAGCCCGGAGGAGGGGGGAGATAGAGGGAGCAAGGACGGGGGCTGAAGAGGAGGGGAAGGTGTTAGAGGGGGAATATTGGATGGGAAAATAGAGCAGAGTGGGCAGATTGGAGAGCGACAGATTGTGAAAGCGGGGGAGAGAGAGAGGGGAGAAGAGATCCTATTAGAAATACCATGTGTGTGCATGCATAGAGGGGTACGCATGCAGGGAGGAAGGGACGTGGCTTCTACTGTAATATTATTCAAGCAATCACATGTATCGTGTATTAGATAACTCTTCTGGTTGGTTAGCATCGCGAGGTCTGTAAACGTGTTTTACTTTAATCCCAGACACATCACGTTTTTAATCTCAAACGCATCAGGCTTTTCCTGCAGGGTTTGGGGAGTTTGTTTTTCAAGAGCAGACGGATGCAAAAGTTCAGGATCTCCACAGCTTTGGGGTGCTCCTGCTCTTGACGATGGGGAGGGGGTCGATTAGCCATCAGGTTGCCAGAACCGAACGGTGAGGAATTTATTCTGCCTGGGAAAATGGCTCCTGCCTTGACACAACATGCACGGGATGACTTGAGGCGGCAGTGCAGTGGGAAATAGCCTCCTCGAAAACATGGCATTTCAAAAGCGGATCAGAAAGCCCCAAGCTGTCCTCCTAAATTGTTGAAAAATCAAACTTAAAGGGTCTGAATTAAACAGGCGAAACATAAGAAATACCGAAATAGGGCTCAAAACTCCGTATTGACACCATCAGCCTTAATTTACCCCAGAGTGCAGAAATAAAAATTCATAGAGTCATGATGAAAGGCTGAGAGTATCAGGCAGGAATTCAGAGACTTAACCCTGAATTTACTGCTCCCGCAATGGCTTTGCGGTCAGAATATTTTCCATTGTGCAGACGTAGATACCTGGTTTGTATTTTTGTGGGTGTTTTTTTTAATAGTTTGAAGAATTTGCCATATATCTTAGAAGCAGGATAGATGCTGTTTGCTGTCATTTATCTGTACGTGTGTATGCATGCGCACACATGCACATGGCTCTGAGCATTTTTTTGATCTTAGTATCATTCACAATACAAGCACAATAATCCTGTAGTTCTTACTCTTGTGTAGGTTTTGAGCTAAAATGCTTTTCACAGCTCAGGCATGCAAATTTTACCCAGAATAACAGTATTTTTTTAAAAAAAACCAACCTCCTCCAAGTAGAAAAAGAGAATTTGATTCACATAGAAGGGAGATGAAGAGAATTGGCAAATTGTGGGCAGGTGCTGGGCAAGCTTCCTCCATATGAATTCGTTAATGCATCTTAATCCTGACCTGTAACACCCTGCCTGGCTAATGCTGTGGCCTCTCGTGACCAGGAATTGCAGACTGCTGAGTTGCATGGCACTGGAGTGGGTTTTTGTGGGATTTTTTCTTTTTTCTTTTTTTTCCCCCTGTACTGTAGGTTGCTAGCTACATTTCAATTGTGACCCAGTTAGAATCTGAATCCGATTCTCTAAATATTTTGTAAGAATGGAATTATTCTCGTTTTCTTTGTGTGTACATCTGTGTTTGCATCTTGCCCCCTGTGAAGAGATTTCCAGTGCACATAGATGAAAATGTATTATTTTGAAAAAGAGCCCCCAAATTCCTTTAATTGAATGTGGCAGCTTAACACGTTCCCCTTCCTTTCCTTTTGTTGTTCTTTTAATTTGTAAATAGGTAATTATTTGTTGTGGTTTTCCTTCACATTTGGGTAAATGAAATGTGTTACCCTGCGGAGCTCAGTGTTGCTATGCAGATTTCTGATTTTGATGGCAGAAATGTAAAGCTCTGAAAAGAAGGGCGGCATCTCGGCAATCCGGGAGCGCGCACACCAAATCGTGCCTGCGATTTCAGCCTCCCAGCAGCATTAGCCACTGCGAGGTGAAGCCCAAATGACTCCCAGAGTCCAAACAGGTGCTGAATGTTTGGTTGCAAATGAAAAGATTAAAAGTTGGGATAACGGCATTAATAGAAGGATGATGTACACACAGCGAGTTTGCAGAGAAATTGCTTGCAGTGCTTCCAGAATACAACTTGCGTAGGAAAGCGTTGTAATTCCCTGTTTTCCACAATTTAGTGGCATGCTAGAAAAGCACATATCTGTTTTTATATCTATAAATATATAAATACACGTCAATATGTGCATCATCCAACAAAATAATAGAGAAATCTGAATGTCCGTGGAGTTTATATAATGGAAATAGATTATTTTTTTTAGTTTGCAATTAAAAATAATGTGAACTTTCCCCACTCGTTTATGCTCTGTCTCACTTCATTCCTCTTCAACTACTTTTTCCTCTTTTTTCTTTTTTTTGTTTGGAATTAGTTGAATTGCACGTATAATACCTGAAGTTAGTGTTGCCCCTACCACACTGTAGACTCTGCCTTTTTCTGCATCTTTTTCCTTCAGTTGCTGACAAAGATATGACCTCAAATGCTTGGTTATTATGTTCAGGTTTTCCATTCTACTCATCAGATATATTACTTACAACTATTAATAACTCCCCTCCAGGAGAGTCACAACTATCATGTAAATGCATCTTTCTCTGACATGGTTCTGTATACATAATACAAGAACCTGAGAGACTTTTCGAAACAAGCCCAAGAACATGATGAAAATGAATGTATTTTCCCGGGTTAGGTTGTAAGGGCTAAATTCACAAATGTGGGATTTTAAATTTTTTTTTGGCCAACAATTTTTCATTTATTTTTAATTTAATCACATGTTTTAGTTTGCAGGGACATTCTGAAAAATGATCTTTATAAAATATGCAGTCCTCTTCGCAATCTTATTACATCACTACTGCACTGGGAGAAAGACATCTCCCTAAATTGAAAACCATTTTTAATGAATTGTTGTTTTATTTTAGGATCCCTTTAGGTTTCCTAGAACATTCGGTCTGAGTCCCCTATCTGAAGGAATCCTGATCTAACAAATCAGTATAAAAAAAATATTCCACAGCCCTTGACCTGGCTCACAGGAACTCCCTGTGTTATAAAACAAAGGGCTGCAGGGATGGGGGAGAATCCCACTGTGAAGTAGAAAATCAGCATTATTGCTTAGCCGTGGATTCAGAATTAAATCGCACACGAGATTTAAAAACTTGATGGAAATCTCTGACCTTCTGGCTTACCTACAACTGTAGTGGAAGACAGTGACCCTAGAAGAGCATGATTTACTGGTGAAATAAAGTGAGCCGTAAAATCTGAGTAGGATGGGCTATTGTCAGCAAAAAGCATAAAGACAGAAAAAAAAAAATACCTAAACCCTAATTGCCAGGGTAAGGAAATGTAGAGGAGGAAAGAGAGAGATGAAGGGGAGAACAAGAGCATCCCCAGTGGCAAAATGGTTAAAAGAGATGACTAAAATCCAGCAAAAAATCAAGCAGTCAAGTAGTTAATTGACTTTGCTTTAATCAGCCCAATGAATATTCATTAGTGTGCTGGTCCTAATCATGGGGGCCATGTTGTCCGCATTTAGCAAGCGCACGCTCAGCATCATGCATGCCTCAACAGCTTCCCTTCCTCTCCGCACTGACATTAAATTTAGAGGCTTTGCGCCTTCCCAGCTCGAAGGGAGCGGGGATTGGCCCAGCTGCTCGGCTCCAAGATGCCATAGCAACCCCTGGCTAGTTGCCTTGGCAACATTTTTTTTAATTTTTTTTTTTTGTAAGGGCCTGAGCCAGTAATCCATAGGCTTAACGTAGAAAATATGCCTTTGTGGGGCATGTGTATATAGATATATAGATGTAAAGGAGAGATTGAATGGGCGGAAGGTGTGCGTGTCTTCTATTGTGCGACTTTAATGAAGGGAATGGGTTGCAGGATCTCATCATCATCATCTCGAGCTGTGTTTTGGGTTATGGTCTTTACATCTTTTTTTTTTTTCCTTTTTTTTTTTTTTTTAATGTAAAATGCACCAGCTCTCTGGCTGCACAGTTCATTTCCAGACCCATCCAAAGGGAGGAGAAATAATTCTTTGCCATAATTCCCCCCCGCCTCCCCCCCCGCCCCCCCCCCCGAACACTGGAAAGCAGCAGCGACTGCTTTAAGAGATATAGGACCCTATTATTCACATCGAGTTGAAGTTCCTCCTCCTGAAGGAGGTGGGTCTGGAAATGAGCTGCCCCATAAATCAATGGAGAAGTGCAGGCATGAAACTGGAGTCACGCAGCGGTGAGTCTGCTGCTCCTCACGTTCACGGCTGCTTTTTCCTTCTTGCGAGTGGGGGGAGGCTCCTGCCGGAGATTGGTTCAGCCAATGCAACTCCAATCCTGCTCCAGTCTGTTAATATTCCAGATGTTGCTGGGGAAAGATGATGTCCTGATCCTGGTGTTTTAGGAGTAGCTTGTGTTTCTACCTTCCTGAAAGGAGAATGTGAAAAAACAATCAAGTCCCCAGCTGTGTCCAACCCAGCATTCCTAGCTTTAGAAATAGAATTTAAAAGAAAAAAAAACCCAACACCCTAATATATTCAGAATGCCTGCAAGGAATTTTGGAGCTGGGAAATTGAAATGGTTAATGTTGTCTTGTAAATAAAGCTCATCCTTTAAACAAAAAAAAAAAACCCAAAACAAAGTCCTGACCCAGTGAAGCATCACCTCTGATGGCACAAAATAGCTGCAGGGGAAAATGCGCAAAACCAACCCGTCTTCTTTGGAATCGGGCTGTTAGTGTGCGAGGTGTCTTGTATAACACTCGGTGTAAGGATGAAAGCTGCACAGGAATCCAGAAATAGTACTGCAGAAGATTAAGGAATAGGTGCTTTTGAAAAAGCATTAGTAATTTCCTAATATTCCCTTCTATCGTGCTTTTCTTTTTCTTTTTTTTTTTTTTTTTTTTTTTTTACAGCTCTTAATATAGAGCAGAAGTGGCTACAAGCGAAAAACTAATTCAGAACCTGCAAGAGGAATTGGGTTTGGTCTCTACGAGAGGTTTTTTTAATGTTTCTATTATCGTTATCTTAAATTATTCAAAAGTGTCATTTTGAGCTCATGGTGCAGGCACACGGTTTAATAAAGGCACATGAAGAAGGATCCTCCTTATTTCAAAAGAGGGAAGTGTTGTCCTCACTCCTGCCATCGGTAATGGGAAAGGTCCCCCTGATTCAGCATCATGCCCTCAGGGGGGAGCATGGCAGAGGAGAGGGGCTGATATTTCTGGCCCATCGGGAGAATGTTTTGCAATGATGATAAATTTAGGGATATGCAGGACTGGTTTCCAGGGCAGTTGTAGGGCAAGATAGGAAGGAGCAAACTTTGTTTTCCTCTGATTTCCATGTACTGAATGGCACCGAACCCCCTTTCGAGGTCTGTGCACCATATGGAGGGTGCAGGGCTTGGGATGGCACGTTGTGCGTTGGCTAATGGTCCAAAGACAGGTCCTGGCCAACGTGGGTTGGAAACTGTTTCTCAACATCTGCATCTGTGCATAAGAAGATAAGGTTAATCAGCCTCTGATTCCCCCTCAAACAGAAGTACTGTGGTTTTTCAACATTTTTAAGTGTGAAAAGAAGAAATCTGCCACCCACGACCAAATGTCAAAATTGAAGGCATGTGGCTTGATCTCCAAGGTCTTGAGCAGCTCCCATCTGGCTTGGGCAGTCCCACTGCCACCCGCAGCACAGACCACTGGGGTCACTCCTGGCAGGAAGAGATGGAGAGTGTGGGGGGAGAAGGTTTTAGGGTGCCTTTTAGTTTTTGGGGTTTTTTTTTGTTTGTGGTTTGGTTTTGGTGTTTTGTTTGGTTTTTTTGGTGCGGTGGTGGTGTTTTTTTTTTTTTTAATAAAATTAAATTCACCAGTAATTATAGCTGCAAGAGCGAAGAGGAGAGAGAGGAATTGTGAAATGCATGAATCGAGAAAGAGCTGATTTCAAGTGGCCTATCAGAGAGCTGCTGGTGAAGATCATTTCATCCCAAGAAGCATCGAGGCAGAAGGACTCATAGAATCCAAGAGTGGCAGAGCACTGATGTGAGACAAAAAGCTCCTGGGGAGGGGAGTGAGGAAGAAAGTAGGTTAAAAAAATTATTTACAGTGAATCTCCAGGGGAGATTTTTAATCTTGATAAATCCATCTTTCCATAAATGTTTTGGGAAAGCTCTCAGATATGTTTAAGAAGTCGAGACCAAAGTACTCTAGAGAAAATCGTTTATGTAGCCCTACTGGGTAGTATTCATTTAAAAAAAATCATAATGGGAATACTTTTATTTTTGTAATCATATTTTGTTGATTCAAATCTCTGAATGGAGTCTCTCTGCTTCCATCTGGTTAAACTTTGAGAGCTGTATGTGGTCCATTGAAAAGACATCATCAATTAATTTTATATGGGCAATGTACAAACAAATGCTGAGCACAGTGAGGCTGTCCCTTAGGCTGGTACTGCCACGGGCTCGGTGTCTCAGCTTTCCTTTGGTTGGGACAGGGTTTGTCCTGGTACAAATGACTGTAGGATGTGGGGAGGTGAAGGACAGGGGCTGTTCAGCTTGGAAATCAGCACAGAGGAGAAATAAAAGGCGGTGAGCACCCACTCACAGGGGCAAGCGGCACGTGCTGCTCAGAGAACCCACCTCTGCGCCTTCACTCGACTGCCGTGGGGCTGGGGGAGATTGCACCGGGCTGTGTGCGTGATTGCCCTGGAAGTTGTGCCAGTGGTACCTGGAAACTCATCTTTTGTTAACTTGGTGATGGTTTAATTGTCCAGTTGGGGAGTAGAAAAATATACTGAGTTTGGTGATAAACTACCCAGGCGAATATGAAATGTCCCAGAGCAGTCCTGGGACCAGCCTCAGCTTTAGATGTGGCGAGTGGTGAGGAAGGAAGGGGCTGGAAGGAGAGGAACGCTTCACGTGAATAGAGATGAGAGTACTGATGTTGTCCAGCAAAAATGAGGATATGTTACAATGAATATTTATTTTTTTAATCTGATCAGTTGTGATACTGTGCGAAAATCAAAATAAACTGTAAAACATATAGAGCTTTTTAGAAGGTATGCTGACATAATTTCTTCTTTTGGTTTGTTCCTACAATTTCTATTTTTTTTTTCTCCAGCCACAAAAAGCCCAGTGAAGCAGTCCCTGTTGCAGAAAAAGAAGCCCCCCCCCAGCCCAACCAGCCAAAATCCAAGGTAAGCATCAATTAATTTATTTTTTTTCCTTTATCTTTAAGTTGTCCGTAACTCAGGTTTCTTTAAATGGATTCTAACCTTGGAGTATGACAGTGTTGTATCTGCTGAGCCACAGAGCTGGTGTCTGCACAGAAACATGCGTTTTTTTCATTAGTGATGCAAAAGCAGGGAGATATCCCTGCCCAGGTGTCCCTCTTCAAGGTAAGCACATCACACGGGGTGCAGATCTGATACGACTACTCCTTCCGCACAAAGGCTGCTTAGAAAAGTGTGAAGCATCATCGCTGGTACCATTTCACGCCCGGTGCCTTCAATAAAGCTGAAGGCAGAGCAGGCAGGGAGCTGGAGGTCAAGGGGCAGGCTCGGCTCGATGCATCACACAGCCTCCCTTCAAATCTTACCTGCCTAACCTGCGCCGCTTTTGCAGTGAGGCGGTGTGTAAACCAATCCCCCTCTGCGATTAAAGATGGAAAAATCCCTTCTTTTATGCAATTGTGTCTTTCCTCATCTCTATTTTTGTCATTGGCTGACAGGGTGGGAAGAGAGAAGGAAAGGATGGGGAGGGAAGCACCAGGGAGAGGAAAATTACCGCCAGATCAGGCAATTTAAAGTGAGAAAGGAAGAAAGGGAGGGAGAAGGAGAAAACAGATGCTAATTCCTGCAGCTGCCCCCTGCAAACAGAGTTCAGGCTCCTTTACAGATGCTTGAGCTTGGCGAGTCTGTGTTGGGATCATAAAGCCGAAACCTGGACAGGTTTCTCTTCGACGAGGGCTCATCCCCTGACTTACTTGCAAGGCTGAGCAATGTGCTTGTGAGGGCACAGCGTGCTCATGGTGGCCCGTGCAAGGCTGCTGCACCACTGCGTGTTTGCTCCGAAACTCCTGGGGCAGCAGCCAGATGGGCAGCTGCTACCCCAGACAGTGCTGACACCAACTGCAAACAGAGCTCGGAGGGGAGGAAGGATGGAGTTGTCTGTGCCCAGCCGCCTTCCCCAGCCATGCCGTGCTCCAAGCAGGGAGGCAAAACCAAGGGTGTTAATCTTCTGCTTGCAAACCACGGCGGTGCTGCAGAGATCTTGTGTTTGGTGGTTTCACGCTGAAACTGGAAGGAGGCCCAGTGCTTGTCTTAGATTTATTGATTTAGGAAGTTCTCTAGAGGTTGAGATTTCAGCAAACTTTGGGGTTTGGGCTTGGAAGGGTTGGCTTTTTCAATGAGAACCCAGCTACTGTGCAGCTAGCTGCGAAGTCTTGAATCAGGAAGAATATGTTTTGTTAAATTGTTCTGCAGAACAATGATTTTGGAAAACAAAACAGCAGCAGCAACCAGAAAGAAAACCCCAACAAACAAAGTAATATTTATTTCTGCCATGGCAGCTCTGTGAACTGAAAATGGGATCTTTTGTTTTGCTGGGCTTGTATGCAAAAAGTGATTGTATCCAGTTGCAGACAAAAAATGTGTCTGGGTCTTGGAAGGGGGAAGAGGAGGGTGGGAAGATCTATGTCTGCAGAATCACTGATGCAGGAAGATGCAAGTGCTGTGTTGTGTCTAGTTGCATCATGTGTGAATCCATCAGCGACTTAAAGAAACAGCAAACTCGGTGCATCCTCTTTCTGTGGTTTTTCCATCTGCTCCCTGATCTGCTGGTGATGAATGTTCAGCTTTGCTACCTCCTACCCTTGAGAAGTCCTTTGTGGGAGCTCCTGGTGATTCTTCTTAGCTGAAAAAATATCCAGGAATGTCTGCAAACTTTTGTGAAAAAAAAACCTGTCGAATTGTTACAGCGGCACACTGCACAGTCATTATAAAAGTGAAAAGTAACATTTGTTGATGACTGCCTTAGGGTGTCTTTTAAAAGTTTTGTTGTATCCTGGTTTTACATACCAATAAGATAATTTTGGGTAGAAAAGTAACTGCTCCAGCTTCTCGTTTGGACCTTTGGGTTCATGTGTGGGACTTCAGTCTGTAACATGCTGATTGCGAGGTCGAAGCTACTCTGGAACTGCTGATTGAGGCCAGTCTTAGGAAGAATCGTCCTCCTAAACCCTCATGCACAGCTTAGCATTTTACTCTAAACCAAACTCTTCTCTCTCACGTTGCTCATTGAATCTCGGGAGAGCTGTCTGGCTCCACAAGGAATCTGCCAGCCTGCTACCAGCAAGCTGATATCCACGTCTTGACCTGCTCAGGGACTGACCATTTTCATTTTTAGCCTAGTTTTTCTTGGGAAAGCAGTTCTGTGCCATCCAAAGCAGTGTGTAGGTGTCTCTGTCTAACAGTTTCCATAATATTTTTTAAGCCTGTCAGCTAATTTCTGCCAGTTTTGACAGAGGTAGAAGTCTCAATGATATTTAATCCCTACAAGTTTTCATGCATGGGCAGTGGGGGAGAGGGGAGAGCCCCCATCACTGCTCCCCTCGAAGGGATGGGAACTGCACGGTTTATCCCTCTGCTAGACATCAGAAACCCCACCTCAGTTCTCTACCTCAGCAGTAGGTGTTTTGAAAAATCAAGCAGAAACACAACTAGTTGATTTATTTGCTTGCTTACCCACCGAAGGATCTGTCATCTAAACAAGCAATGCCCACCAGCACGACGTTTCTGGGGAGCTTTGGCTCGGTTGTGTGCGGGGCTGGCATCAGTGTAGGGGGGCTGGCCAGTGCATGGTAGGAGCTGGGTCAGAAAGCAGGATGCTTCACGTTCTGCTTGTCCTAGGACCTCCTTTCCCAGGCAATACAACGTCTTCATTTGTATTGGTTACAAAACCCTTTTTTTAATTGACATCTGAAATACAGCCTTAATTATTGTGGGTGGTTTCAGTGTTAGTTGCATTGGTACCACATTGAATTTGGTTGTTGTACAGGAACACCTCTGATTTCACTGACCCGTAGTGAGAGCAGGGATAATGCTTGGCACAGCAGAACCCCCCCGGGACATTTGCTCTGTAGCAATTGCAGGAATAGCACGTTAAAGTGAAACAACGCCATTGCACCAATGTTAGGCCAGCTTGTACCACTGGACTTTATGCTAATGCCTGCACAGAGAATTACTTGGATAAGACAAGAAAGAAGCTGAAAAACTGTTCACCGCTACCACAGAGATCCTATAGGGGTTACACATCGACTCCATTGTGCTATCATTTGTGCACACGAGTATATTACTATAGAAGGACTGTTGTATTAGCAAAGGCTATCCTCAATGGTGGTAATTTGGTTTTGTCATGGTAATACAATGCCAATACACTGCAGACACAAAAGTGAGTTCTGCATGGCTTGGCAAAGAGATTTTCACATGGCTGCTGGTTTCATGAGTCCATTGGTTTCTCAATGTTCCTAAACAGGAATGGGTCAATGGTAATTTTTAGGAAGGCAGATGCCCCTTGCTGAGCTTGTCTGACTATAAAGTGCTACACTAGACATGCAACGTACATAGCATCCTCAGCCCCTCCGTCTAACTTGCAGACTGTTAAAACTGCACAGCAGGAATGAGGACTCTTTTAATCCACTGAATTTGCTGTTTAGCATGACCTGAATAATCTGGTAGGGCTAACGTGATCTTCAGCACTAGCACTCAACTGCCTGTTCCTCTCTTTGAAGCTGCAGGATATCAAAAATATCTGACTGGCTTGGACTGAAGAAAGTCACTTGGATAGTGTCTGTGTGTAATTTGTTTTTCAATGACGTTGTTCCAGGCCCTGCTCTTCTCGATGCCAGTCAGTCTGTTTCTGTGTGAACTTTCTAGATAGGATCTCTTCGATCATGCTACTTCTTCTGTTGACCACAGCTGCCTGTTCATCGTTACTCCCTTTATGTTTTCTCTTTGGTAAGAAATGAAAAGCAGAGGAGGACAGAGCTGGTGCAGGAAAGTTAAAAATGTGTCAGTAATTGCCTAGCAGGAGGGCAGACTCTTTCCTCCAGATGGCCGGATACATGAAGGTAGAGCCTAGATTGGTGTAAATTGCCATAGATGAGAAACTATTCTTATTTATTCAAATTTATAGCAGCTATATGGGTGTTTAAATCCTTGCCCTTGTTCAGCAGCACCATGACCACCAGCAGTACAGAACCAGTGGGATGATGGATATGAAGAACTGGACCAAAATGTCTTTTCCCATGGCTGCTGGTCTTGGTGGCCAATGTTTGGTGACATCTTTCCACATGCAGTAACTGGCTGAGTGTGTGCATTCCTGCTCTCCAATCCGCCTTTAAAGAAATAATCATGTGGGAAAGGAGGTATAATTTTGGGAAGGGTCTCCTGTTACTTCCAGAGCTTTATCGCTTTGTCTGACTTATTATCTACCCTCTCCTTTCTATCACTAATGTTAAGAGCTTCTCTGGGGTTATGAGAAAAGGATGTTGATAAGGCAAACTTTCAAACCTAGCATCCTTAAGAGGGCATCCAAATGCTGCACTGTACAAAGGAATTGAAATTAGCTCTAAATGCAGTCAGCTTTACCTGCTTTATGGAAAAGAGAAATATATTTTTAAAGGATATGTTTCATGTAATCATGCTGGGTTTATCAAGTGCAGAAAAATGTCTCCTAACAATACCCAGGAAGATTACAATTGTCAATCAGAGCAGAGGTCCTGTTCTTGTCTCTTTGCCTCACTCCCCTGCCATTCTGCTTTTCCTGGGCACAGCAGCACTGAACAAGGCAAAGAATGTAAAGAACTATTTAACCACCAAAAGACGGTGCCAGCCAAGCATGGCACTGAATTTCAGCTCCTAAACATGCCAATAATGAAGGGAGAAACTCGCACAAAAGCAAAAGTAGAAGCCATCCTGTGTGGTCCTGTGAATGGTACACACTCTCCTTGGGCTTCTCGACAGCGCGAGGGCTGCTGCAAAGTGGGCAAAGCCCTTCTTGAAGCTCGAAGGGCTCCTGGAGCTTTTCGGCTCATTGCAGGATCCTCAGAAACCCTCAGCATCATCCTCCCCTTGGCACGGCAGGGTCGATAAAATCAGATCAAGGCTTAGCATTTCTAAACAAAAGGGAGTGGTTAAATGGGCTTTTAAACACTGGAACCTGTCCAGCTTGTTGGGAGGCAAAGCCTGGAGAGGCGGGGGTGAGGAGAAAGCACAAGGTGCCAAGCAGGGAGTAGAGTGGCACTTGTGAGCAAAGTTGTTGGAAAGTCATTTTGTTGCTTGTGTTGTGCAGCGTGTGTGTGCGTGTGTGCGCAGAACAGATTGGCAGACGCCTGTGCCCACGAAGGCGGGCTGGGGGCTGGGGGGAGCTGCTTTGGAAAGGTGCCAGTTGTTCTATGGGCTTTCTGCCATCAGGATTTTTTTTATTTCCCCCCCCCCCCCCCCCTTCCCTTTCTCCCCATCCCAGCCCCCAAACACATGAACAGGCTGGCAGGAAGAGCATGTTGAAAAGGATCTGACAGTTTGAACAACACTCGATGACTTAGTTTGTTTTCCCTGACTTTGCGCCAGCAAGCAGGTCTATGGATGAAAGACTTTATTAGGCTTTTAAAGCCACTGACACAGGTCTTTCTTTGACCTGAGGTACTTGAGAAGAAATGAAAACAACGTGTAACTTTCATGGAGTTGAAAGACTGCCCAAATCGAAGAATACGGTTTACAAGGGATCCAAAGTATCACAAAACGTTTCCCAGGGTGAAGCGTGGCGGAGCGGGGGGGGGGGGGGGGGGAGCCCGTCCTGGGCAGAGGGAGAAGACATTCAGTCGCTGCTCATGATGAGGAGGAAAGCTGATCCAGCTAATTAGGATATTACAAGATGATCGCATCCAGCAGAAGGTGCCATAACTAGTCATCAGCTTTCTGGGTGTCCAAGGTAGGGAAGTGATGGAAATCAACACTTATTACTAGGAGCCCATAGGCATGCAGGTGGTCCCAGCGCTGCCCGGGCACCAGCACGGGGCTGTGTGCTCAACGCTGCAGCTTCTGCACCACCTGGCTCTGCTCAGACCTGGCGGGAGAGCTGTGGAAGAAAAGCCATGCACTGTTAGCAGTGGTAGCATCCACAAGGAAAATGTAGGACAGTCGGAGCCTCCTCCTCCTGCAGTAATGCTGGAGAGTCTTAAAAGGGTCAGAGCTGGTTCCAGTTATTACCTAAATTATCCCCTCTTTAATCCTCAGGGGTAGAGGGAGAATTTCTCATTAACTTTCTGTATGCCTGCTTTGCTCCTCAAGGAGCTCGGCTGAGGGATTTTAACAAGAAAACCAAGAATTAGGCTTTGCTTATAAAAAATCAAAATAAACAAGCCCCTTGGTGAGGAAAGAGAAAGCATCAAAGAAAGTGCAGGTGCCAAAGAAGTAATGGTGCAATGGATGCTACAAGTAAGTGTGTGAAGGAGCCCCCACTTGGAAGAGTAATAGAAAAAGGGTGATTCATCCTTTTTTCTTTCTAAAGCCTCATAGAAGGAAAAAGACAGCAGGCCAGGTTTGTAGAACTGAAATAGTTTCTCAAAACTGGAGACTAGAAGACTGAGAAACAAGTAATATGGATGCTGGTGTATCAGTCTTGGAAAAGAATCATTGAAACTGCATCTATTTAAGCCTCAGTGGGTTGGGGAAGGAGTTTTCATGGTTATAAGCCATGACTGAGAGTTTTTCTGGAGCTGGCTACAGGCCTGATCCTTCCTCAGACTGAAAATAAAATGCTGCAGCCAGTGGAGCCCATGACTCTGTCCAGCGGCTCAGTGAGGGGCCAGAGTTGTCACACGAGGATATCTTCTAGGAAGACTCCAGTGAAGAGCTGCTTTTTTCATGCAGGGCTCAGAATACCTTCTACTCTCTTAAAACCTTGTTCTGTTGGTAGCACAGGGGAACAAGGACGTTGGCGAGGCTCTGTTCAGCTGTCATTGAGGTGAACATGACAACAGCCACCTTTGCACAGAGCCACCGCTACCTTCGGTCCCTTTAGCACAGCTTTGCTCTCTCTAGCAGAGTTGCTCTCCAGTTTGCTCATAGGCAGGACTTCCAGGAGGTTGGCATGGAGCTGCAGCTCGGTGGAAGTGCCGGGTGGTGCCTACTGGCCTGCAACGCGCAGCCAGGGTGCTTGGCTCTGCATGGCATCTCCACTGTGCTCGCAAACGGGGCGTCTGCGTAGATGCACCTCACCGGAGGGTCTGGTGGCCCGCTGAAGTCTGTGCCCCTGTGGAAGCAACATGTGAACCATCTCTCCAAAAGTTTGATGTTCACAGTGAACTTGTGAACAGGAAGCCTGGAGGAGGCTGACTCGAACAGAGAATTTGCTCCCGTCCCTTTTGTTTCAGGTCCCAGCACCGCCTTTGTGTGCACGTGTGCAGGAGTGCAAGGACGTGTCTGTGTTTCTTGTTTCCTTTCTATAGGACTGAATGTTCTCAGCGATCATGTTATTGTATGTGTCTGATGAGCCATATGGAAGCTGCGAGGCTTAAGGGGTGTTTTGGGAATATAATGCCAGGAACTGATAATCTCAGCAGCTCTTCCTTCTTATTATCACATTGCTTTTGCTGCCATACACACTTAAAGCTATTTACGCCCCTTCCCCAAGAAGCTGGTATTTTCCCACCACAGTCCTCATTCTCTGTGGGGTAGAAAGGCTTTGGGAAGTGCCGTCTGAGGCTCATTGTGACTCGGTAACACTTTGCAGAGCCTGTGCTGTTGTCAGGCTGCCTGCAAAGGGTTTGTAGCACGAAATAACTCAACCCCTCTCATCGGAAAGATTCCGTTTCTGCAGTACTATTAGGCAGACAAAAGGTGAATTAGCCCCACTCTGTGAAACAGCCCTGACACGGGGTGGTGCTGCTCTGTCACCAGCATTATTTTGCAAACTGGTTTTCTACGGTCTTTGATTCCAACAAGGCAACTTGCAAAATGCACAAAGGATCAGGTTGTATCTCCTAGTGCTGGCCGGCGTTTCCCTCCTGTGGGACATCGGCAGCTGCTGCTTTCTCTCTTTCCACACCTTTGCTTCTCCTGACCTCCTTCCAGAAAACCCACTGGCAGTTGTTTAACAGTTTCAGTAGCTAGTCGGGCAGTGGGCACTATTCCATACTGTGTGTTTTTCTCCTCCTGTGTTCGAAGAGCCTGTTCTTCCCCTGCACCTGTGGAGCTTGTTAATCTCTGCAGAAGATTCAGTTCTTTGACTGCAATCCAAGCCTGCACCATCTGAAGCAAGCTGCATCCTCCTGCCCTCTGAATGATCCTGATCTTATCTTTTGCTCTGGCTCAGCCCTGCACAAGCAAGGATGGCTGGCAAAACTGGGCTTGGATCACGTAAGAGGGGTGGACAGTTTGAAAAATTATAATCTTCCTTGCAGTGCATCTGGTGCCCAAGACAAGACGCTTGACCTGGGGGTGAAGCTGGGGCTCCACGTACCTCCTCTCCTCCCCGCCATGGACATGACCCGTTAGCGTGGCTGTACTGGAGAGCCTCAAAGTACCGAGGATTGTGATCCCTCGTGTGACTGATGAAGTCGTCAGTTACCACAGGGATAACAGCTCTGTCTCCTCCATGGGTCCTTATCGACGCGGAGGCGTACAGCCCCAATGTTTGACCGGGACATCTCAATGGGGCAGCTCTTTCCAAGGGATGGGCTGTTCAACGCCCACCACAGCCTCAGTTCAGGAGGTTCAGGATCATTTCTGTTTATCAGTTGACTTTTTCATGCAAAGGGCAGGAAGTGCAAGACCTACGCTAAAGTTTTGCTTCCCCTTGAGTGGGTGAATGCAATTTAACTAACTGGAAAGACTTTAGTTGCCACCCGGTTCTTGCAGCACTGGGGGGAGTGTCTAACCTGGGTTAAGTGCTCTTTGAATACTTTCAGCCCCTTGAGTTTTCTTAACCACTGTGATATATTTTGTGTTCCTCACAGCCTCTGTGTGCTGTGTTGGGGATAAATGCCAGGCAGTTTTAGCATTATGCATGTTACGCACCCAGCTCAGCCCTCTATGGGCTGTTCATTTCCATATGAAACATTTCTTTAAATAGCAGCAATCTCAGGGGCTGATTTTGTTGTCCTTGCTGTGGCTGATCTCAGTCAGAGCACCCTTCTGAACATCCTGACTTACTGTTTATTTCTGGTGATCTTTGTGGCTCCATCTTTGCTTCTTACCCATCCATTTTTCATACCAGGAGCCCTACTCTACAGTCTGGTCCCAGACCTCTGCCATGTTCCTGCCGGCGACACGTGTCTCTGAGCAAGGATCTTGCTCTAGCAATAAAACCCTAGTCTTTGCAATCTGTCCCCAGATCTGTTCCCCAAATCTCCAAAGGAGTGAAGGGGCACCTGCATCACTTTTTTTGGCTGCCCTGGAGGGAAGGGGAAGTAAAGCCCCATTCCAGTGCCCAAGGTGGTGGGGAGCCCCACGGGATGCCCAGGCACACCCGTGCCTTCCCCGAGCCAGCCTGCATGGGAGGACAACCTTGGCCAGGCAGCCTCTGTATGCTGGAAACCAAACCCTGCTGATGGAGAGGACCAAGTGTAGCAACAGGCAGGGAAATAGAACGATTTCAAAAGCAACACGTAGCCCCTCCAAAGCAAGAAAGACAAGCCAGTGAAGTGGATATTTTATTTGAGCACTTCTTGGTGTTTCTAAGAGGATTGGCTTTAAATAAAAAGGTTTGTAAACAAGTTTTCTTTTTCAGTACATCCTTTTGAACGTATATCTTTTTTGATAATGAAACTGCTTTGTGCATGTCCCCCTGTTTCGATTTCCTTTTAAATTTAAATTTGCTTTATAGGAAATAAATGCACCTGATTATTTCCAAATAGCTTTTCTGTTAGTCCTTGCAAAGTTGTCCACAGACATACATATATTTTTCCCCCCCGGTTTTTCTTCTTTTACCCAAATATGTGCACTGATCTTCTGTGTTCTTTTAATGTCTTCCAGGAGAATTCCATTCCCCACATCAAGTCTTCCTAAATTGTCTCTTTAATCCCCAGGTTTTTAGTGCTTGGCAATGCTACTTATTCTGAAGTGCCGTGATGGGAAGGTGCAGGGTTTTTTTTCCCCCTCATTAGCTGCTTTTAACATTCACCTCCTTTGTTTGTGTATCTTCTTTAGATTCCCTTCCCTTTGTGGGCAGGGCTTTGCTCTTCTGAGGTGTTAATAAGCCTCTGGCAGAGACGACATCTGTGGCAGAGGACATTAAGTTCTGAAAAACATACTTCTTGTGTTATGGGGCCCTTACCTCATCTGAGCAGCAACTACAGCTTTTAAAGAGCAAGGACAAAGGAAACACTGGCTTAGGGCTGCTTCATGGTGGGTGTTTTTTTTTATGCATCAAGACTCTAGCTCAAAGTGTTTGTATGGGAGAAGGGGGGGAAGAGACTGCCGAGGGGAGGAACATTAGAGGAAAACTTGTGAAGGGGAAAGGAAAAAGAGAAGAGGCTATTTAAAAATACTGTGCATTGCTTAAACCAACACCTAGTGAAGGATAAAGGCTTTACAGTGTATATACGTGATCCATCCATCTGTTCATGCCTTTTATCCAATCCTATAGTCATGGGTATCATAAGAAGGAATAAGAGCAGTTAAAGCCTCCCCATCACAGGCATGTCAGATGTTCCACACTGAACAAGATCAAACCAGGGATTTGCAGCCTGTGGGATGCAAAGAGATGTCATGGAGGGATAAGTGCTCTTCCCTTCCTATATCGACAAATGGGAGGGGATCGTTTTTAGCAGGACAGAGAGGAGAACGCTGGCATCACCCACACGAGGGGATGTTAATAGCTGGAATACCACCTTGCTGCTACCAGGTGTAACTCTCTAGAAAGTTGCAAAGTGAGTACGTCAAAACCTTGTGCCTCCTCCTTTAACCTTATATCCTGATCTGACCTATCTGCTAAACATTTTGGGGCAAAAAGAGGGCTGGTGTTAATTCAGACTTTAGGTGTTTGCACTCCAAAATAATTTTGAATTGGAATCAAAGAAAACTGTTTTCTCTCCTCCTCCCATTCCATCCTCCTTTAAATTTTCTGTGATTTACCTGGGAACATTATTTTTGCAATATTTTCATTAATTTCACGTTGTTCCACAGGATGTTGTAGTGGAAACACAACAGTACGCTTTCTGGTCTGTGAAACTCAGTCTGACAGGACACACTAGCTGACATATTCCAGTCTATTTTAAATGAAGGTATCAATTAGTTCGCTGCTAGCTGAGCTCCTTCTTGGCTATCGGATGGTTCTGTTGCAGTGTTTTCATAGTTGTTGGTATCTTGAAAGCTGAATAAAGCAAAAAGGTTCCTTGCACAAGCTGCAGATCTTGATCTTTCCACCTCCAGTGGTAAGTGCATGGAAGAGAAGTCCTTGCCACAAGCTGGGGGCCTGACTGATGGCAGCTACGTCATTGTGCCTGAGCCATGTCGTGCCTGTGCCGTTACACAGCTCTCGGCAGCAGTGGGGGGCTTGGACCATGCTGCCTCGATGCTGCTTCTTCACTTCATCAAAATCCCTCTCCTGCCCCGACCCACCGCGTGGGACCAACCTGGCAGACCCGAGTGTGTGTCCTTAAGCAGCAAATGCCCTTTGCCTGGGGGCTGCTGTTGTCTCCCCAAGGACACCTTTCCTGAAGTATCTGCTCTCGACTGCTGAAAGGCATCCAAACCCCTGTGTGAAAACTGAAATGAAAAACTGGCTGGCACATGTTTTCACGGTGGAACTAGGTGACTTCTGTGCCTGCAGATTGACGGTATCGCTGCTGCTGGCATGACAAGTCTCTGCGTGTTGTAACCCTGGCACCAATCAGTGCCACGGATGTGAGCTAGCCTCCTCTTTCATTACTCTCAGTAGCTCCTTCCCTTCCCTGCTTAGGAAAAAGAGCTATTTATGGACCTGGACAAGGTGACCTCCATATGGCAGATTCTGCCACTCACCGTGGGGACTCGAGCTAGGCACATGCTCCTCGGGCAAGGCAGAGAGACACGCTCAAGCGGTGGCCACATACAAATGTATGTTGCTTTCAAAGCAGCAGAAAAGGTGGGTTTTTTTTAAAGAAAGAGATAGTAAGAAAATAAAAATAAAGACTCAGAAAGCAAAGGCTTCTGACTTCCCCATGCATCTAAGGAAAACAATGCATTTCTGCAGATTGCATGTTTGTAATATTCTGAACTTTCATCTGGAATATTATGAAAAGAAATATTACAAATACCCATCTATGTATTCCCCAGAAGTAGAGAATTTAATTCCTGTGCAAGGATAGCTGTCTTTCTCCCTGTAGCATCATTCCCTGCTTTGTTCGTGCTCTGGGGAACGGCACAAATTCATTGGGCAAAGCCGTGCCTATGTAAGCAAGCTGACCCAAATTTATAAAGAAAAGGAGAGGATGAGAAGGGTGAGGAAGGAAGAGCATGAAAGATGCAGAATGCCTGGGATGCGGAGAGGTGCTGTGCTGGGGAGCGGCTGTGCTGCTCAGCCAGGCTCACACAGGTCGCACGAGGCTGCGCTTCTGCATTCGATCCATTTAATTTGATCAGGCATCAGTGGAGTTACACAGTGACCAAAGTTAGAGGAGAGGAGCTCTGTTCCCTGCGGTTTCAGACCAGTAAAAGTGTGGATTACCACCGTCCTTTGCATGCTATGAGCTAGAAAGCATAGTCGAGCCCAAGTGCCACCGTCTCCATACCAAATTCTGCTGTTAGACCTGCGTGGTGCAGCCCTATTGGTATAAATAGATTTATACAGGTTTAGCCACTAGCTAGTTTTTGTTGGGGTTTGTGTGTGTTTGTTTTTTTTTTTCCCAAGCGCATCTAAATAACTGTCAGTATTGCAGTAACAAAATTGCAATTTTAGTGAAGAATCGCTCTTAATTATATGAGAGCACAGATTCCCTTGCAGCTCTGCAGCCCTAATTTCTAGTGGCAGGACCCAGACATCCCCTGGGCTGCGGTATTTTCTGTGAAACCCTCTGGGTGTAGTAGTAGGCTTTCAACAGAGGCATTACGTGCTGAAAGATTCTAGTTGCACAAAATGGCTTTAAAACAGAGATATGTGATCTGTAAGGCGAAGAAGAGCATATCCTGCCCCGTGTACCGTTGCCTCCCATCGGATTTCCTCAAGGCAATGCAATTCTTCATACACAGCTTCCCAAGTGAAAAGTGCTGTTTGGGTTGTTGCAGGACATATGCAACATACAGAAATGCAGCATCTGATCTTGCTATTTGTGGCAATTTATATTTGGAACTGCTTGAATAATTCATGGCAGATCTTAACTATTTCTTTTTATGTGATACTTATTCAAAGGTAATTTTTCTCATTATCTGACTCTGTTTGCTGGTACGTTTTTGATACACAGTAATAGGTGTAAACTAGTAAGAATTACTTCCTTTTAATGCTGAACAAGGAACTTTATTGCAATGAGCAAAACAGTTGCAGCTCAACAGTGTCTGTTTTATTGGACATCTGAAGAGATTGCGTTCTAACATCTTCTCTCTCCCTTTCTGCTCAGCTCCTCACTAGTATGCTCGTCAAAAGTAGGTATCGTGCTCATAAATCCCTTCTTAGGCAGTGATGAAAGCAAACACAATGGATATGTGTTTCGCAGCCGGCAGCAATCCGTGGGTATAGGCAGGCACAGAGTTTCACAAGAGGCATACATTATGAGTATTTAAGAGTTTGTTTTAAAGAATATGTTAAAATCTTTCTGTTGACGCTTAAGTTAATATTCTGGCTGTGTTTACAGATCTGAATATCTTATTGCAAATGTGATGGGGTGTCTTAGGATGGTAGTTCAGCTCTCTTTGTGCAGATGCATGCGAAAATCCACGTTTCACTAATCGCAACCATCATTCTGCTCTCTGCCCGATTACATTTCTGCTAGTCAGGTCTCGCTTCCAGGAGTGCCCACCCCGTGCTAGCTTCGGTAAAACAGCAAACAAGGCAGAGTCCCTACCTGGGGGGGCTGCAATCACTGTGCTTTTTCGGCCTCCGAATGCAGATTCTAGATGCTTCATTAGAGCCACATTTGGAAACTGTTCTCTAGGGACACAATCCAATGTCTATTGAAAGGAGGAAAACAAAAACCTCCCATTGACATCAATTTTAGTAGGCTTTGGATCAGCCCTTAAATGTTTTCCTATTCAGCATGTTTTTGTTTTCCTTTTTTTGCATTACCTTTTTTTCTCCCTCTCTGTCTTTCCCTCATCCCTCCTCTTTCAAAATCAAAGTCACCAGGTCGGAATGTGATTCTGCTCTCCAGGCTGGGCAGATTCGCACTGTAGTGGGAATTTCTCATAGAGTACAAATATATCTGGAGGACGTTAGCTGTCCTGTGTGACCTGCTGGCTGTTACTTGCTTACATAATTTATTTTAGGGTTGTTTGGTTGGATTTTTTTTCATCGGGATTTATATCTAAAAGCACCTCTCCTAAGCTCTAGATGCTTGCTAACCCTGCCCGGCAGCCTGCCAGTTCCAACCAGCCAAAAATATATCACCTTACTTGGCTTGTGGACATTTTTGTATCTTTAAAAGTTAATCCAGCTCTAAGATGGATTAATAATGGAACATCCCTTTAACCAAAGGCACGTAAGGTCATGGCAGAGCTACATGAGTATTCCAGAGTGGTAACCACAGAAATAATTTTTTTTTGTCCTATATAGGACCTGATATGATGTATTTTAGCAGTATTTTTCTTGCTGGACTAAAGGAGGAGCAAAGGAGTGTGAACAGGGCTAGCCTGAAGGAAGAACAGGCACTCTGAGGGTCAGTGGTGTTGTGGGATGTTGGCTGAGCAAGTACCTAAAGGGAAGACGAGAGACGAGAAAAACATTCTCAGCCTTTTGGTGGGGGAGAGTCGGAGGGCGAGATGAACTCATCGCACAGGTTACAGAGAGGCAGGCTGGCACAAGGACGCCTTTTGCAATGCTGGACTGACAGCAAGCACTCTCAAGCTACACTGGTGTGGTTTGTGTCATCACCAGGGTACTTTGACGAGCTGGGTCCCCCTGTCGCCCTGCTGCCTGTCATTTGCTGGGCAGCGCTATATAATGCACTGCTGAGTTCACTGGCTGCACACCCTTGGAGCAGCAAGGTGCTTCTCCCTGTTACCCCTTAAATAAAGAAGACACACAGAGGTCTTCCGATACTCTCCTCCTACCACTTTCAGTCCAGAACCTTTAAAAAATTAAAGAAAAAGTAAATGGAAAGCCTGGGTTTTGCTTCCACGTGGGGCTGGTTCTATCACTGGGTGCTTGGCTGAAGCCAGTTGAATTCCCCAGGGCTTGGAAGCGATGTGAGAGCAGCATTGGGCCTTTTGACCCCTGAAAATTGGTGGCAGAAAGGTGGTGTTTTGGTACTGGAGCAGTGTCCTGGTGAAGCATGTGTTGGGGTTGGATCCAGCAGTACAGGCGTTAAACCACAGCGAGCCCAGGCTGCTGCTCCTGAAGGCAAAAAGAAATTTAGGCAGCTTGAAGTCTGTGGTTTGGGGGCTGTTATTTTTCTCTTGAAAGATCATTCTCTTCCCTTTCGTCTCTTGAAGCCCAGAAATCAATGCTTTTAAAAGATCCCCGATGGATAGGTTTCTGAAGTGTTCTCTTTATTGTCTGTTTTAGTGCTTTTTCCCCCCATTTCTCCTGCTCTCCGACAAGAGCTGCTGGGGTGGGGGTGGGGGGGGGGGGGTCGGGGGGGCGTGACACACTGCATCTCATCAGTAAGGGACATGGGGCAAAGCATCATGGCTCCAGTCTGAGCATGTTCACTGGGTGGGAGATATATTACATATGTGTGTGTGTGTGTGTGTGTGTGTAATGGTCCGAGGTTAAGGGCTGCATCCAGCCCCGAGGCAGCGGGTGCTTTAGGGATCCAGGTGGATGGGGGATTTCACCTGAACAGGCAGATGTAAATCAGAACTTGGTTAGCCTTACTCTTCAGAGAACAAGACTGACTGAGCCTTGCTTTCTTCACGCAAAGCCATTTCATTCATTCCTTCTGAGTCTTCCTGGCAGAGCCTTCAGCTGTTTGGTGCTTTAATAAGGCTATAAAGAGGAAATAATATAACAGAAACAGGCTGTAAATTTCTTATAGAGGGGGATTTGACCTTTTCTTTGCAATGCTTCCAGGAGCCAAGAGAGCGGCAGCTAGCTGAGGGGTCCAGCTGGGCACCCCGACTCCATCAACCCTCAGACCCTGCACTTCCACAGGTCAGACACTTCAAATCATCAGAGTACAAGCTTGGATTTGAGCATAAAATACCTTATAGCTTGGACTGTTCTGAGGGAATCGGGCTTGAAATGCATGTAGGAGACATATTCATCTATTTAAATGTACATACACATAGTTATTGCTGCTGAAGCATGTTTATTGAACATCTCGGCATGTTTATCAATGATGGATGAATCATTGATATTTTTAATACCAGTTCCCCAAAATACTAAACCAAATGTGTTAGGCAGCAAGATCACGAACGTAGCCACGCAGAGATCTCCGAACCAGGCCAAATGCTTATTTCTTTACCTATAAAAACCCATGTTATAAGATACATTAGCTGTAAATTTTTAACAGATGGGGCTATAACAAGCTGTTAGAGAGCATCTCCTCTGCTGTGGGGATGCACTGCTGAAATAATGCCACGTGGCTGTCTGAGCCCTAACAAAACTGAGACGAGCTGGAGGAGGAGGCTGTCATCTGTCTAGGTGTTGATGTCCTGCTCGTCAGAGAGAGATCTAGTCAAGCAGTTGACCCCTTGTTAAACTCACTCAGCTTTTTTGCATATTTACGGAGGCATGAGTGCCTTGACGAGAGTTTCCTCTTGTTAAACAGGCGCCTTTGCTGTCCTGAACATTTCACAAGTGATTTGGAGATGGTCTAGAGAGCGCGGCAGCGCAGGAGAGATGTTCAGTCAGGCCACATGCATCTGTGAGGCATTACAGGGTCTGTTCTGTGCAGGGTTTTCTCTCTCCACCTTTTCTGATGATGGAGACCTGTGGAAAGCAGGTGAGACTGTATACGAGCCGTGACTGTGGCTGTTTGAGTTTTGCTTTGCATGCACATGCAGACCTGGCAGCGTGTGTGCAGTTGCGGGAATGTATATAAGCAGCAAAATGTACACAAACATATACAGCTACAATTTTATATTTGTATAATGAGCAAACCTATTTAAAGAGAAGGAGAATTGAGGAGTAGCTCATTTTCCCAGAGAAGGAGGTTGATCTACAACTTTTCAACACGACAAAGTAATTAATAAACATTAGAACTGCTTTTATACAGAGGTGGCATATTTCATTAACCCTGTGTAACCCCTCGAAACATTTCTACTACTCCTTGTGATTTAGGAATGCATTCCCATCTACGTTGCATTTGAGAAGATGATAAATGTTTTTTCTTGGTTTTAGAACATACATTGGCTTTAATCTTGTGTCATTGTCCCCCATCCCAAACAAACTGGAGGTCTTCTGAAGCCTTGTAAACCATTGCTCTGTAATCCCATAATGAAAAGCAGGATTATCTCCAGTGTAACACATGCAGGACACATCTTTGCATGATGCTCATGC
This sequence comes from Falco rusticolus, assembly GCF_015220075.1. Taxonomy (NCBI): domain Eukaryota; kingdom Metazoa; phylum Chordata; class Aves; order Falconiformes; family Falconidae; genus Falco; species Falco rusticolus. The sequence continues at coordinate 23,828,995 of NC_051196.1, forward strand.
TGGGCTTCTTACCTGGATGGCGGTCTCAGCTGCCCCATAGGACGGATACCGAGTCTTTCCTGGGTCCCTGCAGCATCCTCACCTCATGTGAGCTCCCTGTCCTCTGCCGTGGTGGACTCCAGGGTTTCAGTCTACCATTTTATCAGGCAGTTTGCCCTCAGACTGAGTAAGGATCAGGAGAAAATTAAAATGCTCACTAAAATCAATTAACAAAATCAAAAAAGAAAAATTTTTGTTAAAAAAAAATTAACGAAGAGTTTTTTTCACCAAATGCATGAGACTACCATCCACAAGTCATTGCATCCATGTGTATCATGCGTATCACCCATGCATCATTCTTTAAAGGTGAGGATTTAATATTTAAAGCTCAGCCCCAACTGCTGGGTTTGGGCTCGGTTGCAGCAGTGGGTTGAACTTCCTCGCCGGCGCAGAAGCGGCAGGCCTGGAAACGGGCCCCCTGGGCGACTTGTGAATTATTCAGGTGTCTCAAAATCACACGAGGGAATTTTTTTTTTTTTTTAAATAACACCTAATCAGCCCTTGGCACACAATGCCAGAAGAGTTTAATGAGATTCTAAAAAGAGCCATCTCTAAACAGCTGTGGGTTGAGCTTATGTGTGTAAAATACATAATTTTGTGTATGGGTGTGTTAATGTGTATATACAAACACACAAACGGACTAAAATAGTTGGGGAAAGTATTCTCATGAATGCTTTAAGGAAAAGGGGATTCAAATGAATTCGGTATGGCCTAGCTGATATGCTTTTTTTAAAGTGATCTTCTGAATCTTCAAGATGTCCTTGTTTATTTTCTTTGATTGTGCTTTGATTTAAAATTCTAGGCCCATTAAATGCCATAAAAAGAAACATTTACATAATTTACAAGCTCTTTATATCAACATTTTAATAAAAGAACACACCTTTAAATCAAATCACAGAGGCATATGACATCTTTGAAGGAGAAACTTAGATTCCCAAACACAATAAACATTCTTCTATTACTATGTTAATTTGGAAAACAGGTCATGGGAAATTAAATTGCTTAAAATAGGTCACCAATTATAACTCTGCATTCTATTAAAGCAAATGCATCTCTGAAATCTTTATTAGTTTATTTTAATTAAAGGCAGAAAAATATTCAGTGTTAAATTATTGCCATTTGTATGTTTTACAATGATACGGACACACATTTATTATGCAGTGTAAAATGCTGCACAACTTTTTCATTATGATGCCTGTATTGTTCTTAGATACTTTACCCGTAAAGTAAGTCTATAGTAATGTTGTGTTTTAAACATAAAAGGATGGGAGCCCAAACAAAGCAACGGTGCAAATTTAGTTTGACAATTTGTAAAAAGAAACGGAAAGGTGAATGTTGTCTGTGTTTGAAAATAGTTATTGACCTCCTCAAAATTGTTGTAGCGTAGGAAAGGCCCCAATTCCATTTGTGTCAGCTGTTTGCACGTAGTATTGCAGTTTGTATTATGTTTCAAAATTCAGTACCTTGGGGTATGTTCCCCATTGATGTTCTCTCATAAATTCATTAATACTAATGGTAATTATAGTACAAACCTATGGTAAGGGCTGGAATCTACCCCACACATCTATGTTTGCAAACACCGTTCCCAAATTACATTTGCAGCTTTCGACAGAGATTGAAAGGAATGTGACCGGAGTGTCTGAGCCTCGGGGCCACCGTGAGCCCCCTGGGTTAGCCCATGTGTGCACGCTCGTCCCTGCACACATCCAGCTTGCGCCTTACAGCAGGCTTGGATATCATCTGCTCCTGGAGGCTGAAAGAGGGTCCTGAAGTGGCTTCAGCTTCAATAAACACCAGACCCACGTAAAGGAGTGTCACGACGCAAGGCTGTGCGGAGCGGTGGTGGGGTATCACCCCTGCGCCCGCCTGGGCTCTGCCCCACCTCTTGCCCCATGGAAAATAAGGGATGTTACCTGTTAGTGCATGCAAGAAATGGAAATGTTGAACGTGTGCAAACAGATAGGATGACAGTAATGGTTTTTATGGAATACCGGGAGCACCTGTGTGGGGTTTGTAGGACCGTGTTAAGGAACATTTGTGAGCATACCCTTGCTGGAATTCATTTCGTGTTCTCATGTCAAACGTAGTTGCCCGGCCTGGCTGGAGGAGGCCACTGCAGCTTCACAGAGCTCTTCAGAAATGGTTGGCCCTGATGCCACGGAGGAATTTGATGCTGTAATCCTTCCAAATCAGGATGGCAAGGGTCTGGGACATTCTTAAGAATTAGCAAAGAAATATAAATACCCTTTTACCTTTAAGCTGTAAGTTCAAATTCTACTTCCTTTCATGTTCCTTGGTCTCTGGACCCCAAGAGTCCTCCCCCCACATGTGGGGCTGATTGTAAGCCCTTCCGCGAGCTCCAGCTAGCTGCTGGGGGGCAGCAGCTGGATGGGCTCCTCTTCAAGGTGAGGTCAGACCTGCACCTTCATCCTTCACTCAAATTCTTGTCTTCTGCATGAGGAGAAGCAAACAGTTTTGTTGCTCAGTCCTCTTCTGTGAAGACCTGCCAGGGCAAAGCAGAACAGGACAGCAGTTTTGGTTTCTTGCCAGTGGAGCCACCTATAGATTACTTGTGTACATTTTTTTTTTCTTTTAGCTGCCTAAAGCACGTCCTTAAAAGAGCCTGAAGAGATCTTTAAGACTAAGCAATAAAAGACCTATTACTTACTTAGGAGACCAAGAACAGCTCTCAAGGGTAAACCCACATTAATTATGTATTTGAGTATTTGTATGTTATGCATTTAGACAGCATACGTGTTATTTACTGAATAGCTGGTAATGGCTGTGAAGCGGTTGTGATGATCTAGGGTAAATACAAAAGTCTGAGGGTTTGAGGTGATGCGGGCGGACACAGAAGCTGGTGATGGAGCACCAGGCATCTTGCCTCCCTCGCCTGGCTGAATTGTGCCTGCTGCTGGTGTGTTGTCAGCCTCAGGATGAAGTAAACATGAATGGTGGTAACAGAAAGCCACGTACTCTCGCTGTTCAGGTCCTCAGATTGTTCCGTCGCCAGTTCAAACCCAGTAAGCTGTACTTACTTTGATGGTTGCAAAAGAAAGGAATGCTTGTTTGTGTGTGAGTCCCTAGAACATGGGAGCTCTTGAAAATCCAGACTTTCTTCCCTGTAACCACAAATGTAAATTGCCTTTCAAAAAAACCCCCAACAAACAAAAACATATATGGTGCTCCTGACTGAATACAGTGCTTCCCCTCTGCAGCAACTTCAGGGTTTCACTAGGGATTGCTATCAGGTACTGCTATCTCCTTCAACAGAGGAAGGCAAAGCAGCCAGCCTGCACCAGCCTGCACGTCAGATTGGTGGCAGGATCAGAAATCGAACCTAAACCCCAGCCTGGTGCCATCGGTTGTGTTGGTGCTGGCACAAAGCTGGATCCAGCAGCGACTCTTGTAGAGAAGCCATCCCTCTGCAAACCTGCCCCTCGGGACCCGCTGGTGGGGAGAGGGGGGGTGTTGGCCAGTCCTGCTTCCCATCGTTGTGCACTAAAAGGTGTTTCCAGCAGCGATGCTTGCTTCCTGCATGACTCTGTTTTTTCTACTATTTATTCAAATGCAGCGTTGTAAATATGAACTAGATGGTTTTATGAGGATAACTTTTATTAGTGACTGTGTAGCTATTATATCAGGTGGCAGTAAAATAGAACAAGCAAATCTAAAAAAATTAAGATACATCAAGCACTTTTGTTGATTCTCTTCTGGAATCAAATTTGCCGAAGGTATTAAAAGTGCATTATTACTTCTCTCGAATAGCGTATATGTATTTCTTCCCCACCTTTCTTACAGCTGAAAGCAGTTCCTTGTTTTCACTAAAGATGTAACTTAACAAGTTACAGTCATTATTGATCACATTTATCATCTGTATTCCTCTCTGTGAACCTAATATTCTTCCCGCTAGAGCCAGTGAGCATGTACACTTTTGCTGGCAGTTTTGACTCTGATACCTGAGGAATTTGCACAGACATGAGGGGTCTCACATCACACCGGGTGCTTGTATGAGTTAAGAGTAATGTGTTGCATGATTGGGTCCAAAGATGAGATGTGTTCTCTAAAGCCCTGAATCAAGAAAATATTTCCTTCAGAGAGGCACTGAAACATATGTCAACATGTCACTGCAATCAGTGGGATTTAAATGTGCTTAAAATTAAGAATCAACTCGAGTATGGATGGGTTTCAGTCTGTTCTGAAATACTTCCTTGAACTGCTGTTTGGATCTGCTAAGTTTTACGTTGAACTCATAAAAAGTAATTTTGCTCTATTTATCACAAAACACAGTCAGCTGAACGTGTTCACCCTGTCTGCAGCTTCAGTCCTGTATTTCTGTAGGAAAATTGACTGGGGGTTTTGTTTGTTTTAACTTGCAGAGTATCGGGTTTGGTTTTGTTTTTAAATCTTAGTCTAGGCGCTTCAAAATGAAAAAGTTCAAATTATACAACTGTGCAAACAGCATTACTATAATCTGCATAAAGATGGGTGGTGGTATTAGCAATTCATTAATATGCAATGAAAAGCTTGTTTGCACTTTGTCTAAAAGTAATAGTAACTTCAGTTTTTCTCTCGTTCGCATAAACGATACAGCACAGGACTAAACCACTTAAATAATAGTCCTTAATAGGATAATCATGTAAGGATTTTATGTATAGGCTACTGAATTGTCCACTTAGGCACATTTAAGTTAACATACAGTATACAGCTAGGAGGATCATGTTAAGGAATGTGCTAATTTGCTGCATCCAGTTTCCCAGGCAGCCTTTACAGGGGTCGTTTTTCATGAACTACTGTAGTCACTTAAATCATAATATTTCATAATAAACATCAAAGGCTACTGTACGGTGGGGATCATAAAAAGGCAACAAAGCTGCCCCGTGCTTGTATTTGCCTTCAGCTTGGACCACTGCCTGGCTGGGGGAGCATCATCCCTGATTTTCAATCATGAGAATTTTAAACATATTTACAGCTTCACACCAGCAAAGCTCAACATATAATGGTGCCTGCTAAACCTGCATTAATGACCAAAATCATCTCCCCTAGAGGTGCACTTGCCCTCTAGAAAATAAATCCTCACCTCTAACAGATAAATGGCTACGTCTTTGCTCACAACAACCCTGCTGCTGGGAGTTGTGGCACGGTTCTGGGAGAAGCAGCCTCCAAAAGCTGCTCCCCCTGTGCTTCTCCAAAGAGATTTTTGGGGTTTTAACTTGTGCTGGTAATCCTTGCGTGCTTTTTTGGGTTTGGCCCCACTGGGCTGCCAGTGCTGCCAGAATTGATCCCCTTCACCAAAACATTTAATTGTTAAGCGTTCAAGAAAAACATGCTCAATTTAACTTCTAAAGCTGTCCTTAAACCCAGCTGGCTTCGCTGGGGCTGCTCGTTGTGCAAGAGCAGAACCCGTCCCTGCTCCGTGCTGGATGGGGAGAAGATGCTCAGGGTTGAAACAGGCTTTATGCAGGCAGCAGCTGGAGGGGGATGGATCGAGGACCTTCCCTTTTTCCTTTATTTTTTAGCAGAAATACCATCATTTTTCAAGGCATACACCAACTGCTCCCCAATGGGATTAGGCAGCTTAACCTGTGAATTGCCTGCTGGAAAGATCTTTCTGTTTTCGTCTGGTGCTGGCCCCTGTGGTGGGTGCACCGCGGGATCACGGCCCCTCTGCACTTGCTCTGTTAGCGTGAAAACAAGGATCCTTTCAGATGAGACATCAGTACCAAAAGGAATCACACCAAACTTTCCCAGTGCCTTTTCCCACGTGCATTTAAATGGTGACACTTGGAGGAACTAAGCAGACGGTGTTGCCTGTTGCAGATGCGCAGACAGCTGGGAAAAGCATGTTCCAAAAGGTGTAGGTGTAGAAGCTCCATCTCCCCTCCTCCCTTCTCCATCCCTTGGCCCAGCAATATTGCAGCTTTGGAGCTTGATCCTGAGCAGTGCTGGCCACCCACTAATGCCAGAGGCTGCAGAGCTGCTGATGGGTATGGTTATGTCCTTTAAAGCAAGGTTTTCCTGTCAGAGAGGATTTTAACTGATACAAATCCATTGATTTTTGTGTGTTTGGCCGCTGAGTTGCAGGCAAGCGCCTAATCAAGCCTAAATGTCTCTAACTTTTATAACACCAGCAACCTCTCCGCAGATGAACTCTGATGTGAAATATTCATTTTGGTGGCACATCTTAATTGCATTGCAATTATTTCTGAAGTTACTCTGAGTGCTTTTCCTTGGCTGCCTCTACATTTTCCGTAGACTCTTACAGCATTCTTTAAATCAAATGGTGCTCAGATACCATGGTGATGGTTGACATTATTATGGGTGACCTCTTTCTTTTGGCCTCAGACAGCAATGGCTGACAATAGAGAAGAGCATCTGCTGCTTCTGTGTCAGGATATGTGGGTGTTTTACAGTCTGCATGTGAGATGGTGGGTGCAGATTAAACTGTGGATTTTAAATCATAAAGCAGGAAGAATAAAAAAGTCAAATGTGCAAATGCCATTATCCGAGGCTCAGCTGATTTCTTGACACTGCCATCAGCATCCCTGACATCACGAATTCCAGTTACAGGGAAAACAGATTACACCATTTTTGTAGGGGTGGAATATGTATCTGCCGAGAAAGTGATGTGATTTTCTGCCTTCGCTTTGTGTGTGTGCAAGTCCGTTCTGGGTGGGGAAGGGTTAGGTATTCAAATCTTTTGCCTCTGTAACAATAAATGTCTTGATTTAGCTTTGTAGAAAAAAATAGGGTAGGAAATTCAGCCTGCAAACATGATCTCATAGGGGTGTCTGTCAATTCATTTTTCAAAATAATGTATGTATGTGTACACACATGCAAACACGGAGAGATGTTTCCCTTTGGACTACAACATTTTCATTACTTTATGCACAACAGCCCTGGTCAAGCCTAGGAGAATAAATTGTAAAATGCTACAGTGCGGATGGATCTATAAACTGAAAAATCCATATTAAAAGCAAAGGGGGGGGTGGGGGGGTGGGAAATATCTGTGTCAAATTTCTGACGATTTTATTTGACCATGAGTAGAGTTTGGAATTTGCAGCCTGAACCTTAGAGACTCGGAGCTGGAGAGCAACTGCTAAGCTGGCTACCCAGCAGCTACACTCCTGCTTTGAATGTTTAAACATCCTCAAAACAGAATGAATTTTTCATCTATCACTTCAGCAAACAATCTGGCTCCTGTGTGCTGAGGGGATGAATAGCCACGCGTGTGGGATCTTAATGGAAAAAGACAAGAAAGCATGAAGTGATGCTTTTTAAAGAGGATGAGAGGAGCCCACCTCAGTTGCATTTCAGGAGTTAGGTATCAAGAATTGTGTTTTGCAAAAGCATGACTTAATAAATTTTCCCTTTGCTTTCTTCGGTGATGTTGTCTCCTGTGCACACAAAGGGCTTTTTGCGTGGCATAGTTTTAGGTTGCAGGATTTTTCTTTGGGTTTCGGAAGCTCACACCTGATTTAAAGAGGCTGTGACAATGTCTGCTGAGCTTCTGCATCCCTGGCTCATCTTTCATGCCGTGCGGGAGGCTTTGATAGAGCACGTCAGCACTTACCTTCCTGTCTGCAAGGCTGTGATGGAGGTGTCCAAAAGATGGACCATCTCCCAACCGCCTTCTGTTGCAGAAACACAGGCAAGAGAGAATATTTATAGAAATGAAAACAGCTCTTTACAGTCCCCACCCCATTTCTTGATTCTTTTTAATCTTCATTCTCCATACTGGTGACTAAGTATCAGCTCGGCTTACTATTTGCAGCACTCCAATTGCTTGTAAAAATAGCAGATTTCCTATTTTAATTCTTTTATTTTTCTATTTCTGTTCTATTTCTATGCTGTCAAGGTTTTAAAATTTCTTTCCGCTTCCTAGCATACTAAATATTTAAAGAAAAATTGCTAAATCAGTGTGACTTCACATCTGATCCATTTGTTGTCCTGGTTCAAAAACCTTACGCACACACCCAGGTCCTTATTCCCTTATTTCAGGAGACTTGTTACGAGATCAGTTGTAAAGACTAAAAGTGATGAAGCTCCCTGTTGCTGATAATGCATTTAGAGGTAGGACAAATGTGCCGTTCAAATGATGATGACAATAATGATAACAACAACAGTAATAATAACAATAATAATGAGAAGAAGAAGACAATGTTGATGACATTAGCCAGGGAAAAACATGTGGTCTAAAATCAACAGAAAATTGTACATTAAAGTTTAGGAAAAAAAGTTTAAATAATTTATGAAAAATGTTTCAGCTTTGCTTTCTCCCCCCTCCCCTTTGTTCTTCAGGTATAAAGAGGTTCAGAGGAAAATGAGACTTAGGGATGAAAAGTTTACAAACGCTAATATTGTGAAAATTTTTCATTCAAAACTGACTTTTGGAAAAGACTATTTCCTTTAGAAAAGGCCATACAGGAGACATTTTAACACATTTAATTTATGAGGCATCTCCTATGGAAGCAGATGCAGGGCTGATTCAGCTCTGGTCAGCAAAGGTGACATTGAAATGCTGATTCTCCCACTGATGCTGTTGAGGACAACAGGAGTTTTCAGGGGTTTATTCTGTACAACAGTTCAAAATACAACTTTTTAAGTATTTCTTACTGAGTACAAGGCTGTGGAAGCAGAGACAGCCACCTGTGAGCCTTACGGGTATTTCACACAGAGCTCTATCTCATGGGTGTCCATGCAGGAACATCAGTCCCACCACCACACCATGCCCAGCCACCTGTGCCTGGTACAGCACAAAGTCTGGGGTAAAGAGAGAGAAACTGATGGGAGGCCCAGGGGTGATGGTTATTTTGGTTGATTATATCGCGTTGGTCTAACTCCAGCAGTGCCTGCAGTCCCATGGTCTTGGCTGCTTTCGCGTGCTGGCAGTGCACGTAGGCGCCCACGGCCTTGGCCCCCCGCACCGCCGGGGAACCCTGGCTGTGTGTCCTTGTAGAGATGCTTTTGCAAGCAGGAGACAAGAGCTCGCCTGCAGGGCCTGGGTTCCCAGAGGGTTGCACTTGGAAGTTGTGATGGCAGCATTGCCTGCACCCCCCATGTTCAAAACCTTGAGTGAAGCTGCAGCTGATGTCACTGGCTCAAAAAAAATCTTAGCCTCCGACATGAAAAAATCCTAATGTGTTGCATTTCTTTTGTTTGATTTGAGCCATAGGGGCAGTTTTCAGAATAGTTTGTAATGTCTAAAGAGCAGCTTAGCCATTTTTAATAAAGCTGGAAAGCTGAGATTCTCCCACACCACCTTACCAGGAGCTGAATCTGAAGAGCATTGCGTGATGATAATTTGCAAGAAAATCTTGCTCGTCATCAGCAACAAATTGTCTCTAACTGTACTTCTGGTGTCGCATATACACACACGCAGGAGGGTGGTCACTCAGTCATATTCTAGTTGATTGCAAACTTGACCACAGAGAGGGAAAATGCAGGTGTTTGCAGGTGGAGTTCATGTTGCTCTGTTCTCCTCCTTGTCCATAGTGCAGGTCCACCCAGTGGAGACACCTTGTGCTAAACTGTCCACTGTGAATAAAGCTATCAAGGGAGAGGTTTACTCCTTCAGCAAGATTGGACTTTCTGGGAAACAGGGGTAAGAGAGGAACTAGCAAGCCTTCAGCTCTATCTGCTTCCCCAAAGACTCTCAGGTATTTAACAGTATCTCAGTACCGGACAACCTTAAACAACCATGAAGCTTCCAAAGGTACCAAGAGAAGGACAGTTCAGAAGCAACTTCTGTCTGCCTGCTGCTATTTCCCTGTGAGTTTTGCTTTGGCATGACAAGCTCATGTAGCTTGAAGATGATGGAGCTGTAGTGTCTGGCTTCGGCAGTTTGGAGAAGGTACTTGGATGCAGTGCATGGGGGTTAAACCCCAGCTGACGGAGGCAATGGTTTGGTCCAGTGAGGCCCCAGGACTGGCAAAGCGCCATGAAGAATTTGTCCATTACAGAAATACTGTAGGACCATGGTTTCATGCCAATCTGCAGGGTGAGAACAAGTGAGAGAGAGATGGAGCTGGAAGAAACGCATTGGTAAAGAGGGGAGGTACACCCCAGAGCATGCTGTGACTGGTGTGTTGGTGGATATCAGAGCAGTGATAGTAATTCATTTAATTAACAGCAGCTTCTCTGGCTATTTGGGGCAGTAAAAGTTAATGGTACACATGGCTGTGCAGGCTGGGGCTTCTGGAGCAGCTTTTCTTGGGAAAGCTCGCTTTTATGCGTGTGTTTCTGCCCTCACCATTTAATCTAAATGCTTGGGAAACAATTGGTATATTAAAAGCTCCTGCTGCAAAAATACTCCTGGAAAAAAAAAAACAAACAAAAAAACCCAACCAACAAAACAACAAGTGTGAGGCGTTAGTATCCCCTTGTAATTTCGTTTTTATGGTTTCACAAATACACGCTGCCAGTCTTTAATTGCAGACAACGCACTGCAGAGCAAGGAGGGATCTCCTTGGTATGTAATAGCTGGCCAGAATTAGGCAATAGCTCTGCCCCACCCGCAGCACCCTTGGTGATTTCCTACAGTACTCAGTACAGTCGACGGTATGTGTGGTGCATTAGTTAAGTTAATTACAACAGCACAGAGATTCATTGCAAATTGTTCCTAGTTAAAACTGAAAATTCACTGGAACAAGGAGTGCTAATTATATTCCACTTGTTACTGCTGTGTCTAGTTAATATTCCAACAGCTGCTTTGGCAAGATAATGATGGCTCCAGCAGAAATTACTGAACAAATAGATTTTTAAATCAGTAACAACATATTTACCAGGATTTTTTTTCCCCCTCTTCATACACAAAGTTAAGCCCTGCCAGAGTTGAACATTCATATTCACTGAAAAGTAGAGATAAAAAAAATCAACATTGCCATTATTGTGTTAATTTGGCACAATTCAAAAAAAAAACCCCAAAACCTAAGCAAGAAAATATTATTGATAAATAAATGTTTCTATCCTCTTATAGGGATATAGTGCTCTTCTGAGGTTCACAAAGCCGGGCGTATCTTTCTGGTTGACCACGCTCCGTTAATTGCCCAGCGTTGCAACAGACAGTGTGGAGAGTGGGCAAGTGCTGGAGCCACACGCTGGCCCGGCGTGGCGTGGCATGGCATGGCGCTGGCTGCCGCTCGCCCAGGCTGCTTCCCAGGTCGTCACCACTGAAATCTGCAAACGGATTTTTACATCGCAATAGTGGCAGTGTGGCACGCTCTTACTGCCCTTACTAATGGAGCTGAGGCATTCAGCAGGGACTCAGGGGAGACAGTTTCCACCGCCTGCTTCTAGCGCAGGGTGGCTTGAGGAACCTAGAGCAAAAGTTTTCTTTTATCATCGACTTTTACAAAGCACACAGACTCGCTGCACGAATGCTCGTGCAGATCTTGCTCTTCCTCCACAGCCTGAGTAACAAAGTTAAATGCTTGTGAGACGGTGTGAGGCAGAGAAATCCTTCCACTGAAGCTGCAAAACCGTGCCATGGAAAGGGCAGGAGCTGCTGGAGAGGAGCAGTAGAGGCTGCTCGGGCTGTGCTTTGTACCCACAGCCGCACGGCATGGGGAGACTTAGGCAAAAGTTTCAGCTTGCATGCAACGCACCAGCACTTGTGACCTGAAACAAATATTTTCTACATCTGAGAGAGCAAGTGGAGTTCCAGGGCTTTTGAGTGTCGACATCTCTGCCTGTGCAGGAGCTCGGAGCCTCCCGCAACTGGACTTGGAGCCTGTCCATGTGCTGCAGCTCGGCCTGACGCTGCATCCAAGTGGTGATGCACAGCTGCGTTTCAGCAGGACATGTGTGCATCATCAGCCAACTTCTGTGCCTGGTTATACCCCAGATAATTCATCTCTAAAGTTCCCAGATTTTTCTCAGTAGAAAAGCATCTGCCTTACAGAAGTGGGTAAGGCACCACCACCTCCATCCTGCCCTCTGAGCAGCTGAGGCTCAGCAAGGCAGAGAGAACCACCTAACCTCACACCAAGGCAGTCACCTAACTGAGGGGAGAGCTCGGGTTTTGTCACTCCCCCCATCTTGTGCACTTATCTCTGGGTACACACAGTAGCCTGTGTGTATGAAAAGATGCAGGATATTTTTAATGAGTTGTGAACAAGAAGTTCAGCTGGTGCTGAATGTTTAAAATCAGAAGCAAAACAAACATGCTAGAGTGTCTGGGGTTCTTTTTAATGGATAGCACAGCTTCTGGTTTATTATTACTGCTATTACAGTTTGCAGCTGCAAAATGATCTGAAATTTCAATAGCAGCATGCCTCTTCATGCTGCTACAGGAACGTATATGCTCAGTCGTATAAATCGACATGCACCTCTCATCCAACCAGGCTGGAGCTGTGGATCACACCATTGTATAATTCATCTCCCAAAAAGGGGAAGAGATATGCTTTAACACCTCAGCTAACAAGGGGGAATGTTTAGCGGTGCTTCCACTGAGCGAGCCTCTACTTTTCGAGGGAGAGCATGCAGCAAGGCTGTCTTGCTGGAATTACTTACATTTTCAATTAGTTTTCTTCGGCGAGAGGTTTTCTTCCCACTTAGTCCTAACACCAGGATGTGTTAAATAAATTCACTCGGGGTTGTTCCCTGTCTGGCAAAATAATTTGTGAATCAAGGTGGGGGGGGGAAAATATCTAGTTAGCAGCAATTGAATATACAAAGTGGGGTGACCAGTAACACTCTGCTACTGAGCCAACGTTGATATATGTCCTATGGTGTCTTATGGGAGGTTTCTAATTGCAATATGAGTTTTGTGTAGTAACCCACTGGGAGAAAGGGAGAACGCAATTGCTTATCAGTTTATCATTACAACCTTTTATTAAGGTTTTTTTTAATTAAAATGGAGCGACAAATGTACACTCTTATCCCTATAAGCAATCTTATCTAGTGTGACTGCTGCTATATTAGTGAACTAAATCCTCTTGATTACATTGGATGTGATCTTATGAAGTATGACAGCTTTACATATTAATAATAGGAACTGTCTGAATAGGCTGTCGCATGACCCTCTTCTCTGTGACCCTCCACCAGCACAGTTTTAATCTATTTATCGCAGTTGCTTTCCAAGATATGCTGTTGTACTCTCGGGAATGTGCAGTTGTCCCCATTTCACAGATGGGGCGTGGAAGCACAGAGTCCAGGAAAGACCCAGGACCAAATCTCCACCTCCAGCGCTTTGGCCACAGTCTGTCCCAGGAGCTCCAGCTTGATCCCTCCCTTCTTTAGAGGTGCAGAGCAGGACGGACCTATTTTGTGCTCCGGATCTCAAACTGAATCTCTTGCTGTTCCCAGCACCAAATTTCTACTTGTCTGAGATGAGTGACCACTTTTCTTTGGCCACTTCTGCAGGAGCAAGGGAGCTGTTCTGGGTGGCTTGGTGTGCAAAGGTGCACCCAAAATGGTGTGCAGGTGACTTTGTGGGTCCACGTAGCTACACGCATGCAACTGAGATGACAAAATGAGAAAGGGGGTCTAAATGATAGGATTGAAGGCGTACACTCTATATCCAAATTTACCATCACTAACACGGGTTTTGTATTACATAGCTACAGGCTCTTTATTGAACTATTTTTAACTGGCTTTGCTCTTACTGAGAAGAAAACAAAACTCTATGGCATGAGAAGCATGGAGAAGGCTCTTGTTTGCTAGCTTGTTTGCTTGCCTGCTTTCCCTCACACCGAATTAGGATCCCCTTTAGGCCAAGGGAAACCAGAGTTGCTCCATAGCCACTTAGCTGCTATAAATCCAGAGATGCAGGGGTGTAAGAGCTGTTCGCTTCCACCTTAGCCTTACAGCAAAAAACCCCACATACTGTCCTGCCATTTCCAGTCGGTGGCCCAGATTCTGCTCCCTGCAGCGTCAGTGCAGCGTGCTGAAGTTAGTGGAGTTGTTCCAGATTTGCAGCGGTGTGGAATGGAGCTGTGTGCTCCCGCGAAGCCGGCTCTGCCGCTCATGGGAAGCTCTTAACATCTGTGCCTTTTATGACAAGCCAGCAGAATCCCTCCAGAGCCAGTGGGTTTTTACAGCAGACAAAAAATCAAAGCGCTCTCTGTGGGTTAAAATTCAGAAAATCCGGAGATACAAATGAATGAAAATGAGGCATGGGATGTACGATGCGGTTTAACTGTCATCGTGCCCTCAAATCGTAACTGCGGCTAGAAGCGATCTCTGAAATCCTCTAGACCAACATCAAGCCAAAGAGAGTCCCAGGCACTTACAGCTTCTGTGATTGTGTCTAAATTGGAGTCTGAATGTCTCTTCCCACTCACAACTCCACATGGCAGCCCAGTTCCATTCATGTTCTATTTCTGTTTCGTAGGAAGTTTGGGGAGGTTGTGTTCCCTTTCACCCTTGCAGGTAGCGGTACCTTGCTTTATAACATCCATTCACTTCTCTTTGTTGTGTTTTAGAAGGGCAGTTCGTTACTATTCCTACATTAATTGCACTTTGTTATTTCAAACTTCACCTCCTTACAGGAGGGACCTGCTTTAATAAAGATATTTCATTAACTACAAGGAACTAAAAAGAAATAGCCTTGGTTCCTCTGACATTCCCAAGCCATTACAACAGCATCCCACGCGTGTTTGTATGACTTTTATGAGTCCTTTCAACTGGGCTGGTTCAGAGGACCTGTGGAGCACTGGGAGGACCACCACTGGTCCTCGTAGGCTAAAACAGATGAGCAGTGAGGTTTTCTTTCTGTACAAGGAAAAAAGATGCGTGAGGAAATGTGCCAGACAGTCCAGAGGAGAAAAAAATCAATCCGTTCTCCAGGGAAACAGGAAACTGTGATGCCCAGTGGCTCATCCATGTCTTGGCGGGGGGTTTGGATGGTGCAGCTTGACCACGGTGTTCGTCACCTACTCACACCAAAGATGTATCTTACAAGTTGCTGAATATTTGGACACCTGGGAAGTATAGATGCTTGGATAGTGGTCTAATATGTGGTTTTAGAAAGAATCCAATTGTGGAAAAGTGGGTGTTTAATAAATCTAGTAATAAATCTTCTGTACTCAGATTTGAAGATATATCTCTACCTGGGGATAAAAAGCACCAAAATATAAAGGTCATTATAAATAATCAAGTTCAAATAAATGCTTTTAATACTCAGCATAAAGTTGATTCAGAATTGAGGCTGAATCCTTCCATGATGCCTTTTCCACTTTAACAAATAACCGCTGAACGATTAATCTCAAGGGCCTCTGATGCCCCAGCCAAAGAGTTGACGTGAGTAATGGTTATGGCCCCGCGTAATACACAAGGATCATAAACAGTTAATCTTCACCAAAAGGGAGAGTGAAATATTGTTTGATATCATTTTTAATAAAGAGAATAAATTAGGCTTTAAATATCATAGCACATCTTTAAATGTTGGTTACAGCTCCTGCACGCAGAGCGAATTAGCAACTGAATAAGTGTGTCAGGGGTTATCGGCTGAATTATTACCTCCTGGTCCACTTTGCATTATACTGGCCGTTGTGTCCATGGTAGCTAGCAAGCTGGCCACCTGCTTACGATGGCTGTACAGATAACCAGCTTTGTCTGGTGAATTAAAATGGTGGCTTTAATCTTGTAGTTAATTCCTAATTCCACTAGTAACATCAGTCACGTGAGGGAAGAGTGCGTTGGTCTCTGTTTACTTACTGATATTTTAGGTTCTGATGATGTCCAACCTCCCTGCAATGGTAAATTTAACTCTTCAGGTCTGGCCTGGAAATGCAATAGCCAGGGTTGTTTATTAGTCATCGTAAATCCAACGTCAGCAAACAAAAAAGGAAGGGGTTAAAATGAAATTCAGTGCACGCATCCCTTCCCTCTGGCTGTGCATCAGATTGAATTCTAAGAAAGATTGATGGTGGGCTTTAAAATTAATTGCAAGTACAATTGTTATTATTAATACACACGCATATAGATCTAATAACAGTACGCAATTCTTAGGAATAACCATGCTATGAGAAGGTAAATTAGATGTAAATGCATAGTTTGGTTCTATTTATCAAATAATGCCCACCGTTGTTATAATGCTGCCTTCAAGAGCAAGAAATAGTTATTAGAGCAGTTGATGCAATGAGGTTGATTATGTTGGGGTTTTAGGCAATCCATGAGGAACAGCTCTTAGTAGTCCCCACAGCAGCAGCGGCGGGAAGTGATGTTGTTGCTCCTTGCACGGGATCGTGATTTGTCGTACTCTGATGTACCCTACTGCTTTAGGATCTCTGCAGACCCAGCCAGCAAACACTGCCAGCACTGTTAGAGGCTTGCAGTGCCTTGCTTTCCCGCTTGATACAACAGAGAGTACTTCATGATCTCACCTTGAAGATTAGTGGCCAAGCAGCTGTATCCTAACTAATAAATAACTCTAATGTTAAAACTAGCAAGGTATTTTTCCCCTTCTTTTCTAAACAGAGGGACAAACGCTGCTTGCAGGTATGCTGGTATAAATCCAGGATGTCCCCGTGGAAGCTGTTGGTAGCGTGATTCATTGCTGTGACCAAGTATAAAACCCAGTGTGGCGCAAAGCTGCTTCTCTGAGCTGTCTGAGCTACTTCTTCTGGATGCAGGGGCATTGCCCTCATGCCCCAGCAGCATCGCAGCTCGAGCATCTTGCAGGGTGAACACAACCGTGCTGCTGCTGGCACTCCAGCTCATGCTCCTGCACGGCATCTCTCTGTGCTGTTCAGGTGCAGTCACTTGGCATTAGGACAGGGATCCTCACGCCATGTCCATGACTTGCTCCAAACCCAGCATCCTCCCCACCTTGTCCCCTGGGAAAAAGCCCATGAGTGAGGAGTGCCTCCACCATCATCCAAGTTGTACTGGCACTGAAGCCAAATCGGTTCCTATAGTTCTAATTCCTGCTGTTCACATACCTTATTAATTATACCACCTAAAGCATATTTCCAGAAATATACATATTTCTCTTTTAAAAAGAAACCCACATTTTTCTCTGCCTAGTAAAAAAAGGGGCAGAACTTGAGAAGATCAGGAAAAAATAGAACTGAAACAGTTTTCTTTGTCAAGAATTATTTGATTTTTTTTTATTTTTGAGGGGGAGGGGGAAGTCGTAAACTTTGCATTTCAATGGATTTTTTTATTATTATAAATCCATCTGTGCACACACACACACACACACAAAAGTCTTTTCTGTACAAGGCACAATTTAAGGCATCTTTCAGAAATAAAAGGCAGAACAAATGTTATTGTTATTCCCAATATACAGATGTTTATTCTTATCTGCCCCCCCCCCCCCCCTTTATTTCTACTACTGTCTTTTCAGTGACATCATAAGTAGGACTTGTCTCTTTATCATCTTGCAAAGACTTTTGTCTTCTGGGACAGGAGCCTATTATGTCGTCACACACTGGAACAGTAATAATCTCCCCCCTCGCTTGGAAGTCTTAATAGAAGACAATGAAAGAAACCATATTGTTTTCTGCTGGCACTAAATAGACGAGGCAAGGGAATCTGAAGGGAGGGGGGGAATTGCATGAGACGCAGTCACACTGGCATTTTGCTTTCTAAATTAATGTTTGGGGTAAAGAGGGAGAGGGTTTCCACACTTAACAGACAAGGCAGGACATCTTAATTACTAGGTCAGACACCAGCCTGAATGGCACGTCAGGTGAGAGGACCTGATCCTGGAAGGAGCTTGGCAGATTTGGGGGAACAATCTCTGCTCCTTACCCCTGCGGTACCCAGTGGCTGGAGTTTGCCCTCAGCACAAGGTGACAGTTTGTAGATGGAGTTAGTGCTGCCCCAGCTATCCAGATGCTGGAGCACTTGAACTGCTCCAGTGCTGGCCTGTCCTCTCCAGCTGTGCCATTCATCCTTGCAGCTGGATGAGTGGGCTTTCAGAGACGTGCAAGCTTTTCTTATTGCTTTCCAAGTCCTTCCCTGAAGCCAGAGAGCTGGCACAACCTTGCCCTTGCTTTTCTCTCAATAGCCAGTGTCAGAGGGAACATCTGAAACAGAAGAAGTCTGCCTGCACCTTTCTCATGGTCACAGACACATACCTTCATCAGGATTGAACTTTATTGCTGCTGCAGGACCTAAACCTTCTCTCCAGTTTCTGGGATGCTCTCCTCTTTGACTTCCCTTGAAGCAAAAAGGGAGGGCTCAAACCCCCATGGTAGGAACCAGCCCTGGAAGAGGTACCAGCTCCAAAGAGCAATGTCCATCTGAAGGCTGATTACCCTACAAAGGAGTCACACGTGTGAGTTATGATGACGAGTGTCTGAGCCATCTTCTAGTTTGCTTTACCTTCTCTTTTCTCCCTCTGATTAGAAACCGATAATTTCTTGAGAAAGGAGGATGATGCTGCAGACTAGAACTACTGAAACAAAAGCAATGCCCTTTTTTTTCCCTTTTTTTTTTTTTCCCCTCACCTATATATTGGGAGACAAGCAGATAATCCCCTTACTTACTGTAACATTGTGCAGCAAAGAAGGCAATATAATAATAGCATATGGGAATTCAATGTTCTTCACACTGTGGCTGCCTCTCTGGGAGTTACTCTGTCTAATGTGTTATCCCTTTTTATCTCTGATTTTCAGATATATTGAAGAGCTTGAAAGGAAAGATAATGTATACAAAATAAATGTACATTAAACTAATACTGTGGCATGAGAGTGAGCCTTGAATCCCATTTATTAAATAAAAGCCATAGGAAGAAAGTTTGCATCTATGGGGCCAAATGTTCTAGGATAGGCTTTGCTCCAGCTGGAGAGACCCTGCTGGGAGCAGAGCACCAGCTGGGAAGGAGAGAGATCTGTTCTCTATTTCTGTTCCTGCCATCGACCTGCGCTATGACCTTACCTCGCTGCTTTGTTTTCTCTCTCTGGCTAAAAATACCAGCTCACCTAAAAAGCAGCTTTTGCTTCTTGCTCTTTCGGAGCGTGGCTGGGCCATTGGCCCTCAGCTCTCTACTCCCGTATAAATCCCTGAGCAATAATGAAATTCCTTGGTTTCACCAAGTCTGAGGCTTTTGCATGGGACAAACTAGACAGTGCTCGTGCTCTCCTCAGGCATGGACTGCAGGGGTTAGAAAACAGCAGCACAGAGGGCTGTCACTCCCTTCTCTGCCAGTCCTGGTTCAAAAAGGAAACCTGTACATGAACTGCAGCTCCCAAAGCATATATTTTTTTAATCTAATGAATCACTTCTATCTATAGGTTGCATTGAAAATATACTCCTAGGCAGCCCCATCAACACTGAGACTCATCCCTTATGTGAGAAGTGATCTCAGAGGAATTCTTAGGGTGCGATCTAAAGTAACGTAGCACTCTGATACCTGAGCAGAGTAACATTTTCCATTGAGGCTAATATTTTCCAGCAGGTTTTCTGGGTACACTCCTGCATTAAATAACATTTTCATACATAGCTCTTAGAGAAAGCAAGGTCTTTCATCTCAGAGAGGCGATCTCTTCTAAATTGGCCTTAGCTCTGCTAAGACTGTGAATGATAACAGATGCAAACCTTATGACTCGGAGCATGTTGTGAGGGTTGGATAGAGTCACAGTGCACATTTCTGGCTGGGAGAAGGTGGTCACAGATGCTTTTCCAGAGGCAAAGCTGCATGGAATGAGGTCTCTCTTTCTTTATTCACAAATCGCATTCTTCCTCTCTCTCCCCTCCTCCCAACAAGCGACATTTTTCATCCTCTTTGTGCCTCTAGCCTGAACGCTGAACACTTCTCAAGGGGTTGGCTTCCACTTGCAGTTCTGGGCAGCTTTCTCACTCCTGTGATGCCATTGCTTCAGCCTGGTTCCTACCCCAGTGCTCAGAAATTCTGCTTCTACTGGGAACGTTATGGGAGAGGTACTACTCCTTTGAGTCCAGAAAAGGTAGAAATCCTGTGACATTTCAGTAAAGCCCACCCTGAGAAGAGATGCTAAAGCAAGACTGTCCAGCTCTGCCATCTCAGAAGCTGAAAAGCTGTCAAACAAGTGGCAAGTCCCACACAGGGAGAAAAAGGCATTCTGAGATCAAATATTCTGGTCACAAAGTCCAGTGATATGAAAGCATGGATGCATTTAGTAATCTGTGCGCAGGGCGTTCATCAGACCTCTCCAGAAGCTCACATGTCACGGGCTCATCTCTTCAGTAGGTAAAGCCCGCTTATTACTTCGTATGTGCACACACATTGCAAGCAGTGACAGCAGAAGTGACCTGAATCACTCTTAAAACAAGTCCTTTATAGTTGGTGGCACAAATACAAAAGTCATCCATTGACTTTTGGGCGTGTTTTCTCATAAAAGAGGTCTGCATAAGCTATCTGCACATTGGCTCGTCTTATTAAGTCCCTGCAATATCCATACTGGTTTGCAGTGTCAAGCACTTGTGATCTAGGTCAGACCTGCAGAAAAGTCCAGCTCCAGATCTGATGCATTCATAATAATCTGACTTTGTCAGAGGAGTTCCTGGCATCAAACACAACCCCAGTGAAGTGCCCGCTGTGTAACCGGCACCCAGCCTGCTGAGTGCTGCTGAAAAGCTGGATCTGCTGATATGCACCACATTTATTTGAACACCTGGTGGTCTATGACTTCATTTTTATAAAGACTCTCTGGCACTCCATCCGTGTCCTCATTTGTTTTGTCTTTTCAGTTTACTAACCATGCATCTGTGTCTCCATCCTCTTTCCATCTGTAAAACCTGCCCCTCAGAGAAAGGTTCTGATAGACAAGAAGGTCCTGGGTCAAAACGCCCTGAAATGATATGTGTTGGCCAGACAGAAAGTTGAAAGTCCTTTTGGATTCAGAATAGATAGGAGGTGTTGTACTGGACCTTTGCAGAAAGTATCTTATTTAGCCTGGCTGAGGTTTGAGATATATTTGCCTTTTTTGAAGTGGTTCAGTCGCTCATTTCTGTCAACTACCAACTGTGTCCTTAATTCCACCGAAGTAGAAAAGATGTTGCTAAGATCAGCTTTTGGTCTGTATCATTAAAGCTTTTTTAAAAGCAATTAAATTGCATACTATTGTGAGAAAAGGTGTAGAGCAGAAATCACCCTGTAGTGTTGTCGTGGCAGAATGATTAATGAGTACCGTTTTCTTTTCTCTGCCTCTTTAAAGTGGTGCTGACTTTTGAAAGGGTGGGTTTTAGGCTGAGAAAAAATATTGTTGAAGGTCTCAGTGCTGGCAGTGGCATTAGCATCTCGTTAAATTGCCAACAACATTTCAGCCAGGCTCTTCTTTTGATTTGCTGCTGGTCAGTGGAGGGATGAATGCCAGGGGCAAGGTGTAGGCCATGCTGCCTGTGGGGCGGTGGGAGTCTGGGGAGATGGGGGGCAGTGCACCTGCAGATCCCCCCTCCCTGCGGCCCAGTGCTAGCTGTCACCTCGCACCCCTGCGGTCACGTATTACCCCCATCACACCGACGTCACCAGAAAGTTGCAGTGAGGGTAAGGCTAGAACCGCTGCTTGGTAGATCTTGTGCCTCTTTTCTCCTCAGATAGGCAACTTCTTATTTAAACGCAGCTAACATGAGCAAGCGACGTGTGCTAGAGTCTTGGTGAAGACAAACTGAATCAGAGATCAGGGAGACCATGGTCTCCCAACCTCACCTAATATTTGCTGCCTTGGATTCTCCAGTTTTACCTCAGAAACCACAAACTCAATTTTCGTGCACGCTCCGTAGGCCAGCCTCATGTTCAGATCAGTGGCTAAACCCAGACCTGAGCTCAAACTAATCATCTCTGTTCTTGTAGATTTGATCCAGTGGAGACTGTGACATTTAACTTTTCCTTATGGTAACTAAGGAGACTCCCACAAGCTGATGTCCTACCAACTGCCTTTTGTGCTCACGCAGCAACAGCCTTGGCGCCGCGATAAGAACATTCCACCCTCGTCTCCAACTCCAGAGCCAGCTTGGGTGGCTTTCAGGGCAACGCGTCGTTTCCAGATGCGTCTGTTCTACTCTGAACAGCTAGTAGGGACTGACATTTGATTTTTAATTGAGTGTTGATGGCAATGAAAGCAGAAAAATTGCTGTCCGGATCTAGCTCCGGAGTAGAGTTGCAACCTTCTTATACCTCGGGTTGATCTGCTTGGAAACGGTGGTGTTTTTCTACTCCTGCTTCTTGCCAGGAAGACAATTTGTGGATAAATTATGCGCTGGGATCAGGACATAACCCTTGGCTACTGTTTCAGACATTTATCCTCTCCCAGATCAAGTGACGCTACTTGAAGACATTAACTTTCCCCAGCTGTCTATTACCAGCCCTGCAGGTAGGAGTGATGCTACGTGTGCTCCCGAATCCACTTCGGGCAAAACCAGCCAGGTTAGTGGGAGCTGCCAGTGACTGTGGGTAGGAGATGGATGACCACGTGGAACTGATTAGGGAGCACTCACACGCTCCCCTCTGTTGGCAGGAAGGAAAGAAAAGCTGGAGGCTGGTAACATCTTCCATCAGTCCTGCAGTTTGCAAAGACATATCTCTTCTAACTTGTGCTCTCAGGTACTTTGGAAACCTCCTCCTGTGAGGACGAGGTGGTGTGTGGAGCCCAACGGTGATGGCAGGAGCCAGCATCCGTAAATAGGTGATGGGGCTTTCCAGGAAAGCTCCCTGCAGTGAGCACTTCTCAGAATCGTTTTACCTACTCTCTCTTTTGGTTTTGTTCTTGAAATAAGAGAGGATATCTCAAGGACAGTCTCTGCAATGAGAATGAGGAGGAATTTTTTTGTACAGGGAGTACGGAAGGAACTGTCAGGAGAATGATGTCGGGGTTTAAAGTGGGGTTAATGACAGGTGTTTTACTGTGGTTGGTGGCAGCCAGGAAAAGCTATTCATGGGAGAGCAAGGACACACAAAATATCTAACTGTTAGGGAAAGATCAAAGGAAAACAAAAAGCTTGGGGAGGAAAATCTTTGTCTGGAGATGATATATGGGCCCGTGGATGAAGGCTGGCCTCCAGCGGTAAATGTGCAGGGGGCTGATGGGGATTATCAAAACCTGCAGGAAGATATCAGAAAAGATGGAGAAAAGCATTGCCAGTTAATGGTAGAGATTTATGGGTCTGTTATGAATCACATTGACCTTATGAACCATGTTTCTCTCTCCCCAGCACCTCCTTTGCCCTTCCCCTCAATGTCCTTTCATTATTAAAAATGCATGTTTCTGTTCTTAATTTCATACATGGGAACACAGTGACAATCAGTCCCATTAGTCTTGGGACTGCCAAAGACATTGGTTTGAACAATGAGCAGAGGATGCCAGAGTCCCTTCTTTGTCCAGATTACAGCCACCACTGCAGTACTAGAAACATGGTCCTTGAGCAGCAGCTTTCCTAGGGCTCTTGCTTAGTTCCTGACCCTAAAGATGGTAAAGACCCAGCCTGAAATACAGCCTGGTGTGGGAGAGCAGGCTTTTATGTGACTGTGGAGGGATGCCAGCCTGGGAGCTGTTATCCCATCCCCTGCCCATCCCTCCAGATGTTGGGTGGTTGATGGTCCTGAA
Source organism: Falco rusticolus (assembly GCF_015220075.1). Classification (NCBI taxonomy): domain Eukaryota; kingdom Metazoa; phylum Chordata; class Aves; order Falconiformes; family Falconidae; genus Falco; species Falco rusticolus. The sequence goes on from NC_051196.1 coordinate 23,852,508, forward strand.
GAACAAAGGCCAGAGGAGGCATTTCTTGCCAGAAAAAGGGAGAAGAGAAAATACGAGAACAAGCTCATAATGGTAAGAAGTAGGAGGGAGGCAGCAGTAAGGAAAAGCCTAGGGTCTCCCAGAGACACAGGGAAGTACAGCAGAAAACTCTCCTCCAGCTGCTTTCCTCCAGGCAGGTAAAATATGGGGAATCTCCTATTACAACACATGTTTTTGAATTGCCTGTTAAGTAAATTGCAGTTTTCCATCCCCATTACTCTACTGGTAGCTATCACTCATAACACAAATATACAAAATAAATTAATTAAAAAAAAACCAAAACACAACAAACTTGTAATGATTTTTTCAGGCTTAAGTTTTCAATTACATCAGCTATCTCATACTCATTAGAAAGACATGAGCCCATATTCATTAAATGTAAAACTAACTTTCCAACAGCAAAAAGGCTTGGGTGAAGAGGGTAATGATTTAATTTTCTTCATTTCAGAGAATTACATCTCTTATCCTGGGGCAATACGTCTGTAAATGCAGACAAAGTGCTGTTTCAGACTTGGTTTAAATTCCTAATTTGGTGGAGCTACTTGGTAGGAAAGCCTGAGTAAGGTCCAGGCACCCATTTTGTCTTCTGCACTCCACCAAAGCAAATTAAATGTTAAAATTATTGAGGATTCCAGACAATATTTTCAAACCCAACCACCTTCAGAAGAGTATTTGTATACATTCTTCTATATTCGCCACTACAAATATCAGCCCATAATTGTAAAGACTCTTCTCTGCCAGAAAATTCATATAGATTTCTAATGCAATGTTCAAAACTTGTGGCATTTAGCTGCTGTCAAAGACGACATTCAAGAGCTTTCAAAAATCATGTTATGCCCATATGCACCTTCAGGTGCCCAGATATTTAAAATTGCAGCAAAAATCCACCTGAATGTGTAGATGTGGTTAGTCCCTCTCTTTTGGAAAGGACTTCAGCTCCAAGGAAAACTTTTAAAATTGTAATAAGGATTTCTTGAACTTGCCTAAGTATGTCAAGTATTTAATTCTCTTTGTTTTTTAGTGTAAACTACATCTAGATCTGTGAGGCTTTAAAAAAAATAAAACAGAAAACCCCAAGAAAACCCAATACTAGGGGACAAGTATTTTATCTTCTAAATATCTGCAGAATCACATACTAGCTTCTGAATGTAAATAACTGAAATGGAAAGTTTGCAACTGGCAAAATTTTGCACATGAGGAAAAAAAAAAAGCACAAATCAGCCCATGTGGCTGTGCAGCCCCTGAAGGTGACCGGTCCTGGCCGTTTCATGAACACAGACTGCGTGATAAGACACATTCAGCATTTTTCGTGCAAATTTACCTGTGAAACTGGGTTTCGTTGAACGACAAATATCAAAATATAACAAAAATTTACAGATAGGTATCTACCTTTATGGAAAGATACTAATTTAGAACAAAAGCATTGTTACCTGTGTATTTGGGTTTTTATCTAGTGTATGTGAACGAATGTGCGCTGCTTCTTCCTTGCATCTCACGGTGAAGCATCTTAACTGGAACCAACAGGGAGGGTGTTTTTCACTTCTAGTGCCTTCGCTTTGCATTGACCGTTGGTATTGTGCATTAAGAGGTGCAAGTGGTCATACAGTGCACCACAGAGAAATGTCAAAAAAAATCTACTCATTTTGCCTTTGATAAATCTTGCCCCAAGTCTTGAGCATGGATCTCTGTCTTCTGGATGTCAGTAGAGCCAAATCATGATCTGACATGGGAAATTATTTGGGAAAAAAAACCCAACACCCAAAACAAAGCAAATATCCCAGAAATGTACATCTCTAATACATCTAATGTCTTAGAAAACTAATTTGTTGTTTGACTGAAAAAAGAAAAAAAAAAGCTAATTGCTAACAAGTGCACTGAATTGTGTACATCGCTTTTTTTATCATCATGGATACTGAAGGTATAGAAAAATACTACTGGGACCACTGCCCTCCCTGCTCACTTAATACATTATGGTCACATAGGAGGACTGAACAATTGCATTCCTAGAAAATAATTTTTTTAACCACTGATAAAACAGATGCAGGGAACACTGATTAACTGCAGGCCATGCCCCAGAGCCCCAGAACTTACAACCTACACAAAGTATATGCCTGGAAGTATTTAGACCTGGAATTATTTTTGATAACTCCAGACCAGAGGTGACAGATTTGTTGTTCACTAGGTAACCCTGTTGTCTAACACCACTTACGCCGGTACACATCTTTGGCACAGTTGTTGTTGCTCCATTGTGTAGAAACTGTTGAAAAAGTTCACCAGTTTATAAAGGGCTGGTACTGGGCAAGGCAGCGTGCTTGGCTCAGCCATGCTGCAGCGTGCGGTCCTTCAGAACTGCTCTGAGATAACATCTTCCCTGTGTGTGGCTCCTCAGAGATGCACCTGTGACATTCTATTTGCCTATTACTTACTATAGCTGGTCAAGTTCCTGGGAAAACCCAGAATTTCCAAAGTTCTTACTGGTTTTAGATATTTTTTCATTTATTTCTTCAAAGGCGTGCATTACTTTTATGAGATATAGCACAACGTTCGCTGAGTTTTTATAGGCTGAATCGAATCACGAGTCAAAATGGAAAGTTTTAATGGAAATTTCAAGATTGTTTCGGCAAGAAAAATGTGGCTGATGCCAAAAATCCACGCTGAAAAAGCCATTTGTGTTCAAACAAAAAATCTTTCCCGTGGAGCAGCTCCTCAGATCAGATTCTTCCCACCCAAATTCCCCTGTAGCTCTCCGATTTTTTTCTCTTCTCCGTCCAAACTAATGAAACAGCTGCATTTTTATCAAGTGTGCTCTCCCTATCCCAGAGACAGCTGCATTTCACTGGTGGGAGAAGCAATTTTTATGCACAGTGCCACTTAGGGAGCCTTGCCATAGCGTGTGATGTGGGGGCACCACCCGAACGCAAGCTCAGGACAGCCACACAGGCTGTATTTCAACGTACCTCTATATTGCAGGAACATTCCAAACAACGCCTAAGTGCAGATATTGCTTTCAAGCTAAGTTTTTCCCTCTTGAAGTTTCCCACTCTGTTTAATAAAGGAGCAACGTCGGGTTTCTCATTTCTCTGTTGCTGGCAGTGGCTGCAGGGCTCTGCAGGCAGAGCGATCGAGAGAGCAAAATGTTCTGAGCGGCAGCTCCAAAGAGATGTGAGTTTTCTTCTAAAATCTGGGTCCATGTTAATGCATAAAGATCAGCTCTAGTTCCAAAATAGCTGCACGGGGTTTTGTGAGAGTTGGCAAGCTCCGGCTGTGAAGTCAGCCGCCCAGCATGGACCAAGTTAGAGGGGGCTACATGGAGCATTTGATCATTTGGCCTTTTTCTTATGTAGCCATAAAGATAAAATACCTTCACACCGCTCTAAGCTTATCACAGGGAAACTAAGCCAGGCAGCCAGGGTAGGATTTGCTTTGGTTTGCAGAAACCTTTGCAAACAACAGAATTAAAGCCTTGTCTGCATGCCAAGTGTGTGGCCCAGGCTTCATCCGTTCAATGCCCCTAAGCCCGCAGCCTGCGCTTCAAACGAGGTGGTTTCTGTGCAGAGGTGACTTCTTCAGAGCAGGCCAGGATACCCCTCAAAGAGCAACTCTTTGGTACAATTTCCTAAATTAATTTTTTGAGGTTGCTTTTAGGCGGGTTCGTGTTCAGATTTAGAGGTCAAGGTTCTGAGTTTCAGCAAACTGCCCAGGTTTGGTTCTCTGGAGGGGGGATTTGCTCAGTGGAGGATGTTGTCCCACGTGGGGATGAGGATGAAGGATGCCCTGAGGGGCAGAGAAACAGCTTGAGAGACCTCAGGCCTCACATCCCTGCTCTGTCATAGCCTCCCTAATGGCCTCAGCTCCTCTGTGGAGATCCAAATTGCAGCTCTCCCTTAGTGTATTGGGAAACACCTTCCTGCAAGTCTTTGTTAGAAGAACCACAACTACAGTTTTTGGCTGCTGCTTTTCCCAGCAAAATGAAAAGAGTGAGGGTTGCAGGGTCCATCTAAGTCTGCCAAAGAGTCACCTTCAAAACTGGAGGGAGTTCAGGGAAGTGGGTTTGGTGGAAGTTGTGCAACGAATGAGTGACCCCCATCCTCCCTGGGGACGGACTAGTGTGGATCTAGATGAAGGCAGCAACTGCAGCCCAGCCACCTGCCCCCAGCTCACGGTGATGGACATGGGACCGGTTCATGCCCTCCTTTCTAACTAGGATGACAACTGCTGCCTTTCTTTCCCAAACATAAGCCATTCTCCCAGACCAGTCTACAATCCTCCTCCTTTCACTTGCGCGGCTTTACATGGCACTGAGTGTGGAAGGTTCGCATCTCCCAATTTCTGTGGGAGAGGACAAGGGTGCAGCAGGGTGGGATAGGAGGAGAGATGGAGGGATGGAGGGAGGACTGCCAGCTGCCATGGGAATCTCATTTCCAGCCTCTTGCTGGCAGTATCCTGTGACTTCCACATCACAGCACTCTTGACATAACCTTGGAGGAGATTCAATCGAGAAATCCCAAGGTAGCCTGCAAACACCGGGGGTGAAGGAAGGGGTGGAGGGGAGGACAGGGGACGGGGGCTCACAGCTCCATGCTCTGCCTCTCCATGTTGGAGATGTTCATCCTGGGTTTGAGAAGTTCTGGGAAGGCAGGGAAGAAGCAGTTGTAACTTCTTTAAAAGTTATTTCATATGATTCAGGGTAGTCGGTTGTCATTTATTGTAGCCTAAAGCATGAAATTAATTTTGGCATATAGGCCTGTGACTAGAGGATGGGCTGTTTTTCCTTGTTAGAAACGTATCCTTATGTCTGCAGTAACATTTTTTTCTCTGAATGACTGTGTGCTGGTTGTAAATCTCAGCAGAAGTAGTGCAAGTTGGGCAACAGCTGTAGCAAGTCCATTTTTTGCTGAATTTTGAAATTAAGATCAAATTTCAGTTGTGCTTATTTTGGATTATTACTGCACAATAGAGCAGAGGGGAAGCAGGATTTCCAGGGAAATCCTGCTGGACCAGAGCAAAGCAGCATCCAAATGGCTGCCAAAATCGGAACTGTGCTGTTTAGTTCCAGATAACTTCTTTTCCTTTAGCAGACCAGCTCCTGAGCTAACTTCTAAATAACACCTGAGATATTTATGAATATAAATTGTAAGTCCTGGATCTTGCAACTGAGAGCTGCCATCCAGGAAAGCTGCCATCCGACTCTGGAAACCAAAAGTGTATTCCCAGATGTCAGCTGGACCCTACAGTGCTGCATTTGCCAGCAGCCACAGGGTATCCTAAATTAATACCGAGGCACAAGCACAGGAGCTGCCATGAACATGTTGCATTGTCACATTGGGCTAGTTTTGCAGAAACATCTTTCTTTTGGACTCATCTGAAGTCTCAGCACTCTATGTGATTTTAAGTTCAATGATATTTCTGTCAAAAATAAACTTTGCTCTTGAAATAATTAGCACATCATCAGTTGGAAATAAGCCCCATCTTGAGTGAAAGAATGGAGTTATGTGGGTTATTTTTAAATAGCACAACAATATATGCTAGAGAAAAAAAAATCACTTAAATTATTTACATTATTTACACTATTCTCCTGAACAGCATCTTCAAAAACATGTTTTTTAAAAATGGCATTATTAATTGAGGGGGGTTTTGAAGCATATTTTTTGAAGTTTTTTGGAGAGATGGTTAAATACTGAAAATGACCTCAAAACATATCACAGAATTATTTGTCATTTAACTGGGTTTTAGATCATCTGTAGAGTTTGGACCAGCGTAAGTGCCTTCCCGGGGTGGGCGAGCATCTCCTTACAAGAGCGGATCCAGGGCAGTCAGACTTCAATAATGTGGGGAATCAGCCATCTGGCCCCACACAAATCAACTTACAGCCTGATCCCCCAGCCCTCCGTGGGTGTCATTTTACTCCCGCGAGTAACCCAAACGCATCTACTTGCACACGTAGGAAGATGCTCTGTGTGGAAGGAGGTCACTCTGGAACACATTGCGCTTGGAGATGGGAACGGGGCGAGGGACAGTGCTGAAGCAGGCAGCCTCTCGTGCCGTGCCGTGCCATCAACAGGGTCTGGAGGCTTCAGCGTGAGGTTTGCTGGTGGAAACAATCCTTTCGAAACTCAGAGCTTGTCCCCTCGGTTTATAAACTGAAATTCCCCCGTGTATCCCTGGGACGGACGTGGGGCTCTGGCGGGCACCTCCATCTGCGTCCCTCCGCTGTGCGGCGAAGGACGAGCAAGACGGGGTAAGATCAGGCCTGAGCTCCGCGCCGAAGCCTGACCCTTTGTTTCGGCGGTGTCTCTGTTGGTGACAGATGGTGATGCTGTCCTGGTGAATTTGTTACCTTCTCGATGACATGCAATATGTCTGCATCCTGACAGTGAGAGGAGAGACTCCAGCTGTCCCTCCAGTAATTGACAGCAAGGAGCTGTTTTCACTTTTGACAGAGCTAAGAAGCATTAGCATCATATTGGCTACTAGGAGGGGTTTTATTATTATGTTTATCATCTGAGAAAAGTCATTGTGATGTGGGACTGGGTGGGTTTTCTTTTTTCCTACTTTGCTCCTGCAGCCACTCAGTCCTTGCATTGCAAACTGTCACATGCTCCAGCAGAAAAGAAAGGGAAGGAAATGGGGGCTCTCGCTGCCTCGTCCCCCACGCGAGCCCTGCTCCTCTCACGCAGATGGAAATGACAAAATCCCACCTCCTTTCTTCAGAGGCAGGAGGGGAAGGATTAATTTAGGATATGAAAGTGCAGAAACTAGGGTCCTGTCCTGTTCCTGGCACGCCTGGTGCTTGCTGAAGTCGCTACTCACAGTTTGGGTCAGGTCCTCTGCTCTCTGGAAAAGAAAAAGAAAATAGTCTTGCTTTTCTGTGGGTTTTAGGCTCTGCTGGCTGCCATTCTGGATGATTTATGTCTGGTTTGCTTCCCTTTCACTCTTCCTAGCTCGCACATGCACCCCTCGCTAGCAATAAAGGGCACCTCTCCTGTACCCTCATGGACTCTGCAGCAGTCTCTACTCTATAATAAGTCCTTAATAAGATTGGGGGAGTAAAATCAACTCCGAGCACATAAGTCACAAAGACATCCATACAATAAAGATTCCTCCCTAAATTAGATTCGAGCTGACCTAAAACAAAGGTTGGGTCTCATTGCAGATCTAGCAGTAGCAAAGCTACCCAGACAAGCAGTCGCTTCACAAAGAGCTGAATATTTCCCCGCAGTCCCACCAGTTGTAGTTCCCTGTGTGAAAACCATGCACCGTTACACTGCTGAAATGATAACAGAGGAAATAAGCCCTCACCATGAAATTTATTCAGGGTATTCACACAATCATATCTATTGTCCCCTCGGTGTCTTCCAGACAGAGAGGTAAGGGTCACCCGTGCTTTTGGGCCCCTCTTGTGTCTTCTGGGTTTGCCAGGCACCTATAGCCTTAGGTCCCATAAGGGTGCTGATATCAGAGGCTGGTGTTTCATGCTCGGTTAATGAAAGTCTAAGCACGAGAAAGCAAATGCAGCCCAGCAAAACCATCTCAAAGGGAAGGAAGGTTTCTCCTGGCATGGTAAGCAGCCCAGTGGTGCTGCTGTGTTTGCGGGTCGGTGGAGCGGGGTGCTAGCACGGGTGCTGTGCCCCAGGAGGGCAGCAGCTGTGACTGAGGAACCCAAACTTCAGCTGTTTCTGGCCACAGAGCATTTATTCAGTTCTCATTTTGAACTATTTCGAGACTGGGTATGATATTTTAATATTATAATCCCATTATTTTCACTGTATATGTGACTTTGGAAATTCCCAGGGAATTTTTTAAATCTCCAAAGTGACTTCTGTGGATTTCTGGAGAAGTAATAGTATAAACAAATAAAATACATGGGTTCTGCTAGATTTACAGAAAGTCCTTCAAAGTTTATTGAATTTTAATTCTGAATCTTTCTGTAAAGAACCATGTCTTCAAATCTCATGTCCGCAACGAGGTCCTTTGTGAAAACCAATCCACAATGTAAAAAATGCAAAAAGTATTTGTCAACTCTGATTTATTATTAATCTAGGCATTTTAACAATGGTCGCTACAATACTTCTCCAGTTTCTTCAAACAAGGATTGATTTTTAAGTCTCATTGAATACCTTTGTTGAAAGGTCCTCTTCCAAGATAGCTTTAAATATGCAAGGATAGCACTCCGCTGCGAGGCTGTTTGTGCTGACTAAATTCTGAACTTATCGATCTGAAAGCATGGCACTGACCTCAGAAATTAGCTGGCTTGGGAGCAGCATCAAACTCCTAAACCCATATCAGAGTTGACATGAGTGCGTGACAAAAACCCAAGCCAAGTTAGTGTTACGCAGAGAGCCTGGTTGCTGGTCCTGATTTGGGGCCAACAGCTTGACTCATACCTTGGACCAGAGTTTGGAGGAGGGTGGGTTTTACTTCCAAGCCTTTTCATTCAGTAATTCCTGAGATCTGAAGCTTGATGCAAAGGAAATGCACATATCCGTCTCTGGATGAATGACCATGGATGAATGAGTGCAGCTGTGCATTTGGGTTTAGGGGCCAGGACTGGGATCCAGGATCCACCCAGGGATGCGCAGCCCCTGGAAAGCCCACTGCCTTGTTTAAGAGTGAAGTAGATGGATGCTGTGGAAAGCCCATGCTATCTGTTAGGTGCCTTTATGAGCTGGTATTAAATTATTCCTATTCCTTTCAATACCACGATATGTACTGCACCTTCCTGGTTCCAGCTGTGAAAGATAGTGAGGGAGAGGGCATGGGACCGAGAGCAAGGGGGGAATCCACTGCGTAACCAGTATTTGTCAGAAACGGGAGTAATTGCTGCTCTTTGGCGTGATTTATTGAGGTAACAAAGGTTAATAACAATGCCACTCAGTCAGTTTATTCTATTCATTTTCATGTCATTACAACATATCAGGCACGGTGCGTTTTGCAGCTGGGGTAAGGACTGCATCTCTCCTGGAGAGACGTGCCGTTCTTCCTCCTGGCCACCAAAGCCCCTTGCTGAGGTGGGTGGGGGGCTTGGGGCTGAGCTGGAGCCTGGCTGGCAGGGTGGTCATCGCAGGTGGCAAAGGACTGTCTCACTCTTAGCATCTCAGAGGCCTGAAATTTTAGACAAATTGCGGAAGGAGCTAGCATGAGTAGAAGTTACCATGGGGCCAACACACAGAGCAATGCTTTGCTGGAAGCATGTAGGAGTGAGGGCAAGGGTGGGCAGCGAGGGGGTGGAAAGCAGCCTGTGACAGCAGATATCCCCACAGGATGCCTCAGGGATGGATGGGGCTTCTGTGGGAAGAGGTGGATAATGCAAAGGAGCCGTCTGTCATGCAAATGTGGTGGCAAGAGGAGTATTCCTGGGTGAGCTCCCCAGTTGGCTCTGGGGGAGTAGGAAAGGCTTTATAGTGGGATGATGCTGCTCCAGCCCCTGGGGCTCTGCGGGGGAAGCCTCTTGCAAGGGGAGCAGAAGGAGGGGCAGGAAGCAGGTTGGGATTACTTTGTTGTTTTGTTTAGGATTTGGCAAAAGCCAAAACCCACAACCGAGGAGTCTGAAAGTGGACTGGCACTTCAAACTAGAGAGATTCTTTGTCCATTGATGAGGATGCCCCCACCTACAAGAACGTGTACTTATGGTGTAGAGATTTAAAACACACTCCAGGCTGAACCTTCATTTATCGGCAGCTTTTGCTGAAACCTTCTTGTTCCTACCACAATTTTTTATTGCAAAAAACTTTTTTAGGTGATCGCAGTATCTTCTCTGAGCTTGCAGAAAGAAGTCATCAAGGCTTGGAAACTTAATGGCAGTGTGATTCTCTGCTGTTAGGAGTCGAGGGTTGCTGCTGAGCTGGGTGCAGAGTGCTGTGGGAGATGCAAAGGGCCTGAGTTTCCAGAGTTGCTCAACAACGACAGCTCCCAGCAAACTCAAGCATTTCCATAAGTCAAGCCAGTGCTGTAAGAAATCCATCAGACCTTTTCTCCCCCAGCGCTGAGTACCAGCATCCACATGTGGTTTGGCCGCACACACAACCGTACAGGTCCCCTCCCATGGGCTTAGCCCAGATCCCCCCTTCACTTAACCTGCACCCAAACATCTGCAGCCTTTAAATCTCTGTGGCTCAAAGCTCCCAGACGAACGGGTGCACGGGCTGCTTTTTGTGTGAGAGAGGGTTAAAGAAAACCCAACATCTTGCTACAGATCATCCCTCCCTTCCACCCACTTCGACGCTGGCAGTCTCACTCTGTTCTTTCATCCAAGTGGGCATCAGCACCAGCCCCATATTCGTAAGTGTCAAGAGGTGTTGATGCACACTGCATACGGCTGTCGGCTGCTTTTGCCCACCCTGGAGACTAAATGCCTCGCACCTCCACTCGGCTGCTGGGACTTGGCTGGCTTTCAGATTTTAATTTTTAGAAGGACTTTGAAATTTTTCCAGCTCTCTCTCTCTGCTGTTTTTCACTGCTTGCTCAGTGAGGTACCTGGGCTGCTTTGTTCTCAGAAATGCATTGGTAAATAAGCAGTCGCAAGCCATGGCAAGCGCTGCTTTTCTACATTGTTTTGACCAGTCTCAGCTCCTGTTATAAGGCATGAGATGGACAGCAAAGGACAGCAATGCCTCAAAACGGTACAGAAGTGTCCATCTAATTGCTTCTGCTACAGTTTAGGGGAGAGGATGTGGATAGAATCAGCCAGAAAATAGCAAAGAGAAAGACAAGCTTTCACCACCCATGGTCAGAGTCCTAATGGCAGTGGTAGAGCATCCAGCTGATGTGTCAGCTCAGACCCTGGCTGTTCAAGAGAGGTTGTCTCGCTCAGAAATCTGCCTGCTGCACGTTTCCAAAAGGGTCCTATGACAGGTTTTGGTACTGAAAGAACTGTTGGTGTGGATGAAATTTTTGAAAGTCATTTTTGAAAGTCCTTGAGTATTTTCTTGATGCTTTCTAACCCTTTGGGGACAGGCCATCAGGATGCATGTTTGTTGGTATCTCACAGACATGACAGTAATCCATGGAGGAATATTGGAGCTAGTTAGCGCTGCCTGGTTTGGGACTGAGAGCAGAGCTGTAAGAGCTGTATGCAGACCCAAAACTCAGCCAGGAGTAGTTTGGCATACAGCCCAGTAGAGAGATCTGTGTGTTTTTACAGGTATCTAAGCTAGCTCATATAAATCTTGATCTGTAAATTTTTGCTTCTTTCGGCTACTGGCAGCACTTCATGACTAGATCCAAAGTTGTTAGCTTTTCCAATTAAAAAAGAAGTCTCTCAGTAGTTTCCAAATATACTGGATTGTGAGAGGCTGGGACACGGTCCAGGGTTTGCAGCACTAACCTGTGAGGCTCTAGCACCTGAGATCTCCAGGGAGGAAGGCAGAAGTCTGCTCACAGACCTCTTGCTCACCCATCAGCCCAAAGTGGAACCATGAACTCATGCTGCTGCAGGGTCCCAAACTGCGCTGGTACCTATAGCACCTTGCTGTAATGCCACTAAGCCAGCCTGTGACACACTGGGTGGGACGCTGTGGCCTGAATATGGGTGCCTCTTGCTGCTGGAGGTGCTCTGGCATGTCACCAACTGCGTACCAATGGGTAGAGGTTACTCATGGCTCCTGTGTCATAGCTGCCAGTCCCTCAGAGATTACTTGGTTAAGCTACAGAGTCTAAAATAACCCTAAACCTCTATGCTGAGAAGGCTGAATGTGACTGAAGGAGCACAGGGAGGGGCATGGAGCAGCAGGGATGGGGAGTGAGGAGGGGAAGGTCCTTGGGGCTAGAGCATGCTGCTTGCTTTGCTTTGGTGTGGCTGTGTTGGTCTCCTTCATCATCATCCTCATGTTTGAGGCATCCGCCTTTCAACCCTGAGCCTCTCCCACTGTCACGCTGGCCATTTGGGCCCCACTGCTGCACCTCCTGTTAATCCCTCTGTGTCTGAAACCCTCTCATCCTTCTCTCCATTTCCAAACCCAGTAGCTGTGGTGCTGTTGCAGCCTCTTCACACCACTCCTGCTCTGCCCTGCTTTCCTCATCAGCCCTGGGATATTACCCCATTTTCAGGGCAGGACCCGATGCCAGACCTGGGAGCAGCATCTGTCTGGGGAGCTGGGGCTCTGCTGGGTTGCTGGAGGAGGCTGTTCACTGCACAAATCCATCCCTCACTTCAGATGCTCCAGTCACTGCTTTCAGTTGAGAAGCCCAAGGGCTGAATGGACATAAAGAAGCATAAGCTGCAGGTGGGTTTGGTCCTTTCCAACCCTGCTTCTGAACCTTTGCGTATCCATTTCCCTTCTGCAGCAGCGTGCAACACTTTCGTTTGGATACCTCTCCTTTCTCCAGAGAAAGGAGAAATCCTTTTTCTTTAACCTCATGGGGACTCTCAGCCTCTAAAACACATCCATGGGCATATGTTTGCCTTTTCTTTAGTAGGGAAGTAAATAATTTCTCTCTCCCGCTCCAGGTCCCATAGCCCTTGTGTGTTTGAACAAGACCTTGGGCTGGAGCAGGATGAGTCCCACTGACCCAAGCTCAGCTCACGAATCGCTGGGTTACTCCCAGCCCTCCCCCATCCTGTAACATCAAGGTCTTTCTTCTCTGTAGCAAGGTTAGGCTCTATATGTCTTAACCATATGCCCCAAGTGAGGAATTCATTAGCATTCATTATGCATTCATAAGAAACAAATGGGCAGAGGAGTGGGAGGTATTGCACTTCGTCTCAGCTGCTCCTTCACACCCGGCCTGGCGGGAGGGGTACCCGCCGAGCACGGGTGCTGGGCCCCCGCCAGCCCCACCTGCCCCCACCACACGCGTGCGTGCACGGCCGACCACCCTTGCACGCCCGCCCTTGCACGCGCTTCCCACACCGGCGGGTGATTTACAAGTGCTCAGCTGACAAGCCCCGTCCGCCTGCGTGAGTTCCCCATCGGTTCATTTAACTCTACAACATAAGCTGATTATGGAGGGAAATGGCTGAAGCATAAATCTGGCTTCTTTCTTTTTTTCTCTCTGTTCCCCCCCCCCAACCCCCCCTTGGTGGTAACACCTCGCTTCCCTCCCCTGCTTTGCCTCCCCTTGGTTCCCCACACAGGGACCCCAAGGCAGACCTGTGGGCTTCACTGTCCCCCTGTTCCCAAGATGTCCCCACACAGGGAGAAGAAAAGAAAATCTTGAGGGTTTTAAACAATAGCAAGCGGTTTTCCTTGTTCAGAAACACAGGGAACGAGTCAGCGCAATCCTTAACTGTCATTAGTATCTACGTAAGAGTTTGGGTCAAAATCAAGTCAACTAAAGATATTGTGAAAGGGTAATGCCCTAGGGCATGGGGCATGGTGCAGGAGAGCCTGTCACCCAGCTCTCGGCTCTCACTGGTGCACAGACACCCTTGCTTCAGGGGTACCAGTACTGCAGCAATAGCAGTTGTGGGTTATTTTTTATTTCATCCCTTCTTTTCAATCGAGAGTGACGAAAAGGTTTCAGGCTGCCTGTGAAAGCATGTCTTGAAGATGCAGGTAACAGGCAGGAGGATGGTGAAATGAGCTCTGGTTTGTGGCTAAGGAGCTCCAGGACTGGGTCCAGCACCTCACTGGCAGGTTTCCCTTAAATGTGATGGGGAACACTCACCCATCCTGGGAGGAACAGTTGAAGGGAGAGGTGGCTTCCAAAAAGCTCCTAAAGAGAAGCACAACGTTCTCTGTCTCTGTCCAGGATTTGGGCTCCCAGCTCACTTGGTAGGAGGTTTTTGAACCTGCCTGCATTTTGGCTTGTCATTTCAGAGTAACGTGGACCCATTCCGATCTCCTTTGACAAAGCTCAGCTCCAGGAGCAGGAAAACACTGCTAACGCTGCCACCTGCTACTCTGACAATTTGTTCAGCACATCTACTGAGCAAATGTAGAAATCCAACCCAGGGAAAAATTTGTAAGTCTCATCTGATGCATTCAGAGATAGATTCCTGGTGTCTTTGGCATCTGAGCATCACCTGGGACCCCTGGTGAAAGACAGCTCTTGGCTAGAGCCGTTTCCGCTCTTTGCTGTGCCACTGTGAATCCCGACTTGCCTCCTGGTGGAAGGTCTCATTACAGCAAGGATGGTTTCCAGCTCCAGGAGCTATTAGAAAAAGCAGGACATGAGCTGCAAAGACCTTCAGATGAGCCTGACAGGGAAGCGAGTGACTGGCACGGCGCTAAACCAAAGCCATGAAGTCACCATGTCGCCCAGCGCCCTGCGCACCACCACGGTGCACCACACCACAGCGTGCTGTGGGGATGAGGCATCCATGCCACATCCACCAGCACCAGCATCTCCTAACCCAGCAGAACCTAAAAGCAAAGCAAAGAAAATGAAAGAACCCATGGCCCTGGGAAGCAGTGTGTGTCTGCTGTGCTAGCGATGCTGAGTTCTCCCCACAAGCACTCCTTTGGACAGTAGAATATTATAGAATATCTGTCACAACAGGGGAAAAAAAAAAAAAAAAGTACTTAATGTGTTTTTATCCTGCTGAGTGAGGGCAGCACCAAGGGCACAGGTTCTGAGGAAGGCTACGTTAGTGCAGCTCAGTGCCCAGCTGAACTTTGAGATGCCTCATACAAAGGTTCACATGATGTTCAACCAGGTGTGAGGACTTGGAAGTCTATTTTATTATGTAATCAGAGCAGTGGATTTCCTTCCTCAATTGCAGTGACACCGGCACAGCCACACACCCATCCTCGTGTCCTCCTTGGTGGTGACTCCCCTCCATTTGCCAAATCACCCTGCCCCCCCTCCTCCAGCACCTTTCAAATGCCCTGGACATCACTGCCGCACACACCACCGCCCTTCAGGTAGCTGTAAGCCAGAAACGTGTCTCTGATGAGGGCTTGTGCTCCCCTCATGCACGGGTGGATTTAAAGCAAGGAGCTGCCAATGAGCAGAGATCCTCGGAGGGTTTCAGAAGTGCAGGTAATGAGTGGAAATTTCAAGCTATTGAAAATCCCAGCAGGTCTCCGTGCATGTCCCAGCTCCTGCCTGCAGACACCCGCCCATCCGCTGTTCGGATGAGCCTGCGCAGGCATCCAGAGCTGCGTTCGGCTGCTCCCGGCACAGATCGCTTACGCCATGTGTACAACCTCCAGCACAACGTCTCTGCCATAGCTGGAACCTCATCTTTCTATTCAGAACAGTATTTTTTCAGATCAAACCCTAGGAAGAGCCATCCCCCAGCCGCTCTCTTCTTGCAGTCAGTCTTCTCTCGTTTGCTTTTTTTTAAAAAAAAAAAAAATTCATGAAACAAACTTCATTTTTGACCTGGAAGGGATTTTAAAGAGTTAGCAATTGCTCATATCTATAAAACTCTAACCAGTACAGAGTTCTGGCTGCCTACCTGACTCTCCATCTCTGAAGGGGCAGCAAGGCAGGGAAAAGCATTTGCCTCGCAACAAGCAGCGCCACTCTCCAAACAAGCACCGAATCAGAGCCGTGTGGCCCCCTCATTAGCCGTCTAACATCAAGGACTTTCATGCAGCAAAATTAACTATTTTTTGTAGGATGTTTAACAAAAGAAGAGATACTAATGAGGTTAGTTAAAGGGTGGCCCTCTTTCATTAGCTCTGCTGGGCTAAGTCTGCCAGTGAGGAACTATCAAGAAGATTGCTTTTTTTAATTACTCTGTTAATTGATATAAAACAAAAAGGACGCAGATTAGTTGCATGCAATTAGCAAATTAATTCTTAGCAATTACAGACTTAATAATGGAGTACTTTTGCTGCTGTGTGTTGGATTCTGTGGCCTATATTCATCGCCTGTATGAGCTGAATAATTTATTTTTTATTTATTTTTAAAAAGGAACAAGAGTTAAATATAGACACGCACATGTTTCTTTGGAATTCTCTCAACAGCCTGATGAGGAAGATAAAGTGTATTTTTCACCTTTGACATGGCGGCACCTCGTAGCATCTGTATTGCCTTGTTAACACCGGAGCCTAAGGTGATGCGTAACGCAGCGCTGCCGTCTCACCTAATTCTGACTCCTGTGTGTATGACTTCAGTGAGACAAGAAGTCAGGCACAAGTTTCAGTTTCTTTCTGAATGGGGCCGATGGGCAGAAATATTGCAAATCAGGTCCTTAGGGTCTAACCTCAATCTAGGACTCTTCCCAAGCTGCAGCACTCTGGCAGATCAAATAGGCTGAAAAATACCCCAATTCTCCTTGAAAAGTCACAGTTTTGGGGTGGTTGCTATGGCATGATTAGAGCAGAATAATGATGATGGCAAATTCCCCTTGCGATACACGGCTGTCGCCTGGCAGTTGGATGCTCTCCCCTCTCCTGGGCACTGCGGGAGGAGGAGGAGGGCTGGCAGGCAGCGAGACGTCTGGCTGCTCCTCTCTGTTGGCCTGGGGTGGGCAGGATGCTGGGATGGAAAGGCGATGGTGTATCCCCACACGAGGAGTGAATCAGCGCAGAGACTGGAACACCTCCCAGTGCGTGACTCCAGACCGGGTGAATCTGATGTTATTTAGCGTTCGGAGCGCAGGTCACTAGGATGAGCGCCCTGCAAAACCGCTGCGGGGACACAGGATCTTGGAAGAGGTGGGGAAAGCAAAGCCAGTGGGAATACCTCCTCTGACATCTGCTCCGTTGCAGGGGAGCTGGGCATTTCCATGAACCACAGTGGCAGCAGGCCTGTTACCCATGCCCATGAGACTCTCCTTGGGCCCCAGATTTCCTCCCTCTCTGTTTTTTTTCTGCCTGCAGCTTTTCTTTGCAAGCAAACCTGCAGAGAAGTCAATGGTCGTGTCCATTGCTTTGCTTGTATTGCTTCCCATTTTTCTTATTTGACTCAAGACTGAGCCCATGTGTCTTTGCAGGCTGATACGAGGCAACAGCGATCAGGGGAAGAAACAGTCTTGATGGTGAGACACACACGCACGGGAATAGGGGTAGACACATACATGGAAGTGCTTAATCCACAGAAGTTTAGAGTCTGGAGAAGGATTTTCTCTCTGACTTTAGTTTGTTGGGGATTGTCATTCTGGTCTGTATTTGGAGAGCACCTAGCATAGCAAAGGGTCACGGTGTGGGCTTCTGCTTCTTTTTTCAGTCAAATTAGGATTAGCATGAATAATGCCTTGTTTGGACTGTAGGATGTCAGCGAGGCTGGCTGTGCAGCACAGGTTGCAGAGAGGTAGCGAACAAAGGAGTTCACATCCAGTGTGATTAATTTACTAACTGAAATAGTGGCTGTATGTGCCGTGTTTCCCACTGACTCTGATCTTCACTGGGGGTATAGCATGATGCAATTCCTCTGGTCGGCTGTGAAGTACTAAAAAATATCCTCTCTGGCAGCTGAGAGACCGTATTCTGCTGGGTAACAGCTTTGATTCCATATATTAAAACAGTGAAATTAGTCACTGAAGGTGTTTTTAGTGCCTCTTCCTGTACAAGCTCTTGCCAATGAGGCAAGGAATGAAACCTCTGTGGAGAAAGGACACGCGGGTACCTGTGCAACGAGAAGCCATGGGGAATCTCTCATGGGAACAAACAGCCTTGCAAGGTTTCACTGCAAGAGCACGAGGCTTTCTGCAGCCATGTGTCTCCCTTCAGCTAGTTTCGAGCTTCCTGGGTTGAAATCTGGCTTTAAATCCTTATTTGAGCATACCTATTTAATTTCATTGTTACTTTTAAACTCATACTAACAATGGGTTTTTTTCTTTAACCCATTCCTTCTGCTGTTAGCAGCTTTCCACCAAGGATATGTCATTTTCATGCATATAAAACAGCTTGTTTCCATCTCATTTCTTCTAAAAGCCTTCGACTACTTTTAAACTTTAAAATATTGGACACGCTGTTAAGCGACTCTCAGGCAAGTGAGAAGATCATCCAATGCATCCAGTGTTTTGCCTCGCATGAACTCTCAGTATTGACAGGGAGGAAGAAACCTGCAAAGGGAATAGATCAGACTCACTCTTAAAGGTCTCTTAAACAAGAAAATAACCCAGCAGCCAATAATTAGATAGCTTTCTCACAACTTTCTAAGCCCAGAGTTTGTTTCCAAAGCCTCACTTCCAAGTACCAGTTCCTCAGAGTCATTAGCGATGAATTGCTGATTAGTTCAAACTTAAAGCACCGGCACCGTGAGCATTAACACGCAAGATGGACAGGGCTGGTGTAACCGTGCCAGCGAGCACCGTGATATCTCAGGAAGCGCTGGGCTTCTCTGTGTTTCTAAACAGAAATAAAAATCAGAATGTAAAAGCCTGAGGAGCCAGCTGTCAAATGAAGTCAGGGACTCCATACCCAAGTGCTAAATGTTTGCATGACTGCAGAGCTCGTTTTTTCTCCCTATTAATGGTAGCAGCGAGGAAGGTGGGCAGTGGGAACGGGCTGAAGCACCTGCAGAGATCCAGTGGCTGGGATGTGTCAGCTCAAGTACGTGATTACAGCCTGAGGGGCAGATCCCAGCAGGTCTCTCTGTCCCGGAGCAGGTTGTGACCCTCATTGTTTTGTCCTCCCCCGAGGCAGGGTGCCAGAGCAGAGGGTTTTGATGTGCCCATAAAAACCCTCCACTGAAAATTCAGCCCCTGACGGGGGTGCAGGGAGAGCGCAGGCAGGACCGAGCTCTGGCCCCAGATGTTCCCATGGAAGTTGCCCTGGAGCGGGCAGGGGGCTTTGCACCGAAGCCATGGGGCTCCCCGTGCCCAGGCACCAGTGCCACCCAGCATGTTTGTCCTCCCCCTCCGCTCCTAACTGGGGCAGGGAGAACCAATTGAAATGTTTTTTTCCCCTCCAGAAGGAAACTTTTGAACTGTGGAGGCTGCTTGGGGGAGGCTGTGGAGGAAGCAGCCGTGCAGGAGGGCAGCTTGCTGCCTTGTGCTTGCGTTGGGTGGTGGTTTCTCTTCCCTCCTCTCACTTGTCTTCAGTGCCCAGCAAAGCTCAGCTATTATTTAGGATATATTCCTTCCCATTTATCTAAGCTTTTCAAGGGGAATTACTCCATGTAACTGTCCTCTTTTCACTCACTATTCCTTTTCTACAAAAACATGTGCCTTGCTTTAAATTCTCTTCTTTTTTTTCTTTTTTTTTTTTTTTAATGAGACATCTTGTTTATTTTTTTCCCCTGTCTTTTCTCCCCCCTTAGTGCGGCTGCTTCTCCTGCTGGTGCTGCATTGCCGGTTGCCAGAGAAATGTTTTTCTTTCACTTTTATTGTAATTTATTGATTTTTTCCCCCTTATGGGCTCAGAACCTTTTTCTTCTATCAAATAAGGCACTAGGCATTAACAACATACGATATGCAACTTATAGTTAAATTAAAATAATGAGGGCATGCTCGTGTCAAACACAGTCAGTTAGAACATGAGAAGACCCGAGCCACAAAACAGAAGCCAGCAGCATTATCTGCCTGACCTCTCCCACTCTTCCCACACATGGAGGACATTTTTTCTCACACTTCTGAGAGATTTCTGCCTTCCCCTGCTCCCTGGCTCCACAGACAGCCACCCCGCCTGCTCCCCACTCCATGTGTAAATGGGTTGTGGTTTGTTGGATTCAATCCTGCTTCCTCTCCAAAGGCTCGGAGAAGGGGAGCCATGAGCATGGACTTTGCACCAGCTCCTCTATTTCTGATGTAGTTCCCTCCTGGCCCACACTCACAGTCCTTCAGGAGAACTTTAACTGGTATTTTCAGAGAACCTCTACAAAACTGGGGTGATTTCTTTCCCCTCCAGCCCTTGCTCAGCGTACCATGGGGCCATATCCCCACCAGCCCTGACCGCTCTGGTTCCCCCTCCCTTTTGTGAAGGGCGATCCCCACACATGCAAAGATCTCCCTACGATCTTCCCCATTGCAATTATTTTTGTCTTGATTATTTGAGATCATGGTCTCCCACAGATCCCATTGGCTTCAGAGTTACATGGGCTGAGAGCTTACAGAACCCTGATTTGGGGGGACTAACCCACTAATCTGTCCCCTGGTACCTCTTCTGAGCTGGCTCTGAGGTTTCGGAGATCTCGGTTTGCAGGAAACATGTCATGTAGACAGGAAGCTAACTTACTGCAATGTACTATATGTTTGGCATTAATTTAAATGAGAAACGCAAAGTTTAGTCACAGGTTTCTATGGATGGTGTCACGTTCCTTCCCAGCTGCCAACCTGCAGATCCCTTCTCCACTCTCCCCTTGCACCGCTGGTCTCTTGACACAACATCATCTACATGTGCAGCAGGGTAGGAACTGCATCTGTCACTGCCCAATAATGCTGAAAGCAAAACTCTTCCACCGGTGGTTTTGGGTTTTTTTAAGCTAGGAAAAACACTTGTGGAACAGAGTGCTGCTCTGGGGCTGGGTCTCCTCAGCACTGTCACAGTAACACTTATATGTCGGTTTTTTCCAGATTTTTTTTTTCGCTGACTGCAACAGGACTAAAAGATAAAGACAAAAAACCCAAGCCAACATTCCAAGTATTAACATCTTGTTTTGCAGATATTTTTTTCACATACACAAACCTTCAGAGACAGAAAGATGCATTTGCCAGTTCATAAAGATATACATTAGTCTTCATAAGTATAGGTTCAAGAAGTTGTGTCAGATCCTCCAAGTTTTTCTTACACCTACGACCATATTTCATCAATAAATTTGCTATCTAGACAGTACACAAAACTAAAATTGGACCAGCAGCTGACAGCCTGGGGACTGAGCTAGGGACTGTCAGAGCTGGCAGTGTTTGCTAATTGAGTTAAAGGCAAGACGTCCTTTTTCTTGACTGGGAGAGTCTGACACATTTTCTGGGGTCAGGCAAAATGGGATCCCCCCCCAGCTGCTTAGCAAAGAGCCTCTTTTTAAGCAGCAAGACAGGCTTGGATGCAGGTATCCAGAAGCTTGCATGGTTCAGACTGTGTTATTTGCTTTTTCACAGTCAATAGGCAATCATACATGACAACAAAATATTGGATCTCGCCCGCAGCGCCGTATAGCCTTTTTCTTTAATGTGCCAGCGCTGAGAAAGAAACTTCCACAAGTTGTGCAAATCACTGCTGGTCAAACGAAAACTTCGCTGTAGCATGAAATGTGAAGTGGCACCTTAGATACAACTAATGGAGCTATCATCGTCCTAAAAGTAACTCTCAGGGCAGCTTAAAGGGATTCATTTCCTCGCATTCAGCCTCCCTGTCTTGCGGGGACATTTTTCATGGCTTGTCTCTTAGTCCCCATTTGGAGTCGTTGTTAATCATCAGGCACTGGGACTTCCAGGCATGTAAGAGCATGCTTGGAGGAAAGCTTGGACAATGCATCATTTCAGGTGAGGATAATTCTGAGCTTATTACGACCTTGAATATACTGCAGATAAAAATACCGTGCAGGAGGGTTTGGGAATCTGTTCTTGGAAGAAGAGTTCAGATCGGGCAAGATACCAGGAGTGCTGAAGTAGGCGCTGCAGGCTTGCAGGGTGCTGGGGAGGGCAGCAGAGGTGGAAATCCAGCACAGGTCAGCCTCTGCCTCTGAACCCAGTTCAGGGCTCACCCCAAACTT
The DNA here is from genome assembly GCF_015220075.1 of Falco rusticolus. NCBI lineage: Eukaryota > Metazoa > Chordata > Aves > Falconiformes > Falconidae > Falco > Falco rusticolus. Next base: position 23,874,033 of record NC_051196.1, read on the forward strand.
GTCCCAGCTCCGCCAGACCGACGCAGGGGATGGAGTCCAGCCACAGTCCCCCATCAGGGTCCAAACTCTGGTCCAGCAACAGTGGATGTGGCTTGACTAGCTCCTAGCCCATCTTTAGTATGCCAGAAGCCCCTTCATAAAGACAGGAACCTGATTGTGGAAATGGAAGCGGAAACATCATTACATTTTCAGAGTAATGAGCTAGGCTCCCACCCTGTAGCTAATTAAAACTGTGGAAGTCTTATTTCAGCAGTAATCAACCTAAATCTTAGCTACAAGCATAGCAAATATTTTTTTCAGTGTGCGTGGCTTTGCTTTTATGTTAGTAAGTGAGCAGGGGAGGAGACAGTGTGTTTTCCTCCATGGCAGAAGCTGTTTTGAGGTTATTCCTCGACTGTGCAGGTGATGCAGTTCCTACAGGGGCAAACCCAGTCCTTCTGCTCTTATTTAGGTTTGGAGATATTTCAGTGCTTCGAGGTTTCAACCTAATCTAGGATGGGTCGATGCTTTAAAAATAATGATCAGAAAGGTAGAAAAATAGGTAACTCATCTCTCTTGAGCTTCAAAAATGGGTTGGTTCAAATTTTAGGTACGCTGTTTCTTACTTCATCTGTGTTGCCTGCTCTCCCCAGCTGAGCCACATTAATGCAGAGACTGAGATTCCCTTCGCAGTATTTCTAAATGGATGGAGGAATCCTCCTGAGGCACACGTGAGGTGAAGGATATTTAAGAAAACCCTCAATTTAGCGTTCTAATAAGAATTAGGCATCCAGATTTCTTAGACAGCTTTGCAATCTCAGACGTGAAGCACAAAGGGATCTTCTCCCCAGCTCAGGGGCACGACACACTTTGGACCAGGCACAGAAGAACTGCTCTGGTCTTCTCCACTCTCAGCAAATTATGGTTTTCTTCCTCAAAGGCTCTTAGTTTTATTTATATCATGAAATATGGAGTTGGGGAAAAAATCCTGATCCTTTAGAAAGCTGCAATACTGGCAGGCAGGCAGATGCTGTGTGTGTTCGTAGGGAAAAGAGAGAGAGACCTCTTTGCTAGATTTTGGGGAAAAAAAAGGCGTGTTCAAAACACTGAGCACACAAACGTGTGCACACACAAACCCTCCAGCCTCTGTGCATCTATTCACCAGGGGTTCAAATTAAACTCCAAATCGTGCAACTGTGATCTGTACAGATTAGAAATGGGCTTAGATTGCAATTAAGTCAAGGGAAGTCAAGAGCTTAGATAACGATTATCATTTTTTCCTATTTGGAAGAACCAAGGGGGCGAGGGAGGGGGAAAGAAAGAAAAAGAAGATTAAAACACACTATATCTGTGTGCATGCACTAATAAATTGCCATTAAACAGTTCCATCCTTATTGTACAAATGGAGATACTATGAAATATTTATAATTAGCAACACAATTTATTAAAACTACCCTATCTTGGCTTGGTGCTCTTTCACAATCAAATGCAGTTTGGGATTTTGCAGCCAACCATTTTTTAATCACCAGAGCACTTCATTTTTAGTAAATCCAACCCTAATTTTTGTTATCCCCTGCTGGGCTTTACTTGAAAAAAAGTTCAATTTGGTTGAGATCTCCTCAAAATCATCTCTGCTTAATGCCTTCCAGCCTTCTGCAGTCTGTCTGCCCATTTTGTACAAAACATACAAGCAAGCAGTAATCAGCAACTATACCCGAGTCTTGCATTAAATGTCAGGTTTGTGCTTTGAGATTTTCAATGTGCTTTTGAAAAGTGTGTAGCAGAATGCAGCCCCCAGAAAAAAGAGATATACAGCAGAAAAATAGTGTTCATTATCGGAGAGAAGTAAGTAAATGATAAGAGATGATTTAGAGATCCTGAATGTAAAATGCATGATCCAAACGTTCAGAAATTGACTGCTCCTAGACTATTAGGAGTTGAAGGTCACGCCACATGTCATTGGAAAGGTAATTTTCTCTAGATTTTGAAATAGGATCTCAGATTTGACCTATGCCCTCCGTGTCAAGAACATCTGGGCATCCTTAATACATCTATTCCTTTTACTTTTTTCGTTTTTCCTTTGTTCCCAATGCTAGAGGACAGGCTCTGGTTTTGAAGAAAAAGGAACTCCTGAATTTCAGTTTTAGTATTGCCATGGACTTGTCTGTGACCCTGGACAAGTCATTTCATGCCTTTTAGTCCCCCCTTGTCAGTAAGATGGATTTGGTATAGAAATGCCCAGATAGCTCATGCTTAGGTCTCAGTACTTGATTAATTAATGCTCGTAAGTTATTTTGTGATCTTCACATGAAATGTTACTCACAGTGCATGCAGATGTGTTTCCATTGGTTTAACAGGTTTGAAAATGAGATTTGTTTCGCATAAATAAAACAACTTTTTTAGTGTCAGTAGAAATTGAAATGCGATCCCACAGGGTGCAAAATAATATAAATAATTTGAAATACTTTTACCAGACACTTTCCACTACCTTTGGAAGCAGAATTAAAATCCCCTTGTCTTAAAACTTCTGCTTTTATTGGGCTTGGCTAGAAATACAGATGTTTAGTGTATCTGGAAGCCAGGACATCATTTTCTGAAGTCAAGCATTTAAAAATACAGTGCTCTTTGAAAAACACAGGTGCCTATATGTTTCATTTTCCCTCCTCTTCAGACTGGGAAAACTGAGATTTATCTATACAGACTAAAGGGAGAAAGGAGGAAGAGAAAGCAGAAAAGCTTCCAGACAGTTCCTGCAGACACCTTTCCTTAACATTCTGAGACACCCTCTCCATGCAAGTCACAATTTCTGCTTCTGTGTGAAAATCCAGCTCTGCAGCATACTTGGATTCCTGATTTCCAATGAAATTTTGGAAAACTAGAGGTCAAAGCTGCTCCAAGGCTTGAATTAAAATCCTTTACCTTCAAAAAAAGCTCTGTTCACACCATTAGCAATGCTGTGGCATAAAGAGGGCAAAACACCCATAAAATAGATGTCTCCCCACAAGCAACAGCAGCATATCGAGAGGGGGAAACTCGCTCTGCTGGTGTTGGGCATTTGCTGAATGAAATCAGGGGAGGTCTGCACTGCTCATCAAACCTAAAATCATCAGTGCTTCACTCCTGCTTTAGCACCAGCCTTGTCAGGGTCCCGTCTGAAGCAGCACAAGCCTGGAGAAGTGCCGGAGCAGAGCCCCTGCTCCTCTAGGGATGCTCTTCCCGACAGCCTGGCATCCCCGTGCAGCCACCGGGCTCCTCTCCTCGGCTGCTGCCCCTTCAGTTCTCATTTCTGTTTATCTTCTTCTGATGAATGGAGCCCAGCTAATCGGCTAGATGGCCAGGATGCATGTCAGAACACACGTAAAAGGATTTAAATCCCTTTGCCTCCTTCAAGAATGCTTTTCCCGGCAGTGGGAAAGGGGTCTGTGCTTCTGGCTGCCCCTGTGATGCAAGAGAGCAGGGGGGTGGGTTGTGATCCTCGGGGGCAGAGCAGCTATTTGCAGACATGGACTCGGGGTTCATGTTAAATTCCTGGCTAAACATCCTGTCTAAGGTGAACTTAAAACCAAAGTCATCCTGCAAATACATCCCCCAGCAGGTTGAGACATGCTGTTGAGGATAATGTTAACTCCCTGCAGTCTCAGAGAGACAGGGAGAAAGCAGCTTATTTCCATATCTTAATTAAAATTTCCATTAATCCCATCTGAGGCCTCGTAACTTCAAAAACTTGGACAAAAAAACCCAACACTTATTTCTGATAAATATTTTGGACTAATTGTTCTGAGGTAGCAGACATCTCTTGCTGGTGAATATCAACTAGCCGTGGGTCTTGCATACTATTTAAATGCGAACCGCCAGGGTTTTGTTTGTTTGTCCTCTGAAAATTACTGAACATCTTAAATGCCAAAGATAGGAGGCACAGAGAGCAGACGCAGCGGGCTGAGCCGCACAGCCGCAGCCTGGGCAGGATTGCTGTGACTGCACACAAACACCGTTCTGCCGTTTGGAGGCTGCTTCTATGTCGTGCAGACACCATCCTGCAGGCTCAGAGTCCTGCTGCTTCCCGGGCATGGGCACATGCCAGGCAAAGGGTCTCAGAGCTCAGGACAACATCTCGTAAGGATGCTCTGTGCAATGTCCTTATTCTCGAAGGCAGGAGGGTGTTTATGTGAGAAGTGGATGAGTATCAGGGGTTTGAAAGCAAAACACATGGTTTCCTCAGCCAAACCAAGAGCCTAGAGGAACTGCTTTGGGAAGGGAAACGTGGGATCTGTGATGTGCATCAAGACAGAGGTGCTCATGTCAGTGGAGGAGGTCCCATTTGGGATGGGACCTGGCATTGCCTTCCTCTTCTGCCGCACCCCAGGGGCCAAGGGCTCCTGGGTTCCCCTACATGCAAAGCCTCCGTGTGGGCTGGAAAAGCCACCGCTCCCTCGGGCATGTATCAGGGACCCGGGTGAGGTCAAGACTTTTCCCTCCATGGAGGGAGATGGGGTGTCTCCTCCTTTAAACCAAGATCACAAGCAATACTTAAACACCCTCAGCCTTAATTCCACTGATTTTTTCCATCTTCCCATAGCTCCCGTGGCTTTTCCAGCAGTGACCCCAAACCTTCCTAGAGAAACAGAAGAGCGAGCACAATTAATGGCAGCTTCAATTGCCTGCCTGGCTACAGGAGACAGCTGAGAAATAGCAGCAAGTTTTAGAATGGGTAAAAGAAACAACACGGTGAAGGGTTTTCCTTGCTATTTCAAATCACGCTTCTGCCCTTTCCCAGGCTGACTGTCTCTGAAGTCTGGGGTGGAGAGGCTGGAGTAGCATTGTTGGTGCTTTTCATCAAAACAAAATCTAACATTTTGAATATTATTTAATCATTATTCAGTGCACCCAAGCAAAGAATTGAAAACATTGGTTGGGGATTGCCTGACAGCAGGACTTTGCAGCCGCTGCCCTTCAGCCAGGTCTATAATTAGAGCCTAATGGGGCACAGGACCCCTTCGCCCACCCCCAGGAGCGCACGGTCTGTATCTGCTCCAGGGCTGCTTCTCCTGGGACCCCAGCCTGCAGCTGGACTGTCACCTTCAAGCACGGCTCCAGGATTTTCAAGGATGGGTGGTTTTCTGTTCATATCTTTGCCAGGGGGTGAGAACAGAAACAATACATCGTGCCCCGCAGCAAATTGGAGTTGTGCATCTTAATTATCTAAAACCTCTGCTTTAATAAAGAGGAGCCAAGAATAATGGGTTTTTTACATATTAGCAGTATTTTCCATCCAGCTCATGACTAACTACCCCAGGTCCAGCAGCCCTGGAGTTGTGGCAGGGACACAAAGGAGGGTCTTTTTGCAGGGATTTGTTGTTTACCTCCTCAAACTCCTCCATGGGCAACCGGAAAGCTGCAAGTGAGGAGGAGACCCAGGGTCACCGTTCCCACACCTCTGCCACTGCAGGCACCGCAGCAAATTGTCGCTTCTGTGACAATCAGAGGAGCCTTCCTAATGCATTCACAGAAACCACAGCAGTAATGCAAAGAGATTTTTAGTGTTAAAGTGCTGGCTTTGATGAGGCGGAGAGAAGCAGGTGAGGGGAGCAGAGAGCCTGGGGGCAGAGCCAGCGGCAGCTGGGGGACAATCGCCCAGAGTCTCGACTGTCCATTTTGCACAGTGCTACGATCACAGGAGCCCAAAGCCCAGCTCTTACATCCCCTCTTCCCCCTCTGCTCACTTTCCTCGCTGCCCAAAAGTGAGACACTGGTTTGGGATAAGAAAATATTGATTTAGGCTTTGTGGAGTGCAGATGGGTCTGAGGATTGCACAAAAGTGGGAATCGGTTGTATTGGGTTTGGGCTCTTTCCCACATACAACTCACCCTTGTAGACAGCTTAACAAATGAATTTAATGATCTTCCACTTAATTTTAAACACTATTAATTTAGTCTGTGGAAAGAGGCATTTATTACTGTTTGAATGCGTGCAGTGGTAAGCAAAATGCATCCAGGTTTCTGCTGGGCATTTGGAGAAGCACAGAGAGGGCTTTCCAGCCATGGTGCTGTGTCGCACAGGATTAAACATGTGCAAGGGCTTCTCAGATGCATAGGTGAGAAGTGAGCCAGGTAACCAAGCCGAAGCTGAAAGCTGCAGTGGGAGGATGGGGTGGAAATCAGCACAGGTCATCCAGACCTTCTGCTGGGGCAAGGCTGGGGATTTGTGTGTAACCTCCTGTATGGCACGGCTGTCGGCGTATGGAAATGTGAAAGGGAAGAGCTCCTCTCCGGCTTTGCACTTACCGTGTAAGTGGCAGCCAAGGAGAAGAACAGCCATAATTAAACCGTGATGTTGAGCCCTGGTGTCCCTTAGGTAACATCTTCAAAATGAACTGAACATTGAGAATGGCAAACTGCAAGGGATGTAGTGACAGATTCTCTGTGGTCATAGATCACCTCTGAGTGACAGAAAATTGGACACAGATCACGAGGAAGGCAGGAGAGAGCACTGGGGAGGGGGGAGGACAGGGAGAAAGCAACCATTCCTAAAACGAGCCTAAAATCTGCCTGGTTGCTAGGGAAGTGGGACTCCTGGTAAGTAATTTCAATTTGTACCTATATTTATAACAGTATGAAGATACGTTTTATAATCTGTGTAATAAAGAACCTCATCAGCAACTTCTCAGAGAAACTTGTTATTACGGAGAATGACACTCTAATTGCCTCCAGACATTTAGCTTGTCTAGTGAGTGAAGTAACCTGATAAGCTATTGAGCTATTAAGTGATGTAGAATCAATTAATGTAGTTAGATAAGAAAGTAATACCCTACCTAGGTAAACTAAGTAGTATGTGTCAAACTAGTCACTGTTAATTCAGGTCCAGAAAAGCACAGTAGACCCATCTAATTCCCAGTAACCTTCATAAAATTGAAGAGGTTATGTTCTGACCAAAGAAAACTAGTTTTCCAAAGATCATTTGTGAAAATAAAAAGACAAATTCATAATACATTACCAGGGTCATTTTTTGAAGAATATTTTCCATACTTTTGAGATATAAACAACTGAATAACAGCACTGCAGAGATGGTTAAATTATAGGCACTGACTTTTTGAGTTTTGGGAAAAGAGAGAGACGTGGGGAAAACACTCCGTGAATTCCCATGCCTGCATGGGAATGCACAGGGGACTCAGATAACCAGGCGTGCGATTGCCTGTGTCACCTCACACATGTGCAGGCGTGCACACACGGCCACGGAGGACAGCGTACACATAACCGGGAATGTCTCAATATCCTTTTCGCTTAACAGCAGAGCGGGCTTGCATGGCGTGGGGAAGTTGGGCTGTTAGCTCCTACGGTTGACGTACAGACAAGGTGACAGATAGGGAAGGGTCACGGTGCCTTGTGTAGATACAAGCAAGAAATGTGTGAGGACCGAGTTCTAGTTCCAGTTAATTTTGTCCCTGTCTGATCTAGCTTCGGGTGTGATTATCTGGAGTGTGTTAGAGCAGAGGAAAGGAGAACGGGTGAGAAATTATCATCCTGTCTGTCTCGCTGCTGCTGCAGGTTTCCTATCCTGATATATTGTCTCTCCGGTTGGGGAGTGCGGAGGGAGGTTAATGAATCTTAAAACATTTGTAAGTGGCACAGTGTAGCTCCAAGCAAGCCGGGGTATGCGTGAAAGCGAGTGCGAGTCCCCAGGTCTGCATCGCTGTGCTAATGTGGTGCTCAACAAGAGCTAATTAGCCCTACCTGGGAGTGCACAGCACCGTGGGGACACGGCAGCACTGCCGGCACCGGGGCTGGCTCTGCCGCCTCCAGCCCTGCTGTCTCCGCCTGCCTGGTTTGGGGGACTTTCCTTCCATCTCCTCAAGTTTTTGTAAAAAGATGCTTTCAGCTATAAAATTACAATCTGATCTAGGTCTTGCTGTAATGGGTTGTTCTCATCCGTGTCTCTAGCCTGTCTAGTTATGTGCAGTATAACATATATTTATATATGCACACACACACACCTTGCTGCAATATTTGGAGACCCCTGGAGTGCATGGGCCAGGGTTTAAGACAGAGTCCAGGAACATTTGAAGACCTTCTCCCCAAGATCGGGTCCATCATGGAAGGGGTGTTATCATGCACCTCTCCCATTTGTACAGACTCTTTGCTCTGCTGAAGGGCTCAAGGCAGCGTGTCAGAGGTGGGGGAACACCCCCAAGTCCTGATGGCACAGATGGCATTAGTATAACCTGCCATCGTTAGGTACCAAACATGTAAAGTTCCTCAAAATCCTTGGAATGGCTATTTGCAACTTTGGAAACTCACAATCCTTTGGAAACCTGAGCCTAAAACTGTGGGGGAAATGGCAAACTCTTGCTGGAAGCTTTATTACATTGTGGATGATCTTATGGCAGAAGAATATTGGGGAAAAAAATAACATTAACATCCCTAAAATGCCTGCCTTCCAGCCCGTGACATGAGGTGTAGCTGCATAGTAAGCGTGATATTTCTTCTGTAAAAGACCACAGCAGTTCTCTATGGACCACAGGGCAGAAGTAGAAGACCAAATCGGCTGTGTTAAATGCAGAAAAATAAAAATATCATTAGCTAATATTCTAGTGCTTCAGCTCTAGCATTTAGATGTGGTTCAGGATTTGAAATTTGAAATTTTGTTTCTGGTCTTCTATAAACAAGAACAACGCAGAGCCATCTGAACTGATTTGCTTAATGTGCTGTTCAGCATTCACAGCGTAAATTGAATTGTTAGCCTCTCTGTCTTTGCATTTGAATGTTTTGATTCTAATATTACCAGCAGAGCAACCTTCCCTAACTGAATTGTTCTCGCAAGTAATGCTGATGCTTTGCACTCCCACTCAATTGATTTCATTGTGGCTACTGACAAGAAGGTGCCTGTTAGAGTGACCGAGTTAGGACCAGATGAGAGAGTGACAAATCAGAAATATCTCATTGTTCATCAGTGTTCTTTATTTCAGAAATTATTTTTTTTCACCAGTTACTCACTTCCTGCACTTCTGACAGGGCTTGCAGTTGCTTTACACAACTTCTGTGTTACCCCCTCATTGAAGCTGTACAGGAACTAATCCTGTTACATGACTGGGCTTTGTGCTACCACAGCAAAGGGTGCTGAGGACCTAGCCTGGATGTGGCTGCCCCTTTGCATACAGCACAGAAATGTCCATCATGAAGCCTTCTTGCAGCTGAGCATCAGCCCCATGACGCTCATGTGTCTGCACAGTCCTTGGTGCAGTACTGGGAGAGAACCCAGCTCATCCCATGCCTGCTGGAGCAGATTGTCCACACTGCTGGAAACCAGCATCTTCTGGGGTGGTTGAGCTTCTCCCAAGTCAGCTCTGGGCCCATATGGAGCCACTGTAGCTCCAAGAGAGATATGGATGGACAGACAGATGGATGGATGGATGGATGGATGGATGGATGGATGGATGGATGGATGGATGGATATAAACATAGATATATAAAAATTACTTGTTTTCAGTACATTGGATCCAGAATAACAGAGGGTCATGCAGCAGCATGACAGCTGTGGACTTCTGGAGAGTAGTTAATGGCAGGAATTGTTCAGAGGGTCTGACACTGCAAGACCTTGTTAGGCTGATGTTTTAGCGCTGCTGTGGGGAGAGGGATTTCAGTGTGTCTCTGATGCAGACATTAGCTGGTGCCTGGGTCTCTGTAGGTTGGATCTTGGTAGCAAACGAGTGTGGGTGCAGCAGAGACCACCAGGGACCAGAGCCTTGGGGTGGAGAAGGTGGTAGTGGAAGTGGCAGTACAACCATACTCATCAAGAGCTGAGAAGCAAAAGGAGGGGATTTACAAAAGCTGTAGAAAACAGCGTGGAAGACTGAGTATAGTGTTTTGGATATAACAGCAGTGAATTTGTCACTACTAGATCTCAGCAAAGTTTCTCTGGTAATAGAGAAAGGGAAAGGCAAGACTTGGTGCAGGCATCCTTTGTACACTAGTAACTGTTGTTAGCTACGTGGGTTTTAGTCCTTTCCAGAGTTTGATGTTGCATATGTAGACAGTTGCCAGGCAAAATGTTTGCTTACACTGAAATTTTCCATTTGCTGCTAGACTTCAGGCAGGTGAGTGCAAACTGTTCTTCCTGCATCTCAGGATTTTGCATCAGTGTGATCACTGTGAACCTTCTAATTTCTTTTCCTGTAAAAAACAGTTTGGCAAATCAAAGCGTCTGTTCAGTTAGTCAGTAAAAACACCTAGGCACCACGCAAAAAAATACACAGGCATAGAGATGGACTCTGAGCTGGCTGTGCCTCAGATTAGATACTCAGTGATGAGGGGTACTGACCATTGTTTATTTTGTCTTGTCTGCATTGAAACAGAACTGTCATAGATGACTATAGAGGGAAGAATAACACACACACATTTTCTAAGTACCTTTATTTGCACAAATTCCTTTGCCATATTTTCCAACATGGTAAGACGGTGGCCATCAAGAGAAATTCAGAAATCCAGCCACTACTAAGAGGATGTCAAATGGCGGGGGTGGGGGGGTGAAGGGAATCAGAAAGAGAGTGTTTGTACTTTGTAGGGTAGAAGTTAAGGAGACATGATTGTGTTTCTTGCCTTTCAAATAATTTCCATTTTAAGCCAACAATCCTTATGGTGGGACAGCAAGTAGGAGGTAAGGATTTTCCCAGAGAAAGATTTTTAATTAGTTTGAAAAACTGGTAAATTTTGAGACATTCACCCAGATTGGTTTATCCACAATAAATAATAGCAATAAACTCTCCCCCTCTACTTACATCTTGCATATATACAAGCACACGCAAGCCCAGGTTAGCAAAACCACACGTTCTTTTGTTCTCTTTGTTCCCTTTGTTCACTGTGCAGTAATGAAAAATGACAGCCATATTTATTGTAACATTCCTCCAGGAATGCAGAGATAATTACCTGCCCTTAGCATGGGAGAGGAGAACGAGCGTGAGCTCCATCTCCTTCCAGCTCCCTGGAATCCGACCAATGCATTGATGTGAAACATGAAGTGGAGGACATCGGGAGCAGAGATCTGCTGCCTTGTGAGGTTGTTTTTAGGGTTCAGGTTTTTGTGTTTTGCAAAATAACACCTGAGAAGAGCTCAGGCAGCTCTGTTAAAAGGGGATTGCTCTGAATTCCATCGAAATCCTCGCCAATTTCTAAAGAAAAGGCTTCTGCGTGTTCACTCGAAGTAGGCTTGACTTTGTTGATAATATCACCATTTTCATGTGGACCCTTGTAGGGTCTGCCCAGACCAACCTGGCTCCAGCCCTGGCTGGTTTAGCACTCAGTGAGTAACTCTGCTTTCCATTATGATGACCCAAATGTCATCCTATCTGCTGTAAAGTGGGGTTGTGGTGTTTCTGAAAAGTACTAGATTAATAGGCATTGGAACTGAAAACCTCTAACGTAAACCAAAAAAAATGTGCGTTTTGGAGCTGTAAGAGCACGTGTGACCTGGCTCCTGTTCACCCTCCCGGGGTGTATGGTGGTGGTGAGCTCAGCCATAGTGCTACAGGCTGTGCACAGGGAGGGAGGGGGAATGGAGCCTGCCTCCCCCCCACACAGTGTGAGCCCCAGCACCCTGGGAGCCCCTGCTCCCCGCTCTGCCCCTGCTTCTTCGGGGAAACACCCGTGGGTGAGCACTTCCCCATATCTAAGATCCAGAGCAGAAAACTGGGGGGAACCCTATTGCTTTTAGTCCTTTGTTCAGCAAGGACAACCCATCCCAATGAGGTCTCCAGGCAGGTAACTTGGTGCCTTCCCATGGTTTTTTATGATTATTTTCCAATATGCGTTCCTGTTTAATAGGAATTTAAAAGCAAGACCTATTTAGCCTTTAATAAGACCAATCTTTTCATATCTTAGTATTTTTGTCCTCTGCATTTATTTCCTCACTAGCTGGGATTTTTCAGGCTGATTATTTTTTAAGGTATTAAAAATATAATCCACATGATATATTAAAATATAATTAAGACTGTTATCATATTTTCAGCAGCGTGTTATGCCTAGGGAGATTTTACAAGTTCAGATACATTTTTGCATCACCCACACTAGTGAGGGAGACCAACTGGCCATTTCTAACCCTTTTTACTGATAGGAAAATGGAAACAAAAAAAGAGGGGAAGGGTTTTTAATGCTTCCAGGTGTTTCACCTTCACATCATTTTCTTTCTGATCCAGACCGTCTCCCAGTGGTGCAACAAAAGGAGATAAAAATGAAGTTCATAGCCTGGATTACCACGTTTTTCAGGTTGTGATAAAGAAGCCCTTGGCACGGCAGCGGAATGGGGATGTGGGTGGCCCAGGGGTGCAGGGCGGTAGGGTTTGCATGGCCTAATCCTCTGCCCGGGGGGAACAGCACAGCCTGTCCATGGCAGAGCAGCTACTTCTGGGGTGGGCTGGGGGGCTTGTGGAGCTGGGATGTGGTTGCGATGCAGCCTTGCAAGTGGGAATGCACAGATTAGTGTGGCTGTGCATTCAAGTGAGTCCTTCTGGAGACCTTTCTGTGCTTGGAAGGAGCTCTTCAGCTCTTCACCTTTGCTTCATGACTCAACACATCACCTTCCCAACCTGGGGTGGGCAGTTACTGCAGAAGCCCTGGTCGTGGGTGTATGTTGTGATTGTGCCCTGATGGCCAGCTGTAGGCTGGATCACTTTGCAGGACATGGTGGGCTGAACCCCTCAGACCCCCTGCCCACCCCTCCTCTCCATCTCTTGACCCCCCAGTGCCATTCTTCAACCCCTGGGTGAGACAGGGAGCTTGGCAGAGGCTGGTATTCATGACGGCGTGGCAACGAGCCAGCATGTGGGTGACGCCTGGCTTGCAGTGGGAGGTGGTCATGACACACGGCTTGCAGAGGGAGGTGGTCATTCACTGCCCAGAGGGGCCAGCAGGAAAATTCCTTCATGGGGAGGAAACGGGAGGAATCACCATTCACACGTGGATCTTGAGCTGGAGGTGTCTTGGTGCAAACAAGATTGAGTGGCTAACAGGGCTTTTTCGGTGGAGGGCTCTCAACCTCTCATCTTCTCTAGCCCATACCCAGAAAGATTTGCACTGGGAGAGCTGGAAACCCATTTTTTCCTCAACTGCCCACAGAGAGGTGAAGGGTTCAGAAATGGAGGGTTTGGTGGCTGAGGGGTGAATCAGGGGGCTGTCATCACAAATGGTACTAGTGCGGGCAAGGAGTTAAACCATTGTGGCAAAGTCTACTCACAGGAGAGTTAGCAACAGGAAAGTAATTGAAAATAAATATAATCAAAGTGCCCAAGTGTTTTAGGAACTTCATTCTCTTTATTCCTCCTCTCCCCTTTTCCCCCGTGCCCCCAGGAACTACTGATGTTCCCACAGCTCATATTTTCAGTAGTCTTTAAGCAAGTGTTTAATGGGATTTATAAAAACACCTGAGCAGGTTAGATCGGTTATAATTCCCACTGATTCCACTGACCTCTCTGTAGACGGGACACAGCCCCCTGTATTGCACAGGCTTACTTGAGACTACTATTCAAAGTATGCTGGAAAATATTAGCCGTATCAGATTTGTTGTTTAAGTTCTGGGAGGTGCCGTCAGAGTTGGACTGATGCATAGAAATATAAATAAACATAAGGGTGTCTCGGTACCTGCCTCTGTGTGTGTGTGTGTGTGTGTGTGTGTGTGTGTGTGTGTGTGTGTACAGTCTTTATTGGCGACTGAAAACCCACTGCCTGCTCTTTGGTTTTCCATTTTAGCTGGCCTATTATCAGAGATTTCTGGAGTGTGAGTTTCATAAGTAGAGGTTATCATACATTGCAGGCCATCTCTCCTGCTGGGGAGCAAAATGAAGGTTTGATAATGAGATCGCCCAAAGGCAGATAAGAGCTCTAGCTTGCTGAACAGTCCCTCAAGGTTTCCTGTGATGGCAAAAAAGAGGCAATGCAATTTATTATCCTTCTCCCCTTGTACCTTCCCATTGTTTGAGAAGTCAAAGCAGCAAAACTATGTGCGTTCAAAATAAATAAATTAATAACCAGAGCAGGAGACCCGGTGTGTTGTTATTTTGCTCTGAAGAAGGTCTGTGATTTGCTCTAACACCACGAAGGAAGTCTCTGAACTCCAAATCCTGAAATTCCATTTAAAGGACAGGCTCTCTCCCCCGCTCCTCCCGCCTTCTCCCTGCTAGGATGGATATTCTAAAATTGAGTCAAGTGCTTTATCTTGATAGAGGATGGAGGATGGCTCTGTCACCGCTGCCGATAACCTTCCCATCTCCAATGCTGTTTGCTCTTCTTTCATGCTAAACGCTACAAAGTGCATTACAGTAAAGCGAAAGGTCAGATCTAATCCGTAAAACACGGAAGATTCAGAGCTGAAGTTGCCACATCATTAAGTCACAGCATCTTCATGCTTATGTTTTCTAGCACATATGGTATATAAAATCACCTAGTGTTTCACAACCCTCTTAAATAATTAGGCACAACAGGGTTTGCTGGGTGACCACCTGGATAAAGTCAAAACAGTGGCATCTGCATCAACCAGATGGGAGTCTGCTCTTCGCTGCCATCAGGAAATGGACAGCCAGCTTCCACTCGAGTGAACCAAAAGCTGCCTGCTTCCAGATAAGAAAGGGAAAGGACAGTTTAGGGGAGAGCGATAAATTGTCTTCCTTCAATTTTCAGGTCACTGAGGCTTTACTGAAACCAAAAGGAAGAAATCCTGTTCCCCAGCCTGGGAAGCAGCAGGGAGGAGGTAAGGTAAATTTGTACGTAATCAGCAAGCCGTGTACCTGGCAATGGTGTTTTGAAGGCAGGTTGAACAAAGGCTTATATTTTTATTTGTTTCTGTCATTTAAGAGGAAAAAAAAAACCTGGGGGAGGGAGAATATTAGCAATTTAGCGTGAGGCTCCATTAGATCAAATCAGTGCCAATGATAGTCACTTATTTCCTCCATTTCATAATGATTTACTCTATAAATTAATGTCCGCCTATTTAAACATACTCAGTGATTCAGCTCTGGGTACCATGGCAATATGTGACAGGGAATAGGGCTGAACCCACCAGTCATATGGCTCTCCGTGCTGTCATTATGCTATATGTGTGCCGGTAATGGGGGGCTATGTGAGAACGTAGACAGATATTATGCAAACATATACTGACTTAAGTATCAATCTGTCACTGGTGTAACTCATTGTAATGGCTCCACCAAAGTCATTACAGAGTAATATGCATTACAGCATGTTAAACATCTATCACGGGTGGAGGTTCAGAGAAGCCATGAGGAAGCTATAAGAAGCTACCAAACCCAGATCTGGAAGATACTCAGATGTAAGGTTTTCAGTTCAGCTAATCCCTGGCAGAGCATTCCTTTTCCCCACGCCCCTTCCACTCCAAAGATGAATCTGAAAGAAATATCTTACAGCTTTAAGAAGAAAAAAAATAAATAAAGAAAATCCTCCCGAGCTTGTATGTATGAAGCACACGCAAGGTAACTGCAGCAGTTGAATTCCCATCTTTCTTGCGTAGACATACACACAGACGCAAATGGGGTTTGATGGTGGGAAAGCTTTAGCCTGGCTGTGCTACACAGCGGTTTTGGTATGTGATCCCCTCTCTTGTTACCTTTAGAAGTCACTCAGCCTGATTTTGTGGTACAGAAGTGGAAGGAGGATGTGACCTCTGCGTCCCTCTTCAGCTAATCCATGTCCTCTCCCCTGACACGCCTGGGTAGCATATTAGCACATCCATAACACAGCTCAGTCCTTTCCCTGGTACCAAATTAGCTTGGTTAATAACTACCAGGAGTCTTCAGCCTGAGGTTTTGCAGTGGGTCATTCCTCTTTCTGATGAGCAAGATGCTGTTCAAGACCAGACACGGTAAGATTCCTCTTGGACAATGCCAGTGGCTTGGGTTAAGCTCTTCCCCTACCCTGCATTTTTTGATTGCTTTTCAAAGAGCGGTGCTGCGGCGCTGGCTCAGCAGCCTGAGGTGGAGAGAGTGTCTGGCGTGGGCAGGTGGGGATATTTCATTGTTCAGTGCAGGCTTGGCTATTTTGATAGCATGATATACGTTCTTCAGCCAATCCAACGGATTAGCAAAATACTCCGTTTAAAGGTTAAATAGCTGATGCTCCATCAACATGTATGGGAGGTGACACACAGATCCAGAGTGATCCAAAGCGATTGGATCAGTCTCCAGCCAGCTGGGTGGTGTAGCCAAGGATAAATGCAAGTGCACAGATATCTAAAATGAGTTTACCCACTGTGTACTGCTCAGCCTGGGCACTCAGCGGTGCATTTACTCACTTTTTTGTGTACTAAAGCAGTACTGATACAGCTCACAGCATCCTCAAGCAGTTGTATAGAGGGTCAGGAGAGAGGCTTAATAGACTGAAGGTGCCTGAATGCAGTGTTACAGTAAGTAACCCACTCTCTTAAAAAGAGAGACTGGTAAAAGAAAAAGCCCAGGGAACACTGGATCTGTTGTGCTGTTACCATTTAACCTGCATTCACTGCCAATTGAAATGCACTTTACATTACTTCAGTCAGATACTTCAAAGGAAATCCTGGAGATGGGAGCACTTAAGCAAGAGCACTTCTGGTGGTAATGTGTGTATTTGAAAGCCTGGCAATTGGGAAGGTTGTGAATGCAGCAGCGTATCCAAATATAGCTGTAGCTTGTTATATGTAAATGGCAAGACTCATTCTGATATTCCTGCTCCTATTCTGCCCTTCCTCCCCGCAAAACAGTGTGATTCCTCCATCTGTCAGCATCTCCAGTATTTGTGTTTGCGTGTAACAATGTTCGCCTGTGCGCATTATCCCACATGGCAGCTCGGGTGCGAATAGCTGATCTAGTACCCGGTTATAAAAAGCCCAAAGGAGATATGCAGGAAAGGCTCTTGGAGGGAACTGTTGCTACTTCTTCAGCGCTGCCCGAGCCTCCCGGGCCCGTGGGGGAAGGCAGCAGCGCCAGGCGAAGCCATGCACACAGCCGAGGGCAGGCAGAGGATATGCAGGGTTGGTGCCGAGTTGGGGCTTGTTGGATCAAGCATAACCAAGAAGATCATGGGGTAAAGGTGTAGAGCTAGAGCGGGTGAAATCCTTGTGTGGAGGCTCTCACCTCACTCTAGATAAAACCTCCTGAACGGGAGTACCGCAGAGCTCTGCTGTGGGTCCATTAGTGTGTGCCGGGCACTGGGTCCCTGCAGCTCAGCCACGTCCTGAACTGGGACATGTGGGGTCTTCCATCCTCAGACCCTTGTGTCCCTATGTGTGCACCAGGACTGAAGAGCAGGCTGTGTCTGCATCTGAGATGAACAGACTCTTGCA
Source organism: Falco rusticolus (assembly GCF_015220075.1). NCBI lineage: Eukaryota > Metazoa > Chordata > Aves > Falconiformes > Falconidae > Falco > Falco rusticolus. Next base: position 23,891,319 of record NC_051196.1, read on the forward strand.
GTTTGCTGGGACGTCACCTCCCCCCTTGCCCACCGCGTGCCGGTGCGTGCTGAGGCTGGAGCACAGGGCCAGGCGTGCACGTCAGCATGCAAGAGGATACTTTTGACTCTCAAAGGACTCCCTGTTATTTAAACCTTATTGTAGGGTAGATCTGCTGCAGCCCACCATGAGCCATAAAAGACACAGGATCAGGTGGGACGTACAAAGTGCATCCATCATACAGCGAGGGCAGTCTGTGAAATGTTGGACAGCATGTGGGTAAATCCCCATCACCCAGGAACAAACGGGTCAGGCAAACTTTTCTGGTTACCTTTCCTGGAGAAATTCTGTTGCTTCGTTGCCTTCTGCATTTGGGCGCAGTGTAGTCTCTGTCTTCATTGTCACGGTGGATGAGAGTTTAAAAGATAAATTCCTTTTAGGTTCTCAGCAAGAAATGTCTCTTTATGAAGTGAGCTCATAAAAAGTAGTTGAGAATTCCTGCCTATAGAATAAGGGGGGGGTGATATCTTGGAGCTGAGGAGAAAAAACACAGCTGCTCTCTCTTTCCCCAACACAAAAGGCAAGAGTGACCTTTATACAGCAAAATTAAATGCCATACAAATAAATACTAATTCTGTTTAGCAGCGTTGCTGCTTTTATCTCCCTGTGGCCATAACCAGGTAAAATTCCCCTTTGCTGACCCGACCATCTGTTGACACATTTAGGGCTGTGGCACGCAAAGGAGAGGTCCTATTTGCTTAATCCCTGAGCAAGGATGTCTTCTTCTCACTCCAGACTCTTACATTTGATTTGGAAAGGCAGCTGAAGGGCAGGCACTCCTGCCTTTCCAAAAGGCAAGGAGTGCGGAGGGTGGGAGGCAAAGTTGTGCCGCCACAATATCTGGGATGGTTCCTGCTTTGCAGGTGGAAAAGCAGAGCAGTGACTGCCTGGACAGCACGTATGGCAAACCTCATCCAAGCACGGGGCATGTTCAGAGAGAAGCATCTCTGAAATTTTATTGCAAGCAGACTGGTTGCTCCACCTCCTCTTAGTTTTGCTCAACTTGCGAAGACAGTTGTAAAGACTCTGGTTCCGTATCTACTGATAATATCTGTGGGTTTTGAAAGTTAATGACATCTATTTTGTGCCATTTGCATGTTCATCCATAGGGTTGAAATCTTCCTTTTCTTGAAAAAGCCCACGCAATCCCGCATTTCACACTACCATCCTGGAATGGCGTACGATCCGCCTGTGGTTAAGGCACAGCTCCAAGCCACTCAGGTGATTCACTAGAGATTTTAGCTGCTAAAAATCAAAAAAAGTCTCTACTGAGCATGTGCAAATACTAATTTCACAAATGCATTTAGCACGGCCAAATCTGAACAGATTTTCAAGGGAACTTCAAAGGACAAAAGGCATATTCCCTGCATAAAATTTTTCTACATCCCCCCTGTAATAGTCAAAAATTTAACAGAGCAGATTGCCATTAATTTTTTAACATGGGAAAAAATGCTTGGGTTTGGTGGTGTGGTTTGGTTTTTTTTCCTTCTCAGAAATCTCTAACCTGTATTATTTTATTTTTTTCCTAAATTCACCATCATGAAACTTCAGGCCATATCATAAATTCCCAATAAAACCAAACTAGAAAAGCTAGCCCTGGATTTAAGACAGTCGTCTCTAAAGACCCAGATAATACACCCGCTTCTACCTCCCTCACAGAGTTCCTACACAACATGCTAACTTTTCTGGAGTTGTTAGTAGTTGCAAGCTGCTCATTTTGGGGTTGATAGCCTGGAATCTGGTCTTACAGGGGTTCTGAGCTCCCCCAGCCACATCCAGGCAGTGTAACAGAGAAAGCACCCAGGGCGTGAGATACCCGGCTCTGCATCACCGCCGGCTGGGTGCTGCAGATCAGCGCTGTTTGGTGAACCTTCTGTTGGTGACTCGGCACTTTCCTCCGCCGCAATAATGTCGCCCTTCTTGTTAGAACACTAAATATATATGAAGATTCAGTAAAACGTGAAGACACTCTGCAACATTCTCCTCAATTAAAGTTAAACTGATGAATGTCACAGACAAGCCTGAGAGGAAATTAGTCACTGCCTCTGGAGCAGAGTCTGAGTAGTTTTCTGGAAATAAAATATCAAACAGGTGCTCTTTAAAGGAGCTCTGTACTTTGCGTACATGGACACTTTGGAAAAAAAACAGCATGTGAACATATAGCTTAAAGATCATATAAACATGTATATCCCCAAAAGGAATCAAACTGAAATTGTTCAGGTATATTTAAATTGACATTTCCAGGCTATATTACATAAAGACTGCACATATAATATGCTTATGCTACATAGTCTCCCTGAATCCCAGATTTCAGTGTCATAACATCAGAAAGGACAGTATCCTGGTGGTATTATACTGCTTCAGGGCCAACTACCCATCTTTGTGGTCCTCCCTCCTCCTCCTCAATCGGAGCTTCCAGCTGGCGCACGCCCTTGGGAGAGTTTTGTATTAAAACTAATCAAAGGAACACCCCCGACTCCAGCCATTTCCGATGCTATGATCAGCACTAGGCTCTTCCACGAGGTTTGGAAATTTTTCCCTCCTTCCAAAATCTCAGCTTCAAAGCTTCAGTTCATTCTTATCTCAGACCAAAGGGCTGCTTTAAGGCTGCCTTGCTCCCTGCACCTAGGGCCAGCCCAGCCACGAGTCTTTATTTCCAGCTGACCCAGAAGGCTGTGGTTCGAGCATGGCCAGCACAGAAAAACTCGGGCGGATTTGCTGCCCTTCCCACCACCATCTTCCTCAGCATTTCTGCACTGCACCGTGGCTGTATGTGCTCTGTTTGTCACGTGGAGGCTGGGCAGGGACTTTATGGCAGTCATTAAGTGCTCAACAACTTCCCACAGCCTGCCATGAACAGTTGTTATCAGCGCTAATTAATCTACAGACGTATTAATTGCAAGAAGAAATGCTTACTGGAAAAGTACGCCTGGCTCCTACCCTTTTCAGGAGCAGCTTCTTGAGATCCTTCTGCAGGACCTGTGAGTAGCCACCAGCAACAGGCAGATGGAGAAATGAGTTTAGTAGCTCCTCTGCAAAACTGATAAACAGCCCTGAATTAATATATATATATATATATGTGTATACATACATATTTAAGAGCCTGATAATGAGTTGTGCGACTTTTGTTGCGTCTTTTCATGTCTCCAATGAGTCCAGGTTCCCTGTCTTTAAGGTCTATATTGCTGAGACCTTCCTGACATCACCCACACTCGTGTTTATCCTCTCTGAAATGGAAACCTGACCATTTCTTGCTGTCTGGGCGGGGGGGGCATCCCACAGTCAATCTGATTTTCTCCCTCTCCCACATGCTTGTTGAGCACTCCCTGTCCCATATACACTCTACTGATCCGGCATAGCCAGCTGGATCCTGACCTGCAGTCCTACCCCTGCCCGAAGGGTGAGAACAATCACGCAAAACCTCTTTAGGGTGATCAGGACTATGATTCAGGTGCATGTTTTAGAGCTGAACCTACAGAGTAAAAATGCTGTCCATCAATCAAGGAGAACTCAGGAAACTAGATATTTTTGGTAATTACAATATACTGGAAAAGGATATGCAAATTCCCTTGCAGAGATTTGTTCCTACCGCACAGACAAAGCAGCTTTGTTGACACGTTATTTATTATTTCAACAGATATAACCTATTAATTATTTGTAGCATGTTCAAGAGTAAACACACGCTCCAGGGAGGAAGTGAAAGCTTTTTAAAGTTCAGCTGTTTCTGGCTCCCTTCGCCTGTACACAGATGTCCTGGGAGCACCGCAGGGAGGGTGGGAACAGGAGTTTGTATTCATTTACATCTTTATCACTAGTTCATAGGTGAAGGTGTTTTTTCAGTCTGTAGTCCGATATTCCATGCTCAAGGTGAGAAAAACACGAACATGTTTCTACCTTGGCAGCATCGTCTCCACGTGGGTCTCTTGACTTTGCTAGCAATCAGAAGGGAAAAACCTATGGGCAGAATTCCTCCTTGTTCTCATCTCCAAACTCACAAAACTCTTGAATTAATTTTATTTTTCATTTAATAAAATAAAATTGGTGCTTCAAGTAGGAAACATTTGAGGACAAGTTTCAGCTCAGAGTACTTTATTATGGCTGAGTTTTAATCCTCGGTGCATAAGAAGGATTATGCTGAGAACACTGACACCACCTTAAATATAGCAGCACGAACATGCCAATGTAATAAATCTTTTCAGCTTTTAATTTCAATTCAAGAAAAATGTTGGTAGAAAATACCTTCTTTCCCAGTAACCTTCCCCTGTCTCAAATGTGCCTGCTCTCCCAGGCACCATCTGACTCAGCCTTGTCAGTCAGGAGGGTGAAGAGGTGCTACCTCCATCCGACACAGCACACCTCCAAAAAATCTTTTGCAGACCCAGATGCAGCAGCACAGCGCTAGTTTTACCTGTCGCTATTGCCGTCGGGGCAGAGAGGGGGACAAAGTGCCTTGTTAAGCCATAACAAAGCAAGTTTGACCAGTAAAAGCCTGAGCTCGTGCTGGAGAAATTCCCCGTTACAACTTTTTTGGGTGGTATCGCAAAGGTGGAGGTGGCCTCGGTGTGTAGCTCCCCGGCGGCTTGGCAGGGGTTGCTCCTGGAGGGAGCTCAGGAGGGGGATGGGACCCAGTGAAGTATCCAGGAAGGGGAAATTTGATTTATAAGTAAGTGAAGCATCAGCAGATGTCTTAAAAGGTCTCCTGAGAGTTTGTAATACTCTGGAAGAGCCAAGAGTAATAAAATGGAATAAAATCGATTATAGAGCTAAGCGCCTATCCTGACTGCCGCACCTAGAGGAAAACGAGCACTGCTTCTTGCGGGCAGAAGTGGCTGCGCAGCCCGGCTGGGGATGGTCCAGCTCAAGCTGAGCTCTGAGGGCATGTGCTTTGCCAGGTATAAGAAACATCCTCCCGGCCGCTCCACTATCGCTCGGCACTTTTGTGATTTCCCAGGGCGTTTAATTTTCTCTTTTGTCTTTAAAATATCGTGGGACTGCAGATATGTTGGGAGGTTTGCGTGGTGACTAGAGCAAAGATAATATCTAGGTTTCTTGCAGAAATGTCAGATGTTGAGGAATTGGTCTATAAATAACACAATTTTGTGCTCACAGAATATTTGCCGGTTGGTTTTTTATGAATTGGTATTATAGTTATCATAAAAGGAGTGCTATAGAGCCAGTTACTATGGTACATAGATATCACCAGTTTTGGCCTGCAAGTGATGTGCTAGTAGGATCCTTCCTGGCAAGATACATGAAATGTTACAGTGCTCATTTTGCTAGAAAAAAAAAAAATAAAAATCCCAGCTACGATATCATCCATCTTTTCCTGCATATGGAGTATTATCTGCAAGTGTCGCTGGGAGCACCCGAAGCTTTAAGACTGGCCTGATAACACACCTACCATCCAAGATATGTGCAAGACAAACATGTGGAGCAGCATCGCCAATCGCCGCTTTGGCAGCCAGCGTTAATGGTATGGTTTCGTGGAAAAGCGCAATTCACAACGTTTGTGGGTGAACATATGCAAATCAGCATATAAATCAGGCTGATGAAGCTGCAGCAGCCACCACAAACCAAAAATAAGTGTGTCTTTTCCCTTTAGGCGAGGACTAGCACTAGCTGAAGTAACAGCTGCACGAGCCTGATGAGGCCCAAGAAGGCCATTAGAGTCTCTATCGGTGGTTTCGAGCATAGTGGACTGAATGCAAAACCCTCTTTGCAAATTTGTGGTCCTGCTAATTTTTGAAATTTTTTTGTTAGTTTGAGCAGCATTATGCTGTTGCATATGTTTTCCCAAAAGGGTCTGCACAGGGCTGTTACCTACATGGTGGGGGAAAAACAGACTTTGCATTATAATTCCTAGTTTAAAATTAACATTGCAGTTATTTAAAACAGGCTTAGTTTAGAGTTGGTAAAATCTGTGGTTCAGCCTGATCTGTCTTCTTTAAGGCTGTCAAACTGAAAGGCATTAAAATGCAGAGAAAATTATTTAGAAAAGAAAATGCAACTTTGCAATTTAACTTTGCTACAGGGATAAAGTTTTAAGAAATTATTAGCAGTCTGGGTGCCTTTTGTCTTGGCAGCCTGAGGTTAGATTCATTAAAAAGAAACAATATTCAGAAAATCTTGAACACCCACCTTTGGAAAACCTGTTCTCTGCAAGTAGCTAAAGATGGCCCCTAAACTCATGGTCTGTTTGAAAGGCTCAGCCTAACCTTAAATAAAATTAAAAAAAATTTTAAAAAAAGAAAAGAAAAGAAAACATTAAACCACGTACAACGGAGTAGCTGCAGTACTTGACATGCAGGAAGGCAAAGAGATGCTTTGAGAAAAAGAAGCACCAGTGTAAAGGCAGCAGTGATGCTCATGTTAGAAGGAGATGAGGTGGAAATAAACATTATTCTGGGCTAGGAACAGTAGATACAGAGCAGTGGTAGGACAAGAAGGGAAGGTGGCCGATCTTCATCAGTTGTGCAGACAGAGACCGTCAGGACCCCAGTATCTTGGGACCTGTTGCTGCTAGTTCTAAAGTAACATAAACCCAAGGACCTGTTTGTATGTTTAATGGGCTCTCTGTGGTTGATCTCCTTTCAGGATGATCATTTTGATGCTGCTGGGATTCTGCTGCTTTAAGAAAGATGAATAGGGAATTTAAAGCCTTAGATGTGCATCTCATCTTTTAATTTAAATTTAAATTTAAATTTAAATTTTAAAAAAATGTCAGGAATAAAAACAGAGTGATTTGGTGTCACTTCCAGAGCTGAATAAAATGCTGAACTTAACTAAAACCTACCACCAATGGTGAAAAATAAGCCAGGAATTTAAAATTAATCCCATTATTGTGCTCTAAAACATTATTAATAGATGCAGAGGTTTTGGCAAATCCCGTTATTTGAATACTATTATTTCTGCTAAATATTTCATAGCCAGTTTTTATTTCTTTTATCAAACAGTCACTTTAGAAGAAAGATAAACTCTCTATTAGTGAAGTTCAGCAGCATGTGACCTGCAGGGCCTAGCGAGGAAGATTTTTGAAGGGATCTGTAGGAATGAGCATCCATGGCAAAGGAGGGAAGAGGAACCGCTGCGTGGGAGCAGTCCTTCAGGCTGGGCACCGCTGCATCATCCCAGGTCTGCGCGGCCTCAGCACACAGCTACGCATTGCTGCCCTACGATAATATTGCATTTGCAAGATGATAATATCATGCTGATCAATTCAGGACCACAGAAAACCATATTCTGTAATCCCTATGCGCTCAGAATAATAACTGTGCTTCGCAAGTAGTGCCATTCATTCCAGTGGGGCTCTCTTGTAATCAATATATTTGTTTCCAAATTATAGTGTTATTGGTCCAACTTGATCTTTATTCCCGTTAACCAATTGCATGTGCGGAAGGCCTGGAAACGATGCCACAGCGAGGGCTGCTCTCGTCCCACTCCCATTGTTCAAGGACTCCAGTCCTCAGAGTTATTGTTCAAGCTGCCAGTTATCTCCGAGTGCTCCCAGCAGATGTTGGGGGGAGGGGGCACTTTATTTTTTTAAATTTTTTTTTTCAAGAAGTTTGCCTCTTTAAGGACCAAGCCGGATGAGAAATTACTTCTGTTTGCTCTCCCCTGCACTGTGTTTTGTCTCTTAAAATCAGAAAATATTTAGAGAGGAAAATGTGTTTTCTTGCTGTTCAAAATGATAATAATTTGCCAGTGGAAATTTATTACTGACTTCAAAGGGAGCCCTAAATTTACTGATAGTAAATAAGGGGCAATCCTGCTTTCACTACAGTCATTGTAGCTGTTCTCGCGGGGTTTTGCGGGCACTGATTTGAATGCAGAGCTGTCCACAATGTGATATTTCCATTCTGTGAGCATCCTCCAAAGTTCAGCATTTATTTTGGTCTGTGGTGGAACAAAAAAAAAAAAAAAAAAAAAAGAAGAATTTAAGGCCAGTTTTCAAAGATAGGATTGTATCAAAATACTAGGTTTTAAATCAAAACCTAGCTATCATAAGAAGTTTTCTTAGATTTGGGACTGTTGGATTATCTTAATAAACAGAAGAGTCTTCTGGGCCATAATATGATCTCTGGGGTGCTGATCTTAGACATTAAAGATGCAAGGTTGAAGCTCCTTCTCAAGAAGAGCTTTTCACTCTCCATCTTCTGCTTCATGATCCACTCAACCCCAAACCCAGTGATGGAGTATGACAGCTCTTTCTTTTCTACTGTCTCTCATGTGCACGTAAGAAATAAACAGGGAAGCTGGCTGATACGGATTTGTCTCCATGGAACATTTTTGGTGTAATGATCCATTCTGTTGTGGTGCCATTTCCTGAAGAAGACAAAGTCCCAGCCAGTTCTGCTTGAATGAAGGTGAAAGTGTAGAGCACCTCAATGAATGAAGCCTACAGGATCCACATGGAGAGCTCACGTCCTACACTTGGAAGTTCACATCCCATCCAAAGGGTCCTTCTTGGCTTAGCTCCCTGACTAGCCCTAACCTTACTGCTGAATATTTAGCCAGAACAAAATGAATAAAAAAATTAATCCACGCCATGCCTGATTAGGGATTAGAAATGTTAACCGGCCAGTGCCTTTTTCTGCAGGGGCATGCAGCCCCTATACCTTTAATTAGAGTAGCCTGTGGTACTTGCCATAAAGCTGATAAGTAATAAATAGCTGCCTTTGTCACATGCAAGTTCAGCATTGTGAAACGGCACACGGACGGCTTTAAAAAGCCTTTGATTAAACCCAGCACTACAGTAAATCTACAAACACAGAGGAAAGAAAAGAAGCTATTTAGTCTGTGCCAGTTCCCGGCATTAAGTATGCAAATTTCTCGGTGTCTTCAGCTCCCAAGAACAGCAGGCGCTGAATGCAGCAGCAGCAGCAAGCGGCACGACATCATTCATTTCAATCATTAAAACAAAAGCGGGATAAATCGCTACCTAATTTGTAAAATATGCTTATCATATAGGCTCTTTGGTCTTTAAGAAAAGCACCAGCTGAATGAGAATCACTGAATTATTTTGGAAAAAAAAAAAAAAAAGCTTGAATCAATTCTGGTTTTCCCCTTTCTCCCAATGATTGTTCTTTTCTTTCTTTTTCCTTTCTTTTTCCTTTCTTTTCCTTTCTTTTTCCTTTCTTTTCCTTTCTGTTTCTTTCCTTTATTTTCCCTTCCCTTCTCCTTCCCCTTTTTCCCTTTCCCCTTCCCCTTTTTCCCTTCCCTTCCCCTTTTTTCCCTTTCCCCTTCCCCTTTTTTCCTTTTCCCAATTTCAGCTGAAACCTATCTGTAGCCTTCCCTCAAGCTCCCACCCCAAGCCACAGGAAAACTTCAGTCTTTTTTCCTGACCGTGCACAACTCGACATTCCCAGGTCCATTTTCCCTTTCCCTCTTTCAAAAACCAGAAGGGTGACACCAGCCGCAGCCCAGCCCCAGCTCCCTGCCCAGCATCCCCCATCGCCCCGCTGCTGCCCCGCTGTCCTGCAGCCCCCCTCCCATCCTTGTGCAGTCGGGCAGCATTCCCCCTTCCTCCCTGCACGGCAAAATACGCATCCAAGCAGCCTCATCCTGCAACCTGCTGGGAGCTACCTGTGGAAGGAGCCCAGCTGGGTGGTGGTCAGCACCCTGGCCTCTCTCCCCCGCCCTGGGTGCTCAGCTCAGACAGCATCCCCCTTTTTACATGTAGCAGTGAGGATTATCGAGACACAGGGAGCGCCATCACTGGATCCCCGGGAAGGTAAATGCAGGGTGGCCTGCAGGTAGTTTATTTTGCCAGTCACACTGTTCCTGCTACACGAACCAGTTCACCAGCTTCTCTTCAGCTCACGGCTGCTTGGGGTGCTGAGGGCACAAACGCTCTTGCTGAGGCTGCCCCCATAATGTGTTGCTGCCCGCGTGGCTCCTCTGCCCCCACTCCATGACGTGTGTGCGATGAGAAGCATGGCCAACAACCCTGCTCTTCTACGAGAAGTGCCCCGCGATGATTTCCCAGCTGTTCAGCCGTTCAGCTGTTCAAGGATAGCGCCTCTGGCAGTACAGCTCCCCACTGTTGTTATGCTGGGGCGTCAGCAGATGGAGCATATCATGGTTATTGAAGTTGGATACAGTGACTGTCAGGAGCCTTGCATGGCCTGGCATATGCAAATAGACCCCGGGCATCTGGTTTTATCTTGGGCCGGCCACATGAAAAATTACGAAAAGAAACTTATTGGTTAAGGAGACCCAGTGGCCGTGGCTTGGATGGTACCGTGCCACAGTCCCCGTGCAAGTCGTGATGTGGTAGATGAGCCAGGGAAGGAGGAGTTTTCAAAAGGAGTAGGTTGTGCGACCAGCCGTGCAAAATGCACACCTGACAGCAGACCTGGGTGCTGCCGGGACAGGGTGGGTGCGATGGCACAGCCACGGCTGGGTGCAGCACCCACACGCTGCCGCAGCGCCAGGGGGTGTTATCAGAACAGGGGTTCAAACAAAATACTTAGTGCACCTCGGATGCTTCTGTGATCTTTTACTTCGCTTTGGTATGATTTGGTTCGTCGTTGGCAGAATACTCAAGAAAGGGGAGTTAAATGTCAGCTTATCCCCAATGTTTTTCGGGGTGACCATGTGTCACCCAGCCAGTCAGGGGATGAACAAGCCAGGTCCGTGAAAAATCCAGCCCAAATTGGTGTTGCTTGCTTCTAAGAGCAAACTCCATGCCTCTCCACATGGAGCTCATAGTCCTGCCACAATTTCTACTAATTTCATGTGATCTCCTACAGCCAGGCCTTATAACTCTCCAGTTGAGTCTGCAAACGGATTTTCAGCCTCAGTGCCTGTAGGATGGCGACTCTCAACATTGATACATGGAACAGTGTTGGAGATGGTTTTGCCTTGAACAGCATCATTGCAAATCATCTAAAAAACACAGCTTGGTGCTAGAGCGTAGCATGCAGATATATGATGAGGGACCACTGAGGTGCAGTGTTGTGATGTACAGGTATCGCAGGTGTCAGTGCCATGACGTGGCAAATGCAGCAGGGTACAGCCCTGATCTTCTTCCTTGGGGCAAGTTGGGAAAATGTTTTCTTTGCTTCCCCAGCAACGCCTGGCAATACAGAAGAGCTACCCAGAGAGTTTTCTTTGCTTCTCCTCTGGAGATGAACCATGTTCTCCTCTCCTCCCTTCTGCTCTGCTTTGTCCCGGCTCTGCGGAGGGTGGGAGTGGAACCGCAGCATGCCAGTGTGCTGTGCAGCAGAGGGCCGGCGCGGGCTCCGGTGCAGCACATCAAACCTCCCCGCCTCAGCCCGGCAGTCTCCTGGCACTCTACCATGCAAATGCCTTTCCTAGTCGCTGCCTGCTCCCTATGCCTCATCCTTGGCTCTTTTTGCAACATCAGAGGAGCACAAAATGGGGGAAGGGAGAGAAATAACATCCTGAATATTGTGCCTTCTAATTAGGCTGGCAGTGATCAAACAGCTTTTCAGGAGCACACTGCGTTGGGCTTGCTGGCACGGGGCTTTCCAGCCACACGGGTTATTTCTAGGGGAAAAGTAGCTCCATCCTCGTGGAAGCGCCCATGATCTCCTGGGACCACAGGGCAGCTTGAACTGATCCAGAAAGACCTGGAGGAAGAAGTTGCAATCCAGATTCCTTCTCTGTCTTTGGTTACGGTGTCCTTGCCGTAAAGGGACTTGCAGAAACTTCAGCAGCACAAGCTGTTCCTGCGATGTTGTTGTATAAATATGTTTTATGTATAAATATGCATTTGAATCCGTGTTTGGACTCAAACCTGTCTGTTCATCCAGCTGTCGAGTAACCTCTGCAAACAGCAGGGTCCTTCGTGACAGATTGAAACCAAGAAAACCGCTGCCTGTTCTGCAAAACATATTTAATTTGTTAAAGAGATGGGAACTTTGTTGAATTAATAAGATGTGCTAGAGAAGGGAGCCGCTCCCCGAAGAGCTGAATCCTGGTTACAAGTGCAGTTTGCAGCTTGCTGGTAATCCTGCAATTAAAGCTACAGTACCAGCGTATCACAAAAATGGGATTTGCATAATTTGAAATTTGAGGAAAATCTCTAAATACTTTAATTTTGATAGAAACTGTTTCCACTGCTGACATGTGTCTACACCTATAATTTCAGTTGATAAATTGCTGTAATTTCTCCTCCATTTCATGTTCTTTCTAACATTAATTGTCAGTTGTAGAGTAAAACAGTAGAAAGAGAGAGAGATAGGGAGAGAATAATGTCATTGTGCTTTTGTGGTGTGAATAGCCTTCTGAGGAATGATTATCTTCCACACAGATGCAAATAAAAAAAAAACAAGAGAGAGAGTGAGACCTCTGGGCTTGCACAAAACTACCGCAATGGGCATCGACGTCCCGCTGTGAGGTAGGGAAGCAAGGGGTTAAAGCCACGTAAAGGTACCCAGGAGTGGATGTGGCCATTTCCCAGGCTGCTGGAAGGAAAGATGGACTTTCCACTGGGCTGTGGAGCTGTGGAGGGGCATGGTGAGGCACAGCTGGGCAGGAGGAAGCCTGAGCTGCAGGGTTCCAGGGGTTGAACCCTTTGGTCCAGCTGTCTTCTGCCCTGAGTGGGACCCTGGCAGAGCCAGCAGCAGCGATGGACTCACCTGGTTGGGTTTCCCCAGCCAGGGCATGAGGAGATTGCCCGGATCGAGGGAATAAAGGCAAGCGGCGAGTCCCTGCACGGTACAGCCGGCCGTGCCTCCTTCACCATGGGTCTGCTCCCCATCCCACCTCTCCAAACGCCACTTTTCAAGCTACTTTTAAATAAAATACCCTTTCAAACAGAGGGCTAGTGGTACTAAATTATTCTATTAATTTATTATTCATGATGAAAAATTATTCTAATAAACGGTGAAAAATTATTCTAATAACATTCTATCCTATTAATATTCTGGAGCCGAGCAGTTAAACTCACTTCCTGTGGCTGCCCCCCTCCTTAGCGCTGATCTATTTCTTACAGAGTTTATTGAAATTAAAATCTGCTTCTTTGGAAATGTGCTGCATTTAACAAAACCAGTGGGGGGAGATGAGCTGTGAGCAAGGAGAGAACCAGGCACCGATTTTTCCCTGCTGCTGACAGAGCAAGGGGTTGCACGGCATGGTGCGAGCAGAGGGAATCCATACAGCAGCAGGCAGGAGGTAGTCCAGCCTGGGTCATTTGGGTGCTGTCACCCTGTAGACCGTTAACTTTTACACCTCGTATCGCTCACTGGTGTTTCCCTACATTTCTCAATGCAGGGAGATGGCTCCTTGCCTGTCCCTTGCCCTTGGCTGGTGTCCTGCAAGCTCCGCTCCTGCACCTACCTCGAAACCCTGAGCTTGCTTCTCTTCTTACGCCCATTCCTCGCTGCAGAAACCTTCCTAAAGCCCAAGGAGCTGCACTGCCATAGCCTGGACATCAGCCTCCATGGGAACGAATGGAGCTTGTAGCCAAATCAAGGGCAAGGCTGGGGACCCTGCTGTCACCTGGACCTTGGGGCCGGTCCTGGCAGCATCCCGCTGCCCCTCCTCCCTGCAGCCTCCCTGTGCGCTGGCACCACGTGCTTGCCAGGCTTCGTGCCAGAGATATTTTCCTAATGGTTCCTCTGCCTGCTTTGCTTGCTGCTCTCCTCGCCTGCCAGCTGGCTGGTGTGGTCCTCCACTGTTGCAAGCAGCTGGGGAGGGGTTTCATGGGTATGCAGGGCTTGGGAGCCCTGCATACAGGTGGCAGAGCATCCCTGGCGCCTACTGCAATGTCCTTGGGGAGCCCATGGTTCCCCAGCAGGACCCAGGGCATGTTCTGAGTCCTCAGAGCAAAGGGATGTGGGAGGCTGTGACGGGGGAATTCCTGGTCCCCAGAGCCTGCAAGTCTGCAGAGCCCTCAGAGGTGCGTTGGGGAAGCAGCCTACAGAGACGTCTCCAGGGCTGTAGATAACTCAGGGTTTCTCTTGTGGCTGGATGCACTGTTTGAATGATTTTGGAGAGTGAATGGCAGATGAGCAGGTGCCACTGGGCACTTCTGAACCAGCCTGACCAGCCACTAAGGTGCCGTGTCATCTGGCTTTGCTCTCCCAGTAATATGGCATAAAGAAAAAAAAAATCTCTAACTTGGCAAAGGAGCAGCACATCCATGTCTGTGGGTCTGTTGGTCATAGGTGTTGCTTTCCCCAAAGCTTCTCGGATCATCCTTGCTTCTGGCTGCACAATATCTACTCCATGCCAGAGCCAGATCATCTGCAGACCTTTTCTTTTTGCCATCTTTTTTTCCAGTTGTCTCTACAAACTTAATAATTCCTTGCACAAATATATCAGCTTCTACCTGCACCTCCCCAGCTGGGACAGGTAGTTACGCCGATTGCACAGAAAATTAGATGCACAAGTGTATGTTAAATGTTCCTGTGACTCAAAGTCCTAATAAAAAAGCTAACCTCCAGGTGACATTATTACAGCTTTAACAAGTAGAGTGCCTTAGTAAAAGGACTTCATCTCAAAGGACTTTCACTGAAGCCATCTTCTTCGCTGTGTGTTCCTCCCTCGCAGCATGGGTAATTAAAGGACCAGCCACCGCTCAGAAGATTCCTTAGCTTTTGCGTTTGAGGATATCTTTCACTCTATTTTTTCCCTCTCCTCTGATGGCATATTAGATCAAGCCATTAAGCAACATCCTCTGTTTCTCCTGAGAATATTCATCAATAATAATGAATAGTACTTGCTCCAGGGCTGCCCCCTCCTTGCCCAGGAATGTCGCTGGTACATGATACAGCCCTGTTGGAGTAACTCTGGCATTTGTTTTTATTTCTGAGATTCATTTAACGTGTAATTTTTTTTCCTCTCTGGGGCATTGGAGGCCCCACTTTGTTCTGGGTTTGGAAGCAGACACTTGGCTGAAGCTGCGGTTTTATCCGATCCAGTGGGGAAAAGGGTATACATCAAAGTAATGCACAAGTGGAAACTCCTTAATACCGACTGAGCTCATCGCTGTGCAACTGACTTACCTTAATTACACACGGACTCCACTGTATTGATGCATTTCTTTTTGCCCCAGTACAATATACTTATTTAACAGGCCTGGATGACAGCAGAAGAAAACCAAGATGTTTTCAACAAAATTTCTTGGTATTGGATTATTTGTCCTAAACCCAGAGGGCAATCTCAGAGCCAGGCACTGCAGAGCCTGGAAAGGGACTTCTCTGAGTGATTGTCCTGCTCCTGTGCAACAGATGATGAATGAAACCTTGAAAGAATAATTCAGTTGAGTAAAAAAAAAGGATTGGATTCAGGAGATGTGGACAGCACTCCAGAATTAGGAATAGAGGCACACATCCAGAGCCTCTCTGAGCACCAGAGCATCTGGTGCTGGTGTCTCTGTGCACACCAATCTTCATTGCCCTGGTAATTTTCTAGATTCAATCAGACTAGGAGCAATGTAAATCTTCCTTTGCACCCTTCCAGCATGCCTGTTGCGTAAGGGATTTTCGTGAAAGTAACTACATCAATTACACAAAGGGAAATTATTGTAGTCAGTACTTTAAACTCCCTTTGCCTCATACAGCTTATTTCTTCCTTCTCAGAGAAGTTAATCAAGAGGTTTGATTCATTCATATTGGTAAAATTTTTCAGCCATCCTCAAACATGTGCAGCCACCTGGTCCTGCCCCACTCCACCACCAGGAGAGTGCACGTTACTCACGGACTTGAAGGCACAAGGGGTGCAATCACTGCGTCACACCCAGCCGAAACCTACTTGTGCATGTAACTACAAAGCTCTTGTTGCTGAGCTCCTATGTTCATCCCTGTCCCTGTTTGCCCACAGTATTGCACGAGCTGCTGCTTTGCAACTGTCCGTGCTTGTTGCAAACAAGCGACTCCACTGCTGTCGGTCGATAACTGGGATCAGGCACTTTGGGCTCTCTGCGTTTTTGTTAGGTTGCTCTTTTGGCATTATGTTTTTTGCAAGCATGGTTTTAACTTTCACAAGGTGAGCACTTGTCCCCAAGACGATTATCACTGCAGTGAAGGGCAGAACCCCCCTTTGGTGCCGGAGACTCCCTCGCTGCTCTCGAGAGCCTTTGCGCATCCCTCCTTGCTGTACCACTTTCATGCAGCACGGTGCCTCTTGATGTGGGGATGTTTATCTTCTCTCAGTTCTTACCCATTGGTGCGTCTCTGAGCTAAAGTGCTTTTACTCAGATTGTGAAACCCACTGTAGTCCTGCCTTTGTTAAGAAGATAAGCTACAGCGGGAAAGCAGCAGGAAAAAAAAAATATCCTCTAGTGCGTTATATCTTTTTCTCCCAAGGAATATCACACAACTTGGACAGCTACTGTAATGCTAATATACAAATCAAAACTCTAAGGAGCAAAATAGAAACATCTAACCATATTAAATAAGTTTGTGTGTGTGTGTGTTTCAAAGCTTACAAAAAATGTAGATATTAAATTGATGTCCTGGCACTTGTGCAGTGTAACGGGCAGATTCAATTAAAAGAAAAAAATATGTCCGGTGTGTAGTGTGGGCTAAGCAGCAATAAAAAAGCAAATCAATTTTTCAGGAGTTTCAAAGCCTAGTGCAGATTTCCAGAAGGCAGAAGCCAAAAATATATTTATTAAAAAAGACCCTAGGGGCTCAACAGTGTCATTTTAACCAAACTACTGCACCTTCAATATGATGAACTGTCACGATATTTTGAGAAATACTTTGTAAATAATCCATTTATATGTATAGATATAACATGTTATATATGTGTAAATGAATGCATATGCTTACGTCGCATATATTCAATGTCATCGATTGTTTGATAGAGGTGCAATGGTTTATTTGATAGAGGTGCAATGGTATACTGCAAAAAACCCACAGATCAAACCAAGCTGTGGTTATTTGTGTTCTCAGATACCCAGTGCAGTGTTTTCTATAGTTTTCATGTATTGCATTTTCATGTGTGTGTGTGGATTTCTGCATAGCATTAAATTAGGGAACTGTCTACATATATGTATATTTACATACATATGTGTGTGTGTGTGTAAATAATGTGTGTATATATATGTGTCTGTATGAATATGCATGTTTGCACGCTCATACATTTAGATACACGTGTTGATGGGTTATTTGCAGAATATTCCAGGGGTCACTGTACCAAAACTCCTGGTTTGGGGTTCTTAGGTGTGTTGTTTTCAGTAAGTGAAAGCCACACGGGGTGCTGCTCAATGTGCGCGACTGAGACCAGAGTTGATCCAGCCAGTGCAGGGCATCACACAGAATGGCAGCTCAGACATCCCTGCTCCCCTCCAGGTACATGGCAACCTCCAGGAATCGAAGGGGGGGGGGGGCGGGGAACCTCCCTTTTACTTTATAATTCTATTCCGGCAATATGTCCACAGCCACAGCACAGTTGTGACCCCACTGAAATCAACTGTAAAACTCTTGGAAGAATGGAAGAAGGGTTGCCACCAAAAAAATTACATTAAGGAATCCATTTGAACTTATGGCTACTAGTTAGCTGGATCAAATCCAGAGATAAAGAGCAGTAAATCCCACAGCCAGCCATAGACTCAACTTCTGGTTAATCCCGAGCCAGTTCTGCACGCTCATCTCTCTGTTGCAACACTAGGGAGGCTCCGCCATCCAACCAGCTTCTAACACTTGACACTTGCATGAAGTATTTTTACTGTCTCTTTTCTTTACCCCTTGGCTTTTGTCACCCTTGTCGCTAGAAACCGGTGATTATAAAATGTTTCACCACGTTCAGGCAGCAACCTGAGAAAAAATAATTTTCTTTTGTTACACTGAGCCACAGATTTATTTCCCTGAAGAAACCCAAGTGTGACTGCAAAGATAAAAAAAGAAAAAAAGAGGGGTAAGCACCCTGGTGGTGATGATTAAGGTGCCCTTCCAAGAAATAAATAAAGAACCCCAACCTCCTGGTGCCTTCGTGTAGGTCTGCATTGCATCCTGTGTCATTACACCAGTTCTCTGTGTAATCAAGACAGCAAAGGGCTCAGCAGAGCGAAGACCTCCCATTTCTCCCATTTCAGACCCTCAGTGCTAGAGACGCTATATACCCAGCTGGCAGGATGGATGTGTTTTTTATTTAAAACACAGACAAACATGCACACAGAGGGAAAGAAACCCTGCAAAGCCAAATTTCCTTCTAAATCTATTTACGTTTTGCAAGACTCGAGATCACCTTGAACCATCTTTGCTGTTTCCTTTGAAGTTGCAAGTTCTACATAAGCCCTTAAAAAAAAAAAACAAAAAAAAAAAACTAAGAAGGAAAGGGAAAAAAGGAAGTGTATAAAGAGCTATTTGTGATATGTATTTTTTAATACTGACATTTTAAAAGGTTGAAATGTTATGGCGTCTTTTGCAAAGTTATGCCATTTAAACAAGATAACATGGCATTTTACCATTAAAGAAAAGACCCATACTTTCCACTCATACCTTTGAACAGTTTATCATTTTGCAATAATATCCTTCAGCTATGTAGCTCTCTGTTCTTTTTCAAATGGAGGACAACATCTCTTCTAATTGTGCTTATGATACCAATTAGCATTGGAGTTTTCTGCTTTTATTAATAAACAGCCTTTTTAAGAGTACCATGGCTGTCCTAAATATTTTTTCTCCTGTATAGGATTCAGGAAGAAATCATAATTAATTCCTCTTTCAGTGAAAAAGCAAAGCTATTTTTAAATTGCATGCCTGATTGAATTAACAAAGTGTTAGACAATTAACAGTCTTTTTATTTTTATGTTCTTTAAAATGCAGATTCAGTTTAATACTGTTTTCCCCTTCATCCTTTTCATGTGTCCTAATTGCTAGCTAAGTAGTGTCAGGACTGCGTGTTATCGGCCAAGGCAGGTGTCAGGTTTAATATTATTAAAAATGCAATTACTCCTTTCTCAAGCACAGCTTGTCAGTTTAGCTCATCAATGTATATATCAATACATTTTTAAATGAAGAAAAAAAAATACATCTCTTTTTCCCATCCATAATTATCTCTGTGGTATCTCGCCCCTTGTTTTGGAAATGTCTCTCTAACCTTAGTGCGCCGGAGCCCTGGGGAATATAATGAGGTCTGACAGTCTGGGGGAGCTGCACAGCTGACTTCTTCCTAGGATCACAGAATCCTGTAGGTTGAGAAAGACCCCTGAGATGCTCCCAAACCCCAGCCTGCGAGCTGCCAAGGATGCTCTCCTCTGCATCACCTCCCGGGGCCACCACCGTGCCCAAGGGCACCTGTGAAAGCTTGGGCGGGGAAAACCGACACTGAGGAGTCGGCTGATCTCTTGGCATTGCACCTGCGTCACATAAAGGTGCTAGGAAAGTTGTACTGGAAAAGGTTGGGTTATGGTGTCAACACCCATGACGGAGATGGGAATGAAGGGCCGGGAGTTTGCGTGCTGCCGAGCAGAGCTCCAGCTATCTGCTCTGGAAGCATCACAGGGGAAACCCTCCAGGTTCCGTGGAGCCAGGAGCTGAATTTCTCCTCCTCTGTCCTTGGAAAGCCAGCAGGTTCGAAATGCCACCACCCCTGATGGCGGCTTTTGGGTTTTTCTCCAGTCACCATCGCAACTGACTGTCCCAGAGAATGTGCTGGATGGATGGTTTAGTCACTAAAAATTGGGTTCAACATTAATCAAAACTGTTCACTAAATAGGGCTTGAATCCATAAATCTCTTTAACTAGCAAAGGTGAAAACACTGAAATAGGATACATTTTTTTAGAAATTTCCTGAATTATATAGCCCCAAAATTTCAGACTCGCGTTGTCCTTTCAGCTCTGGCTACATTTTATTTTAAAGGAAGATTAGGAATCGGATGGTTCGTTTTGGATTGAACATGCTCCGTTTGACCCAAAATGAAGTACAGATGCACACATCCCAGCAATTTGGCCACCATTCAAGAAATCAATTATTCTCAAAGCTTACACTGTGCCCCTTGAGGGAAATTGTTCTCTGACCATTCCTGGTCAGATGAACCATGTCCTGAAGAGTATATAAGCCATGAACAGATAACAGTTTAACAGATCAAGTGATGGTTTATTCACACACCTTCTTCCAGCGTAAGCACGCCAAAGGTATTTTCAGTCTGACGCTTTCCTCTCCCATTAGTGTACAACAAGCTCTTTTTCAAGACAAGTGCCCAGCAAATCCACAGCCCATATTTATTACCACTTGCATCTTGTAGACGGGTCATTTCAGCAGGAGGGTGATGCTCATTGCCAACCACCTTCCATTTACCATGGAACGCTGCAGATATTCTTTGCTGCGGGATCTAATCTGCAGCCAAAGAGCTTCTGAGCAAACCCAGCTGAGAGTTCTCCAGTTGAGAAAAACATATAAAATGCAATGGGCTATTTTATTGAAATCTAAATTTTTATGGGAAATATATGCTCCTTTGCTGTTTCCTCTCAGAATGTTGTGATCAAAAGCATCCCCAGCAAAGGAAACTTCAAAAATAATTGGCCAGATGTGTAAAAAAATAGCTAACGCCCCTCTCCTCCCCCAGTTCTTTCTGTTTTCCACTGATGAAAACTAAAGCACAACAGGCTCCACTGACACGCTGCCGCTCCAGCACGTGCTGCTCCCTCCACCCTGGCGATGCTGCCATGGGTTTTGGTGCCACTGCTGGAAATGAGCGTGGCCGCTCAGCCACGTCGCATGGCAGCAGCTGCTTTGGGCTGGAAGTGGGGTGGGAAGAGAGTGGCTCATTTTGGGGATCGTTACTGGGTGATTTCCAGGGATCCTTGATGAATGAGTGGTTCCCTGCTCCGGTGGGTCACGCATGTCCTTGCGTGGGCTCTCCATGCTCCCATCAGCGTGCCGGTGGCTGCGCGGGCTGCGCGGGATCCTCCGGCTGCCGGCTGGGTTGTGCATGGCTGGAGACTGACAACTAATGGTTAGTTTGCAAATAGCTGCATAAAAGATCAGAGGATAATGTGCAAGGGGCGGGGAAAAGAGAAAGAAAGAAGGGGGATGACTGACAGTACTTAAAGAAAATTGATTCCCATTTAATTTTTATTTAATTCTATATTAATTCTCAACAATAGCGTTCTTACTGCAGAATTTCGCCCAGCTTTCACGCAGTATTGGGATCTGGCAGGGTGGTAGAAACTGTGACTGTAATTAAGAGGGCCGCATATTCATCTCAAACTTAACTTCTCCAGGATTAATTCTTGTCTCAACCCTGGACAAATCAGAAATAATTTTGTTTCCATTAATACATTTCCTAGCTGTGTGAATCTGATGGAACAGCACAGCCCTTCAAGGCCTCCATTCGTTGTTAAAGAAAAGACATTTACATGTGCCATGGCATTACTGAGAATAGGAAATATGAGATCATGAGATCAAAGTGATGGAGCTTTGTGGTTTAAGTTTTTGAGAGAGAGAATAAGGAAAAAAGAAAGAGAGTGACCCTTTTAATGAGAGCCTCTTAAAGACAGGGCAACTTAGGAAAATTTACCTTTGTGTAAGTAGAAATTCTGGTCAGTTCCCATATTGTTATAGACTAGAGGGGAAGAAAAGGGAAGAGTGGGACATCTCCAAGTGGAGGCCTCCATGGCTTCTCGCCCACTGCCCAGGATGTGAGAGCATCTGTGTGCCCTCACGGTTTGGCCAGACCCTTCAAGCCTGTCATCTCCCACCCCTTCCCCAGAGATGCTGCAGGAAAATGTTCTGCAGGTACCGTGGCCCCACCACCTCCCAGGAGGTCACATCTGTCCCCCGTGGTAGTGGGGAGAGAGTGGGGAGTCTCCACTGGAAAAGCCTGTAAAATGTGTCTTCTGGGAGAGCATAGGGCGTTTTGGGCAGACAGGGTAGGAGGAACAAGAGGTCCTGGGTCCATGGGCTGGTAACAGAGACTCTGTGTCAGGGAGGGTAATGGAGAGGTTGGAAAAGGGACGCCCTGGTGCCTGGAGACCCTCTGAGCTTCTGCACCAGAGGCTGAGAACAACAGCCCTGTGAGCGCTGCGAGGAGGAACATGGAGGAGGAGGCTCTGAGACTCTGAAAGCATCCAGTTCCATGGGAGCTACCTGGCTACGTCCTCTCCTCACCTTTAAAACTCACCACCCACCCGTGAATTTTAGTGCTGAAATTTGCTGTCACGAGGCAGTCGTGCTACTGCTCTGCTATAAGACCCTTTGCGCTATATTGGCAATAGCATTTGATTGTTGCACTTTGATATAACTGAATAGGTAATCAGACCACTCTTTATTTTAGCCTGAGGATATGCCTTTGATTTGTAGAGGCTGGCCATTTCTTATCTGAGTTTGAAAATGGGATTATTTAAATGTGTATTGATGTTTTTCATGTGGTCTAACTGTGCAGTTCAACATGGTAATTCAACTCATAGCTATAGCAGATTGTTATCTAATCTGATAAGATATGAACAGCACAAAGCCGAGATGATGAAACAATCAGGATTGTTGACTCACTGGGGTCCTGCTAAATCCAGTCTGCTTTCATACTTAATTATCCTGTCAAGTTTCTCGAATCTTAGCTCCTCCAGCACTGCGATGGCGAGAACGGTGGTAGTGACACCACTTGGTGAATACATAAGTTGATCAAAATAATTTCAGCAGATACAATGGCTATTTATGCCTCAACTGCAATATGAAAAGCTACTGATTCAAATACCCTAGACTGAAAAATTGGCCTTTTTAGCATTTCTAGGATCACTGAAGGCTGTTGTTAAAGGCCTCTGGAAGTTAATGTTTTGCTAACATGAGCTGTCACCTGACTGTCTCATACCAGAGGGCGAAAAAAGAGTGAGTGAAAATTCAGCCTTCCTCGTTTCCTTCCTAAGCTGGTCTTTTCTCCCTGCCTGACCTGGAAAACTTTGCTGGAAATCTACAGCCCATCCCTCCTGACGCTGCTTACATCATATTATTATTATTACTATGACTGTCATTTTTATTAAAGGATAATTAAGCTGTATTAATTAGATCTAAAAAGATAAATTTTAAAGGCTCCCCCCTTGCAAAGAGCTTGTATTTTCAGTCTGTTTTCTTGATCATCTATGGGTGTAACCATGAGAACAAGTGTTGCATCACAATAGTTGATGGCAGAGGTAATGGTGCCTATAGCAGGTGAAAACAGGTATTTCAGGTATTTAATGAAACAAGCATTAAGGAACAAGCAGAAGCAGTAGAAATATTTTAATGGTCTGAATTGAAATCATACTCCTGTAAGTTTTACAGGGGTCTTTGCTGTTAATTTGAGGTCAGCATCTTGCTGCCAGGCAGTATTTAGTTGTAGAGTAATCTGGGTAAGAAGGAGACCCACTGATGGTGGGTTTAAATGGTCAGAGAAGGAAAAAAGGCCCCATAAGTGTTCATGGAAATTCCAAGGATCAAAATATCACTGTGTCAAGCATCTTCTGCTGATTAACTCACTGGCAGATTCACCTGTGGACGTATCTGGAACAATCATTAAGAGCTTTGTTACGGTGTAGAGCAGCCAGTCAAGCATCCTTGTATTTGAAATCGACGCTAAAAAATATCCAGATATTGAAGGATGCTGCTTTATCTACTAGATGTGTTTTAAAGGGAAAACCACAGTGTTATCAGCTGTGAGATGGAGTGATTTAGATCAAAGATGTTCATGTTCCCTTTGAGAGGCAGCACCTTGTAAAAATTCCTGGGTTTCAGAGAGCTGAGCACCTCACCGCGAAGATCGGTACTACCACACTTCTCAGCATCTAGACCATGGAATCTTCTGGCCACAAATGGTATGGGAGCCTTAATCCACTAGCCTTTCATGTTGGTCCTCTTGAAAATTGTAGCTATTATGTTTAAATTAATTACGCTGTTTTTCTGTTGAAATTGCAGAGTGCTGCGTGAGAGAGCCTTGCCCAGCCCCGGTACACACGGGGTGACGGGAGGCCCTGCCCTGGTCTTTCAGAAAGGCTGTAATTAGCATGGAAAGGAAAGACCAACTGTTGTTTGAAAATGTTAATGCTAAAGGTCTCGTTTAAGCCGGTGTTTCTCGTAGAAGCCCGTATCTCTCATATAAGCTGATGAAAAAAAAATTACTTTTCTGCTCTGGCATTTTCCTTACCCCCGGTGGGGAACTGTGCCTCTCAGGGGCTCCCAGAGGTGGGTTCGAGCATGCCCTCCCGCTCAGCCCCCTCCCTGACCCCTTCCGTACCATTTCCCCAGCTTTCCCAGCCCATTTCGATGCAGCCGCCGTGCCAGGAGCCTTTCCCAGCCCCTGCTGCTGACCACCTCTCTGCCGTGCCCCCCTCGGTCCCGCTTTGTCCTTCCACCGAGGCACCCCACCGGTGCAGGTTGCAGCGTAAAGCCAAGCCAGTCTCCTGGGAAAAATCTGTGGAGATCGATCAATAGCTGCTCTGTAAAAAAATAAGGTGCTGGGAAACCTCCCTGCCTGGGCACACACTGAAGCTGCGTGCCACCCCTCTGCTTGAGACTGTCACCAGTGGTGGGACCCTAGCCTCATGTTTGTCCATAAAGCTATAAACTTATAGAAATATATTTTTAAAAAAGCGGTCAGCACCACAGCCAGCCAGCCAGCATAGCAGACAGATGCTGCGGCTGCAGAAGAGAGTGTTTCCTCCACGCTGTCTCTGGGGATTACAGCCTAAGGAACCAGTTATGTCCATGCATGTGACAAGGTTTCCAAACTGGATGAGCAAAGGTGTGTGAGGGGACGGGGTTAGAGCCATGGTTTTTTTCTGCTTGTCCATATTCTTTGTGTTTGAAAGCTAGGGGCTGTTCAGTGCAGGACCCAGGTCCTTAAATATTTTTTGGCATAGCAGAACCGTGCAAGCTGACATCCCCAGCATCCGTTGCTTACACCTTCCTGCCTGGCAGATAGGTGCAGAGCATCAGACCTCGGGGTCCACATCAGTGGTCAGGCTGACCAAACCTTGCTCATTTGGGAAAGCACTGAATAATTATTTTCCTTTTTGTAAATATAAGCCCTCTCCTCGTCAGACTCGTCTTCCACTCCAGACTCGTCTTCCACTCCAAGAGCTTCTTTGTGTGGCTGCCACCTCCCAGGGCTGCTGTCACGTTCCCCCTGTGCACATGGACCTGGTGGTGACCCTCATTCCCAACCACACCTGGGCTTGCTGATGAGGTTCAGAATGCCTTAAAATAGGTTAATTTGTGGGAAAGTGACAGAAATAAATTGCTGGCACTTTTGTGTGCTGATAAGTTTAACCTTTTTTTTTCCCCCAAGCAGCTAAATTGCCAATCATCCGGAAACACACTGGAGTTCACCCATTACATAAAGGAAGCTGTTAGTCTCATTTAAAACAATATTGACCTTTTTCCCGTCCTTTCCATTTTGACTAAATTACAGGGTACATTTTTTGAAATGTGGCTTTTGTCTGACTGTAACCAGGTGACCCTGATTTTTCCTCTTTCTTTTTTTTTTCTCACTTACAGCTTTCAACCTTTCCTTTCTACTTCTAATGCAGTTCTTAGTTTAACCACTGAGATTTTCAAATCCAGAGATATTAAAACAAGAGTTTGCATGATATAAATATATTTTCCAGTTACAAAAATCTACACCTGGAAACTAAAGAAAGCTTAGCTGGTGCACACTGAAATACGGAGGGGGGGGGGGGTGAGGGGGCGGGTGTATCAGGGGGCATTTAGAGAACGATGGAGAAGTGTTTCTGTTCTTCCACATTCAGATCAGTGAGGGTGTATGAGCTTTCAGTTTCACTCAAAATTAATTTCAGATGCAATGTTACTAATAAATTATCTTCTGGGAGCAAAAATAATTCTGCTAGCAAAGAATTGGGGTTTTTTCCTTATTTTTATCTTCAAATCAGGCTGTGAGTAGGTATGGCTCCATGTAAACCCAACATAACTCATTCTGAGAGACTTTTTGCTGCACAGGAGCATTTTTTAGTTCATCTGGGGCCTTGGGCTGAGCCTCTGATGGCCATTTCTGAGGACATTACAATCTAAGAGTGAAGCTCGTGTTGTTTTTCTTCTACCCAAGCCCTCTGACAGCAGCGTGGCCTTACAAATACATTCTACTTATGTTTCCTTTGTTATTTCATGAAGAAATATGAAGGGACAAAGTCTCCCTGCTCCAGCTTCCTTCCTTCCCGGTTAGTGCCTAGTCCCCCTTGGCATCAACAGCATTTCTGTGGACCGAGCAGAAGGCTCAGCCAGGGTAAATCCCTGTATCTCCATTGCAACAAATGATGGAGGCTTAGTTCCATCAGCCGAGGATCTGAGCTGTCCTCCGGTACATCCATGAATGTGCTTACGGCATTTGTTTCTTGTATTAACTTTTCCTGGATAAAAGCTAAATATATTCCCATGTACGTTCTGCTAGCTCTTGGCTCATATAGAAATGTGTCTTCTAATGCCAAACTTAATTTAATACAAGCATTTTTTTTAATTCAGACATATGTTGGTTCTTTATATTATTTCTTTCTAAATCACTGAAGTGTGGGTTTTTTCCCCTGTCAGTCCTATTTTGGTAGTTCCAGTGCTTTTTGCAGGAATCCTGAGATGTAGGAAGCTCTCGGAATCTTCAGGATTCCCTGGCAATGGAAGCATTCGTACTTCCATTGAATTTGGAAAATACAGGTCTCATCTGTGGGAGCATTTATCCCACAGGTCTGATGCCACAATACTGGGAGCTCCAAGGGAACGTGATATCTTCCCGCTTCAACCCCATGTCTTCAATATTTGACTGATCTGAATCAGTGACATTGAAAATGGCCTGAAATGTTTAATCGTCTTCTCTAGGGAAGAGACACTCAGAAGCCAGTGTGCCCTTCGGATCAAACTGCCAACAGAGAAAATAATTTCTTCACATCGTTTACTGGTACTGTGTTCAATCCATATGAGAAAATATTTGGGTTGCATTACTAGGATTTGATTGACTCTCCTGCCAACACCAAAATTTTACTAAGCTATGAAGGGACAAATTATTCCGACCACTGTATCTGCATTTTGTGACCAGGCTTTGGGAGGAGAGGGGAACCCTTGCACTTGATTGCAGGTGCAACCGCCTGGCTGCGCCAGCTACGTGGGCTGCAGGCAAACAAGACCCCAGGGTTAAGCAGTGTGTGTTCCGGCGGTGTCCATGCCTCTGCTTCTCCTCCTCTCCTTCCCCGGAGAGGAGCAGCCCCAGCCCTCCTCCTTCCTCTGCGGGGCACAAGCATTGCCTTTTCCCTTGGGGCTGGCAGAGCCACGAAGGTGCTGCTTTGCCAAAGGTTTCAGGATTTGTATTTAATTCTAGTAATACTGGTAGAGCAATTTCTTATCTTTTGGTTCTGCTTTAAAGCATAGGATCCAAACATCCTTTTCAGAAGCACATGATGCAATGATGTGCACACCGGACTTCTACAGTGATAGGAACAAAATAATCCTACCTGCTGTATGCATTACAGATTATCTGATTTTACTCAGCAGTAGTATGTGCCTGCATGTAAAATTGCCCCGCACAATTATTCAATCTCATGACAACTATTCAGTTTGCAAAGCAAAAATAATCATGTGATTACCCTGTAATTAGCTGATAGTTACTAATCAATTACATCTGCAGAGACTGCCTTCCACTGAGGAGGTGCGCTGTGGTGATTTACGGGGAAGGCACGGTGCCTGCCCCGAGCAGCTTACAGAGGTTCAACTTTGCTTTGCTCCGTGGCCGAGCAGTTGCTGGAGGAAGAAATATGCGACTGAACTCTTCATCAGAGCTGATGGCAGGAGTAAGGCATCTCATGTACCAGCTACAGGGTTGGCGGGATCTGGATGGGACATGGATAATCTTGTGATGGGGGGATTAATGCTGAACAGGTTGGCGACACAAGTGTGTTTGAATGAGGCTGAGGGAAGGAAGCACCTTCCCAAAACATTTGGATATTCCTGTTGTCACTTGTCTTCCCCACAGGCTTAGCACAACTGGGGCTGCTTCCCTCACTGGGGCGGTCTGACAGCCCTGCAGCAAAAGTCAGTGCAAAGTAATGTGCATTCTGCAGGTATTTGTTTACCTCGATATTCCCCCTGTCCTGAAGGGGTGAGCGTTACAGGCTACATGCAGGCAAAAAGCAGCTGTTAGTACGTACGCTGGCAGCGTAGGTTTGCTCTGCTGGTGTGCAGCTGGAAACAAGGCACTGGGCTTACCCATCCCTTCCCCGCTCAGTGACAGTGCCCGAGTCCGGAATATTTGCATTTGGTGAGAAATGGGGATTGGCAAATACCTTTGAATAGTAAAAAAAAATCTGATAGGGTCCCTAACCTCTGGGCACACATCCACAAAAGTCTCCCAGAACATCCTTGGCTCGAGATTGAATGTTCCTTTTGTGCACGGAGGAAGGGATGATTTTGCAATATAAGGAGCAGCGCTGGGAAAACCAAAGGGAGAAGTTAAGCTACCGGCAGGTTTGAAGAAGAGTTTGGTAAATATTTCTGCTGTGAAAGAAGGAAGTAAGACATGAGAAGAATAGAGATGTGTCCATGAGAAGTTAGGCAGGAATTTAAAGGGAAGGCTGGAAAGCTTGAACTTGATGCTGCAAAGGGGAAGCTTATTTTTGGGAGAGATGGGGGAAAAGGGGGAAAATATGATGGAAGGGGGAGAGGGCTAAACCCTGAGGTTACAAATCAAGAAGAGACACGCTCAAGGGAGCAAGAGTGGGGAGGCTTGAGGACCTTCAGGCAGAAAAATGTGTAGTCAGATGCAAGCCCCTGTCACCTGCCCAGCCAGTCATGAAGGCTGGCAGGACTGCGCCACAGTGCTGCTGCTCTGATCCCGGGGACTGCTTCCAGCCCAGCTCTGCCCGCACCATGGACCGGGGTCCGGCCAGGAGGAGCCTCACCACTGGGCTGGATGCGTGCACCTGCACGGCGTGGGGGGAATTCATCCTCCTCAGCAGCGCCTTTCACCCTCCCTTTCTATCATCCAAACCACCTATTAAGAAAGATCCCAACAACACCATTAAAATGTCTTGCGTCGATTGAAAATTCATTGTTCGCTACAAGCTAATCAAAGCGGGGTAAACACAATGGCCCCCTTTTCCCCCAGCCTGACGTTTCATTTACACAAGGGCTCAAGCCGTTGCACCGGCGCTTTGCCATGCAGCCGTCAAGCATTGATTGTGCTATTCAGCAGGATGGCTCAATAATTACAGCCCCGGATCTCCAAACCACACCAAAGAGCAGGCTTACCACCGCTAGCCTTTGTTACTAATTGTCCTTCAGGATACTTGAGATGAATTACCGTGGCTTACATTTTCCTGTTTTTCCTTTCTCTTCTATTGGGTTAAAAAAAAAAAAAAAAAAAAAAAAAGAGAGAGAGAGAAATCTTTCCACTTAGCAGAGCTGGACAGATCAGACAAGTGTAGCATTGACTGTTGACAGCACTTCATAAGAAAACCCTCTGACTGCAAACTGTCTCATTGATATGTTCAGCTTGACACATCGGATTGATTTTTGATTGTTTTACAAAGCTTGCTTGTGTATGTTTTCATTATCAAGGCTGGACAGTTTTCATACTAACACTTACGAAATGTTAGAGCTATTAATATAATTTGATATCATCTATACTGCATCTAATTGTAACAAGTAATCCAACAAATTAAGCCTCTTTCACCAAAGCTCTCCAAAATAGATTGCACTTCTGATTATTCTTTTAGTTTGTTTTGTTGGGGGGTGCTTGAAACAGTAGCAAAATTATCTTAGTTCTAACTTTTTAATCCTGCTGGTTGTGAAGACAGAATTAGAGCTGATAGTTTTAAATGCAAGACAGGCGAATGCCATCAGTGTTGAATCCATACTTATTTCCAGCAAATTCATTGGGAACTGGATTGGATCTCATGCAAACTGTGCCGGGGTGGTTTGGGAGGTGATGGAAAGGTTTGGTGAGGTGTCAGGGAGAGGACATTGGCAAACATTCCCCATGCACATGGGCCGGTAGGGTCAGTGCTTGTCCTTCATTTATTAAATGTCAGGTCTGCAACCATCCCTGCAGTCACCCCCCCACTGATCCCATTTCCCGTGCCCAGCCGCCAGGCTCTGATCCACCCTTCCCCTTCCTCTTGTTCGTCTTTCTCCAACAACACTACTTCATCCTACGCCTCTCCGATCCCTTGGAAACCTGGGAAAGGAGGTGCCGTGTTGCTTGGTCTTTCCCACACAATCACTGTGCTCCTGCTGAGGACCCCGAGGAGAGTTTTTGCAGAGCAGTGGCTTGGAGCTGATCCAAACTCCCCCAGAAATTCAGGAGGAACTTTTCTTCCTCCTAAGACAGGTTGAAGACATGGGTTAGGGCTGAGTAACGTGAGTGCTGTGAGTAGCTGGCCTGCGTAGAGATCAAGCTCCTTCTGCCAGTCCTGTTCAGCACCTACCTCTTGGAAAAAATGCTGCCTGCACTGCCTTTGCCTTTTTTTAAATGCAGTATGTAAAAAGGAGGAAGGAAACCATCTAAGCTGAATTTTAGAAGGAGGAGGCCCACAGGCCATATGTGAAGCTGGAGCTGGGTTTGCCTCTGCATTCGCTTTCTCCGCGTGCGCAGCCAGTGCACTCACCCACCCCGGGAGCCGAGCCGCGCACAGTGACCCGGCGGCCTGTATTTCACAAGATTGTCCTTTTTTGCTCCAATCACCAGAGAAAAAAAAGAAAAAAAATCATTTCCCATCACTTTTACCCCTATTTTCCTGCAATAAATGAAAATGTAATATTCCTCATGTCATTTCTCTGAACCTGAGATACAATTACCCCAGTTCCCATGAGATGGGCAGGGGCTGGGAATTTCCACTCAGGAACAAACGCCCATCTTAGTTTTCCTTTTATAAAAAAGCGTGGCCCTAAATAGTGTGTAAGCATTCTCCTGCAACTGTGCACCCTCTTCATAACCCCTCCACTCAAAGAAAGTGATTGTCTGATCCGAAATCGCTTCACTGAGATGATTAAATTAGTTCCTACATGCCACAGATGTACAGAGGTCTTGACATTTATATTTGGGTACTAGATTCTGACATTCAAATGTATTCGAGTTTGAAAACAGTGTAATTTAAAAAATAGCATAAAATCCATTAATATAATAGAGAGAGAGGGCGATGCTTTAATTTGGGGCTGCGCAAAATGATCGTTTCCAGGGGCTGCAGCAAGGGCAGACCTGCGCGGGCGGGGAGGACCTGCTCTCCCCAGCGTCCCCCCGACGCCAGCACCCCTCGTGCTGGGGTGAAATATTAAACCCACAGAAGCCAGGGAAAAATCAAGCTTAGTCTGCATGTAGCTGAGATGTCCCTAATCGCAACAGGTTTATTTTAACATGATACAACCCACTATTTCTTCCTGCAGCTTGAAGTACATCTGTGGCCGGGATGTCAAACCACCGAGGACACATGGGCTAAATCTCCAAAAAGGCAAAACAAACAATTAATGATGTTCTCAGTGATCCCAGCAACTGAAGAGCCAGAATGCATTTGCAGGCAGCTTATTCCAAATTCAGCCAGCACCCCTATAAAGAGAATCTGACCCGACATGAAGTTCTGTGTTATGTGATGAGGGTGCTGTAGGCTGTTGGTTGCCCTTATTTAAAAACCAAAATTGTATGATTTTAAAATTATTTTTGGCCCAATGATACAAATATTTAACATATATTTTAAAGACCTCTATCAGCATCCAAATCCCATTGTTTTATCATGGCTTGGAGACCCAAGCAGACACTCTCTTTTGCCTGGAAATAGGATTTTTAACTTTAGCACAGAGCAGCATTGCCACTTTTCTATGTTATTTTGAATGAGTGAATGCAAATGACATTATTCAATTTGCAGAAGCGGTTTCATTCATGATGTGACATTAGCATCTGGTACCTAAAGGAAACATTCTTAACCAACTAAAATAAAAAAAGTCTGATTGATAAATTCCTGAGAGCAAATTCCCTGCTATGTCAGCAGCAAAGCAGCCCAGTAGTTTCATTCTTTTGCATCAAAACATCACTTTCTATTGGGATATTCATTTTTTTCCCAGGATGTCCCTCAAATGTGTGGGGGGAAATGACCTGTAAAGATCTAGGCTGGAGCACACCAGTGTGCATGACCCAGCAGAAAGGAAGAAGAAGCCTGTGTTAAGCGTGCGTGCCCACATTTTGCTGGCATGTGTCTGCCCATATTTATTATTCTCATCTGCAATATTGATGACCAAGGACCGATCTCACTGCACATGCGTCTTTCTGCCCGCATCCATTTTCCTTGACTTGCGCAGCTGAAAAACGCTTAGATTTTTTTTTTGCTGTTGCTGCTTTGTTTTTCAGCAGTGAGCAAAATTCCTTGATGTTAATGCCAATTCATTTTCCCAGGTGGAAAAAAAAAAAAAAGAAAATAAGAAAATAATCACATCAAAATAGCAAAGAGAGAAATCAGGGCAGGCCATTGCAATCAATAGCGCTCAGGGCTTGGGAGCAGGTCAGTGGAGGGGAATATATTGTGAGTGCTAAGTATGAAGATTTTATTGTACAGGGGAACCCTCGTTTTAAAGGGGCAGGATAAAACCACATTCAGGATGAAGATCAGTCTTCAAAG
The DNA here is from genome assembly GCF_015220075.1 of Falco rusticolus. NCBI lineage: Eukaryota > Metazoa > Chordata > Aves > Falconiformes > Falconidae > Falco > Falco rusticolus. Next base: position 23,923,844 of record NC_051196.1, read on the forward strand.
CAGTGAAAATTACTCACATGGCTAGGAAGACTGGTACCTCTTTTTTGGGAAAACAACTCTCCGTTAATTGGGGAAAAAATTGGCACGAGAATAAGTGTGAATATACATATGTATACATGGATGTGTGTACATATACATAATATACTTATTTATTATGCACGTGCAGGAGCGTGTATATGAGTGTGTTTATGTATGATAAGAATAATGAGCTATAACAAAAATGAGGGGACAATTATTCTGATCTTTTGTAACCCATCTTGGCTGTGCAAATTATCATTTTGAGCAGTATGAAAACAGAAAACTAAGCATAATAGACTATAGGGAGGCATATTTAAAAAATAAATTAAGGAATAAAATGCACAGAGACAGAATGCCATGTTTTGTTATGTCATTCCCTGCCTGCCTTTCTTCAGGAGAGAGATTCCACATTAAATTCAAAGACTTTACTTTTAAATAAACAATGAAAATCCAAAATAGGTTTCCTTGTTAAAATATATATCTCTCTATTTCCTCGGTTTTTTTTTTTTAAAGTAATGCAGTACTGTGCAATGGTATCAAAAAAAAAGAAAGAAAAAAAAAAAAGGCAGGGCATTCAGTATTAGGATTCCAAACGGGATAGTACATCTTTAATGATACATATGATAATTAAAGAATACAATAAACACAATTAGCATATGTTTTAAACAGTTTATTAGTGAAGCTTACCATAAAATCAGAATATATAGAGCTCCAGGGTTTGTTGGGATAACAGCTTCTAATCCTTAGAGTCATAAAATCCCTGGCTTGGAAGAAATGGGCATCTTTAAAATGATTGAATCAGCAGGCCTCGAGTGAAAACACACAAATTAGCAAACTCCAGCAGTTGGGCACTGCGCGATGCTGCAGCGCGCGGAGGTGAAGTCATCGCTGACACTGCCCCAGCAGCTCTGATGGAGCGCAGCGGGGATGTGGTGCTGCTGTGGACATCCAAGGAGATAATGACTTTAACTCCTTCCAGACCAGGCATACCCCAAAAATAAAATAATAATAAATCAATTTGCCTTTATTTTGCAAAGAGGCATTATGGGGAGAAAGGAATGTCTGGATAAGTGATGGGTGCACAGGCGAGCGCGGCTGGCCGGAGTGAAGGGGGCTTGCTGGGACCCCCCCCAGCCCACCCAGGGCGCCGCTGCCAGGCGGCACGGGGCACCCAGGGGGCCGCAGGTGGATGGCCCCCAGCCAGGTGTGTGCGGCCGATCTGGAACCCAGCGGGCTCGCTGCAGGAATTACTGGGAGTTTAAAAGTTGCATCATCCAGTTAACCGGTCCGGACGGGCTCTGCCAGCACTGCGGCACGGCGGGCAAGCAACACTCGTGGCAGCAGCACGTCGCATTTCTGCCTCTTGCCTTTTTTCTTTTCCCGATGTCCATATTCTCCCTTTATCTCTCCCTTTCTTCCTTTCCGACTTCAGGGTCATGTGAGCCATGGGGATTTTTTTTCTGCTGATGATTAACATATAAGCTCTTTACGTTCATCACCTTACCGTAGAGATAATTTCTTCCCTCTTTTGTTATTTGTTTGTTTGTTTAGAGGGGGCAAGGATGGGTTTAATCCTGCAGTTTGGATATTTCAGGTTTCTTAAGAGCGGCAGGGAAGGTTTCAGATGAGAGTCAGTGTGGGCTGAAAGGAACGCAGCTTGGCTGAGTTTTTTTGAAGGGAAGGGGCAAATTGTCAACTTTATAATGAATCCTCATCAGACGTGATGACTTCCCAGCTCTGCAGCAAGGGAGAAGAATAGCAGTCAAGTGGTGTTTGAACACATTCTTATAGGGAAATTGGAGTGTTTGGATCCTGAAATTAGATCTGAAGACAGCCAAATATCTCCATAAAAATGGGAGCTTCACTCAAATGAAGGCATTTCAAGTTTGTTCAGCTCCTGGTCTAATCTGAACAAATTCAATCACAGCTCAGCACAGAGCAAGCGTTTTGCTTTTCCTGCTGCATGGCGGGACTGGTGGGCACGGCGCTGCTTTACATGAAAGAGGCTGCCTGCTAATTTGGGTGGCTGGGAACGAATTCTTCTGAGTCATCTTCAACACGCAAGGAATACTGAGAACACACAGCATGTGTGCATGCACAGGGACAGTACGTTGCTCCACATTTATCCCATACCTTGGAATGTGGCTGATATTATCTTCCTTAACTTCTGCCTGAGACCTCGAGTCCAGGAGATGGATACGCTACGTAGTAGCAATACAAATGCACAGCATCAGCCACATTTTGCCCCATAGACATTAGTCTATTTTTGCCCTGTATTAGTCTAAATACAAAAGAAATGAGCTGGAGGAGAAATGAAGGTCCAAAAAGATGAAGTGACTTGCCCAAGGTCAAACAGCAGGACAGTGGCAAAGGCAGGAATATAAACATGAATTATATTGTCACTCTGCTAGAGGAAAAGGTTGAAATGCAGCTTTTTTTTTTTTTTTTTTTTTTTTCTTGTAGTTTAGACCCAGATTGGTGTACTTGACCTCTATTGAGCTGGCCAAGGTCCAGGGAAAAAAATAGGAAAAATAGAATTCTCTGTCTATTCTGGAGAAAGACAGGAATGTAAGCTGACGTGTGTCATGGGTTAACTCAACAGCATCGCCTGGTTTAAGCGAGCCAAGGGGTGAGCCAGGGTCTACTCAACTGACATTTCTATTGCCTGGGTTGGCTAGAGCTGCTTTTGAGGGACAAAGAAATTTGGCCCAGCAACCTGGGAGGAGGGGAGGGAATGTAACAGCACCTATTTTTTTATTGTAAGGTTTCCCTATTGACACTCCCATGCTGATTCATAGCCGGCAGCACTTGCCAGACACGAGAGTCAGCACACTACCGGGAGTTTTGATCGCAAGACCTGAATTTTAGCTCCATCTCCAGTTTTTAGCAGAGGAATTCAGCATCGGGTGGAGCATTCACAGCAAATTGACAGGATAGCGTGGAGCAAAAGCAGCTTGGCATCCTGCTTAGGGTGGTGATTTCAGCCTGTAAAACCCTTGCCCAGGGCTTGCCCTTACCTGGAGAAGGTTCTGCCCACCTCCATCCCTGCCTTGGCTTTACACACTCATTTTGGGGAAGAGTTTATCATCTGGGAGGTGTTACGTCGTAGGCAGCCATCTGATTATTGTACATAAAGCCTACTAGCAGACAAGTGTTAAAGAATAATATATGTGCCGTGCGTAACTCAGGCGGAGCTGGCCGTGCTGGAGGTCCCGGTCCCTGCTCCCTGGTGCCGGCTGCCCACCCATGTCCCCCGTGATGGGTAAAGGCACACCAGAGGAAAACTGCAATACTCAGGAGCAGAATATCCTCCAGAAATGAATGGTTATATTAGCAAGAATGAATCTGGATCAAAACCAGACACAAAATTTAGTGTCAGCTACCCCTCCCTGCTCTTGCCATTCTAGAGAAGGCCACCACATTTTCTGAATCTCAGAATTTAGAGCAAACATTTTAAATAACAACCTGTGCACTGTCCTCTTTTCCATTCAGGTGTAAGCACAAAAGAATTTTATTATTTTTTAACCAATTAAACATGTGGCACATGCATTTTCTTATTTTGAATATAAGGTCAACTCAGCATATGCAGAACATTTTCCTGTTCACTTCCCATTAGCATCTTATATTCATTAGTGAGAAACTCAGAAATGGCGGGTACTGAATTCAGCTAAAAACTAATTCTGCACTGAATATTTGACTAAGACACCGACTTTAAACTGTGTTAGTTATTTTTATAGGTATTCCAAAAATAATACCATAGGGTTTATTACTTAACCCATATCATCACTTGACATTTGAATGCTGAGGGCTCGTACGTATGTTAAAACAGTGAGAAAATATGCACAGAAATTTTTCAATATCTTTAAAATAAAAATTTAAAAAACCAGAAATTTATTATGTGCCCCAACTGCACTGCAAATTGAAAAACTGACAGTGTTGAGCAGCCTATACACCGACATTTATCAGCTCGGTTCCTCTGCACAGACTTTTAGGATGCTCTATCATGGATTAATGTCTCTCAGCAAAGAAAGTGCTATAAAAAAATAAGGAATGCAGCTGATAAAATTAATGAAACAAATCATTGTTGAAAAGCATTTGGTGAGGTGTGAATCTGAAAGCTAGTTTCCTAATACAATATTTGTAAAATAAACAGAAATTAATATCCATTAATATTAACATAATTATCCTAACTGAGAATGTTGAACTGTTGCCTGTTTTGTCCTTTTCAACTGCAGCATCTCACTACAACTGTTTTTGTAACTGGGGAATAATCTGCCTCTGTACGCTGTAATGACGCAAGAAATAAAATGTAATAAAAGGAATAAAATCTGAATTCCCTTCTCAGCAAAGAGTAATTCCACAATCCATATATTTTTTGTTAGCTTTTCTATAAGGTGGATGCTTCTGCATGGCTTTAATTCCAAGATCCATTTTCACTGCCACCTTGAGTCGGGCTCACACGAGAAACTCATTCTGCTTAATACAAAACCCTTTCCCCAGATCTTAAAACGGCTCTGAGTGATCCCAAATTTCTTAAAGCCTCAGAGGGTGATGTGAGCAGGAACAAACACGGGCTGCCCCTGCTCCCTTCCTTCCAGCAGGGCACGGGAGCCACTAGCTCCGGCAGCAGCGGTGGCCTCCCCATGGGGAAGCCCCATCTCATGGCCTTTCCCACCAAGGAGGGTGGGGGGGTGCTGGGTGAGCATCCCAACTTTTGCATGCACATCAGAAGCAAACTTGAGACCTTCACAGCTCTTCAGCTCAGACTGGCTAAAATGTGAAAAATATGACATTTTCCATGAGAAATGGCTTATTTTTAGTTCTGCAGATACCGCAGTAGCTTGCTGGTGAAACCAGGCACTATGTGGACTAAAATAAAAATACCAATACCTCACAAAGTTAAACCATGGGCAGAAAACAGGGAATTTGCTCTTCTAATCACCCAAGCAATGTGACACACGCTCACATCCCGATAGTTTGTCAGGTTGTAATTTGCCAAATGCCAATGACGTGGTGCCAGATGTGCCGAGGGGTGAAGGGGCACGGGGTCTGGGGCAGCCCAGGAGGCAGGAGAAGCCAGATCCATCCCTTTGAGTTTCAGACATCTCGGTACTAAAATCAGAGAGCAGCCAGCTTTATCACGAGGAAGCCTCAGCAGGCAAGATGGGAGAGTTTTAGCTGTGGCTTCGAAAAGACTTCAGCTCTAATGCGCAGTTTGTTAGGTCCCGCGTTAGCATTTGCACACCTGCCCACACGAAGGGGGTGACATATGTTTTAGATAGGATCCTTTCTTGGAGCAAAATGAAATGCAGAAGGTTTTCTTAGCAGATAATCTCATTTTAAAAACCTCTCCTCATCCCTCTCATGCAGACGTGTGTGTCTGTCCACCACATTGCCACTGACGGTCGTGTAAAGTATCCGTCAGGTCCACTCCGGGGGGACTGGATTTATGGGAATAACTGAGTTTTCAACTCATTGGCTCAGCAACATCATTAATTTGGCCTTCATCAAAATATTTCATCCAACCTGAAAAAAAAAAATAAAATGTTTTACCTCAACATTTCTTAACCACTTCTATTATTACTATCAAGATTTTAAATTTTGTTTTGAGGGGAAAAAAAACTCTGAAAATTTCATTTTGGAAGTGTGGAAGTGAAACTTTTTTTAGTCTCTTTTCCAGCCTGCCACGTTGCCATATTTACCACGGCGCTAACAGTTGTCAGAGATTATCTGGCTGAGTCACAGCTTTTATGGGCTCGACTCCGGTACTAGAGACGCGAAGCAGCTCCTCTGCAACCCAAGGTTTATGTTGGCATAAGCAAGATCAGAATCTGCCCTTCTGTTTACCATTTAGCTGAATCACCCCATCACAGACCAACTGTCATCTGTCACTCCATACTTTTAATGGTACATTGCACTGATGTTGTCTATTTTTTCCCCTTCCTAGCAGCCCTGTCACTCTGGTATGTGCTAATCTCTTCTTCCAGGCTTCTGTTGGATCTCTTAATGATAACGCCACTGCAATTTAGGGGTTTTTTGTTTGTTTGTTTGTTTGTTTGTTTTTTAAGGCAAGAGAGACTTTGGGGAGCTAGAGGCAGAAACATTTGCCCTGTAACTCAGGATGCAAGGCATTGGTCTTTTGGGAGGTGCCCCCCAGGATGTGTTTTACCCGTGCAGTCCCAGGCATCGCTTTAGCTGGGGAGCGGAGGAGGTACCCCTCCCACAGTTGGAACGGGGCTGCAGCTCTTCCACTAAGTGCGTTGCAGAGAATTAATTAAATTTAAAATTACATTCTATTCTTAATGCGAGGGCCTCGCTGCAGCTCTCTATTCCTATAGCCAGTGGACCAGAAATCTTTACCCCGTGCTCGGCTTCCTTGGGGCCCCAGTGGTGACAGCCCTTCAATGCTTATTAACCCATGCGGTGACAAAGGACTCGCCTAGCCCTGGCAAGCGCCTTTGCATATCATCCAGTGCCCAGTTCACATCCCCAGATGGGGAGTTGCTTTTCTAACATCTGCAAGATGAATCATGTATTCTTTTGGTATTGTTATTAAAAAAACAAAAAAAAAAAAAAGCAGGCAGAGCGATGCCTTGCAAAAGGCAATTCAGCTGTGGGAGGAACTGCCCACCCAGGGCAATAAAAAATATGTCAAGATATTAATATGATTTCCTACCCTCACAGGGGTATATGTGGGTGTGGGTGTGGGGGGAATTTAAGCTACAGCAATCTTCTGTGAGTTTTTCTTCCCATTTTCAATTTGTACACAGTTAGATGGTTCATCTAATAATTTTAGCTTTTTTATTATTATTATTTTTGCAAATATCTACTACAAATTCTGAAGTTTGTTCGTGGCCTTTCCAAAATTACCCATGTGTATGTGAAACAAGCGTTAACACTGAGTCGCGAATTCAGTGTGAACTATCACTTTGCTATTGCGGGTAGCGCCTGTGCATATTAACCCGTTTGGGGGTCCACACGTTTTTCTGTTGGCCAAGTTTTTTGTCCCTGCAAAATGCAAGTGAACATATGCACCGTTCTGAGGAGTCCAAGTTCAGGATAAAAATTGTTCCACTAGTTCAATCGCTATACGTATGCGGCATATAGTATACATAACTTGTAGAGGTCCATCTGGTAAAAGAAATAATACTGTGTCATTGCATAATATGTGTCTGGGTGTGCGTGTATTTCTCTGTTCTCCTTCTTTGTCATGATTCCACGGTTTAATTTAAATACGTGTTTCACTTCTCTCCATATTTCAGGTTTATTACAGAGTATGAAAATCAGGAAGCTTTTTTGTTCACTTCATACATCTCTTCCAACAAAGCCAGACATCAGAACCCAGCACAGACTCCAGAGTGATTATTGTTACACTTGATCTATGGAGCAGATAAATTACAGCTTGATTTTTATAAGGTATATTGAGCCTGCAGGCTTCAGCAGAAACAAAAACAAAACAAAACACAAAACCTTGGTTTAACTAGTAATTTGAGGAAATATGACAAACCTGACATGGAAGTCACAGAGCAAATAAATATGCACATCCATCATTTTGTAAAATAATGCCTTTGCTAGAGAGACCTCTGCTTGCTGCTGTCTGCAGCGTAGAATTTCTTTGTGGTTTACTAGTCTCAGATCCTGCTACACGAAGAATCAAGTTAGTTACTGCTGAAAGAAACAATTGCATGAGTAAGAGAAGCAGTGCCGTACAGTAAAATAGTGCAAATATCAATCTGCATGAGTCAAAACTAAGTTGGGTTTAGAACATATTGTAATATTCCTGGAATGTTTAGATGTGTTTTTTCTTCATAAGGTGATTGCTAAAATACCGATCAGAGAGTCTTTTCTTTTATTGTAAAATAATCTAGTTCCTAGAAATAAAATCACCTGGTGGTTATTGCAGATATTAAACCCTACTTCATACAAAATACAACAAAAGGCAGCTCCAGAGCCATCTTCTGAGCACAATAGTTTTGTTGGTGCACTGGAAAGAAATTATGTACACAATTCTCACCTCAGGAATTGCCTTTTGGTGCCTACTTTTTTTTTTTTTTTTTTTTTTTTTGCAGCTTGCCATCCTTTGGAAGGTTTTGTGTGATGCTGAGGAGCACCGTCGGTGCCCTTTGTGTGAGATCTGCCTCTCCAACAGCCCCATCCCTGTGGAGTCAGGGAGCTGCCAGTTATTGCAGTTCACAACACAGCAAAACCTCAAAGAGGAGGCTGCAGTGTGGGCATCGAGAGGGATGTCACCTTTGACATCGGGAGGAGGGTTTTGCTCAGAGTTTAGGGGTTAAATTTAAAAATTTATGTCAAACTGCCCCCGAATAAAGTATAAAACAGAACCAAGTGCTCCACTCCTAAAGAAGCATCTTCATCAAAGCCATGACCCCTTTCATACTCTGTTCCTGATCCAATGAGTCCTTAAGTTTTTCTCCATTTCCAGGGATGCTTTCTGAACAGGCAGGATGGAGAGGAGCCAGATCGCCACCACACACACACGCATCCACATCACCAACCAGTATAGAGAAGGAGCCACTACCACGTGCAGGGAGGTGGGTTGGGGTCTCCCAGGCAGTGGCAGGACCTACATCTCCAGCACCCTGGCCCTGGTCTCCCCCACGTTCAGAGAAATCCCAGAGGATGGTCCCTGGAAGAGAGTGGGAGAGCCTCTGTGTCCGGGTTCCCAATGGGGCAGAAGTAAAAACCACATAATTCAGCGGCTCGGCCATGTCAAAACTGCCGTAACTCTGAGGATATCCAGAATATTGCTGTAGGTACCAGAGAGCTCTAACATCCAGAGTTGGGGTGCCAAAAAGTAAAGGATTTCTGGTCAGGAAGTAGGGCTGCAGTCCCCTTTGAGGTGTTTGCCTCCTTTATTAGATACAATCCACACAGCCTGGCCAGAAGGACTTCAGGAAACTGTCTAAACTGGATTACGAGCCTCATGTCTTCCACTCTTCACCACAAGACCATCTATGCACACAGCAAAGGTGGTGGTCAGAAAAATGAGGCTAAGTTTGACCTCTACACCAGCTGTTTTGGTCTGATCTCATAGTTTTTGCTCCATGGGTATGATCCTACATTTTGGTTTGGTCCTGTGGTTCTTGGTCAGGCAAACCTTACCTGAGCCACCAGGAGCACGGCTTACGTGAAGAGTCCATCACCTCTTTCACTGCGCCTTCCAAGTTGCATCTTGCAATTTTGAAGCAAGATGCACGTTCACTACTCTTAGCATTGCAAAGCCAAAATAACTGTTTTGTGCTTCATCCCTCACATTGCCAGCTAAATCTTCATTCTGGAGTCATTACTCCAGGTGTTTGTCAAGGAAGATGTACAAAGCAGACAGAACATGTTTAGCATTTCATATACCAGGTTGAGCTGTGGGAGTGACAGGTTGAAAAATCTTGTTTAGACTCATAGACTGAAACCGTTTAATATAGAAGTCACTGGTGGACTATAAATATGGAAAACCAATGTGCCATGTTTTTATAGAATCCCCATTCTGCATGTCTTTTAAACATATTAGTGCTTCAGAGAAGCTGTGGAAGCTAAACTCGCCAATTTTTGCTTTGAACATCTACAATTCTTCAATGGGTGAACCTTCAGGAGCCCAAATGCCTGCACAATATACAGCTCATTTGAATGTGCGCTTACATTAACTGACCCCACAAAAGCCAACTCTGTTCATTTAGCCTAGGAATTACCCAATTTGCTCACATAATCTCAGCAATTACATGTTCATCTTGTTTAAATATCAGACCTATGGTGTCATTTACGTAGTATCTGATCTTTTTACTTAACCTCAAAGATATTAATCTTTATTAAAGAGGGTGAGAGGCAAAAAGGGGGAAGAGATGCTGGTGACAGATATTCTGACAGCTAGGAAAAGTCATTTATAAAGTGAACATCAGTAAACATTAGGGGTGACATATTGATATCAGCTGCAAGTAAACGGATGGCCAAGCTAGGATGAGGTATTACACCTTAAATTGTGGCAACCATTTTTTTTCCCAAGGTTGATCTTTTATATTTTTTAAAGAGAAATTTACTATTATGCCTCCTGCTTCCCCTATGGTAAAATGCCAGAAATTTGACTGAGATTTACTTAAAGTGACAGCCATGCCCCATTTTGTCCATGAAAGATGATTACTAAATGTCACGTCTATCTGCTCTCGTGTGGATCACTTATTTGACATGTTCGTGCCTAAGCTTCATAGCAGTTTGCAACATGTTTTCTGGTGCTCTAAGGCAATTTGAAATCTTTGTGGTGAAAATGTGAGCTGGCCAACGGCAGTTCATTAAAATAAATAAACAATAAAGCTGGGATTTGTTCCTCTCCATCCCAAGGGTGTCAGGCCAGAAGGCGGCATCAAAAGCTCTTACAAAACCGGACCAAGAGCGTATGCTTCTGGTCAGGCTGCGAGAAGGCCATTGCTGGTGAGATGCTCTTGCTATCTCAGCTGAAGGAGAAGCACACCAAAAAGAAAACACCAGTGTTTAAACATGGAAAATAACCTTGTACAATTTGCTTTTTTTAATATTTTTTTTTTTTTCAGAAATCTGTGAAATGGTACAAAAATCTGCAATGGAGAAGAGCGTGGGTTCTCCCACTATCCTGCAGAACTGGCTTCTTTTGCCCCCACTTCGCTCAGCTCCCGGAGGGGGAGATGCAGAACCCAGCCAGGCGCAGCGGAACTGGCAGCATCACGAGCATGAGCTCCTGTGGTGGGGCCTCCACTTAAACCTGCTCTGCTGAGCCTCAGAAGTGACCTAAGGAAAGCCAGGTAGAAGCTTTTTTGCGCAAAACGGAACAGTAGTCATGAATAATTAATGGATTTCTACCTTCTCTGCCATTTTAGCTCATCTTTCTTAGCGGTTATTGCCTTCCAGTCCAAAACTGTGCCTGTGGATTGATAAATTAACTCATGCATGTTTTGGAGACCATAACAGAGCAGCCTGAAGAGTGAAGAAGGAAGGTGTGCACTGGAGATGCGACCTCCCACCAGACCCACCTTTCCACAGCGGTCCCCATGGTGCGGAGTGGGGGAACCTTGTCACACACATCCAGGCTCTGGGACCCTCTCAGCAAGGGCAAGCGCTCTTTTCCCTTGTCCTGCTTTAAAAAATTCTTACCAGTCCTGTTCAAATACAGTGGTTAGCCATAAAAGAGAGGGTTTAAGTTCTGAATGCAAGGACAGAAGTGCATCTGATGAGAAGTACACACCTCTGTGTCTGTTCAGCCAGCCTGTGCTGATGCCTATACATTTATGAATTTTGAGGTGCAAATACAACGGTCACAGAATAAAGCAGCAATGTTGAGTGCCCTGTGCTATCTGTGTAGTCGTAACCTCCATCACATGTGCATGATCAGCCTGTCCCAGACTAATTTTAAGCTTTTTCTTGCAAATACTCCTCTAGACGCCCAGTTGCCAGCTCACACATCAACACTCACTTTAGTCACAGTTTAACTCCCAGAAAACCCGCAGAAGCAACAAAACCAGCTCTAAATGAATCCTATGTCATGTGAAAAGAAGGGGGGGTGGCGGGGGTTAGTGGATGGTGGAAGATTAAAGCCATTTGAAATGAAAGTAGAGTGTGTAACTGGATACAAGATTTCTAAATAGGTGGCACATGTCAGCAGGCATTACAACAGTGTCTTTAGGTGAGCCTTTGATATAGACTGCTGAATAGTTCAGTGAGATACATGCAACCATGAGAGAGTTTCACAGCCTTGATTTGTTTTCCAGCTAAAATAAATCTGAATAGAATAGGCTTAAATTACCTGTGATTTTTCTGTCTTTAAAAGGACACATAAAAGCTCATGAGATCACTGTGCTCCCTGGGAAAAAAAGGGAAAGGAGGAACAAACCCCAGGAAAACTATGAAAGATTCATTTTAATGGAATCCAGGTTTAGCTGTTTCATATTTAATAATGTTTAATATTTCATTTACTACTGGGGACTCACCTTTTTCAGAAGAATGTAAGATTCAAGGCACTACCATGCATTAAGATTTTATGCCTGACTGTAGCAATATTGTAAGGGTTGGCATTGGAGCCGCTTAAACCTGATGCAGAGAGCCTGGAAGCAACAAGGTTTCCTTCTTTTTTCCTACAGCCAAAAGAGAAGCCGAAGCCCCAGCAAGCAGTGGGGTATAGCTGTGAATCCTAGCAACAGGCGGAGAGAGAACTGTACGTTTCTTCACGTCCTCCAAGTGTTGGTGCCTTCTGGTACATCACTTACAGGGAGCGACAGAATCCTTGGAAAGGCCCTTCGCGCCGTGGCAGCCAGAAAGGGCATGGGAGGACAGAGGTTTTCCAGTGGGGTGGGTGAGTTATTGCAGTCCAGGGGGGAAAAGCAAACAAAGCAACACTCCAGAGTTGCTACTGTTGTTGCTGTTGCACTTTCCTTCTTCACAACACACTGCCTATTGGTGTGGGATTATTTTTTTTTTCAGTCTTCTGTGCTTTTAATCTTTTTTAAGCCCTTCTCAGCAATAATGTGGGCTTTGCTTTTTAAGCGAATGCTGAAAATTTACACTCGAAAGTGTAAACTCTTGCAGAGTTCCTGCAAGAAAAACCCATAATTCTGCAGTCTGCAATGAAATCATGTGTTAAAAGCTGCCACCTGCGTTTTGCAGAAAGGAAACTGAGACCTAAGCACATAGTTCCTGGAAGGAGAGGCTCCTTTTAAATATGCAGCAGGTCTTGTCTTGCCAATATTAAACTAGCTTTTCTTCCTGGAGACTCTGTCAATATGGTTTGACCTCTCTCTATGGATATCCTTCAGAGCCTGAAGCGCTCAGATATTCTAAAAGGGTCCCCCGACACCATCCTAGGAAGGAGGTTTTCAGTCAACTGGCTACGCGAAACCTGGGACAAAGAGCAAGATGGGATCTCCAGACTCCTTGGTCCCATCACCCCATTTAGAAAAGTACCGTTTCCCAGCTGATGCCAGTTTTGTTAGGTTTTGCCACCAGTTTTCCTGCTGGGAGAAGCTCGCAGGCTCTTAGGACTTTTGCCTGGCTGAAAATTGTGGGAAGAGGGGCATTGAGAATTGCTGGGATGGAGGGCATTTCCTTGTGCGACAGAGACTGCTGCTTCTGTTAAAAGATTAATTCTGTAGTCAGTAGCACTAGTGGGTTGTTGCCTTGGACTGGACCAGCTGCTGCAAAGATGAAGCGCAGACTGAGACAGAAGGCTGCAGCAGAAGAGAAGGATTTGGCTCCCAGCTAGCACCAAAGCTGAAGAAGGGTCCTACGAGACCTTCTGCCTAGGCAAGCATGTTCAAAATGCACTCCCCTCCTGGAGCAGCTATCTTCAAGATTTTCTAAAAAAGATTTATTGCTAGGAGAGGGCAAGCTTTTTTTTTTTTTTTTTTTTTTTTTGCTAGCAATTTCAGTTTCAGATCTCATCGAGGGGCTCTGGCATTTGCATAACTTCCCACGGAAACTGAATCAATGTTTGACATCACGGAACAGAATCTCAGGCGTGATTTAGCATTAGTAAGCCACTAGTCATCAGCATACTGTCATTTCTCTATATCTGACATCTTAATATAGCCGGCCCCATGCACACACATGTTCCTTAGCAGCAAATTCTTATGCTCTTGTCATACATGAGTTGTTTAACATGGGCTTGCACATACGAACATCCAAAATACACTGGGCCAATATGACCAATTTTCAGAGCTCAAAATGCATTTTCCTTTTAGGTAAGAAGGGAATTTTAAGTCCTTTTAAATAATTGAAGATACTACTGATACAATCAAAAGTCAAGCTCCCCAAGATGAAAATGTCTAGATGATGAATAAGTTAATGGAACTAAAATCCCAGTCGTAGCTGATTAGGGGACCAAGAGAGTTTATCAGAGATGGGAATGTACAAGCCCAGTCACAGCCTGACCTTGTAACGAATGAGAGCTGAAAAGCAATTAATTGAGAAATTATCAGGGAAAAGTGAAGTTGTATGGTTGGTTAGGTAAAGCAATATGTCAATGGGCCAGGGATTGATTTGGCTGGAATACCTCAAGGTCTCTGTTCTGATGATTCAGGACTTGAAGGAACTGGCCCGAGCCAAGCAATAAAAATAAAACAGGGTCAGCAGAGGGAGTCATCAGTCAGCGCGGTGGATCAGTGTTCATGTATTATTTAGCTGATAGTTAAGGGAAGTTCTCAAAAAAGAGTAGTCTTTAAACCCAACTTTTTTCTGCCAGGAGAGGGGAAATTGAGGGATGGAAAAGAAAATGTTCCGCTGTGCAAATGCTCACTGTCTTCAGTTAAAGCCCTGAGCCAGGAGACGGGCCCTGGGAACAGAGTGGCCATGAGCGTGTGTTGGTGGCAAGGGATGGTCCGTCTTGCCTGGGGCTGCAGTGGGGCAGCGACACAGACCCCGCTGACCCAGCCCAGCTCTCCACCCACAGCCACTGCACCCCAGCAGTCAGCACGGCCCTGGCATCTTCCCTCGGCTTTTCCTTCCTCCCTGTGCCTGCCGGCTGACTTTCTCATGTGCGTTAGAATATAAGCAAATCTAGATGTGGTTATTCAACCCCTGCTCTGCTTTGGTTTGACGGTGGGCATCATTTTCTGCTGTGATATTTTCTTCCTGCTGCCAACAAGCTGCACAGGACTTGTACTCCCATCTCCAGCAAATACCAGTACCTCTCTCAAGCCACCAAACTAACAGTGACCTCCTGCCCCCTTGTATCTTGATTAGATCAACTCATCAGCCTCCCACACCCTACACATTTGGGAAGCTATTGCTGAGACTAAGACTTTTAGAGTGTTGATTTGGAAACACAGCTCCTCTCCTTCACAAGATGCTTTAGGATCTGAATATGAAACAACCTGCATGAGAACATAGTATCCTGAAGCTCAGGAGAACCGCAAAGCAAAACAAATGGTATATAGAGTCTTCTAGAAAGATCAGTGGGCTGGGTGCGAATAGCTGTCTCTTTGCTTGTCTTGTGACAATTCACTGAAGAAACTGAACTCCGTGTCTCTCCCTCTGAAGACAGGAGAGAATCCCCACAGAACCAGGCAGAACATGGTCGGTGGCAGGACCGGGGCCTCAGACACACACACTGTTCTTTTGTGGGATCAAGATCCTGAAAATTTGGGCTGGAGGTTTGCTGGAAAACTACAGCTAGCTTTGCCACCAGGCCAGTATTTTAAGTTCTAGGTTTTTGGAGAAAGGCTTTCTAAATATTTCAGATTTGATACTAGGTCTTTTTGTCATTTCCTTGACAAAACCTAAATGACAGCCGCCTCCGTGGCTGAAAATAGGAATGTCATTAACATCACAGCTATAGCGGGGCAGGAGACAATGGTTTGGCAGATAAATTTAAAATGTCCAGTGATGCAGATATAGGGTGGGCAGTTTAGTGTCAAGGCTAAGGACTGCCGCCTGGAGATAACAAAAGAAAGATTATACCACAAAGAGGAACTCATGTATCCCCATCACAACAGAGATGAGTTGCCCTGGGCTCTGCTCAGGGTGCAGTGGGGAGGGTGGCAGAGATGCGTGTGGACCTGGTTTGGTTGTGGGTGTCTTGTGAAGGAGGACCCCAAATGGGGAGCTGAAGGAACAGAAGGAAACTAAAAGCTCCCCATGGGAAAATGGCTTCTTTGCTGAGGCTGGTCTCTGGCTGCGGGGAATGGTCAGAGTCAAGGAACACCAGGGACAGGGAGCCAAAAACCCCACTAATAAAAATTCAAACAAAGCTGTGATTTTAGCTTCTTAAATCCCAATACACAATAAATACAAGAAACTTCAATATTTCACTGCAAATAGCCATTGCTGCTGCAAACACAGGCTTTTAGAAGGAAATTCCAGCAGCAGCTTGGAGATAAAGGGATGACTTTATCCCACTGCCTATGGACATATCTCAACGTGCACTCGTTTCTGGGACTCACAGGATGTCATGCTCCATGAAATGCATTTCCCGTTTGTCCTGACCTGAGAGCTTTGCATTCAAGGAGCAGATCCTCCAAGTGAATTCATCAGGAGGAATAATAACCAGTGCACAGGCTTGGAGCTGCTGGGCCAGCAGATCCATCCTGCAGTTGTCAGTGTGCTGAATTTCAGGGTAGCATAAATGCATTCTTCCTCGCCTGAGGACCAGAAGGACACAGCAATGTTTTTCCAGCCTGTTTTATTGAAATGAGAGAGAAAGGGTAAACATCTAAGCAGCAGCAAACAAGACCTAACTATCAGTGCATCAGGGCACAGGACAGCAGAAGTGATCTGCTCAGGGGATGTGAAGACACCTGGCACAGGATCCTCAATCCGGTTGATGGGATGGGACAGGTGACCATCATGTTCTTTCATTTTTTCCTGACTTTGGGAGCTGTGTGCAGTCTTGGCTGTGTAAACCAGAAAAGTTTCCTTGGATTTGTACCATTTTGTGCCAGGATAGCATTGAATCTGAGGATCAGCCTGGGAGAAATTATGCCCTTTCTGGGCATCTGTACTCCCTCACCTCTCTGAGCATTTCCACAGCAGTGAGGCAGGCTCGGAGCCTCTGCTTGCTAGAATTGTGGATCACCCTGTGAAAGTCCCTCTTTTGTCTCCTCTTTGGGACTGCATCATTCCCCTCCTCTGAGGCTGAGCTGCTGCACAAGCACAGCATCCAAGAGTTTATGAGGTGATACTGCTGGCATGTCCCGGCACTAATCACATATTATCACCTTATGATAATTATCAAAGCTGGATCCAGCTGAATCCTCTTTGGAGAAGGTCCTTGGCCAGCCTTCTGCTGTGCAAGATGCACGAGGCACTGCTTGTGCAAACACAACAGTCACCAGCAGTAAAATCAGTGAAATCCAAAATGTGACATTACATTGCATGAAGAAGCTAGCTAGATGTTATCACTGAGACATAATAAATTCATGTTGTTATGGTAGGAATCACGAAACATTTGTAGATACATATAAAAATTCCATCTGAAAGAATTCTGTGATCCTCTGACAGTCTGCGTGTACACTTTACAGTCGGTGGCATGGTCTTGCTCATATGGCTTTGTGCAATTTGCAAGCCTGTGTAGCTGCAAAAACCCAGAGACCAATTCCTTGCATTATTTTCTTTTTAACTTAAATGTACTCATACCTGAAATTCTTTTGTACTCCAAATACCACTAGAAATAAGACAGCAAAGGCAAAGCAGAGGTACCCCAGTACAAGCAGAAGATTCATGGCTTTTGAAGCATCCTGCTCCGCAGAAGGTGCACTGGGCTGCACTCTGATTTCACAGAGCTGAGATGAAATGCATAGATTTGGCCTCCCTGTGTTTTCTTTATTGTTTTCACTGATGGTCAAAGACTTTCAGTATGAAGGCTGTGATGCACTAAGATTGTCACAATTCTTCCACAATTGTGGAAGGACAGGAGAGTTCCCAGTCTGAAGTCTGGAGTTTCCATTGCAAACTAAATGAAGAAAGCCCATCAGATGCATGGGACGCTCACAGCCATGGTAGCCTGGTGTGTCCTTCTGTATGCATGAGGCCACCAAGGGAGGGAAGGGCGGGCAGAAGGAGGGAAGGACCCGTACCTAGGACTCAAAAGAGTGAACTCTCCCACTGATTTTTCCCTTCAAGTCTTGTAAAATGTGGAATTATCTGATTTTCATGCATAGTCCTGATGGAGGGTAGAATGGCCACCCCAGGCACCACTGGCGCAGGGGTCTCTGGGACCACCATGTCTTTGCTCTCCATATTTGTAACAACAAATCTATTTATATTTGTGATTCTCTGAGGAGAAGGAAATCATTCGAGCAGGTAGGCTGTAGGTGTCAAAGGGGCCCCTCATTTCAAAATATCATGTGCTAGACTCAACCAGAGCTTGGCGTGAGAGACAGGCTTAGTTAAATCTGTAAATCTCCCGTTTGGGCTTCTTGTTGTTGTTGCAAAGGGTTAACAGACACAGCAAAACATTTCTAGGATGAAGTGCTAAGATTTAGTGTACTGAATTAATTCTCAAATTAGAACAGGGGATTTGCACATGATTTCTAAGGGAAATTATCTTCTGGGTAAAATTAATACAGGAGATGTTTCAACATCTGGGATGGCATTATTATGAGCAATGATTACTCAGACATTGCCAAAAGAAAGAGATCACAGTAGACTCTTTCTTTTCCTAACCAAAATAAGCAACTCACCCTGAAGGAAGGAGACTATTTGCAGAAGCACTGGCTTGTTTGGAAATGCACAAGAAGTAAATTCTACATGAAAAAAACAACAACAAAAAAACAACAAAAAAAACCCCTGCACACTTTGCTAATGGACAGCTGGGAAAGAGAGCTGCAGGCAGCGAGGGGACCCTTCGATACGGGGGCTCCGGGCGTCAGTCTGCCTCGCCTTTGAGCTCTTCATCAAAAAGAAGGTGCTTAATGTAGCGCTACGGCTGTCCAGGTGTTTAACGTTGGGAGGTTAAAGAGAAACACACTAGCAGATGCGACCTGGAAAATGGCAACAAGGGGTGGTTGGTCCGTCCGCTCCCCACCCCGAGACCACCAAATCCACCCAAAACGCCCCGTCTCCCTCCAGCCTTCACAGGGCTGGTTTTTCCCTGCCTAAAATTTAAGTAGGGCAGAAAGTAAAGCCAAAGCAAGACCTGCTTGAGTTGTTTTGTCAAAACAATCACACACCAGGAGGAGCTTATAAATATTTATTTTGCTTCGGAGTATTTCATTTTGTAAAGAAAAGAGAAGGGTGCTTGAGTGGGAAGAAGAAGACCAGTGGCACTGGCCCCTGCTCCTTTCATAGGAAAAAACACCGATGTTTAATTTAAAAGGGCATAAATATAAGAGAAATGCCGCTTTACTTTCATGTTAGTAGCTGGCTATTAAATTACATCACAAGTGCTACGTGTGGGACTAGGCGAGTGCATGGTTATTTCTGTCTTCTAAACCAGAGTGCAGGTCTCAATGTAATTACCTTGGATCCAAGTGTAATTACCAACTGATCTGCAGGAACATACACAGTAGTGACATCCATTCAAGGCAGCATTAAAGCCTGATGATAACACAGCATCATTAACACAGCTTAGCACTTTCATACGTGGCTACTAGCTGTGGTTTTCCTCAGAGAAGGGCTCACAGTTCAGCAACGGAGTCTGGAGTTCTCATCAGAAGATCTCCAGATCTTCTGACCTGCCCCTGATTATTGCATCTGTGTGTGCAGGTATGTGTGAACAAGTCAGTGCAGACAGTAGCAAACATGATATACTGACCATGGGAAATTAAGCCAGAACAGACTTTTTTCCAAGATACACCTCCTTGTTTTGGTATTTCTGTAACTCTTTTTTTTTTTTCTTTTTTTTTTCTTTTTTCCCAAAGTTTTGAACCCCCTGAGAAGAAGGAGGGTGCTGAGTCCTGTTGCCACCCCTGCAGTCACCTCCTTTTTGTTTAGCTTTTCTCTGTTTTACTCTGCTTTACTGTGACAGCATCATGCTCAGATTTTGGAATATTTTCTCTTGAGCTTATGCCTCATCTCTCTCCTTTTGGAAGACAGCAGGTAGAGAGATTTTCTTTGCTTTATTCTTTTACCTTTTTTTTTTTTCCAGGGCTGCAAGCATCACAGTAAACAACCCATTTATTCTGATGGTCTTGAAAGCTTTCTCTATACCTCCAAGAAGGTCAGAGAAATGCTTCAGAAAGAGCAAAGGGAAAAAAAAAATCCTTTCTTTAGAAAATTGCCTGGTTTGTTACCACACCTTCCTAGCGATACAGTTCTCCAAAAACAATGCCACAGACCAGCATTAGAAATTAAGATGTATTAAAGAAAAAAGAATTTTTTTTTCCAAGTTAGTGTATTCAGGTACCTTTAGTTGCATCAGTTCTAGCTCATAAATACAAACAAATGAAAAGATGACAAAACGCAGCTTGACATAATTTCCCATAAGAAGTATGGGACATAAGATTATACAAAGCAGCAAGAAAATATCTTCCAGCTCCTGTGGGTAGCAATATACTCGCACACAGCTCAGGTTCAGTGATGTTAAAGTGAGATTGACAGGGTAACTAACCCCTGAAGGAGGTTTTCCGTTTTGGGCAGTCCTGCTAAACCATGCTTGATGCTTTGAATGAGCTCAGTTGCACAGAGATATCTTTTTTTTCCCCTAGTTTTGCTTCTACGCCGTTTTTATCAGAGCAGCTCCGCAGATGTCAGCGAGACACATTTTGTTTTCAGTTACATCAGCGTAAATCACAACTGATCTGGTGAACTCAGAGATACCCGCTTTACAGCGATATCTGTGACATTAAGAGTTTGGTGCCGTGGTATTATGACAGCTTAAAGCCCCTCCATGAGGAAACAAAGTCAGGCTCGGCACTGTCCTGGAACACATTACAAAGCATGTTTGTTATTGCAAAGAAGACAGCATTTGCCTTGGCTGTGAAAAAGAAAACCAGATCTATAACAGCTAAGATTTCATCTCTACCATTTATCCAATGAGATTTCCAATCCTCTTGCACAGATACCCTGCTGCTAACATAGCAGTCAAGATCAGAGCACTTAATCAATCATTCACTGAGGACAAATATGCGTAATCTAAATTAGAACAAACCAAGGCATATTTTATATGACAGCCGTACAGATTTTTAAGAAAAAGAATTGGCAAGAAAATTGCATGAAAACAAAATTGTCTTGTGTTTATGCTTAAAGCCGTAGATTTCCTAAAAGCTGCTGCAGAACTAGGTAGCCTTGCATATATGGGGGAAAATTCTGCTCTCACTGCTTTCGCTTCCACATTTTCATTAATAAACTAGAGCTGCATTTGGCCCCTCTGGCTCTGAAGCAGAAAGCGCTGCTGCACACCTCAATATGATGTAGAGTCCTCCTTAAAAACCTTTCATATTTTATGATCACTGTCGATTCTCTTATGATCAGTGTTGGTTCAGGCTCTCATGAATCAAAAATCAGCTCATGGCATGCATCTTAGAGCAACCTATTTGTCTGCAGGTAGCAAAGGAAAGCGGCACTTTGAAGAATAAAGACCCTCTGCCTTCAGAACGGAGCATGGGCTGCATGGGAGGCTGGGGCACGAGCCGGCAACTTAGACCTCCTATTCAGGCTCAGCTCCAGGCATGCTGGGTGACCTTGTGTTCTCCCCTTTTCCTCTGGGTGAGATATTATTTATCCATAATAATAAAATACAGGATTCTTCAACTACGACTCATGGTTTAATCTATTGTGTCAACTCGCACAAGCTCCCTTGGAGGAAAAAAAAAAAAAAAAATCAGAGACGTTAAAAGGATTAAAAAACTAAGCAGCTTTAACTGAAGCCACGCAACTCTGATCAGAGGTCAGGTCCTTGTTGGCCTGACTCTGCAGGGGGAGATCTCCATCGAGGAGCGTCCTGACGATGGGCTTTGGGAGGAGATGATAGCTACCACACAGCCATGGTGCCCATTGGGTCTGGACACCCTTCAACACTGGGTACAAACCCAACAAGCAGTAGGAAGGCTTAAGCCCAGCCAAGCCACGAACAGGGCAGCCAGCACTGCCTCCTGAAAGGAGGACTTTAGCAAAAACGCTGAAAATGTCTGTGCAAACATCCCTTGCCCACGCCCCTCTGCAGAGTGGGCTCGAAATAGTTGCTCTGTCCTAGTTCTGCCTCTGCTTCTCCGGAAGGAGCAAACGCTCCCACAAAAGTTCACACATCACCCAAACCTCCCGTGGGGAGGGATTGCAGTTTATTGCCACGTCTGGGGACTTTTCAATAAGCGTTTCAGTCCCTGCAGGAGAGCGGGTCTGACCCGGAGTGCAGCGGGCGCGTTTCCTCTCCTCTGACTCTTGGGTTTGGAGCAACTTGTGAGGTTGTTCAGGGACGACTGTTCAGATGTCAGATTCTTCTACCAACCAGCTGGCTGACGCAAGGCATTGCCACCAGGGCTTCTGACACTGGCAGGTTTGATCACAGCGGTTAGGGAGATGTTGGTAGAACCAATGACCCAACATCGCTTTGATTAAAGGCAATGGGGAATACCCCAAAAACACCTGGAAAAACAGACTCAGGGAAATACTGAGGGCTTTGGAGAACTTTATCTTGAGTGTCTAAGTGGGAATTGATATGTCTACTTGTTTATTTTTGCATTCAAAGGTCAGATATGGACTTTACTAAGATCTCTAAGCAGGAGAACTGAGTCTCAGCTTCAAAGATCAGGGCTAATGTGAAGCTTCTTTGTGCTTAAGGACAAGACAGAGCCTTCATTTTGGTCTAAGTTCTCAGTGTTGAGGGAAACCCTTGCTTCTCTGAAGCCTCCTGGAGTTAAATCCTGAAGCGAGATACCTTCCTATTAGCACAGACACGCTCCGTAAAATGCGAAAAGTCTGCCTCTCTTTTGTCTCCAGTAACTGAAAGAACCTCTGCCCCTTCCCATCTAAAACCCATCTGTTTTTTAAAGTGCTGACTTCTTCCTTGTTTGCATCAGTCTCAGTCCACCAGCTCTTGACAGCTCCAGTCAAACGTCTGCCCAAACCTAGATGGCCCGAGCAACTGGCATGGTTGAGGCAGGGGCTAGGAGCGGCTGGAGTGATGTGGTTAGCATCACGTCTTGGATTCACCAGCCTGATGTATGAGGTACCACTGACAGGCTGGGTGACTGGGGGATGCACGAGTCCAAACTGACACCATCCCTCTGGGAAAAAAAATAATCCCCCTGTCTTTGTCAGTGCTGGGCCTTTGCCTTATTGTCCTCCCTCCGTTTTGTGGAGCATTTATGCATGTTGGAGCCAACTGTCAGAAGCAGAGAGGAAGCAAAGGCTGTGCAGGTACCAGTGCTCCCGTTTTTCAGCATCCATACAAATTTCCAGAAATCACTTTGAATTACATTTTAAACTTAGATACTCAGTTAATTCCTCTGCAAATCCCTGCTAAAACACCTCAATGCGTGGTCTGGCTTTTTTTTTTTTTTTTTTTTGACTTAGCTTTATTTATTTTTTTAACTTCAGAAGTTTTGACTCAGTCACTTGAGTGGGAGGCTGCTGTGTGAAGGTGCACAAGGATGGGACTGGAGCATCTAAACGGAGGCCCCCAAACAAGAGCGTTTTTCCCTTACCCTTCCTGCACCGTTGGGAATAATAATTCCTTGCAGGGCTGTTGCACAGCTTGATTCATTAAGGCTTATGAAGTGCTTTTAGCTCCGGCAGTGGAAGGCTCTGCGCAAGTTATTTTGGACTGCTCAGGTGTTAGGAGAAGAGGCACTGCAGAAGGAATACAAATAAATCAAGAAGAGAAACTGCCCCTTTCCTCCATCCAGCCCCTGCCCCCCACTGTTCTCCATCACTGTTGGTGTCAAACAGTTAATTTACAAGCCCAGCACTTTACAAAGCCCCTGGAGCACCAATTGTCCCTTTCTCATGCAACATCAGCTCCTCAAAAAAGCCAGCTGAGACTCCGGGGGTCACCCAGCTCCTGCCCTTCCCAAGGCAACTTCAGCCCCTATCCAAATCTGCCTGGATATTTGTTTTCGGACAAGTCAGATCCAGCATCTGCCGCTTGCAGCACGATGCTGAAAGCACTGAAATAACCCCGGGCTGCAGGCTGGCTGCTGTTGGAGCTCTGAAATGTGCCATGTGCCTGGCCAGGGAGGCGATCCTCACTGGGTGAAGGTGACCCAGATACCCCACCCAGCCCACCACCCATGAGGGCGGCGTCCCCATGTCCCCACACACCTCACCAGAGCTACCCAGGGACAGGGGAAGGCTCAGCCTGGAGAGCTTTGGGAGAGCACTCAGCTAAAGTACAAAATCCGGGAGAGCACTCAGCTAGAGAAACAGTCTCATGGCTTGGGAAGGGAAAGGCGGTGGATCTCTCACATGGCTTTTTTTTTTTTCCTCCCTCCCTCCGTCTCCCTCCCCTCCTCCAGTCTGTTGCACCGGAGCTGTCGGCCATGCTGTTCCAGTTCAGGGGCTCCTGCAACAGAAAAGATCAGCTGTTGGAGAACCCATGGAAAGCCCTGGGGGAGAGCCATGGCCGCAAGGTAATCAGCAGGCAAAGTTATTACCATTATGCTGCTAATTAATTCCCAGCTCATTACGTTTCCTGTGGCTAATTTGTACTCGCCGCTGATTTGATTAAACTCATCTCTATGCTAATAAATGTGTTTTCCATTTGTTTTAGCGACTGTAGGAAGAGAGCCCGGTATTTACATATTTTGACGTTTATCAAATAAAACGCGGCGCCTGAATTAATTCTGCTTTGATTTATAAGTGGAGGTGGGGGGAAGGGGAGTAAGGGGATGCGGAGGGTCAGGCGCACATCGCGGGTGTGTGGCAGGGAGGGGGCTGCGTGGATGGGCGATGCTCCTGGGCATTTAATCCCCAATGGCCCCATCCTGCCCGGGGATGGCTCCTGCAAGGTGTATGCCACCTCGTCAGCCATTCCCCTGCCATTTATTTCCCCTTCCCAGCCAAGTTTTGAGACCTGGAGCTTTGATTTGTAGGTACATCATCCGGTTCACCAACACCTCGTCAGGTGGATTTTTCTTTGTCTTTCAGAAATTGCTCTAAATTAAGATTAGACTTACAACTGCAGCACCTAATTATAAGAAGTGACTTTGTTTCCCAGTTCCCTTTGGCAGGACTTACTACAGTAATATCAGATGGCTTGGTGTTCTAATCAGCTAGGGAGGCACAGACACCTTGCAATGTATAGATAAATATATTTATATATTAGACACGTGTTTTACCCTCTCTCTCTTTAGTAAACAGCAGGGCAGAAAGCTTTGTGTGGCCCTCAAGCAGGTGCCTTTTAGACCTGAGACTAAATCTTCAGGACAGATCTTCAGCAAGTGCAACTCCATTCAAAACAGTCATCCCGTACCCTGTAATTAGCTGCTGCAGTATCAGCCTCCTCTTCATTTGGGGCAAATCCTAACAGAAAAATACTCTGAAAGTGAACGTCAGCGAGATTTGTGCTTTGACATCACTTAGGAGTTTGTGAAATCCAGCTTTTCCTTTTTCCTAGTAAAACTGGCAATGTTCACCAAGCACACCCCCTATATCTGTGTGTGCGTGTTCACGTGTATCATATACCATTGGTGCACGTACATATATCACACGGGATGGAGGCCAGACCCTGTGCACACAGCATCGGGGAGGGCTGGGATGGGGGCAAGACGGGGAAATGTTCCTATGCTAGGACTGGGGAAGGCACGACGACGGCTCTGCAGGGATGCCTGGGAGCCCGGGGTAGGTCTGACCCGTCCCAGATCCTCCTCCCTGGTTTTGTCTGGAAGTTTGGCTCAACCCAAAAGTGATTTTTTTTCTCCCTCTGCATGCTCCCTTTCAGCTGGTTTTTCAGGTTTCTCTCCCAGGTGCTCCATGGCCACACCAGTGGCCCTGGGGTAGCCCACAGTTTTCATTCACATCCCAGCGAAGGTTTCCCAGCAAAAAAGAGGCCCTGATGATGCCACTTCTCACTCTGGCAGAAAGACACCTTCCACCGCTGCTGCTTCACCCCAGGCAATCTGGAAACAGCTTGATTGCTTAAGTAACAATTAACAGCCTTGTCTTTTGGGAGTGCTTCTGGTGCACTGTGTGCATCCCCTGCTCCGGAGCCTGTGCTCTCTTGATGAGTTACCCAAACCGTGGACATCCCCCAGCTCCTTCCCACTCCCCATCCTTCTCTGTGCAAGGGTGGTGGTGGGCTGCACCGCCCCACCAAGCCCACCCCACGCTCAGCTGCAGGTGTGAGGATGCTTTCTCTCCTCTGGCGCTTGCTCTGAAGATGCCATACCTGTGCCGCTGCCCAGGATGCGCAGGATGAGGGTGTCCCGCTGGCAATGCAGCACAGGTCCCTTGTAGGGCGAGATCCAGTTGTGCTGCCAGACCATGGCAGCAGCTCCCTGGCTTGTTTTTAAACCAGATCCTCAGAGGACCTGGAAGAGCCCTGTCTGGAGTGAAGCTGTGCTCAGCCCTGGGTCTGAGCCTGAGCAATGGGGCAATGCCCAATCCTGAGCATCACCTCTGCTTCACATCCCACATCCCGAGCATTACACAGCATTGGCTCAGTATCACTAGAACAACCAGCTAAGCCATGCAGCAGTGTGATTGCTGGACTTTTCTCTTCCTATAAAAGGTTTTAAGCCTTTGCAAAACCGGGAAGTATTACTGAGGAAAAAAAACCCGCCTTGTTTCGCATTAACAGTCTTTGCTTTTCCTGGCAAAGGTGGGACAATAGCCACACGCTGCATGGTATCAGTGTCACAAAGAACAGACCCAAAAAGCTTCAGCTCAGGACAAATAAAAGTAACATTGATTCCTTTTTTTTTTTTTTCTTTTTTTTTTTTTTTCCAGCTGGTATCAATACATTAAACAGCCACGTTGGAAAAGTGAAATTGATTCAAGGCCTTCAGTGCTCCCTGCCAAAAAAGCCTCCTGCAAGGATCTATTCTGTATTGAATTACAGTCTGGAAAAGTTCAATAGGTTATTGTACAAACAGAGAGCAAAAGCCCGTCAACAATGGAGCCAAAGTGATTGTGCAGCTCCTTTGTGTTTGCCAGCCCCGCGCCCCTCGCAAGCTCGGATGTTAAATCAGCTTAATTAAAATGGTGGGCTTCAAATGCTTCGCATTTTTTTAGTGCATGTCCCTGTGTAAAGATATGTAGGCTGAGGTTTAAAGCTGCCTGCCTGCACTGACAGCCCCTCAATCCCTTTCTTGCTCCCTAAATTGCAGCAGATTTTTACAGCTGCTGAGCACTTTGGGCAGGCGCCGGGTCTGAGCAGCATCCTCAGCCTCAGCCACACCAGCACAGCTCAGTGCCTCCTGCACTGTCCTGCCAAGAGAGGTGGCCCCAGGGCTGGTCATGTCACCTTTAGCAGAAGGTGTTGGTGACACGTGGCACCAGTGAGCTGGGGACACATGTCGTGTGGGCACCCCCAGTGCGTTACCCTTCGGCCAGCCCCTGTCTTTGCAGGCTGGAGCTGGGCTTTGGGGCTGTATGTGTAGAGGGGACTTGGCTGTGGGACCCTCCAGCGCTGGTGTTCTCCCCAGAGGGACTGAGTGGTCCCCTGGAAGCAGCCAGGTGAGGTCCCCGATGCCACTGCAGGTTTGTCACGGGTCCCACTGGAGGGTCTCCTCCTCTGAGTGGGCAGGAGATACTCACAGCATTGTGCTACATCACGGTTTCTAAATCCCCTTCTCCATCTTCAATTAAGATTCAAATTGCGTATAGAATTCATGTGTAAGTAAGATGCTAATTATTAAAGTCATTGATCTCCCAGACAATAAAGCTGGCTGGCTTTTCTGGCCTGCCCCTGTTCTCAGGTAGCTCTGAGTCCTCACAATCGTAAACACCCGGGATATCTGGAAGCCACATTTGAGAATTCTGTAAACAATTGATTTTGCAGGGAGGTGAAGTCCCCATCTCACTTCGAACAAAACCCCTTTATGGCATCCCCAGCCCTGACCGACCCTGGTCACACATGTGGCTTTTGATAACTCAGCTCCTCGTAACAAAAAGCATTAAACTTTCTACCCCCACCTCGCTGGACGCCTACCCGGCGCCCTCGTCCATGCTGCACCATTGTCCTCATTTTTTCGTCGGAGTAAATGGGATTTACTGTGTTCAGGGGCTTCCCATCCTGATTCCTCGTGCTCCAGCTCAGGGCCACCCCAGAGGAGGGGGCCAGTGCTTCCCAGGGGGTGCAAGGTGTTTGGGGTACAAGGTCCCCAGGAGCACCTATAGACAATGCAAATGCATGGTTGTGCATGCACACAGCGAGTGCAGTGCTTTCTGGAGACACAGGACCCACCATCCCTGCGCACATGGAGCCCATGCCCAGCACCCTGGCATCTGGGGCTGTGGGCACCGACCCACCCAGCCGCTGTGCCCCGTGCCTGGGTGCCGTTGCATGGGCAGCCAGGCATGTTCCTCCTGGGCTGGCAGGCAGATGGCAGCTGGTTCAGAGCTCCTGCTCCTACTGGACATCCCACGGTCCTTCTCCTCTAGCCATAAAAATAGCCCCAGGAACAGAGAATGCGTTTGGAGGGACTGGGGCGTCCTTGCAAGGATGCTGCCTGGTTCCCTCTGAAGCTGTCCCCGCTGCCACAGCACAGGGAGGCAGCACAGCCTGGCCAGGCTGCTGGAGCAGGGCTGGGTGGGTTTCTCATGAGCCACACCACAAACCCACCGGGCAGGACGCATCCAGGTTCAAGTCCCTTGTCCCCAAACTAGACAACCTTCATGGCTGAGCAGCCTACCCAGGACTCATGGGGCTCGGGGATAAGGTGCACATAGTTTGAAAAAATATACGAAAGGATGGCTGAAAAATCGCAGGGAGAGAAAATGATATGGAAAGCAGAGCACAGGCAGTAGCGGGGCAGGCTGCAAGGTGCGGGGGGCAAAGCCGCAAGCTGGGAGGATGAAGGAGGCCGGTGCTTTAGTGGCCGCAGCAAGGCTGGACTCCAGAGAAAGAAAAGGCTTGGGCTGCGGAAAGGAGGGATGCTAGCCTGGAAACACAAAGTGCAGTACCACACTGCACCAAAACGCTGGAATTAACATCAAAGCAATCCTGGAGCAAATGAGATTACAGTATGCATGTTAATGAGGCAGCAGCGCTAATCAGCAAGGATGCCTCGCTAGGAGGGCTGCACTGCCAACTTGTGATTTTTGTTGTCAGGCTGGACGGGGCTTCCATTTGGAGTGAAGATTTTGTTTGGTTTAAAAGCCATCAGGTTTTTTTGTGGGGTTTCTGGCAATCTCAGATGTGATTTGATTTTTTCAAGTAGATGTCTGGCCCTCCAGGGTACAGAGAAGAACTTGGAAATGGGATTGAAGTGGTCCCCAGAGCCAAACAGAAAACCACTCGAAAGCCAAGGAGCGGATGAAAGTTGTCCAAAATGTCTTTTACTCTATTTTTAAACCTCATTATTTTTAAGCCAATCTCACCAGTTTGCAGAGAGCTGAATACATGGCTTTGCACACAACAGGCAGCATGTTTGTGCGTTAAGGTTTCCCAAGGAATATGAAGCCGCTCAAGATGCGAGGGGTCCAGCTCTGCTCACACCTGTAGCCATTTTTTTTCCCAGTGCCACAGCACTGATGTCAGAGTTATACTTCGCCATCGAGCTTCAAAAAGGGAGCTTTTTAAAGTCAAGAGCCCTAAAAGAATCATTTGCTTGGGAGTCATGTGGCTTCAGGCAAAAAGCTATAAAAGGGGCAGCCCCTCCCCAGGGAGGTTTAGCGGGGCTGGGGAAAAGGATGGCAGGAAGGTTAGGGTGAGGGCATGATGAAGAAGGAAAGGATTGAGATAAGGAAAGGCAGATAAGCGGCTCACAAGAATTAAAAGGGCAGGATCCACAGCATAGGATATGCATGAGCCCTATCTCTGCTACCACCGAGCTGCCTGAAATCTGGGATGCTCCCAGAGGCCAGGAGCAGATTCATCTTGGTCAGGGAACCTTTGGAGCAGGGTCAGGAAAAGGGATACCTTTCTGGAGCTTTTCATCTGTCTCTGTAGCAAACTAACCCCTTGGGAGCCAGAGGAAAGTGGAGAAGCAGCCACACCAGGGGCTGGGGAGGCTGCAGCGTGTGCCACAAAGGTGCAGGCTGCCCCGGGGAAACAGCACCAGCATCCTCAAGGTCCCTCTCCAACCCTTTTTATGGAAAACACTGCTGTGATCAACGGCCTTCGCAAAGAGACTAGGCTTGTTTTGATCTGTTTTTCAAACAGCCTTTCTTCTTGATTGGAGAAATTGGCTTAAATGAGTCTCTTTCCTTAAGCAAGGCTGTGATTCATTTCTGCTTCCTTCTCTTTTCACTGATAATCTTATTTGCTGAAATTGTGAGTAAACCAGAATTTGAGTGTTTATAGAGCAGAACGGTATGTTTGGTGTTCAAGTTTGCCAGGCAAACGTGTAGCTAGTGCAGATGGCTCTAAGGTGCAGCGGTGGGTGCCAGGAGAGCTGACACTCAGTTCCCAGCTCTTGTCCAGCTCTAAGAAAACATCTTCCCTCTTTTTGCTTCAGAGAGGGCAGCGATTGTGGTTCAGCTTCACAGAAATCTTCCGTGCCTCAAGGCAGAGGTGCTGCAGGAGCGGGTTCCCAGAGCTGCATCTCACTCGCTGCACCTACCAAGTGCATAGATCTGGGCAGAGCAGTGGAGGAACGGGGGAGTAACCAGACACAGCCCCGAGAAGGTGCAGATGTACCTCCCTTCTGCTGCAGATTTACATGGCTGGGAAAAGAAGCTGTTCAGTAGTACTTTCCATGCCAGGGAAATCATTAACAAATTAATCATTTACTAATTAAACGGCATGATACCCATGTAAGGGGAGTGTGATTATCCTTTTTTCTAAGTCAGGAAACTAAACGGCATTTCTGATTTTAGGCAGAATTTGCTCTTCTTGCAGCCCTGCAGCTTCTGCTGCCGTGACCTTTGCTCCTTGGCCAAAGAGCTTCTTCAGAGCACCCATCCCTGCACACCAGTGGGAGAAACCGCCCTAATTTGCACCATGTCAGGCACCGCTGCTGCCTGACAGCTGTTCCCAGGCTCCTTTTGGGAAAGGTTGGAGGCTTGGTTGGGGTTTTGCATGTCTTTTCAATGTGATGTGGATTCCGGAGGGCTGGAAGAACCAGACAAGAAGATGCAGCAGCACCCTTGCTAGGCATCACGAAGGCTTGCTGGGTGCACATACACCTTTCACCAGCCCTCCAGGTGAATCATGGTAGAGGAATGAAGCTGGGTCGATTAGCATTAATATACAGCTGTGGGCTGGCTTCAGGGGTGGTGGGTTGGTTGATGTAGATAAGGTGTGGCTGGTTCTGTTAAGTGGTTGGGCAGCCAATGAAGAGAGAGGAGGGAGAAGAGAGAGCACACACCTGGGATGAGGAGAGGGCAGTAGGGGGACTGTATGAAGAGTCTGTTGGTATGTGATGGTAAAAAGACCTTGTTACAGCTTGATAGTTTGGAAAGTGCTGTGACAAATCACAGTCTGCAAAAATTATCCACGGAGTCAGGAGAAGTAAGAGCAAAATGAGACCCAAAGGCTGATCTACTTCTTTTCACTCTCCTGATTTTATTTAGATCGTGCACATGAGATTAAGCCTCTGCTTGTCCCAAGTGAGTAGCCTCTGGCAGCAGGTGGGTAGGTGAAACTTCATCTGCAGCATATAAGCATACATTTATTTAATAAGTGAGAAGGAGTGAAATTGGGAAGGCAGAGCCATAGCAATGCTGTTCAGTGAAGACCATGGTAGCATCTTCCTCATTGCATGTTTGAAGCAAGCCTTTGGGATGCAGTGAAAGAAAATCTATAGTCAAAATGCCAAGTTATCGCATTGCAGGAATGTTGGTCCATGCTAAGACCTCTCACACCACCCCTACGGCAATGCCTTCTAATGAAGTGCTCAGGTATAGCAGAAACTCCCCAGAGCTAAAGCCAAAATGCTTCCCCTTACTTCACGATCTCGAGGTGTCCAGCAAACACGGCTGACACAGCGTGGCAGCCCGAGCCCTGTGCACTGCCATGGACTTGTCGCAGCTATTTACTTTTGCTAAGTGTAGCTCGTTATTGTTGCCTTCTCTGGAGCTGTAGTGCAATGAAAATTAATTCCCCATGGCCTTACCCAATAACTTTTGGAACAACATATTTTCCAGTTTTCTTTACTTTGTGTTATGGTTTCATATACTCAATCAGTTGTGGGTGTCATACAGTGAAGTGGTCCTACCTCATGTGCTGGGCTTTGCTGTGCAGTTGTTTGCTTTGTGTTGTATGCACAGAATAAAAGTTAATTCAGGAGCAGCTAGGAAAAAAAAGCACTGAGATCAGAAGCACAGAGATGTAATGGTCTGAAAACTAAAGCCTTGCTGACTCCAGGAAAGTAAGAGACATCTAAAATGGTTTCTTTCCCCATCGTAACTCAATACAAATAAATAGAAGAAGGTAGATGGAAATTGAGTAAATTATTTCACTGCCTAGAGTGACAGATGAGCAAAACCAACTGGGCTGGCTTCTCCAGGCTTTCAACACTTTTGCATGCCTTAAAGAATATCATGTTCAGCCACCTGCTACTGAACTCCATGGTGGCCATCCATCCAAAGGTTACAAACCAGCCCAGTATGGTTTTCCAGCTCGATTTCCTCAGCAGGATTTTGTAGGAATGAGGTGACATAGGGGTGATATCCAACAGCCTCTTCTTCCTCACCCATTCACTGCTCCTGGGGACACAAGGAGGAAGGTTTTATCCCTTGGGCACAACAGCAAAGTGCAGCTCGAGTTGCCTGTGAGGAATCTGGTTGGGGGTTTTGCTCCTTTTGGAGGCTCCTGCCCAGTGCCCAGCACACCGAGGACTAGCCCCATTTTTCTAAGTCAAAGCACATCTCTAATACAAACACAAAGTGAAAGGATGCTGGAAAGCCACTGGCCTTTACGGTTTATTAGGCTCCTTGTGCAGGCATAATTTTAGACTTTTTTTTTTTTTTTTTTTCCCCAGACTAGACCATTTCACCTCTGTGCTGGACTTCACAAAACCCACAAAGCCATTACCCCTCCTTCAAAATGATGGAAGAAGTATGGGGAAAATCCTGCCTTTGTTGCTGAAAGATTATATGACTATTTTTTTGAAAAATGAATAACAGTCACATTTCTAAACAGCTCCTTATTAAACCGTCCGAACATATCATCTGCACTGGAGGATGTAAGGGCTGACACCAGACAAAACCATCAGATTGTTCCGAGAAAATGCATTGGCTTGTCTTGACAATTTAGGGCTCTGTGGAATACGCTGTTCATATTTGCTGTTGATTTTAAGACTGAAATTTGCAGTATGAAAACAGACATGTCTAAGAAAGCATTGCTCAGCTTAAACTTAAAAGGACAGAGATGCAAGATTACAGCAGAGAGATGCAGCTCCTGGCTCCCAGCCCTTTCTTAGGAACCAGCTTTCACTTTGCCTTGGGCTTTTGGTCTATCAGCATCTAATGAAAGATGACAGTGCAGGCTCCCTTAGGGGCTAACGTGGGCAATTTCAGCTCTGGCATTTTAATTTATCTGTAACCAGCAGTTTTCAAAAGGGTAGAGCTAAAAAAGAACTTGGCTTGGTCACACACAGACAAAAAAGGGGGAGCTGTGACATAAAATGCATGAGGAGGTTTGCTTCGTTTTAACTCCTTGGGATCCTGAGGCTGCTCAGCGGAGCCTGGAGGTCTCTTAGCACGTTGGCTTGACGCTATTAACCCTATACACCAGGTAGCTGGTTTTTCTTTAGGTGAAGTGGATTCCTCCCTGGTTTATGGCTGTTGGTTTTAGTGCCGGGCACATCTGCTATATTCCTGACAGTTAAGGTCCTGACTTTTCCCGTTTATTAATCCCCAAAGTTGCATTCAGACACTGTAATGGCAAAAGGTTAGCTTAGGATCAGTAGCAGCCATAAATCCGGAATTAAAGGCTGCAGGTTCGTTGCCAACCCACCCTGTGGTGCCTAGGTGCTGCGGGTGGTCAGAGCCTGCTGTGAGCGGGCATGAGCCCTCACACACTCATTGCACATCTGCAGCTGCCCCTGCAGCATCTCGGGTGGCCAGGGGTGCTCAGCCCATGCCCCAGGGAGAGAGGAGCAGCTCAGCCCTCCGTCCGGGCTTCCCACGGCTTTCTCCTTGCTGGAGACACCACATGCAAAGGTTATCATGGCAAGCTGCATGCTGACACAGCCCGACGCTGCAGTGCTGCTGCTGCTAGCACCTGGCACCGGTTCATCTCTGAACCTCTCCGGTAGCTTGTGACAGTGCCGTTTATTTGTTCCCTGCCATGTTCAGTACCCCCCTCCAGGCACCTGGCTAACCTCAGGGCATCCCAAACCCTCCGTGAGTTCCTGAAGGATGGCTCCAATCCAGCCTCTGCCTGACCCGGGTTGGGTCACAAAAGCTTCATTCAGGATTGAACGGGTTAATTTTTATTTTTTTTTTATTTTGTTTTTTTGGGGTTTTTTTTAACTTCTTTCCAGGGAAGAATTTCACTTTGCCTTTTTCCTCCCTACTGCCTCTAGAGGACCAGGCGATTCACGGCACAACTCTAGCAGATGGTTTTGGTGATGTAAAGCACAAGGGGCTCGCTCCCAAGAGCTGCTGAGGCAGTTAAGTCAAAAATGCACTGATGCATGTGGCATGCCACAGCCCCTGTCCCACCGGCTTCTGGCACTTTCTTCCGCACAGGCAGCCTGCGCTGTCCCCACAGCCTCTGCAGCCGTTTGCACACCGAGCATCCTCCGCAGCTGGCCCAAAATCTGCTGGAGAGGGCAACTGGCCCTTTCCTAAGCACCCTGAGCCACTCTGAGTGGCTTTGCACTGTTCAAACACTTGTCTGGCGAGTGAGACCACACTGGGGAATCCCTTTGGTGATCCTGCTGGCCACTACATCGCCCTGCGGGACCCACCAGCAGAGCCGCCCCGGTGCCGGGCAATGCGGGCTGCGGTCTCGCTGGAAAGCCAGAGATTTTTCTTTTAATGTTGACATATTGTAATGTGAAACCTTAACCTTTTGTCCATGGCAAATATTGCCAAAGTTGTTAGAGAGTGAGAAAAGCAAATCCGTATTTTGTCAATATTAGGCCGATAAACAAAATTTGAGAACTAAATGCGTCCTGTGCTTAGCAAATGAAAATTAATTTCTGATACGTGAGAAATTACTTTCTCTTAACATTTCCCTTGCTTTAGTGAGATAATCTAGAGTTATATTAGGAAATACAAACATTTTTCAGAAGAACTATACATAATTTATAGAGAAGCAGATTTGAATTAGCTATAGCATTGTGCTGAGCTTTACTACAGTCCATACGTCTCTCGCCCCTAAAGCCTGGATCCGCTCCGTCTCTCTGACAAAACCCTCTCCCAGAAACAGTTAAACACAAGAAACCAGAAACGATCCATAAATTTGGTCCGGCTATAGGTTCAAAATCATAAGTTATGGCCTATTGACCTCCTACTCTGAGGGGAAATCAGAAGCATTTTTCTAAAGAGCCACCACTGGAGGAAGGGAGGTTTAATATATGGCACAGCAGAGCACTGATGCAAATAAATACAGCACCGCATAATTGCAGGGAAAATCAATAAATAGCAGGGTGGTTAAAATAAAGGTATGCATATCGAGGTTTCTGCTTCATATGTGTGAACGGCTGTTGCCCCAGCAGTGGCGGAAGGTTTTTTCCTGTGTAGAGCCTCTAAACATGACAAAGGCGA
The DNA here is from genome assembly GCF_015220075.1 of Falco rusticolus. Lineage (NCBI taxonomy): Eukaryota > Metazoa > Chordata > Aves > Falconiformes > Falconidae > Falco > Falco rusticolus. The sequence goes on from NC_051196.1 coordinate 23,959,031, forward strand.
CGGCTCCTCCACGGCCCCTTTCACAAGGAGCAAGTTTCAGCTATTGTCTTCCTCAGAACAGCTATCTCGAGTCGTGATTATTAGCATAATTAATAAGTGCAGTTTGCTCATTTGAAAAATTCCAGCAACATTTGCCGCCCAGGCATCATGTCAGCGCAAGACACAAAAAATCGCTGTGACAACTGTTTTGCGAGTTAAGGTTTTATTGACGAACGCCACAAAGAGACGAAGCCCAGAGCAAGTCCCTTTTCACTTTAATATTTAAACCTCTTTTAAGAGGATGTCAATATTAACTCTCATAATTGATGCTGACAGTTGACTGTCTGACCATAAAAAAAGACAAGTGATATAATTTTAAAAATCCCTAAAAATAGCAATTGCGATGTGCCAGCCACCGTAGCAAAGGACATTGAGATGAGGGGCTGAGGTCACCTGCATCCCTGATGGGAGCTGGGGATGCTGCCTGGGAAGGGATGGGGCCCTTCGGGCTCAGCTGATTGCATTTCCTTGGGCAAAGCCCTGGATCTGGGTGCAAACCCATCCTTGCTCCACCCTGAGACTGGCCAATGGTTTTAATAACTAAATACCATTTGTAACTAGTTAACCCCTGGATTTCCAGCATTAAAGATATTTCCCACAGGAGCCAGAGAACACTAGACGAATGGATAAATGCAAAGTTCATGGAAGTCCGCGGGAAAGGGCACGTGGCCCTTTGCAAATCCCAACGAGCAGGGAAAATACCCAGCAAGCGCACTGTGCGACAGGCTCCGGCAAGAGCTATTTATTGGACAGAGCTTTCTGATTTTCATTAATCCCATTCTGAGAAATGAGTCTATTGTCTCTGTTTAAAATTTGGGCTAAAAGTAGTCAAAATTTGAAACAATGTGAAACCAAGTTTTAATGCAGAGTGCTAGATAACCTGAATACGGGGTTATTGTCATTGCTCAGTCTATAATATAACCAGAAGAAAATGCACAGCAGATCGCTGTCTCCTTTTTTTTAAATGGAGGTATAGAGTACTTCAGCTGGCTTTGAGTTCTACTAATATGCAGAATACGGCATAAAATCAAAACCAGAGAGATAATGTGTTACAAAAGCTGATAGAGTATTCTGAATTTTGACTTTTTTTTTTTTTTAGAACTTTTTTAAATTAAAGGTAGGGAAACCAGTAAAATATCTTGTGCCCATTAAAAAACTGAGCTGAGTTCAGTACAGGGAAAATATTTCATGAATAGAAATTTGGGATGTCTAAAAAGTGAGGTTTAATTAAAAAATTGCCAGTGACAATACTTCTCTTTTTCTCCTGATCAGACTGAATGGCTGCATAGACAGAAATCTTTCCAAACAAACCCACGGCACTTTGGTGAACCCATTTTAGATTCACTTTGGTGAATCCACTCTTACATTCAGCCTTAAACTAAAACCAGCAAAAGTCCCTCTTAGCGATCCTCTCCCAGCAAACACGCTCTGCTCCATCAGTATTTCAGCAGGATGCCCCAGCCAGCCCTTTTCTTTATGTTCTTGATGTTTTTCCTCTGTGCTTTGGGGTTCTCCAGGCAGTTTTTCCTCTTTGCAGAGGAAGATGCACAACAGAGGAATTAGGATTACAGAGACAACGCGAAGTCCTAACCACCGCCGTGCGGCAGAGCACAGGTTACGGATTTAGGGCTAACAACAGAAGACAGGAGCTTTGTAGCAATTAAAGCTGGTCAAAACCCACCAAATGCTAGAGAAAATAAGGAGGGGGGGAAATCATTGTGGTATTATGAGTCTGGGAAAAAAAATAATCAATATTCTTATTGTTTCCTGTAAGAGTCTCACAAGGAGGGAAGAGCTATGCCCAGGTCTCAGGGCTGGCTGCAAGATAAAAGATTAGTGGTTAGATCCTTATCAAAAATGGCAATGGGAAGCTTTTGTTTAAAAGGTCTACTTAAAGGAAAGCTCTCCTGACCTGTTACTGCGTTTTATTTAAAGGAAAGACCACTGACATGAACTAGGTGGCAGTAAACAAGTGTGCTTTAAATAATTGCATTAGTTTCTACAACAAATAACACCAAGTTAAAACTGTGTCTGCGTGTGTGTGCACATGTGTGTGTGTGCCCACATGGGTGTTCGCAGGTTTCATGCCAAGGAAAAAGGCGAAAATGTGGCGATAAATGCATTGGCTTCCTCTTGGAGTTCTTCATTTCCGTTCTGGCATCACAAATAAAATATCTTGTGTACTGTAAACTGCTCTTCTGTACAGGAATGCATTTGTTACCACTATAGCTCTTATTTAAGCATCTGACTACAGTAATTGTTTTATACATTAACTATGCTCCCTGATGGTTGCTCTATTATCTTTTTTCCAAAATGGTGCTTGCAGATATTAGCAGCCTGATTACTTGGTTTATTAACAATTTCAGCATGTGTCAGTGCTGATTTGGGGAGCGGGGTGGTACTGTCGGTGACGCGGATGTGACGGTGGGCTTGAGTTTCTGCCACGCGTTGCGCCTTGGCTCACTGCTCAGCACCGGCCGCCCTCACCCCAGCAAAGCCGGCTTTGAAGCCTTGAGGGGTCTCGGGTTCGGTTTGACTTGCCTGCTGACAATCCATACCATCGATCGAGACACTTCACTGCAGATAACCATTTGCATTCAGCTGGCCATCTGGGCCAACACCATGCAAAAGTGATTTGTGAAAAACAGGCGTAGAAACCGATGGATTAGAAAGGGGCAGAAAATCGCTGTGAGGCAGCGGTGCAGGCGCCCATAAGCGCTGCAGATGCAACCACATGTGCGCAGCTCTGGGAGGGAGCCCAGACAGGCAGGACCAAATCTTATGTGTCTGTGGCCATGCCTTTTACAGCCAAGCAGTTTCCAGTGGCAAGTGGAAGGGGAGGAAACTGCTGGATCAGACCCTGGAAGGGGGCAGGCGAGGTTTCTGCAGTGCAAAGCGCTCCCCTGCCTTTGCTCATGCATCACTTGTCACCGAAAGGAAAATCAGAGTCTGATGCCAGTTATTAAATATCTTCATTATAAGGGCACTCCTTCCAGCTGACTTTCAATTTTGTTGTATCTAGGGGCCCCGTGTTAATAACTGCATGCTAAGGACAAGTGTTCTTAAAAGACACTGACTATTTAAATTCTTATAAATAATATGCAGCTTCCCGCTTCTGACTGATAGATATATTGTTCAGTCAAGCCACCATAAAGGCAATAAATATATGTACTGTTATGGGTCATGAGTCTAAAAATTAAATCGAATGCAGAAATTGAGTCTTGACAGGATCTGAAGGGATAATGTCTTGGCTTCTCCAATTACGCAGTTCAACATTTGGATAAATCATAGGAAAGTAAGTATTTAGCCCCATTTTTCATAATCACTATTAATGAGAACAAAATGGGAGCTGAGGGCAGAGGGAGAGAGTTCTGACAAGATAAATAGCATATGGGGTGTGTTGTCAGCCACAGAAAATCAAGGCTGTTTAAACCCCCTAAACAGCGGGAAGGAAAAAAAAAAAAAAAAAAAAGGGAAGAAGAAGAAGAAAGAAACGAGAGAGAGAATAGTGGTCATGTGTTCTTATCAGCAACAGTCTCTGTGTCACAGCTTTTGAGATCTGGCTTCCCAAACACCACTCAGGGCACACAAGCATCAGCTAGAGCTCTCGGCTTGTGTGAATGAATGATACCCAGAGCACGCGGTTTAACCATTGCCTTTTTTCACTCTAAGCAGCACTTAAAAGGCTGCTAAAAAACTTCATTTAAAAAAAACATAGATTTTCCCCCTGGACTGGTCCCTGTGGGTCCAGGACAGGCAGCTCTATACACCTTCAGTGGCCATCTCTTTGTTTCAGGGCAATAAAAACATAGAAAGAATCGTTCCGTTTGCATTGCGGTTTTCTTTAGCGTTCGTGCCAGGACACATGCAGGATGTGCAGGGCTTGAAGGCAGGAGGGGAAGGTATAAATTCTGTAGTCATTTTCTATCATCTTCTCTGTCTTTCCTGCTTTTCAGGTTGAAATCACTTTAAGCATCTGCAGCAGAATTATTCTTAGAGAGTCTCTCATGAAATTAGATGTCTCTGAATGGAATTCATTTCCACTCCATTTTGTCAGATGCTAACACCGTGAGAGCCAGATCCTGCTCTAATTGGCTTTGAGACGTGGCCTCTCTTTCTGCCCGCAGAAGCTGGGCTCCACACTGGTGCTGAGTTTTTCCCCATCAAGTTCGTGCCCTGCCTTTCAGTATCTCGGGGAGCACCCCTTGCTCTTGCTTGGATGCTCAGATGCTTCAGTGGCTGAATCCTGTTAGTTATCCTAACCACTTGCTAGGAACCAAATTACATCAGAATATTCCTACAGTATAAAGCACATGGTCACCTTTTGGCAGTGAATTAAGCGTTACAACATCCCCGCTAAAGTCAACAGCAGTTGGTGCCATTGGACACGTCTGTAGCTTCTGCTGCTCTGAAAATGAGCATTAGGCTGTAAACCTCTGCATTAAACTATAAATACCCCAGCAATCCAGGGGCGAAGGGACCAACTCGATAGCTCATGCAACATTAGCAGCTCACAGATTAAGCACGTGGGGCCTGGGAGATTATCTCCTTGAATCAATATAAAGCAGGGAAGCAAACAAACAGCTGGCTGGGTTCCCCCCAAATAAAAGCATTTGATTGTAGCAAGCTTCAAAGCAACCGGTTGACATGAAATAGGTTGGGTGCCCTCCCCTGCTGTGCCCGAGGAGCAAAGGGTAGCGTGGAAATAAATAAACATATAAAAATTACTGCTTACTCCTCCCCCCAATGACAAACCACCTCCCAGAGAAAACCAGGGAAGCAACGAAAACCGCCCCAGAACATATGGCGGAATCAAGCGCTGGATCCCCCGTAGGTTCGGGTTGTACAAGTAAATATTAATCTGGGGGGGATACTGGGGGCTGAGATCAAAAGAGCTGCTCCCGTTTCTATAGGGAAAAGGAGTGCTTTGATGTCCCGGCGTCTTCCCTGCGCCACCTAATGAACTGAAATTGTGACACAGTGACATCCTGCAAGGTTTGAAAGCACTTAGCACAATGACACATCTTTGGGGTTTGCTGCTCTCTTTTTCCATCAGGCTCCTTAGCGAGGCAGCCGGCGGTGGGAAGAGCTTCACCAGCGAGGGTGGAGGAGCAGTGGAGGGGGCAGACGGGCTCTGGGGACCCGCAGGTGACCGTCTCTCCCTCGATGACACACCAGAGCAAAAGGGGACTCACTCCATCACAAGCCTGGCCGGGGAGTACCAGGCAGAGATGCAAACAGGAGGGAAGCAGCGCGGCAGGGGGTGCATGAGCGGAGGCTGAGAGACCCCAGGTGTCCCAGCCATCGCACCCACCCCAGGCTGGCAGGACCGGAGTCATCCTCCTGCTGCACTTCGCGCACCCTCGTCCTCTGGCACCCAGCCCAAGTCACGGCATCCTCGTGTGATGGTGGATGTGGAAAGGGTTTCAGGAAGGTGCAGAGTCAGGTGCAGGATGAGCTGCTCGCCTAGAACCTTCCCTCGCTCACATCAGGGCAAGAAAACACTCAGCAGGTAGAAAACCCACGGCTATAGGCAACTGCCCGGTTGTGGCCAAACAAAGGGCCTGAATATTCCACGCAGGCTTCCAAGAGAAACCTGCTGAAACCCTGTGCCCCCACTGCAGGGAGGGCAGGGGAGAGCCGGGAAGACCCCCCCTGTGACGGTCACAGACACTCAAGCCCCCATCCCGGAAAGCAGAAAGACTGAAAATAAAATAAGTCCTAATAAACTGTGCAGCAAACCTCCCAGGGCAGCCAGGGAGGGAGGAAAGGTGAAAGTGGGAAGAAGAGAGCATTTTTTTTAAGAAGGATGACTTAACGGGGGGGAAGGGGGGTGGTCTTTAGCTGTCAGATCTACCTGCTTGCAGCCCAGAAGGGCTCTGCTGATTTTGGACGGATCCCCTCCAGCTTTTCACCAGGAGGTGGTTGACCTGCTGTTGCCTCTGGAGCGTGGGATGGTTTATTGGTCTTTTCTGGGAGCATCTCTTTACCCAGCCCGTGGCTGCTGGTGAGGACACCGAGCCCAGCAGACCCCAGGCAACGCCACTGGTCAGGGCTGCGCACAGCCTCTCAGCTAGCGCAGGGTTAAATCCAGTTAATCCCAGGGATTTATTCCAGATTAATCCGGGGCACTGAGTGCAGCGTTTGGCCCTATGTAAAAGGGTCAGGTTTTCAATGGCAGAAGAAACCCCCCAGCATCACCTGCTGCTGGGGGGGAAGGAGGGGGGGGGGGGGGCTGCAGATCCAGTTGAGAGAGTTGCTGAGGCCAGAAGTTAGGAAATGTCATACAGCAAGAGAGAGCCGCTGAACCAGGCGGGGAAAAGAAACTGTATTCAATCACCTGCTTTACTTATTTCATAGCTGAGGAAATTAATCTATTCCTTGGGCTTGTTTGTGCTGTGAAAGCTCTGTGTTGTCGCAAGGAAAAGAAACTGTGAGAGAGAATAAAAAGGGTGACACCGAGCTGCAACCTGTCTTAAAATGCTGCACCCGGATGGGAAGAATAAAACCACAAATTAGGAAAAAGAGCCCCACAGCTTTTCCAAGGGCAAGGATGTAGTCTGCTCACTCTTCACCAAGTCACTGGGATTAGGAAGGCATTAACAGGAATGACAACTTGACGGCTTTTAGCAAAGTATCGTGATGCTGTGACATTGCATTTCCAAAATGACCCATATTTGGGTGTCTGCACGCAGAAATATGGGTACGCACGCACCCATCTGCACAGAAGAAAAGCCTGGAAGGACTCAGGGTGTCGTTAGAAAAGCGTGAGCACAGCACCAAGCTGTCCCAGGAAGGGCTACAGAAATGCACCTGCATAATTCCACCAACTCAAAGGTACACAGAGCATGTTGCTGGCAAGGTGTTGCTGCTGGGGGAACACAACAATAAGGCTCGGGTACCCCGAGGCCCCTCTGCCCCCTGAAATGGGGGGGAGAAATGCAGGGTGGCTCCCAGCACACCCCCACCCCTGTGGGAAATCATTTCTAGAGCAAGGGAAGCTGTCGGTCACATGGAGCTTCTTTTACATGAAAAACTTGCTGCAGCAGCGAAAGGATTTGATTGCACAGAACAGACGGGGGCTGGATGCAGCTCCCAGATGCTGCTGTGTAGAAATATTCAATAATAATAACAACAATAATAATAATAGCAACAGTAACAACAATAATAATGCGATGGGAAAAGGCCCATCTTGAGGTGATCGCTGAGGGAAATTAATGCAACAGTGCTGTAGCCTGGAGGGGGTGGCTCCAGGCAAGGTCATGTTGTGTTGTGGTGGCCAGGACAGGGGACCAGCACCCATGGGCAGCTCCCATCACCCTCCCGCACGCCGCCTGCGCTGCGCCAGGAAGCCAGAAGTAAGGCAGGTCTCACGCAGGGTTGTCTCCGTGTGAGTTAGAGGAGGGCGATGCCCCTCACACACCACCACAGCTCCTATCTAGGGCAGGTTTCCCTTCAGAGATGCCATTCACCAAATCCCACTCAACCCTGATCTCAGCTAAGCTTCGTTTCATTATTTTTTTCCTCAAATCAGCTTTATGCAGATTCCACCCTCTCCACTAATTAACCCCTGCAGCACCAGCACACCCCAAATATCTTTAAGGGTTTGAGGAGGTTTTTGGTCATGAGAATCCTAAAATTTTGCGGCATGATGCAGCACCTTAGGAAGACCACCTGGCAATTTGCTTAGAAAACTTACCACAGGGGTCTGGGTGCCTTACCAGCCTTTTTTTTTGCACCTTTCTCTTATTGCAAAACCTATATGAGTCAGATTAAAGAAACCCTGTTTGTATAGCATTAAGGGTGTTGTACTAGTCCGTGTTAAGAACATAGATGTTTACTGCAATGTTCCTTAGTTCATAGCTGTATTGGACGAGTAAAGTGTGAGTTAACCAACATCCAGTTTATCCATTAACTGCTTTACTTACAGTTAGTTCACGTTTGAGTCGGGCTGGTAGCAGATGTGACTGTGCCCGTAGCTGGGCAGAGGGACGGACTAGGGACACCCACCCACCTGTGCGCTTCCCTAGCTGTGTCGTGATGGATACCCCCATCCCTGAATTAAGACTATGATGCTTGAATTAAAAGTTCAAACTCAGTATGGAAAAGGAAGTTAAGAAATGATGAGAAGCTGCATCATCAGATCCTGCCAAGTCAATGACTCAGCCTTGTTTTAGAAATCCTGAACATGATTTAGGCTTCCTCACAGGGATATGAGGTCTGACTGGGAATCCTGTCCATAACCCCTGCTTTGCTGTATGGACAACTGTCGTGGTTTAACCCCAGCTCGTAATTAATTACCAGCCAGGGTTAAACTACAGCAGTAACACAGGAAACTGCAGCCCACCACTGGCCAGCTGCAGTGACCACAGCACGAAGAGCCACCAGGCTGCTCCAAAAGGGGGCAAAACACCATCCACCTCTAGATGACACGAGTCGGTACACACAGAAAACTAACCCTGTGTAGCTCCAGGCCCTGGCACCACCTTTCCCTGTGCAGGACACCCAGGAAGGGACGCTGATTGCTGCAGGGGGGGGTCAACTCTGGCACTGGGTGTCCTGCATGCTGCCTGCAATCAGCCGGTGCACAGCCTGTATCCTGCATGCATGCTGCCTGCAATCAGTCTGTATCCTGCCTCCTTGCTGCTTGCACCCTGCCTGCAATCAGCCTGTACCCTGCCTCCATGCTGTTGCACCCTGCCTGCAATCATCCTGTGCACAGCTTGCACCCTGCCTGCACTCAGCCTCCACGCTGCCTGCATGCTGCCTGCAATCAGCCTGTACACAGCTTGCACCCTGCCTGCACTCAGCCTCCACGCTGCCTGCATGCTGCCTGCAATCAGCCTGCACCCTGCCTGCACGCTGCCTGCACCCTGCCTGCAATCAGCCTGTACACAGCTTGCACCCTGCCTGCACTCAGCCTCCACGCTGCCTGCATGCTGCCTGCAATCAGCCTGTGCACTACCTGCACCCTGCCTGCAATCAGCCTGTGCACAGCTTTTGCCCTGCCTGCACTCAGCCTCCACGCTGCCTGCAATCAGCCTGCACCCTGCCTGCAATCAGCCTGTGCACAGCTTGCATCCTGCCTGCACTCTGCCTCCACACTGCTTGCATGCTGCCTCTGCACAGCTTGCACCCTGCCTGCACCCTGCCTGCACTCAGCCTGCACCCTGCCTGCCCCCCCGCGCCCCCCGCCCCGCCGCTCCGGGCAGGCCCGTGCCGGTGCTGCCTCCTGCCGGCGCCGCCCGCCCGCTGCAACCGGCCCGGGCCGCGGTTGCCGCGGTAACGGGAGGGGGGGCCGAGCCCGCTGCGCTGGGGCCGCGCCGCTGCCGGGCTGCTCCGGGGCGCTGCGGGGGGGGGGGGGGCGGCAGAGCGCGCAGCGGCCGCCGCGGGGCTGGGGGCACGGTTACCGGTCCGCTCTTCCTGCGGGGCAGGGGGTGGGTGCGGGGCAGGCTTGCCTTCGGTAGTTCCGTAAAAACGGGCCGGGACAGGGACACCGCCGGGACACCGCCGCGCCACGTGCTGTATCCGCTGCTGCCGAGCCCCCGCACGGTCCTGCCGAGCCCCCCCAGTGCCCAGCCCGGGCTGCCCGCCCCCCCCAGCAGCCGCAGCGTCCCGCTGGGGCACCGCTCGGGCAGCCCGACGGAGCGCGGCCCCTGCGCCCCCCCCCACCGCGCCGCTGCCCCGGCCCCTTAGCCCCATCGGGGCGGGCGGGGGGGGGGGGGGGGGTCCAGCCAGCAGCCCCCGGCCCCGCTGCCTGATTAGGATTCACCTCGCATCCGACCGGCGGAGGGCCGCGTATCCCGGCATGCACCCGCCGAAACGGCAGCCTGGCTGTGCGGCAGCGGCCATCAGGGCGGCGGGCAGGGCCGGCCCGCACGGCAGCGCGCCGCGTACCGGGGCACGGCACCGCCGCGGGGGGCCCGCAGCCCCCGGCCCACGGCGGGGCCGCCCGATCCCGGTCCCGATGCCCATCCCACTCCCGATCCCGCTCCTGATCCTGCCGCGGAGGGGCATCCCGGTTAGCAAGGATTTCCCCCTCATAAATTAGTATCTTCCAGCTGTTCCCTTCCACATCAAATCTCTTCTATTTCTTCTCTTATTGCTTTATATAAACAAACATGAGAGCGACTCGTTCTAAATAAAGTTATTTGTCTACATAAATTAATATATCATATTCTCTTCTGAAATACAGAGAGCTATTTGTCTCCAGAGAAATCATGTTAAGAGTGACATAGTATAACCCTGTTCATTTGCATATGCAGATATGTCTAATTATTCAACTTGCAATTAAAGGCTTGTGTGTCAGCAAATGAGACTAATTAGAATCAAAGAATCATAGAATGGTTTAGGTGAGAAAAGACCTTTAAGATCACCGAGCCCAACTGTTAACCCAGCACCGCCAAGCCCACCACTAACCCATGTCCCTGAGCGCCACATCTACGTGTCCTTTAACCCCCCCAGGGCTGGTGACTCCACCACGTCCCTGGGCAGCCTGTCCCAGTGCTGGGCCACCCTCTGGGGAAGGCATTTTCCCTAATACCCAACCTAAACCGTTCCCGGCCCTGGACACGCTCCAGCCCCTCAGGGTCTGTCCTGCAGGAGGGGCCCGAGCTGGGCACAGGGTTCGAGTGGCCTCAGCAGGGCCGAGCCCAGGGGGACGGTCGCCGCCCTGGCCCTGCTGGCCACACCGTCTGGGACACGAGCCGGGCTGCTGCTGGCCGCCTTGGCCACCTGGGCACACTGGGGGCTCCTGCCCAGCCGGCCGGCGACCAGCCCCCCCCGGCCCTGTCCCGCCGGGCAGTTCCCCCCGCTGTGCCCCCGGCCTGGGCGCTGCGGGGCTGCGGTGCCCACGGGCAGGGCACACATCTGTGTGATAATCCACCTTATTACCAACGGAACAGATTTCCCTTTGCTTCCCAGGCACTGAGAGGTGCTGTCTGGAGGCAGCGCGGACTTCAGTCAGTCACTGCCGGGGTTTCGCTCTGCATCAGCCCAGAAAGACGCACACAGTCGTTCTTTCCTTTTTTGTGTCCAAAGCACAAACACATAATTTTTCAGCTTTTTTTCTAACTTTCTTTTGAAAATATCCCACTGGTGCAATCTTTTCTTTACTACAGAGCAGGGTATAAGTAATTACTAGAAAACAAGGTCTGGTTTCTAAGTGTTTCTAAGGCTCCTACGTTAAAATCAGTGGTGTGCATCCCCTCTGCAGGCTGAGACGACAAGTACGGGAGCAGTGAGGACGAGGACACGGCTGTCACCTTTCATTTGAGACAGGTGAAAGACACTCGAGCTCCTTCAGGTCAGACACAATGCCTGCAGCCCTCTCGCAAAGCACGGATTTATCCCTCCGCTTTCAGCCGGGGCTCAGCAAGGGTGGGCTGCCAGCACACACGCTCTGCGTGCTGGTGTGAGGCAGGGGAGTCGGGGGGCACCGAGGGGAAGGGCAGCAAGGACGTGCCGGCCTCCAGCCGAGCAACCCAGGCACTCGGGGAAGCTAGAAGGATGCTTTGGGCTGATCGTTCCCTACAAGGGGCTCAAAGCTATGAAGGCAGAACCTGGTTTCTGCTGGCAGAGTTCTGCTACTTTCAGGAAAAAATGGGGTATTTGTTTATTTTTTTCTGTGGACTGAGTCAAAGGCACAAAATAATACCCAAGCCCCCCATTTTTTAGCTAGTTGCTCAGACCAACAGAACGTGACAGACTCGGTTGCAATGCCTGCAATAGCAATATAAGGAGTTACTCCCTTCCTTCCATATAACATTTCAACTGTTTTGTTAGCCTGTCCAGCAACTACAGAGCAGTTATTTTTCACAGTTGCCTGACCTACATGTGATCTATTGAAAATAAAATAGCATATAACCTCTCCATACTGGAGTTAGAGCCAGTAATCCACAAAAGACAGGAGTGGGTTTTAAAGACAACTTTCTGCGAGCTCTTGCTCCTGGCATTGCAGCGTTTCCAGCTCACAGCCCCGGCGTGTGGGCAGTGCTGGGCATGGGCTGGCTGATGCAAAGGAGGAGGGGACGGTGCAGGTCCTGATGTCCTTGCTTTTCTGGCAAAGCATGCTTTTACACGTAAATAACATTAAAGAAAACATCTCAGATAGTACTAGAGAGGAAAATGCACCGGGTCCTGACATTATAGCAAGAGGATGGGTAACATGAGAGAGATGCTGAAATGATGCAGTGTCCCCAAACTTTTTGATAGCCTTTTCCCAATTTCCCAGTTACCTGAAGGAAGGCAGTGAGACACCTTCCAGGAGCATCAGATTCACCTTTAAACTGTAAAGAATGGTTGAGGGGGGCGGAGAAAAAAAAAAAAGAAAAGAAAAAAAAAAAAGAGTTCAAAATCTGCCTTCACTACTGCTGTCCCCAAAAGCATCCTCATGCGCCACATACTCGTAGTGTGACATCTGGCTCATAACGACTTCAGTATTTATCCAAGCACCTGCCAGCCCTGGTGCCTGCAGGACCTGTGTCCTTCCCTCCTGTTACCTTCCTGGTTACCCATCCAGCTCAAAACCAGGAGAATCCTGGAAATATTTGAATTAGAAACAAAACTGTTAGGTTTTGGAAATTGCCGAAACAATACTTTTTGGATTTTTCTCCAGAAATTCTGGCTAGACTTGTTATATTATGTTGGGAAGCAATCCTCAACTTGTATGTGGTTATTCAGAATGATATGAATGAAATTTATCATGGTCATTCGGGACAATTTTTTCACAATATGCACATTGCAAATCAAAATAAATGCATTTTCAGATAACTAGCTTATTTTCAAAACTGTGTTAGTTCTGGCGCAGCCACAGACAATTTTTCACAGGTATAATGCATAGTTACATGCAGGAATTATTTTTAGGAAAAGTCAAAATTATCTCATTTTGATCATTTTCAAACCAATACATTTTCCTTCTCTAATTTCAGACCTTCAGTGGGTTGTTTCCTCTCTGTAACTTTAGCCACTGACAATGCAAACATCTCAGCCAGGTTCCACAATCCGTGAGCACAAACTGCATATCCCTCCTTCGCATTTCTGACGACTACCTTCCAAGGAGAGAAATTATTCTCTGCGTGTGCCTCAATTTAATTTGAAAATAAAATGGGATTTAAAACAAAAGAAAGGGAAATGAAACAGTATCATCAATGTAAAACAGTGGCTTCTTCCATTCTTTGTTTTTCTTTGAGAAAAAGGAAAAAGAGGAGAAAGAAAATTAATTTCTAATTAATCCAAATATGTTGGAAATTTTTTATATTTCTCCGTTGGGTGGAGAAAGAGGAGGGGATCAAGTGAGGGGGGAAAAAAGCTTCTCTCCAAAAGCATCTTCCTGAAAGTGTGTTTTACAATCACCATTCTGCATTGTCTTATCTGTTCTGACATTTCAAGGGTGAAAAAGCACCAGCACAAATTGTAGGAGCACTTTATAGGTCCACAAATCTAGGCCTGAGAATTAGGGATCTTTACCTTTTCAAGAGACCTGAAATCCCTCTTAGGACCCTAAATAAGAGCTATACTTTCACAGGAGCTTAAACTCATTTGCTCTTACCATGATGCTTATGGCACCTTTCAAAGCCCAGCCGCTCTGGGCACTTGGGGGCTAGAAATGTCCTTTTTGTTCTGTGTTTCTTTATTACCCAGTTTAGTGGGATCTCATCCATCACCCGGGCTCTTAATGCTTTTACAGTAATAGCTGGCCTCTTCCCTCTTTAGCACATCTACTGTAAATTGAAATGATCGGGCCACAAACAGGGCTGTTGGTCCTGGGCAGGCTCCTGTTGCCTTCTGCATCGTGCATCTGGCTGAAACACAGTGGGGTTAAATAATTTTTATCATCTAGGGATCACTGACAAGAGTAAATAAGTATTATATAACCTTCCCCAAAAAGCATAACAGAATAATAACAGGAAAATGAGGTTAAGTGAAACCATTTCAATACTGTTAGAGGCCTGCTTTCAATCAATGAAAGCTGGGAAATTCAGCGTCTTTAGAGGCTGTGATTTCATTTCAGCTCCCTCCGCTGCTGAACTTCTCTTCACAAAGCAATGAGTTAAAGACTTAGCAGCAGATTCATAACACATCTGAAATGTACTTTTTGTGTTTAATATTCACTGGAATGGTTGACTTTGCTGGGTTTGGTTATCGAGAGGAATAATAGTTTTCAGTTTCATTGAAGCATAAGATATAATTCCATTATCTTTTTTTTTTTGATAAAATAATCTGGAAGAAGTAGAGCAAAATGGGAGAAGAAATGATTCTATAGACCCTGTTAATTATGTATCCATCATATAAAATAGCAATAATAGCATAATAATTTTTCATTAAATAGGGCACGGGAATATTTGCAATCTCATACTGTCAAGTAAGAAATCACTTTAAAAAAACCCACTTACTCTATTTCAATAATGCTAACTAATTTTGGAGCAATTAACACTAAATTTCGGTGCCTACTAAGTAGGAAACTGACAATTTGCAGTTCTGAATCAATTTGTGCATTGTTCCATACACATTAAGCCTGACTTCAGTGCCTGTAACTTCAGGGACTTAAAAGTTAGACGCCTGCTCTGAATGAGGTGCCTACACACGCAATATATATATATATATATATATATATATATATATATATATATATGTATATATTTCAGAGTTCAGGGACAGGGACTTGTGCTCGCTCCACAGCTTTGCCACGAAGCTGCTCTGTTTTCCAGCCTGTATCTGGATGCAGAACATTTGCATCACCATATTTTAAATTAATATAATTGAAAGAGGTGCCATTCTATTCTCCCTGCAGGGAGCCGTTGTTTAAGCATTGATCTTAATTTCAGGATGCTCATGAACTAACTCCAAGAAATTGCCAGCAGTTCATCTGAAATGCAAAGCACCATTCCTGATGCCCAGTAAGCGATTTAGAGAGCAGGTTCAGAAAGCAACATGACTCTACAGTGAGATGGACTGTTTTCTTCCCTCTGCTTTCCTGTACCATGCACCAGTTTTTGAAGATGCTCTTAATTATAAAGACTAACCAGTGTACTGGGTAACTCCAAGACACCTCAGCTTTTTCCCATACAAGTATACCCCACGTGTCTGTCAAGGAATGCCATGCCTCATGTTATGGGAAAATCCCCTTGCAGCTACAGAGAGTTGTTTTCCCATTCAAATGAAACCCAATAGTGAACAGCAGACCCATGCTGCAAAACAAGAAGGTTTGATCCTTGCAGAGGCGCAGCGCTAGAAAAGAAAGCAGTTGCATGTTGAAAACACCGACAATTTGATAAAGAGCACGAGAGGAAGGAAAAAAGCTGCTGCTGCTGCTGCTGCTGCAGCTTTAAATTAAAATGCTGCATCAGCCAGTCCCTCAGGACTTGATAGAAATCTAATTAGTCAGACAATCTGGCACCAAATGTCCTAATTTCCCCAATCCATGTGGGATTTGTGTATTCTCTTATTCACTGCAGTTCTAAATTTCAACCTGAGCCTTTCTAACCCCTCTCTTTTTTCCGTGCAGACATGGGACTCAAGAGAAGGTGATCCCTATCAAAACCTAATTGTTTTTCATAAACCTTTAATTAATTAGACTCAGGCTCATGAAAGACACTTAAAATACTAACAATTTGTTTAGAGACAAGTGCTGGATGAGGACTGCTGCAGCGCTGTATTTTCACAAGAAACCCAAATGTAATTAATGTGCATGGGCGTACACTCGGTGTGGGGTCCAGGGGGGCGGCTGAACCAGAAGCCCTCCCCGAAACGCACTGGGAGCAGACTGAGGACTGTGGCTGGGCTGTGCCGTGGCCAGCACCGCAGCCAGCTCAGAAGGATGGATGCAGCGTGGTCCTCTGCAGCCAAGGGTTAAGGGCAGGATCAGCCCCGGGGTAGTGGGTTTTAAGAAAAGCTCCAAAAAGGCATTGGAGTCCCCCCAGGTTGGCTACATAGGGCATGCTGAGAGCAGCAAACTCGTAAGGCAATTAGCCCTGTCCTAGGGGACCATGAGCTCCTGGAGCAAGGTGCTGAGTGCCTCTGAATCCCCCCGGCACCCTTGGAGAGTGAGGATCCAGGCTCACACAGGATTAAGCCATTCGGGAGTAACAGATTTGATTTTTTTTTTGTTTTGTTTTCCAGAGCGGCTATGACCTGTCATGTCAAAGCTTTTTATTAAAGTCTCTTAATCCCCAGATTATCACCACAATAGTTCCACAGGCCCATTCCAGATAAGGCAGGGCCCATTGTGGAGATGCACATTGGAGGAGTTTTAGTCTGCAAATTATTGGCATGCAAGACCATGAGGGGCTGCTTTGCTGTGTTGCCCGTTGCGTCAAGGGGAATTGAATATTTATAAAGAAGACTTCAAATGGGCCATGCGCTGTATTCCTCCCACACATGTGCAATCCCCATGCGACAGAGGGGCCCTGCTGAATGAAAAAAAAGCCACCATGACACACACGTGGGCTCCCTCAGAAGCCGTGCAGCCTTCGTGGAAAGAAGGTGAGCAGGGCTAGGGGGAAAGGTTGGTCCCCTCTCCAAACACCCCATTTCAGCCACATGGGATGAATGAGCTGATTTTTAGGAGAGAAACGATAACAGCAGAAAGGCAGAGCTGGTGATGGAAACTCCATTTATCTCTTAAATACCAGGGGAGGACAGCAAACAGATAGAGCCCCTGATAGGGATCCTTTGGTGACACAAAATATGCCATGTGGAGAGAAGGCTTATGCTGTATACAAAACTAATTAGCGGTTACCTTGTAGATTAAGGAACAACTCGAGCATCTGTTTCACTGAAGTGTTTTTAAAAAAAGAATTGGCCCTCTAAAGTAGCTTGACGGATTTGAAATTGTCATCCCTTGGGTCTGGGAGCTCCCAGAGGAGATGCTGAGGAGCCCAGGAGAGCCCATCCCCTCGGCAAAGCATTTCCAGGCTGCCGGGGAGTTGGCAAGGCAAGGCAGGACATGCCCTCTCTTCCCCCAGCGGTGTTTGTACAAGCATCTTGTTGCACCTCGCTGCAAAGGCCACCAACCAAAATTAACGCGGAAATGCCGTATAAACACTTATCGATTGGGAGCATCGCAAGTCTGAGCGGGGTGGGCTCAATAACAGGTGGAGCAGAGCCCATGGCAGTGAGCTGAACCTCTCCAGCTGCATGTGGGAGGTAGGTCATACATACTTACATGTATATACGCATATATATACGCATGCATTCTGCAAGATGACCAGCTTCTTCAGCTCTCCCTAGCCTAGATGCTGCTGCAGAAGGCCAAATCCTGGCTACCACTCACATAGATGCTGAGCCCCTCTTGTTCCTGCTGAGATCCCAGCCCCAGGTCAGGCTGTGGCATCCATCAGGGCAGATCAGTCTCAGCCCTCAGCAGCAATTTGAGACCTTCTCTGTCAGCAGATGAGGCTGAGGCTAGTCCAGGGCACGGCTTGGCTCTCAGCGTGTCATCTCCCGTTGCTCGCTAGGCGAGGATGTCGCCCAGTCACTGGGGATCTGGCTCAGGATCTGCAGACTTGGACTCAGCTCCGGCTCTGCCACAGCCTTCCTGTATGACCTTGGGCCAGCTGCTTAGGTTTCCTCCATACCTGTTTCCCATCTGTTAGAAAATGACTGGGTATATTAAAGGGTTCGTGTGAAGATAAGTAAACTGTGAGGCTATTATTAGCTATTACACTGATAGGGCCCAAATGTTCCTATTTTCTGTAACAGCTCAAGAACTTAAGCAGGCAGAAAAAGGCTTTGGGAAAATAAAGCATTGCCTTTCTAGGGTCTCCTCTCAAAGGAGGGAGGAGTGTCTTCCTTTACAGCTAGCTCTTCATGCATTTCACAAAATTGCAATGCCCACATTTTCCCTAACAGCCTTCGTTACAGCGCGTGAAATGGCCCCAAATAGCCTTTGGCTCATGGAAACCTTCCAACGTGCTTAATATTACCTGCAATGCCTATATTAATCATAACGCGCAGGTGCCAGAGCCACTGGAGGGAAGGAGAAGGGAGAGGCCATGTAATTTATCGCTATATGGCCCCAGCATGAGGGGTTGCATTAGTCCAAAAATTACTTTGCTTTCTGATTCCCAAAGTTCTTGGGAGTACAAAACAGGAGAGGGGGTTATCTGTGAATCATCTGTCATCGCTAAAGCTTTTGGCTACAACCTTTTCGTGACTCATGGAAAAAAAATTATAAATAAAGTGTGGGGGTGGGGGAAGTGACTAATTGAGTGCAGTAATTAAACACAGCTCCCAAAAAAGCTGAGCATGTTTCTTCAGCCATCAGCACCCTGAGTGAGGGGTGAGAATGCCTCCAGGATTTGCCAGGGCTCAGTTACTGCAGAACATTAGTATAAGGGGCAGCAGCATCTGGCAGAATGGGACGGAGCGTGTTTTCATATGACAGTCAATGCATGGGCAAAATGCTGGGGTTTGATGTGTACAGGCCTGGGCAGTGGAGCTGAAGCCAGCAAGTAGCTCTTGGTGTTGCCCCATTTGGGGGAGAGCCAAAATGGAGTGCTTAGCGCTGTGAAGAAACGTAGGGCGACAACCAATACCAGCAGGCAAAGTCAGAGCATTATGCAGTCACCTGGGCCACCAAATTCACAGGCAAGGCTACCAGCTTCCCCCAGACATGTGAAGGCACTAAATAAAACTGGTACCCAGCTTGGAAGACTTCTGCTCCAGCTAATACTACTTGCAGTATAAAATACTAGCATCAACATATCCCACGTGCCAAATGAAACCATTTGTATCCACTTGTTCCCTCTCTGGTTCAATTAATAAAGGCAGGCAAAGAAATAGCGAGCACATTTCCTTTCAGAAATCTCCCCAAACTTAGTGACATTTGGAATCACACAAGACAGCTGCACCGTGAGATAAGTAAAATGCTGTATTCAGAAATGGCTCGGTTTGGAAGGTTGCATCTTTCATAGGAGCCTGGCGCCGAAATCTGTGTTGTGTTCTCCAAATGTGGAATGACTCTTCTTCCCGGTTTACATATATTGATGAATACACTTGAAAGATGGCCGGATTTCTGTATAGCACAGTGCTTTCTTTTCCTGACACATGGATCCATCTGCCGACATCACAGACCTAATTAGTACTCTTTTATTTCTATTCACTGGCTAGTAAGCATGTGGCATCTTTCCACAAGCCTATAAATCCTCACTCTACGCAGACATATACCATATTGTGATGGGTGGGTTATAACCTCAGTGAAACTGGCAGTTGCAGTTGCCTTTCCACTGCGACTTAATGTCATGATAGCCAAAACAAGAGAGACCATCACTCAAAACACAGGCTGGCACAGCAAGGCTAGGGATGAGGTTCCGAGTTTCCCAGCCCTCAGCTACCACGTCCCCATCCCCTAAGAGCCACACACACAGTTCCTGGGTCAATCCAATTGTTTACAGGGCCATTGTTGAAACTGGATTTGTGTAATGGTCAAAAAAAATCCAGCAAAGAGGCTTGATCATAAAGGCAGATGTGATTCGTGTAGTTTAATATAATACAGCAAACGCAAGAGCTAGGAGAAAGAAGCGGCAGGGACACAATGAGCCCTGGAGACCCAGCTCTGAGAAAGCAGAATTAGGAAATCCTTTAAATAAAACATAAAAAGGGTAGAGGCATATCTCCCTTCAGTTCTCCTCCAAACAGAACAACGCACATCCCCTCCCAAATCTGGTCAGCCCTGCAGGTTAAAAATATTGTGTGAATATGCACTAGAGGTTATTGTTCTTCCCATGCTGGGGAGAGTTATTTGGAAGCCTCCTGCTGGTGTTAAATTAAATTACCCATATAAATAGCACCGGAGGTGACGGACAATAGATCCCACTGGTTTGCAAGCAGGCTGTGTTATAATGGGCTGAAAGGTAGAGCTATTGTAACATGCCCTAAAAAGCACCTATTTAAGTTAGATCTCATCAAAGGTCCACCTGGTATAAGTTACTTTACAGACCTCCCCCTGCAACAATATCCAGCTTCTTCTGTACAAGAGCCAAACCTACCAAATACCTAAGGAGTTAGTAACAAAGTGCCTTAATTACTCTTACAGTGTTATTTTTGGGTTTCCACTAATTTTACTAAAAATCCATTTGTGTCTATATTAAGATTTCCAACATTTTAAAATACTGCCTCTTATGAGAAAAAAAATTGCCTGCTCAACAATGACTCTCTTTTTCTTTCTTTTTCCTTAAATAGCCTTCTTACTTTGCAAGGTTACTCCCTACAACTCCTTTTTAAGATTAAAACAAGTTGTTAAAACAAGTGAGAGAATTAATTTTCCCCAGGGGAGCTAACAAAATTCATATCCCATCAAACTTACCAGCAAGCAGCATCTCAGGGACCAGTGATACCAGATAAGTACATATGATGCAAAAAGCTTGAAATATATCATGAAGAACATATATAGTGTTCACGTTGCTAGAAAAATAGCAGCAGCAAAAGGCTTGGTAGTTTTATGTTCTATAAAGGGTATGGAATTGGTACCCACCAAATAAAGGCACAGATAGGACAAGGGGAAATTTGGAGGCTTATTTCTTAAAAACAGAACCTCTCTCAGCCAAATTAACCCCTGACATAAGCCCACTAAAGCTGATGGCGCTAGTCGGCAACCAAAGTCAACCTGGCTCTTTTGCTTTATTTTCCACTTATTTTAGAGGAGACAGTCTGTTTTTATATTGCTGGCCAAGAGAGAGTGAGAGGATTAATAGTCAATTCAAGGCTGTAAAGTGCTGCATTGCTGTGAAATATTTAATTTTGATCCTTTTTGTGTTTCTGGGGACATAGCCTAAACTGTCTACAAAAAAAAAAAAAAGAAAAAAAAAAAGGTAAGGTGCAGCCCAGAACTAGCAGCGATGTAAAAAATCAGAAGAAAAAAAAAAAAAAGACAAGAAAATGAAACAACAACAAAAACCTATCAGAGAGTGTGAAATTCACCTGGATCCCTCCTAAGGGGTTTGCACATTTGTGTGATTAGAGTCATATTTATAGGAAAATCTTCTCACTTCTCCTCACACTCTGCGGGGCTGTAAAACACATCACTGCTGCTCTCAGTTTTTGGAAGAGCTGCTGAAAACAGGAGAATGTGTGCGGGAAGGACAAAACCTGTAGTTCAGGAAGGTGCCCCAGCCTGAAGTCCTGCCCCTGCACAGGCACGAGCTGTGGGTTTTGATCACAGTGCGCTGCCGACACCCACGGGCCAAGGGATTGTGCGACGGGCACTTTGCTGGAACAACACAAGCTGGAACACTTTTGGATGCCACTCCAGAGGCTTTGCCCACTGTCACAGCAGGGAGCTAGTAAACGAGGACACTCTCATTTTGCCTCTAGCTGTGGTTTACAGTGCCAAAGCACTGCAGAGGGACTGGGGAAGCATCCCCTTTCTCACCTAAAGGGTCCTGAATAATGTACAAGAGCAGGATTTCCCCCTGGCACCAACCTGTAAGAAAACAGCTGGCATTAAAATAAACAAGCAGGCAAACAAACAAAGGCTCCATTAACACCTGACATCCTCAATAATAGGCCCCCCGCTCAGATGTCAACTTAGAAATCTCAGTGAAGTCCAAAGGAGTTATAAAATCCAGTAACTGCAATTGCTGCAACCAGTGATTTCCCAAGCACTTTGTGTGCTGCTCAGGCGCAAGCGGCCACATGAATATATGGGAGAGAGAGGGAGAACCAGAGGGAGTGGGAGAAGAGGAAAATAGGCAAAATGAAAGAGAGGAAGAGCCCAAGTCTGTGCTGGCAATCTTCCTGCTCATCTAAATTGATATTTGATTTCCGAGCATACCACAACGTGGCATTGACAGATCTATTTCTCTTGCAGGGCTGTCCAGTTTTATACATTTCAGGTTGCCAGCGCTACGCTGTGAAACCTCACCCGACCCATTTTCCCCAGCAGGAGCTCCTCAGGCAGAAAAGGGGATATTTCTTTTTCCAGTTGTCACAGAGATGTGTTGGGCAGCTAATATATATATATAAATTTAAAAAAAAAAAATGAAAAGGCATGCAGAAAACAGCCAGAGCCCTGAACCAAAGATAAAAGCCTAAATAAGTGCACTGAAGTGTAAGGTTAAACGGAGAAGGAAAAGCCATCAGGGATAGTAGAGCTTTGGAAAAGAGTAGGAATAATTCTTAACGAGAAAGGGGTGGTGAAGTGTATCTTAAAGACAACAGAAGTCAGAAAAACCTGGAGAGCTACTGATGGAGTTCAAGACAATAAAAATTACCTTTCCTGGTCAAAACTGACTCTGGATCTCTGGTTCTGAAGCAAGATGGTATTCCTGATTGTGTACTCCCTTGCAAGGCCCGGCTGCCTGAATACAAACAGAAGCAGTGATGTCACCACAAAAATAATAAAACAGCAATCGTTTTGTTGGCTTGTCACATATTACAGCTAATTATTTAATTACTCTAATTTAAAGTTTTACTAGATTCAGCATCAAAGCATAAAAATCTAGTGATTGCAGTGTCAGAAAGGAATAATATAATTAACGTATTTAGTAGTAACATATTAAACTGTTGATTGCACTGCATTAATCAGCAGAGATGATATGATACATAGGAAGCTCTACGAAATACATGTCTGTAGGGCCTGTGTTGCCTTCCTCCCCATGCCATCACTTTCACACCCGTGGGGTGGGAGGTGCAGGTGCGGAGGAGAGTATGAGGAGAGAGGCAGACCCGTTTCTGCTGCGAGGGTCTCTGGAGGCAAGCTGTAGAGGAGCTGACAGCGTCCTCAAGAGGCACACGTCAACACAAGGCTTTGCACCATCTCCGCAACCAGGCCCAATGCACAGATGGCAGATTTGGGGCCGTGCCTGGCTGCCACGCACCATGCAGGCTCTTTGCCCCGGGGATGTGCTGGAGTGCCCCTGAAGCCGCTCGGATTTACACAGAACTGAATCCACGGACCTCGGGTTCACACTGTTTCTCCCACACAGACACATACCCCAGCTTGGAGCGCTTAAATGAATCAAGGTGTGTTTCCCTGAGTTATCCACAACACTCCAAATTCAGAAGCAGTTAGGTAGTCAAATTCTTGAAGCAATAGGCCCTTTGTTTCAATAGTGCCCTCCAAAATCGGCTTGCTGGTCATCAGGCAATTAGAATTAG
Source organism: Falco rusticolus (assembly GCF_015220075.1). NCBI lineage: Eukaryota > Metazoa > Chordata > Aves > Falconiformes > Falconidae > Falco > Falco rusticolus. The sequence continues at coordinate 23,982,167 of NC_051196.1, forward strand.
AGAAGTTGTTTCTGCCTGACGTAACCTAATCACATTCCTTTTTTTTTCCTCCACTGCTCCAGAGCCAGGCAGCCAACAGAGGGAGCGCACATTCCTGCGCAGCGCTGCGTGCCTGGGCTCTCTGAACCCCTTGGCTGTGGTCGGCTGCTGATCCTGCTGGCACAGGCTCGGAGGCAGCACAAGGTGCCAGCCTGGGAGGAATGATGTGCTCCGAGCTCCCTTCCCCTGCGACAGGGCACGGAGCAGATCAGCTCTTCGGAGGACCCCACTCCAAATAAGAGCCGTGATATGAAAATACGAAAATGAAGCAAGACATCCGTAAGAAAAGGCCAGGCTGGAAAGAAAGGATGCAAAACAGTGAGAAAGAATAAACACTGATATTTTCAGGCTTAAGCTCTTCTACAAAATAACTCCCTGGTTGCAAAGGGAAAGACAGCAAGATGGAAAAGATACCAAGTGAAACGTACAGGCAAATCCAGACACATCTAATAATTACAAATTACACCAATTCATTTTTTTCAGATTAATTTCTGTCTGAAAAGAAACACTATATATTCCTTTTTCTCCCTCGATATGCATGGAGGCCTGCTTGCATTTCCTTTGAGACAGGTCACGTTCTCTAGGATCATGCAAATACATCCCACCACAGAAATGCTCCCAGGACCAGTCCAGTTTCCAGACCTACATCTACCCAAACACAGTTTACACTGCAGCCACCCCTGGGATAGTTAAGTAAGTGGTTTTTATGGCAGAGCTGTTTCTTTATCCCAGCTGAAAATGACATTATACTATAGCTTTACCTAAAAGCTACAGATTATTGTTAGCATTCACAGGCACAGCCAGGTTTGAACTTCTCAGGGTGCTGCTGCTTAGGACAATGCAGCGCCTGGGCTGCGATGCTCTGAGCTGAACAAACTTTGCAGGGTTTCACAACCAGGATGCATGCAGACAGCAGAAGGGCAGACACGTCTAGCTGATCCTAGCTGCTAAATTCAAGACTGCCCCAGCTGTGTGTGACTTCTGATCCACACACAAATGAGGCATTGTTGCAAGACCAGCACAAACTGTATTCTTCAAATTAAAAGAAATCATTTACTTAGGGGTTTTTCTACCAAAATAACAGAATTCGAATATATTATTTGAAAAAATACATTTTCGTTTTCCACCTCACTGCGTCCAATGATTGTGGTGTGATTATTAAACACTTCATAAATAATAATGTGACATTTTCAGATTGTGCGTCTGATTAAGCAGACATTCTTCTCTCCCTGACTGTGACTATGGACAGATGAGATTGCTGCAGACGCGGCAATCTTTGTGGCTTATTCCCTGGGGACCAGGGATCAGAAGTCACCTCTGTAACCCTATTAAATCCAAAAGGATATGAGCTGATCACTTCGGGCCAGCTCCAAAACTCACAGCCATCAATGGGGAATCTTGACGTGAACTTCTCTGAACTGCAGCTCTGACCCACAAACACAGCTTGGTGCATTTTCTACAGAGGATATTTTACACAGTGAGTCACTGTCTCTGCAGTGGGTAATGATTTTACTCAATTATGGTTTAGTATTAGGAAGCCTGCTCTCAGAGCAACCAAGCAGCTCCAGATGAAGACAGAACTCAATCCAGGGAACTGAAATATAAGACAGGTTTCATCTAGAAGCAAAAAAGTGGACCTGAGAGATAACTCTCTTAATGAGGGATCAGAGTCGTTTGAGGATCAACACATTGCAGAGATCCTCCTCAAAAAGTTTACTGCCCCTTTTTCACAGCAAAAAAAACCCACATTCAGTAAAGTTATTTATTAAATAAAGAACCAAAATCCAGTGGTATTTGTCCGGTCATTATTCCAGTGCCTACGATGCAGCTGTGCCTCTCAGAGCTGTCATATAAAGTAGCACAGATGTCAGAGAAAGGGACAATCTCCTAACCCAAATTCTCTCTTGCCTAGTACAGCATTCGGATGAGTTAATCCCAATTGGAAACCCAAATGCTTTCTTTTTTTTTTTTTTTCTAAGCACAATCACCATTTCATAAAAATGACCAAAGAAAGCAGCCCCTCTCTGTAAACCCTCCCAACCATCTGTCTGGATATTACTGACCTTTAATATTATGCAGGCAGGAGGTGGAAAGGACAGGGTGGGGGGTGGGGGGTGGGGGGGTGGAAAAATGTCACTGCTGTAACAATGGCTTAGTGCATTTGGATAATCTCACTTCTTGTACCGCTGCTAACATGGTAATCTTTCTCCACCTACTGTATGTCAATAATGCAATAACCTCACTCTCCCCCTGCATCAATAACACAACAGCCGCTCTCCGCTTTCCGTGGCACTGATGAATTCTAGAATTGCAACAGCTCAGATGGTCCATGCTAGCTTGTCCCTGCCTCCCACCCTCATTACATTTTAATTTCACTTTAAAGACAGTTGCTATCAGCATTGTTTGGCTACCGCTTCTGCAAAAGAAGATCAGGCTGTATTTGCACTCAGGAGGCTCCTCAGCTCAGCACAGGTGCAGGATACTTTCTATCAGTGGAGTTTCTTGGTATATTCTCAGCTGAAAAATTAAGGCAAGATTTGCCAAAGACTTAACTGGCCAACAGCTCAGTGTATTCTCCGAAGAAGCTGCTCTAAGCTCAGCACTTGGAGAATCTGTTACTTCAGCTTCAGTGTATGGAGAGCAAGTCAGATTCTCTGCTCACTGTCCCCATCACAGCCTTCAGATCTGTGCCAATTACACTTACACCAGTCCACCAGTTATTGATTAATCAGCGTTGGTTTAAAGCATAAACATACACAAGTGCTCTCCACAGACATGTTAAGCAAATTATGGTTAAAAAAATTGATAACAACAGCTAAAAAATAGTTAAAGCCAATTGATGTGACAGGTCAGAAAAAAAAAGATCTGAAAGCATAATCAAGTGAGCTTAATATCAGAGAGCATATGGTAAAAAGATCTTGTAAGAGAATCCTTAATAGTACAGTGGGCCTCACACACTGATTAATATCTGTATAGTCTAGCATGGATGGATTCAAGAAAAAGCTCATAATTTTCAGAAATGCCACTCCTCATAATGATAGAAGATGAGGGTTTGTAAGTTATGTTGAGAATTATCGGCAAAGGTTAGGTGATTTCCCACTGGTGCTAGAGGGAAAACATCTCTTGCAAATTACCAGCATTTGTCAGTACTAATACCACATCCCCCAGCCACCTAAACTGTCAACATTAATAGGTGTCTTTACAGCAAAAAGGGGTGACGATAGTCAGACCTGATCAGACCTTGAAATGAGAAGAGGACATGATACAGAGAATAAAGAAATGGAAATGTGCTTGCAGTGCCTCTTGCCTTAGCTCCCAACATCCCACCCATAGCTGTGTGGGTGGCACTGCTTACCACTCTCTGCCTATTATCACATTTGCTTCCCTGTTCACTCTCCTTCCCATCTCATTCACTGGGTAGATTTTGTTAAGCCTCTTCCATCCTCTCTTTCCAGTGACTGCTATGTTTCCACCTATCTATCATCAGCCCAGTGTTTCTTTTTTCAAGAAGCAAATGCAAGATGCCAATGCAAGATGCCTTCCCAAGACAAAAAATGCAAGATGCAAGGCAGGGAAGGTTTTCTGGTGGCTGGGTGCTGCCAGGCTTTGGTCATTCTCCTGCCAGTCCCCTGCACAGCAAGCAGTGCACTGGATCCCACTGGCCCGGAGCCCACAGCACTGCTCCCCAGGAGGGAGGTTAGAGGCAAGGGTCCTTGCCAGGCTTCTGGTAACTTCTCTCCCAGCTGGGCACAGCAGCAGCAATACCTATCCCTTGCAATATCTCACCCCCTATTTAAACCTTGAAAGCTTTCGGTATTACTTAGATTACAAGGTTTGGGTGAGTTTGGGGAACAGCCCCACACACAACCTTGTTTACCTGGCGTGGGAGTGTAAAGCCTCCACAGCCTCCTCGGATAAAAACAGTACACACAGAGATCTACGCTCCTAGCAGGATAGTAATCATCACTGGTGTTCAGCAATTAATTAGTGCTTTGCTGAAGAGTTGCTAAGGTATTTTCCCTCCTCACTTTCCCTCTGTACATCTCATGGTAAAAGACCTGCCATCCACTCCTCCAGCACTTGAAATTCAGCTCCAGTGACCTGCCTTTGTTTCAAGCAGGCAAAACAAACCGTGACTTCACTCCCTACATCTTCATCTTTCAGGCTGCACAGCCTATGCGACTGGGGACACGGATCAGCTTTGTCCCTGAGTAAACACACAGTCTGACGTGTGGTTTGGTACCCCTACCAAGGAGAGCATATAAAATACAGACATCTGCTCTCCTGAGCCTTTCAGCACCAGAGGTAGCATTAATTTAGGTCGGCCACAACCAGAGATAAAAATCATTTCCATTCGACTCCTCCTTCTGTCAAACTGAATAAAATATAGTTCACTTATTCACCTCGCCTGGCCCCTTGGTGATTAACATTAGCAAATGCAATCAGCCCATGGCCACATCACCACTCTACATTAATGCAAAACAGGGGGAAGGCCTCGTCTACTATCAGCACAAGAAGAGAGCCTTACCTTTTAATGTGCTCATTCTTCACATGGCTGCTAGTGATAAAAGAAGCCGTCAAAACAGATGGACAGGCCAGCCTAGGCTGAGATAGGAGATTTCTGCTGATTTCTCAGGGAAAAAGAAAAAAAAAAAAAAAAAAGCATGCAGTGAGCACTACGCACATCCTCAGCAGTTACCACTCATGGAGAAACCGAGGCTCTGGCAGGGCCCCGAAGGGTCACAAGCTCAGCTACCCTAACTCTGTTTTTGTGTGTGCTCCTGCCATCTCACCCGCTGCCATTCCCTCCCCACTGCAGCACGGCTGCTGTCTCTGGAGCACGGGCTGGGTTTCCGAAGCAGGTCCCACTGCAAATCCTGTCCAGAAGTGTGGCACTTGGGACGAGGCACAGAAAAGGGTCACTGCTGCCACGCGGTGCCCAGGAATGCCGCTTGCAATCTGGTTCACTTGCATTCCCTGTCATCAGCCAAAGGTACTTTTCCTGGAGGCAGGATTATTAATACTTCAGACTAGTATTTTTAGCAGTTTTTCCCACTGGTGCAGGTGACTAATACACCACAAAGTGCAGAATCGATGGCCCAGACCAGCAGTTAAGGGCAGGCTGCACACATGGCGCTCCCTGCCACATCTCTGCTCGGGCAGCTTTGGACACAGATGCAAATGCTGATTCTGCCAAAACCCCTGCATTGAAAGGGCCAAACCCCCAACACCACAGAATGGTTTGCATCTCAGAAGAGTTTAATTCTTTTATTGTAAAAATCCCTGATGCTGTCATCACTGAGCTACAAAAATATGAAAAAAAGTGCCAGGTTTAATGCCAAACATCTCATTCTAACCCTGCCTGTGATACCATGGCTCTGGGGCACACACCATCCACACAAGCATACATGTGGATAATCTAAGAATTAATAATCTGGTCTCTAACAACCTCATTCACCCTCTGTAAAAATGGGTGGAGTGAGACAAAGTTGGCTGCCCTTGGAACTGGCCTGTGGGTGTCCCTGGGTGCAGCAGGATGGCTTGGAAAGCTGCATGCAGAATCTCAGCCCACATTTGGAAGACTTTTGTCCTTTAAAATATTTTCTATGATCCATACTTGGGTTACAAAAGTTGTTGTTTTAAGGCAGTTGAATTCATTGTTCTTCTCGGATAACATTAAATGCTCAAATACAGTATACATTTTCTTTTATTTTATTTTTATTTTCCTTTCTTTCACTACACCCTCCTCTTTGGCAAATAGCACTCCCAAGTCCCTTCTGATCACTAATAACATGGGCTTTCAAACCCTTTTGGAACAAGTAAAATTTCTTTGACATCTTAACTTTGCACAAACAGATTTTAATGAGGGAATATCACCTTGCCTTGAGCTAACTCTCTTGCTTTGCTCTTCCAAGGCTTTTGTAGTCATTTCCTTACAACTTACAGAACATTAAAGTTCAGCAAAGTGTTTGAACACTGCATACCATTTCCCCAGGAACTTTGTTTATTCGCTTCAGACTGTCACAGGAGGGACACGCTTTCAAAGATATGATGTAAATCAGGCAAAGGAAGAACATCTTCTGCAGCCCTCCATCGTCCTGACATGGTCTTTCATGTCTGCTTGGGGGATTGCATACAAAAGCACTTCCCATTGGGTGACAACTAGGGTGATGCTACTAATATAAATAAGGCTCTGAAGGTATGGTGGACTCACCACGGCTGTGGAAAGCCTCAAGTATACCTTGAGTAACACGCACTTGTTGATCAGGAGAGCACAACAGATGTGGAAGACAATCTAGCTACTTGCCAGAGGATGTGTCGGTTCATGTTCAAACTTGCTGTAGGCTTAATGAAGACAACAGTCAGAGAGGACGTCAGCATCTAAGCTCTGAAATGAGAAGAGGGTATGAATCTGGAGTTAGGAAATATTGATCCTGTTGGCAAATTCCTCTCTGTGCTCTTCCAGGAGCACAAAGTTACGACAACAGACTGAGAAGCCAGACATTCCCCGTGCTGTCACTTTGAGAAAGGGTTCCAGCACAGAGGGGCACCAAGGGATGGACTTTCTCAGAACAGTTGTCCTCTGGGGTGGAGCAAAGTGTCACTGTGAAACATGGCACAACACTGAGATCCTGGGCAGACGTTCACTGAACCCATGAGTGGGATTCAGCTGTCCCCCTGCAAACTCTTCCCTTTGCTGATAATTTACTGTAATTAAACCATATGTAAAATTCTTTCACTCTGTCAGAAGCAGAGACCTTCTGCTGCCCATATGCTAGAAAGACAAATGAAGGGCAAAGCTCACATGAAGAAGCCAAACTTTTGCTTCTTGATTAAGGAACATTGAAGACACATTCCATAAATGTGCCTGCTGGTGCTCAGATGATGTTTTGATACACAAGCGAGATCCACAGTGAGACACAAGGAGCCCCCAAGAACAGTCAAGGAACAGCCAGTGACCACAGATTCCGTGTTGCCAGTTCCCCTACTGCTGTGGGAATGGGATGCTATCAGCATCAGGCCATATCCCCAGCACAGATTACTGCTGCTCAGGGCCTCTACTGTGCTAGGGCTTGCTCACTCCCTGGGCTTACACCTGTGTGTAAGGAGACAGCAGCTGTGGGAAGCTGGGAAACAGCCAGACTTTTCACAGCAGTGCCCACTGAAAGGACGAGAGGCAACGGGCACAAACTGAAGCACAGGAAATTGTTTAAATGTATGTGAAACGATTTTACTGTGAGGGTGAAGTACAGGAACCAGTTGCTCAGAGGGGTTATGGAGTCTCCATCCTCAGAGACATTCAAAACGCGAGTGGACACGACCCTGAGGACTAGGTGCTCCTGCTTGAGCAAGGGGGCTGGACTAGACGATCTCCAGAGGTCTCTGCCACCTCAACCATTCTGTAAGTCTGTGAGCTGAATTTGTGGTGCTATGGAGTACGAGGGAAGGAGCCTGAATTTTGCACACTTCGAACTGTCAAAAGTGAAATTATTCCAATTTCTTAAAATACAACAGAAAGGCGGGTTCTCAGCTTATAAGCAATTTGTTTCTGCAGACTTGCCAGACAGGAAAGACAAATATTTTGCTATTGTTGATCCAACTGCACTTCAACAAGTGCAACAAGAAAAAACTAAATAAGCTCAAACCTTACACAGAAGCTACAGTAAATGGTTAGTTTGTGTGGTGTTTTTTTAATTGTAAATATATAAATAAGGGCAAGAATCTGGAGTTTAGTGCAATAGAAACAGAAAGCTGATTCAGCAGAACAAGGCATAGTCATAAAAGATTTATTACGCTTTATCAGCAATATCCACAGTCTTTCTGTGATTAGAGTTGCATTGTGTGTAATTATCTTATAGAAATTCTGCTCTTTGATGTGCTTTATCCACCATGCTGAAATACAGTTCAATTCTAGTGGGTTTTCATGGTTGACTGGAATTTACATTAATTCCTTTGGGCCTGCAGGGCCAGCCTGGTCTGTCACTAGCAAGCTCCTCATAAATATTTATATATATATATGTGTATGTATGTGTGTGTATATATGTAGAAAAATACATCAAATTCTGTAAAGTCTTAGACACACTGGCCCAAAAAAATAGGGGAAAACAGAGTCTTGACTTCCCAGGAGTGATCTTTGATTAGTATTCCATAGTCCAGCCTTTCCTCCTTTTTACCATGAATTAGAGAGTGATTGAAATGTTTACAGTAATTAGCAAGCAGAGGTTACACTCTGCTTTTAACTTAAAATGTCCAAGCAAATTGAAGAAATGATTTCATTTCAGTTCATTAAGCTTGATTTTTCTCAATCAGAAAAATGTTCTCTTTTTATTTTGCTTTTTAAAGTTCAATGATTTTTTCCTTACCCCCTCTACCCATAAATGGTTGCTATCAGCCAGAAAAACTACAGGTGTTTGCAGGCCAACCTGTATAAGATGCAAATGCTTAAAACTACCTTGGTTGCATACCTGATTGTGCTTTTGTGGATTTCAGCATGGGGGAACTAATCACCTTCAATGGGAACAGAATCAGTTTTCTGAAAAATCACTTAATCCCTGGGAGATGCTCAGCACCATGAAGGAAAAAGAATGGAGAGCAATGAGGGACAGAGGTTTACAAAGTTTGGGGTTTTTTATAAGCAAAGCTCATTTTGTTCCCACGTTTGATAACTAAATGGAGGCTATTCTGATTAAATATGTCCAAATAACTCTCAGAATTGTAGCTCTGTGCTATTTCAGGCAACAGATAATGGTTAAAGTGAATGCAGAAGACTTAATTGTGTCTCTTTTGCATGAATCTCACCTCTGTCAGCCATCTACAGGTATTGTTCTGTGGGTACGATTTGGTTTTCGATTCAGTATCTGATATTAGAAGAGATGGAACTTAAACACTTTTTTTGTTTTTAATTCGGAGGTGGGAAAAAGCACAGAACTAATGAGCAGAATCCATCATTGCAAATTGAAGGGCCAGCCACCGGTGGGTCTGATTACTTCCCAGACCTAGAGAAGTCATAAGAAATCAGTGAGTGTGGTCCACAGAAACCAAACAGTGTCATCAAAGGCCAGACCTCACTCCAGCAGGAGCCTGACTCATTCCCTTCAGCAGGACCAGGGGTGGATCCCCACGTACACCACCTGGCCAGGCTTCTCAGCCTAGAGTGTGATTCTCCTTGTCCAGTGTAACTCTAGCACCTTCAAGTGTTGCAGTTGGGGAGCGTATTCCACAGTCAAATCTCACCATCAGGAACATATGCCCAACCTTTATAACTGCAAAGGATGCTTCATCGTCTACCCATTGATTTCCAAGGTGTACCTGGAATTAGATTAGATTCCAGGTCAGTTCCAGGAGGGAATAACATCCTCCATTACCAACTTGACCTGATCCTTACCTCTTTCCAGCCAGCCCTTCTGGGTTCATTATGTCCTTCTTTTGAACTCTTCCTATGACAGATTTCCTAAACACAAAACCATCAACATCCAGGTCATTAATTGGTGGTGGTGGTGGTGTTCACGGGATATTGACTTGCTTGAGGGTGGGGGAGTTATAAATCCTGTTTCCTAACCGTGCACCCACACTGCTTCTCGAGAAATGAGGGGTGATGGAAGGAAAAACTGGCCCAGGCTCTCCTCTGCTCTGTGGGTTTTTATCTGAATGGATTTTTCATCTGAATGGAAGTGGGCTTGAGGAGGCTTGGCATAACTGTGCAGGCAGGTTTGGGGAGAACAGATGCCAGCAAAACCCCTCTGTGTTGTGAGAAGAGAGGGAGAGGCGAAATCAATACATTTGAGTAAGAATTGAAACAAGTTAAGAGCTGTATGCTTATTAGCTCCTCACAGCAAAATAAACTGCTATTGAAAGCAGACAGAGAAGAATATCAGAATGACTGTAATGGAACACATATTGGTTTAATAGTATCAGAAACTCTTTTGAAGGCAGCTGTGTAGCTTAGAGCAGGTGGGTGCAACTCAACAGGGAGGCCTGTCTCTAGGTAGAGACTTTGTTAAAGAGAAAAAAGGGGGGGAGGGAGAAATTGAAATTCTGTTGTCAAGTAACATCACGCTTTAATTTCATGCCACATTATGACAATCTGGTCTGTAAGGCAGTCCCAGTGTGTGGCTGCAGAGCTGCTGTATTACAGCTTCTGCTTGCAAAGCTGATAGGCCCAGGAGACCTGCAGCCCTCAGCTAATTGTAAACCCGATTAAATAGCAGTGTGAAGAAGTTTGATTAATTCAATCTATCTTCATGCATCAAGACCAAAACCAGACATGGCACGAGCCCCAAATCTTTGGAGTATCAAGTTCTTTGTTCTTTGCATTTAAAATAAAAATATTAAAATGAAGCATAGGAAAATAATGAAATTATAACATTATGACATGATGAAACATAAGTGACAATTCTACTTTTCTTCCTAGAAAATCCCCAACCTTTCTGCCTTTAAAAAATAATGCATAAAACCCAATTTCAATTAGCATCTTTATGCGCTTACCCAGATAAATTACCATACTAATAAACTTCTGATAGACTTTCAGGGGCTGCTTAACCAAGGGCTTCTGATCCAGCTGAATTCATGGTCTCTTGGACAGGACGGATTTGGACTTGATTAATTTTAGTTGTTTCATTTGCAAAGAAACCGTCGATTGCTCTCGCTCTTCTAAGTGCATGTGAGAGAGAGAAAGAAGATGTGAAGAGGGACTGTTCCTGGTAACTTGTTTGGGCTGACTGACTGTTTGGAAACCACAGCATGCCATGCACCCTGCCCTGAGCAGTGCAGTGTTGTGCCAGTCCCCAGCAATACATTCCATTCAATTATTTTACACAGCTGATAAATACTTACAATGCTGCCTCCCACTTCCTGAAATACTGTGAAACTGGCAAACAGTATATCCCACTTAGGAAGTCACGTGTTTGAAGAGCAATTTTGACCAAGAAAAGTGTGATTATTCTGAGGGAACATTTTTACTTTGTATGTTCCTGTTTGGAGACAACTGCAGCTTCACATGCTTGAAGTCTTTGGTTCTTCAGCTATTTCCAGCACCAAAGGAACCGAGGCATTTTCCCATGTTCAGTTTGCAGGGAAAACAGAGCTAAGTAGTCAAGTTGCTCTTTGCAGTTTCTTTTAGTCTCTCACTACCTGCAGAAATGAATAGAGGAAACGGTTCAAGAAAGAGAGAGATACTAATTTCTATGTCTCATGAAGTGATCTGCATACACATCCAACACTCCCTTTCGCCCTGTTGCAGAATACCGCATGTGAAGCAGCTTAGTTCCTACCGCATCATGTATTAATAGTATGACTTGTAATAACAGCGATGACACAGCTCTACAAAGAGTAATATTAGATTATTTCTGTTATTCATCAGTATCACGGTTGGACAAAATCCTCTTAAATCTACCTAAAGTGGCTTCCCATGGATGCTAGTGCTACCACCAAAAAATAATATATTACACATACACATACAGCTTCTCAGCTACCCACCAGCTGCTTTTTGTGTACAATTATAAAATACCTGCATGACCCTCTTAAACTGAGAATGATTTTGATGGCAGAAGCTGAGCAACTGCAGTACTCAGAAGCCTTAAATATTTCAGAAGCCTTCTCCCTCCTCTTCCTTTTCTCCCCCGCTAGCAAACGCAGAGGACTTCCCAGGCCCCACCACACTCCTGGAATGCATTCTCTCAAAAAACCCACTGAACCTCAAATTATTATTCCATGGTGAGAAAAGCAGTGAACAGTAGAAAATGACAGTTTACCCATATGGAGGTGAAAATGCACTTTCTCCTGTACTTAAAAGAAATAACAGCTTTCAGCAAAGACCTAAATCCTAGCAACAAGCACTACATAAATGCAAAAAGGTCATCTCTTTGTTAGAGAAAGGTTACTTTGCTGAACACACACTTTAAAAAAAATAATCTACTAAAGGAAATCAAGCTTGGTAACATTTCTGTTGTATTTGCACATGTAGAGAACAGATCTGTGCACTCACTTTCAGTGCAAGAATGCAAAGGAAGGTTGGTTATAATTAACAGTTTTCTTCTTTGAGAGATACAAGGAAGAGATGTGTTTCAAACAAATGGCTATTTAAAAACAGAATTTGGGCTTAGGTGAGCAGAGCTAGCTGTCAGCTGTGAATTCACCTGGATGGCAATAGAGAGGGTCTATACCCACCCTGGTAGAAATTACAAGAATGGTGAGTGCTCCTGCACCCCTAATGCAGTCATGCAAGTTGTTCCTTGTCCTTCTCCTCTAGCCAGATCAGTGCCTGCCTTGGCTAAGAAAAAGCTTGGGGTAAAATTCTGGTTTTAGTAAAGACCACAGCAAAACCCCCTTTGCCTTCAAAAGAGAGAGAGTACCCCAAAGTTTGGGAGATGGCAGGCTCCAAAGCCAAGAACTTCCCGTTTGAACAGACAAGCAGGTAAGGGGTATGGAGAGAAACAAAGGCACAGAGGGCTGATCTGCGTAAATCCTTATTAAGCAGGAAAGTACATAAGAATATGTTTAATTTTGCTCCTAGTCAATAAAATAAGAGGCTCTGCAAACCAAAGAATCATCACAAGGAACAGGGAGGAATAAGATGAGGAAGCCAAATGTTGAGGGGAGCAAGGAGAGAATACATAGCAGAAAGTCTCTCAGAAATACCCAAGAAGTCTTGGTCCTTCAAAGGACACCAAGGAGAATGCAATAAACTACAGGCTGCATAAAACAATGACTCCAAACCACTTCAGCCCAAAGCAGAAAGATGCTAGTGGGGAAAGTGAAATGAAGAAATGTCCACAGGGTTTATTAATCTAGATCCATTTAATTCTTATGTGATTCAGTACAACATCATCATTCGTTGACCAAGCTCCATCTCCCAGATAACTGTTTAGAAACAACCGTGTTTAAACAGACATATAGAGCAATGGACTAGGCTTCTCTCAGTCTCTTCTTGACTTTGGGTGGAACTCTGCCCCATTCACATCAGTTGGAAACTCCTGTTGACTTTATTGGGAGCGAGGATTACATTGTCTTCTGGGCAAATACAAACATTTACCTTCAGAGCCATTAAAAAATGGAGGATACCATTAAAAAACGGAGGATAGAAATCTCTGGTCAATAAGAAACTATGCCTAGGAAAATAAAAATGCAATTCTATGTCACCTTGGAAAGATCAACATCATTTGTCATGTGGTGTTTATTCAGCAGAACAACAACTGCATTTGTGCTTTTAAAGGGAAAATGAGAGAAGAGAGTAGCAGGAGGGGGGAATGGGGGAGATCTGAGCACAGGAATGTACTGCCACTCCAGCCTGCTATCATTAAACCACATCAGAACTTCATAATCATGGTGTTTAATTAAACAACAGAGGCATGGGTTTATGCATTAATAATGAGGCCTGGCACTTTAGCATGTCAGGCTAAATACAGTTTTAAATTAATAATGTAGCACCGCAGCATTAGTGAGAAAATGAAATCTTATTAACAACTTAATAAAGTCCCTTATTTGCTAAAGTTCTAGCTCTCGGGGAACAGTGTTATAGCAAAGCATTTGCGTCCCTTAAGGGGGCAGCTGGGAGGAGGTGCTGCTTTCTCACACCCTCCATAATTCCATTATATATAGCTTGCGTAGTCACTAAATATTGCCTAGTGTCTGCCAACTAATGCCATATGTTACTTCTAAACCTAGGTGTGACGTGCTGGATACTCTGCACATGCTCTTCTTATACACCTGGGAATGAAATTTACTCACATTTTTCTATTACTGTACCATCTTACCAGGCAACACTGGAGAACGTGTATGGGACTCTAGCACTATCTACAATATCAAAGCTTTACAATCATTTGCGTATGATCCTCTCAGGCCCCAGGACTGCAAACATGGCTATTTTGAAGATGAGGAACTGAAGCACAGAAAGCAGCTGAGAGCGTGAGGAGCAACAGAAAGCAATTGATTCACTGTGGCTTACAGGGCTACCCCCCATCAGCTGATCCCTAATATTTGTCCATATAAGCATTCTTGGACTACTCTCCAATTTACGGTGCTTTATTTTCCAAACAGACCGAGAGCACACATGATGAGGTACTCCAGCTCTGCTGACAGGCAGTCACTTGTTAAGCCACAGAAGCTGTAGCACTTTATAACCAGGGTTTCACAAGCCTTTAGCTTCCTGACTCCCACTGATTGCAAGGACCTGGGCCACCTCAGGCACACAGTGAGTCAGTAAAAGACTGAAGACTGGAGCCCCAACTGCTCAGCCCTACAGCAGAGTCTGAAGCCCAGGGTGAGGCTTCCATCTGTCTATGTGTTTGGCACAAATTTATCTATCAAATTCCCTTAAATCCAGAGAAATTATTCTTTTCCCCCTTCTCTACTGGCAGTCAGCACTTCTGCCATCCAAGTAAGAGGTCTCTCTCCACAAGCTTGCCCATCTATCTTGAAAGTCCCACCTAGGTTTGCTTTGCTGAGGAAACAAAGAACAGTCCACAGGACCATAATGAACAGAGTAACACAGGGACAATATCCAAAGCCAATGAGCTGACTTCAAACAGCTGAACATTAAGCCATGAAGAACTGACAGCAGCAAAGCCACAACCAGCCACAGCCACTAAATTCAAGGGAGATCATAAAAAAGAAGATGAATAGAGACAGGAACAGACATATGTCCAGCTATGAGTCTGTCAAAGATGGACCTCTCTGGAATGTAAAGCACTGATCATACATCTTCTGTGGCTTGAAAGCTATTGGATTAGAATGGAAATCAGCCAGCAACACTGCTGACTGTTGCAGATTAGAGTGGCAAAAAGCAGTGGGCCAAATCCTGCCTTTGGTTATGCTCATGGGCTACAGCTATTTCCTCTTCCTTCCCCTGTGGTCTCCACTCACTAACTTTGCTCTGAATTTGCTGGACAATGTGCCAACATAAGTAAACTTTTAGAGTGCTGGGAGAGAATGTGAATGATGGGTGGCAGACACACATACACTTCTGCAGCCCTTGGATAAGACCCTAGCAAGTCCCCTTCTCATGGCAACAGCTCCCTTAAAACAGAGTGGTCTTCCATATTAAATGTCTCCAAACTTTCATTGGCATTTTCCATGTGTATCCTGCTACAGAGAGAATACTGATCTCGCAGAAACTGGACAGGAATTTCTCATTGTGCCCTTTTTTCATTCAGTTACTGTCCAGCTCTCTGGAATGAGGGGAAGATGGGGCAGAATGATAACTGCAGTTCTCATAGGAGAGCTCAAAGTAGGGAGCAGATTTCCTTGCAAACCCTGTGTGCATTAGGAGTCCTGATCTGCATGCAAGCATTGCCTGCCCGCTCCTCTCCTGCTTCAGCAACCCAAGGATGTGGGTTTCACTTGGGAACCACAGAGTTCATGGGAAGTAGCATCTTGCACGATGTTTGTGCAAGTGAAACATCTAGGACATAAAAATCATCTTGGTGTGCCTTGTCTTCCATCTCCTGTGTTAAATAATAAATAGAAACTTAATGGAACTGAGTATGACTGCAGGACGCAGTGTAAGTGAAGCCAGAGTAGACCTGCATCTCCCCCCTTACTTCATCATCAGTGAGTAAATGGGTCACTGGTGAATGGGATCTAAGTAAATCTCCACCCTTTTTATTCTATCTTTATATTCAACCCACTGCAATGATATGTAGCTCAAACTCACACACCTCTGCTACAAAACACTAAATAGTAATATTACAAATTATCTCATCAAACCCCCTTATGTTTCTCCTCTGAGCTCAAGAAAACTTGAGGAAACAAAGTTTATCATTCTAGAAATCCTTCATTTGCTTTTTAATTGTGCAGTGGCATGTCTTGGGATCTGGTCTTTTTCTTCCCCTTTTTTTTTAATTTTCTATTTATTAATATTTAATCTCTGCACGGTGCAGAAGAAAATCATTTCTGCAATAACATCAGAATGGGAGGGTTAGAAATCAATAGCCAAGCTCTCACAAGACACATTCAATCCCTTCTTAATCCATTT
Source organism: Falco rusticolus (assembly GCF_015220075.1). Taxonomy (NCBI): domain Eukaryota; kingdom Metazoa; phylum Chordata; class Aves; order Falconiformes; family Falconidae; genus Falco; species Falco rusticolus. Next base: position 23,998,176 of record NC_051196.1, read on the forward strand.
TTGACTGCTCCCCTGTCTTATTAGAACAGCCAAGTTTTCCCATACCCATTAGGTTGGGATATTCATGTTGCAGGCGGGAACTGCAAGCACCCAGAGAAGCAAAAACCTTCTGAAAGGCAGGTAAGAGAACAGAGCATTTGTCTTTGGGAGAAAAGTCTAGACCTTATTCTGAACCCAAATCCCTACTCTAAAAACCTTCTGATAGAAGGTTTGGCCCCATTTCTGTCAGCGGTGACACATCCTGCATCCACTGTCAGCCCTGACCCACGCTGGAACACCTTTTCATTTCAATTTTTCTTCAAGGCCATCTGTCACATCCAGATCTCTCAAGCATCACCTTCTCTAATGCACAGGTCAGCGCTGCAGCGAGGGAAGAGCCAAACAGACATACTCGATGGGAGAAGCCAGCGTCTTAAAAGTCAGTTAGCAGAAGAATCCCCTGCACCTTTCTTAATGCCTCTAAGACTTGATGATATGACAACAGGGACTCATTATTACACTGGAGCACAGAAATTAAAGCCTGTGATTGCCAACCCGCACTTACATGCACACTGCACAACCCACTAGCTACGCCATGACTATACAGTCATTCAGCTCTGAACACTCGGCCCTCCCCTTCCTTCTGCATTGCACTGCTTCCATCAGCGCTTTCTTCTTGGCAAACTAAGCACCTCTGTGTTGTGTCATGCAGCCCTCTGTGCCAGGAAAGGCCCACAGAAGAGCTATCTCCTTTGCTTTGGCTAGGAGAGGGATTCCAGCTGCTCTCTGCACCCAGACATGGAAAGTTACCAAGAACCAGAGTGACTTTATCAGAGAGTTGTGAAGAACAGAGGAAGGCATGCACTGAACCTTTCTTCTAGCTTAGAAAGGGACCCTGTTTAGCATTTGGTTTTGTTTCACTGAAGGAAGACAACATTTTTGCTTGGACTCTAAAGGGGCAGCAGGGGTCCTTGTCAGTGTCTTCTCTTTGGTAGGTTTCACGTTCTAGGATATAGCTCTGTGTAAGACTATTCAAACTCTCCCTGAAAGTACATGCTTTCTCAAGTCTGTGCAGAGCTCAATATCCACACACACCCCCACACCCCCCACGCCACACCCTGCCCTTAGCAGAAGCAATGGTGAGAGCTGTTCAGCAAGTTTGTAGAGGTGGAACCAGAGCTAAGGGCCCTCTGTGCGTTGCTGCCATAAAGAACTTTGTCCTAATACTAAAGGGCTGATAGTCTCAGGGGACTGGGAAGGAAGAATAGGAGGAGACTGGGACTTGGGAGAAGCAAGAACTGTATACCCGGTTTCAATATCCAGCATCCCATCTGCAAGCTTAAACTGCAGCTAGATGGGAAAAAGAGGCTGATCTCTCCTTGTAAGGGGCAGGGGCCACTGTGGCCTTGTGCCCAGGCAGCACATCCGAGGGTACCTCACTACGGCCCCGTCCCTCCTGCCCGTGCCCCCTGCTGTGCCCCCCCCCCCACCTCCAGGGCCTGCGCCCGCAGCTCTGCACAGCCACCCGGCTGCCTCAGCCTGGCTGATGCAAAAAGAGGCTCCGCCAGCAGATGGAACCGCAGACCGGACAATCTCTCCTTCCACGCGGACACATGCACCGAAGCTCGTAGCTACGCTGGGTCCCTTCTCTCCCGCCTGGAAAAGAGATGCTTCAGGCACCTCCACCAGTGCTTCTGATCCAGCTTGCTGACGCTTGGTTTCGTTGTTGAGGGCTGTGTGTGTACAGGGACTGCTAAGGAAATCCATTCAAACGGGAAAGCAGTTGAAAACTCTCTGCTTACTGTATTAAAAAAAAAAAAAAAAAATCCTGCAAACCCTTATACCTATCTTCTTGCTGCCACCTAGCGAAGGGGGAAAAGTATGACTGATGACATAAGCAGAGCAAAACTTATCCCAGAGGCTTGTACTTGTCAAACAAACTCTGAATTAACTGCTTCAAAATAACCTTCAAAGTTCCACGAAGGTCTTTTCCTTCCCTGTTGGAAGTCTCCTTCAGAAAGCACTCTGCTAGGTCCATGAGGGGACAGCTACTGACAAAGGCTGTACTTCATCACTTGTGTCTCAAGAGCAATACAATATCGACCATTTTGTTGCACTGAAACTCTTCGGGCTGGTCTTACAAGCTGTAGGAGTTGTGGTGGTCTTTACAGGATCAGACAGTAAAGGCAGCTTTCATTGTCTTTTATGTTATCATGAACACATAATTAGCATAGCCACTATGGCAGGGGGCATCATAAGCATAGACTCTACACATCCATCTAAATTCCCAGACAGGTTTTGTAATCAGAATCAAACTCCTTGTTAGTACGTGAGTGAGCTTCAGGTAGGACTGAGAACAGAAGCCTTATATCCAAAGTCTTGTGCCTGAGCCATAAGATCTACCTTCCTTAAAAGAAAAATGGTATGTTCCTGCACAGCTCAGGGTTTTTTTCAGAAGAAAGCCTCAGCTGTGTGACAGACAAGTGACAGACAAGAAGTCAGCAGAAACACTAACTTTGACAGCTCCACTTCTTCCTACACTCCTGTCATGCTTCCAGGCGCCAGCCGTGGCCTCTTGCTGGTCCAGACCTGTATGTTTGGCCAGACACCTGCCAGACTGAGCTCTGCCTGCCTTGAGTTTCTGTCCTCTGCCTACCCACCATTTCCCAACAGCCACAGCCAGCACATCGCTGCCACAGCCTGTGCTTTTTCTACCTGGTTGTTCTTGCTGACTTTCTACTGTTACACCCGAGAGAAGAAGTATTCCCCCACTATTTCCAGCAGTTCCAGTGGGGCTTTCAGTACAGTAACTCCACTCACTCTACCATTATTTTTATTCAGCAGGAGATGATCCATTCACGCACTTTGATGCTCAAACACGTCTTCATTTCCCACTTTCCTGGCATTTGTGTGCGTAAAAGGCCCCAAGACTGCCAGGCTCGCTGCAGGGACAGCTGCCAACAGGAACACGGCTGTATTCACAGGGCGGGTATCCAAAACACAGGGTGCGGGATGACAGCCCGAGACCCCTAAGCGCTCCGGGGTCTCATTGTCCCTGTTAGCCTTTGGGTTACTGCTGGATTTGTAGTGCTTTGCCTGCCTTTGCCTCGGCGCCGAGGAGGGGAGCTGGGTGCCGGCCTGACGCCGGGGCGCTGAGGGCGGCAGTCGCTAGGTGTCAGCACGGGACCGCCGCACCGGGCACCGGCACCGCCGCACCGGGCACCGGCACCGCAGCACCGGGCACCGGCACCGCCGCACCGGGCTGCACAGCAGAGGGACCCCGGGGGGCTGCCCGACATCCCCAGCCTCACAAAAACCGTAAGACCGGAGCATACCGGTCTCTTTTAAACCTCCCTCCTTCTCATCTTTTTTAGGGACTTGTTTTGTTCTACTTTTAGTATCCAAATCTGGCCGGTGGAGATGGAGACGCTTTGCTCATCGTTGCCCCCTCCTCTCTTCTGATGGAAAAAAATCCATTTGTGAACCGGTCCCTCAGTCAAAAATCCAGCAAAACAACTCAAGCTTTTCAATGAATGTGGCTATCTCCTCAACTGATTTGATTTTCTTACACATTTCAATAACAGGTCCACCCCAGACCCTGAGGTCTTTTAGTTACATGTGATAGGTAAGACATAGATAGCTCTGAGTAAAGGTTTGTGCTTCATAGCTTAGTCCTATCTCATTCCAGTCCTCTAGACATTCAGGCAGTAGGCACTGACACTGTAAGATGCATTGTTTGATTCAGGTTTAAAACTAAAACTGAAATTGAGGAAAATATGTAATTATTTTGAGCATTTTCTCCCTCTTTGCATCAAACCTGAAATAAATTGTATACAAGCTCTCCCTGTAGCAACAGGTGCTACAACCTCCAAATTCACTTTCTTTTCCCTGGATGATGAAAGCAGTCTCCAAGCTGCAGCTGAATCTGGGAGCTGTAGTCCTGAAATAGCCCCAGCAGCAAATGATGGTCAGTGCAGCCTTGGTGGTCTGTGCTACTTGCGGTTTGGTCCCTGTACACAGCCAAGCAGCAAGTGTTTCTCATTGTAGGCAGTTTTGCCTTGTCATGCTAACAGAAACCCCTTGCGTTTATGGAGCCAGATGGGGAGAATGCAGTAATCAAATCACTGATGCTGCCTATTATTTATAAAATGTTTTTGGCTTGAAAGACCCCTTAATAAAGGTACGGGTCCTTCCTTGAGGAACTTACAGGTACAAGAACTATTATAATTCTAGTGATAATAGTCTATTCTCATTAAATATTAACACCAAGTTTTGAATATGTAAAACAGTAGAAGAAAAGAATCCCACTTTAAAGCTGGCAAATACTTTACAGCATCTGATAAATTTACTTCCTATTGCATATGTCCATCTTTCCCCAAAGCACTTGGAAGAGATTATATTTTCTGCCGTGTTCTTCCACATGAGTCACTCCATTCTGCTATTTTTTTGTCTTCCTTTTTTTGTTCTAGTCCAACATGTCAAAATACAAATCAGATGTTTCTGTTTCTCAGTTTTCGGTGAGAAACCAGGTTGAGTATTTTCAAAGATGCATATTCGCAGCTGAAATTTGAGGGAGAAATTCTTCTGTGTGCATTTTTTGGTAGCACATTACACCTGACTAGATTTGAGATTCATACAGGCTCCAAATGATTTCTCTCTGCAGTGCATTTTGGAATTACATACGAAGCAGCAAATCCTTCTGCTCTGTTCTCCTGTAGTTGATACATCTCCGAAGCTGCCCTTCAGTGTTGAAATAACCCCTGAAGAACTGTTCTATTCATTAAACCACTAGAGAGCCTGTGCGAGAAATGTTTACTTCTAATTTTCAGCCCACTGCTGCTCCTGGCATTAGCCTTGTTAGATGCATACGACGTATTTAGAAAGTCAGCAATACTTGTAATGTGTCTTTACAATCAGAATTCCTGCAACATTGTAATACTGCTAGTCCTTCTCATTGCAAGATGTCAACACATTACAAAAAAGGTAAATCATTTCTAGCAGAGGACAATCATGCTTTTAACAATCCCTGCACATCTTTCTCACAGGAATGATTTATGCCAGTGATAATATTCTAGCACCTCCCTCCATTTGTCTAGTGTGGGACTGATTCCAGAGATGAGCAGAAGTTATGCTGTGCTCCCCTGTATTTGAAAGTCACCATGAATACAGACAGTGATCTGTCCCAGGAGTGAAGTGGTCAAATTCTCATAAAACAGTTAGGTGACTAAAACCAGTAATCAATCAGTCTTCATGGTCTGATAAGCCCAATAAGGGTAGCAAAAAAGAAACGTGACAATATTGTAACATGTTCAGTCACAGAAGGTGAGATGAGAAGATCAGTAAGAGTGTGATGGTCAAATCTTATGCACACTTCGACCGTCAGGCTTGGACAGCAGCTAGTTTTATGCTATCCACTACTCTGAAATGCGGAAATGCAGCTTTCCAGACTTAGATTCACAGAGCAGGGGAACAGCCTCATTCCATGCAGCAGTTCTGCAACCACGGGTGAGGGTGCATGTGTCACTGCAGATCTCAGCACTCTTGGTTCTGATGTGGAGAAGTAAGAGAGACAAGGTCGTCATTTCACATTAGTGCACTGTATAAAGGGAGGTGATGGGAAGAGGACAAGATAAGTACGCTTTGTAGGGGGCCTGATAAAAACAAAACATGTTCTGGAGAAAGCCTCGTGTCACCTTAAAGCCCAAGGTATTTATTACAGAAAATAACTAACCAGGTACACCTGCATCAACTGGTTGCATCTGCCTGTAGGCAATATCTACCTGCTCACATCTATATGTCACTACACAGGGTTCATCCCATCCTTTCTAAGCAGACACTTGAGGGGCCTGGGCCAGACACACATCATGCTTGGAGAAAGCCTGGTACGCCCTTATACTATCTTTATACCAAAAGTCAGTACTGTGAAGCAGTCTCAGAAAAAGAAGAGACTGGGACCTCTTTTTGTTGCAGTTAAAGATGAGACCCTCTGCCATCTCAGTGCAGGAATATCGGACAAAGCATCATGATGATCCTACCTTATGCAGCTCTCAGCTTTGCCAGTGGCTGCCTGGGATTCTCCTTGGGATTCCTCCCTGGGCAGCCACCCCACTGGTCACGGCAAGGGCTCCCCACAGCGATGATCCCTCACATGCCGTGGGCCATGATGTGGTTTGTTTCCTTCCAGTTACCAGTACCCACAACTGGGAAGGTCAGAGAGTCCCTTCAGAGCTGGGCCGAGTCACCAACGATAAAGTTTCTTTTCCTGGCACACGGAAGGGAGGCACAAAGCCAGGCTCTGAAGAAAATGCAAAGAGACGGGCCCTTTGCCCAGGAGATCTCTGCACAACAGGTGCCGCCTCTGCCAGCCCCACCTCAGCCAGAGCGGCCTGATCCGCAGGCCGTGCCCGCAGCTGCCACCCTGCCCCTCCTGCACTCGGGGCAGCCTCAGGTACGCGAGGCGACCCCCGGTGCTGCGCTTCGCCGCGGCGCCTTCTCCTCCGCCGCCCCGTCCCGCAGCGCAGCCCTGGCGGGCAACGGCGGCTCCTCTCCGTTCCCGCTCGCCCCTCACAGCCTCCCTGGGCCACCGCAGCGCCTCCCTCACCCCCACGTGCCCACCCGCAGCTGCCTGCCGCCCCGGGACCCCTCCGCCGGGCGCGCCTGGGCTGCACGAAGGGGCGGGGGGAGCCGAGACGAAGGGGGCCGGGGCGAGGGGTGCGAGAGTCCAGGCCGCCCCGCCGCCCTCCCCGCCCGTCGCCTCAGGCGCTGCCCGCCGCCCGCCGCCCCGCCGGCCCGGCCCCTCTGATTGGGCGCCGGGGAATCCCAGCGGGCCCCTCTCCGCGATATAAGGGCGGCGGGGCCGGCCCGGGCTCACTGCCCGCCCCCAGCCCGGGCGCAGCGCCGAGCGGCGGGGCCGCCTCCTCCAGTTCCTCCTCAGTGCCGAGGCAGCGGCGGCGGAGCGCGGCTTCCCCGCCTGCCCGCCGAGGCGATGGCCGAGCTCAAGTCGCTGGGCGGCGAGGCGTACCTGGCGCTGGCCCCGGGCTACGGCCCGTCGGCTTTCGCCTACGGGGCTGTGCGCGGCGGCGCCGAGGGCCCGCGGGGGGCCTACCCGGGGGGCGGCGGGGCGGACTTCCATCCCGGGGCGCTGGGCAAGTCGGCGGAGAGCAGCGGCGAGCAGAGCGGCGACGAGGAGGACGGCTTCGAGGCCGGGGTGAAGGGCGGCGCGGCCTTCGAGCGGGAGGGCAAGCTGAAGGGGGGGGCGCTGGGCAAGAAGCCCAAGGAGCAGCGCTCGCTGCGCCTCAGCATCAACGCGCGGGAGCGGCGGCGGATGCACGACCTGAACGACGCGCTGGACGGGCTGCGCTCCGTCATCCCCTACGCCCACAGCCCCTCGGTGCGGAAACTCTCCAAAATAGCCACCCTGCTCCTGGCCAAGAACTACATCCTCATGCAGGCGCAGGCCCTGGAGGAGATGCGGCGGCTGGTGGCCTACCTGAACCAGGGCCAGACGCTGAGCGCCCCGCTGCCCGCCACCCTCAACCCCTTCGGACAGTCGGCCGTGTACCCCTTCGGCGGCGCGGCCTTGCCCGGCTGCCCCGAGAAATGCACTGCCTTCACAGGAGCTGCTCTCTGCAAACACTGCACCGACAAGCCTTGACTTCTGGCTGCTTCGGGCTCTTTGGGTTTCCTTTTCTTTTTTTTTTCTTTTTTTTTTTCTTTCAGTGCACTTTTTTTTCCACTACCATCAGCCCTGGCTTCCTACCATCAGTTAAGTCTGGGTTTTCCTTTGGTTTCCTTCTTTTAAATACTCCCCTCCTCCCCACACCCCATTTGGAAATATTTGGCAGTTTACATGGACCCCCAAAACACCCACTTTGAACTTTTGTTACACCCCCCACCTCCCCATGCAACTTCATCTATAGAGTTATTTCCTTCCCAGCCTGTTAGGGGACTGTCAGCATAACATTGTTTTTCCACGTGTGCTGACTGTAGAAAAACGGGGAGGGAGAGGAATTGAGATAGAAAGCTCAGTGAGTTTTCTTTGGCATGATCAATCTGTGTCAAAAATGCTTAAAAGGGGGGGGGGGGGGCGGGGGGAGCAAAATCCAGCTGCAAACTATGCAATGTTTCAGAAGTGGTGGTGGGGGGTGTCCTATGTAGCCAGCTGGGCTTGGGCTGCACCAGCAAATCCAAATCAAAATGTCATTTGGTCAGCTCATGATGGGGGTGGGGGGTAAGTTCAGTGCTCTTGATAAAACTACAGATGCTTCAAAATAAGATGCTTTTTTTTTTCTCTCTCTCTTAAAAAAAAAGTTAACCTGTTCTTGAACTGAGAGGAACCTGTGATTGTATGCTAATGTTTGCTTTTTGCCTGTTTCTCAGCTTGGTTAAGTTTTCCAGATGATTTCCAAAGTCGTTGCATATCATGATAAACAAAGCAAGACATCACTTAACATATTTATATGTATTTATAATAAATAAAAGACATGAATAACCACTTTCTCTGTCCTACATGTCTCTAAAACCAGCTGGCAGTCAAAGCAAAGCCCCTGCTGAAGTAAGGTAAAGCAGAGACGGATGTGGCAGTCCTTTGCGGAAGAGCAGCTTTGAAGTTAGGTGAATGATCGGAATACTTGGAAAAAGCTTGTGGATGTTCAGCTCCTTATCAGCAGGGATTTGCTTTTTCTCCAGTTTCTCATGAATCGTGAGCGCACAAAAAAAAATTTATGCCTGACATCTGGAGTTAAGTAGGTAGAGACTGAGCTTGTGTGTATTGACACATGCTGGAGGATGCTGTGCCCTGAAAGTGGTGTTTAAAAGGGGTTATTGTAGCGTCGAGCTTGGCTCCAAGGGCACCCATGTTTTAACATGGCAGGGAAGGAAATTGCTTAAAGACTCTGCTTATCCCTTTGGTTTGGTTTTCTTGTTATATCTACAGCTTGACCTTAGACCTGTGTGTGGGGTTTGGGCCACTTAATATCATAAGTAAACTAATAATCTCTTGCCAAGTATTGACCGTGTTAGTCAAAGTTACCAAGTGAGTTCCCTTGCTGGCAAAGTTTTTGATGTTGCTTGTGTTGGTTTACTTCTGTTTTTCTGGTTTATGATGTTTAACGCTTTGGTGCCTTGTATGCTTCACTAGTCATTATATAATAATAATAATTGAGGCGCATTCAGTGATTTCTGTTCAGATTGGAATACCCACCCAATGTCAGAGCAACAGCGTAAACTGGTACAGTCGCAGCCTGAGGGGCTAGAGCTGTCCGTGGCCATTTGTGTTAGGAGTGGGGTGTAACTATTTAGGGCTATTAAACCAATTTCCATGCCTGTCGCTAGTGTTATGCTAATTTGAAAAGGACTGCCATCCCTCTAAAGCTGCTTGTCTATGGCACTTAATTTTAATTAATACATTTGCAAAAGACGTTTTGTGTTTGGAAAACAAAGTGTGTGATTCAGCCTCATTCATAAAGACATATGTTTAAAACTGGTTCCTGCTCATTTCCATTTTTATATCTTCATTTCTTCTTTTTTTTTACAGAATAGTTTTACAGAACAGTTTATCTGTTGTCCCTTTTTCCATAAAAGAAAACCTTCAAAATACCCTTAAAAGGCATCTGCTGAAGTGAAAGCCGACCAAAACCACTACTGAAGCAAAAATGACTGGAAACTGCAGATCAGCAAAGGTCACTTAAAATTTTGCAGACTGTGTTGTTGCTCTAGGTAATATCCTGAGAAAAAGGTCAGTTTAACAGAGAATTGTGATTTTTAGGTAAATATTTATTACTTCTGGTTAAAATTTTTAGCAGATTGAGTAGTTTGGAATATTTAAATGGAGATTAGTTTAACTGTTCATTTTTCACCAAAACTAAAATAGTTGGAGAATAAAGCATTTAACAGCTTAATACTAAATATGAGTTTGGTTTGGTTAAAGACTTACACTAATAATAATGGAATTTATAATTGCTTCTTTCTTAAATAATGATGGCCAAAAAAAAGTGGCCCACCAATTTAAGAGCCTAAAAAAGTCATCATAATCTCAGAGACAAACTATTTTTGGAACGAGATGGGTTTAGTACAGTGATTGTTTAATACTTTTCCTATAATTCACATGAGTAAAAAGCTTGCTCACATTACCGTATCTACCTAGAATCCTAAAAATCCACCTTCTGAGAGTCCTTGAAATACTCAGAAGGCTCTTTGAGAACTCCCGTTGAATTAAATGATCTCAGGAGGCTGAACGTGGAATTTCAAATATAGAAGATAAAACCTGCATTAAAGAAAATTTTGACAGAAGAAATAGCAAGCTTGAGTAACTTGAGTACTGTGAAAAGGCTAGGTATTAAAACAGAAATGTAGAACTTACCAAAGCAGTACTAGAGGAATTTGTAAATTGTTATTAAAATTGATCTTACAGTACAGAGTTTTTAATTCAAAAGTAAAAAGAAGTCCAATCATAACTTTTCCTGCAACAAACAAATTAATACTAATCTAAAACAAAAGTTGACCAACTTCTTTGTTAATCTGGAAGTTGTCCTGTGAGTTGCTTCTAGCCACTACGGACTCATCAGGTTTTAACTCTTCTCATGCAGAGCTGAAACCCATACTGAGCCCTTCGTGTTTCCCATTGACAGGAAGGCATCTATTTCGATGTGATTTGTGCTTTGTGCTGAGCTGCTGCTAAAACCACTGCCAAGTGAATGCCTAATACTGCTGGAAATATGATTTTGTTGGGAGGGGATAAACTAGCATCTGATTATTGCATTTGTGTATGTGAAGCGTCAGTGCTAGCCTTGCAAATGTGCATGGTTATCCTGGGGATGAGATCCTGTAACCTGTCATTTGTTTTTCATCTTCCCTGGCATATGAAAAAAAAACCACTTCATTTTGTGTACCATGTAAGGTTTTAGGTGTCTGCTTCCAGTCGGTGTTTCAGAGAATATAAGGGGAGGACTTCAAAATGCTGAAGATTATTTTCTTTTCTGCTCAGATGTTCTTGTTAGAATGCCTGCTTTTTTTCCAAGAAGGATTTTTGGTGTATGCTCAGATGGAACTGAAATACAGATCATATGTTCTAATGTACTCATTATCCTGGTATGTTCATACTTTGAAGAAAGCATAATGCCAACTTTTAATTAAAGATAATATATTGTTTTCTAACCTCACTTAGTTTTTCTTTGAACTTAAGAATGATAAGCATGTGGTGTCATTAGGAAGAAATGCAAAGAGGAGATGCTGCTCTGCTATGTTGCTTTTCTTTTTCTTTTTTTTTTAAGCTGTGTAATTCTAGTCACTAACCAAAACTAAAGATTTACTAAGCAACATGTATAACCTCACTAACAGGGAGTAAGTTTGCTGTAAGTTTGCACTGCATCTGCCAAGATTTAACATTAGCAGTCTTGAGCTTACAAGGTAAAACCTTGCTTAACCAAATACAGGGAAGCAACAGGTTTGAAGATGGAGGGCCCGGAAGGTAGCTGGCTGCGTCAGATACCAGCAAAAATTTAAACCAGTTATGAGTTTCTAGAAAGAAGCCATGAGAATCATGCAGTTTTCCTTGTTCTTTAATCTGTATAGCTGATTCCCTGACATACTGTTGCAATATCTGAATATTGCTGCATTGCCGAGCTTGTTTCTGAGACTTTAGAAAGTGAGTGGTCATTGTTCTCAGGTCATTTTTCAGGATTGTTCTTCAATTTCCATTGTAGAATAGTGGCTGACATTTTACAAGGGTGAAATGAACAGCAGGTCCAATCCTGCTGCTGTTCTACTAATTGCCAGCGTTCCTGGTGATACCGGTGACAGCAAGATGGGGCCTGATGCTCCAGAGCGCGGTGGTGGTTTCTGAAACCAACGTCATGCTGCCTTTAAGAGGCTCCAGAGGACCAGAAAAATCTGTACAAGCTTTATCCCTTTATTGTATTAGCCTTGTAGCGTAACTGTAAAGCTCAGGACACAGTGGATAAAGACCTCACTTAAAAGCTTTCACGATTCTTCAAACCAAACCCACTTATTGCCAGCTCAGCAGCGAGAGTCGCAGTGCGTGTCCTGCAAGGTTGAGCTCTCATATACGGCAGGTTTCTAGTCGCATTTTCCACAACTCAGATAATTTAGCTTACAGTTTAGGAGAACAAAACCAAGCATTCCACATTGCACTTCTACTGCCTGCTTCTATAGTGTGTGTTCAAATAAGTGTGCTCCTGAAAATAAGAGGTCAGACTTGGCAGCATTACTGAAATTTATTTTTAGCTATGCTCGTTGCCTGCCATGTGAATTATCAGCAGAGAAGTCATTGCTCTGGCCTCAAACAGGTGAAAATACTTTTAAAGAATACTAGAATACACCAACTGGTATTTTTAATTTCCAAAACTGCTTTTACTGTTCTCTGTCATTTGATAGAATTTTGATTAGTGTTGCACAGGAGAAAAGTTGGGTATTTTGTTTTCACTAATCCTGATTAAGGCTAGAAAAGACTCTTGATTACAGTAATTTTAATAATGTAAATTTGTTTGTGATACGTCTTTAGTCTTTAATCCCCTTTGGCATTCCGTTCAAAGGGAGATGAAAAATTCAGGGATTTATAACATTTAAATCAGTCATTCCATGAATGCATCTCAGGCAGTTTTTCTCATATCTGAAATAAAAAAATACCTAATGGGTATGTAACAGAATATTTTTCTATCAAATTAGAAATATGTTTGCCTGGTTTTTGTAGAAAAATAACTTGTTACCAAGCATTTTCTCTTTACAATAAAGCATATGTGTGTAAGAGAAAACTGAAACAATTACCAAAACAAAGAATGTATTTGAGATCTTTGCCATTCATTCAAATCTTTCCAAGTATGATTTTTACCATTAACCTTAATCTTGTCATTGTCAAAATTTGCATGAATTCTTTTACCTGTTACCTCAAATTCTTATTTTTATTTGTATTTATAAAGACATAGAGTTTTAAAACAGCCTAGTTAATTTTTTAAAATGTTCTTAGCTTCATTTAACTACAGGAAAATTTGAGTTTAAGTTACTGAATGTTTATTCCTGAAATGCTGAAAAGTTTCGAGCATAACTCTCAAAATTTCTTTAAGGCCAAATAGATTAATCTTAAGGTTGTTGTGTTAAAATAAATCGGTTTGTAGAGATACTTAGCCAATCTGTTTCACACGAAAAATGGGGGTTTACTTTTTTGCTATACTTAAGGTAGTAAAATTTGCAGAACAAAGACTTACAGAAAGCAAACCACTAGTAAGTAACGTCTTACACAACAGAGAAGCAGAGCATGCTGGTTTTCAAACTCCCTGCCCTAGTGAAACAGTTAAAATATATTTTTATTATTATTTTCATTTTTAAGTCATTCATGTTCATTAAAATCTGTTTTGTTAATGCCATTTCTGTTTGCTTAATTTCTGTTTCCCTGTGCTAACACTGATGTTTTGTGTGTGTATGTAGATTGATACGGAATTGTACTATGAATATAACCCACCCTTCCTCGGCTACCAATGGGGAGAAACTATCTGCTCTTTTGCCTTAAGTATTTCAAAGGGAAAAACATGGCTGAGCAAAAAAAACATCACCCCAGTTTTTCCTCCAAGCCCACTTTTGTCTAAAGTAATGAGGCCATAGTCAGTTGGCTCCGAAGAGCGTTGTGATTTAGTGTGACGTACAGTGAACCATTGCAGATCCATTCGGACTGCATTCGTTATTTTAATGAGACACAGGCAAATCTGTTTTTTGGCCGCAAACCTCAAGATGCAAGCATAATGCGAAATGTTTGTTGATTGCCACAAGGCAACTGACATTATAGATTTTTATCGCCATCATTATGCGGTTTAAAACTCACCACATCCCAAGATATTTAGACCTTTCCCTTTCTCCTGCAAATGACAGGAAAGTTACAGCACTGACATCTAAAAGCAAAAAGCTCATCTATTTAATTTCTGCACTTGTTAAAACCTTATGTTGCATCCTAGGGTCTGCACTGTTGGCTGGGGGTTTTTTTATTCACACTTTCCCAGAGGAGTAGGAAAACCCCCACCGCAACGCAGTCACCCAAAAAAGGTCACATTCAGTTGGGCGACAGCAGTACTAGGTTCCCCACCAGCCTTTGCTTGATGTAGTATAAGAAATGACAATGAGGCAGGCATATCTTTGCACAAACAGTAATCACAGTAATGGTGTTCATCAGAATTTACTAGTGCTGAACTTTTCTATGGTCTGTAGTAACGTTTCGTCCTCCGTTAATACCAGTATGGAATTTACTGTGCTTGTATTTGCCTTTAAGCAAACGGCACTCCATTGATTACTGAAGAAAAATACTTCCAAAATTAGGTTAGGTTGCTAAATGTGGTTGTGTGTGTGGTCATGTCTGTGTCAAAGGCACATCTGCATGCATGATATCTTGATGCGTATTTCTAATATCTTCATGTATATCTCACCTGTGTGTGCAGGAATGAATGTTTCTATAATTTACTTACCCAGTGTGTCTCTTTTTCCATCAATTGTCGGTGGCTTTAATGGAATGGTTTTGTTATGTTTTCATGAAACTTTGTACATCATTTGACTGTAGCACAGGAAGTGTCATAAAAACCACTGGGCTCCTGAATAATAGCTTTGACCTGTTCAACCTGACAAATCCATGAATAATATTTTTCATCATTATTTCCTCCCCTCCCCCCCCCATTTTTAGTTCTAGTTTTATTTTTAATTTTTTTTTAAATTTTTTTATTTTTATTAAAAAAAAAAAAAGCGATGTTGTGGGGCAGGACAGGGTGTTAGTTTCCCATTTTGCCATCGGCAGCTTTGCAGCGAGAATGACAGAACCAGCATATCTTTGCTGTTACTGGTTTCCAAATGCACGTGTCCTATTTTTATTGATTTGCTAAAAGTAAATGTCACACCTTGCGCTCTTTACAGAGATGTCATGAAGAAATCCTTGTGCCTCCAATTTGAGAATTACGTTACCTTAAGTATTTTTTTTTATCTTCTGGCAGCTTCAGTGTAAAGCAAACCACGCAGCTGACAGCCGTAGTGGGTGCTCTCAGTGTTTACAGCAGAACTGAGGCTGTAGGGGAAAAAGATGAAAATCTCTCGCAAAATGTTAACATGGCTGCTGACTTGGAGGCCTCTGGCTTAGTTTTACATCCTTTCCAATGTCCAAAAAAATACAATTTTACTTTTAACAAGTTTTCTCCCCTTGGCTTTTTCCTCTCTTGCCTCCATCAGTTTCCTGGAAGATTTGAGGACAGAAAACACTTTAGTTACAGGAGCTCTATTACTCCTAACAGTCCTTTTTGCAATTGAATGTGGCACTGTATAGAATAATCTCGGTACTGGGAGGTTGCACAGCGTAGGTGAGCTTGCTCCTGCACGGCTTGAGTCCTCTTTCAGGTGGTTGCTTGTAGGAATTTGCAAATACCCTTTTGAAGGGGGATAAGCAGTGCAGCAAAGAGCACCTTTTTTCAAGCGTTTCTCTCCTTTGCAGATGTTTGGGGTCTGTCTTGTATTTTATTTCATGAAAAGCAAGCCCGAAATCTCATGTCAGGCGAGAGATTTTCCTTTTTGAACTGTTGTGTGCACTTGTTAGGACCAGGCTGCTTGTGGAAGTCCTCAGTCTTGCAAATTAGCTCCTCTGTGAATGGGATCCTGATCCAGCCTGCAAACAGAATGGTTTCTATATAAATATGTGCAACATTAATTCTCGACCACATTGAGTGCGCGTGTCTGTAGACATTTACTGGGGTTTTGTTTTAGAATTAAACCAAATTCAGAAGCAGCATCTGATCGTTTCAGTGAAATGCTGTTGCTTTTGGCTTCCTGCTGCAGTTGCCTTGCCCTGAGGCACAGAGAAGATCAAGGCGTTTGCCCATGGACGCACACTGACTTGAGTGGCTCACCAGATTTGAATTCAGACGGTCTTGGCTTGCTGCTTTCCTAAATAAGCCGCCCATTACGCTGCCTCCTCTGCAGCATCCGCACTGGCATTTTCTCTCTCTTCTCTGCATGTTTGGGGTCCTTGGGAAGACCGAACCTCTATTGTGGTGGTGTCACCCACGTCACCTCCTGGTTCCTTCTGGAGCAGCGACAGCCAATGGAAAAGGAGGTATAGTTACATCTTGGCTATTTTCTAGCAATCTCCTGCCGCTACCATAGCCTGAGGCAACCTGAACCCACCCTGGGGACCAGCCAGTCCCCAGCTGCTTCCAGAGCAGAGAAGCATAAAGGTGGCTTCAAGCCACCTTTGTTCTCCAATCCTCATCCTGCACTGAGCACAGTCGAGTGGTAGGAGAGAATCTGGGCCAGAGTTTATGAAACGCTTTGCTATAGAAACATGCCCTCGCTGCAAAACGCAGCTCCCTGGTTCCCTGAGCTCCTGTCCTGATGCCCTTTGCTTCTTGCCCTGCAACGGGGTAGACGGCAAAGGCTCCAGCCGAGACCCTGGCCCTGCCTGTGAAGGCACCAGTCTGTAACACAAAGTGTCATCTCCGGGCTGTCCTTTGCCGCTCGCTCTGCGCCTGTCGCTGCTGGAGCCAGAGGCTCCTGCCTCAGAGCCCTGCGCAGAGCTGGTAACCCCAGGGAACCAGCAAGCCTGGCACGCAGTGGGAGGAGGAGGGGGTGCTATTGCTGGCTGAACTCTCTATTTTTCTTTTTACAAGGCAAACAGGCACTTCTAACAGGGATTTTTTTTATCCTTCTAGTCACATCCCTGCCTTAGCCTAGCGTTTCGTTTTGAACCAGCCCCGGTTTGCTCTTGCTCATCCTGAGGTGCCTCCACTTCATGCCTGTAACTCCCTCCCAGCTGGACACCCAGTTCCAGTCCCTTTCTCACACGAGCTTTGTACCAGCATCACTCTCCTGCATTCAAGGAGCCTTCTCATTTTCAAATGAGAAGAGTGCCAGCCTCGTGAAATCCACTTTTTGTCATCAGCATCATTTGGGCAGTCGACTTCCAGCACTTCATCCCTATTCCCTGGCCCTTCCCATGACTGCCTGGTGAAAGCCAACGTTGCTGATCACACACGTGTGCTTTTCTGCTGGCTGAAACTCTTTTAATGGCTGGGTTTAGTTGTCTGAAATGAAAGAACTAATTTCACCTACCCAATGGCATTAAAGGCTCTGCTAGGATGAGACATGAGGACCGCTCTGGTCAAAAGGAGACAGCCCAGGTGACCAGGTAAGCTGTAGAAGATACTTGATTCAACCCAGAGAACGAGCTGTGCTTCTGCTGAATGCGGCAGGTGTGCTCCACAGGAGCGTAACTCCCGTCAGGTTCCGCAGGAGGAGGAACGCTCATCTTTTGCACTTTAATATAATCTAAAAGCTCCTTCAAGGGGCTGCGGGTTGGGGTTTCATTGGGATTTGGCTAGCAGAAAGTAGCTCAGCCCAGTAGTGATGTGAGGGGTATCTGCTGAGACAAGCACACCCCGGAAGCCACCCAGTCATGGCAAAGGCTGATATTTTTGCGCCACAAACCTTCTGACGACTCCAGTGACTTTCAGTCTGCGTGTTACACTGGCCTATGATTCATTCACCACATTACCCTGGCTGCTGGCCTGAAATGCCCCGTGTCAGTTAGACCAAAGTGTATTCTGATCTCAGTTTCCATTCCAACGTGGGTTTACCCCATGTTCGGGGTTTCGTTTGGTCCAGCTGTTAAAATTCAGGACCGGTATACCCCAAATTTGGAGGCAGAGGATGGTGGAGTTTAATCCAAATATGAAAAAAACGCACTGTGGTCATTAATTTTGAGGTAAAAACATGAATAGCTTGGGGTAGACCATAGCTTGGAGACGTTCTGTTCACATAAACTTGGTCATCACAATTCAGTGATCTTGATTCCTGTTGTCTGTCTAGACAGTCATGGGCAGAGCAGATCGAGTATCTGCACTCATTCAGGAGTTGAGAAGTGGAAATTACATGTCTTTCCTCCTCATTTTCTCTGGGAAAATCTTTTAACTAATTTATGGAGTACTTAATCTGGTTTTGCACGTGTGTGGGTAAATGAGCATGTCATGTGTCTTTGTGTGCAGGAGAAAAAATTATTTCCTGATGGCAAGATAATGGAAACATATTGGGAGTGAGAAAAGGGTTTCATTAGAAAAGCACAGCTTTACGAATATGATTCTTGCGTATGAATCATGACTCATCTGCTTCAGACCGAAAAAAAAAATAAAAATCACTGGGAGTCAGATTATTGCACCTAACTCAACATCGAAGAGTCAGACAACTAATTAAACCTGGGCTGTCTCTGTACTGAGGAATAATAGATAATGGTTTCCCAAGGGTAATTCATGTCACTGCAGAATAGGTGGACAGGTCGCCTTCTGGGGATGCTTATCTCTTGACATTGACTGCAGAAGCTACACAAGTAGCTTGGAGTAGACGCCTGGTTTTCAGACACATAAACACAGTGAGAGAAACCCTTGCCTTACAACCTAGTGCTAAAATTAGGACTTGAAATGAGAGCTTAAAAGGTTCAGTTTCCTAGCAGTTAGAATAACCTGGCCCCGATGAGAAGCAGCCCATCAGCAGTCAGAATAACCCAAGGCAATGTGAAATTAAAAGCAGTTTTCATTAAAGCTGCCAAGGGAAAGTGTTTATATCTGCAGGAAGCAAGTGTGGTCACTAAATAATATGGGATAATAACAATGACAGAGATAAATGAATAGGGATAAATGGAGTACGTTATGCTGCGAAACCTCTTAAAGTTGAAGGTTGTGGGCAGTGCCTGTGATCAGGACATGTGATGTTAACCCAGGTCAGAGCCTCTTTCAGAAGCGTGTTTGAAAAGACCTACTGAATCATAGAATGGTTTAGGTGGGAAAAGACCCTTAAGATCACTGAGCCAAACTGTCAACCCAGCGCTGCCAAGCCCACCACTAACCCACGTCCCTGAGCGCCACATCTACGTGTCCTTTAACCCCCCCAGGGCTGGTGACTCCACCACGTCCCTGGGCAGCCTGTCCCAGTGCTGGGCCACCCTCTGGGGAAGGAATTTTCCCTAATATCCAACCTAAACCTCCCCTGGCGCAACTGGAGGCCGTTTGCTCTTGTCCTGTCACTTGTTACCTGTGGGGAGAGACCGACCCACACACAAACTGAATTTATCACACAAGATATTTGAGTGGGTTGGGTCAAGTTTGTCCTTCTCTGTTGCCCAGGAGCTGTGATGTAAGCATGGTGATGTTATTTGCTGTAGGAAGATGATGCATAGGCACACTGCAAAAATCAGCCAACGTGAGCCTAGTGGAAAGGCCCAATTCCATAATTAAAAACTGGAAAAAAAAAACCCTGCACATACAAGGTGGTATTTTGCACCTGAAAACACAGCAAATAGTAATGCATTACTGAAATGCATGGTATGGCACTGCATTATATCCTTACATCTGATTAATGGAATGTGAAAGCGGCCTAATGCAGTATGTTATTTGTCCTGATGTATTCTGGGGCTTTTGTGAACAAATATGAAGGAAGCTGTGAAGCTGTCATGCTTTGTAAAGGCTACTCAAAGGCTGTAGATTTAGTAGCTACAAATCTAAAATGCAATCGTGTTTTTAAACCATTTCTTTTCCCTGGGTGGAGCCTTCACAGATACCCAGAAGATGTTTTAATTGACGTCCATAACTTGTCCCTGGTTTAAGTAGGGCAGCAGAGAGGGCACCAATCCATAGTTGCACTGTGGTTTACTATCAAGACCTGACAACACTATTCCATATCTATCTACTGGAAAATACTCTTAATTTCTCCTCCAATACAGCCAGTCCAAGGCATCAACAAATCCTGAAATTCAGTGATGGAGTGAGAGCGGGGAGAGTCGTCATGTTTAACCCGCCACTAGCGCATTTTTCCACATTTTTCATCCTTACAAGGATGTTAGACGCAATGAAATGAGCTCGGGTGGAAGCGTGTGTCTCCCTGAAGTAGGCAAACAATAGGTTAAGAGAAAGTAAATGAAAGGTAAGATTAATAGCATTTATCATGGCAGATAGACTAGCAGTTTGCTAATTAAAGATGTTAGAACATAGAAGCAGCCAAGGATCAGTGGCTTTTAATGAGGATGTTGTAGGGTGATTTAGGTCTAATTTTCTGCTTAATAAGGCTGGTTTAAAAAGTAATTTTGTTGGGATGTGACTCTCCTAAACCTGTTCATTATCAGTGATGGGACTTCACTTCAACACTCCAGGAAATGTTGTGTTTAATTAATATTGTGTCGGCAAGTGGATATGCTGACAGATGAGAAAAAAATTGATGAAGAACTTTCAAGGACATTGACTTCATTACACAGCTTCATTATAGCCTGAATAACTGGCTAAATATGTCATTGGAAAGATAATGTGCCACTTTTAACTCTTCTCTGTGTGTTTTTCATGTAAGCAAGCAGAGTATATTTTCAAAATCATCACTATTGGGAAAAAATCGCATCCAGGGATCTGTTCTACAACATTTTCTTATTGCTTCATTCTCTTTACAAGATTTCTAAATGATGGTGGACTATTTAAAGCAAAATACTGTAGATTATTTACATTAATTCATCAACCATTTTACTTGGACAGAATAAGACTTTAGTAGGTGACATTCTTCACCGTGGGGTAATTTTCCATAGCACTCATGAAACAAAAGTAGGAATTCATTTTAAAGATTTTTATTTCTCTGCATAAAATAACATCCTGAGGTTAGGGATGGATTGATCAGTGGCTCGATGTAGCTGTTGATGGAGATACATTTACACTTGTTCGGCCACGACAAGTGGCCAGCACGACACCGGATGCTTGTCCATTTAAAGCCCGTGACCTTATATACACACATACAATTAACTTTGTGCATCTGGGCTTACTGGAGCAAAATTAAGTGCCCCAAAAGGTCCTAAATACTTTGCCTTTACACAGAGGAGGATCAGTTTTAGCAGTTTGAGTGTCTCATGAGGGTGGTGTGTAGGCAGGGAAGACTGCCTTACACACTGCTGTGAAAGCGGAGCAGGACAGGTCCTTACTGGCACTGCTGCTTGAGCCGGGAATGCTTTTAGTATGTGCCATGGCAAACTTGGGTGCCTGGGAGAGATCTCAAACAAATCTTTTCATCTCAGCTCAGAACAGCTACACGGCAATCTTTATTACCCACCGAGCAACACTAGTGTTAGCCCTGACCTAGTGGGTAGGGCATTTGCATCCTGAACTGGCAGCCTCTGCTTCTGCAGCATCCTTTAACCCTTCGGTGATTTTCTTGCAAACAGACTCATCTTACCCCTGGCTAAGGTTAAACTGTGAGAAAATCACCCTACGAAACAATTAAAAAAAAAGAGTTTACTAAGTTGAATAAATTTTTGGATCAGAGACCACTGTAGTAGGTTGCAGTTGTTTGCAGACCACCCTGCACCACCTCACCAGAGTCTGATCTTTTAGATGGGGTTTGGGAGAGAAAAAGTACTAAGTGCAGGATCTGGATCAGTGTTTACCTGGAGGCTACAGAAAAGCATCCAAAATGTGTCTTTATAAGTTTTCTAGAGAAAAAACAGGTCAAGCAGCAAACCACTGACTTTTCCTGGGTTTCAGTTGCCTCCTCCTTGCAAAATAAGGCTGTTTAAAGAAGGAAAGGGAGGAAAGCGAAGATCAACCTTTGAGGCTGAAAGCAAAAGAAGAAATACATTTTTTTCAGTTTTAATCATTAGGGATATTAGCCAAGAGAAGAGGGCCAGAGAGGGGACCGAGGGGAAGCGCTGACTGGAGGTGACAGCTGGAGTTTATCTGATGCGTCAGTTCTCTTTAACACCTCCATTCTGCGGCTGCTGTCACCTTCAGATGAGGACTTTTACAGAATGGGATCCACGAAAGCATTCGGCTGTAGCAGCCCTGTTACACACCGCAGAGCTTTGTCCCCACAGCCGCGTTTGCATTTACGTTCTGCTTTCCCATGGCCGCAGGAGCGCTGCCCAGGGGAGCCTGTCTGCGCCCGGGTGGCCACGGGCACGTGCGTAACTTGGCCCTCACCCAACACCTTTGAACTTTGCCCACATGCCAGCAACCATTAATAATGGCTCATTATTATTTTTTTTTACCCTCGGTAACAAGGAAGGCAACACTCGGCCCAACTGTTCGACGAAAGAGTAACAGATAGCATCCTGTCATCACCGCAAAGCTGAATCCACTCCAGCGCCTTATGTCTAGAGAAAGGAAGAGATGCTGGGTTTGGAAAAGATGAAGGGACTAATGAAAGCCGTCAATCTCCACCCAGGTTTGCCGTGTCGGTACATGTGTAATGACCTCCCTAATGGGTAATTGCCAGATTAGAACCTTGGAGTTTAAATATCGCACAGGGACATCTGTCAGTGGAGCAAACCATCGCCGGGCAGTGATACGATGCTTGTAGACACTTAGATGGATCAGCCCACAGGAGAGAAGGGGCCTGGGAGATGTAATGCTGGCTAAGCCTGTTAAACGTGCAGATCCTGAGAAAGTGACTGTACCTGTCCCCTTGCAGGCACAGCTGCCTGATTCTTGCACACGAGCATGGGAAGGTGCTGTGCAGAGCCCACGTGTGTTGGGACACATCACCCTTGCCATGCATGCCTTGGGAAAGCAGGGACCTTGTTCCACAGTGGCAGCAGGGAATGGCTGGGAAGTGGCATTTCAGGGTGCCATTAAATGTACCACCAGATATGCCATCATCTGTCAGTGATGTCTGATGGAATCAGGGCTGCTGTGGAGGACAGCATGGGCCAAACAGCTCCTAGGTGAAAGCTCGAGTCGTACCCAACTTGCATCCTACGGATACCTATCTCAACACCACCGCTCCTTCTCTCTCCTGAGTGAGGACAGAGTCAGGGTTGTGCACCTTTGGAAGCAGAAATTGTCTGAATTGCTCATCTTTCAGCATTTTGGGTGGCATGACAAGCACAAACCCTTAGGCACAGAGGTGATAACCCAGTCCCTTCATACTAATCCCCACAAAAATGCTGTTGGCTAATAAGTGATTAAGCAGCTTGTAAATGAAGCTCGGGGAATATTTTGTGGATTTAGTGGAAAACGTGTTTCTTTTTAAGGGCTGGTGTAATCTTCCCAAGGAACATTTCCATGGTGCTCTGGCCATTTTGGAGACCACCTCGTCTCCTGACAGTAGCTTTGGGCCATCCCCTTTGAGAAGGGGATGCTGAAATGAGGTTGCCACAGCAGTATCATTGCCTATAGCATTCCACATCCATGTGCACTGCCAACACCCGCAGATGGAGATCACTGTGTGCTCAAGCACTGGGGCATTATCATTTACGTCTAACGAGCAAAAGGCATCCACCCCATTATTAGCCACTTAGTGCACTTTGTCTCCTGTGATTTGGTTGGTTATGTGGCATCCTGGGTAAAATTCCACCTACATGGGATTTGGTCCTTGGTTTTCCAGTGGTTGGACAGCCAGAAATACCATGAGGACTTCTAAAATAACATCCTCCCCCACCTTGGTCCGTGGAGGGATGTGCCTTACCTATTTATCTGTGTTTAATTGGTTGTGTATTAGTGCTGGTGAATGCTCTGATGTAAATCACTCACAGCGTATGGCTCCCCATTCTCTGCAGATGTCTTGTTTTCAATAGTTTCACCTGTGCTACTTGTTTAAACACGGAAAGCCGGGGTCCAGTCACTGACCCGGGCTAGCCAGCCGGGAAGGGCTCTGTCTGTGCTCCCACTCTCCTGAGCCAGCTGTCGGGGCAGAGTAACCACCTCGTCCCTGTTCCAGGACCTGGCACCCTGGCATTAATCTCAGGGCAAGAAGTTCAGCCTGCATCTTCCGACAAGCCTGGTCGTTACAACTGCACCATCCCTTTTGGCTGTGCTCTATCACATTGCCCGGCCCCCCCCCCCCGAGCTGATGTATGAGCCGTGCCTGCAGGCAGTGGCACGGGAGTGCCTCTGTGCGTCCTTCAAGCTGCTCCGCTGCTCCCTCCTGTTATATGTCGTACTTACCTACAGCAGATCCATGTCTCAAATACACAGCGACCTGTTTTGCTGTGAATCCTCAGCCATAAACACTGGTCCATGTATTTGACCTCAGGGTGAGGTGCCCAGTGCTGAGCGCCAGCCTATTTCCAGGTGTAACCATCACCTGCAAAGTGTGCGGCTTTCTTCTGCCTCCCACTTAACTGCTGGTGAAAAATCTGGCTCCTTCCATGTCTGGTTGCCTGATGCCTGCTGCAGTCAAAGAGGAGCACAGATTTACTTGGAAATAAATGATTTACAGAGGCGAATGTTACTCCCAGGCTAGCACAGCTAAGAAGTAGATGCAGTTTTTCAGAGCCAGTTAAGCTCAAGACGGCTTGAGATCCATTTCAAACTCCAGCTCTCTCCATGTGGGCATGTATGCGGCTAAAACTGTTTCAAATATGGATAAATAAGTGCGATGTGGGAAGCTGATCCAAGCTTTTGCTTGGGGCTGCAGCAACAGAAAGACCCAACTGCCCGGATGCTCCAGCATGGCCACCGCTCTCCAGCCGGGATGCAAGATGCCGGCAGCAGGGACTGCTGGCTGCTGGCTGCCAGGCAGGTGACTCAGGGTTTTGTTCTGCTTTTGCTTTTCTTGCTCCTGAGCTTGCTGCTTAATTGTTCTCTGACAAAGGAGCTAATTTTTTAATTCATATGCAGGGCAATTAAAATACATCGGATGTGATCCGTTTTGTGGCACTGACAATGAGGTGGTGGAGAAACCAGCCCTGAACAGGGGAAAAGAGACATTCCCACTTGCCTTCTGATCTCGCCCCGAATGGAGCTGAATCCTGGGGCTGGGGGGTGACATGTTCACACTGAGCTCAGGTGACTGGGAGAAGGCAGCCACATTTTTGGAGATGAACCGCTCAGTTTATCCTCACCCCTGCCCTGGGCTGGGCATGGGGAAGCTTAGTTTAGTTACTCAAATTGAGATCTCATCTGCGTGGCCAGAAATTGAGAAGCCCCATCCTCTCTGCAGGGCACCTACTGGTTCTGCCAACAGTGTCTTGGGTCATCTCCTGCGCCTACGTACATTGCCTTCGTGGTGGCACCTCACAGGGAGGAGGTGATGTGCCCAGGGCCAGCGGGGAGGGCGGTGGCAGAGCAGGGCATCATCTCCTGGCTGGCTGGATCCCGTGGGTATGGACTAAGCAATGAAGCAGGTGTAAATTTGGAAGCAAAGGGCGGTAGCAAGCCAGGGATGTCAGCAGCACACACACTGAAGTTCATGAGAAGAGCCTGTTGCTCGTTTGTGTGGTTTCTGGAGATTCTCAGCTGAGCATCCACCTTCAGGGCTGGAACAGAGTCCCTCAGCACACGCTCTATAAATATTTAGATGGACTTTTGAAACCAAATGCCATTAGAAATTTGGCTATTGGTAGGCTGTTGTATAATCCAGTACAATGCACAATTACATAATTGTCAGATATCCAAGAGTTTAATATTTTGCAACATGCCAAAATCAAAAATGTGTTCTTATTAACATCCCAAATGTACTAAGTGTTTAGTAAATACTGGAAGATACATTTCTTGCCCCACAGAACAAAGTCTGAAAAATTAATATTGATTCTAGGCAAATCAATGTTTGCTTATTAAATCATGTGCTGAATACTTTATAGCACCCACACAGCTGCAGGGATATTGCAAGCGATGTCTCTCTGCGATGCCATGGAACACAGCGTGAGTCTGTATGCAAGGCTTCACCTTACCATGCAGCTTGAAAATTGTGGCAATAATGTTACTTAACAACATCCCCCGTCAGTAATAGTGAAGGTAAAAACATCAGACTTTTTCTGCAGATCCCCAACGGATTTCTTTTAGGCAAGGACCGTGTACATTAATACAAATCATATTTTATGTTAGTCACAGGACACAGAGACAATCAGAAAGCTATCTTCATAAACAGAGGGTTATTCATAATCCCTCACATGGCATTTCAATTATCAGTCTGATGACGATGTGACATTATGGATGAGGTTGTGATTAAATTTTCTTGTGTAATGACCCTAAGTAAATCTTTGCAATTTTCATTTTGCAGAGATTTAATATAGATTGGTGGCCTGTTGTTTGGCCCCTGTTTAATCCAAAATCACTCATTAAATTGGGACCAGTAAACATCTGATGATTGCATTTCATGGGCTGAGCTATGAATTTAACATATTAAATCTACATTCCAGATGGATATAAGCATCTGTTCTCATTATGGTTATTGGTGTTAATCTGAAACCCTGACCCGTTTCTCCTAGCATTACTCATATTAAATTCCATCCCAAATTCTAACAAATATTGGCATGATGGCAGAAGATAGCTAAAATACTTCCACGTGCCCGTAATCTGGTGCAAGATTAACCACAGAAATTAGGGGACAAATGACATGAACTTCTTGTTCTCAGGAGGTGGCTTTCAGTGCTGCAGCATGCGAAACAACTGCTTTTGTTTTCTACCATGGAAAAAACCAACCCCAACCTGAAAAATCCTGGTAGCCAATTCCATTTGACCATGTACTTGCTAATCACCAGGCTTGAACTGTATCCTTTACAGAGTGGCACATCCCTAATTTGTAAATCTGATTTGTCACTAAATCTCTGCAGAGTTTGACCCAGCATCTTGCAGGCACTTGTCTGGCAGTAACCAGGCTCCTCTGCTTCAGAGCCAGTCAGCTGAAAGTCAAATTAATCGGTGACTTCCAAAGACCATTAGGAAGAAGATATGTGTTACAAGGGCTGCTGAGAGCTTCTCTGCACTGAATGATTCATGTTTATTGCAGCTGGGGCATTTATTTATTAGATTGCTCAGTGTAATGGGAAATTTAAAATGACACACATTGTATTACAGGGAGGCTTAGCAAAATATTATCTCCCTGTTATGGTAAATCAAACAATTCTCAATGTCAGTTCGGATCACCTTTGCTCAGCACAAGTTTTTCCAGAGGGTTTGTTTAGTTCCTTAGGTTTTTTTTTCACTTTACTTTAAGCAAGCATGCCCTCTTCCCCACCTGATGTGTGAGACAGGCTGTGTGACTTTGTGCCACAGACTGTTGGGATGCTGGCTGTAATCCTGGACTTGCTGGGGTCTTCATACCTCAGTCCTGTGTATAAAGGATCAGACAAGTCATCCCCGTGGTAAAAAAAGGTGAGCCAAAAGGGTGCATACAGTTTTTGCCTTGTAAAGGAGGAAACCATTCACCATTTTAAAGGAGCAGATCTGTTCTACCCACCTGGTACCAAAAGGCACAACCCCCTCCCCATGCATCATTAGCTGATGCCCCAGAGTCTCCCCAGCTTGTTGGTGGCAGGGGAGCAGGAAAAATCCAGACTCTGGGGTGGTGGGAGAGGGAAAAATAGCCAGGAAAATTGTAAATACCAGAAAAGTCTGGCTGAATACTAGTAAAGCTGGCCTGGAGCCAAAAATCTGCACTAAGCTCATCACTGGAGTTTGCCCTCGCACAGCACCGTTACCCTGCCAGGGCTCTCTGCATGCAGCCCATAAGTAACTAATAGCAGGAATAAAGGTTAGGGGAAGACTTTGTGGGTTTTTAGGCACCAAATATTCATCTGTGACGTATAAATACTATACTTGCAGGACAATGTGTTGGAAAACGTACAAAAGCTCTGGTTCTTGGGTAAGAAGTGAGGTGCAGTGTTCCCCAATAGCTGCTCCCTGTGCTGGGCAGTCGCTCTCCTGTAACATTTCCCTGTGATTTTAACAGGTTGAAAAGTGCAGAAACACAAATATATTATTTCTAATATGAACTGAAATTTGTACATCAAACAAAGGAAAAGATTGAGATATGTACTAGGTATTAGAGGGTGCATCATCTGCAGAGAACTCTGGGGCAGCCTCCCGTACCCATTTTGTAATGGGGGAAAAAAATCTGATCTCTCAAATACCATCCCAAAGCCCATAGAAAGAGAGGGGGAAGAAGGACGGCAGCGTTCAGTGGGTGAAAATGCCCACTAAGGTGTGCACTTACCATCACTTGCGATTGTAACAGAAGGACACACACAAAAAGAAACCCCAGCCCTGTCATTAGTAATTAAGCCTGCATCATTCACGGGAGAGCCATTGTGTATATGAAATGAGGCTAATTATCTCCAAAGAACTGTCTGATTTAAAAGAGTTTGGTTCACGGGACCACGCGGAGGGGCTCACACAGCTAGGCTGGCCGCGCTTCAGTCGCAGCAGTTTGACTTCGGCTCGGAGGTGGCGGGGAGGGTCGTTACCGCTCATCAGCATCTGGAGCTCCTGACAGCTGCAGCCACGGGAAGGATGGAGCACGGCATTGGGATGACGGCAGCGGGTGCACCGGTGCAGCTTGAAGAGATGCCACCTGAAACGATCAACCTAAATTCATTTTTGCTCCAGAATGTTTATTTTTCATAACCCGGTGTTGTTATGCCGGGGTTTTGCCTGGTGGCTCCCGGGGTGGATACGGTGGCAGCAGGTTGGGTGTGGGGACATCACCAAGAGAGTCACCAGCTTGCCAGCTCAGGGGAGTGGAGAGCAGCCAGGGAGTGGGGTCCTGGAGGAGCTTCTTTGGCAGAGGGCATCACAGCAAACGTGTGTGCACAGGCTGCCTGGGCTTAGCCGCGAGACAAGGCGATGCTCGTTTGGGTCGTTATAACTAATGGTGCTTCCCGCCAGCTGCGGACCACGGCCACAGCACCGCGTGCCTGCAGGAGCAACCACCAAAGTGGCAGATATCGCTCCTCACCTAGAGACGGCCACAGCACAACCATGAACAAGGGGACCTAGAGAAAATCAGAATTAAAAATACCCTCCCCAGGAACAGATTCACTCCATCTGAAGTAGAGGAAGAAACTATCGATACCAGGGAGGGCAGTCCCTGAAATTCCCTCCAGCCTCCAAAATGGGAATTTTTAAGAGGGGATAATGCTGAACGATGGCTCTGGGGAACTATCCTGTAGCTTCCAGCACAGTGGCCCAAAGATTTTAATTGCTTGTTAACTACTATTGTCGCACACAAGTTAGCAAAGCTGAAACCGTCTGACATAAATCACACGTATCAGCCCAATAAATCTCCTCTCGAAATGACAGCTTTGCAGACAGCACTAAATCAGAGCGGCCGTTGCACAGACCTGTACTTACAACTGCTGCCTGCAAACCGGTGACAGATCTGTTGAGACCAAAACACTTGGCATTCTGCTAATGTCTGTCATTACCGTGATTGATACAGCCCCTCTATCACATTCTGCAGTTGTCTACATTTGCAAAGCTTTATTAAATTACCACGTCTCCCAACTGTTATCCAGCATCAGTACAAGGAAATGACCAAGAGCGGTCAGGGACAACTTGAGGTTTTTCAGCTCCAAAGACTGAAAGACCCTTCCAAAGGTGGAAGGGATGAAAGCTGAGGGTTTGCTAACTTTTCTCTAGCCAAAAAACTGCATGCAACATTATCTTGATGTTTAAGGACAGGAGGTGACACTGTCCCCATGGTCAGCAGTAGAGGGGTTGCTCCAGATAAAGGCAAGAGGTTGCACGAACAGTTCCCTCTCTGCTGCCCAAGGCTTGGCAGGACCAAGGGACTTTCTGCTTCCTTCAGTGTATTATAATTATAAAGGTTGAAGGATTTATTTTGCAAGCCCTGGCGCTCTCGGGGCCAGGGTTATCTTAATGACTCTCCTGCAAGTGTTCCCCTTGACCTACCTTTAGTGCAACCCCAGTAACAGGTGCCATTACAATATATTCCGCCCCACTGAAAGCCTTGTCTTTGTGGAGGCTTTAGGGGGAAGAATATACAGATATATTGTTTCTATAAATCCCCTGATATTATCTTTTATCGGTAGTAATAAATGTCCATATTAATTAACTTAATGGTTTTAACTGCAGTAATGACTTTGTATTAAACTAGTGCGCTTTCATGTCCCATATAAAAGCTGCAATAATAAAATTCATCTACAGTATTTTTTTTCAACTTCTATTGTGCTGAAACAAAGCAAACCCATTGCTGGAATATTCCAGCTTCTAAGGCTAGCGGATGAATCAAACTTGGTATAAATCACTTCCATTTTGAAATGCAAGTGTATTCCAGTTTGGAAAGTTTTTAGCAAGCCACAGATAGAACAGAAACACAGGGGCAACCACTTTTTTTTTTTTTTCCCCTCTATATTTTGCTAATAAATGAGTGAATCTGGTACTGAGTCTTCTTTAATCTGTTGCTGTGAATATTCTGGGTATTCCGTAAATATTTGAGAAAAAATCATGGGGTTTTGCAATCCGTTTGGAATATGTGTCAGTGCCAGAGGATGTGTTGGCTACCAGTAAAGGAACAGGAGATACTGTGTGTGATGAGAGTAGCAAGTGAGTATCAAAGAAATACCTTCAAAAATTTCATTTGCATTCTCTAGGCTGAAATTTCTTTACATTAAATGTGAACTACTGTATCTGGAAAAGTGGAAAACAGTAATTATCAGTAGCCAGGGCACCGGTGGAGGGGAAAAAAGCTTATCTCCATAAACTGACATCTGTGAATAGTCCTTACTGGTTCTACCAGAGCTATGTCTGAGCCAATTTTAGTCATTGGTTTTGCTGTGGATTTAAAACAGCATGACTGTCTTCACCATCTGTGTGAACCGGCCCCATTTTAGAACCAACTGTTACAAATGTTTTTCCCAGCTTTAAAACACTCAGGCAGATGTGTTTGTTCAGGGCTCCTAAACCCTCCTGGAAAAGCCTGAGACCCCTCCTGGCATCCCAATGCCACCTACAGAATTCCTTTCAAGCAACCCTTATGTGCTTCTGAAATTGGAGATAAAGCCTCTAAATTAGTGTTTCTTGACACAGAGAAACTTTCCAGAGATAGTTTCTTGCATTTTATTTGGGAGATGGAAAAGGGAGTGCACCAGAGGGAGAGGTCACAAATGGAACCCAGCATCCATTCACAAGGATTGCCTTCACGTCTGAATTGCACTGGAGAGTGACTAAGGCTGTGACTATAGGCAGGTTTAAATGTTGCACCGTCACAGCAACAGATCTTTGCAAATTAAAAGTTTTCCTCCAAGCTTCTTCATGCTTTCTAACAAAAGCACATTGCTGACACAAGCTGGTTAGAACACAAGCGGAAGCCGTGTACGCAGTGAAAGCTTTCTGGTCTGGCCAATAATCCCTAAGTTTGTAACAGTATAAATTAATCCCCATAGTCTTTTCCAAGAAGAAATCGGTAGATTGAATCAGTTCTTAGAAGCAACAGAGTGAACTGAGAGGCAGCTGCCAGCCCATTGCATGGCCACCAAAAATCAGATCCCATTCCCCCTGCTCTCACCACCGAGCCAAGCTGCTCGCCGTGGCATGTCTTTGCTCCTGCATTTTAAGCTCAGAAGGTCCTAATCACCGTGTGCAGGGAGGGTGCTTGCCAAGAAGCTTATGGCCCAGCAAGCCACAAGGCTTTCCTGGTCTCTTAAGATGGTTTGGAGCTTTTCTGAGCAGCTTCAAACAAACTCCCGTTGGCTCCAGAGCATCTTCTCCCATCTCCTCTGAGAAAAAGGTCGGGAAACATTCAGGCTCTTGATAGCTTCTTTAGGTCTTGATACTTTCTGATCCCACGAGCTGCAGCTGTGGTTGCAGCCGTTTGCAGATCTAAGCCATGGTTGTCTTTGCAGGCTGGGGCAGCTAAGCCGAGTTGGTGGCCGTCACTCCAAAGGCAGCTTCGAGCCCCGTTGTCCTGCGGCTGGGCTGCGCTGGTGTGCCGGGGGGCTTGCTTGATGGCTCCCTCTGGGAGTGCTGGTTATCCTGCAAGCTTTATGTAAATATTTTTAAGTGGCACATCTGTCTGAATTACAGCCATGCCCTCCTGGATTGCTAATTGTAGGTTTTAATTCAGCTCTGACGACCAGTTTACATAAATTAGGGAGCTGGCAGTAAGCAAGCTTGGAGGAGATGCGATATGGATTTAGTGAGGGCTGATACTTCCTCTCTGAAATGCTTCTTCTCCCAAGCTACTGCCTCTTCCCTGCGCGGGAAAAAGGGAGTAATTCAGCTCTGCTTGTTGAAGGCTGTCTTTACCCCAGTGCTGGTGTGCCCAGCTCACACCAGTAGTCTAATTGACTTAATTGGCTATATAAGTAGGAAAGGATTTGGCGTTAATTTCTGTGGCATACCCATTTGGCAAGAGTCAGAGCCAGTGTAACTTGGCATGGCTCTGCTGGCTGAGGTGAGGCTCTGGCTGACAATAGCATGGTGCGTTCTCCGGGCAGCCAGCGCTGGAGCAAGGATGCACCAACCAACAGGTTGGTAAATGATCGATAAAAGTCCTCCAGCCCTTCTTCAGCTGCGCAGGCTACAGGACTGCTGTGCCCAAGCCAGCTCTGGCAATCAAATGAAGCCCAGAAAACCGGTTCAATATAAAAATATAAAAGCCAAACTGGTTCAATATAAAAATATAAAAGCTGCATCCCCTCTGCAAAATAGACTGGGAATTTCCACAAAGGCTTTAAAATCACCCTTTGTTTTCCCGGCTCCTGCTGGTGCTGGAAGCGTTAACACCCCCTCATACACGTTCTTAATGTGACAAACTTTAAATTCAAAAATTTTTGCACCAATTTCCAGCGGTCTTCAAGGTAGACCTTCTGAAATTCATTTAATCCAAGGAGGGACCGCTTTCTGCTTGGAAGCAGAAGTTTGCTCAGCACGGGGCTTTGAGAGGGATGTGGGAATATCCCTCCCTGCAGCCCAAGTCTCAAATTCTGGGGAACCAGATTTCACCAGGGAAGGTCTACAACACCTGATTTGTATGTTGCCATCCCCTGAGAGGTACCGCACCCCTGGGGTGGAGGCAAGCGGTGGGTCACCACAGTCCTTATTCTCAAGGAAAATATCTAAGCCCTTATATTAAATGACAGCTAAGGTCATATATATATATATATATATATAAAATATAAATTAGTGCCCAAAATATAAGCAAAGACTAGAATCCTAGATTTCTTTTTCAGAACTGAGCTGTCTGATCACGTGTGTTACTACCAGGAACGGAGCAAGCAGAAAGCTTGTGAGCTGCCATTGCACGCTGAGTTCCCTTTTTGCGTGTTAGGTGGTTTAAACTTCAAGCAGAGGTTAATCAAGCAGGTGAGCATTCACTTGCTCCAAACTTCGGCCTTAGGACTGGAATGCCTTTGGCTGATACTCTTATCCACTTCATTCCTTTTCTTCCCTGAAATTAATAGTCTTGAGCCATTTTTCCTCTGTCACATCCTCGTGTTCTCCCCAGCAATCATGCATTTAACACCACAACCGCTGCCACAACTGATGCAGCCATTTGAATATCCAGGCACACGGGGTTTGTCCCAAAGCCTAGCAAGTGTCCCTTGCTGGGATAGAAGCTGTACTACAACTCCAGACAGGAAAGTCAAAGCTCCCTTCAGCAGCACATGCTTGCAAATGAAGTGTCGCTGCCTTCAAGCAGCAGTAAATGTGTATTGCCTGTTGGGGGGGGAATCAACATCTCTCTAATAAATATATGTATTCTGCAAATGAAACAAATGTTTTTTATTATTGTCTGCCTCTTGTCTTCTTGAAACTCTCCTTTCCTTTGATGATTAACAACTTAAAAATGAGGCTTACAGAAATACCCCCATACATGTGCTAATCGGGATTTCTCTTTCTTAGCCAAGATGGATATGCAGCCACCTCCCCATGTACTGGGTAAGAGCATCACACTGCACCTAGGAAAAAACCCATCTGCCACCTGGTATCTCCCACCACCACCACCACCATGGTATTTACTGCACCATTAGAACCAGCTTTGCAAGAGAAACAGGGAAACCAGTGATTAATAACCATCTGGTTGATGGGTGGCTCTTTAGAAAGGTCACTGGTCGGGCAGAAAGAATTTAGAACTGGATTCAGGTTAAAGGGAGGAAAGAATATGAGGACAGGTTAGAAATCTACTGAGCTAGCCTATCTGTTCAGATGCACACATGCTTAAACTGTAATTGTCTAATTAGCTGAAATAGTTGCTGCAAGCATGTTTTGTGCTGTGACTTTGTCTCATCTCAATTAGACACTTCAGATCTTCTAGATGGTTGGCGAAGAAGAGGAATACAGCACCTCCTTGGAAAATGTCGACCCAGGAAAACAAAACTCACTAAAAATGTGAAATTTGGAGAGCTGGTCATTCAGTTTGTCCTGACTGAAATGAAACTGCCAGCTCTCCAAGGCACCAAGCCATGCCTGCCTGCTTGCTTTTTCTTTCTGTAAAATGCCTGGCATGTGTTGGCCCTTCTCGTACAGTGAGAACGTCCTGATTCCTGTCTTTGCTGCCACTGCACATTCTTTTGCATCCCAGACTGAGCCTTAAAAGAGAATATTGTCTTAAATCCATGGAGCCAAACCCATTGCTGATGCAACGGATCTGAACGGGACTACAGCCAGCTGCAATTTTGACCCTTTCTTCCCAACACATACACTAAGAATGATGAATTTCATTCACTTCTGTGACAATTCAGCTGCATCCAGGCTGGTCCAGAGCTCATTAAAGCTGGCAGGAGTCTTTCCATCGCTTCGACAGGCACTGGAGCAGGCTGGCTGCTATGTGTGTCGCAAACGGGTGCCGCTGCTGCTGAAGCACAATCGTGGTACACAACTACATCCAGCAACCAGACTTCCCAGAACAAAAGCTTTAGGGTATTTTTTCACTCTAGCTGGCTGATACTTTTCATGGAATCACTCAAGGGCCAGGTTGTAGTTCTGTAATTGTACAGGGCTGTCATCCTCATAAATATTAAACACTGCTTCCAAGTGAAACTGCAGCTCCTTTTATTGCACAAAGCGATGGAGATCCCAGCTGAAACCATTCTGCTTCCTTGCTGGTGCCTGCTGAAAAGTGACTGTGGTTCAAAATATTTATCGATGCTTTGTTGTATTGGGAGAATGCTCAGTGACAGATGGACACTCTCTTTAAAACCTCAACGTATGCAAATCTCCATACAAAAGAGCCCAGGATGTTTTTAATATCACACACTTGCCTCAGGACATGTTTTTAAATCCCCACTTACCAAGGGCCCTGGCTTTTTATCAGTCAAACGCCTTAAGCACTATGTCAATGTGGACATCTGGCCGCGTGTTTAAAAAATTTTTTATTTGCTAAAATATTTAGTGATGTGACAGGGGTTTTAACTGGGGACATCAGGTCTAATGGCATATGTTTCAACCCAACTGCTCAGAGAGGAAAAACTAACAAGGTAGCTGTTTGGGGCAGTTTACCATTTGGTGTGTAGTAAGCCAAAAAAAGGGAAGGGAGAAGACCAAAATCAGGTATGATTCCTGACCAGTGCAGCGGCGTAAAGAATTGGGGTTCAATATACTGAAACAGCTCATTGGGATTATTCTGATCCCTCTCCATCACTCTGACCTTCAAGAGAAAGTCCTGTAAGGATGTCTGTGGGTTTTCAGAGCTTCTCCCTTGTTCTCAGGCTGTTGAGGTTGGCCAAGGAGGCTGCCTTGAACTGTTCCCAGGTGGGAGCCCTGAGCAGCAGTGATGAGAGGGTTGGTACTGGTGGGGATGGGTGGGAGAAGGTTACCAAGGAGGAAATGCATGAAAAATAACAGACAGAAAAGTCATAAGTCTTTCAGGTTTCTTTCAAACCTCTTCCTTAACACTGAGCTCCTTGGGAGTGGCAATTCCCACCCAAAACCATCTGGAGAGCGAGTCTCACAACCTTGCAGGTTTCGGTGCACCATCAGCACCCAGACCATGAAAAGGAGTTATGATCCCGGCAATACCAAGCATCAACCTTCCTTTCACCCAACTAATCCTGGCAAGTACTCCTTGCAGGACATTGTCAAGTTGGGAACTGAACAGAAGGTGCTGAACAGAAACCAGCACCCTGCAGTCAGGGATGCCAGGGCTGCTCGCTGGAACTCTCCCGGCACGAGGCTGCTAACGCGTTGCCCCAGTCTGGTGCCAGAAGCCCTTCTGCTCCCCGAACAGCCATCTTCTAGCTTTACAAATTAGATATGCAAAAGTGATTTCCAGCCTACTATGCACGGATGTGCCATGGCACGCTTTGCGAAGGCAGGAGCGTCAGCTAATTGTTACTCACCTGCTAGAGCTATTCCACTTGCAATTAACACCCCTATTATTAGAAAGGTACCACATGTGAATTGAAACATTAGGCATGTTTGCCTTCTGCATGGGCAACCAGGCAGCCTGAATTGCTTAGAGAAATCCAGGCTTCCCCACCTCGGCGCTAATGCTAAATCCAAGGATAGTCATTTAACAGTGCCATTAACCATTTCGTTGCTGTCACTTCAAAAGGAGTTGATGTGACACTGCTGCCGCTACAAAACGAGCCCGTGAAGGAAGAAAATAATGTGGGTCACGTCACTGTTGTCATGTTTGATGATAGGGATCGAAGAATCACTTCATTTGAGGGCAAAAGTTTCCTTTTCCTTCATTCAAGGAGAAAAATCAACCAGAAGAAGCAACTCACTGTCTGACCCTTTGTCTCGTCTATATGTGATACCTGCATTTTATGTCACTGCATTATTCATGTTTACATTTGATTAACTAAGACCCCTTGGGGTTTAATGCTATTCAGTGCGGCTGCAGATATGTCAGTGTGCTGCACGGTTTCAGGTCAATATGTTGGAATAAATGAGGCCACCTTCTCTTAAAAAAAAAATGCTGGCTTTTGTACAGGCTGATGGGTGTTGCATCTCTCCCCATTTCTCTTGCAAAAATGAATGAGTAAGTAAATTTGGTGGAAAAGCTGTGTGTTACAATGTAATGTGATGATGTTAGGCTAATGAACAGTGAAATCGATGAATTTCAGCTCATTTATGCAGAAAAGGCCAAACTGTGTCAGAGCCAAGCTCCATCCGTACTGGAATGCTGTCTCCAGCGGCGGCCAGAGCTCTACCAAAGATCCAGCCCCCCCAAAATGCTGATGTGCTTAAGGTCAGGCCACGCAAAGCTGGTGTGAAACCTGAACACACCACCGCCAGCAATCGGACCGAATCCTGGAGCACAAGGTTCCTCTCTCTTCCAAAGTGCTGTTCATTGTGATCATTGAGAGGAAAAAAAAAGGTGATTTAAGTAGAGTTTATTAAAACTGTTTTCACTTGGGAGGTGCATAGGTATTACAGTGTAGCCTAAAAGGTCTGACAGGAGACACCTGGCCCCTTCTCTGACAATTCTTGTGACTGTAGGAAAGGGAGGCTTCTGCAGGGGTGAGCCAGCAGAAGACAACTGCCTGGAGAGCAGGTCCCTGCTCCATGTGGTCCATGTGGTGCTCCAGGTCCCCTCTGGGCTCAGTGCTCCCACTGCAGCTGCTCTCCTGGTGGAGAGAAAGGCTTCGGCTTTACCCCTTGGCTCTTCAGGAAAGAGACCAAGTGCCGGGACTAGGTCCAAGGCAGGTCGGAAGAACGAGACACCATGGTTGGCATCAAGTGCTGTGCTAGGTTTGCTGCTTATTTTCCAAATGAGACGGGGGTACAGCTCTCCTGGAGTGAAAGCTTTTTAGCAAACCCCTAAATTACTTGCTTTTTAAAACATAAAGTTATTTTTCTCCAGCATACATCACTTTCTTTGTGTCATGTGCTTGTCTTTGCTGTATTTCTCCTGAGAGCAGTTGGTCACTCTATTTCTATGAAGTATTAATACCCCACCAGTGATATTTATGTACCCAGATCTTTTTTTTTTTTTTTTTTTTACCTTTAGATGTTCAACAGCATGAATATTCTTATTTTTTATTTAAAACTAATTTGGAGTTCTTGCTCTCTAAGGGGTTTCTAATCACCAAAAAGTGCCCGAGGCTAAAACTGATTGACAGGAAAACGTTGTGGCTTCTGAAAAGTAAATTGGCTATTGACAGAGCAGTATACAAAGGAAAATGCTAAATGCTTATTATTTATGAGCTATTAGGGAAAATGTTATTAGCATCTGTTTCCCACATGGGCAAAAACACCTGTCAGACATCAGGAAACTATAAAACGATGCACAGTTAATAGTTACTTTGTTTAAAAAGTCATTAAAATTGAATGTCAGCTAAAACTTAGGAAAACATTATTCTTCAAACAACTTTTAATCTTACTGTTCAAAACCAAACCAAAACAAAACAAAAAAAAAAAAAGGAAAAGACCTTGCCACATTTTAATTTCTGGGAGCAGAAAGGAAGAAGACGTTTGATTTGAAAGTGATGAGGCGACTTCTGGTACACAACAAACAAGGTATTAAAGAAAAAGGCAGAGGAACAAAGGGACAAGTTGGCTCCCCTCCTGGAGTTGTACAACAGGGAGAGCACAGAGCAAGGTCAGGCATGTACATGGGTTTTCAGCGCCTATCGCTGGGATGTTTGGATTTCACTTAAACCTGTGAGCAGGGTAGGTCTGGCTTTCTTCTGCCATGATGCTCTTCCCAGGTGGAGCTAAAGCGTAGAGCATCACTGGCCTGACTGCAGAGCCGGCTTCGGCATCAGCCATGGACCGTGCTGCTGGCATCCCCTGGCCAGGGGCAGGAGCCATTGGGTGGCTTTCCTGCAGCAATACCAATTAGCTTAACGAGTTGCACCTTGTGGGCAGACTAATGGTAGACTCTGCTCCCAGGTGGGAGAAACCTCAAGAACATCATGAGACCTGAACTGCAGTCGTCACCAGGCAGGGCCAAACGCCGCTCTGTGCAGGGTGGGTCACATCCTGGCTGGGCTTTCTGGCTGTGTCTGCGAATAAAAAGGAAAATCGTGGCCAAGATGTCCCACAGAGACCAGCCAGACTCCTTTCCCCCTGTGTGCGATACATCTGAATAGGGATTTGACCGAATTTTGATGAATTTGCCAGCTGCAGAGTTGCAAAGAGCTGCATCTAAACCCACCCCGAGCATCTCTCTGCCCTACAGCAAGAAAGGGGATCAGGCTGGGACAGCCCAGGCACTGCATGCTCAGGGTATTCAGGTTTAGTTTATCCTGAGCCTAGAGCAGGATTTATTTTTGTTGAACTACTGAAGAAAAAGAAGACTCATTTAGGGTTTTTTTTTTCTGCTAAGGTGAATCCAGCCAGCATTACAGACCAGGCAACCGGAAAACAAGAGAGTTTAATTCATATTTTTACAAAAGCCATATAGCATCTTTTGCTGTTCTGTGTGCCACCAACATTTATGTACCTAGGGAGCCATTTTCCTTTTAAAATTTCATATATGATTTTTCAAGCAGCCTTATTCAGGAGGCAAAACCATGTTCTATATACAACTGAGCACACCAACAGCATTTTAACTGTGACAGAAGCCATCGTGGTGAAACTGAAGGCTTTTTTTGACACATGTTGTGATGGCACTTTCCCCTCCAGCTTGGTCACAACTTCAGCACAGGTTGTGAAACCAGACCCAGAGGGTCTTCAATGGATGTAGGGCCTGAAGGTGAAAATATGTTTAAAATGTGCTGTTCTCAGTGTCTGAGCAAGCCTAACAGCAGAAGTTACACACATAAGCCTTAGCGGTGAACAGAAACATGGTCCATCTTCCCACAACTGCACAAAATTCCTGCTCTTGCAAAGTAAATAAATCATTTGTGTCTATGCAATTTATGTTCCCACCTGAGTAGGAATTTCATACCTGGGATTTTACTTTGGGAAATAGAAAAATAATAGATGATCCTTTAAAAAAACCCTCACCCCAAAGTCATTCTTGGTTTTACTGGCGGTGAATGGGATCTCACTGATCCAGGACGCAAGGACAAACCCCGTGTGACACCAGTAAAAATGCCAAAGAAATATAATATAAAATATTGCTTGTCCATTTAGATTATTTAATGTTATTAACATTAATTACCATACTTGGATACCCTGAGTGATTCACACGTTTTCCCTCCCCCAACTTCTCCTCCAAAGCTTAACTCTGAATTTCGACATCCGCTTGTTTTCTCCACTTCTTCCCTCCGAGCAGCAGAAGGGATTTGGCAGATGGCATGTCACCATCCCAGTCCACTTAGCTCCAAACCTTATTTCCTCTGCATCTCCTTCTTTCACACGACAGCCACCAAGTCATGATTTGGTGCGTATGTGTGTGTCCTGCTTTCCAGCTCTCACATCCATGAGGGTGCTGGAAGGGGGGGTCTGGAAGGGTCTTGCCCAGGGTGGGCTCAGTTAGTGCTGGTGGGTACCAGGGACTCACAGATCTCTCTGCACTCTCTCCAAGGAGGCTAAAGGGATGCTGGGGGAGTCCAGCGCTCTCGTGCAATAAGGGGGTCATATTTTAGTATGAATAGTAATATAAATTATCTTCACCTGGTGAAACTGTTGGCTTTTATGGCTAAGTTTTAGCACAATTTCTCCTGTAGCCCATAAATTGAGACAAGGTCTGGTCTGTTCAAAGGAAAGAGTGTCCTCACTGGGTGATGGACTGAGGGCACAG
Source organism: Falco rusticolus (assembly GCF_015220075.1). Taxonomy (NCBI): domain Eukaryota; kingdom Metazoa; phylum Chordata; class Aves; order Falconiformes; family Falconidae; genus Falco; species Falco rusticolus. The sequence continues at coordinate 24,038,469 of NC_051196.1, forward strand.
CCCATGTTTCTGCAGGGGTGCCCATCCCCGAGACAGGCTGGCAATGTAACGGCAAGGTAAAGGATGCCTCGCCCAAGAGCTCCTGGAAACAGCCAGGTGGGGAGGCAGAAGATGCTCTAAGTTTGTTATTAAACTAATTTCTGGGATTGATTAAATACACAATTACACTGTTGGCATTTCAGCAGCACAGGACAAAGCGGTGACTTTCCAACCAGCATCATTAGCTGGGAGAGGCAGATGTGCTTCCCCAAAACTGGGTTGGCCTGATCCAGACCCCAGCTGCCTTCAGAAAGACGTGAGGCTGCCTCTTGCCCTTCCTCTTGCCCTTCCCACCTTCCCTCGGAGCCTTCCCAGCAGCAGTGACCGCCTCTGCCTTGTCCAATCCTCCAGGCAGGAGCCCTCCTGGGTGGGTACTTCAATATCGGGCTGGAGCTGCCTTTGATGTGCCCTTTCCTCTTTGAAATGCAATGCCTCACTCATCTAATCCTCATCACATTTGGGAAGCTTCTCTTCAGTCTTTCAGATCGGGCTGTCAGGGGAGTAGAGTTTGTTTTTGAAAGGGGCCAGTTTGAAGTTTTTTTGTTTTTAAAACGTAAATGCTTTTTTGATCAAAATGTAAAGTAACCCTTTTGGTGGTTGTTTCTGGTTGGGCTGAGGTTTTATTGTTTCGTGGGGGTTGAGAGTTTTCTGCTCGAGACTGTAAATAGCTCTTAGGCACCTTGGATCTGTTTTCCTAAACTTTCCCTTGATGCTCATTGTATAGTCCATATATTTCAAACCTCCAAATTGTCTTTCCAAGCATATGCCTGAGATCACTCCAGAAAAAGCTGTGCTTACAGCCAACAGAAACCAACACTGTGCCCACTCCAGTCCCAGGGAGTACATCCCAACCAGCAGAATATGCAAAGACAAAATCTGCTGTAATTTATTCCATTTGGCTCATTGAAATGATCCTCTCCAACTCCTGTGCCTGTCTCAGGAGTGACGGGCACTTTCTTCCCGAGGGACCGCTGTGAAGGACAGGAGCTGTGCTCAAGATGCTCCAAACCTCTCAAACCTACATTTTCCCTCGGTCAGACACGGATGCTCCCGCTGTGTCCAGCACGGAGCAGGATGGCTTCCAGCAGCACCCTGGCTGCCAGGTGTGGTTTGCTTGGACCCAGCTTCACGCACGGATCCTGCACAGGGAGCGGCTGCTCCTCGCCCAGCCAGGAGCCGGGAACCACACTCCGGGCACGACAGCGGTGGGGATTTAACTTTGAAATGACTTGCACTCAGTCTGTTTTCCCCACACTAACCTTTCCTCCTCCCAGTCTTGAAAGTTAGAAACATCTTTTGTATTCCAGAGGCCAAAGGGCCAAACTTGCCTTTAATTAAAATGCATATTCTTTAATTAAAAGCCCCATAACACATGAAGGGCATTCATTGAAATACGATGTGTGACATAGTCATTACCCTGCTGTTAATTACTAATTAATGAAGCTATTTCAATTAATAGCTTCCCCACTGTCACTCTGGCTTTGACAGGGCTCCGTGCTGAGAAGCCGTAGTGGAATCACAGGCAATCGTAACTCCTGGAACAGCACCAAAAGGCATCAGCTGAATATTCATGTCGGACGACGTTAACACTTTTCAATTAAACATAATAAAGTAAAAGCTCCGTCAAAAGTGTATATCAAACATGCGTCAGCCTTTCCCTCTCCCCCTGTTCTCTTCCAGCTTGTCAAAAATAACTAGAAAGAAGGGGGGGGGGGGGGGGAGGCAGAAAAAGTGGGGTTTTTTTCTTTCTTTTTGACACTTCAGGCTGGAGTATCATTTATCGAGCAAGAGGTGCTGCTGCTTGGGAGGAAGATTCACGATGAGCCCAGGCTGCAGCTCGAGCACACGCAATTTTCTCTCCGAGAGCCAAGACTTGCTGCGCTCTCCTGCTCACTCTCCCTTTCTTGCAGTAACACCATGGTGGGGACAGGTCCCCAGGTGCCTTCCCCACCCTGCTCAGATGTTTGGGAGCTCAGGGGCACCTGGTTAATTTCCACGGTTCAAGGATTCGCTTCCCAAGTGCAGGTTTTAATTACCGAGTGGTGTTGCCAAAGAGGTTGCTGTTAAGGCTTGGTATAAGGAACAGCGTGAAAGAAGCTATTTTGTGGTTGACGATAAGTTATATCAGTCCTAAAAAACGCAAAGCTGCAATGCGCTCTCTCGGGCGCCATCTGCTTGAAGTTTTCCATTTGAAACACTTGGAAGACAAAACCAAGAGAAATTCCTGTGCAGTATATCCATATCGAACCCCAAATGCTTTATTTTAAGAGCTGTTTTTTTCAGGCAGACCTTGGAGAGAGGGGAAGAATCCTTTAGAGAGAAAATATTATTTACACAAAACTAGAAACAGGGAGAAAAGGAAAATATCGCCCAACTATCCCTGTTGTTCAGGTACACAGAGGTACAGAGAAGTGTCGTATGATTTTGTTGCAGAATGCAAAAAAGACGGTGACCTGGTGTGGGATACTTCTGCGGTGGAGATAGGGAAGGGAGATGGAGATTCCTGTGATTCCTGTGGAAAAAAGGAGGAAAGCAAGAGGGACCGCAAGGAGATGTTTCAATCCATGTCTCAAATTTCTATCTGAAGCCAAGCAAGACAATACTCATTATGCTGCCTGTTGGTAACACATTGCTGAGGCATTAGCTAACAGCACATCGTGTAATGGGACTAATAAATAAATAATGCGGTTTGTGTTTATTCTTTGTGTCAGGTCGTATTTCTGCATTTCAATGTCCCAAATAGAGCTGTGGCACATGGGGCAATGTCCTTACTGCCCAGTGCTGAGCATCAGCTGGAAAAATGATTCCTCCAAATTCCTGGTGGCTCTAAGAAAATGCAAATTCATTTGTTATGTTTGCAGTTTGGCAATGGTAGTGAAACGGAAGAGATGTGAGACCATGTGGTTTATCAGCTCTGGTTGGATGGCTCCACACTTGTGCCAAGGAAACTTCATGCGTGCGGCACAAAGGGCCTCCCTTGGCGGAGCTGCAGGGATGCAGATGCAGCCGCTGGGATGCTGCCGCTCAGGAGATGGGCAAAACGTCAACCAATTGTTTGCCCTTGCACTTGCAATTCTTGCTTTGCTCTCTCTGAGTGATCTAACAGGGATGGCGTCACCCGTCGTACCTGAAGGCCCTGGGTAGAGTCCTCGGCTTGATAAACATCAGCCCTGAGAGCCGGATGAGAGCAGGGAGATAAACACGTTGTGAGGAGAGGTAAGATGTGCTCTCCGCTGTGACTTTCCCACACCAACCACCTTCCCACCGGCACCGCAATCCCAGCCTCCAGGCCAGCTCTTTGCTTCTTCAGAGCAGGTCAGGAGTTAAAGCCCCTGATTCCCATCTCCTGCTCGGAATGCCGGTATCCATCTCTGGCAAGTGGAGCTCCATCCTTCCCTCTAGCATGACCCTTCAGCTGCTGCCAGGTTTCCCTGCCCCCCTCATCCCCCCTTTCTGAGCCAGGCAGGGGCCTTGCTTCCTTCCCCATCCTTACGGACACTCAGGATTTTCTCTGACACCAGGATTCCCTACTCTGCTGAAACTAGAAGCAGGAATCACACCAGCTGCCGACACCAAGCACTTCAGACTCTCCGGGGAGCGTGGCCACAACACCCAGTGCCTTCCCCGGCTTGGAGGGCAGCATGAAGGTGAAGACCCTTTCCCCCTGGAACAGCTGCCAGACATGCTGGTGATGGGGTAGGGCAGTTTATCTTCCATCCCGCGGGCGCTAGCCCCCAGCTCCTTTCCAACACTCACTCTGCCTTATGGCAGCATCGCTTGCAACCCTTGCACCATGCCAGAGTCTAAGCGGTCAATACGTAGAAGAAAATGTCCAGGGGTGGACAGGCTGAATGCTTTCTTTTGCCCCCCTGCTAAAAAATCTAGGGGGTTTATTCCTTTCTTCTTCTTCCTTATGGCCATCACCAGCCTGAGCCTGGCTAAAGCCGAGAGCAAGGGGAGCCCAGCTGACCTCTCCAAGCAGGACTGAGGAGCAATCATTTTTTGTCCGGCTGGTTGACATCTAAAGGCTGGTCTCCGAGGTCTCAATTAGGGTTTGATGCTGACTCGCCTCCACCTCTCCTGGGAAGAGGTTTTGCCTTTTCTGCTCAATTATACACAGTGTCTCCTCCACGTGCAAGGCAGCCTGGGAGGGAGGCAGCGTTAGCTCTAGCTGTTAACCTCCGGAGCATAATTCAGAGCCACACATTGCTATAAAGGTTTCGCAGATTGCTCTTATAACGTAATAGGCCCTTGATCTGCTATGTTTGTGCAGGATACGGAGGCCAAATTAATTAATTGGACAGGCCCCTATTTCATTTGAATGCTGTGCCCCTCTCTCAGAGGCGCTATTGGTGGCAAGTGATGCTACACAGAGATTTGTACCCCACCTCCCTGGTGCTGGTAGTGACTTCTGTGTCTGTCCATGTCTGGTTTTATTCTTTCTTATTAGCAGAGTAAAGAAAAGGCAGAATTTGCACAAATCACCCTTCATACATTATATGGGAAATGCTGGTGTTACAGAAGCTCAAACGCCAGAGCTGTGAACTTCTGCCATCTCTTGCTGCTACAGATGCTCCCCCTTGCCTGCAAAAGAAAAAAGATGTTTCGGGAAATGTCAAGAGAAGTATTCGCTGAGATCAGAGATGCCCTTCCCTAGAAATATTAATCCACCAGACACAGATGAATTCCTGGAATAATCCTCTCTAATGCACGTTCAGGAAATCAATTCAGTGCTTTATTCTTTAATCCAGAAATCTCCAAGGAGGAGGAGGAGGAGGGAGCAGACACCATCAGAAGAGGATAAAACCCAGCACTGCACTTGAGGAAAAGAGAGAGAAAACAGTGTCTTAACTGTGAGGGGTGACATGTTCTTGCCAGCCCAGTGGTAAAGATTCACCTGTAAACACCGAAGCCCTGAGCAATGCCAAAATACGCCGTTTCTTTCTCATGCTATAGTTTCTGGCTCTGCATTAAACTTCCCAGAAAAGGGTGGGGGTAGGTGCTAAAGCAAAACCCCTCTTGGTTTCCAGTGATCCAGGGTACTCCTGGAGGCAGGTGCCTCATCTGAGCTGTCAGCCTTAGCTCCCCCTCAATCCGAGAGCAAACCCAACCAGTAACACCTCAAATGGCACTAACTGGCTGTTACATTTACTAACCAGATTTTCATGTGTCTGCTCCGAGTGTGTTTTGACCACAACACTGCACACAGATACAGCCCACACAGGCGGGTCTCAGCCAGGCTAACAACCACGGCAAATCTGGCATATAATTATGTGTGTATTAGCATATCTGGTTTTGAAACAGCAGTGAATCTGGTTCAGTTTCCATCCTGAACAGCTTTATCCATATCCTTTAAACCTGTGGGTAATACATCTTAATGATGCTCTTTCAGGCATGGTTTCTATCCGAAACCCTTTAAAACACAGCTGGTTCTAGGCATGTTTATCTTTCAGCTTGCCCACACAGTTCCCATTTTTCAACCCCAAGCTATTATAAAAGATTTCCCAAACCTGCCAGGGAGAGTTTGTCCATCTCAAGGCTCTGTCTCTGTTTCTGGATTTCAGTAATTTTATCCTAACTCAAACCAAAATTATGCAACGCATTTCTGAAACTGTCGAAACGATCTGAGGGTGCTGAGAGAGACCACTTCGTATTTGACAGAGCTCAAAGGACAAAGAGCTGCATCCAGAGTTTCGCGATATAAAGGCTAAAGCTTTTCACTAAGCTCATCACAGAGCCTTGAATCAGGAAAGAAATCTGAATTTGAAGGTGAATCCAAAATTCCCCCATAGTTTTTAATCCCCCAAATTTAAGTAAGAAAGGAGTTCAATTTGAATTTTATACCCCCAGCTGACTCCAGGCACAAAATCCTTGGGAAACAGGTACCCCCTGGAAAGGTTTGTCATGGTCCCTGGACCTGAAGCCTTTTGTCCAGGTGCAGAACAGCCTATCTCCCACCAACACTGGCTCTCATGGAAGGACAGCCCAGGGCTGCGCAAACACTTCTCGGGTCACCCACTTTGTTGCAGTGTGTGCCCTACTTAGAGGTGTCTGTAAAACTGACTTTCAAGGACAGAGGGTTTATGCTGAGCCCTTCCTGGTCCAGGTGGCTGCTGCAGTGGGAGCTGCAGCCTCCAGCCCTTTTCAAAGCACAATTGTGCCCCAGATGGGCTGAAATAAAATAAAATAGAACAGATCACGATAAATTACTCGTCTGAAGACCTCATCTCTGATATATGATTATGCTCTAGCTGATAGTACTACTTGTTTAGAGGCTTTATTTTGTAAGATAACCGGTAAATAACCAGGGTCTGGGGTGCAGAAGAGGAGGGCACGTCCTCCCTCCCATGAACCTGGCGACATTTGGGGCTTTGTCAGCTCCCCTAAACCTGCCAAATGGGCTTGCGGAGAGGGGCTGGGAGAGGGATGGACCACGGGATGGAGGAGCTGGAGGGAGGATGCTGGGGGAGGCAGAGAGGAGCTGTGTGCACTGAGGAGCACGTTGGCTGCAGCAGCAAAACCACACAAAGGTGACTGCAGCCGGGAAATTTGTGGCACCAGATTTATAGGCACGAGCCATTGCTTGCCTCGTTTGGGGCAAAATAAGAGTGAAAACATAGAAAGGCACCCGTGATCAGCCGAGGTTCACACTGGCTCCGGGCATCTGAAGGGCCGAGGATGAACTTCATGAAAGCATCCACCTCACCTGCAGCTCACGCAGGTACACGGGAGGGATTGGAAATGAGAGGGGTTGTCTGAGACTTGGTAAGAAGGGGGGGGGGGGGGGCAAAAACCAACATTAAAGGAATTTAACAGCTGCAATGAGCCTAAATGGTTGCACAGGAAAATCCCCTGTCACTCACAAATGGTTTGCCTTTAATGAGAACACAGGACATGCGCGAGTAGGCTGCTAATTCTTTGTTTAAAATCCTACCGATAATTGCTACACGTGTACCTTCCCATTGTCTCCCATGGAAGTGGGATTATTTTTTTTTTTTCCTTTGGAACTGAAATTAAAAACAATTTATTAGAGAATAATTAATGCCAGAGTGCCAGGAGAGCGTGCCCAGCGCTGTGTTCAGAAGAGCAAGAGCGGGTCACCGGTAAATTGGTAGTTGTACAGAGCAGGGGAAAGCAATTTGGGAAGGGATTCAAGGGATCAGCCAGAGCTTTTCTGGCAGCTACTTCCTCAGTCAAATCATTAATTTTTGTTAATCCTTCACAAAAATCTGGTGATTTGGGAACAAAATTTTACAACTATTTCAGTACAGCTTTAGGAGGCCAAATCCTATTACTGGATAATGGGACTTTGGCCTCCCAGGAGCAGAGACACTTTGGAAGATGTGGGTTTATGTGGGGGTTTCTTCTCTTTTCATTATTGGATTAAAACCTTCCCCACCCTTAATCCTTCACCGGGAACTGTGTAAGCAGTGAGCTATACCGCTCTGGAAACCAACTGGAGCATAAAATCCCAGTTACCGTTCCTGCGGCTGATGGTCACACTATGCTTTTGGGTTATTCCTGGGATTTCTGTGGATGGAGCTGGGCTGCCCCAGCTCACACCAGGATCCCAGCGCTGCTGTGGGGCTGTTAGATGGGGCAGCCTGGCCCAAGGTGATGCTGGCAGAGCCCTGAAGATCTCCCCGCTCAGAGACACCCCAAAAAGCGCAGCGCAGGGGCAGTGGGGGCTTGGAGGCCTTTTTGTAGAGAGGAAAAACCCTTTTTTAAAACCAAGTTGTACTTGTCAGAACTAAGGCTGTTCTTCACGTCGTTTTCAGGCCACCTGCCCCGGGGACAGTTACGAACAAACCCAGGAAAATTATTTTGAACAAAGAAACAAAACGGAAAAAAAAAGGGGAGAGTACTTACAGCTGCCGGCAGGACCTTGATGCCCTGGATTGCAACTCCCTGCCATTGCCCCCCCGCCACTCCCGTTTTTAATTACAAGCAGTCAAACTGTAAAGACCTTAATGGACATCTTAATTATTGCATTAAAGTTTGAAATGGAAAATTCCTCATTACGTGCCATGCAGTAGGTCACGGCTGCAATAAAGGCTGATATTTTGCTTGTTACGGCGCTGGGTGCCCTTTGCAGAACGGCGGTGTCTTTGGGGCATGTCCCAGCCCTGGGGAGCTGGCAGGTGGATGTTAGATCAGGTCTCTGCTGTGAGAGCATCTGCTTGTGTTTTCGGGGCGAGAGCATCACTAAGAAGTGCTCTCTGCTATCACTTTTCTCCTCCAAATAATGCTATTTTTCTCCCCTGTTTTGCTTCCCATCTGCTTGAATGCATTTATTGATTTAGTGTTATACAAACTGTAACAAAGCAGTATCCTTCCGACGCTCTAGAGCCAGCTATCGAATATGCCCCCAAAAAATACAAACCGACCCATCAATTCCAAACCACAGCAACAACACGATGTACCTGTCATTAATCAGCCTTTAAGCCCAGTCCCAGATTCTCAGTCCCTTTCGCACCATTCCTGACCCTGCTTGCTGCGGGCAGGCTGGCAAGCTGGGATCCAGTGGGGCAAACAGGGTAGCCCAGGGACTCAGACAGCCTAAGGAACGTGGCAGGGCTCTTCTGTTCTCTCAGGCTTTACACAGTGGCAGGATACCATGAAGGAGAACAGGGCAGGGTTTAAGTGGATCTGTGGCTTCTTAAGAGCTTTTCAGGTCAAAACAACTCGTGTGTGTATGTCAGGGGCTGTCTATACCTTTATGAGGCACAAAAGGACAGGAAAAGTTGAGGGTAACTTGCATTCTGCTAAATTATCTTCAGCATCGTTTTCATACCACTGAGTTTCATGTTGTTTTTTTCAGAGCACATTGAGAAGATTAGTGGGCTCTGCAGTCCTTGAAGATATTTTCTTGATTGCATGACAGATGAGGTTTTAAAATTCCTTTAGTGGCTATTTCTCCTTTTCAAATGTAATCCCAAACTTTTGCTCCTCCCAGCCCCACACTAAATTGTACAATTGCCAAATGAAGAGGGAAAGCGAATGCTGGGACAGCAAGTCCTGGGAGCCCCCAGGGCAGGCTCCAGCAGCGAGAGCCACCAGCCAGGGCTGCTCCTTGGCGCAGCCAGGCTCTGCTTGCTGCCCAGCTGTGCCAGCTGTGCCCACCATGCCAGCTGTGCCAGCCAAACCATCCACACTACTCACACCAGCCACGCTATGCGCGCCAGCTGTGCCTGCTGTGTCAGCTCTGCCAGCCAAGACATCCATGCCACCCATACCAGCCATGCTAACCATGCCAGCTGTGCCCAGCTGTTCCAGCCAAACCATCCGTGCCAGCCATACCAGCCACACTATCCATGCCAGCTATGCCTGCTGTGCCAGCTGTGCCAGCCAAACCATCCACACCACCCATACCAGCCGCGCTATCCATGACAGCTGTGCCTGCCATACCAACCAAGGCATCCACGCCACTCATACCAGCCATGCTATCTATCCCAGCTGTGCCCAGCTGTTCCAGCCAAACCATCCGTGCCAGCCATACCAGCCACACTATCTGTGCCAGCTGTGCCTGCCGTGCCAGCCAAAGCACCCATGCCACCCATACCAACCATGCTATCCGTGCCAGCTGTGCCCAGCTGTGCCAGCCAAACCTTCAGTGCCAGCTGTGCCCGCCGTGCCAGCTGTGCCAGGCTCAGCAGCTCTCAGCCAGCCAGGAGCTGCCACATCCCAAATCTAACAGCTCCCTCTGTTGGCATCAGTTCGAACCGATCAGGGAGGATGCAGAAAAGTTGGCCACGTATTTAATTTTTTTCAGCACCGTCTCCAGATGGAAGGTGACCTGTCTGCAGGGCTGTATCCCACCCCACCGAAGACTTGCTTCATCTCTATTAGTACTTTGGTATTGCACCATGCCTCCTGGTGCTGTACTGACCGCAGCTCTGCTCAAGACAACTTTTCAGTCATTTTTGCAAAGTAAGTGAGAAGATGTTGCTAGATGTCCTCCAAGGTCCGATGCACAAGTACACACAGGGATGCCATGAAAACCTGGCAGCCCCGATACTCTCCCAGCACAGCCTCCCCGTCCTCTCGCACCAGCCCCAGGGGGTTAATCACATTAAATATACTTGAGCTCTGTCTGTCCCTTACTGATCACACAAAACAGCATCTCTGCATGCAAAGGAAAATCAGACAGTGTGCAAATGATTTGCTGCCTTTATTTTTTTAGGTCCTTCCATAACAAAAACTCAGCCAGAAGCTTTGGCAAGGTCGCTTAAAGAAGTCATAGTGCAGCTGCGTAAAATGGTTTCAGTACTTTCCCAAAGAGGTGCAAACCTAATGTAACCTAAGCCTCAAATGTACTTCAAATATTTAATTTATTAGCTAGTTTACAGAGAGAGAGAATCTGGACAGCCCAGCAAAGTGTTAGCTGGGCTTACAACGAAGGCACAGCCAGCAATGCCAACTTTCCTTTGAAGCTCTTAGTTCCCAAGTTCCCAGCCTGCAGAGCCAAGGGGTGGCCAAGCTGCCTGGTTAGAACATGAGTGATCTACACTCATCAACTCTTCCACAAGAAACCGTGCAACCAGCAAAGAAGACCAGCATCCACCCCTGGTGCTCCTGACCTGCAACACTGAACGGCCAGGGAAGATGTAAAAAAATCCCAAACTCAAAAACAACCCCCCCACCACCTTTTTTAACCTATGTCACTATAGAAAAGGCCGTTCAAATAACCTGCTCAGACTGGGCAAGGGACAGGGCTGGCAGAGATGCCTGCACAGCCTCGGGCCCCTTTGGCAAGCCTGGGCTGCATTTGCTCAGCCTGCCCTCCCCATTTCACCCACTCATTTTAGGAGGCTTCCCAGCAGCATCTGTGTGTCCTGGTTCTGCAGCACCCCAGACACAGGCACCTATGGCAGCAACCAGCCTTTTAGAGAAAAAAGCACAAGAGAAAAAAATACTTTATCTCTCTGGCCCCCAGTCGGGCCACACTGATGCTATATTCTTTCCCAAAGACATCAGGCAGTTGCATCCTTCTCTCTTTAATACTGAGGAGTAACTCAGCTTAAGCTTAGTGGCACACATTAGTGTCTCTGCAATTAAAAGCCTGTCAGTATTTTCACTACAAACCCAGCTATTCAGAAACTTAACGCGGCTCCAGCATATCTTCCAAGAAGAAATTTAGCCAAAACAAAAGGAGGAGCAGGGGACAATTATTTTTTTCAAGGACGATGAATCCGAACCTATAGCTTCGCTGCACAGCGAGGTCCCTTGGGAAATCTGCTCCCAAGGCTCATCTGAAGTTTTCTGGTAAGGGCTAGAGGAATCAAAGAGATCCTGCCAGGCTGCAAGCAAGGGGTGGGAGGAAAAGCAATGACTTGCTTCAATATGAAATGTCACATTTAAAATAGATCCTACAAAACCAGAAACTGGAGGCTGGTAAATCCTTCCCTTCTAGAAATATTGTGGGTTTTGGTGGGAGTACCACCCAAAATAAGCATGCAGAATCAGGTCTCAGGTCCATAAAATATAGAATTTGGTACTTAAATTTAAAAATATTTATAAATAACTTAAGACAATCAGGCTCAGAGGCGTGTACAGCTGAGTATTTCCCTCTGACACAGGGAACTGCAGGGATCCACACCCAGGACTATGGATCCTCAATGTACAAATTTGCTTTATACTTAACGTAGGAACAAGACCTGCCCCTTGCAGCCTCTTTGGAACATCTCCTGCGCCGCTCTGACAGCACGTGGAGGACACGTCTCACCGAGCAGAAAGCATCTGGGAGTCATGTCCACAGCACAGAATATGACCGCTTCTTTCTATACATTCACAGCATATGGCAAAACAGCTCCCGGGGGATTCCTCAGCTGCACCTACACCGCAAGGTCAGCCCAGCAAAGCCTGGCCACGGGTGCCTGCGGCGTCCCTCTGCCCTCACTGGAGGTGACCCCCATCCCACTCAGGGCTGGAGCAGACGCCCCAGGAGAGGAGGGAGCCCTGGAGCGCTGCCCTCCCGCCGGGATGGCCGCAGGGTTCGGGGCTCAGCTCAAGCACGGTGCAGGCAGGACTGACACAACCTCGCGGCCCTGGGTTCACAGCGGGCGCCCAGCCAGAGGACCTGCCCCGAATCCATCTCACAACTTGTACGCCTGGCATGTACCGGCCAAGCAGACTGCAAAATGAAGGCACGCACGGGAGGGTTAAGGTCAGAGGTACGTTCGTTTGGATTATTCCTTTTGTGTAGTTCAGAGGACACGTGTGGCGGGGCAGCTCGAGAGCCAGGACCCTCCCTGTGGTCCAGGACAGCAGAGCATGGAGGGACCTGCCGCTGGCACAGCAAGGAACCGCTCCAGGGCAGAGCACACAAACCGCGGCAGCCTGCAGAGACAAGCCGGGTACGCTGCTTTGGCCACATGGGTCTGTCCACTAGACATGGACTGGGGCACACGGGCCGTATCCTCAGTGGAGATGTCGAGCTGGATGGCTCTGGCAGGCCATCAGCTATGCCCTGAGCAAAAAATGAACTCTCTATTTCTTTTCTCCCATGGGTTTCATCCAGACCCATTATAGACTTGGTCTCAGTATATTTTTTTCCTGTTAAACACCTAAAAAAAAAAAAAAAGAAATGTTCTTTGGCACTTGTGCAACAATGACACATAGATGTGACGCTCGCCTGTCCTTCAGCTGCTTGCTGGAGTCATCTCTAGAGATCCATGTATGCAGAGTCTGTGTCCACCCTCTGGGCCTCTCCGAACACAAGGAACGCACAGAGGCCAATGCTGTTAACAGCAGCCACCAGGTTGAAAACAGCAATCCAGGAGCCAGTTGTTTCAATCAGGTAGCCAGCCAAGTACACGCAAATGACACCTGGGACAGGAGAGAAGAGAAATGCAAAGGCTCTGGGGTCGGATCCTGCCCGCCTGCGAGGAGAGGGCTCTCCAGGGAAGGATGAGCTGCAGGAAGGCACCTTACCTAGGAGGGCTCCACCTGTATTCCCAACACCTGTAAAGAAAAGAAATTGCATATTCCAAAAAAAAAGGTGCAAGCAGCTTCATCCGAGCCAAACGCCTTGCTGATGGCAGGGAGAAGTGACACAGCCCCATTCCACCACCCGGCACAGGGAAGCATCCCACCACCCAGCACAGGGAAGCATCTCACCGCCCGGCACAGGGAAGCATCCCACCGCCCAGCACAGGGAAGCATCTCACCGCCCGGCACAGGGAAGCATCTCACCGCCCGGCACAGGGAAGCATCCCACCGCCCGGCACAGGGAAGCATCCCACCGCCCGGCACAGGGAAGCATCTCACCGCCCGGCACAGGGAAGCATCCCACCGCCCGGCACAGGGAAGCATCCCACCGCCCGGCACAGGGAAGCATCTCACCGCCCGGCACAGGGAAGCATCTCACCGCCTGGCACAGGGAAGCATCCCACCGCCCGGCACAGGGAAGCATCCCACCGCCCGGCAGGCACGCTGGCACAGGCGCTGCCCACAGGGATCGCCACACAGACAGAGCAGGCATGCCACGGAGCTGCTCCTGCTCAGACCTCACCGACAACTGCATCCCCCCCAACACACCAGCACAACTCAACCCTCCCAGGACCCTTACCGAACAGTAAGCCAGCACACGAGGGGGCCAGGTCCTGCACGTTTACTGAAATGCCGCTAGTGGGAAACAAGAGAGGGCAAAAGGGCTGTTTCAATGGAGCGTGACTGCTTTCACATCATTTACACAGCGTTTAGTTTGTCCAACAGAAGGAAGGGGTCCTAGACCAGAAATGGCACTGGCAGGAGGAAGGAGGGAAGAGACTGAGAGTGAAGCAGCACAGGAGAGTACCAGGAGGAAAACAGATTCAACTCAAAGCGTTCAGAGGGACCAAAATCCAACTTCCAGCTCCCTGCTACCTGCCGGAGCAAGCCCCTCCCCCTGCTAGAGGTTTGCTGGATCATTTCCAACCCAGTGGGCACCAAACTCCACCGGCCCCACAGGGACCACCACACGATGCTCAGACGAGTGCCAGTTCTTTCTCGCACAGTCAAGACGGAGGCAGCCGCCCCCGAGACCCCCGAGCGCCAAGCGTGGGCTGAGGGCTGAGGGCACAGCTGGTGCCGCTGCCATTCCCGTTACCTGTGGTTAAAGGTCTGAAGCCCCACAGAGGCGGAGGCGAACACTATCGCTTTGCAGAAGCTGGAGGTCTGGCCCAGGCACAAAGCAAAAATGCTCGAGACGCCGGAGCCAATGACCTGGAAGAAAGGGAAAATTAAATAGCATAGCACATTTTCTGTAAGGGAGAAAGCAACTCCTTTCACGGACAGACTGTTCCCTCTGACAATGGCAAGAGCTCAGGTGCACCAGGTGCTTCTCGAGCCTTTTTCCCTGGTGTCCTGCCCTTCTGTGTCAGAGGTCTGTCTGGAGGGGTGTGATGCTGCGGAGCAGAGAGGATACGCTGTGCTCTCACCCAGCATTTCTATTTCTGGTCAACCTTGCACGGCTAATTCCTCAGTATCTAAGGGGTCTCTTGGAGTGACAGCGCATGGCTGGCCCTTGCCAACCAGAAAACCTCTTCAGAGCACTCACAGACCTCTGTGCTCCATGTTACCATTGGTCCACGCTCTGTTCCTCAGATGGGGTTTTCCCCGGGATTTCATTTCCCATACACACTGACCACCGATCGATCTGCAAAGCTAGAAAACCTGTCCTCTCCACCTGTAACCACCAGCCCAGCTCCCCGAGAGGTCTCATCTGCCGTGTAAGCAGAGCTCAGCAGGTAACTGGGTGCCTCTCCTGCGGCTTCAGCTCTCTCACCTGCATGAACTTACGAATGGTGATGGTTTTGTACCCTGGAAGAGAAAGGGAGAGCTGGAGTTAAGCATTGCTCACAAGGTCTCCTTGTTCTCCAGCCAGGAGACCACAGGGTAAGTGGATTTCAGATGGCTGGATTTCAGATGGCCAGGTTTCATCTGCAGGTGGATATTGTGACTGAGATCAAAGGCAGCCCCAAACACACGGATGGATTTGGACCCTGGAGTATTTGTTCTGCTTTCCTATCAGAACCTCACATTGTCTATTTGCTGGGTCTTCTCCCTACCAACAAGCCCACCTCCTCCCACCCAGGTCCTCTTTCCACATCACATAAAATAAGAGCTGAGGAAAAGCCAAGAGAGCTCTTACCCTGGTTGATTAAATGATCGGACAGAAATCCACTGAACAAGCTTGTTGGAATTGCAACCAGCCAGGGGACTACATTAAACACCCAGCCCTGAAAGGGAGCAAAAATCAAGAGAGGTTTGCTGTCAGAACTCAGTTTGTTTGCAAGTATTTTATCTGATAGTCTGTCATATCTGTAGAAAGAAAAAAAAATGATCAGGACTATTTTGCAGGATCTCCACCCACTTTGCAATGCAAGCTCTCAGCTACACCCTGCACCACTCCAGTCAGTAGGGTGGCAGGTGCATCACAGGGCTGTAGCATTCGTAGGATTGCTGTCTTTGCTTATGCCCTGGTGACCCTGCATCCAGGGGAGAGGCAGAAAGCTCTCTCTGCTCTGGAAAGAGGGATTAAACATGGCAAAGTTTACTGTCCAGCAAGGTGATGTGGCAGAGAGCCACAGAGCCCTGGAAAGTGAGCTGTAGATTTTACTCTGCCCTGTGGGTCATCAATAAAGCTGCCGGCAAAATTTCCAACATCAGCTTCAGCCTCATTAGCAGCGTTACTGTGAAGCGGAGGGAACATAGCAGGATTTTCTAATGCCAGGATTAGGTAACATTACGGGTAGCAGCATACTTTGGCCTATTTCCAATAAGCGAGCTACGCTACAGTTGTAATCACAGATGATTACCGGTCATCTGGATTACAGCTGCTCAGAGGCATTTTGTTGCCCAGATCCCACAAGGAGCTGAAATCAGTGTGGGTTGAGCTGGGCTTCATCTCAGCTGGTTGAACCTACTCATCCATCCATCGTCCCCCGCACCTCCCCCCTTCGCCCAGAGCCCATCACTCCACGGAGGCATCCCTCCCTCGCCTGGCTTCAGGATGCGTGGGAGGGCTGGATAATCTTGGGTTTCAATAATCCTGTTTCAGCTGCTCCTGGAAATCATACTAGGGTCCATCTGCATCTTTCAGTGCCTTGAAATGCTGGGTCTTGGCCACCTTTGGAAATGGTACCCCATAGGGTTTGTGGGGTAGTGTCTCTGGTGTCTGTTAACACCAGCTGGGGTTGCTCAGCATGTCAATCCCAACACATGAACTGCCCCTGTCTCATCCCCACAGCCCACCACCCTGAGCAGCATGAGCCAAACCCCTCCATCACCCCCATCTCTAAAGCCCTCCATCACCCCCATCCCCAAAGACCTCCACCACCCCGTCCAGGCGGGCTGCAGGCAGCTGCTCGGGCAGTGGTGAAGGCAGCTCAACTTCAAAAAGGAACTCTGACCAGTAGGTGACATAGGTTTCCCACACTAAGAACTATCATCCATCCTTTAAAATCAAGCATCCTCAAGCCTCATTTTATTAAAACGTATGAAGCGATTATCAGATGCAGGAACGCTACATAGAGCATCTTACATAAGGGCACCGTGATAAAATGCTTAACAGATGGTAAATTACTGCTGCACAAGCACATTACTCGAGGTGCACAGATCTTGTCACAACAATATGTTTGCCGGTTTAATACATGATTTTAATATAAATATCAAGTATGCCATAAAGCATCTTATACATGTAATGTGAAAAAACATTTGTTAGCAGCTCTGGAAATTACAAAAACCTAACAGCCATTGTGGAAAAGATTGTCTGAGTTTCTGAGAACAAGATCAAAATACCAAATCTCAGCCCAGAAGAGTATTATTGCCTAGGTTTCTGAAAAATGGGAACATATTTGTGCTGAGGAGAGGGAAGCTTTTATAGTATTCTTGAATTGCACGTTATTAATGGCAATTATAATTTTCACAGGCAGGTCTGAGCTATATAATGTCAGTACAGCTAAAAACTCCATGAAAACCCAGGAGTGAATGGCGGTTGTTTACAACAGCGTAATGTCATGAGCTCTGTGCCACTCAAAACCCACCCTTTCTTCAGAAAACAAGAGGTAAAAACCAAAGGCGACCCTCTCTTCCCTGCCTGGGAGGTGCCTTAGCTCTGCCTCACTTCAGCATCCCTAAACAAGCAACTAGACACCTGGAGAGAGGATGCTCACATCTCCAGATGTATGCGCAGGGGGGTAACAGCTCCTAACGCCACAAGGAAACCTCCCAGCTCCCCCTGCCCCCCAACCTGCTCTCCCCAAATCCCCCTGCCATCACCTTCCTCCCTAACCGACCCCTTGGCAGGTACCCAGCATGGTGACCGGCAATGCCTGTGTCTCAGAGCCAACTTACCTTTGACTCGGGGAAAGTTTCCTTAAAAAAAGTTGGCAGCCAGGAGAGGAGGGTGAAAAACGTGCTGGCCGTAGAAAGCTGAGCGACGATGACAGCCCTGAAAATACACAGCAGAGAGGAAACAATCAGGAATGACATGTCACACTGGGTGGGACACGGGCACTCCAGCAACCCAATATTTCAGTTCCTGGTCTCTAAAGAAATCTCTCACAGCGCTAGAACTACTTCCTGAGATTTTTTTCACGGGTAACTACTCCTTTTGGCTCGCCACTTGCAGCATCACTCGTTGGCTGCCCTCATTGCACAGCGCCTGAGCAGGTGCCCAATGGTTCAGGCGAGGTTAACTGCAGCCACAGTTGTGCAAGTGCAATTCCCACCAGTCCCATCCAGCGCTGCAAGGGCTGTCCTGCTCCAGGAGGTCTTGATTAGGGTTTTCTAGGGATTTGTTATCAGCAGATGCTCCGTGGTTATTCAAGGCAGGAACGGGCTTGCTGCCCTGCAGCCCCACTGCCCTCCTCCCCGTCTTAAAGCGGCACTTGGGAACATGCTTGGATGAGCTTCAGTACCTCATGCAGCATCCCAAAGAAAACCCAGCTATTAAAAAGCTGTTTTGCCAGCAATGAGAACACAGCCTGTGCCAGCCAGTGCCCCTGAGCAGCACTTCTTAGGAGCTCATTAGAAGCAGCATTTCTAACAAGACCAGTGGAGAATATCATGCCGGAGGAGCGCACGACTCACCCAGGGAATAGCCTGTGAGGGCAAGAGACTCGCCAGTAACATTTAAGCCTGACATTCCTCCAGACAAAACATAAACCACCTTTTGTCAAGCTTATCTTTTTAGTTCTTACATATATATATATATAAAAAATATATATTATTATTGTGTGTGTATATATATAATACATATATTATGTGTATATATGTATATTATTGTATTTTTTTATATATACATATTGTACACAGAAGGGATTAGAAAACCTGATCACATTTCCCAAACACATAAATAAATGGACAAGATACACACAAGCAGAAGAAATAAGCACAGAGAGGAGAAAAAGCCCCTGGATGGAGGGTGCTCCCCAGCCCTGCCGGTGCTCGGGGCCACTGCCGCTGCCTACCATATAGGTGCCTTCTTAAACAGCTGCTTCCAGGGAACCTTGGTCTGCTTGGATATCGAGAGGCCTTTCATTAAATAGTCTACAGGGATGATGAGGTCTGCAGGGAAGAAAACAGACAAAGGAAAGCTTGGATCCGTAACTTGCTGTACAGTCCTGGGGGACCGCTATACAGCTACCTCTAATCTCCTTCTAACCCTTGTGTTTTGGCTATACCACCACTGAATGCTCAGGAAAACACCTTATTACATTGGCCAAAATATTTCCACTGTACCCACTGACTTCTCCATCCATCCACCTTTGCCCGTATGTTGCATCTCCCATTATAATTACACAAAAATCCCTTGGGCAGGGACCGGGTTTGCACGTTGTGCAGTACCAGGTACCAGGCTCATGACGAGCCGAGCTCCAACATACCACGCTCACACTCATAATGCTGCAGTCAGGTGTAATGGTTTGCCCATGTGGGGAATTACTCCCAGACAGTTATTTGGGAAGAGATATTCTGGATTAACTGGTTTTTAAAAGCTCTCTGTGTAGATGCTCTTAGTTTGGAATAAGTATCTTGTCCTGCTTTAGCTTAATCCACTTTGAAGATCATGCTCTGTTTGGTGTTTTCACTGGTGCTTAAGAATACTGAGGAGCCAGATCAGGCTCTTGTCAGCAATGCAATGCAGCTTGGGACTTGAAATCGGAAATCAGCAATGCAAGAGCTCAAAACCCTGTACAGCATCTTGGCAGGGAGACAGCGTGTATTATAGAAGACATCCGAACAAAAGGTGTTCCTGTAAAATGGGGCATGCTCCTGAAAATCCGGGGGATCTGCAGATGGTAACGGAGAGGCACCACTCGTGCCCTGCAGCCCTGGAGCGCTGGCAGCCCGAGGGATGAAGGCAGCTGGACTTACCTTTCTCGCTCAGGAGGTACTTGCAGGTGCAGTAAACCCAGAGCAGAGTGAGAAAACCAGAGAAGTAGAAAACACTCTCCCAGCCGTACCAGTCCAGGAGGAGAGATCCTACACCGCCGATCACCAGCGTCCTGGGGGGGAAACCATGCTCGGATTTATAGGTCTGGCTAAGAGCGGTCGGGCTGCAGGCATCAGTGGGAGATGAGATGCTCCTGCGGTGGATGCTGCCTGTCACTAAATGCACCTCAAAGAGCCACCAGTCGCTGTGTGTGCAGGCACTGCCCACCTGCCCACTCACCCCCCAACTCTGCAACCTGCCCTGTTCCCTGCAGGGCATCTCGTGCCAGATCTTCAGCTGGACAGAGGGACCAGCGAAGGGACCCCACGCTCACCTGCCCTGCACCGAAACATGTTCAGCCGGGAAAGAAAATGGGGTTGCTGGTGTGCAGAAAGTAACTCAGAGAATGTATAAATCAGCAAAAGAAATGAGTACACTGGAAAACTAAGTGATTAAAGACAGTAATACTTCTCTTTGGCTTTTAAGCCACCCTTGCATTGAGAAAGGAAATTCTCATCCAGAATAGCGGAGATGGGGAAGTTATATTATCCCCATCTATCAGAGAGGAGAGATGACCGGGCTCAGGCTGACCCTTGCTCTTCCTACTGAATCAGGCTGTTTCCCACAGCAATTAAATGTTGCAAACACTCTTCAAAGTCTGGCTTGAAAAGAAAGAAAACAAAACTACGCAAAACCTTGACATGCATGACAGCAACTGCCTGAGGCTTCTTCAGCTGCAGCCAGGATCCTCAAGGACCCAGGGATCCATGTGTACTTTGGGCTGCGAGTTTTGCCTCCAACTGTTTAATGGCATTTCATCACGTGTGATGTCCAGAGACTGCCGCTTGCTGCTCTTTTTAAACTTACCCAAACTGTGAGCCGGTCCCCACCGTGCTGTAGGTGAAGGCTCGCTCGCTCTCCCGGACCTTCTGGGACAGCAGGCTGGCCAGGGATGGGAAATACACCCCTGTAAGCAACGGGAGCAGACAGGGAGCAGTCAGGCTCCTGCACCCTCAGGAGTGAAGCAAAAGCTAATTTAAAAGATCCAACAGGAGCTAAACACCGAGACAAAGCAACAATACCTTTGGTGAATTCAAAACAGGGTTATAAAATAAAATGAGTGAATCCATCACCATGAAAGGTGTGTTTGTGCCTTCTCCGTAATCCTGTTCCATCGCCACTGCTGCTACTCTAAGTCCATCAGTGCCAATGCACTTATCCCAGTGGTTCCCCAGCTCAGCAAGAGGGAAGGAAAATCACCCCAGATTATCCAAAAGTTTTGGCAAGGACCAATTTTCCCCAAGTGCTTTGAGGGAGTTTTAAAATGTGGAAAATCAAACAGCAACAGTGATGATTTCAGAAGCCAGCAGCCCTTGTCTGGTAGAGATTCCTACAGGGGAACGATTTGTCAGCGACTTTCTCTAGATGTGTCACTCTTTTTCCCCGCAGAAGCTCTGGCTGCAGGGGCAGTTTTGAGGCAGCGGGGTGCTCGAACATGCAGGAGATGGGTTCACGCACTGCGCAGCCCGTGAGCTGCAGCCGAGTTTAGTGCACAGGAGCCCCTGTGCTGGGAAGGCCCTGGGTGGGCAGGCACAGAGACGTGCTCAGGACAGGGGTCTCACCTTGCAGCAGCCCCATGAGGAACCTGGAGCAGGTCATAAAAACGAGGTGTGCAGAAGTGACATGGGTGAGCAGCGGAGTGAGGACCGTGAGGAACCCCCAGGCTGATGCCGAGAGGAGGAGGACCTTCTCACCACCTATTCTGGAAGACAGAAAACATGTTATCAAAAAACAAGGGGAGGGTGAAAGGGCAAAGCCCGCCAGTCAAGACTCAAGTGGTCTTCCCAGTTTAGCCCGTTTTTAAGAGCAACCCTTCAGTCACACTTGTTCCTCTCTCACAAACGCCTCTAGCTCCCTGGGCTGTACTCTGACCTCCTCCCTTCCCACCTGCTGCTGCCCTGGAGCAGCATCCCACAGGCATCACTCTCACCGGGACACTGGCCACCAGCACCTATCCCACCCCATCCCCCAGGACACCACCACACCGATGCGCTCAGATCTCCGACAGCGGGGAAGCCCAAGCTGCCGTCACTGTTCTGCTTTTCTTAACCAGTGCTGGTGTTTACCCTTCCATCTGCTTTTTTGCACCAGCTCTGCCTGTTAACATTTGGGTTTTTGCAGACATTTGCTTGGAAACTATTAAGGAACATAATGAAACAGCACAGTGCACTGCACGGATAATGTACTCCTTCCAGGCATGTGTTCCTCACCAAGGATTTCATAGGAAAGCCCTCCTCACTAAGAATAGGGTGGCTGGGGAAAGGAATTCGAGCAGGTAATTACTCAGATCTTTTCTTACTGCTAGCTGGGGAAGTTGCTTTTTAATTGATATGATAAAATGGAGACACTTAGTTTTCCCAGACATGAAGGAAACCCTGATGGGGGCTTGCTTGTGAAAAGATTGCATGAGAATATAGGGTGGAAAAACGGGAGGTGCTGAATGGAAAACAGAGATAGACTGTGCAGATCGGATTGAAAAAAGCTGTATTCTTTGCAAAAAGGAAATAATTTCTTCTTGTGGCAGTTATAAACCCTCCCAAATGGCTGTCCAGCACTGCTGGGATTAAACTGTTAATGGACAAATGACGCTCCTGGTGAGCAGCAGCTATGAACTATGCAAAGAGCATCAGCAATTATCACTTCTCTAAAATAAGGTCTGTTTTACACCCACTATTTCTTTCACCAGCTTAATATGTAAGCTTGTGGGTTTGCTTTTATTATTCCAGTTACTGAACCCACCCTAAAAACAACCTCCATCGGAAAGATTATGCAGGTATAAAAGTGCTCTTTGCTGTTTCCAGGTGAAAAAACCCTGTGTCGGTCTAAGTGTCGGTTCACATGACTGCAGATCTCTCCTGGCAGCCAGTCTGCAGGAACTGCCGAGGCTGTAATGATGATGCTGGGGATTCTGCCTCTGCAAAATCCTTCAGAGCGTGCTGCCCTATAAGCACAGCAGCAATTTCAAGAGCCAGGAATCTAATCGGACAGTCACAACTAGGCACATCCTATCTGAATCAGCTACAGACCTTAGTGAGGCTGATGGAGAGACCTCAGCTGCTTTCGGAGCAGCCTGCAGTGCCCCATGGAGCTTCTCCCCACCACCACGCTCCACCCTTCCACCCATTCTGTCCCAGGGTGAAACCTGGCACAGCCACGGTCAAGGCTGGACCTGAGAGGTCAAAACCAAGCGAAGTGTCATTCAAAAAGCCTGAGCAGAGGAAAACATGAAAATAATTTCCAGTACTGGTCACTGATATGTCCTCCGATAATCTGTGTCAAGCAGTAGCCCCAGAAGAAGCTGCTGAGCACTACGCCGGATTGCTTCTTGTCCCAGTCGAAGTAGGTGCTCAGGGCGACGGCGCAGATGGGCACGGTGACGCGGGTGCAGTACAGCAGGCATGTCCCCAGCAGCAACATCACTGTCCAGACACGGGACTCGGGCCTGCAAGGATGGACAGGAAGATGGGGAAGGGCAGATGGAATGGTCTGCATGGGAGATCCATGCACGGTGAGACTAGTTTGCTTGCAAGCTGGGTGTATCTCGATAAAATAAAGGTCAGCGCAATCCCCCTGTGGCCCATGGTTCTGACACAGAGCGTATCACATCTGGTGACTTCTATGGAGGATGCTAACTTTCATCCCGAGCACTAACTGAGCCCAGCAACAAAATAACATCTGTCCATGGGCTGCAGGGTGGGATGGGCTGCTTGGGCATCACTGACTGCGGATGGAGGGAAAGGTGGGGGGAAGCGTGGTATGTTTGCTTTTTTCCCCAAACAAAAGCTTTAGAAACTGTTCTTTAAAAGTTAAGGATAACAAAGGAAAGGTCAATGCATGAAGCTGGAAGCATTTGCATGAGACACACCGTCTTGGTAGCAAACATTTGTTATTTGGCATTCCTATCCATTCCGCACAGTGGTGGGTGGGTTACCCTTCCTAAATGGGAGGGAGAGGAGGAATTCTTTAGTGAGAGACAAGACATGATAGGGCTGAATAGCCCAGAGAGATGGGAAAAGTAACCCAGCCTGGTCTGATAAGAACTTTAAGATAATATCAGTAATAACATGTTAACAGAATGTATTTTTTCCATGCATGAGTACTCAGCCCCCAGGCAAAGCACTCCTGCAGAAGACACAGGCTGGCAATCAGTGGGAAGGCAATCTGCCCCTGCTCCCAGCCAGCAGGGCTTCTGGAGCACAGACCCCCCGCTGCTGCAGGCTGCAGCCCCAGGTGTAGGTGAACCCCCACTAACATCAGTCTGGGTCCCCCTTTATCTGTGAATTATGGAGTTAAAAGCTTAGTAAGAACACCCAGTATTTGTGTGATTTCTATTTGGTTATTTTTACACCCAGAGGCCAGAGCACCTCTGTGTTCCCACCTCTGTGCATCCCACCATCACACACCCACCTTCCACACGGGAAACAACCGGGGTCACTTTTGATACCAAACCCAGCATTTATTTCTCCGTGCTGGAATGTGATAAATGTAGGTTAATCCCACACAGCACAAACCCGTCTGTAAACGTGTCAAATGGCCTGTCATGGAGGGAGGCAAAGGCACAATGGGAAACGGAACACGCCGAGCAGTTGTACACATCGGAGGGGAATTTATTGTTGTTTCCTGATGAGGCAGATAAGCAGCTCAGTGCCAACCTCTGGCAGGAGGAGCTGGCAGCGTTTCAGCTGGTGCTTTGAAGCTTGGAACCACCATCACTGAGCACATGTACAAACATACGAAATAACACAGGAACTAGCAAACCTCATGTATTTTTGCTGGAGGAGTAAGTAACCAAGGGTTGACCTGCCTCAGCCTTTTGAACTGGCTGATAAACACTTTCAGACACCCTCCTGCTCTTACACCGAGAGGAAGATGTGCAGCAATCAGATTTTCATTTGCTGCAAATTTGTGATCTGTTTTCTAATCTCTTGCCCCATCCAGCTCCGGGAGCAGCAGCTCCACTGCCTTCAGTTTGCCACGGCAAAGCGCAGCGAAACCAAAGGCTTCTGAATGCTGCATGTTGGGGTCAGACCAACCCAGCAGGATGACACAGGCAGGAGGTTTTGGGTATAAATCCCTCATCAGAGGCAGAGAGCAGGTGGCGGATAACTGTCGATGGAAAACGTCACGGAGAACCTGCATCAGAGGGATGCCTCAAGACAACCCAAGATCAGACGCTTGCAGCTATAAGCGACCGACCCACGCCTGCCTAACCAGTGCTTCTGCACCCACAGCAATGGGCTGTTGCCAGCCCAGGGCCATAATCTCTCCTATTACCTACAGCAGCATGGCACTGATTAATTTGAGCTACTGGACCTGCAACAATAGAGGTGACCAAGTAAAATGCAGCAGCCTGTGTCATGCATAGGGTTTTCCCATTATTTAGCCACGAAGACAGTTTTCTGAATTGTGCTTTTCACCCTGAAGCAAAGGGAGACCTTTACGAACTTTCTCACTCTCTGGAGCGGGGCTGAGCTCTGCCTTCTCTCCCAGCAGTTATTCTGATGAGTTTAGCAGCATTTTCACGGGATATTATTAGATTGACAATTCTTCCTTGGCCCTAAATCCTGCATGGCTGTGCAAGGTGGAAGACAGAGAGAAAAAGACCAGTGCAGCTCAATGAACTGGGCTTTATTCTGTTTATCTTTATAATATTGCCAAAGTTTGTTCCCTCCTGTGGGTGTTTGCAACTAGGAAAAGCAAAACCCACATGCAGCAATGCCGGTGCCCAAGGAAGGTGCGGGGGGGAGCGCAGTTTGGTGGTACGGACTGAACCCCAAAAAGCAATGAGCAGGCTGCAGAGCCGCTCTGGCTGCAGGGCGGAGGGGCAGCAGGGGATGCTGTGGGCTCCCAGCCCTTTTTCTCACCCCGATGAGGCAAGCAGAGTGCCCCCAGCCTCTGTGCTGGGGGTACACAAGGAGATTTGGGGGTGGCAGGGGGAGGCTGCCGTGCCAGCAGTGCGGGGCTATCCAGAAACCAAGCCTGACCTGCGGGGAGCGGGGTGCACAGCGCCACGTGGCTCTGCAAAAGCAAGGCACTGTCCAAAGCCCAGCTCAGACACAGCAGGGAAGGGTTTGCCAAACACAGACGTGCTCCCAACAAGCCCCCTCCCCAGCTGATGTTTTGACAAAACTCCTCTGAATATTTTTTTCTTATTCTTTTTCAAAAGCACTAAATAAGTCTCTGGGTATATGACACAGTCTCAATGCTCTTTTTGATTACTACTCCATTCTATACATTTATATTCTTTTCCTATATATCTAAATGCATCGGTAGGGACTTACGCTCTAAACAAGTGGGAGTGTGAAGGTGGCTTCAGACTACCACTTGCTCTGTAGGTAGTATATCCAGCAAGGAAAATCCACTCAAATAATATAAGCGTCAAATGTAATCACTAGCTGCCCACACCCACCTAAAAGCATGGCAAGAATTATTTCTCTGCAAGGACAATGATGTGCTTGCATCAGAGGAAAAAGCTTTGTAAATGCATTTGCTCCTAATTACAGTTATCACGGCGGCTGCGGATGAGTCAATGTTCTGCTCAGTGCAAAACAACAACAGCCAAGGTTACAGGAGAAACCTCGACCAGCACAAAGGGGAAGAACTACAGCTCTCCTTCAAAAACGAAGGACTAATGAGAAATCAAACAGTATTTTTTGTAGGTAACACCAGCCATCCGAGAAGCAGAGCTTTACCATCATAAACAAATTAAATCTAATAGCTTCCCTGATGAGGGAGGTACAGATAATCTCTGCTGGAGATAACCAAAGTGAGTCAGAGTAAAGCACATCTAAACCTGAGGAAGTCACAGCCGCTGGTGTCATCAGTGCCACCGTGCCCGTCTCACCCACCACGGGGACAGGCTGAGCATCTCCCCACAGCGCCATGTTGATCCCAGCTGAGCCCTGGCTCCGTGGGGCAGAGAGGGGGCAGCCACCTCCAAACCATCAGCAGGTGTATCACCGGAGGCTTGTCTCGAGCCACCTAATTGACTTAATTGGGTGGCGCATGCTGGTGGCAGCTCCTCGCCACCCACCCGCTCTCCGACCCGCCATGCCTCCCTGCTTACAAGAAACGGGCACCGCAGGTGCATCCCCTTCTGCACATCACCAAGACCCCCTTTACTGAGCAAAGCAGCCATGCAGCTACAAAACACTTCCTATTTTGCAACCCTCCAACCACCACCCAGACAGACTATAATTAGCTCAAGCCCTAATGACTCTTCCTGGGCGGCTTTTTGTATGGCAGCAGCCCTAGATTTGAGCAGCCCTGCCTGATGTCCCTTGGTTTTCCTCTTCCAAATGGGGCCCCGGGCACTGGGTGGTCACAGTTTTGCTTCCAAGCATCCAGTCATTCCCCTGGGACCAGGCTCCCACCAGCCAAATGGGTCCCCTGCCCAGGGCACAGTGGTTAAGATTCATTTTCAAGGATGTCTGAGAGCCCCAAAGGGGCAAAACCAAGCCCGGCTGCCCCGCGGTGGCAGGCAAGCCATCAGCACAGGGTATCTTTATTTGCAGTGTGTTTTCCTGCTGGAGGAATTTCTCCGGTAGATGCCACAGAGCAAATATTTATCCAACTTTATTTCTCTTGACTTGCCTCCCTCCTTCTTCCCAGCCTGCAGGTCTGTCTGTTTGCAGACACTGCAGGTCACTGTTAAAATGGACTTGCTGGAGTTCAGGCTGTCAGGTCACAGCTCAGCACCCCCTTCAAGGCACCAGGCTGGACCATCAGGCAGTAACAGAGCTGTGCTGAGCTGCAAGGCTACAAACGGTCTGTTCCAGCAACAGCTCTTGGCCAGAAGCCATCTGCAGGGGTTGTGGGTGCTTCCCACAACTGGAACTGGAAGTGGGAGAACTGGGAGCTGCAGCTCCTGATGGGCTCTGGAGCTGCGCCCTGGCCAAGGTGGGCACAGGTAGTGGCAGTGGGGCATACCACCCACTCCCAGGGCATCTCCACCTCAGTTCCCTCCTCTAAAAGGAGACTAAAACCAGCTCTGTGTGAGATGCACAGCGGGTGCATCAGCTGGAGCCACCTCCAGCACCTCCAGCCCTCTCGCTCATCCCAGCCACCAGCAGCATACACTCGCCCGCTCCTGCAGAACCCCAGAGCAGGATGGGGACAAGCCCCCGTGGTGGTACCAAGCTCCCAGCCATGCTGGAGGGCCACCAGCTCCAACCCAAGGGCACCCAAGAGCCCAAGCATGGGGCCATCTCCCAGGGGAACGTCCCCAGCATGGACAGCTGGTGCCTGTGGTCACCCCTGTGCCTGGCTGCCGGCCGCACCACAGCCTGGGGACCCTTCCCTCCTCCCCACCATTCCCAGCCTCACGGCAGCATCCCCCTTTGCAAACCTCTTGCCCAGCTTACCTGCCTATGGCTTTAATTCACAGTACTCTCCAACACAACCACAGCACAACTAACATGGCGTAACCACAGCAGTCGTGCAGACACTCCTGTGCAAGGAGATAATACCCAGGAAGTTATTTTTAGCCTGGTTTGACAGTCCTCTCACTTCTTTCTCCATGTTTTTCTCAACAGTTTCTCCTTTCCCTGAAAATCTAACACGCTTGTCAAGACAGAGGTTTGTTTTTTTCCCCCTTATTCCAGTTGATTTTGTCGTGCTGCAGACCGGCTCCAAGCTAATGATTTGTCGCTGTCGAAAGTAGCTTTGGGGTTTAGAGAAGGGTGGTGGTTTGTTTTTTTCAACCCACCAGCTAACAGCCAACAAGGGCTGCACAGAGGACACAGGGCTTTTTTTGCTGGGAAAGCTGCTGGTTTCCTGCCCGCCTCCGGTGCACAAGCTCCCTCCGCAGAGCCGCAGATGGCAACAGAGTGGTGTTCAGCAAACACGGCTCTGGGTTTATTCCCTCTCTTCATTTCTTGCTTTCAGCAAAAGCAAAGATGAAATTAGATTTCAGCAGCTCATATGAGCTGGAAATAGTTATTAAGTCCAGGTGGAGGCGGTGGGAAAACACAATAATGAAGTGCACACGTGCTTTGCACGCTGATCTAAGGGCATACGTGGATCAGCCAGGAGTGAAACGTCTGTCTTGTTTGTATTTTCTACATGAGAAAAGTTCTCAGCAAGGTCACAATTAAAACCAGGGTGTGGAACTTGTACAATAAAAAACCCAACTGCCAAAAAAAAATTTTAAAAAGGGAACAAAAGCTGTAACGTGGTGTTGACAGAAGATCAGGGCATGGAACGCAGAAAAACAACGTGACCACTGGCTCCAGGCAAAGAGCACGGCCAGGTGACCGAGACCAGCTGGTGGCTGGTGGTACAGCTCCTTTTATCTCTAGGGCTTAAAGAAACTGCTGTAATGATCCCTTGACTTCAGGTGTAGCCAGAGGCAGGGAGATGCAGTGGTTTCAGGAGTCATTCGCTTCCCAGGACACACTGAATTTTCCATGTTGTATTTCTCTCCTGGAGGCATCGTCCAAAACGTGAGCCCCATGCCTTCTGCTGGATCTGCCGGTGGCTTTGTGAGCAGCCTTCAGCAACTGGTTTCTCTTCTCGCTGGGTCTTCCCCCGGTTAAACCAGAGATGCTTAAAGACATCTATTGCCCAAGTGGTCCTGCTCTGGCAAGTTAAGATCTCCATTAAAAAGTGCTATCTAAATGTCCAGGCACACCACATAAACGGAAGCCCCAAACAGAAATACCCAAGTGTTGCTCTTGGAAGAGGAAGAGGAGATGTGTAATAATGGAGCCATTGGAGACCTGCAGAAAAATTCAGGAAAGGCAGCCGGAGAGGCAGGATAAAACGTAGGGCAAGAACAGTGGAAGAGGAAGGGAAAGCCAGCTGAGAAAAGGGAGGACAAAAGAAGAAGCAATATGAACAAAGACGGAAAAATAAACCTGCCAAGATAACTGTTTATCTCTCCTTGCACCGATGGCGCAGACAGGTCTTGGAAGGCTGCCTGGCCTGTCAGTTGTTGCAGCACCATTGGAGAGCCCATGCCACTTCCCCCACTTCCAAACCGTTGCCTCCGTGGCAATAGCTCATTACTTGGAAATGGTGAGAGCTATTTAGTTGCATATACTGTTCGAAAACTGTCTGCCAAATTGGCTTTCAACCACCCAACCAGGTATTGTATCTAACCCGACCAACTTGATTGCATGATCTGGCCAGTTGCTCCCCCCTGGTGGCTCCCAGCCACCGCCAGTCCAGTTTGCTTTGGACCATGAAGCCTCCCCAGACAAGGGCTGGGACCACGCATGTGCATCTGCACCAAACAACCGGGACACGATCTCAGCTCTGTGAATTACAGCAATATAGACAATGATCTGATGGCAGTTATGGTTATCCTGCTGCTCTTTCGCATTTACTGGATTCTTTCAATTACTAGCAGCACTGAAGACGGTCAGAATTGCTTCAGAATACGTCTGTCTTCATCAACAGACTGTCCTCATCAGCAGTCGCTTTTGTTTTGGAAAGTGTTATCGATGGTTTGCATTTTTCGAAGAGATTTTGGAAACTGGAGTGTTCACTCTGGCCAAATGTATTAAATCTTTTTTTCTAGGGGAAAAAGACCTAAATGGAAACTTTGCTTTGTGAAAATCTGGCATGGGGTTCTTTCTCTCCCAGCGCTCCCATTTCACAAAGACTCAGGGAAAAGCTAGAAAAGGGGAGACAGAGAGAAGGGATTTTCCCAAGTGCTTTTGAGGGAAAGAATCTTCAAGTTTTAAGCGACCCTAGTGCCAGCGGTCTGCTTTTGAGACCTACCCCCTTACTCCTGAGCTGAGGGTGGGTTCGATTAGAGCTCCGTGTCTCTGACTGCGGGAAAAGTCCTCTCGGGATGGCAGACTGAGGCCGGCTCTCGGCCGGCCGCCACTGCAGCAAGCGACTGGTGATAAATCCCAGCTCATCCAGTGGCTAACTGCTGCAGGAAGGGGCAATTCCTCCCTTCGGCCGCACACTCCTGTGCGTTGGCACCGATGTCACCTCCACCCTCCTGAGCCCGGGCGAGCTCACGGCAGGTCACACCGGCCTGAAGGCAAAGGGGAGCGGGACCCCCGGGGCAGGCTGGTTACACCGAACCAGATTCCAACAGCGTGGGGGCAACACAGTGGAGTCCAGGGGCTCCCAGGTTGGAAAAGCCTCTGACCATCACTTCCAGTTTGCAACCAGCGAGTCACCCCAGCTCAGGTGGGAGAAGTGGCAGACCCCGAGCTGGAGGTGCCGGGTGACTCTCGGTGGCCGAGGGGCAGCACTGTCCCTGGTGTCCCAGCGCGGACCCTGGCTCGGACCCTCTGCTCCACGCACTGCGCACCCCGCCTCTGCTTACACCCCGGCTGCTAAAAGCCGTCAGTTTGTGCTTAACAGTATTTTAATTACTTCAGGAACAGTTTGTGCTGTTCAGCCGCTGCCCAGCTACTATTCCAGACTTTATCCTAATGAATTACAGTGAGCAGTACAAACATCCCTGCTGGCACATTTCGATAAGAACCCCGTAGCGGCGGTACCACGTTTAAATAACTGACCTCAGGCCAGCAAGAAGCTCGGGGGACTTTTCCCCGCCGTGTTCCACGGTAACCCCGCAACCTCCCCCCGCCCCGTCGCAGTGAGGCGGCGGGGACGGCCCCGGGCGCTGCCACCGCGTCCCCCGGCCCCCCGCACCGGCGGAGCGGAGCGCCGGGAGCGGCGGCCGCTGCCCGGCGGCTCCGGGTAGCGGTTGGGACAGCCCGGCCCCCTCCAGCCCCACGCCGCATCTTTTCCAGGAGCAGCATCAGAGGGGGCCGCCGGCTGACCCTGCCCGAGCTGCGGCGGGGACCGGGGCCGGAGGGGACCGGCCGGGGGATGCCCGGCTGGGGGGGTCCCGAGCGAGCGCTGCGAGTAGGGGAGCAGCTTTCACGGGAGCAGCTTTCCCGGGAGCGGGTCCAGCCTTACCTGGACCAGTACGGGTCCCCGCCGCCATCCCTCCTCATGCCGTCGAGCGGCGCGGCGCGGGGGCCGTGCTGGGCGCTGCACAGCGGCACATTCCTGCCGCCGCCCCCCGCGGCCATGCGGGCAGCCCTTCCGCCTCCGCCGGCTCACATCGCGGCGGCCGCCGGCTCCCTCCCCCCGCCGCGCCGCGGCCACGTGTCAGCGCCGCCCGCCGCCGCCCGCCGCGCCGTTCCGGGAAGTCCCGCCGCCCGCGGCGCACCGGGGCCGGGAGCCGACCTGGGGCAGCCTCGAACCGGCGGCCCCGGAGGGCGCGGGGGGGGAAGGTGCCCGGCCGCCGCGGGAGCCTTCCTTCCATCCATCTCCCACACGCGTGTGGGGTTTTTTCCCTTTTCCCTTTTTTTTTTCTTTTTCCCCGTGAGTACTTCCAGCTCCCCGGCAAAATCCAGTGGGACTGACCCCCACCAGGGTCCCTCCTCTCCCTCTGGCACCCGGGAAGTGCAACACTTCTTGTGCTCTAGGTGAATTTCCAGCTTCTGTAGGTGTGCAGGTGGCAAAGTGTCTCTGCTTTTTAATCATAGTGAGGTTTGGGTTGGAAGGCACCTTAAAGACCATCTAGTTCCAATGCCTCTGCCCCGGGCAGGGACCCCTCCCACCAGCCCAGGTTGCCCCCAGCCCCGTCCAGCCCGGCCCTGAACCCTGCCAGGGACAGGGCACCCCCAGCTGCTCTGGGCAGCCTGTGCCAGTGCCTCACCGCCCTCACAGGGAAGAATTTCTTCCTTATATCTAATCCAAACCTACCCTTTTAGTCTAAAGCTGTTCCCCCTTGTCCTGTCGCTACAGGCCCTGCTAAGACATCTGTCCACATCTTTCTTATAGCCCCCTTTAAGGATTAGAACAGAATATGATATTCCCATCCAAAGAATTAAAGGAAAAAATAAATCGGAATAAGTATTGTTACAGCTTGGTTTAACTGTTGGCTAGAGCTGTTGCCTTGCTGTAAGCATCTGAAAGAGATAATCAGGCTCCTTTATGGAAACAGGTAATTAGTGATGGTTATCTCAGTCCAGAACAAGAGGACTTGTGACTCACTTCAGGGATAGGATGAGCAGGCGGAGGAGCCTTGTGAAGACACTGTTCGGGTAATTCTGTGGCCAATGGCAACTCCGATGCAGCCATGGCAAAGCTTCAGGTCAGCACGAGCTGGAGGAGCTCCGGCAGAGCCTGACCAAGGTCGTCCATGGCCCTGGGAGAAGGTACCAGAGCTTCTGGGCGGCACCAAAAGGCACCAGGTGCACGTGTGGGACCGGCGTCTCCAGCTGCTGCTCCTGCAGCCAGCAGCCTGCGAACGCTGGTTAAAAATGAAGCCTTTAGCAGACTAACAAGTTCACTCCCTCATTCTTCTAACAAATATTTTGCAGGTCCCTGAAGAGCAGTTAGCTACTTAAGAGGGGTAGCAGCATTACCAAACTGAACCTGAGAGAGTGAGATAGCAAAAAGGTTCCTCACACACCATGGAGAAAACTCCAGAAGGTCACCAGCGCTGACAAAAGCTAAAACCATAAAACTGTACTTTGTCCTTTACTGCAGCATTCTTTCCTCAGAGGAGAGATCTACCCAGAAGGGCTGTGGCGCAGTCACACAGTCCCATAGACCCGCTGCAGACAGAGGGAAACAAACGCAACAAATTTTGCTGCAAGCAGAACCTGAGGGGAACCACGTGTAGTAACCACAGAGTTTGTCTTCACCCAGTTGTAGGCTTTCCTCCCTTTATTTGGGCAGGAAACGGGAAACTATGAAGTATTTTTACTCACTCTGCTACTGTGCCCGTTTCCAGAAGAGGGAGCCAAGTCATGGTGAAGTGCAGCCAAAAATCAAAACCATCGTCCAATACGTTTGGGGTTTTTAAAGAGCGTATGTTTGGAGTTATGTTAATTCGAGGCAGGAGGGGAGATGAGTGCTGATGTAACTACAGAGGTGAAATGGATGTAGTAAGCTCAGAAAAGAACTGAGGAGGTCTTGGGCATGGTACACGAATCACAGATACACAAAACTTACTAACTCAAACCTGGGTATGAGCTTCGCTGCTGTGGCATACAAGCACCTCCAACAGTGGCTACCAACTTACTAAAATTCTGATTCAATTTGGAAATCGAGCACATCGCACAAAGTTTTCTTTATTTGTTGCACTCTTCGGTTCCTCTCCTTGCACTGCTCAATATCACCTCTTCAATTAATAGCTTCTATGACTAATTTGCTTCTCACTTAAGAAGCTAGTTTCACTGTCAAAAATAGCTGCAGTCAAAAAAAAAATAAAAAAAGGTGTTTGAGTGTAACAGCCATCACATGTACATAACTAAGTTTAAAAAGTAAAACCACATCATTCCTTTACTGCTGCATAATTTTCTGGAAGCAAACCTCCCACCGAGCTGATTAAATGGCAAATGGAATCAGCTCAGAAGACAGGTGCTGACTAAAGAAAGTAATCTTATGCAAGAACACAATCTCCTCTAGTTTTTCCTTTGTTCAGTTTAACCTGTCAAAAGATTAAACCAAACAAAAGATTATTGGGTTAGGATTTGAGCCAGCATTTACTATCACTGAAGTTTATCCACACGACGGTTGTATTATTTCAAGACTTTATGAAGTTAAGCACAGATCAAGGCCAAATCCTGAAGGGGTGTGAAAGGGGAAATAGGCTCGCATGTTCCATAAAGGACGCTCATTGTCTCCTGGAAGGACGGCCCAGCTGCAGCTTGAGAGCTCCCTGCCAACCAACACGCAGGTTCCACACAGCGTGTCCAGCCCTCAGTCGGAAGAACACGCACGTGGTTTCCAGTGCTGAGTAACACGGCTTTGCAAAACTGCTGCAAACAACGTGCTCAAAAATAAGCACGCCATCAAGGAAGCTGGCAAGTTGAGATTGCTTTTGAATGAACAGCAACCCCCACGCAGATATCCACGCAGGTGGGTTCAAGACAGCAGAACATTGTTGGAATCCCCATTTAACATCAGAGAGCGCATGGGGCTTTCTGGTTCTGAGGTGCCTGAATGCATCAATGTGCAGCCCACTGACAGTCTGGCCAACATCATCCTTCATGTAATCATACGAAGGCAGGAGGAGGGAGGAAAGCAACTGAGAGTTTCTAGCACCTCAATGTGCCCATTGGTAAGTACAAATCCTTTTGAGGGTGCTTTGGTTGGTTGCTTCGAGGTTGCTAAGATTTGGGTCTGCACAGGTGAGCCCGTAAACCAAACCGGCTGACAAGCAGGGCTGGGGACACTTGCTCACAAACCCTACTCATCCCCTTTCGTTAAGAACATCATAGCACCAAAAAACACTGAGCGGTGACATTGCTTCAGGATGGAAGAGAGATCTGCAGTGCAGATCAGAACCTGTTTCAACCTGTTGTAGCCTAAAGGCAGATTTAGGACAAAATATTACTCTATACCCTTTTCTATTGAGGGAAGTATCTCAAGGATGCTTCCTGGTGCTCTTGCCCGCAGAAGGTCCCATCACCCGTGAAGATAAGACACACAGGGATCACGCTCCAACTCAATTTAATAAGCTTTGTAACAAACTCGGACAGAAAGTGTTTTGAAGTCAAGCAACAGTCATCTACGACTCAAGGATGGTTTTTAGCAATGCTTTTAAGCTTATACTCAAGCATACAAAGCATAAATTTTACAAATTAAAAACAATAAAAATCATCCTAGAATAATGTAATGGCTTCCCCTATATATACAAGGAGTGGAAAGGAGACAACATTCTTTCCAGGTAATTTCATACATCTTAAATGCTACATAAGTGCTCTCCACATTCATTGCAATTTTTCTTTTAATGTGGGTGGAAGGAGCTGAAAGTGTTTCAATGAAATCATCCTAAAGAGAGAGAGGTACTTCACCTGGTTTCAAGCACATATGTTTGCCTCTTCACAAGTCTTGAGAGTAAATGCTTTACTTAAAATTCTGCTGTTCGTTTCTGTGCAGCAGCCTGTTTTTCCAGCTGTATCGAATTAAAAGAGTTCAGTAAGGATTTCTCAGAAAGTACCACTGGCACTTCGTCTTCATGGAAACCTGTTATCCCCCACCCTTCAACAAATGACTCCATGGCACAACAGGAGCCACCGCAATTTAGCTTGGATTTGACAGGCAGAACAGAGACGTGGTAATAGCGAAGATGACACATTACTAGGGAGGTGACAGGTTTTGGAAAAGAGGAAGAGAGCTGTAGCCTAATCAAAACACACTTGATATACAGCCTTTCTGCAAAGGCATGTAAGACAGGGTATTTTACAACCCAAGTTCTTCCATGTCCATAGCACTGATGAAAAAGACCTTACTTGCTTTCAACAAAGGGAAGGCTGGGGGAGGAATGAGTGTAGTGTACCACGTTTAATTACCAGATTTGTTTGCCACCGCTGAGTTTGGAACAAATCTTCTAACAAAAGTTATTTTCATACTGTTCTAGATTAAGTGGAACAAAATATGTATTTTTACACTAAAGCAAACTGATCAAAGTGGCATTTAATAATATTTGTTAAAGTGGTTATCTAACAAAAATGGGTTAACAAAATCCCATTAATTAGTAGTCACCAAATAAGACACTTCTCATGCATATGACAAAAGTTCATTCGTGTACTGAGACATCTGTTTACTGTGTACAATATTTCCATAAATTATGTTTCACAGCCCCTACCATTCAAGAATATTTCAAACAGATTATATATTATATTTGTATATGCAAACTATTTTATATACACTAATATAAAGATCCTTAGAAGTACCAATATCACTACCTTTATGCTTTCTCTAAAATGCATAGCTTTCGAATATTTTCTTGCAGTTACCAAAAACTTTACAGATTAAAGCTGCTTATCAATGTGGCATGTTCATAAAAACAAAGTGAGATAGTTCTATACTAATTTTATATTAAACCCCTTAAAAAACATGGTTTTTTTTAATGGGAAAAAAAAAACCCCAAAAACAAGCTAGTGACAATTCAAGTAATCTATGCTCAATCTCTGCCCAGATACTATATGAAATTAACGTAGCGTTCTAGAAGTACAGTGAACTTCTCAACCAGGACTTAATACTGCATTTCTCATGGAGAAAAATGCTAGTTATTCCACAAAACCACACCACTTTCCATTTCATCTGGGAGAAGCTTTAGATGAGATTTAACAACGGAAGTGTCAGAACAGAGGAAAAGCTGATCAGTTCATATATGAAGAAACTAGAGCTATTCCAGTTTTGTTTCTGCAGTTTGTTATTAAACAAAGTTACATTAACCATACAGTTTCTCACAAACTGAAAGTTATACATGGTTTTCAGACATCAACCGACTGGAAAAAGAAGAGGAAAAGAAAAAAGAATTAAAAAAAAAATAACCAAACCAAACACCCGCAACTGTTAAAAATGTGGTGTTAGAATAACCAGCCTGGGTGAAGGAAAGCCAGACTGCTGTAGTAGTTGGGGGGCTACTGACAGCTCGTTTGTTATGTACAAACTTTAAGACCTCCATACCACAAATGCCTCAAAGTGGAGAACAGAACAATCAGTAATAAATGGGAACAAATAATTTTGTCACATCCACCATCTAGCTTAATCTTGGTGCTCTGCATCTCTAATAGCTGCTTAACAAACAATGGCTTCCCCCCACAAAAAATAGCTACACAAGTAAACAGTGTTCACAGTAATGCAATCAGTAACAGGTTTTGTTAGTTTCCATAAGTCAGGTGTATCTGCAAAGCTTTATACAGTTTAATGCGTAAGTATTCCAGTAAAATTAAGTGAAAACTAAGTTTCATTCTACAGGGTAATATCTACCATACAAGACTAGATTATGTACAGTATGGGACTGGTGTGACAACTGCCAGTGTTTCATGATGTTAAGCTATTTCACCCATCAGCTTGGTCTTTGTTCAGCAAATCTGCAATAACTTGATATACAGACCTAAAAATCTAGAGATCGGTTTGGCAAGATTAGTGCTTACTACCACTGGATATACACCAACGTCCAGTGCTGCAAAACTGAGTCGACCAAAACATCCCATACCCAGAAGATTACAATTTGTTGACTTAAAGTCTGGACTTCACGTGTAAAACATTAAAACTATAATCCTAACTGGAGTGAGGACAGTCAGTAAACAAATACAGGTGAAGATGAACTGCATCTCTTCAGAAAGGTATGGAAGAATTGAGAAAATGGAAATAATCTGTTTTTAGACAGCCCTGCTCTGCTCAGCAAAAGGCATTAAAACAGCCCAAGCAGCTCTAAAACGATTCTTATTCAGCAAGCATAAAGGCATATCCTGCACAAGATGATACACCAGAGGCTTCAACGAGTATCTCTCCCCTCCACTTAATTTCCTAACACAAGCATGTCTTTCAGCTTACAAATATCAAGTGGCCTTCAAAGCTTTAGTAGCCTGCTAGAATCACTGCAGTGTCTACAGCTGCAAATTTAATATAGGGGGAAAGGCCCCTGTTAAAAACCCTCAAATGCCTTGGGGCCATTTTGGTCATTCATGAAAATTAAGAAAAAACTTACTTCCAACAACACTCCTCCTGAAAATTGGGTCACTGATCCATTATGAACATAGCTCTCACCATATAAAGCACCAAAAAGTCAGAAACAAGGAAAAAAAAAAAAAAAAGAAAAGTCCTTAAATTATGATTTACAAGTTTGTACACTATTTCCTAAGCAAAAGGTTGACCTTACTGCAAAGTTTATAGATGAAAACTTGACCAGTTACTTTTAAGGGGAATGTATATCTGGCTATAACTTAAAGGTAGAAAATATTCACTGTTCTATATACACATTTCAAACAGGAGACAGTTAAACTTAACTGAATAGTTGCCAATATAACTCCGTATTAACGCACTGGCCACTAAACTAGGCATCAGTAGCCAATTAGAAAGCTTGAGTTCTGTACTTTTAAAAATGCTATTTTTCCTGTCTTGTTTAATTGTTTTTTAAAAATGTATCATAGTGCATAGCCTAAGTCAGACTTTCAAAGAGATACAGCGCCTTTCAATGCAGTTTTTGCAGCATTTAAAAGGGACTTTTCTCCCTTCAAATTAGATGTTCATTGAAAAATCTGAATTGAGTGCTGTATTGTAGTAAAAATATTTCAGTCACAGACTGATATAAATGTATACTGTGCAGTACTAAGATTGTTTGATGTCCATCTGCACACGATTTACTTGGGTTCTTCGATCGTCCCCTTGCTGAGGTCTGTCATTTTGGGATATTTCACTTTCTTCTGGTCCAGCTCATTCTGAGCCCACAGTAGTAGTTTCAGTAATTTTGCCAACTTGGGTGTTGATTCACGATTTTCATAGTCTAGAACCGCTTGATTAACCTCACTCCAAACCTGGAAAAGAAATAGTTGTTATATGATTAACACTACTAATGTCACACCGACACTGGAAAGATCACACCTAGTGTGCTAATTCCTCAGAACATGGTCAGGACAAAGCTCCACAGACTATGAGCCTGGAGACAAGGAAGACAGCCAAATACTTGAATACATTAACTCCAGTTTTTTAAATCTTGCTTAAGAAATACTTCTGTTCTTTTGCACACCTCTTTAAACATTTTTTCTGAACATTTCAAAAATATTTGGATGTTATTTTCACCACATATGAATAAAAGACATCAATTTCCTCTTGAGAAAGGACTACCTTCTGTCGCTGCATCATGTTAAGCAAGTCTCCAAATGGTGATTCTTCGGGATTATCAAAGGCAAGCAAAGCCAGTGTACGCTCCATTTCTGTCAGGCATTCCCTGCTCTCCTCGCCTTGTTCTGCTAATTGGGTCTGAGCAAATTCCAGAGCTGCTTCTGTCTCACGCTGCCGAATCAGTTCAATCAAATGCTGCTGCTACATACAAAAAACATGGGAATATTAGCTAAACAAATTAACAAATCTTCAGTATTTCAAGACTGCAATCTTCAGACATTAGTGTGTAATTTGAGACAAATACTAATCCATAATTTGACAGTTTGAGGTCAATTCTCCTCAGTCTGTAAGACAAGAAGTGGCAGACCTGGCTACAAAATCTACTGGAAAAGGTAACCTGACGCTTTTGAGTTTTGAAAAGATGTGTTACTAAAGGAACTACTAGAAATACAGACCAACAGTAATTGGAAGTCGGTAAGTCACAGACCACTGATGCTGTTATAAGTTTTCACATTAGTAAGTGTATACGTATGACAGTTCCTGCACTACACCACAAAGTTTCCTGCTGCTACAAAACGATACAAAGAACAAACACATGAAATTGCATCATGCTTCGCCACAAACTTCCCAACATACTCATAACATCTGCAATACTTTTTCCAGTCTCTCAGCAACCTCTGAAACAAAGATAAGGTTTGCCACCTGTCCTTACCTGCAAATGAAAGTAAAGGTATCTGTTAGTATCTAGCAATTCTGGATGGAGGCTGTTTATTAATGCAATGGCTTCTTGAATCTGTCCTTTCAGTATCATTTCTCGAATTTTTATTCTTTCATCGAGAGTTTCTAAATCAACACTGGGTTCAATCCCAGACTCCATTCGAAATTTCTCCGCTGCTTCTTTAAAGCCCTCTGAAACAGAAACATTTTACCTATAAAATACATTTCATGAAACACTTTTTTAAAAAAATCAGCTTCAATGAAAATATTTTAGTATTGCTTGTGCATTTTGCAAGTTTAAAGACTTAAATCTGAACCTCTGAAAAATTCTTCTCTATTTAAATAGTCAATTATCCAACAGGCGTCGAACAGTGCATGCTGAATTCAGTCTTAACTTACATGCCCTCATTTGCTAAGGATGCACGCAACTTGTAGTCTGATACCTCTTAACCTGAAAGCTTGTTTTATACTTTATTAAACAGAGCGCTGTACTTACTCTGAAATGTAATTTTCAAAATCCTGTTTTCAAAAGTTGGGTGGTTTTGCTTTGCCCCACAGCCCCCAAGTCTTTTTACACAGACCTACCACTTTTACTGAGAAGAAACAGAATGAAATTTGCTTTCTCATACCAACATATTTTTTTAAAGTCGTAACGGCTATTTTAAATCCTAAGTCATGCTTTCATATACACAAAAATCATTTATGCCATCCACTAAGATGCTCTTCCTTCATCCCAGAGGCCTCACCTACACAGCAATGTAAACAGGGGTGTAGATTGGATACAAACGCCTCCACCCTAGTATAGCTTACTGTGATGGTATGCATCATAATTGCTAGGGACAATTTCTAAAGGTTTTTGATTGTTCTAAGTATATAGTCAGGCTATATGCTGAAGGGTTTAGTATTTTTGGTCTCAAACTATTTTGACAACAGTGCCCTTTTAGAGTTTATTCTTCTAGCCAGTTAAAACTTGCTTCTGATAGTTGTTTTGTGCAGCTTTCAGAATGCTATTTAACAACTGCAACATATCTTGAACTCTGTTTTAACAGCATAAAAAGGCACATCATCATACAGAAATGGGTCATGTTTGTTCACAGCGCTCCAGAAAACACTTTCTACATCCTTTAACAGAAGAGGTAAGGTTAATAAATGTCACTTCTATTGCATGGTAACTGCTCTGTGTCTGATTCTTAGTTTCCACTTAGGAGAAGGAACACAAGAGCAGCTGTATGTTGCTAAGAAAAGCCAACAGCAATCACTAAGTCCTCAAAGCCCTTGATTTCATTCCATCAAGTAGCAGGTTCTAGCCAAAAATGTCTGTCTTGATAACATAAGTGGCGTGCACTTAAAAGCCTCCTAGCGCTACCACTCATTTTTACCTGTAACAAGGTAGTTCATGATAAGGCGGTTCATGTCTGCTCTCTGGATATGCAAGTTATTAAGTTTTTCCATCCATTCATCTTTCGTGATTTCATCAGGTTTTTCTGCATAACTCATCCTGAATTCTTACTACAAGAAAAGAAAAGCAACTCATTTAACATGATTCAAGAAGTGTAATGTATGTAAGCACTGTGTTACTACCATCTTTACATCTTTTTTTAATGAGATCTTTTAAATTAATAATCTGAAAGAGACCCTTTTATCTCAAACCACAATTCTGCATTTTTCTCCTCCCTGTTACTGCACCGTTTCACATTTACTAGCCAGTCTCTAAAGCTGCTTTCATCAGTTATCAGAATAAAAAATTCAAATACTGTCTTCTTGTACTTACTATTAAACTCACTCCAAAAAAAATTTGTTTAGGATTTCCACAGAACACACAGCATCACAGTGTGAGACAAGTGAATCAGAGATTGACAGCCAGAAAACTTGTAACAAATGTTTAAAGCAAAGCCTACGTAAACAATATTGGCTTTAAAGTTTTCACCACAACTTAGACAGGACGGCTCCATATATTGTACAGCTACAAAACTGTAATGATACATGTGTTATCCAGTGCACAACTAAAAGACTGACACCATTAGCTTCACTATCCCCAAAAGTACTCCTGTCAACGTTACTAAAATATTAGCTCCTAGCATTTTTCTTGACGGCAGATTTTTTTTTCAGATTGGCAAGCAAATCGATTTGCTAAAGCCGGCATTCATTCATTTCTACCTTCAAGTCACGACCACAGCGGCAGCGAAAGGGGGAGGAGAGGCGGCAACAACAACAGCAACAGGCACCACCACCCCTCTCAGCCAGGCAGGAGCGGCAGCGCCTTCCCACCGCCAGTCCACTTCCAACAGGTTTTCCCTCCCCTGAACTACCACCAAGGCCACACTGCGCCCCGGGAAGTCGGACAGCCAGAGCCAGGAGCCGCCCGGGGCCGCCTCCGGGACCGATCGGGCCCCAGCCCCGCTTTCACGCCGCTCCCAACCACGCGGCGGGGGAACTGGGCTCCCGCCGCAACGGGCCGCGCCGCCCCGAGCTCCGCACGGCGCCCGCCCGCGGGGGGACTCCCCCCGCCCCGCAACCGCCGCCCGTCACCGGCCCGCCGAGCCGCTGCCCCCGACCTGGCCCTCCCCGGGGCCCGGGCCACCGAA
The DNA here is from genome assembly GCF_015220075.1 of Falco rusticolus. Lineage (NCBI taxonomy): Eukaryota > Metazoa > Chordata > Aves > Falconiformes > Falconidae > Falco > Falco rusticolus. The sequence continues at coordinate 24,080,856 of NC_051196.1, forward strand.
GCGCTCGGCCCAGCTCGCCACAGGCCCAGCGCGTCCCCACCACCCGCAGCGGACAGCGCCAGGCCGACCCACCGGGCCAAGGGCAGGCCCCCGCCGGCCCCCGGCCGCTAAGGGAAGGAGCGGACCCACCGCCGCCATCTTACCGAGCGCGCCGCGGTGCCGGCTCCAACGCACGAACGCGAGCCCCTCCGCCACCTCCGCCAGGCCGCTGGCGCGCGGATCTCGCGAGAACCGCCCTCTCGGCCAATCAGCGCCCGGAGAGGGGCGAGAAAACACAACCATAGAGTCGGCGTGTGGGACAGAGTGTCGGCCTGCCGTGGGGGCGCACCCCGCCAGCGGGCAGCCGGGCCCACGGCGGCCGTGCGGCGGGGGCGGCCGGGGCGCGGGGCCAGCCGGCGGGGTGGGGGTCACTGGAGGCGGCGTGGCCGCTGTGGCGGCCAGGGCTGAGGGGCCCCGGAGCCCCCAGCCCCTCTTCGGCTCACGGCCGCGGGGCGGGCGGCAGCGCAGGGCTCGGTGCGGCTCCGCCATGCTGCCTCGCCGGCGGGCCCGGGAGATACCGCAGTTGCTGTGTGCTCCATGTCCCCCCCACGCTTCCATAACGTGTCCGGTGGCAGTGCGGGCCTGCCTGCGAGCGGGGCACCGGCCTGGCATTGACGGCCGAGGCAGAGTCTGAGCGATTGGTCCACGGACATGGCGGGGTCAGCGCAGACCTCGAGCTTGGCAAGGGTTGGCCATTCCGGCTGGGGCTGCCTGGCCCTGCCGATGTGCCAGAGCAGTGGCGAGGGAGGTGGGTCACAGCCCGGGACAGGAGTGTGCCGCTCCGCCAGCTCCCGCTGCCGAGGGCTCTGCTCTGTCATCTCTGCCAATATTTGTATTGGCTGCTGAGGAAAGTTAATAAACTCACTGCGCTAGAGCCAGCAGGGTTTGTGAATTAAAGCACTCTGCTGAAAAGCCAAGAACACACCTCAATTTCTATATTTAAATGAAGAGCAGGCTCAAGACATACCACTAAGTGTGAAATGCTACGAATGATAGTCCTCAGGAAAACGTCATTTCACTTAGACTGGGAATATGGATACAATTGCTCATTTTTCACTCTTGTGTTTGTAACCATGCAGTAAAGTGCCACCTCCAAAGCTCACTTCCATTACAACTGTCCTTACATCAAAACTGCACAAATCTACAATGTAATCAATAATTTATTAACATATTTCCCCAAAGCAAGCTCCAAGCTTATAAACAATGCAGAATTTGGGACAAAGAATTTCAAATATTTAGTAATAAGTGCCATTAGTTGTTAGCCATATGACAAAAAGCTGCAGTGTAGCAAGTATTCCTATTGATTGGAGAGGGGTCTTCAGGTTTTAATATAAAAACTAATCTCAATGAATTTTACTCATTGGGAAACATAAACGTTCACACTCTTTAGTTTTGAACCGGTAGGCTTGTAAATCTCTCGCTGGCTTAGATGTCCTGTCTGGTTCTTGTCAGCTCCTCCCCAAAAGGTGGAGTTTCTCAGGAGAATTCCATAAAGACAGGGAGAGGAGGAAGATACTCCTCTCTGGGAGGGGTTTTCCTGTCTTTTCGAGAGAGGGAAACATATCCCAAGCAGAGAGGAGGCAACCGAGTGTAACTCACATCACAGTTGCTGCTTACAGGTAAAGAATAGGTGTAGCTGTTTTCTAGTAAGTAAACTAATATATTGAATAAGTAAGCTAACGTGTGAGCTGCTGTTTGGCAGCATGCTTGATTGTGTGGTGCTGACACCTGTTTTTTCAGAGGTTGGGTATGTTTGCTCAACTGCAGCACAAGTTTCCCTTTATCCTTTTATTGTCCCTAAGCTAAAGAGAAGTAAAAATGGGCTAAAAGCAGCTCCCAAGTTGTGGTTTTGCTTGTCATGAAAAAAGCTTGGTTGGTTTTGGATTTTTTTTTTTAATATTTTTAGGAGTTGGCATTTCTTCTGACTATAATGTTAACAAAAAGCTTATAGTGGTGTTGTCCAGAATATCGTGGCCAGCTGCATTCTTCTCTTTTTGTTCTTGGTGGTTTTTTTCCTTTCATGTGCTTTCCCTAGCTTTTTGATGTTTCTGGTAACGTCGTATCTTAGAAACTCTGCTTTCATTTGAGAGGAGAGGTGTTATAACCACTAGAGCTGCAACAAACAGGCTTTGAATATTACTATTTAAGTATTTTCTTAATGAGTCTGGAAAGAAAGTGACTTTCTAATGCATGAATTGTTTTTATTTAGTTAAATAGTACTACTTGTTATGACACCTTTCATGGCAGTATTAGCCCAGTGTGATAAAACCCTAAGTACATTAAAAAAAAACCAACAACCTTATAAAACTATTATTCCTTTATCTTGATACAGGCCCTTTTTTTCCCCTATTACTGTTCCACATGCAATGAAAACTGCGTGTTTGGAGGATTGAGCAGTATCTTGAGTGATAAATGAGACATTTTATACTAGCTTTTCTGATAGAAAGCTGCCTCATCACTTTCTGTATTCCCCTCTAACTTCTGGCTCACTGAATAAATGTTTAATCGTCCCATGTATAATACCTGCAGCTGCCTTTAGTGAAGAGGAATGCTTGTGTTCCCTGTGCTTCATAGCCTGGAATACTCAAGGATTTGGAAATACCAAGCTTGGATGGACTTTCTTGGTTAAATGTCACAAAATTAAGAAGGGAGTAGGAAGACACAAAGCTGTGCAGCAATTCAGGGCAAAAGCTTCTTACATCATTTGTTCTTTTCCTAGCACTAAAGCCTAACTTCTGTTAAAAACTCCCACGTTCTCCCCAAAGTTGGAACCAAATCTTTAGTTTATTACTCAGGGAAAACCTTGCAGGATACTACTGTGACTCCAAAGTTGGATTAAAATGCATGGAAACAAAATACTTTGCTCTCAGGAAACTATCCTGTGGGTTCAGTATGTTGCAGTCCTACAAGAGTCTTACAGTAATGAGGGAAGTAATAGCATAGGAAGTTGGATTTTTGGGCAAGACTACAAAACTGAGCTGAAAACAAACATCTAATAACTGTAATTCAGTGCAGTTTGTGGAATTTTTACAGATATTAGGATTTGATACCTCCTAATGTCAAGAAGTATTTTGATGACTGGTGTTTAGAGTTGAGTGGAGTGCGTCCCATACCAAAATCACTATCCCTGGAGAAGTCAGAAAAATCCCTGCAAAAAAAGGCGGGGGGGGGGGGGGGGGGGGGCGCGGCGTGGCAGGGCGGGGGGGGCTGCATGTGAATATGATTAACCCTCAGTAAAGTATTTTTCTGAGTTCATCTAGTCTTTATGAAAATTGAAGTATCCAGAGCCTTGGAGAATCAAGGACACAGAGGATACAGTACCTTGACATCTGATGCATCTACTTTGAGTGATGTGCTTAACTCTGAAGACAGAGGCCTTTCTCCACCAAAAAAAAGGTAGAGCTGGAGCACCACCAACAGAAATCAGTCTCTTCAGACTTCAAATGATCAATTATCTGTTAAATAAAAGCAAAAACACTAGACATGGAGGGAATAAACTTGCTCATTTGCTTTTATCCCTACTCTTTTCATGGGCTAACTCTGTCTCTAGTTTTTCCCTGGCTGCTGAAGTTGGCTCACCAGAACGTTTAGTGAAGAACAACTGCGAGAAGGGGTGCACATAAAGTGAGTATTACATTTCAGGGCTTTGCATCTTCAAACACTGGAAAAGGTTACTATCTCGGTGAAGGGAAAGGTGGGTGAGAGAGCAGAAGTGACATCCCAAGTCTGGGGAGACCATCTCTGTGCAATACGAGGATGATGCCTTGGTGCCCATGGCAAACAGTAGTTGTATGGGTCACATGTAAAGGCCCTTGTGTGAGACACTGCAAATGTAAGTACGGCCAATTTGTACATGCCTGAATTTTAAAAAAACACTAATTAGCGAAGCCCAAGGGATAAACAAAGATGTGTCAGCTGCAGAGGAAAATCTCAGTGCACTGACTGCCTAATAGCAGAAAAGGTTTTGTAAAGCAGTGGAAAAAAGTTCTAAGGAGCCTTAGCGCTGAAGGATTTATATCTGGCTCAGCGTAAGCTTTTCTGGTGTTTAAGGAGAGATAGACGAGGTGCTTATTAGACTGTTTTAGAAGCAGTGTTTTCTGTTCAAACCAGTTAGAAACTATCATCATCTTATATGAGGCCTAAACTGAAACAAAACTTGCATTATACAGATCACTAAAAACCAGGACAATGTGGATTCAGACCAGTAACCCAGCAGCAAATTTCCCAAATGAAAATAAATTAGGCTTTAACAGGGAAAGAATTAAGAAGGGAATGAGGCAGGGAAAGAACTGAGGTGCTGATGGTACCATTTCAGTGAAGGTGACACAAGTGTTCAGTCAGCAAAGGTAGGTAGTCTTGACTTGGGCTTTAACACAAAGTTGTGGGTTGAACGTGGCATGTGCTAGTATTCACTGGGTGTGCAAAGTGAATCAGTGTTATATTTAAGATGGTGTAAGCCTCTTGCCAAATGTGTGTAAGAGGAATTTAAAACCTGTTTCACTGCTGTATCCCCTATTGCAGTCATCCCCTCTTCACTGGTGCTTGCACACCAACAAGTTCCTTGGTTTGCATGTTCCCTTTCCCTCGGTGTGTAATTCCTGGGTTTGAGCACTTCCTAGATGCTAAATTTGTCTGTTAACAACATGTTATTAGCTTTTTCCCAGGGCATAAATCAGTGCAGCTTGATCTACCAAATCATAAGGTATTTCTTCTCCACGTACTTTTAATTTATTGTAGCTCTGTAGCTGCAGAACAAAAATTGAAATTCTGCTTGCCTTTAATCATGGTGTCTTGTACTTTTGCACAGGGATCTGTTGGGGTTTTTTTACCTCTTGGTGTTCCTGTGCTAAGTAAGTATTAGTACTGCCTGGTTTTACAGATGGAGAAAGGCTGACTATGCTATTAGGTAAAAAAGTAACAGCAGCTTTTCCAACATTATCCTGAGCTTTTACCACCAGAAATCTTGTGTATAGAATGTAGACTTCTAAAAGTTATAATCAAATTGCTTAATAGGATCCTGTAATTCTATAGAATTAGTGCTAAGTATGTTACGTTTCCTCATGTTTGTATTCCTTAATTCATCATAGTAAACACTGCACCTGTCTGGAATCCAACTGAAATCAGTGTTATCAACCCACGAGGAAAAAAAAGAGCCAAATCTCACACCTCCAACTGCCAAAAAGGCTCTTCAGATGGATGGGTCAGGAGTGGGTCCTCCTGTAAACCTTGGGACCCCTCAGAGGCTGCGAGGCCTGTGTTTCAGGTTGCTAGTATCAGAAGTACCGACAGTAGAAGAAAACATTTAAATGGCAGTTAACTCTGTACATATTTATAGCAGCTTGGATGCTGGATTTGGTTGGGTTTTTTTAGTAGCCTAACTGTTTTTAAAGGGTGCTTACTGGGAAGCCTCTATGCAGTGGACAAGCTGATTCAGCGAATGCTTCCTTTCCATGGCACTCCATGGCTTGGGCCCAGAGGAAAGCATTACTGCAGCAATTGCTATTTGATTTTCTAAAACAGATGGAGTAGAGTAAGAAAACCAAAACCAAACCCCCAGGGAATAAGGACAGGTGGGGAGCACAGCTGATGTCAGAAGTCGGGTCTGCAAGCAGCAGGCAGCTCCTCGGCCATGTTAATCCTGTGACAAAGCCGCACTTCTGTGAGAGAAGTCACTGTAAGCCCATTTAACACTGCTGCTGTGCGGTTTTGCCTTGGCACTTGCTACCTCTCGAATAATGATAAAACTGCAGCTCCTGTGAGGTAAGATCACCCCGCATTTCGGTAAGAAAACTGGGAGCAGACGCGGCCGATCCCACCGAGCCCGTCTGCAGAGGAAGCCCCGAGGTGACTGGGGCGGCCCGCCTTTCCCCTTCCTCAGCGGCCGCAAGATGGCAGCGTGCGGCGGCCTAGAGCCGAAAGGACGGGTCCTCGGCGGGCAGCCGCGCCGCTGCGGCTGGGTGGGGGGCGGCCCTGCCTCCGTCCGAGCCGGGCGCGGCGGCGGGCCGGGGGCTGCTCGGCCTCCCCGCGGGCGGGGGGGGGGGGGGGGGGGGGGGGGGGGGCCGGGCCGGGGCTCTCCCGCGCCGCCGTGAGTGGCTGCGCGCCCGGCCGGGAGGCGGAGCCAACGGCCGCCCAAGTCCTCCGCGAGCCGTGCGCAGAGCGCAGCGTTCTAGGCTGCCGTTGGCCGCCATGTCGGTCTCTATGGTAGCGGGGGCGGAGCGTCCCCGCCCAGCGCTCTGGCGCGGTTGCGAGGAGGAAATGGCGGCTCGGCTCGGCTGAGACCCTCGGCGGCGGCGGCGAGATCCCCACACCCCCTCCCCGCGGTGAGTGAGGGAGGCAGCCGGAGAAACACCGGGACGGGAGGAGAAAGGGAGTCGGGCCGCCGCTGCGGCGGAGGGCTCGCGAAAAAGGGGCGGCCGCCTCCTCCGGCCTGGCCGCCTTTGGGCTCGACTAGAAAATGGAGGCGGGCGGGCGGTGCGGGTCAGGGCGGGCGGAGGGAGCGCGGGGAGGGGGAGGGCGCGGCGCGGCCTGGTTTCAGGGGACCGTCGGTGCGGCTGCAGGGCGCGGGCACGCCGGAGGCCTGGCCCGGTTCCAGAGGAGGTCGGCGACTCCGTGCGGGGGCCCCGGAGGAAGCTAAAAGCCGCCGCCCCATAAGCACATAACGTGGTTGGGCCGGAGCGGAGAGGACGCCCCCCCGGGCGGAGCGGGCTAGAAGGCGGGCTCCTCCATGTTGGGGGGAAAAGGAGAGGACGGTTGTGCTCTGAGGCGATCGACGTCATTACCCAGCTGACGCCGGCAAGCTTCTCCGTGACGTCACGACCGACTTTAACCGCCTTTCTCGTTCAGTTTCACCGTTGCCCTCGTACGGGCCGAGGGGTCTGGCCGCGGCCCTCCCCGGGGCGGGGATAGCGCCGGGCGCTGCAGCACCCCCCGCCAGCTCACGGCGGGGCTGGGGCCTCTGCCGAGCGGGGGCCGACCCTTCCCTGCCTTGGGGGGACCTTATGTTCCCTGGGCGGTAAAGGTGGTCTCCTTATGCGTGAATGAAACAAGGAAAGTTGAACTTTATACTCTTCTGGTGACTTTCTTTGAGGGAAACGGAGGAGGGGTTGAATTTTTAGGCTGTAGTAATTGTTGGCTGGCTTTAAATATTCAGTGAATTCCCTGTCAATAATTCATTCCCTATCTCTTGCACTAATGTACTTAAATACTGTCTCTTGGAGGTGATGGTAGTTTGGAGCTGTTCATTTGGCTTGCAGAAGCCATTCTTTGATGGTGACCAAATTTTGTTTCATACAGTTAAGCAGTTTTCAGTTTATACCTCCAAGTGATAGCTGCATTTTAGTGGTGGGTTAAGAATGGGTTTAGCTTGTTATTTTTAACTTGGAAAGGACGTTACAATCTCTTTAACCAGTTACAGAATGTACCTGTGTTACACTCTCCCTGCTGTTTGTATATTCAGTAATCCAAGACAGTGTAACATGCTGTTTTTCTTTACATGGGCTTTCATGTTTCCCTCCTAGGAACTTCAGGGAGACAAAAAAAAAACCCAAACCGATTCCTTTTATTTAACTCAGAAGGATCTATATAGCATTCTTAATTCCGCTGGTTTTATTTTTTTTTTCCTCCTCTGGATAATCTGAGTTTTTTGCAGAAATAGCTCTTTTGAGTACTTAATCGTCACAGCCTCATTTAGGTAAATGACAGCTGATATTCAACTATATTTTGGTTTATTTTATGAGAAGTTGCTCGCTCTTTGCTTTTCTTTTTGTCTATTTTACACCTTTCTTGTAAGTGGTAATTTGAATTAGGTTAGCTTCAACTGTCTTGTTGCTACTTCTACAAACAAAATTTGCTAGCTATTTAAGCAATTATATTGCTGGTCAATGAAAAATGATGATGTGTAGTTACTGTACAAGTGTAGCATGTACTGTGTTAATTGTAATAGATATTTCAGGTTGTGCTCCACTTTTATGTATGCCAGCTGCTTGTTACCGTTCCTTGACATTTGGAACTTTCTATAGGAACAAATATAGAAGTAAGCTCAAAATAGCTGCTCGGTTAGGCCTTAATTTTTTTTTTCCCATGGTGGTTCCAGAAACATTGCACATACAGGTTTTCAGTGCACTTTGGGGGAAGAATAAAGGCTAGTGTTAGCCTTCAGCCTACTTTGAGACCACATGACTCCAGTGATTTGCAAATTGAATAATTGTTGATTTCAAGACGAGCATTTAAATAATTTTTTTTACAAAGTTTGTGGGGTTTTTTAAGGGATATTTTAGTTGATTTCTGTTGGTATGCAAATGAAGTTTTTGCTCTGCTGCAAGTGTATGTACACTGAAATACCTATAGATTTTAAAATATTAATATATGAATACATATAATTCACACAGTGCTTTAGTGGGTGCTTTTCATATAACTAAGAGATGCCTTTTTGAGTTTTTCGTAAAAAAAACACCACCCGAAACCCCCGAGGCAATGCTAATAGAATTGTATGAGTCCAGAATAGTAAATAAAATTGAATAAATATTTTTCCGTGTCTAGTGGACTCACCAAAAGGCAGTGTTTGTTCTATTTAATCCTGCTTCACTATAAGGCAGTAGGTTATGTTATTTGTTTCTGGTTTAAGACAGTGATTGTCTTTATAGTTGTAATTGACAGCTGTGGGATTTTAATTCTGTACAGCCTGAAACTTCAGATAGATACTAAGTGGGGAGAGGAAGTTCAAGCATTATAGGGGTTAGGTTGAGAGTTTATAAAATTTATCTGATAAAAATGGAAGAAGGGACTGTGCTCAGCAAGAGGAAGATTAGATGGGTTTTTAGCTGACAGAAGTGGTAGTGTCTGTCTGCACTAATTTTATTCTGTGGTGCACTTTTTCTGCCTAGTGTCTCTTATAGTGCCGCAAGTAGTGGAACAATGGTAGGAGATTTATCTAGTTTACGCAAGAACTGGTTGCTTTTTTGTGTGTGTTGTCAAGCATCTTCTCAGCAGAAGAATCTTTAGTGATGGTTAACTGAAAGTCAGATGTCAGTTAACACTTAGAGGGTTATACTGTTAAGTTTTTATCTAATACAGCTTCTGAAATAAGTGAATACTCCACAGTTATTAATGGTGGTAGTCTCAAGAACATTTATAGACTTTGAGGCTAAGAAGAATTTTAAATTTCCAGTTAGGGAGCTGAGACACAAAGATTAAATGTGTATTATGTGTGTTCTCACAGTAAACCCTAATCAAAATTGAGAACTGAACTGTGTTTCCTGCATTTTTAATAACATGATCAGTATGCTGTAATTACTGTGTTTCACTAGATTCTGAAGGAGAAATTAATTTGTTTTACTTCATTTAATGAAGTTTTTTTGATGGAATGAGAATGATAGCTGGTTTCAGGTGTTATATTTTACCTCAGTTTTTAAAATGAAATGAGGGGGGGAAGTGTAAAAACACAGTGGTTGCTTTTTTGGTGGTTTTTTTTGGTTGTGTTTTTTTTTTTTTGTTTTTTACAACAGCTTTGCAGGTAGGGTTAGAAGTTACAATCCTGCAGTTGTGCTGAGTCTATTTCTGAATACACAGTTTGACCAACAACAATAGCTAGACATGCCACAGGATACATACAGTTTTATTATAATGTAAACCTAACATTTTTTACATATAATTATATAGGATGTGTAACTAGTTTATGTACTGTTGTAATGCCAACTTGACAAAAAGCCTGTACGCTAGTTTGGGTAAAACTGTTTGAGAAGAGGGGTTTTTAAGTACAGTGTAAGTATCCAAGCTGAAATTTGACAGTTGTAGAATTGTAATCTTGTATGTTTAAAAATAAACAAGCTGTGGGATGTTGAGGAGTTAAACTGTAAGGTTCTCAGGCTTAGCCCTAGAATAGCCCGCTGTTCAGTTAACAGCCATGAGAAAGAGCTAATTTCTTTGGTACTTCAGCAGAAGAATGCCAGATTGTGTGAATCACCTTTCCAAAGCCTAGTGTTTCCAGTGCAGTTGCTGAAAATGCGTTTTCAGTGCTGCTGAAGAGGTCAAGTTCAGTAGCAGAAATTGAACGTTAGGCAAATAGGTAGTATATATTTGTAAAATACTTTTATTCAAGGTGATGGAAAAGGAATCCTAAAGATACTGTATATTGAGTAATACCCAATAACAATTGATATTTCTGTTGTATACACTTAGTAGTATGCCTTGTAAAATTGGCTTGTACTGGGGCCTTTAGAAGGTTTCTTGTACAGAGATGGCTAATTGTAAGTTTTTGACCACTGAAAGCTGCAGCCTTTTTTTCTTAATCTGTATGAAAAGGAAAAAGAAGAAAGCAGAGTTATTTACATACACTGGTGTGATTCTGCTCTGAAACTTTTCTTAAATCTATTTAAACTTTTCTTAAATCTATTTGATATCTCATTTTTACTCATTCTGTTCAGACCCTGAGAGCAGAAGTAAACTTGACCAAAAAATTCTGTTTTATTTTGTTGTCTTTGGGTAAACTTTCATTATTAGGGCAGATACTGGATTAGCTTATTTGGAAGAATGTGAATAAAGGCTTCAGAAGGTATTACAGCAGTAGTAAAAATCCAAATGTCAGCCTGTTATTAAGCCAGTAGAGTGTATCTGCCTAATCTTCTAAGCACCCAGGAACCTCTGGACTAGAAAATACCAACGGCATGTATATAATATTCTTCTTTCCTCTTAAAATTAGTGTTTCCTCAAATGCAGAAAACACTAAACTGAATATGAATTTTGTTTATCAAACACAATTATGGGTCTACAGGTTGGAGGATGTGCATAGTGTAAGTGTCATCTGTTAAGGTTTGACCTTTACTAAAGTTCAGTCAGTGCAGTTGTCAGTTACGGTTCTTTCCCCAGCTACTAACAGACAGAGCTGTGCTGGCGAAAGCTCCAGTTTATAACAAATATATACGAATCTGTTTGCTGATTTAACTTTTTTCATTCAAGGAATTTGAGTGAACCTTGAAAATCTTGCTTCCTCCTTATACAAACTGCTTCCCTACTTGGAAAGGCCTGTACTAGTGTGTTAATAGAGCTTTGTTTTATGATGTGTGCAGCCACACTGATAAAACTTCGCTGCACCCGATTGCACACCTGATACCCCACCCTGCAAACAGAACGACTCATAAAGGTAAAAGTACAGTTTTGCAGGTGTAATTATACCAATATGAGGCGCTTATGCCAGCATGGCTATGTTGATGAGGGATTGTACCCTTTAACATTACTGGCTTGTGCAGTGGTGGCAGTGAACATCTGCAGTATGTATGGTCATCACAGTTTTGTCTGTTATTTAATAACATTTTCATGTTTTGCCAGTTTTCTGGTGAGCCTGCTGCTGAAGTACCTGGAATATTTCTAAGATAAATCACTGTTTAGCTGAATTTTGCTGTGGGAACTTCACTCTGGTTCAAAGAAGTACTTTTGCTACTTACCCAGAATAAAATATGCTTGTAATACTTGGTGCTGCACTACCTACTGAGTGGTCCATCCCTTCTTTATTTTTTTTTGACTGTTCTGATCCTGTATTATGCAATCTGAAACAAGAATCTTTTTTAAATGTTTTGCTTGGGAAGATGATTTTCTAGCCTAAAAGACAAAAATAAACTTCAATGTGTGTGTATTTTGTTTTGCATAAACCAGGGAGCTACTTTATGCATTTTTGCTTGGAGTAATTATGTGGAGTATATATTATATGGAGTATACACTGTGGAGTCACTCACTGTCTTTTCTGTCTAACTGCTGCTGTACACTAGTCTGCTGTGTGTGTGTGTGTGTGGTAATCTGATTCAGTGCATGCACATTAAATTCAGCACTCCAGGAGGTCCCACATTCACTGCAAATGCGCAGGATTGCTGTCCTGTATGCGTGCAGATTCCCATCATGTGAGGCAGTGGCCCTCTTATGAGGCTTACATAAGGTAAGTGAGTAGCCTGACAGAAATCATGGAAAGGATGATGGTGTATGTATTAGTTTCAGACATTAGTAGAGGGGAATTACTATAATAATGGGTGACTAAAACCATTTTAATTTGGAAAGGTTAATTTCTTTATTACCACAAGTACAGAGACCAAGTGAATGTATGTATTGTTTTTAAGTGAAGCTATTTCTTTTAACTTCTTGGAATTAATCCACTTAATTGTTTTTAAAATTCCAGCTTTTAAGTTGGCTTGCTGTAAAGTTTATTGTTAATTTAGAATATTTCTTTGATACCTTTCTCAAGTGGAAAAATGATCTTGTGAAATATTCGTAAATGTATAGAGTCATTTTTCATGAGAGAAAAATCTGGAAGAAGGTTGAATACTTGCTTCTGCATCTTTGGAAATGAAAAAAGGTAGTTAATGTTTACATTTTAAATCTTGTTAGTTGATTGGCCTCAGCACTGCATATTGCTAGTACTTGGTATCATGTAAATCTGTGCTAAAGTACCAAGGCAGGACAAGTGTTTTGCACCATACCCTGAACATTTGAAATAACTTTTCAACACCAACCAAATAAAAGCTGCATTTGATGCCAGAAAGTCAGCAAACCACAAATCTTCAATGAAATCGTCTATCTGAGTTTCCAGGGGTGTTTCCAGGGGTGTCTGACAGTAAAAAGATGGTAGTGATGGACACTAATGAATTACTCATGATATCATATATGACACCACAAGGTCTTAGAGTACCTTCAAAGATTTCTTGATAAAATGTCAGTGAGATTGAGGAAGGGGTTTCAACAGAGGTGCATAAGCCTTTGAATTAATCTTCCTGGGGAGATCTGATCACATAGGTGTGCTTAGAGGGTCCCTTGGAGCTTTACACTCTCATCAGAGCCTATTGTGGTATGGGTACGGTCACACACTTCCTTTCCACCAGTTTTGAAGGGTGAAATTCTCTATTCTCTGGTGCAACTGTTTCGGTCCTGGGGCAGCCTGATCTCCCGTGCTAATTAAGCCAAGTTATTTTCCATTACTTTTGGTAGGAGCTAAGATGGGATGCTTGCCAACACTGGAAAATGAGGCTTCAAAAGTACTGGAATCTGTCTTTGTAAGGGGAGATGGGGAAATGAGGGAGACCCAGCAGGTTGGAGTGGAAGGGTGTGATGTGTGATTGTACTGTAGGTGTCAGTGGTGCCATCCCTGACAAATTAATTAATATCATGTTGTGTTATGTGCATCTGGGGTTGAAATACTGTTCTGATATTAAAAACTACCTTAAAACTGGGTCTTGGTGGTATTTTGTCTGAATTTGGTTGTATAGCACTGTTCATATTAGCCTGGAATTCTTACTGCTTCATGCAGTATTTAAGAGTATGCATTTCTTCAGTTAGGATGGGTTATTTCTGAGGAACATGGCTGTATTACTGAACCTGCATAGTGCAAATTTTAAACCGTGTTAATGTGTTAATTTTTTAAGTGGGAATAATGTATTGAATAGAATAGGAAGGAATTACCTGCCACTTAGATTTTTAGTATTGCAGGTATATGAGGTAGTAGGTTTGTTTATAATCTTGGAATGAATGTATATAATGATAGCCAGCAAAGCATTTACAGATAAGCGTTACAGGTTTTGTAGCGTGATTTCTCTTTGATATTATTCTTCTAGGTCTAACTGTAAGCACTGAAATACTTTGATTTTATGCAAATTTTATTAATGTGATCTTTCAAATGTAAACTTCTGGCATAAAAATCTTCATATTTACCAGAGATGTCTAGATTTTGACTTTGAACTGTAATTTTTTTATAACAGTCAAGTAGTGAGGTGGTAAATTACTTGGAGTGTGGGAGAAGAGAGTTCTGGATCACAGCAGTAATCTTCATATCCAGAGTTGAGCCTTACAACTACTTCCTTTCTTGCCCTTCAGCTCTCATTGCTTCTCTTCTGTCACATTCTCGTTTTACAACTTTTTGAAAGGTATGCTCCTTCTTTCAGAAGGAAAATACTTCAGTAAGCAGTGAATACGTTTTTCCTGAAAATAAAAGACCATATACTAGTTGTTCTTGGTCATCTGATTTTTTGTTGTTACTGTTTCTCATGTAAGTAGTCTGCTTTTGCATCTTTCATGGATGAGCAGATGGAAGGAAGCCCTGTGCGTGCATGGCTTTCCCCAGTGCTAGTGCAGGAGCCATTTCCTGCAGTTCTGGGGGTCAAAGGATTGTACCTTTAGTCCGTGGTCTGGACAGAACTTAAGTACACAGTAGGTTTTGCCCTACTGACTTCTTTGGGCTGCTTTTATAATGCTTGTTGATGGAAGGGATTAATTTTGCTGCTGCTTAGTAGAAAGTGCAAGGCTTCCCAGATGTCGTCTTTAACAAATAGGGATGCAAAGTAATTTTCAATGGGACCAGTCTTCTGAGTGGAAGTGGCATCAACTAGACCATACCAACATTTCTTTTATTTGCATCAGAAGTTATGTCCGTATGTGAGTTCTCAGACAGTATTTTTTTTTTTTCCTCACATGATATTAATATATTTGCTTATTAGGAATTTTTTAACATTTAAAAGGGGGCATAGGTCAAGTCCACTGCCTCTTTTACAGGGAGTGAAATCAGCAAACAGTGTCAACTGTGGTTGGAGTCACTGTTTCATCATTCTGGAAAGGATGTTTTCTGTCCTGTTCATGACATCCTGCGGTTTCTTTGATATTTAAGAAATCTATCCTGGATATGGTGGTTCTAGCCAAGTATCTTATGTGTCAGGTCTTCTAATTCTGAAGAAACTTGCATAAAAATAAAACTAAAGGCCACTTACGCATCATTCTGATTAAAGCCGGTATCTTAAATACTGGGATAGGCTGGATATTTGTCAGGATGTGGAGATGAAACTGGTCACTGCTGAATGATACCTGTTTTTAAAAGCTAGGAAAGGCAGGACTCTTATGCTTTGAATGTTTTTGCAGATGTAAACAGTCTTCTGTCTCCTCACTAACCCTAGTGTTCAGTACCTTACGTTGGCCGTTGTGGGTGGTTGTGACTTCTGTCCTGTCCTTGGGCCCTGGCCATTGAATTTCCTTAACATATCTGGAACATTAACTGGAGCTTCAATATGAAGACTTCTGGGAAAAAAAAAAAAAAAAAGCCTTTGTTTCTCTGTCACAGTAGAAGTAAATGTTTCTTAGGTAACAGGCCACACTGAAACAGCTCCTGCAGGTACTAGTGTCTATCACAGCTCTTAAATATGAGGTGAACCTTGCCTCTTGGATGCTTGTGTAGGGGGGTGAGTATGCCTGTGATCCTTCAGAATCAAAGACATCCTTCTGTAGAGTTCTTGGGGTGAGTAGGGAATAAGAGGACTAATAGGTGCCAAATATTAATCAGTTGGACTGGATTATTAATGCAAGGTGGTTGTATAACATCTAAATAATGAGATAGTGGAATTTGTGCAGATTACAGCAGATTGGTTGAGTATTGGAGAGTGCTGACATCCGAGAACATGGAATAAAGTGATACTGTTGACAAGGAGAATTACCATTAACAAGAGGATAAAGATCACTAGTTTTTCATACAGATTCGTCAAAAAACTACACAAAATAGTTAGTAAGCTGAAACTGAAGAGTTTACCCTGAATTCTGACATACTCTTTTTTTTCTTTGTTACCCAAGTCCTCGGGTAAAGGAAAAATGACTCCTTTTGGTTGGCTTCAGTTCATGTTGAAGTTTTTATTAAGCTGTCTTTCAAGACTTTTTTTAGAGTGAAGTCTTCCTAGGTAACTGAGGCAGGGAGTTCTTAATGCAGTTAAAACGGTAAGTTTTAGAAAGGACAAAATCTTTATGCAGTCAGTGGACCCGTTGAATGTTTCATTACCTCTTAGGGAAATGGGAGGAAAAAATAAAAGTGGATGTACTGATATGAATGTGTATTTGTTGGTAATTTGTTGGATTGGCCTTTGTCTAAAAATGTAGACACAAAAAGATGGGGAAACTGTTCTTGCAGTAGCTTTGCTCTGTCATTGTCAGATTAAGATGTTATATTGAGGCATCTTAAAAAGGGTTTAGTGAAGTCAGCATCAGCAGATGCAGGTGTCCTCAAGCTTCCAGTTCTGCAGTTAATGTCTTCCAGCTCAGTTACCGGCATAGATAATCTCTTCTTTTTTGCCCGAAATATGTAAACTGTTGGGTTACAAAGATGGCAGTAGATAGCGGTATGCTTTTCTTGAGGTTTTGTTGGAATGTGAGAGGGGTAATTTACAGAAAAATGGAGTGAGATTACAAGCTTTCTCTTTTTTTGCTTAATGAAGGCCTGTTGGAGGATGGATTTTTAATATGTATTGCGTGTTTGTGAACAAGTATTGTAGTAGCAGGATTTGGAATTGTGGAATTATTTTCTATCTCTTGTTCAATTGGCTGCTCATACTGCTGTGGAATTTCTTGAAGCCATGTATATGAAAACTTCTCAGGCTTAACATTAGTTAGAAAATCCACAGGGATGCTGAACATGAGGGATGGCCTCCGTAGTCTTACAGATTGGGCAGCCCTGTGTTTTCAGGTTCATCACTGTGTGAGAATAGTTGACCAAATTGAAACTAAAAGCTCATGGCAGTTTTGTGATTTTTCTAGAGCAGGATACTTTTGTGCTTTGATTGCTTCTGGAATTTAGGTCCAGAATGAATTCAAGTGCCTAACTTGTTTTGGGAAAACTGGAACATTTTACCTACAACATAATTGGGAATAAAACCCCTAAATACGTGGGTTTTGGCTGAATAATCTTTCTCAAATACTGTGCATCAGCTTCATGCTCCACTTCTAGATAAGTGACTGTTCTGTTCCACTGGAATGCTCGTATTATTACAGTTTGCAAGCTTAAAGAGAGTCTTGACTGTGGTGGCAGTGAATGAAAATCCTGCTGGCTAAGATTGGAGTACTTGCAGCATGCATGATGGTGCACGTGTTGAATGAGATAGCAGCAAAGTGCTACAGCAGCTCAGCCTGCTCAAGGGGATCTTGTTCTCCATCCCTGTTCTTGCACATCTTTACACTGGTTCTGATATTTGTGGTTTTGGGGCCTTTTAGATCACTCTTTGGCAGGTTCTTTTTTTGCTGAATTCATAAACTGTGTGTTTACCGAGTTGAGTGACTACTACTGGGGCAGAAGTATGTGGGTGAATGTGGCATAGACCATGTAACCGAGCACGGGAGAAGGGAGCAGGACAGTACCAGCCCAAGTAGTTGTGTTAGAGTTGTACTTTGTTCTTTGTAGTCCATAAACACGGATTTAATATGCACTGTGAATCCTTTGTTCAATGAGGATCTGATATGTATGTTATGTAACCATTTAAACTAACCTGGAGTTTGTATTGGCAAAGCTTACCTCATCTGAGAAGGGAGATTTTTCCTTCAAGAAACTCTTCATTTGTGTTTTGAACTTTATCTATAGTTGGTCTTAAAACCTTATGCATTTTCACAGTGGGAATGGCTTATCACAGAAGTTCTTAACCTAAGCAAAACCAGAGGACTTTTTGAATAAGCAACAGTATATATGTTTATTATGAACGTTATTTTACCTTTGTCCCATCATTTGTAGAGATACTTGCATCATATTTTTCAGAGGTACATAATACCCTTTTTAAAGGAATATCCTTTCTAAAGGAGATGTGGCAGGAAGGCAGGATGATGCTGATGGGAATTGTCTGTTAGGGGAACTGCAATAATTTTTGGTTTCCAGCTAGAACTTCCAGTTTCAGAAAGGTGATTGATGTAGTATATTAAGAGGAATATGATTAAGTTGATCCTGGATGTTCAGTTCCTTTAAAGCAAGATAACCAGTTTGCTGCTTCAGCTTACATTTCTGTCAGTATCTTTGCAATTGAATAGTTAACTGGAGAACAAGCAGGACAAAATGAACAAAAAATCATACTGAATTTGGAGGAGAAAGAGGTATTTGAAGATTTCCAAAGTTGCCTTCTGTTGTAGTAAATATTTTTGCAGGCAGTTAAGAGTGTTTGCTTAGACGTGCCAGCAGGCTTGCTAGGTTTAAATGTGTAATTGTGAGTTAAGGCTTTGTGCTTTTATGTTTTGATAATACTCGTTTTTTCAACTTCTTGTAGGCATTTAAGTTTAACCTGTATTGAGATGCAGTTCTGCAAAATGTAAAATAAATTTGAAACTCACTCTTCCCCCCCCCCCCCCCCCGTATTTTCATTAAAAATAATTTGGACCAAATTGGGAGAGGGAAAAAAATGGAAATAATAAATTATAAGAAGAAACAACCAAGCATTTTACAGCGAATGTGGGGGGTAGGGGATGGTCTGCAGTTGTAGTGGTTTACATGTACTGACGTCTTACAGCACTCAAATCTGAATTTATCTTAAAATTGCAGTTCTGTACAAGTTTTTTCTGTCGATAATAGAGGTAATAATGCAGGTAATAATGAGTTAACATCTATTAATTCAAAAAGAAGCATGATTCTTGTACAGAATGTCTTAATGTTAAAATGCTCTTTGGTGTTAAATCAAGAGCTGTAGACTGTGCACTGTGCAGCCTTGCCACCGGGTGGGGTATGACTAACACTGTAAAATCTTTCACGTTCAACAAGCCAGAATGTCTCCTTAGAAGAGAGGATGCCAGTCCTGTTTGTGGAATCTTTTAGTGATACTGGCTCTGTGGCTCAAACGTGATTGTGAACAGCATGTTGCACGCAGGGCCTTGAATGCACAGATACACAGTTGTGCACTGTATGTCTTTAGACAAGGCTTTCTTTAGTATGTTATTGGATAAATTATTTAAATAAGATGCACTTTTTGTATGTTGTAGAGGCATAGTTTATTTCATAGTTTAATACTGGAGTTGAACAAGAAGTGATTAGCTTAACTTTCCCTCTTCCTTTAGGCATATCACTTAAGTTGCATGATGTGTGATCAGTTGGAGATTCTGAACAGGGAGATTGAAAGGTTATTACAGAACACCACCGTGGAAGAAGGCACTTTAAACTCAGATTGTCTTCAGCCATCAGTGACTGACTCCCTGGATATAATAACTGGTTCAAACAATGGAGCAAAATACATACTAGAGCAGGTATTCAATGCCGTGAGATAGAGCACTAGGGTCTTTACAATTAGTTTATTCTATTCTCTTTTTTGTTCTTTAATTTTTCCCTCATCTTTTTGGAGTGGGAATAGTTGACTGAGGGAAATAATGTAAATACGTAATCCCTATGGAGGAGGTACAGGGGAAGGAAATACTGATGTGGATCTAGCTGTACTGTAATTTTTTCCTAATTCTGCTTTGCTGCAGTCATGCAGATCTTGAGATCTGTTGTTCATGACATACTAAAGTGATCCACTGATGGAATTAGATTTGAAGAGGGGTTTGTCTTTTCCCTCTCCTTATTTTTGGGACAGTGACATGGCATTGGAGAATACCTAGAGATGATTGTTGCTTAGGAAGTAAAAAAGTGTTTAAGAGAGGTAAGAGTTAGGGTCTTCAGAGATTTGAAGAAAAAAAAAAAGATACATTTTAAAAAAGAAAAGTCAGACTGTGTATTGGCACATCTGTGAAGGATTATCTAATCTCTTCTTAAATTTGTATGTCTCCCCACCTGGAGTGTTAACAATCTGGTTTTACTCCTTTGAAAGAATTATTAATAATTTAGTGATTTCGTATACCTACTGTGGCAGTTCTGCTGCATCTTTAACTTGAGAATGCTGACAGCAGAGTCTGTGTCCAGTATTGTTCTTTTGTCTTTGCTAATTTATGTTACAGGTCAGTTCAGAAGTGACTTTCTATACTGTCCATCTGGTCCTCCTTTCCCTAACAAATCTTTTTTTGTAGTTATGTAGGCTATGTTGGGTTAAATGCAGGCATTTCCTACTGGCTTTCAAGCCCACATGTTTAGAAGCAAGCAGGCAGTGTTGATGTTCTATTGCCATTGTCGTTCTACATGTGACTAGGGACCCCTGGACTAAACAGTTATCCTATCTGGATGCTTTAAATGAATGTGTTGTGATTTTGAAATACTTTCCAAGGGTTAATTTTTGGGAAAACATGTTGCTATTGATACAATCTGCTGTCCTTGAAATAAAGCTTCTGATTTTTTCTGTATTGCAAACCTTACTAGTGAAAGGGACAGTGATGAGGAATATTCCATTATTCTGAAGCTCAACTGTACGTTTTTATTATCCCACCTTGCAAAACCACTGAGTAGCTACTTGGATTTAAATCCTCAAACCTGCAGATGTCTTCTGTGATGAGGTTCAGTACAAATTGCTGAATCTTCTCTACTGTAACCTTGGGCATGTTGGAGTTTAAAAGCATTTCTGTATTTTCATTACGCTTGCTAAATTTAACTTTCAGAATGCCGTCAGATGCTGTAAATGGAATAGACTTGTTGATTAACGTTTGTTACTGTTCTGGAAAACTTAATGGATTCTAAACGAATTGATGAGAGTACAGTCATATTTTGTTTTTTTTTTTTTTTTTCAAAGGTCTCAACTGCTGGTAACCAGTGGAGGTGATATTGCTTTGCTTTGACTTTTCCTTCTAGTTTCAGGGTCTTTCTGAAAGCAGAAAACTGTCAAGAAGGCAAAATAACACAATTTGCTTTATAGTATAATAGAAACAATAGAAAACAATTACAAGTTTATGCAGACAATAGTAAGATAAGTTCATAAATATATCGGTGCCTTATTTTGTTTTTTATTATTTTTTTTTTCCTTTCCCCCTCCTAGGAGCCAGCAGGAAAAGGAGGATTAATAGTATTTGGTCCTGTTGACAGCTCAGAGACTCAGTCTGGCACTTCCGAATTCGGAAATTCAGCATGTGCTGGAAGGATTATGCTGAATGACTCTGATCCTTTGCTGCCCTCCTCTGGCACTCGTTTTCGTTCGGCTCTGCAGGGAGAAACCATTCGAACCTCTAATGCTGTGTCAGGTAAAGCATATAGAGGACGTTGAAGAGACTTATTTCTTTACATTTTATCTGGAATTTAACTCTCAGAATTTGGATTACCTCTGCTTGTAGCTTTTATTTAACATTTCTTCATCTTCCAAGGTAAACAAAGATGTGAACTTTTAACTATTTCTACTTCTTTCTTTACTTCTGTTGCAGCCTTGTTCTGGTGGGAATATAATTTTAGTGGTGTTTTTTAAAAAAAAATTAAGAAAATTATAGTTAGTGATCTGTTACAGGGGAACAGTGGAATGGAATTTCATAGTGAATTGAAGCGGCTTCAGCTTTTTACCTGTGTATTACAGGCTTAAAATTAACTTTTTATTCCAGTGATAATGTTAAAAGTAATCAGCTACTATTTAAATTGATGTTCTGGAGTCCACTGCTTTGATAGCAACATTTGTAGTGTCTCAATGAAAGTACTTTTAGGTTACAACTTCAGTATTAATTTAACGTACCTGCATGGATGTTTGTTTCCACAGCACTGACAGTTAATATTGCTGTTGTAGCCTTGTTAAATATAATACTAGAAAGTGGAGGAGCTGAACTATACAGAGATCATGTCAGTAGAGAGAACAGGAATGTGACTAAAGCAATGAAATGAGGCATTTATCACCAGTGTACACTGCAAGATTAGGAAAAATCTCAGTAAAGGATGCCTCTGAAAACTTGCAGTTGTACTATGTACACCTGTTAGAAGCATCCTTGATTCTTTCAGCACGTACTGTTACTTGAGAATTCTGTTAATGTTCCCTTTTGGCTTGTGCAATTCTTGAGCCAGGAATATGCATATAAATACCCCAAAAACATTCTTGGGGGACAGCTGGGGAACGTCACTTGTTTTTGTTTTTAAAGTACTGTTTCTGTTTACCCGATTCATTGAGGTATACTTACTGCAGCATGTTATAGTTTCACATGAGCAATGTAATTGCAATGAATGCAAAACATGGTTTCTGCATTTGTTTAGGAGACCATATGCATGGCATGCAACTCATTTAAAAGGATGTAACCCCAACTTTAATGCTTGTTCAAACCAGGTTATTCCTGAAGTACCCAAAATGCAATCTCAGGTCTTACATTTATTTCTTCTTTGCTTCTGTCTTCTCAAATAAGAAAGTCTCTTAGTATGCTGGAAAAGACTTCTGAGAAAAAAAGGGGCGATCCTGGTTGTCAGCACAAAATACTTTTTTTTTTTTTTTTTTTTTTCCCCTTATGGCTCCATCTGTGATAGTTGCCAGTTCTTTGCTGAATCTTTTTTTAATTTGGTTGTTCTGGTAGATCATATAGGCTGAAAATCTCTCCGTAAATAACCATGTCAAGGAGCAGTCTTTCTCAAGTCTCATTCAACACAGATATTTTTTTCCAGAGGTGTTTGAGAAGAATTTTTTTGTTCCTTTCTGTATAATTTCTTCTATCAAATAAACATTGTTGGAGAAATAATGAAGGGAAAATGCATTGCTGTATCCTGAATAACCACCAGTGATTCTGAAACAACTTTTAAAATGGCAGCTATACTATTTAATAGACAAGAGATAGACCTAGTTTATTTTAACAAGGAAGACTAGGGTATTTTTTTGGTTTTAGATTTTGTTTAAAATCCAAAACCTCATTATTATTTGACTAGCCCTGTATTATCTAAACAGCACTATCTTTGACTTTCTTTAAACTGGCTGTTTCTACCTTGTTTCTTACCTGCTGCAGGCAATCAGGAGTCGTTTCTACCAGAAAATGTTACTGATAATAGATGCCATCCTCACCTTCAAACAGTAACTGTCTGTACTGTCTGTTTGGATGGCTCCTTGTTCTGGTCCATGGTCTTTCACACTGGTGCATGTATGGTTCCTGTGTCCACATAGGGAGTGGAACTGTTACAGGTTTTGCCCCAGACAAACCCTAGAGAATAGGTTCATACCATGAAAGGTTTTTTTGAGAAATACAGAGGATATGGGAAATCCTGAGGCTGTTTAATACGATGTGTCAGCATAGCATCCAAACCCGTGTATTTAACTTAGTACTTTGAAGGAATTCAGACAACTTCTTGTTGATACTCAGTGACTATTAGTGGCTCAAAACTTAATTAAGCATTTTGTTACAATAACATGAGATTACATGAGAATGTTTAATAATTACTTAGGCTGTAAATACTGCTGGATCTGAATTTTGAACCTTCCATTTCTCTTCAGTGTTGCGGGGTGGGGACAGTGGTGTCCGTACTATGGAACAAGCTGTAACTTCACAGCCAGTGCCAGTAGAATCTGAATCTAATACCGACAACATGGAAAACAGCTCTCCTGGTAAGATTTTTTTTTCCCCTTTTAAATTGAGCAGAAAATACGCTTATTTGTCTGGGGGGGGGTGGTGTGTGTATCTATGTGTATATATATGTGTTTTTAAATAATAACTTTGTAACAGCTGGATTATGTTGACACAGTGTTCAGTGATGTACATAATTGCTACTGCTGTTGTATTACATGCACAATAACACATTTTATCTGGTTTAGGGGTCATAAAATGAGGTGGAGATAAAAATATATTATCACAAATAAATAATACTATGTTGAAAAAACTTTTAAGAAAAAACATCCTCCTTCACCACTCATTTAATAACTGTTCCCTTGGTTTTAGCATCAGTTTTGGATGAGAAGGGTGAGCAAAGCAATGAGGAGGAACAAAAAACTATCAAGCCTACAAGTAAAGAGTTCAGGAAAACCTGGGGGTTTCGAAGGACTACAATTGCTAAACGAGAAGGTGCAGGAGATATTGATGTGGACTCTAGTGAACAACAGCCACAACAGCAGCAACAAAGCTTAAACCTCAGGCGTAGTGGACGGCAACCAAAGCGAACTGAAAGAGTGGAAGAATTTCTTACAACAGTAAGACGCAGAGGAAGGAGGAGTGCCCCTACTGCTCTGGAGGATTCGAGTGAACCAGCATCCTGTCCAGCTACAGATGCTGAAACCGCTTCAGAAGACAGTGTTGAGAGCACTCCAGATATAAAACGTGCAACTCGGAGGATTAGCACAAGGAGTAGTAAGGATCAGAAAAGCTCTAAAAGGAGACGCACAAAAGAGGAAGAAGAAGAGGAGGAGGAGGAAGAGGAGGAGGATGATGATGATACTTCCGACAGTGATAGTGATGGGTTAACCCTAAAGGAACTGCAGAATCGACTAAGAAAGAAGCGCGTTGAACAGAAATCTGTGGAGTTGACATTGAAGGATATACAGAACCGCCTGAGGAAAAGAAATTCAGAACAAGATCCTATAGAAACAGGTGATGCCCAGTCTGAAAAACAGGTTGAGTCTGAGTTGCCTGTCAAACAAGAACCTGAGACAGCAGACAGCACTGAGATTGCGAGTCAGGTGGTTGTGTCTGAGGAAGACACTGAAGATCTTCAGGTTCAGAAGGAAGTAAAGCCTACCCTTGGTGCAAAAGCGGTCACAGATGAAGAACTCAAAGAACTGCCCAAAAGCAAACCTGAGTCTGAGATCTATGACCCAAACGCACTGTATTGTATTTGTCGTCAGCCTCATAACAACAGGTAGGCAAAGGTTTAAATGAAAAGTGCAGTGCAAGTAGCTGGAACTTTTCTGTGATGAAAACTGAAACCAAATGCTAACACTTTTTAAGTCTACGTAAATGTGCTGTTTGGTTTGTTTGAAGTTTGGGGGGAAGATTTATAACAAATACTTAAAAGAACATGGAAACAAACAGTGAAGCAGAACAGTATAGTGGTACTTTAGTGGGCTACTTAAGATCTGCTGCTTGAAATATCTGTTGAGCATTAATTGTTGTTTCATTTCACAGTGTTTTACTGTTCCTCGGGTTTGGTTTTTTTTCAGGTTTATGATTTGTTGCGATAGATGTGAGGAATGGTTTCACGGTGACTGCGTGGGTATTTCTGAGGCTCGAGGACGATTGTTAGAAAGGAATGGTGAGGACTATATCTGTCCAAACTGCACCATTCTACAGGGACAGGATGAGCCTGTTTCAGAAATAGACCAGCAGGAAGCTAAAGCGGGGCAAGTGAATGTGGATGGCACAGAATTCACAAGCATAGGAACAATTGAACAAAAATCTGTTGAGGACCAAGGAATCAAGGGTAGGATTGAAAAAGCTGCGAATCCAAGTGGGAAGAAAAAACTAAAGATATTTCAACCTGTAAGTATTTTAATTGTTTCTTATGTTTTTTGTGTTGTGGTGAGTACATTGAAACAATGACTTACTTGTATGGCTGTAAATCTGACTTGGTTTTTTTGAGCTAAATAGGAAGCTGAACAACACACTAAATACAACTGTTCAGCAGAAGTTTATCTATAGTTTTACCGGTACAGGAACTAAAACTAAGGAAGTGTTATTCTGAAGTGAGGGGCTTTAAAAGTTTTATGTAGGCATAAGGGAATGCTTTGTGCTATTCTGTCCTTTCTAGATACTGTTTTGGAAGTCATAGTAAGGTGTTTTTTTATTAAAAGTATTAAAATTCTGCACTGCTTTATATAGCTTTGTAATAATCTCAAACAATTTTGGACATTTTCAGTGATAGTGAAATCATTTTCTTAACATTGGCAAGGAGTTAATTGGGAGTTAGAAGGAGTTAATTTGTTGGAGTTAATTCCAGCTGTACGCTTCCTCTGTACTCCGTTTTTGAAATCCTTATTTTTGTCTTGATGCTTCTTCAAGTTATTAATACATAGAGAATTGTTTTATATAGCCTTTTTTAACATAAAAATGTGTATTTGGAATTACTGCAAATCCTGGCATAAAATATAAAAGAAATCTAAATTTTGTAATAGCAAGTTCAATGCCCAGTTTGCAATATAGGCAAAGAAGCTTCTTCAGCTCAATGTTTAATTTTCCACCAGTTTAAAATCTTGCTAACTTCATGCTGCAGTGGTTGGTTGTTCTGCCCAAGCTACTGTAGTAATGCCAACATCTTGGAACGTTTTCCTTTTCTTCTTACTATGCCTTGAAGAGCATGTGTAGTGTATTTGCTGTTAGAATGCTACAGCTATTTATATTTTTTCTGTATGAATTTGTTCTTTCACACCTAATCTTTAAACTTTGAAATAATCCCTAAAATAAGTATTACAAGTTTCAAGAGTCTCTCTGGAGGAATCTTTCTGCTGTAGTAAATTTTCTACAAAATGTTTATGGAACACCCTCCCACTACTAGTCAATTTAAATAACAGAGTGTATCCATATCAGCATAGTGAGCTAAATGTGTAGATCAGAACAGTATGAACTTAATATTTACTATCTTAAGATAAATGTGCAGAAAAGTATTTTTCTCAAAACTGTTTTCAGATACAATTTCAAATGCATTTGTACTTTGTACACAAAAATGTTCTTGAGAGTCCAATTCTATGGACATTGGTCTGCTGACAGTGTTAGTATTAATTTTAGGTTGCTTCTGAGTATCACCAATTATTCTTTGATATTAGCTTGCTAAAAATTGTGTTGGGCATCTCTCCTTCAGTGAAAGAAAAAACATAACTAGCATTAACTCATTGCCTGTTATGGGAGAACTGCTTATATTGTAGGTGTTCTTTCGGCAGTTGGAAATGGAATGGAACTGCTCTACTTGTGTTTGCCAGGTGGTACCATGCTCTGTTTTCAAGAAACATGCTGTTTTTTAAACCTTAACATTTGAAGAGGAAGGGCTTAGTATATAACACTTAAGAGTAATTGTGAAGTAGAGGAAAATACAGATTGCACATGCAAACTTCTCATTGTGTAAGAAGTATTAGGCTATGGCAGAATTATCTGGGAGAATGGTTGTGTTTATGTAAGTTGGAGACTTCTCAAATTAAACCTGGTAAACCAGTAGAGCAAGAATTATCTGTACACCTGAATAGCTGAGTGCTTCCTTTTGCAAGTGTGCATGGTTGAGGACAGAACTGATGCTGATATAAAAGTAAAATGTGTTTTAAACCTTTCTCTTGAGAAACTACTTCCGCATTATTAAGGAGATTTCTCACATGATGTAGAGGATCAGAAAAAAGCATTTGTGTGCTTATGGGATATGAAAATTCAGGAAACCAGCCTCCCTTGGTTCACTGCTAGCAGACCAGCCACTTGAAAATACAACGCATTCTGAAAATAGTGTTAAAGAGTGAAATTCTTATGTTTGTATGGATTGTTTCTGTTATGCATGAAAGTCAGTCATAGCTGCAGTCTGCACATACAATATGTAAGCATTTCTTCATGTTATAAAAATATTTTTCTGTGGTTTCCTCTTTGAACTCACTGTATTTCAATCTATAGGTAATTGAAGCGCCTGGTGCGTCAAAGTGCATTGGTCCTGGCTGTTTTAGTTTGGCTCAGCCTGATTCTGTGTATTGCAGCAATGACTGTATTCTCAAACATGCTGCAGCCACTATGAAGTTTTTAAGTGCTGGCAAAGATGCAAAACCAAAACCTAAAGAGAAGATCAAACCAAAATCGGAAAAACCTGGCATGCCAAAATCTCAGCTGCAGGTAAGCTTATGTTCCTGATTCAAAACAGTTAGGAAGTGCAGCGTCTCTTATTTCTGTGCTGTCCTTTGAGTCACATGAAGTTGCCAAGTCCTGCATCAAAGAGGAGATTTCTATTACATATTTTTTGTGTTCCCTTGCCTTTTTCTGTAGTAGACATATTGTTTAATTCTTCTGACAACAAAATGTTTTTCTGTCACTTCTAAAAAATCCTAATTGTCTCTACATAGTTTCTTGCAAGTGGCTTCTAGATGGCAGTGCGCTTTATTAAAAAAAAAATTTTAATTAATTCCAAATCAATTTACTTTTTAAAAAAGCATAACCAGTACATCTCTTTCATTTTGATTTAATTCCATATTAATTTTAGCTTTTAAAACTCCAAATTACTGGGGTTTGGGCAGTAATTTGGAATTACTGTGGATTGTGAACTAATGTGACCGCATTGTATGTGCGCTTTAGAAGCAAAAAGATTAAATCAGAGCCTCTCCTTTCCCTTTTGAAACCACTATAAAACAGGCAGTAGTTTTTCAAACAGGAAAAAGCCAAAACCCAGAACTTGATGATAAATACCGATAATTCTGATGTGGTTTCTTTACCATTCTCTTTTCCTGAAGTTACAGTGTATATTGCCTTTGCTTTATAAACCTGAATGTGAAATTATGTCACTTCAAGTGTATTTACAGGAGTTATCTATAAAATTTATGTACATGTATGTAACTATATCTCTGATTGTAAAATATACTTGATGATTATTAGTAATTAAGCATCTTTTAATCATACAGGCAGGTATTAAACCTCTTTCAAACCAAAAGAGACAATTTCCTGAGAAAAGAGAGGTGAATATGAAGAAGACTGTTCTGACAACTGCCAAGACTGAGGCAAACACTCAACCTATTGCTAAAGAGCCAGCAGCAGAAAACAGCACACCATCCTGGGCAAGCGATCATAATTACAATGCTGTAAAGCCTGAAAGGACTGCTGCCATTTCATCTTCACTGTTGTTCAAATGTATGTATCGCATAGGGATATTCCTGAATAATCATTTACATTTTCTTTGAATACCCATCCATTCTTGGCTCTGCAAGACTAGGGGGCTTAGGATTTGGGGGTGTTTTTTCTTAATACGGCACCAAACTACTTTTCTCCACCTTCAAAGATTCACACACAGAGATACACACGTGGGAGATGCTATTAGAAGTTTCATTTGTATCATATGGCAGTTGTATAAGAGCCTATCAATCTACCCAGCTGATTTCAGGATGAAAACTACATGATTAAGCTTTAAGTTTTTCCCATAAAGACAATAACTATTTCTAATCTAGAAAAGGTAAGTATTGATAGACTTGTTAAATTTTACAAAAAGGTTGCAAAGGGTGCACTGTGAAGCAGAAATTGACTGTACTAATTTGAATTGTATTTTTGTAATTTAGATTTGGCACCTGTCTCTCAGGTCTTGCATTTTCAGTGCTAGTGCCGAGAATGAAACCTTCAACGTGGTATCCAACGATACTTTACACCTCTGCAAACAGCTTTTAACTGTCAAGTATATCCAAGTTATTCCTGCTGCTTTTCTTCCTTACATGAAATAATTTAAGGACCATTCTTCTTAAGTTTGGGGGGAGGCAGCATTTTTTTTCCCTCCTTTCTATTTCTATGTTCATACTTCACACATTTTCCACACGCACAAGAAC
This sequence comes from Falco rusticolus, assembly GCF_015220075.1. NCBI lineage: Eukaryota > Metazoa > Chordata > Aves > Falconiformes > Falconidae > Falco > Falco rusticolus. Next base: position 24,109,922 of record NC_051196.1, read on the forward strand.
ACGTCTTAAGTGGATATTAGGCAGAGATATTGCCTTGCATATTTTTGCAGGTTTTGAATAGCATCCCTGTAACTCATATAAAGGTAAGTAAATACTGCTTTGTAGCCTGAACAAGTCTTTCTGTTAATGATGTTTTTTTGATTGACTCCAACTAAGTATTTTTATAATGCAGCGGTGGAACTTCAGATGAAATCTTTCAACTCACGCTTACAAAACACATGACCTGGTGTCTAATGTTTGCTCACTTGAAGATTAATGAATTCAGAAATTCAGTTCTCACAGCTTTCTTAATGACACTTTAGCCAATTTACATCTTATTTTCAGAAATAAACCTAGTTATTAAACACATTATACGTAAAGTAACTGTAAGTTTATAAATTATCTTTAAGATGAGATATTTTTTTGATGTAATTTTTAAACAGAGGGACCACCAACTACCCTAAATTGCTGTTTATTATTACAGCACATAGTAGACTTACTAGATGTGTTTTAATTGTATTTAGCCACATCAGATGTTTAAATGGTTACAAATTTTTCATGGATATTTTCGTTGCATATTTTGTTACTTGGGCACTGTGCCTTTTTTATAGTGAACTCTTCTAAGATACATATTTTGATCTGCTTGCATTTTTTAAAGCTCGCTTTAAAGAAACTAGCTTTTTTTGTCAGAAATAGTACAGAAACAGTAATGTTTTAAACATGACTAAAATTAAATGAGAAAGATGTAAATGAAACTGTAAGGGCTTATTTTACATCTCAAATTTCATGACACTTTGTGTCTCAATATAATTGCGAGTGTCCATATAACCATATCACTTAAAATGTCCTTATTGCTATAGGTTTTTTTTCTAGGAGACAGGAATGCAGGTTTTGAGGCAGCAAGTTTAGGGTTTTTTGAGAGTGGTTGCTTTTTAAGTTTTACCACACTGTAGGTTATACAGATTTAACCAGTTCAGTAGAAAATTGAATTCCTGTAGCAGCTAAACTGTTACATTGGTTTAAAATTATGTGTATATACCAGACTTCAGTAACGTATAGAAAACAGCCTAGTTTATGTGATGAAGAAGTCTCATATCAAATGCAAGGAAGAACTTCAGATTGCTGTTACTCAGGTAAGTTGTACTAGTATGTGGGGACTCTGCTGTTACTAAATGCCCAGGTAAATTGTGTATTTGTGAAAAAGTTTGTCCTGCTTTTTTGATGGATGGTTTGATCTGTAATCTTCCTGAGAAGCTGCTGTTGCATCATCTTCTAAAAGTATTCTACAAGTTTTTATTGATTTAACAAATCTTTTTATACGCTGTTCAAAACAGAAGTGACAGCATTATGGAAATTCACGAGTCATCTCACTTCAGCCTAATCTAAAAGCTAGAACTCTTGAAGTCTGAGCTAGTCTTGTCAAGAAAACACCTTCAGTGGACAAAACATACAACGTGTTTTAGACGCTAGTCTCTAGAACAAAGTGACTCACTGTTTAGAAATGTGTATTTCTGAACAATGATTATGAAAGAAGTTTAAGCTGATTAGTTTAGACATCCAGGTGTCTAACATTGGGACTCTTAAGGTCACCTAGAGGAGGCTAAAGGTGGGATTCTTCCCTATACAGTATTTCAAAATACAGCCTGTATTCTCCCAGAGCTTCAAGCTGTGTTCTGCAAAACTTCGTATTTGACTTCAGTGCCCGAGGACGCTCATTAGGAATTAAGGAAACTTAATGTGATTAGCAGAATTACTCTCTGTAATACTTCTTCCATCAGTCAGTTTACCACCATATTTCAGATGTGGATTTACTTTATGCGTTTTGACTCTCTACTTGTCAGATACAGAATTTTGTTGTCATTACATATGACAGTAGTTTTATCAAGTAGTAGCAAGAAGAAAATCAAGCCGCTTTTACAGATGTACTGAGTGATAGAGGCATATAGTATATTTGCATCTAAACCCTGCCACCAAGCCCTCTTTTCTCCTCCCAACATGTTCTGCTAGGTTTTTTTTTAAAAGGGTATTTGGGGCTAGTAGTATGTAGTTAAACAGAGAGCAGTGATTTCTTTTCCTGTTTTCCCATTAGTTTTGGTCTCTCCAGTCCCAATTTTTCTGTAGCTTTTTTTTTGGATGAGTTAGTGGTGTACTTGGAAGTGACTGTACACCAAAATCTGGTGCCTGGTTAATAACACCATCTAACATCTTGATGTTCCCAGTGAAAATAATATTATTTATTAGTTTAATAACTAGAGTGGGAAATACCTTGAACTTGCTTTAAGTGAATGTGAAGTACAAGTACTTTTAAAGTTGCAGGCAGTATTTGAACTGCACATGTACGAGGAAATAGATATGCGTCATATTCCCTTTCAGAAGTGTTGCTTTTAATTTCGTTAGGAAAATAGGTAATAATTTCATAAGCAGTGTTCAGCTTTTACATTGAATATGAAAAGTCATCCTAGCTTCCAAATTGGTGCAAGTGTATGGACTGTTGAGATTTAGCAACATTGTTGTTTAGAGATTCAAGTTGTGATAGAAATCCTGAATTTATCAGGTGAGCTAGTGTTAATTATCGATATTTAGGTCATATCAAAGGAGGTGTAAAACTAATAACAAAAGCAAAACAGACTCTCGTTTATTTAGTAAGATGATCTTAAGGTTTGTGGGGGAAGCACCACCCAAAACGATTTCTGAAATGTTTCAGTTCTGTGAGCAGACTACCATACATTTAGTAATGGGAAGCATTATTTTTAGTTATACTGGAGAAGGACAAACTTTAAACAACATAATGTAAACATGTTTTTTTCCAAAAGGAGCCACAAAAGCAGTTTGCGTCCACTGCTTATTTGACTCTGCTGAGAGCTTTTCTACTTAGTTTTACATTAATTAATACCATGTATTGCATTTGTCTCCTTATATTCAGCACTGCCCTGTAAGAAGGGGGTAAAGGAACACTTCAAACATGACGTTTGCTGATGCAGATGTTTATCAGCAGTATCAGTGTTTGTCTGAAGCACCCTGAACTCAGGTTTTCTGTTTGATAGGGCAGCACTTGGAAGAGGTTTTTTTCTATATATTTGTTGTTAATTGCCAAATAGAAATCAGCAGAAAATGTACTGGCACTTTTAAAATAGAAAATTAATCCAAAAGGAGGGGAAGAAAAATAGGCATTTGTAGAACCCCAAACTTTAAACTGCTCAGTCATAAGTGTGCTAAGTACTTACCAGTGCCTCAGATCTTTGTTTTGAAATTCAGCTGACTTATCTGTTCATGTATTTCTTTTAAGCCTAAAAAGATAAGTTACTCACGTGCTAAGATGTTTTAAGTAGCTTTAACTGCATTTATTGATAAAAGTAACTAAGTGCACAGGAGAGTGAAGGGTTTATTAGATTAAAAAAATAAACATTAAATGTGTTTCTTATTATTGTTCTTATGGTGGAACTTCCTGAGTAAAAAGCACTTCTCTGTCACACTAAGTTGCTAATCTTTCGTTTAATTAACTGCAGACAGATAAATAGCACATCTATTGTAATACCGTATTTGGTAATAGTCTCTCATAAAGTCGTTAATGAATTACAGGAGGACAAGGCTGCCACCTCCTGGAAGCGGGAGACCAGGTTTGAGGAGCCCTGGCTCTGGTGATGCAATTTCCTTGTATTAGCCCTTTTCAGCTTTCTTCGTTTCTTCTGCAGCTGAACTTTGGAGTGAATGGTGTTTGCTTATACAGTTAAAGATCTCAGGTACAAAGGGCACTTGGACTGCGTTGTTCCTGTACACCTCTAAATAAATATGGAGACTTTGTAAAGGGAATACAGTGATACTGGGAGCTCATAATCAGAAAACGTGATAGGCATACCAAAATGCTAGGATTATAGCATACATAATTTATGTTTTTTTTCTTGTGTCATTTTTCTTTCCATAGTAACAGTATGAAGGCAGGAAAGAGAAAATACACCACTATAAAGAGAGCAGGGGGAAAACGTAGTACACTCAAAGACAGAGGAGTTTTATGACTCAGGAGGTAAAAGTGATGTAAGAAGCTCTAAGTACCGTTGCAGGAAAAAAAAAGTAAAGCCTTGTCTGCACACAAATTGGTACCAGTTTAATGCTTCTCTTTGGGCAAGATTGTACCAGTGTAGTGCAGTGTATGTGGATATACTGCTGTTGGTTTAGCTTAACTATCAAAAAATATTTTACTTAAATTGAGGAGCTGTTCTAAAGTCGTATGTTGTCTGCAAGGACTGACTGTAGTTAAAATTGATGGCTTTGATTTGGTGTGAGTGCTTCCCCACAGGAAAAAGTAGCCTGTGCCAAAGTTCTGTACTATTGTAGCTAAACTACTTCTGGCATCTGAATTAACTCCTTGCAAGTTAAGGTGTCTTTGCTTAATGCTAATTCTGCAACATAGAGTCATACTAAGAGGTAGTAAATATTGAGTAGCACCAGGGGAATAAAAGGAATTATTTTATGTTACTGGCCATATGGGACACGTGGCTGCTGTGTATGTAGGTCTAGCCGTAACCCTTTGTAACTAGAGGAATTTTCAGAAAGAAAGGCTGCTGACAGACCAAATAATGATCAGAATACTTAGGATGAGTCTGCCAGAACTGAGAAATTCATGGTGGAATCTTCTGGGTTTGGAAAGGTTGTAGTACAGGAGCGGCTGGTGTAACACAGTTCTGGTGCTGAACTTGCATCATGAGGATGGCAGGGGCTGTGCTGGCACAGGGGCTGGCACAGGATCTGAACCCTGGCTGTGGAGCGAGGCAGACCAGTAGTGGCTGCTGAAGCCAACATCCTCTGGGACCCAGCCATTAAAAGCAGCAGTGGGATCCTTGGGGAGCAGTTATCACCTCCTGCCTGTGAACTACTGGAGCTCCCCTTCTCTGCTTTACAAGGTATGTTACATCTCTCCTGTGGCTCTCAGCCACATGAAGATTTTTGCCATGTCTCTTAAGTTAGGAAGGCTGGTCCCTGCTGCTGGCATGTTTCCTATTTTGCCTTTCAAGCACCTAGAACCCTCAAGGCGCTTGGACAACAGAAAGCCAGCACTCTTGCCGTAATGGGTGCTTGGCTTCAGTTTAAGGAACCATTGCTGAGGGGAAGATTTGGGGGGGCAGGAAACTGGTACAACTTATGGACACACTATGAATATTAGGGTGGTTTATCTCTTGTCATCAACGCTGAAAGTGATGAAAGTTTGATTAAAAAAACTCACCACCCTCTATTGCTGTTTTGCTTTCTTTTACTAATATTACTGTAGTTCTTTGAACTAGCTCACTTGACGGTGTAGCCAGTGAAAAAGATCTTTCTCTGCTAGTCCCCAAATAAAAGGGTTTTTTCGAGGTGATCGCTTGCACTTTGGAGTCAAGTGTTGCTGCTGCTGACTCGCTGTGTCTGATCTGTACTGAACTTGGAACCTGAAGATGGCCTATCCCTGCAAGGAGCGATGGTACCAATCCGTGAATGCTCTGGAAAATCAGGAGCCCTTTTTTGTGCAGCAGATAGTGCCTCTCTGTCATTCAGGAGTGGTGTAGTTCTGAAGATGCAGTCGTCTAACGTAGACCAGATAAATCACTATAATTTCATGTAGATGAAAACAAAGCTTTGTGTGTGTAAGATACGGATTTGCGTGAGCATAGCTACGGGGTTGGCTTGGATGGGAACAAACCACCACTACAGAAAAGGCCCTTGTCTCGGAGTTTCCTAAACTGATTTAAGGACAGGTTTACTTTCTTTGTGTGTCTGTGTAAAGGCTTGGCACACAGGTGGCTTAATTAAGAGCTTCTCATTGCAGTGCAGTTTAGAACTGATCGAGGCTTTTGAAGAAAAACGGCAGGAGACACACCTCTGCCACACTAGTGTCTGAAAATAAAGTTGCTTTGGTCTTGGGAGCAGACATGTCGTTCCGTAGGCAGTTATCAGTGAAAACTAACACTGAAAGCTATGTAAGAATAGTTCAACACTTTTGACTTATTCAGAACTAATGCTAAGCTATCTTTGAGGGAAATGCCAAAAAATCTAGCAAAAGCAGGTTTCAGGAAAGGAACGGCCCCGGAGGCGAAGCGGTTACAAAGCACACCTCGCCTCACCTTGCCAGCCTTGGGCACTGAGCGCTGAGTGCCACCAGAGGGGGCTTCAGGGGCACCGAACGGGACTGGCTCCTCCGCGAGGTCCTGATGCTCTCAGATGGTCAGGCATGCATCCCAGCAGCGCGCTGCCAAGGCTGCTCTTGAGGAAGGCCTCCCGACTGGTAAGTAACGTCCCGTTGTAGAGTGCTTTATAACTGACATCTAAAGCACCAGCTCACCCGTGTGTTCTGTTCAGGTGTTCCAGTTAGGTAATGCATCGAAAGGTTTCACTTCGGAAGAACCCGTGGACGAAAGTTCAGTATCTGCCACTGCATTAGGGTGGAAGGGTTAGTTTAAATGCTGCTCTGTGAAGATTATTTCTATCACAAGTCATGCAGAAGGGGGTCATCCCGCAGCTGCACCAGACAAGTCCATTTAGGACAGTGAGGCTGAGTGGCAAAGGGAAGAAGCTGTTGGAACAACACCAGTTTTAAATTTGAGAAATCCTGCTCATCCTCTGTTTCAACAGTTTTATAAAGGGAAAAATGCAGTTCTTCAATATGGAGATATTAGCAAAAGGGGGGGAGATACTTCATCTTCTCTGAGTCAAGAGCCTGTCCTGTCCTACTGTGATACGTGCCAAAACGGGCTGCCCTGGCCTCGTGGTGGTCGGGCTGGACAGCTGCACACGCTGGAACAACCGCGTAGGGACAGGGGTAGTGCAGCTACCTGCATCTGAGCAAGAAGGAGCTGCGGGACCGTACAGAAACATCACTGCAATTTCACAGGCCAGTTTGAGTGACACTCGAAATGCTGGCTGGGGTTTTATGCGAATTCCTAACCAGATTATTGCTTCTGGCTGGGGTTTTCACACCTGCATTCCTGTCAGATGTTTAAGCTATTGTAAAGGCCAGTGCTGTTGCCTATCTTTAGAGATAAGCTCTTCTCAAAACACAAATTACTCAGCTCTGGCCAGTCTTTACACAATCCATGGGAGAATACCTTCTAACAGGCATTTTTGCTTTTTAACTGCTCCAAAGCTGCACTGGTGTAAATTTTCTCCCCTTTAATTTGAAAAATTGTTTGGTTTTTTTAAGCACCTAAAAATCCTTTTTAAGTGTAATGAACAAGCCACTTTAAAAGGTGGATCAGAAGTAACTGTACTCTTGTTTTATAGCTTTTATCATTCATATTGTGGAATTGTACAGATAATTTTTTTTTTAACAGAAAATGTTAACTACCAGCTGTCTTACTGTTGCTGCCACACAAACGTACATGCTGTGTGCAAGTCTGAAAGTTAGTTGTGGTGGGGTTTTTTTGTTTTGGGTTTTTTTTGTTTTGTCGTGTCCCCCCCCCCCCCCTCCTTATTTTAATGACCGAGGAGCATGAAAATAGCAGTAGATCCCACACATGCTTCAGCAGCCTGGGTGCTGTGGGCTTGTGAAGGCTGGCGATGTGCAAGGCAGTGTCTTCTGAAGTGTTGGGTTGCTGACGCCCTGCTCCCTTCGGCCAGTGCTCCCGCTGTGCAAAGGTCTGTGCAAAGTTCTGTGCACGCCGGACAAGACGACGCAGCCATCAGCCTGTGTTCCCCACGCACAGTCTTGAGGAATTTTATCCTGGGGGGGGGAAAGGTAGATTAGCGTAGATGGAGGGGAACACAGGGAAATGTCGAGACAATATTAGACACCAGAGGCAATAGTTCTGGTGTGTGAACAGCCTTATGCCAAATTTTTAATTCTGTAAGGAAACTTCCCATAATTAGTACTGTAACGATCAGCTTGTATGGCTGCAAGGCATTTTTCACAAAAGGCTTTTTAGTGTTGTGCAGTAGTAGCTGTGATGCTTAAGATTTTTACAAGAAAATTCCGAGGCTTACAGACTTCTTGTGAAACAGATTCTTCAAGCATAACTGCCTACAGTTTACGCATCATTTAAAACTTCTTAGCATCAACCAGAGCAAGAAATGTAAAGTTCTTTTAAAGAACTGTAGTTTGAATAATTTAAAAACTATACAAAGAAAAGTAACAGTATGTTTCTTGAGGTAGTTAAAAATTGGAAAAACTAGACGGTGTCTCCAGCAAACTAACCCACCACAAATGAGATAATATAAATAGAAACTAGGGGTGGTGGTGGTGTATTTTTGAAGTGGCTTTCTAAAGCTACTGTTCCAAAGAAGGATTGGGTGGAGAGGGAAAGGGTGAAGAACCAGAATAGGCTTGGAACACGATACAGAAATATTTTTCAGAGATCGGAGGAGGAGCGGTGTTTCCTTCAGATCGTTTCTGTGCTGGTGGTGTAAAAAACAACCTCCTGGTGTAAGTGAGCTCCTGGGATATGTGTGCATCCCACAGATCCTTCACGCAAAATTAAGCGGCACTATACTCTGGGAAACGTTCTTAAATTGGGCTGCAACAACCACTTTATAATGCTGAAATACCAATGTTGAGAGGTACAAAAACGAAGTGTATGTCACCATGGGGCTTCCAGCAGGCTCATCTGTGACACAGTAGATAACGTGGCAGTTGTGTCCTCCACTGCTTACAGAAGTTTCCTTCTTAGCTGCGTGTTGTAATGTTTGGCTTAACTTCACCGGGAATTTCCTTGGGGGAGGGCTGCTGTGTCTGTTGACATCTAGTGGGAGAGATTGTAGTTGTCTGTGGGGAACATACCATAGTAATGGCTATTTCTTAAGCCTTGCAAGGAATGCGGTTTTTTTCTGTCCGAGAGGATTCATTTGGTTTCACTCTGGAAAGGAGCCGACTCATTAGCTCTGTTGGAACCTCACAGTCTTTTTAGCCCATGCCTCTCTTCAGTCGATAAGGATCCTGTTGCTGTTCTAATAAGTGGCTCACAGGACAAAATGGGGAAAATAGGAAATTTTGGTTTACATAGCATTTCTAACATCTAAGCCAAAGAGGTACACCCGTGTGTTCAAAAGTGCCAAACAGAAGAGCCGCTAAATGCCTTACTCTGGCGCTAATCCTCTGTGGTGAAACTCCCTGGTATTTATTGTTAGGCTGGATAGGCTAATGTTCAGTAGTCATCTCTATCCTTTTTATTCTTAATTCATTTAAGAGCATTTATTGTAGGTACACTGGAGCTACTGATGAAAAGGACTGGAAACATCACAGTAGAAAATAGTGGCCAGTATGTATAGTAGGCATTGACTGCGTCTTCTCTTCGAGTTGTTCGTGGACTGGAAGGCCAAGGAATTTGAAACTCGTGGTCTGAGAGAATATCTCTTCCATTTGATGCCCCATAAATTTGCTGAGCAACTGTGTCATCTGTTCAGAAGTTAAATTCCACATAGGCTGGCATCCTGCTCTCTGAAAAGAGTACCGATTTCTGTTAACTCCTCCAAACATACACTTGCTGTGGTTTCACACCTATCAGAAGACAGTGTAAGCCTTGGGGTGTGCACATGTGGGGCTGAGTCAGCAGAAGAGCGAGCTGCCACCCGAAGAGGCGGTCTGGCTCCTTCCTTGCCCTCAGCTGGGCGCTGCTGTGCGTTGGATCCAAGAGCCATGTAATGACACAGTGAGTTGGTACAGCTGAACTATGTGCCAGCACATGAATCTTGTCCCTACAGCCCAAAACTTGGTAGGACAAAAATTCTGGTTTCTCAGTCAGAATGGGATGAGGGTTCGGGTTTTTTTAGGCTAGGTTCATCTACAGCCATCACAGGTTATTTGCATGTGTAGGATTTAAGTAGTCTTGATTTTTTGTCAAAATGTGCTCATGATTTGACAGTGTCCTTCAACTAGAGTGATGTGTGCTATAAATTTGAAAAAGTAGTTGGTAGATGTTCTGAAGCACCAAATGACCTACACGTGACAGAATTAGTACGTACAAAATCTGTACCATCAATTTCTTTAATCAACAAGTAGTGCTGTGTAGACAGTTGGAATTGGTATAAAGTGGTACTGTCGTTTGAAACTGTTAAAACTTTAATGAAGCTTATGAAATCCCAGCACATTTTCTTTTGGCTAAAGAAGCACAGAATTCATGCCTGCCTTTAGAAACCTTTCTAAATAGTCATAATGTCAACTTGCAGAATAAAGGATGCTTCTGCATCTTTCTTCTTGGATTATTACTGATTCTGCTGCCTTTCAGCCCTGGGTACTTCAGTCTGCCTTTGTACTAGGCCCTTTATTTATTTTACAAGTACATATTCTTACTATGATACACCTGTTTGTAACATAGAAAGGTTTGTGGTGTGGAAATACTTCTCATACATACGACGCCTGATTGACACAAAACATGTTGGTTGTGCTATTTTTAGTTCTATCAATGTAGATCTCGTTAACTAATTTGAACTAATCATTAAAAAGACAGCATACAGAGGATTAAATACAGATTTAGAATTTCGCATTTTGTACTTCTGCTGTAAACTGAAAAAAACTGAATGTGTTAGCACTGAGGACTGAAATTTTGCTGTCATCATTTTGAAACCTGAGCGGTGCTGTCCTGCCTTTCCGTGAGGAGTCACAGAAACGTGCTTCTGTCCTGCCTGCCTGAAAAGGTACAATTGTGTGCGGAAGATACAATAAACCCAGAAAAGGAGAATGGGGCAATTCCTGCGGTGTTACCAGTGCGCACGCTTCGGATATTCACTTCTCTCTGTTCAACCCAAAATAGGTTGGCTTTTTACTACTTAAGTTCTGGGTGCCAAATTTGACCCAACAAAACCCCACCAGCAACAGTTCCTGGTCCCCCTCCTCCCTCCTGGGATTGCCAAAGCCCTCATGACAACTGGAATGGTGTTGGGGTGGTAGGGGAGAGGGGGGACATAAGGGGAGATGTGGTGGGTCACACAGAAGGTCTCCCTAGCTCGGCCTCTGACAGTAACAGAAACCGGTCTCTAAGGGAAACGACGGCAACAGTGTGAGAGTAATAGCTTCAATCTACTTTATAGCAAAGCCTTCACATCCTTTGGAATGTTATAATGTATTATGGCAGCTTTTTTCATTTTACACTTCAAATAGATCTCACTCAGAAAAATTCCTCAAGATACCTACTTGTGAAATACTTTTAGGAAAAAGAATTGGGATAAATAGTGTTTCTGGATCTTCTGGCTGCCTCTTTGTGTGTTCCAGCAGAAGTTCAGTACACACCCTCGTCCTTAGCCTTACAGTTCAAGTGCAGCATTGTGCCGTAGTTATCCCAACCACCGGTTCTGTATGCGTGGTCGAGCTGCCAGCAGCAAGAACCTGTGTAAAGGAACCAGGGTTGGGGATGCCTTTCTGCTGGAAGCGTGTGCTGGTGTTCGGGGGGTACCTGAGCCGCAGGTACGGAAAGAGGCTGCGAGGCCATTCCCTCCCGGATCGAGGGAGTAGCACATGATGTTCCCCAAGTTGTCTAGATCATCCCCATCTGAGGGATGTTTCCTCTGGAAGCTTGAACCTGACTTCACGGGAGTGATTTGTCCCTTCCGAGTCCATTTTGAAACAGGTTGGACAGTTCAGACACTTTCTAGTAATTTCTGCTCTCGTTAGAGCAGATAAGGTGAAGAAGGGACCGTTTGGTCCTTGGTGAAGTTACTGAAAGTGCAATTCCTGGATCTTTGCCAAGGAGACTCCTGCATTTTACCACTAAGGCTTCTGGGCTAATTAATGTACAAACCTTCATTAGCTAAAAACATCAGATTGAAAATTAACTTAGATTTGGGGGGAAAAAAGGCTTGTTTGGGGGAACTTGGCTTTTCTAATTGAAACATTGGATTTCAGGAGTTGTTTGTTGGTAGTTTCCCTCTGAACCCTCCATTGTTCGAGCTGTCAGGGTAAATGTGCTGGTGTTAGCCTGCTGGAACTTTAATATCTTGTAAATGATGTTTTGTTTGCTGGGAGCGATGGCATGGTTTTGATATTTTTTTGTTTTGTTAACTTGAATAATTTCCATCAGTACCAAAGGTGGACAGATGAAATGCAATTTAAACAGATGCTTGCTTGTAAAATCCTGTGCAAGTGTCACTTCAGCATGTGTGAAAACTGGAGCCTTTACTGATGCTTTGCAAATCTTTTTGTATATGATGTGTATGAATTATTCTATAAACATTAGAAGAAAAACCTTAAGTGGAAAAAGCTCAATATTGTGAATGGAATAGTTTGAGAATGGCAGGAATTAGGTACCCACAGCCTGAGCAGCAACATTAATGTTTAATTATTATATCAGTCTAGAATTTAGCTAGGAACTGAATAGGAATAGCTAATAGTATATGGCGACATCATCAGTATGATATTCATGCTAGCAACAGAGTAGATTATACATTTAAATTTTTATACAACTTCTGTGCTCTATAATTTGTCTTTGCTCTTTAAAATAAAAAATCTGGGTGAAAGTGTTTATTCAACTTCAATAATACTAAACTTAAGATCATATTAATGTGGTTTTAAATTCATCGACTGTCATCAGGTCAGCCTCTAATAAACTGGTTCTGTAAGGTGCTATGAGGATTTTTCTGTTTAAATGTAAAATGTGGGTTGTGGGTTTTGTTTGTTTGCTTTTTTAATGTGTGGAAAGTGTGGGGTGTTTTTAAGCTTAACAATGAAATTTCACTTGGGAATCTTTGAAGGTGGTGCCTTCTACTACACGCACATTTCCCGCCCCCCCTTAGTTTTCTTGCGTAGATTGTAAATAAGATTTTCAACCTTTCGAGCCAAAGTGGAACTCTTTTATACTCTTTAGTCTGCCTCTGAGACAAAGTACTCTCTGAAGGATCAAAGAAATATTTCTTCAAAAAGCTATGTCAACCTCTGTGTGGTTTTTAAAATTATTTTTTTAAAAGGCTATTAAAAGTAAATAGCTTAAATTGCCTACTTGATAGTTATTGTTTGCAGATGTCATTTTCAGACTTCTCTTTACAGATTGGTACCTTGTCTTCATAAATAGGAAGTTATAAAGTTAAGCCTTTAATATTTGTTGTTGTTGTTTTAACAGCTCAAAGGGAAGAGAAAAGGAGTGAAGATAGAGCAGAGTCTGCACTGGCATCAAAGAAAGCTGTTGCATCTATAGTGGAGAAACAGACATCTTCTCTTGCTAAAACTCTTCCTTCGAAGAAGTCCCCGTCATTCTCTAACACATCACTAACTAAACAACCACTTAAACCTGGAAGTTTCAAAGGTGTAATTCCCAAGAAACCTTGGCCTTCATCAGGCAGTGCTCCTTCATCAGGCAGTGTTCCTTCAAAACATTCATCTCTTTCTCATGGCTCATCAGTTTCCAAAAAACCAGCTGCATCTTCCAGTTTGGGTGGAGGACTCAAAAAGCCTTCACTGTCTTCAGTTTCTACTGCACCTGGAAGCAGTCAAGCAAAAGCGTCAGCTAGCACTGCCCAGTCACAAGCCAACTCTCAGATTCGGCAAAATATTCGACGATCCCTAAAAGAAATTTTATGGAAGAGGTGGGAATTCAAAGCACTTATTTTATATAGGAAGCTACAACTAGAAGTGAATGTTTAGCCTGCAGAGTGTTGCTTATGTCTTGATAAGGGATGTCAAGAGATTGACTTTATACTACAAATATAATTGGCATTTCAGGTTTATATAAAAAAAAAAAATTAAGATCTTGATGTAAAATAAATGTGCATGTGAAAAAGCCTTTAAAAAAAAAGGAAACCTCACTATTCAAATTATACTGAGGCAATTACGGTTGAAGAATTAAATTACAGCATAGAAGATTTTATAATGCAGGTGCTCTGAAGTTTTAAAATCAGGTGATGGCAGTGCTGGAGATGTAGAGGTTGTAGGGAACATAGTACGGAAGACACAGCAAAGGTTAAAGGTTTTTTGAAGTAGAGATTCCCTCCCCTCCCAGCATAACAGCAGCAGCAAACCCCCCTGCTCAGCGGACAGCTGTATCACTTAAGAGAGAAAAAAACCCCAAACAAATAAAAAGCAGATTTTCCCACAACGATTATTAAAGTTAATGCCAGCCATCAAGACTGACAGACCACTGCGCTCTGGCGTTGCCTCTGAAATGGAAGTGCTGTTCACAGTGGAGAATCTAGGACTGAAACTCCAGCGCTTGGGCTCCCTGTGTTGTTCACGGCAGGGAAACGCCTGGCTTCACTGCCATGAGCAGGAGTCGTCATAAAGGCTGACTTGATTTCCCAGAGCCTGTGAACGGTAATGAGAGGTTGCCCGAGTTCAAGGTCCTGAGATAGATTTTGCCTTTGAGGTGTCATTTAAAGGAGTCTTGAGCCCTCACTGAGCAAGGAGGAGCCTGGTTAGCTCTGAGAAGTTAAGTTTTGATGAATGCTACCTGAAGATGCATGCCTAACAAATGTGCTTACCCTTTTTTGTTTTTAACAGAGTCAATGATAGTGATGATCTGGTCATGACAGAGAGTGAAGTAGGGAAAGTAGCACTCAATATTGAAAAGGAGATGTTTAACTTGTTCCAAGTTACAGACAACAGATACAAGAGTAAATACCGTAGCATCATGTTCAATCTCAAGGACCCCAAAAACCAGGTTTGACATTTCCTTAAACAGTAAATATAGACTGAAATATACTTTTGGTTTGTAATGATACGTCAAAGTCTACCCTCAACATTAAGAGTTTTGAGATAGAGACATGAATTGTACTATAAAAGATTACTATAAAGCTATTCAAGTCTTAATAATTTTGTTTTAATCCAAGTAGGAGTTCAAAGTCTAGTTGGTCATATGTATTTACTGAGTTTGGGCATTTGATGTGAAATACTTATTTACAGAATGGCTTTCTTAAAACTAAAATACAGACTTTAATAATTTTTCCTCCTCTACATTCTGTAGTACATGTTGGATACTGCCCATGTACTTGATCATATTTGTGCTTTAAAAGAAAAAAACAGTTGCTGTTACAGGTGAAAGTATTCACTAGAGAATGCTTGAAATGTCCTTTTTTTAAAAAAAATTTCTACAATAGATATGAAACAGGAGAGAGGCACTTCAGCTTCTGACATTCCTGTTCAGTTAATATTGACAGTTACTGACGATAATGAGGAAAATTCATACTTTGTGTCTGTTTCATCTTTGTTTTCTGGTTTCTGCACCTTTCCAAATTTGCTTATAAGGAGCCAGGTTTTTTAATACAGAATTAAGAAAGTTGAACAGGTTTTACCTGTTAAGCACTGAAAATCTTGTTAGTTACCCGAGTAGGTTCTCTTCAACATGGCAACAAAAGCTGTTCTGCTTTCAGGGACTTTTTCATCGTGTTCTTCGTGAGGAAATCTCACTGTCAAAACTGGTGAGAATGAAACCAGAAGAGCTTTTATCTAAAGAACTGTCTGTATGGAAGGAGAAACCAGCTAAAACAGTAAGTAACATAATTTTCCCCTGTGTCTTTAGATACAAATTAAGAGCAAGTCTGCCAACCCTTACCACCCATATTATGTTAATACACCATTTTCTTCCTAATGAAACACTAGTAATGTTCAGTTTCAATGTACTTTATCACCAGCCAAATGATAACAAACTACAGATTAAAATTATAAAATAAATATGTGGACTTTTGACCAAAATGGTTGTGTTTCTTTCAGATGATAGAGTCAAGAAGCAAATCTCATGAAATCAAGAAAACGACTGTAAAACGGGAGCATGTGCCAGTTGTAAACATGGAAGATTCTCCGCCAGTGTCTGATTCTGATGTAAGTATTGGCTGTTGCTTCAGCATAAAGACATTGGGGAAGATAAAAGGGTAACTAAAGCCTCAAATTTTCATCAGCAGTGCAGATTGTTTCAATGAACTGTAAGGATATTACTGTCTAGCAGGTATGCTATGAGCATTTTTTCCTTTTAGTTTGAAGAAGTGCCCCGGCCAAATGATAGGCATAGTTTCCATGCGCTTCTAAAATGCTGTGTATTTTTCAGCCCCTGATGTCAATTTACAGAGAAATCTTTTATTTCTGAACACTAGCTATCTACTTCAGAACATCATGGAATGAAATGAGGACAAATATTACTGTCTGACGTCATATGCTTTAACCAAAACCTTTAATCTTTTTTTTTTTTAAGAACTGAAGTTAATTAATAGTTTCCAAAGTGTGTTTTTTTTATGGTTTAAATTAATGATCAACTGGAATATTTGTTGTGTTTGTTCACTTTTAGGAGCAGCAAGAGGCAGCCCGAGCTGCACCAAATGTAAACAGTGCTCCTTCTCTAGATGTTTTTAGCAGTATGTTGAAGGATACAACAAGTCAACATCGAGCCCATCTTTTTGACCTGAACTGCAAAATCTGTACAGGTATCTACAGTGATGATTGCGTGCAATGTAAAAGAATGGTTATGTGAAGAGTGTTGTTTGTTTATTTGTTTTTCTCCAAATTATTTCATTGTTAAATAGTAATCAAAAGCTTTTGAAATAAATTTATAGGTCAGATTTCAGCATCCGAAGATGAAACACAACCTAAGAAGATAAAGTCAGCGACTCCTGTTAAAAAGGTGGAGTCAAAATCCAAACCAGAAGTTCAGCCAAAGTATGAAAGTTCTGCACCAACCCCAACAGCAGAGCCTGCCAAAGAGGCTGTCTCTGAAAATGCAATGGAAATCGAAGCTGGACCGGTAGCAGAAACGGTTTCTCCATCAGCTGTAGAAAGAACTTATGTTCCTACAACCCAGGGCCATAACAACACAGATTCTTCTGTATCTGAAGAGGCTTCTGCTTTTCCTGCCTCTTGTGCTGGCGCAGTTGTCACAACCGTAACAGTTTCTGGCAGAGACCCTCGAACAGCGATGAGCAGCTCCTCCGGTACTGCGATGCCAGCCCTGCGTTCTGGCCCTGCGCCTGACAAAGTTTCCGCAGGGGAAACAAAACAGACTTCAAAACCAGTTATGACTGTCCCCAAATCAATACTAACAAAACCGTCATCCTCACCAGATCCAAGATACTTAGCAGTTCATCATTCACCCAATATCAAGTGCGTATACTTAACAGTAAGCCAAGCTACCAGGTCTTCAATGTGGTTGTCTTCAAAGTCCCATATCCCGTTCCCCTGCCCCCCTCCCCTTTAAAAGGCATGTTCAACTTTAAAGTTCAGGTTGCCTGGTTCAGATTTTTAATTTACCTTCTCTAGTTGATACAGTTTTCAGAGCATCAAGTGCATGTTGACAGCAAAGATTCTACAATGTGTTTCAGCAGATAAATAAAGCTTGAAGGCATTACGCAGACTTAGAAGTCTGCCGTGTATGTTAATATATAGAAAGCAATCATATGTGAGAGATGGTTTAAAGGCATTTCCAGTTTTTCATCCTGTATTAAAAAATGATTACATCTGAATTTTTGAATTAAAATTAACCAATGATCAGCTTGAAAGGAAGTGGATTTTCTTCATATTCTGCATATTCTGGATGTATGCAACAGTAAAAATAAATATTGCAGAGTATGCCCTTATACAACTGCAGTTAAAAAGATTTTTGTTCATAGCAAATTCTTTTACTTCACAGTCTCTTTCAGATGCGTAGTGTTGACTCAATGAGAAATACATGAATCAGGTTAGTTTGTTACAAGAGTCAGGATCACAACAGTCACAGTACTAAGCTAATTTTATAGGAGTCATATCTTCTGGCATCTTTTTGCCTGGCTGCAGCTATCAGTTCATTTTCTCTTACTCCTTCCTTGCTTTTTTCACTAACACCAGGGTAATGGAAAATATTAACAAAGCATTTAGTAAAAATTCTCTTATTCTTTTTAAAGACAGTGTTTGATCGGTTGAGGAGGGAAGGAAAGAAAAGAAAAGGGGCCATTCTCATTTGCATTCTGTAACCTTTCTGTTTTGGCTTTGTTTTGCAGTGTTGCAGAGCCACGCTCGCCTCAAGACAGCGATACTTCCCTCTTTCTGTCTCGCCTCAACACCATTTGGAAAGGATTTATTAACATGCAAAGTGTGGCCAAATTTGTCACTAAAGCATATCCTGTCTCTGGGTGCTTTGACTATCTTAGTGAGGTTAGCACAGACATGTTTTATGTGTTTGGAATACATCTATACTGCAATTCCTGTTGCTAGGAAGGCTGGGGTCACTATATATCTATCTATATATCTATTTATATGTGTATGTGTAAATGTAGCAGTGGTAAACAGCATCCTTTTAGTAATAGGAAAAGTATCTCAAGAAAAAAAAAACTTTAAAAAATTCCTTACAAATTTGTGAAGTATTTTCATGTCTTTAAACATGTTTATACATACGTTAGGATCTGACATAGACTAATAGCTTTATTTCAGCCTCATTGTTTGAAAAGTTTTAGAGCTAGTATTTTAAAGTATAGATGTTCTTTTCTCAAACTAGATGGGTCACTGATGTGATCTATTCCAAAATTTTCTTTGGTCATTTTTGAAAAATAGCATTCTTTTAACTAATTAAAAAAAAAAAAAAGTTGGATGTTATTATTATGGGAGGGTGTACATTCAGATAATGAGACAGTATAAAAGTTTGCACTAAGAAAAGTAGGATTTTCTTTTTTCTCTGAAATGCATTTTATGTAACTGTTAGGAAGTTTCAAACACAAATGAGTGTTTTAGGGCTTTTATTAGTAGGGTTGGTGGTTTTCTCTGATACTGCTTTTGCTAAAATGAATTTCACTCTCCTCCACAACAGGAAGCTCACTAGAACTCATGTGACTTATAGTCACGCATGCAGTATTTCCTGAGAAACTGAAAACGTGGGGAAAATCTGTGTTTCAAATAGCAGCTTCCCTATAAAAACAAAGGCAGTAATGGGCGTACGGATCTGTTTGCTCTCCTGGTCTAGGAGTGCCTTTTCTGTGTCAGGTATACTGTTAGCCTTTTGGTAGCATGCCATAATTAAACACCTTGAAATTCACAAGTAGGCTGTCTGAAATTAGAAAAGTATATATGAAAGTTTAGTCTTACTTAGTCTAGACTAAAACCATTAGTCTATTTTGATTTTTCTCACACTACCATGTAATGCTTCTTGTTTAGGATTTACCAGACACAATTCATATTGGTGGGAGGATCTCACCGAAGACAGTCTGGGATTATGTTGGCAAACTCAAATCTTCGCTTTCTAAGGTATTCACTTAAAATCCTTTGCAAAACCCAGAAGAAAAATACACCGATATAAAATGACGACTTCCTCTATAGTATAAATTAGTAAACAGCAAATCTTGACATAGATCACACCTGGAAAACTACCAACACCACTTGCTCCTTTGAAAATTTTGATTTATTGAATAAACATGTTTATTGAGCTGCAGATCCTCTTGATCTCTCTTGCACAGTAGTTAAATATTCATACTATTTATTCATTTTTAATGATTGAACATAAATAATCTTGTTTATTCACCGTTGAAGATTTAAGTTCAAATTTTAAAGAAAAGAAACTTGGCCATTTAATATATGTAATGTTTTAGTATCAAAACCACTCCAGAAGTGGAAAAAATTATGCACAGTATACAGTTATAATTATGAAACTAAGAATTTTCTATTTCTTTCATATTAATTGGCGCTTCAAGATGTTTAGTTTGATGTAAGATACAAAAGTAATTTGTATTTCTGAAAATGACAAACCTAATTCTGCTTTAGTATTACAACTTCAGTATTACAACAACAGTACTCCCTTAAAGCTAGAGTATTGCCTTGAAAACATAGTTGGAGTGATAAATATACAATTTATTTTTACCCCTGGAATTTGCCCTATACCATTTTATTTGCTGGTATGTTGCAGGTTGAATTTTTCCACTTTGCTTTTGTATTACAGGAATTGTGTTTGATTCGTTTCCATCCAGCAACAGAAGAAGAAGAAGTCGCCTATATCTCTCTCTACTCCTATTTTAGCAGTCGTGGTCGTTTTGGTGTTGTAGCTAATAACAACAGACATGTCAAGGATCTCTACCTGATCCCCCTGAGTACTAAGGACCCCATTCCTTCCAAACTCTTGCCCTTTGAGGGACCAGGTAAGCACAAAACAGGGGAGGCTAAATGCTAGGTAAAATCAGAAAACAAAAATCAATCTGACACAAGTTGTTGTTGAATGTTTAATGGGAGCATTATTAAATTTTTTTTAATCTAAGAACAATTTTAAAGTATGTAAATTGGGAAAAACTGGAAATCCAACTCTGTTCAAGATAAAATTGTCTGAAATTTACATAGCCTTTCCAACAAGATGCTTGTATGCTATTAGGAGGATGAGTTTACCTGTAAAATCAAGTATGTGAAACAGCCACTATATTGGAAAAACAAACAAAAACCCAAACAAAACCAACACCCCCGCCTCTCCCCTTATCTTCAGCAACCCATAAATCCACAAAACCTAGGCCCTTGCAAGCCATTCACTGTCGCTTAAATCAAGCAGGAAACTTAGCCCACAGAGGAGTCAAGAAATCTATGAAGACAAAGGTAATATTTATAGTTGTTTCACTACATTGTCTCATGCTGTACGTGCAACATGGTGCACAAGGTGTTTGAAATGTTTTGTTCTAGCTGGAGCAAACTCTAGCCAAGTTGCTGACTTCTGAACATTGGCTTGTTGTGGGGGAAAGGGATCCACATTCCTTAGGGTGAGTAGGTGGCAGACAGTAGTTGGTATAGGCAGGTTAAATTTTAATCTTCTATTTTTAGATAAAATTACCAGTAGTAATGTTTGGCTTGAATTCGCTCCATGTTTGTGCATAGCACGTGCTGACAGAAGAACTGAGAATGAATTCAGCCATGGAACACCCTTCTGCTACAAAATTTGAAGTCATCCTCATCTGAGGATGGAGGAAGTGCATATGCTTAGTTGCCAAATAATTATCTAGGGTTTTATATAAAATAACAGAATGAGAAGCTGAAGAACTGCAGGTTGCAATGAAGGTAATACTTCATTATCATAGCAATGGTTTGCGAAATACTGCACGGTAGGTATGAAACAGCAGACACGCAAGGAGCTGACCTTTCTGAGAAGCTGGCTGTTCTCTATTCAAATACAAGTTTAGGACTAAACTCAATAAAGCATTCTCAGAGCTTACATGCAGGAGCAACAGTGCCTGGAACAGGTTTTCACGTGTTAATGGCTTCAACAACAACAAATTTGTTGTAAATGGGTATTTGGTTAAGTCAAAAAGTACCTCATTAGTTAAATGCTCTCACTTTCTCCCTTCCTCCATGAGATTGCAAAGGGCATTTGCTCTGCATCCTCAGGCAAGATTTTTCTCATACACCAAGGCTGTCTTGTCACTTGGAACAGTGCACAGTCTAGGGCATTGGTTTTAGGCTGTAGCTAAAAAGGCGGGATAATTGCTATCTAAATTACAGCAATATAGCTATAATTGTTGAATCACAGCACCTCATAGTCTTTTAGCTTTACTGAATTCTTGAAAGGTAGGCAAAAACTGTCATTCCCATGTTGTAGCCAAGAAGTGAGAACGCTAAGCATAGAACACTTTTGGCACAGGGATGGTAGGCAGAGAGTCTTAACTCATGGACTGGTTTTTCCAGCCAGAACAAAAGAAATTCCCTACTTTCTGGACACTAACAGAAGAATGGGATGAGCCATTGAGTCAGCTGTAAATGTCTGCAGTCTTTTGCTGGGCTAGTAAATAACCTGCACAAGGGAGGCACTTACCTAATGGTTGCCTACTTGGATTCCTGTGGAAATACCAGCTTTCCTTTTTCAGACTAAACTCTTACCTTAGATTGGAGATTGTCAAATGTCAGTCTGGTTTTGCCGAGTATCACGGGCAAAAGGTTTTCAAAACTGGAGGGACCAGCTCAGTATAAATACAGGTGTCATCTGCAGGTGGTGGTCATGGAGGCAAATTTTATGAGTCAGGCTTTCAAATTGAAATACGTAATTGGAGGCAAAGTGGATTAAAGGATAGCAATAGCAACAAGGTTTCAAAGGAAGAGAGGCAATATGGTGTAACAGTTTCATAGAAGACACAGACTTTTGCCATCAATTCACACTTCTTGGAAACTTCTGGAGCAGCCCTTACCTCATGGTTGTGCAAAGTTGTGTTCATATTCTAAAACCCGATTCTGTATGGGGGGGGCAAGCAAAAAAATCAGGTAAGCGGTTTTTCTGCTTTTTTGTATGTATTAAAACCACAGCACAATGTAATCCATACTTTTTAATGACATCTGATGGAATTTACCGCTTTTTCTTTCTTTCACAATCAATAAAAATATTTTATGGAAAGTGGTCATTGTCTCCTTAAATTTAATCGTGTATCTTCAAGTAGAGTTTAGCAAGGACTCAAAAAGCATTATGCTTTATGTAGCTGAAGATGATTTGATAAGTATGACTGGAGGGGGGAGGAGGGAGAGTCAATAAAACCCTGCCACTCCAGAAACTGTAGTTAGAAGATATTCCAGGAGTATCAGCCAGTTCCATCAGGCTCGTACGGATTGTGAATTTCTCCTGTTCTCTGATGGACTGGATTTGGAACACAACTGAGGACTTCTGAACTGCACTAGTACCTAGAAGATCTGCAAAAAACTTTGACATGGGTGATTTAAAACCAGGGGGAAATGGAAGGTTATCCACATTTATACTTAATTCATCAGACATTTATTACCAGATTTTGTGTATCAGTGGGCTCTTCTGCACTGTCTTTTTGCGATGGTTTACTGTATGTGAATTTACTTGTCTGTTTCACATACACAAATGTTATTTAGCACTTCTATCTGTAGATCTCAAAGCACTTTGTAAAAAATAGTGTAATCAGACTTAATTACCAATAGAAAGTGATTTATTGAGGGATTCAGTGGCAACGTTGGCAACATAACAAGTATCTTGCACAGTTAAATGAATAAAACAGCCATATATCAACAAAGGATTCCACAAATGTTGATACAGCCTTTTGGTAGTTTACAGTAGGAAGTGTGGTTTTAAAGTATGAAGGCATGAAACCTTCTCATGCTGTTTAGAATGCTTTTAAAAATTGCAAAAAATGGAACCAAATTGTAACTGTACTCTGAATGGAGTTACATGTTTTCATCTCGGCAGATAATCATTATGAAAAGTGGCAGTAGTAGAAGAACGTGGCACTAAAACCTTATTTTCTATGCCAGCCAATTCCATTCTGCAAGCGTACCTTAGTGTGAAGCAGTGTCACGATGCTGGAGGTGATCTATATCCCTAAATTAAGGGTGCACAAATTTGATGACGGGCGTCAGTTGCTCTCATGATTAATTGGGACAAATGATACTGATAAAGTATCTTGCATTGTTTTCAGCGGTTTAAAAATGTTCACCATGGGTACACTTAATCCATTCCCGTGGTTTTATCATTGATATACAGAAATTAGGCATAGACTTTTAACAGTACAGGTAACTTCTTGCCAGCTGATGATGATAGGGAAAGATATGGCCATTATATCTATAAATACATTTTTTTTCATTAAATCACTTTTACTGTATTAAAGGGTAAGAAAAACAAGTATTCATCCAATACGAATGTTTAGTATATCCTGTTAGAATGGCTTTAGTTACAGGATGTAACTCAATAAAACCAACATGTGGACTTCAAATATGTAATAGGATAATAATTTTATAAAAAATTTAACACTGAAAGCTAACAACACTGTCAACACAGCTTGCAGCATTTTTTAAATGCTTGCTTGTGAAAGACACTCATTGAACAACAGTTGGAGACCGCAGCCAACATTTTTGTTATTACCTAAAATTAGGCACTTAACCTGTTGATGGCTATTGAAATAGAAAGGGACTGACCTTTGAAATGCTTCTCTAGCTGTATGTTTCCACGCAAAAGAAGCATTTAGTATTTGATCACCTTAAACTGAGTGAATGTAGAAGTCAGGTTAAACGTAACTAATATTTGTGTGAAATTGCAGTATCAAAATGTGACATTTGAATGGCTTCACGATGACTAAATTCTAAAAACATTAAATTATAACTAATGTTATTAACTTAGTGCTGGCATTTATTGTCTTAAAGGTGTATTAAAATTTTACCCTGTTTTAATTGGTGACTTGATCTCTGTTTCTTGCAGGGATTCAAAACTCATTTTTCAGTAATTGCTGTTTATTAGATAGTCTGTCTGATGGATTTTTGAAACCTGTTTATTTCAGTTATTTAGTGTTTGAGATTCATTGTGACTAACTGCATAAATCACAATCTCTGCATAAAAGTCTGTAACCAGAACATTAACAGCAGAACAGCAAATGCCTACGAGGAGTTTTTGGATGAACACCAGTTTGTGAGATACTCTGCACTGGTCAACACAGACCAGACATAGAGTTGTTATATACCAATAAAGAAAAAATATAAAGCAAATTCACACACAGTGAACCGTTTCTAACTAATGAGTCTATGCTGACTGTAAGTTGTGAATGTGGTTTTTTCCCAGTTAAGTTGTCTTCCTGCTCTTATATATCAATATAATTTCATTTAAAGTACTAAATTATTCTGAGCCGAACTGTTAGGATTGCTTGTAGGCTGTGGGTGTAAATGAGTATTTTGTTAAGTATTTATGTGGTCCTTTCTGAGTAACCTTCCATTCACTGCTGTTCAGTTCCTGTCCTGCCTGCTTTCGTTGTACAGCTCGGCATCCCTGCCCCCCTTAAGGGGCATATTTGTGTGTGTGCTGAATTATTAGTAAATCTTAGTTCTGGTATTCTGGTAATAGAGATGGTTAATTTTCTTGATGTGTTTATATTCTAGGGTTTTTTCTAAATACGAAAGAAAGTGGTGAACAACACTTACTAACACAAAAATCTTGTACCTAGAAAAAAAAAAAAAAGCTTTTTGGCGCTGAAGTGTAGATGTACAAACAGGAAATAATATGTAGTACAAAATGAAAAACAAAAGATTGATTAAAACAGCATGTCTAACACCTTTTCAACCACAGAACTGTGTAGAACTTGAGCACTGAACTAAATTTTGGCTCTAGAATGCGTTCTACAGAATATTGTTTTGCAAAAACTTTCACTCAAATTTAATTATTCTTGTTTCTCAACATAATTACAATGAGATTTCCTATCAGGAATGGCTCTCAAGCAAATATTTTAGATTGGCCTCAAATTTTCATTAAAATGTTGTCTGGTCTTTTGAAAAGACTATTGCTAGGGAGTAACCAGACTTTGCTGGTTTGTTCATTATGTGATTAAAACAGTTTCGCTGTACTATTACCAGTTTGGATCAGAAAGCCACAGAGTTTTAGAGGAGTGGTTTTTCCCTCAGTTGTCTATAGAGATTTCATAAAACCTTGAAGTTAACTTTTTTAATTTGAAAAAATTACCGTCTTTGTCTTATTATCTGTAGTTCATTTTGTGGAAAATAAGGTTTCTATGTGATAAGATTTGAGTGCAAGAAGTGGAAGCGTCAGTCATTTAAAGGGACATTCTGTGAACAAAACTTAATGCTTAATGAAATATATAGCGAGTATTGAAGAGAAATAGTGATTTGAAAACATAAAGCAGCTATGGTTTTGTGTGTTATTTAGCAAACTGAAAATAATTCCTGCAGTATAGGCTTATATTGAACAAGAAATCTTGACTGACATGACTCTAATGCTTGGGCTTTCCCTTGACATCGATTCCTTCCCATTTTTATCTTGTACTTAAGTAGGTTCTAATTGAGTTGAGCTTAAGCGGTGAGAGGGAAGGTATCTTCTCACTGACACAACTTCACATTTAACCTAAAAATACACTAAACTGTTTTTACTTATTTCTTGGTGTGAAGTTAGCAACCAAAGAACTTGAGAAGAGGTCAGATTTATTAAATGTGAACATAAATTTGGGAAACCAGCCGATGTAATTTTCTCATTAAATGGTAAATTTAAAAATCCCCTTAACACTTCACATTGTTTCAGCAAAGTAGTGTAGCTGTGAATGTGGAATGTGGTTTGCTAATGGAATATACCTGCAGCTGTGGGTTTGGGGTTGTTTGGTATCAAAGTTTTCAGTGGTAATAATTAGATATTTTAAAATTGTTCCTTAATGAGCAGTTGGTTTGGTTTAATAAGAACAAGGAAAATATCTGTATATAAACCCCTTACTTACAGGATCATTAATAGAAGGGAGAACATAGGTCGCAGTCCTTGCCTTACCGTTTAACCACAGTGAATAGTTTCTGTTACTTTACAGACTGCCTTGTGTTTCCATATTGCTGCATCCCCGCTGGCTGCAAATAATAACTAATGGCACACATGCGGGAAAGACAGCGGGCCTCAAATGAGGACCTTTTAAAAGTCATTAAATCCAGAAGTTTAAAAACCCCTTTCATTGTACAGATCTTTTACAGTTGCCACCAACTATATGTTAAAGGATTTATTCCCTGGCCGTCATTCTGGACACTTTTATCTTCCACAAGTGCCAGTGCTAACAGTGCATGTAAGAAGAAACACAGTAACATGAAACAGACCTACAGACCTTTGCATCTTCCCTCTTTATCAGAAACTTTGCCATCCTTTTCGGATATACTTCGCCAAGGATTCAAGCCTGAAGCTTTTACAGAGGAGTAATCCTGCTCACAATGGTTTT
This sequence comes from Falco rusticolus, assembly GCF_015220075.1. Taxonomy (NCBI): domain Eukaryota; kingdom Metazoa; phylum Chordata; class Aves; order Falconiformes; family Falconidae; genus Falco; species Falco rusticolus. The sequence goes on from NC_051196.1 coordinate 24,136,388, forward strand.
GACTTCTAGGAAGGCCCTACAACATTGAAATAAATCCTGCAACAGAGGGTTTAAAGTCACCTTGCACCTTGCCCAACCAACTTTTCTTACAGAGAAAGCAAACACACCCGGCGTCCCTTTACCCCACACGCGAAACTCGTGTCTGCTTAAGCTCTCCTTTGCTTGGTTGTATATATGTTGGCAGTTTCCCTGCCTCTATCCCATTTTAATATAACATCTAGCAGGAAAAAAAACACCAAACAGGGAGTGGGTTACAAGCTTTAATACTGTTTCCAAACACAGTTTGTTTGAGGTTATCTTTTTAGCATTACTGGAATTTGTTTAACTTAAGACGAAGTATTTATAGATGGGTGCAAATGCCAATGTAGTCTTTTATTGCTGATTATAACAGAAATACAGTTATGAAGTTTAGCCCAGTTTTTCTCACTTTTCAGTATTTCTTTGTATACAGCATATTTGCAAACTATTTAAAAGTAAGCATATGGTTGGTTTTTTTTCAGGGGGAGAGGTAGGGGTGTGTGTTTGAACAACAACAAAAATGATGTAACAGTACAAAAAAATATAAAACCGTTCTTTGGTTTTGAACATTTAGAGACACTGTTGCTGTAATCTTTTATTAAAAATATTAAGGAAGGAATTAAAACATGGATTTCCTTATATACAAATTTATATAAAAAGTAAATAAATATGGATCTGTGTGCTTATGGACTAATGAAAATTGCCAACAGGTGATTGAATGGAATTTAGAAAAACTGTCATCTTTATGACTTTTGTAGATGCCACTATATAAAATAGTAAGTTTCTACTGAAAGCATAATTAATAATTAGTTTTTACATGTATGATCTTTGTGTTCTTTTTCAGGTCTTGAGTCATCTCGGCCAAATTTAATTCTTGGGTTGGTTATCTGTCAGAAAGGGAAGCGTCTTGCCAGTGGAATTGAAACAGAAAAGATTGAGGAAAAACGAAGCAGAATTCAAGCACATGAGGAAACCGAAACGTCACTGTTCTCTAAAGGGCCACTAGCTGCTTTGCAAGAGAAGAAAACTCCAAAATACACTCTTTATTCAGGGGATTCAGCTGTAAGTACAACACCACCAGGATCTCCTCCACCTCCACCCCCGCTTCCCATTCCCGACACCTCAGCAGTTACACCTTCAGTATTAAAAATACTGTCCTCAATTAAAAGTGGAACTACAACTACTGTACCACCACCAGTTTCAACTGCTGCTTCTGCAAGTGTTACTGTGACGCATTCTTCATCCTCAAAAACTGCCACACCTCTCGAACACATCCTGCAGACGCTTTTTGGAAAAAAGAAAACTTTTGAGCCTCTTGCTAAGGATTCTGAAACTGTCCAGTCTTCAAATCAGGAAGGTCAAGCTGCTGCTGACGGAGGAGTGTCAGCGGTTCCTTTGCTAGATCCCATTGTGCAGCAGTTTGGACAGATGTCAAAAGACAGAGCTATAGAAGAGGAGGAGGATGACAGGCCGTATGATCCTGAAGAAGAATATGGTCCAGAGAAAGCTTTTGAAATGCAGACCAGTGAAAGTGAAAAACATTATAATGTGGAAAGACCATCTAATACAGCAGAACTAGAGGATGAGGCCTATGATCCAGAAGATGAAACTATCTTGGAAGAAGCAAAAGTTACTGTTGATGATTTACCTAACAAAATGTATACAGACACTAAAAACAATTCTTCAGAAACACCTGCTTCATATGTGCCTGATTTATCTGCATCCTCATCCTTGGTAGAACAGCAGAAAATGTTGGAAGAATTAAACAAACAAATAGAAGAACAGAAAAGACAACTAGAGGAACAAGAAGAAGCCCTCAGACAACAAAGAGCAGCTGTTGGCGTTTCAATGGCTCATTTTTCAGTGTCTGATGCTTTAATGTCACCACCACCAAAATCTTCCCTACTAAAGACTGAACTATTCCATCAGGACCAGCAAGCTACACAGAAAGTAGACTTACCTTCATCTTTAAATCAGCAAGCACAAGTTTTAAACCAGGGCTGTGACCCAAGGCAGAATAGAGATCCTCGGCAAGCTAGAAGAATGGCAACAGAGACTAATGACAATGTTGATGCTCGAATGAAACCACAGGTGGTACAGAATGAGATAACCACAAGAGAAATGACTCCAGCAAGTTTTCCAAATGCTTTGCAGACTTCTCTTGGTAAGGAAGATAAGACTTTAATTTCTGCTACTCAGCCTGGTTTTAGTGGTGAAAATTGGGTTTCAAGTGAAAAGGCTTCTGCGGTGTCCCAGATAGAGGCATCTAATAGCAAATTTGAAAACACTGTTCAAGTTAATTTGGAAAATGTGACTCAAACAGCTTCTGGAGAACCTTCTACATCCAAACCTTTACGTAAAGTCTTGCTTCCAACACCTCCAAGTACATCTTTTCAGCCTAATTTCTCTACATCAAACGACAGTCAGTCTTTGCAAGATATGCATCAAGTGTCATGGTCAAATGAGTCAAAAGAAGTAATGGGAAGGGATTCTTTTGCAAATACCATGTTTACTTCTCAGGAGAAGGCAGCTGGTCACTTTGAATCAGAGAGGGGTCTTTCATCAGTGCAATATGACGAACAAATAAATCCTCAGTCTCATCAATTTGTAGAACAAACTGAATCTCCATCAGTTCCGAGTGAGGGCGGACCTTCCCAACAGCACTTTGAAGAAAACCGAGCTGGACCTCCAATTTCTCTGTCTGGGCAGAAGGGAGCGCCTCCACCACCACTGATGCTCAATGCACCTGGAGGACCTCACGGACCTAATTTTAGAGGACCAGCACCACAGTTCTCTGAAGAGCATGGCTTTCCAAATAATGATGGGCAAAGAGGACCTTCATCTGGAAGATTTGGAGGTCAAAAGGGTCCCATTCCTTCCTTATTTTCTACCCAGCATGGACCACCGTCCCTTTTTGGTGATAATAGGGGCCCTGCCCCTTCTTATCATGGTGTTCCAAGAGGAATGTCACCATCTCAGTTTGAAGATCGTAGGGAACCTCACATGGAACAAAGGGAATTCTCAGATGCCCAATATAATGAAATGATTAGGCCTCCAGGACAGTTTGAAGGACCAGAACCACCTCAGTTTATGGGAAACAGAGGACCTTCGCCTTTTCCTTTTGGAGGTCAAAGACGACCCCCGCCTGCTCAATTTAAAGGACAGAGAGGAGGCCCTCAGTTTGGAGGGCCAAGAGGTCCAGCCCCGAGTCATTTTGGGGGACCAAGAGGGCCTCACCCAAATCAGTTTGAAGGGCAGAGAGGTCCAGCTCCAAATCACGTACCTGGTCCAAGAGGACTTTTGCCACAGCCATTTGAAGAACGGAGAGGGAGTCCACCACCCAGATTTGCCAACCAAAGAGGCCCAGCACCCCTTCAGTTTGGAGGGCCAAGAGGAGCTACACCTGCAGTGTTTCCCGAAGAAAATGAACCTTCCGCTTCGAGATTTCATTTCCAAGGTCAGCCTCCACAAGGTATGAAGCCAACCCCAAGACCCCTCCTGGACCTTCCAAGCCATCCACCAGCCCACAGAAAAGAGATGTGGGAGGAAGCTGGACCATCTGCATCTCTTCCCAATATTTCTGGACAAGGATCTGAGTCGGAAGGACAGTGGTCAGCATCTGACTTCCGAGAAGGCAAAAATCCTGAATTTAGAGGCCAAGCATTTGAAGGGAGACAGAGGGAGAGATATGAGGGAGGAAATAAAGACAAGGTTTTAGATCAGCCAGAGCCTCAGCAAGCAGACAATCGACAAAGCAGACCCTTCGAGGAGAGACGAAGGGATCGAGAACATGGCAGACCTTGGGAAAGAGACCGTGGCAGAAACTGGAATAGAGACAGGGACTGGGAGAGACACAGAGACAAGGAATGGGATAAAAACAGAGACAGAAACCAAAACAAAGACAGAGAGAAGGATTCAGAGCGGTCTAAAGAATGGGAAAGAAACAGAGACCGAGAGCGAGCAAGAACCAGAGACAGAGAATCCTACAGAAGGCGTGACAGAGATCGATCAAGGAGCAGAGACCGAGATCGTGACAGAGAGAAAGACAGGGACCGGGATCGCAGCAGGGAAAAAGAAAGAGATCGAGAGAGAGATCGTGATCGTGAGAGAGAAAGAGGAAAAGATCGCAAAGACCGGAGTAAGAGTAGGGAAACTGGTAAAGAGATGAAGCCAGAAACTCCGAAGGAAACTCCGAAACCAACAGAAACAGAGGCTTCATCTTCCACTACTCAGTCATAGAAATATGACTGATACCCCATTTCCCATAAACAGTGTACTTACAACACAGCAAGGACTGATGCAGCATCTTCTGTATATACTGTATATTCTCACCTTTACAAAAAAATGCTGTTGTAAAACTAGCCTTATGAAACGTACTGACAAATTAGCAATTTTTGAACAACTGTGAATGAAAATAAGCAAATAGGTAAAAGGCAAGAACATACTGGACTTTCACTTGCTGCATTTTGTGCATAATGTTTTTCTTATAAAAATTCACAGCGTTATCTGTACTGAAATTTTGTTTTTCTACTTGCATCTTTATCTTAAAATTTCCATTTACAATACAGAAATGGAAAAAGTCTAAGAAGAGCATATTGCTTTTTAAGATTATAAAGTTATGTTTTCCAGTAACTTGAATTGTAATTTTATAAGAGAATTTAATCCAGACCTTAGGAGCCATACCTTTACATCTCATTTACGTGATATTTGGTGTCAAAGTTGTTCCTGCAGCACACGCTTTCAAAAAAAGGAATCCAATGTTGCTGTCTTGTTTATTTTACAACGGAAGGGTCATGTGTATTTAGGAAAAGGCTGCAGAAGAACAGTGTTAATTATTTGTGACTGATGGAGGATTTGAAAATGGAATGTTATAAGCTTAAAGTGCACTATCTTCCTCTTTTTATACAGTTATTTTGTGTTTTGGAATCCATCTGTTAGGCGTACAGCAAAGAAACAAGTCATACTTAGGTTTTTTTCATGAGGCTGAGGGTTTTTTAATATTGCATTTTTACAAATCTGTAATTAAAAAACATACAAGAGTAGCACCTTTATAACCAGCAAGACTTACAAAAACATCAGACGTTTATTTGAAAAAGGCTAAGACTACAAATGAATTGGTATACCAAAGGAAAGAAGAGTAAGTTGGTTAAATACGCCACTAAATCTGTTACTTCAATTGAACTGATTTAGTGGAGCATGTTTCTGGTTTTCTTCTGTTCTTGCAGAATTTTGCCACAGACTGAAGAAAAGTTCTCATTTTATTATACTTTTCATTCTATAAGTATTTTTGCTCCTGAAAAAAAAAAAAAGTGTCACTGTTTTTTTGTTAGACCCTACTTAGGCTGGTAGTGTATATAAAACTCTCCACTGAAAAAGGTGTAACTGCGTTAAGCTTGAAGAGAAGAGTGGTGGTATTTCATGTTGTGACTCAAGAGGGAAGTTTTTCACTGTGAAGTACATCACATCGCTACTATTCACATATTCTTCCAAGCTCATAATTCTAAAGTATGAAACAATCCCCCAGTAATTTATTTGACCGTGTAAATTAACAGTTGGGTAAATATTTTGATATTTTTATAAAATAGTTTTGGAAATGTAAAATTAGATTCCTATAAACATTGCATCTTGAAGACTACATTGCAAGTAGCGTGTACGCCACGTATCTCACTACGGATTTCACAGTTCATATTGGTGCATCTTTGAAGTCCTTCTACATCGAGGATCTGCTGGCTGAAAAGATCATCTGTATTCTGAACCTGTAGGCAAGATGTTAACATGCAGAGGGGTGGTATTAAATGCAAACATCTACTATGGTGTAAGATTTTTTTTTAATGAGATGTTTCTAATTTAAAGACATACATAAAAGTATGCAAAAAGTTAAGTGTGTTTGTTTAGGTTTACTTGATAGAAATTTCTGTAAATTGTATTTTATATGGCAAAATATATCACTGTACATTAAAATATGGGACTTCACAGGTTTTTGTTACTGTAAGTAGAATAAACATCTACAGAGAACTGTTGTCCATTTCTTAAATCTGTGTTTATTATTTTCTAAAGATTGCTACTTCTCGACAAATGGCAAGAGACTTGGCACGCAGGTTTCATTTCCTCATTGTTTAACAAAAGATGTTTTGCAGGACATCACTACCAGCTGGTGTTTAAGTGTAGGCATTCCAAAAAGCATATGTAATTCTGTGCTTCTGATTTTTCTCTCAGTTCTAAAACATCCCCTGATTTATTCTGAAGGGTTTTTTTTTTAATTTGAATTAGGAGGTTTGTAATGTGTAGATTTTTACACCAAAAAATCTGAAGAAAGAATATTAATTCAGGTCAGCTTTGAGCTTAAGAAAAACTCAGTTCACACCATTTATTAATTCCTTGGCTTTACATTGTTACATAAGAGCTCTGTGGCTTTTGGCACAGGTCAGTTTGGGGAATCTGTTAACGATTCAGGAACAGTAAATGCCTCCTCCCACAGATGTAGTGGCAAAAAAAAATCAACCGCATACAGACAAATGCAAATGGAATTTTTTTTTAACCACAGCTTTATATAGTTTATAATGAACCAGACTTGGATTTTGCAGCAAGGGTCCTGTATTCTGCGCTGCAGCAGATGCTGAAAGCTAGACGGAAAACAACAATTTCACTCAATTTGCAGAAACTAAAAATGGTGCTGAGCTGTTACCATGTGTTGAAAGAAAAATATTTCACTGGCTTTGCTCTAGCTTTCCATTAATGTGAAACAACTTACTTTTTTGAGCTTTTAACTATGTTTGTACTATGCTAAATTAACTTCCCAAAGAGTATTTTGCTAAATTTTTATGAAAAAGCCCCTGAATGTCTAGAACAATATAAGCAGAGAGATGATTGAATCTATAAAAGACTGTAATAGTCTGAGTTTATGCATTCTGGAGGAGAGCATGCAGAAGGATCAGAGGAGGAAAGTGTTTTATTAAGTCCAGTGTGCACAAAACTACTTTTAAAAATTCTGCTTTTGTTTCTAGAGGAAAAGTCACTGGTGCAATGTTCAGGCTGAATAGTGAATGCTGTACCACTTATCTAAAGTTGCCCCTGGTATCATTCCTCCTCCTGGGGGTGAACGTCTGTGCATGCCACCCTGACTGAACGTGTCTGTCATTAAAGAAAGCAGTAAACAGATATTTTTTTTTTAACCTCAAGGGAAGTTAAAGCCTTCATAAAGCATAGGAAGCGGCGGGCGGGGGGGGAGGTATGTTAGTCTGTTTATGAGCTGGAGTAGCGGTGTTGTGCCTTTTGCACTCCGGCTTGTTTGCAGAATATGCCTCTGTGACGGGCTGGGGGTTTAAAGCTGAAAGAGACCTAACAGGGTCTGAGCAGGGGGTCGGCCCCGGGGGCTGCACAGAGCCCCGGTCCCAGGGCACCAGCCCAGGCAGCCGGCGCTTTAAGGGGCTCTGGGTGACCCTCCTGCCCAGCGCGGGGGTCGCGCAGCACAGGGCGCCGCGGTGCTGCGGTGCGGTTGCCCCGGCGCAGGGCGCAGCGCCACGTGCCGAGCGCCCAGCCCCGAGCGGCGGGGACCGTTGTCCCGCACCCGCCCAGCACCGCACGGGCGCTCGCCGCAAGGCGCGGCGCGTTTCCCCCGCTCGCAACTTCCCGGCCGGGCCCAGCGGCAGGTGAGGGGCCGGCGCCTCGGGACAGGGGGGCAGCGCCGCGGGGCACGGCCACCGGGGCTCGGAGGGGGCCTGCGGGGCCATCCCGTCCCACCGCGGGCCGGCGCAGGGCCCCTTCCCGCACAGCCGGCCGCTCCCCGCCCCGCTCAGGGGGCCCGGGCCCGCAGCCCCCGCCCGCTTTGCGCCGCCCCGCGGCGGACCCGGCCCTGCGCTCCCCGCCGGCGGGGGGGGGGAACGGGACACGGGGCCACCGGCCCCGCCGCGCCTGTCTATGCGGGGAGGCAGCGCCGTGGGCTTGGTCTGCAACCGGCCCCGGTTCCTGGCAACGGCCATGGCGGGACCCAGGGGGGCTCCGCTGTCCCCTCCGCCTCCCCCCGCCCTCGGCAGGGCCGGCTCCTCACGGGCAGGGCCGGCTCCTCACGGGCAGGGCCGGCTCCTCACGGGCAGGGCCCCGCAGCTGTGCCCCCCGGCAGGGCCCCCGGGCGGGGTGCGGGCCGAGCCCCAGGCGCGGGCGGCCCGCGCGGGCGGCCGTTGGCGGTTGGCGGCGGGACGGGCCCGGGCGTTGCGGCGGGCTGAGGCGGGGCGGGCTAAGGCGCAGCGGCCTCCCCGGGCCGGCGGCTTCCCCGGGCCGCCCGCGACCCCCGGCGACTCCCGCTCAACGCGGGCCGAGCGCGGCGGCGAGGCCGGCCCCGGCCCTACCCGAGGCCGCCGTTGGGGCCCGGCGGCCCATGGGGGCGGCGCTGAGGGAGCCTGGGGCAGCGGAGGGCCTGGAGCCGCCCCCCCGGGCCGGTCTTGGCGGGGGACACCCGGTACCGTGAGCGGCGGTGTTGGAGCGGGAGGGGGGGCTGCCTGGGCTGGGAGGGGGACACCCGGCGGGAGGGGCGGCCAGGCCGCCTGGCAGCCGGCTCTGCGGAGCTGGGGCCGTGCCGTGTCACCTGGCGGGGGGACAGAGCCGGTGTTAGCGGCAACTCTTACACCCCCCCGCCCCCTTTTTTATTTGTGTTATGGGCAGCACTGATAACTGTGGCAGGTGTCACGGTTTACCGTGAGAGGCACTGGTAGCCGCTTAGGTCTCCCGTGGCCATGTCGGGCTCGGTCCCGGAGGAGCCGCAGCGCTCCACCCCGCAAGGCCCGGCTGGCGATCCCCATCCCGGGCCACTCGCTGCCGCCCCGGGCGGCTCCAGTGACCCTCCCTTCGGTGAGCACAGCCTCGGCTTGGCCACCACGGAGGTCAGCCTGGTGGAGATGACGGAGATGGAGTATACCCAGCTGCAGCACATACTTTACTCCTACACGGAGGCACAAGCTGGTGAAGGTGATGTGGAAGCCAGGCTGGGGGCTTTCTCCTTGCCTGGTAGCTGTGCTGAACCCCCTCCGTGCCAGGTGAACCCCGGGCAGGAGGGGTGTCCGTCGGCCCACTGCGGGAGCCAGCCGGTGTTCCCGGTGCCCGGCCAGGCTGGGTTACCCTCTGACAGCGCTTTGCTCAGCACCAGCCCGCATTTGGGCTATGCTGACTTCCAGGAGCTCAGGATGATGCTACTGAGTGAGTCTAACCTCCCTTCGAATGAAACGGATCAAATGCCTAACGGTAGCTCTGTAGAAGTCCCAGGGCACAGTTTAGTAAAAGTTAAATGTGGTGAAAATTCTGTTGGGCTGCATAAAGAAAACATACTTGCTGAAAATTTGGTACTGGCACCAGAGGCCAGGTCTAAAACTGCAGTCAGAGTTCGGTTGGAAGAAAGATTCAACAGCATCCAGAGAGAAAACCCCAGATGCCAAGAACCCCAAGAATCTGGAGTAACTCTTAACAAGTGTGTTGCAATTAATTTTAGTTTATGTTGTTAAACTATGTATCATCGTATAGTTCAAAACATTTTCTGAATGAAACCTAAGAACAATACTTTTTTTAATACACAAGAATGATGGGTTGGGCTTTTTAAACTGCCAATCAAACATGCCTGCAGCTCCACTGACGTCAGATTAGGCCCCTCTGTATGTTGCATAAATACTACAGCGTGTAGTCCCCAGGTTAGTTAATTACAATAATTTCTTTAATGTAAAGAAAGGTGAGAGAACTAGTTTTAACTTGCCACTTGCTAAAAGCAAAGTAAAGATTGTAATAAAATACTAAGAGCAACTGATTAGTATTACAATGTGGAGGCTTGACTACAGGGAAAACTTTGAGGAAAAATACTGTGTTACAGCCTGGCTCTGTAACTGTATTAGCGTGCTAATAAAACGTTTTATTGAGGCATAAAGCTGAATTGTTACTGCACAGAATGAAATACTTTCTCAGCTGGTTTTTGTTTTGTTTTGTCCCTGAAGTAGATAGTATGGGAATAACTGATTTCTGTTTACAGTAAGTGAAAGTGGTTTCTTGGTGATAGTTACTAGAAGTATGTGTAGCTGTAGATTTTTCTGCACTCATTTTCATGTAGTCAGTCTGTTTACTGTGTTGTGTTTTTTGATTTGTTTTGTTTTGTTTTGTTTTTTAAGTTTAGTAACATTGATTCGACAGCCATCAAAACTGATAGCTGTTCCTGTGCGTCAGCAAGAAAACAAGTGTGCTGCATTAGGGACAAGTAAGACTGCAGCTGCCAAGCCTTCTGTACAGATGACATACCCATTATTTACCATGAATGCATGTTCTGCTGCTGGAAGTGCTAATCCTTTGCAAGCACAGGTAGGTAGTGTGTTCACCACTGATTGAACTCTGCTAATTTCAAATGCTAATAATGTTACCCAAGAGGTGTAATAGAATTCTAAAGCTTTCTGTTAAAGTTGTGACTTGATTTGGATAAGGATAATCAATGATCTGTAATGCAATTTATTTATTCTTATGTTAATTTTTAACACCATACTTACTCAAATTACTTGTGTAGCCTTTTTAATAATGTGCATCCAGGCAATGATCAGTAGATCATTAGATTTCTTACTAGAAAGGTATATTTTTTCTTGAGTTTATCAGTGTGTCATCAGCTTCATCTACACAAGACAAGGAGACAGTACCATTTTCTGTGATTCTTTTTTTTTCTATAATTTTGATGAAAAAGATATTTTTTTTTCTCCCCCAGCTCACAGTAACTTATGAAACAAGAGTGATAGTGTAGGACTTGGAAATGTCAGAGGCATCCCCAAAAGATCATCAGTCTGTCAAAATCCCATGGTTGTGTGCAGAAGTAATTGGGATTTCTTCTTATACAACGCATTGAATCACAGAGATAAAACTTAACATCAAGATATCAAAATAGTCTCTTTTTTATGTATATAGTCCCCAAAGTACTTCCTTTTTGTTTTCACAGACCTCTGGAACGTCTTGCGTTGTTTTGGAAGCTGCTAAACATGAAGACCTTGGGACACCCAAGACATTCTCTTTCTGCTGTCAGGAAGCTGAATCTGCGAAACAAACAGTTGGTGTTGTGAATAAAGCTTTGCCTGAGGAAGTTTGGATTAAAGTTCGAGGTAAACCACCTACCCTCTTTTCACTTAGCTTTCTCTTGCCTTCAAAACCACATTTTTTTCTGAATTTGCATGTTTTCTAGAATGAATATGGTTTTAGTGAATCATACGAGGTGTGGTTTTTGTCTGAGATGTGCTATAGGCAGTATGGGACTAGATTTCTCCAAAAGTTCGACACCTATGAGTTTAGCTATATTTTCAAAATTTTTTAGCACTTCCAGCTTGAAGTGAGAAAACCTGAGCTTGCAAAGTACCTTTCAAAATCTGGGCCTAGAGTAAGCAACTGATTTCTTTCTACACTTATGGTCCCCAAAGTTGATATAGCAGATCCAGGCAGGATCAAACTGGAGAACATTTAAAGGACTGCCTCAAATGCTTGTCAAAGGCAGGCATGGTCTTGTTAGGTTCTCTGAGAAAGTAGAATCTAGGTGGATTTTGAAACAGCAAGCAGTGCCTTAGGGCTTCTGAAGGACGTGCATTGCTGGACAAGAGGTGATCTAGGTTGGCAGTAAAGCTTCAAAGATTATTCCACCTAAAGAAAGAAACAAAATGTATTTTCAGAGAAAGAAAATTAGTATTTTCAGTAACTAGCGGGAGGGTTACAAACGTGTTCTTTTCCTTTTTATTTTTCCAAGAAGACACCTTATGCAAGCAAACGATAAACAGAAGAAGTTGCAGCCAAATAAGCACACTGGATCCAAACATAGATCGCAAACCTCTTGGTGAAATCCAGAATATGTGTGATAGTAGCCAGAGCACTGCACCTGCCCATGGCCCTTGGCAGTCAGCACAGTCAAATTCAAGCATGCAGCTGCAAAGTGGCCCACAGAACGGAATCACGCAGCGAAGAGAAAGACATAACCGCATAGAGAGAGACAGAAGGTAGTTTCTATGGGGAGTGGCAATACAAAGGTTTTGAAGCCTAAAATACTGATACTGTAATAAATCTGTCATTATCCAGAAAAATGTAAATTCAAACATATTTTGTTTTACCAACCAGAAAAAGCAGTGCAGGTGCTGAGGTTTTGGTGTTTGTTGTGGTCATCCTTGTTTTTTTTTTTACTCTATAAACAAACAAAAAGAGATATTTCACCAGTTCTGTAAGGATCAGGTAACTTTGCTATAACATGACTAATATACAAATACAAAACTTGTAGCAAACAAAAAGAAGTCCCCAAAGTCCATGGCATGTAGGGCTTGTAGTCTTCCTTTTTTTATATTTTATTTCCTTCTCGCCCATCGGTTGACAACCTTCTCTATTTCCCTGCAGGCGCAGAATCCGGATTTGTTGTGATGAGCTGAATCTTCTGGTTCCGTTCTGTACTACTGATACTGATAAGGCAACGACTCTACAATGGACAACCGCGTTTCTGAAGTACATTCAAGAGAGGCATGGTGATTCCCTGAAACAGGTTTTAAATCTAATTTCATTCTTTCCCTTGATAAAAATGTGAAATGTTTTAAAGCTATCACAACATAGAGAAAAGTATACAGAATGCTTCTGCTTGGTGCTCTTTGTGAAGGACTGCTGTATCATTGAACCTTCCTTTAATTTTTTTTTAGCTGGTTCAGTTCAGTAGTGTGAAATCATGGGCTGTCCTTCAGTCAGGGTTTTCAAATCAGATTATTTTTTTTATTATTATTATGTTTTAGTTAGCTCAGTTCCTGAGCATTATACTATCTGCACAACAATGTAGAATTGAGGTCCTCTTCAGTCATTCCTCCCACAGTTTGCTCTGTTACATCCCACCTGTTTCACAGAGTTGTTTAATTTTCATGAACTAGCAGTTGGGGTTTGCAGCTATGTGTCCCTGCTGTCTCAGGGTGGGTGAGAGCAATAGGTTATGTGCCCTACAAGCAGCTCCCATGCTACCACTCCAGTAGTTGCAGCTCCAGAGTAATTGTGGCTCTGCTGAGTATCTTAAAAGAGAGTAGATGGAGTGTGGTCAGGAAAAGCTGCTTGGCTAGACGCTGGTATGGCCCCTCTGCACTTCCTATTAAAGGTTTGGGGTGGTTTTTTTCCAACACACTAGCAAAACAAAACCATACATCTCAAGTAAATAGCTGTATTAAACATAATCATTACTTATTTTTTGTATTTTGATTTTTAGGAATTTGAGAGTGTGTTCTGTGGTAAAACAGGCAGGAGACTAAAACCAGCAAGATCAGATTCATTTATAACGTGTCCAGTGCAGGAAAACATGCATGGCCATGGAGACCAAGTAGTCTGAACTGGCTGCCTTGACTTGCATGACAAGTGTGGCTAAAAGTGGCACAAGCTGTATTTTATTTGTTCTGTTTACATACTGAACATGAATATAAAATGTAACTTGTAAAAATAGATAAATAGAGCTTTAAAGAAAACATTCTTTACTCAAAATGGAAATGAAAGTTAACTACTGACAGTCAAAATCAGTGCTCCGTTAAAGGGGCTTTGGGACCAGAAGGTACAAGCAAATGTCATGACAGCGAAGTGTTTTTCCCCTTTAGTTATAAAAAAAAATGTGCTTTTTCTGTTTATTGTCCTGCTTTGGGGCTTTTTTATTGTTTTGGTTTGTTTTTTTTTAAAGATGATCCAGTCCAGATAGGAATAGTTGTAGCACATCAATCTGTCCTGTTATTTTAATGTCTAGATGCAAATGTACTCTTCAAGTGTAAAAAGAAATTACAAGTCACCATATTATAATGCCCATCTTTTCCATTAAAAATTTAAAGGTTTTATTGGTTAATAAGTGCATAATTTCTAAACTGTGCTGATGTTATGAAGTTTACATTTGCCATACATATTCTAACATACTTGGCCCCAAAGAATAATAGAATGGTGTTAGCATTTTTCTTTTTTTAAATACAGTACTGTTTTTAAAGTCTTATCACACAACTGTCCACAGGTTCTTGTGTTGTTATTTTAGTCCAAGTGGCATATCGTAGACAGTAGAATATTTCAATGCACAAAATATTTTCATATTTAAAGATAAATAAGATTCCTTTGTTCATAGGCTTTAGCATATAGGGCAGAAATGGAGTAGTGCGTGAGCCGGGAGAGGGTTTATTTATTTTTTTAAAACAGATGATACTAGCAGGTTTTAAAGTACCAAAGGGTCTCCCAATATAAGTACTGGTTTAAATCACGGATATGGAGAGTTTTGCAGCAGTTTATTTCTGAACAATCCTAGTAAAACCACTTCTGGAAAATGGACCTCAGCTGAGTTTGATGTGTATAATGACACTTACAACATCACAAAAAAAAGGTTAAAAAAAATCTCCTTTTATTTTTACAACAGTTCATACAGGTGTTTTTGGCTGGACTTTAGAAGAGCATCCTTCCTTATTTAGGGTTTCATTCACAATTACTGTGCAAATAGCTTAGGTACAGGTCGTGAAAATGCTGTTACTTAATTTCCTTTATTATCATATGGAAATATACAAAAATTCTCCCCTGTAAATCAAAATATATACATTACACTTTTTGCGGAATTTGATTGCAAGAAGATTACTGTTCACTACTCTCGGCAAATATTTGAGGTGCATTCTGAAAATCGATAACTGACAGCATACGTGTAAACTACAGCCTTTACTTAGGCCAGAATCTTAAGATATTAAAGTCCAGGGTATTTAAATGCCTAATTTCCACTGATGGAAGTAGCAGTTAGGTGCCTGAATACCTTAACAACATCTGTCTTACTGCACAAACCTGCGTAACTGAAGTCAGTGGGAGCAGCACCAAGGAATTCAGTTGACAAGGCTCAAACATTTATACAGAAAAGTCGTGATCTTTAGTACACAGCTGCAGCGGGGGGAGGTGATGGTAAAAAGGAACAATGCCTCCTCTTGCAGGTCTCTTGAACAAAAGGAGAAAGGGAAGGTGAGGGTGTTTAGCAATAAAAATTCTGGAAAATAATTGGAGGAGGGGAGGAGAAAATACTCATAAAGCATCTTTTTAATTAAAAGTTTTCATCTGATGCTTTCTCTTTCATAGAACTGTGTCAAAGTCTCCACTTAATGTAATAGAAGGAACATCTGTCCATTTATCACTAGGAGGATTCTGCTTGTTTTCTTACAATGCACTGTTTATTTAAATATTCAGTCACTTCTCCATTTCTTGTACTGTCGTTTTATGATTTTTTGGAAGTTGATGCTCCAACAGCTCCCATGCAGGCTGACGTGTCGCATATTCCTGGAGTTCCCTGAGCCCCAATAGCACCAGGAGTACCAGGATCCCCTGGAAGACCGGGTTCACCCTGAGCACCATCACGACCATTTTTAGTAATTCCAGGTACACCAGGTGGTCCTAAACAAGAAGGGGAAAAAAAGGTTATTTCCTTCCTTTTATTTTTTAAAATATATTTATATGTAAGTGTTACTTTTAGTGTTCTTAAAATACTTTGTCTGTACATGAGACTTGTTATGGCCTGTTGAGTACAAGGTGTTCAATAAATTTACCCTGAATCCGGAGTATGTGCGTTGGATTTTTTAGAGTGCCTTTGGCTTTGCTGGAATTACCTCGGTATAGCTGAAGATGGATGTTCAGTATTGCGCTTCCGTTACGCACGTGTCTGTTCCGACTTTTGACGACCACTGTAGAACTGGATGCCGTCTCAACACTACCTTAGTTAGTGTCTGACTCCATGAATAATAACAAGTAATTTGTACCCAGGTTTATTTGATGACATCCCTTAATAGTTTGCCCAAGGGATGCCCTGGATGTGTGAGCTCACAGCTATCCCTCCTTCCTGGCCCCCAGCGTGCTCCTTAGTGGGAGGCTGTGGCCTTCAGCTCCTTCAATTCATTGCACCTCCTTAAGTCTAATTGTAATTAAGATTCTGAGTAAAGGGAGTGGAGAGAATGACAATACAGAACATCTCCCTGACATTACAGATGAGGAGCTTCCTTTATACCTGTGTCTAATTTAAAAAATTTGCTCACAATGAAAGACATAGTTTTTTTATTGGGAAAAATAATTTCTGCTTTGAGTGGACTCAAGCTATTATTTTTATTTTTTTCCTTCAGATGCTAAAAATAATTCACAAAACACTAATTTCTGTAACAGCAAGCTATTGAAGCCTTCCGAAAAACTATAAAATATGATTCTGTCTTCTTGAGGGACAGCATTTCTGTCTTAATTAGGTAGAGAGATGCTGCCTGATTCTTTTTATTCATGTAAGTGATGAATTGCATCTACTGTTGATCTCCTTAAGTTTCGTAAGTAGGAGAAATGCTCTCAATATCTGATATGTGAAACAGCCTCTTTTTACATGCTTTGGAAAAGAAAACATCTATGGAGTAATGCAGTGATTTTACGGAAGAATAAGACAACTGAGTATAAATAATCTAGTTTTATGAAATTATATAGATGCAGAGCCTGCTTTTGGTGCCTGTAGCTTATTCACTGTACAGACATCACCACAATTAGAACAGCTGCTTTAATTGGTGGGCAAAATAAAGAATATTTTTCCATTTTTTTTAATAGGTATTCATTCCTTTGCATAAATCAATCTCTTGCGAAGAGATTCATGACTTCAGGAACTGGGATTATAGGCAGGTACAGAGCAATCACACCACTATCTCTCAAAATTATTACGCTAGGAATTTATATTGGTTTCTGGTAAAATGAAATACCGTCCCTGATTTCTCATTTGATCCAGAAACATGAGCTGAGGTTTGGAGAACTGCAGCTGGTGGTCCAGGCTGTAGCTTTCACTGCAGGCATTCATTAAGCAGAGCAACAAAGAGACACCTGTCCGTCAGGAGACGGGCAGCAGGCATCGTTCTCTTGCCATAATCTGGAGTTAGGCACCTTTAAATAAACTGATACACTACCTGTTAATTAACTAGTTAGTTACTGCGTATGAAGTACCACTGAAAAGGAAAACCACCTGACACTGGCAGCCACGTGGGAGTAGTTAAGAAGGGTCCCTACCTCCCCATCTATAGAAGCTCTGACCTTTCACAGGCCATCAGTGGAGGAAACCAGCAGCCTTTTCTCAGAAACATTTAGGACTAGAGAGGATGTACTAATTAACTTCCACTGTTCAAACTGTCTGCACCTGCTGTTACCCACAGGAAAACCACCCTACTGTAATGATTACAGGGACAAAGCGATTGTAATATCCAGCCAACAACATGCAGAGCTGTCCCTCTTAAGCCCTTACTTTAGTCGTGGTTTGTTACATTATTTGCACAGCCTTACCTTGAAGTCCTTGATCGCCGTCAGGCCCATCAATACCTTGACCAACAGGTCCTTTGTCTCCCTTCTCACCAGTGTCACCTTTAATCAGAAACAGACAATTTCAACAATGAGTTGCTACTGCAGCTGGATCCAGGGGCAGGAAACAGCGAGAGAAGCTCAGAATCCTCAGGACAGCACTAGGATCTTTGCTTGCACCGTGTCCCTAAAGATGCCCTCTGGGACTCCCGTTGCTCCCCAGGGCGCGGTCTTTCCCCCTCCACTGCTGAAATTACTACAAATTTGCAGTTTATTTCTGTGGGCATAAACCAGAAGCAGGTTGGTTTAGTCCTACTCACCTCTGGGACCAGGATCGCCGAGTTCTCCTGTTGGCCCTCTGTATCCAGGGGGACCACGAGGCCCAGGGTGCCCAACGCTTCCCACAGCGCCAGGAGGACCCGGGGGACCAGCGGGGCCAGGGCGACCCGTCATTCCAGGAGACAGGGGCTTTCTCAGGTTAGCAGCTAACTGTGCGATTTGATCTGAAAAGAACAATTACAAACTGCATGTGTGACATGTTCGCCCTTTGCTCGGCTGCTTGTCGTCTGCCACCGAGCGAAGGAGCAGCTGAAAATGCCGTCGACTGGTGAAGCAGAGCGGGATGCCCGGCCAGCTCCTGCTCCCGGCCACTGCGATGTGCTCGCTGCTTCTGGCAGAGGGAAACACTGAATCTGTCCTCTCGGCTCACCTGTGGCCTCTTTTTTTTCTTTTAACATCTCCACAGAGGGAGATACTGGGCAGAAATCTGCAACCCGTTGATCTTTCCTGTTTCCTAAACCACTTTAAAAGAGCTCAAGCTAGAAAACAATACTGAAATAATGAATCCAAACCAGTTTCCTGAAACAAGCTTTCAGAGTTGCACTTCATCCCAATGGCCGAACAGTAACTCCAACGGCAGGGGACTGCTCCTCAGGGATGGGCCGTGCTGGGGAGGGGAGCTGGGAGCTGGGGTTCAGCACGCCGGCGCACAGGGCAGGTACTCATGGGTGAGGGGGCGTGATACGTGTGTCAAAGCTGCTTTCCAGCACACTTTGTATGTTGCCACGATGAATCATTTTAAAATACTAATTTTAGAAAAATGAAAGACATCCCAGAGAACAAGATGACCTCCTGAATAATCTCCTTACGTTAAAGGTCAACATGCTTTTTCTTATTAAGACAGAAAAATAAATTTCAGGAGTCATTTTATGTTCAGGATCTACTCATCTTCAGCTAAATACGGTAACTACAGTCCGCTTTCTCTCCGTAATACTCACCATTTATCATTTCCCCACAGAGTTCTCTTATATGTTGTTCACTGGCCTCTTTGCCCTGCAATTAAGAGAAGAATCTGTCCTTACACACACCACGTTACGATAACCAGCCCTCACAGAGGCTTCAGGCCACGAAACACATTTCCAGCAGCTCAGCAAGCAGCACAGGATCCTGCCTGAAGAGCAGTGGGGTTCCTGCCCACCTTCAAAAGACGACGGCTTCGATTCAGAAACTGTCGTGCTCATGGCAGCGATCAACCTTAACGTTGGGTATTTAATCTGGGGCGTCCTTGGCCTTTCCTGAATGATGAGCCGCGGGCCCTGCGCTACGGCGGAGGGCTGGCATTTGAAGGGCTCAACAGGAGCTGTGGTTTTAAATGACCAGTTTCTAACCCTGTTCTGTAATGGGGACGGTGACTTACAGCCTGGTCCCATGGGCACAGATAATTTGTCCACCCCTGTGAGAGAGGGGCTCTCCGAGGCACGCGTTCGGGGGCACTGCAGCCCTGACACCTGCAAACTCCTCATCTCTGTGCACGGGTGGATCCAGGACACAAGACTGAGAGCTTGCAGGCACAGTTACCTACTTCTGCCTGCTCAAATGCAAGGCCTTATTTTTTGAATAGGCATCTAAAATCCATGACCTATTGATTCTCCCCCAAGACTCCCTGACCATGCCCCAGCAGCAGATAATACTTACAGGAGGCCCAGGTTTTCCCGTGATGCCAGGAATGCCCTGCTCCCCCTGATGGCCCATGGGCCCTGGGTGTCCCGGGATCCCTGGTACTCCAGCTGTCCCATTAGGGCCTTGGACACCTTTTGGACCGAGTTCTCCTCTTTTTCCTGGCTGTAATGAAGAAGAAAAAAACCCCAAACCACTTAAAACAGAAGACATGGTCCATTCTTTTCTCATGGGAATTAGTTAAGCCTTTCTTAAGATACAAATATCTTAAGGGCGAGTGTCAAAAGGACGGGGCCAGGCTCTTTTCAGTGGTGCCCAGCAACAGGACAAGGGGCAACGGGCACAAACAAACATGGGAAGCTCCATCTGAATACGAAGAAAAACTTCTGTGAGGGTGACAGAGCCCTGGCACAGGCTGCCCAGGGAGGCCGTGGCATCTTCTCTGGAGACATTCAAAACCTGCCTGGACACAGTCCTGTGCAACCTGCTGGAGGTGACCCTGCTTCAGCAGGGGGTTGGGCTAGGTGAGCTCCAGGGGTCACTTCCAACCCCCACCATTCTGTGATTCTTCAGGTTTCCCTAACTGCTCTGGCTGACCATGTACATTTCTGACATCATATGGGTGGGTTTATGTATATAGATTACGATAATAGGAGCAAAATTACCACATCTGAGTGTTTTCAGTGCCACAAAAAATTGTCATTGTCATAGATTTTATAACATGACTATGAAGAAAATATGCTTCTAGGAAATACCACCAGAACATAGTTTATGGAGATACATCATCAAAAGATGCAACAGGCATGTTTACTCCCAAATCTTTTGGGGCACGAGCCCGCAATGTCTTACACATACCTCTCCTTTTTGGCCAGGGGGACCAAAGGGACCCTGTCAGGAAGAAAAGGAAAAAAAGAAATAATGATCCATGCAGGCAATGTGCATGTAAAGCCAAACCTCCCAAGGTCCAGGAAGCCACAATGACATGTGCGTGGCATCCAATGGGCTTTTCTAGCAAAGGGGCCAGGAACGGCTATGGGATGCTGGGGACCAGGTTCAGCCCTGGCACACGGGGAGGACTCTGGCGTCAAGACTTGCCCCAGGTACCAACGCTGAACATGGGTCCCACCAACCTGGCTGCTTCTCGAGATGGACTGACCTGCCATGGGCAGAGCAGCATCAACCGCTCCAAGGAGCAAAATGACAAGCGAGTGCTGACACCCTCAGTTCTGCCAAGGCCATGCTGGCCACCCGGTGCTGCCTGGGGTCAAGAGCCGATGTACACCGTGAATACGGTGGCAGAAAGGTTTGGGCTGCTTTCTCCTTTTCGCAGCCAGCAAGGTTGGAGCTCTTGGATGGTTAATTCTGACTGACCACATTAGTTGTTGATACACGGTTCTCTAGGCCCATCTGTTACTTGAGGAGTCAATTCTACTGAATTCAAGGACACTTACCAGTTCTCCTTTGTCACCTGGGAGGCCATCTGCTCCAGCAATGCCCTGGAAGTGAGATACCAGAATTAACAGTGCACAATTATTGAGAATAAGGCTCACTCTGAGACTTGGATAACCTCAGCTCCTAAGGCACATGGGGGCACTTGTCAGCTTATACAGCTGGTCCAGCAAAATGAAGTTCTGTCTTCCCGAAGCTGAATTTACGGTAGCTGATAAATGGCACTCGTGGTGTGGGGCAGCTTGCCAAGGACTAGGTGCCCTCTGCAACAAGCTGGTACTTGGATGAAAAGCTGAACTCACACAGATGACAGCCCTGATGGGGTGCCCATGAGAGACATCCACAGGCTGGCACTGGCATTCCTCGTACAGGGAATCTAAACTGCAGGTTCCCCAGCTCTGGGTCTCACAGAAAACATGGTTTGCTATGACAACTAAATGTCCAGTGTGACTGTGTCCTCTAGGCTTCCTCAGCAGAAAGAGTCACCCCCAGAACAGCTTCATCCCACCCGTAAACAGAAGTGATCCATCAACTTGGTAAGGACCATTCCTCTCCACTTTGGGGACCGTAACATAAGTGGCTGAAGTTCTGGTGACATTAATTTTACTAGCCATGACAAGAAGCATCAATTTGCTGGTCACCTCCACAAAGCCAACCGCAGTGCCTGCAATTTGAGCATCGCTGGGAGCGACACGAATCGCTGCAACCCGCCACCACCGGCCGCACGGGCAGCACATCCCGCGCCAAATGCTCTGCAGCAGAGCTGGCTTATTACATGGCAATTACAGCAGGTAATGAACATTGTTTGTGGTGACTTGTGGCTTTACAGAGGAAGTTATTTCAAGACAAATGGAGATGAGGCTGGTCTTTCCTTCAGCAGCAAAACAGAAACCACACAGGCACTGGCAAACGTAACAAGCAACACTTGCTGGAAGCGCACTTGCCTGCCGCTAAAAACAGTCACACATTAATGCAAGTCGTACACTTGGTAAAAACTGGCTCCAAAGCTCATCGCTGAGGTTAAGCCAATTACAGAAGTTAAGCAGCAAAAAGCAAAAGATTAAATTAGTCTATTAGTGTGCCAAGCTTTGAGGCTGGGGCAAATCCTCTTCATCAGGCATATGAAGTTCAATGAAAAGCTGTGCCACTTCACTCGGGATGCACATGCTGCGAGGAGCTCATACACAGCATGCCTTTGTGCTTCCAAAATGCACAGCAAGAGCGTAGCACTTTTATCACAGCATTTCCATATGTCTCCATTAGAACAGACTACATCTCTTCTGCCAATGCAGGAAAAACCGGACCGAAGAGGGTTTTGTTGGTGCCTGCTCCGGAATATTTTCATTTGAGGGAGGAAAAGCAGTTTGTGCTGCCAAAGGCTGTGCCTAAGGTAAGGCTTAAACGCCTCTGCTGGCTACAGCGTGGAAATTACCACTTACCTGGTTACCTTTGGGACCAGGAACACCAGTAGGACCCTGAAAATAAGTAAAAGAAAGAAGGCAAATGAGCTCAAGCTGTTATTTTCCTGTGAATTCCTGGTGCGGTCAGACGTTCCCTCACTCAGCACGGGGTTGGGAATTAGCCCCCCAGCTGCCAAGTAGGAGGGTCCAAATCTCATTTATGCTTCTTAGGAAACAAGAAGAGATGTTTAGCATCCTTGCTGGCTTTGCAGCACTCCCTACAGTCCCCAGTTTGTGCTGTAGGACAGTTCCCTGGCCCCTCACCAAGCCAGCAACAGCACAGGGCAGCTGCCAGACCAGGCAGGACCCCCCAGCTCAGGTCTGGTGGCTTCTGCCCACCATGTCCTCATCCTACCAGACCAGAGGGACTTGTTGACCTGGCTGGGCAATGCACTACTCTCCACCCGCCTGGCACAGGCTGTCTACACCAGCCTTTCTCTTACCGTCCTCCTCAATTTCCTAAATGAAACTAAAATGAACTCTGTGCTTTTAATCCTAGGTTTTCCAACCTTTTTCACAAAAGTAATCTTTCCCATCCATCCAAAAAACTCTTGTTTTGCTCCTGCCCCTCTGCTTTTCATTACTGTCATCTCACTACTGTGAGCAAAAAAGTAATTTTACAAATTCACAGATTAAAGCACAAGGTCCAGGGTGAGGCCGGTGGGCAACTGATCTCTGCCCTTCACACCTGAAGATGTGAGGAGGAGACAGAATTTACGTATGGTATAAAATGGACGAGAATATTTTTGTACTGTAAAGGCAAAAATCAGGATGTTCTTTCAAGGCTTTATTAGATGGTCAGTTTTCCTGGAGATTTAGGGTTAGGTGCTCCTGACTTGGAGATTCATAGAACATCACGGCCAAGGGAACAGAATGTATTTAGATGGTGAGCTGATTCAGGCAACTTGAAAAATCCTTCCAATTTTATCTACCGGGCATTCACAGAGAGGACATGAGACATTTTCAGCCCTCTTTGTGGCTCTGGGTCCATATAACAGAGCCAATGAGGAGTTCAGGAGAACCCAGGATCTTTTTCTCTACTGCAAAATCTACATGGAAAATTCAACCATTCTACCCTGCAAACAGGATGTCTACAGCACATTCATCAATCTGGCGCCTGCAAACTGATCTTATTTTTTATAACTAGATCTAGAGATGGCTCAGCAGAACAGAGTCTTCAAGGAGGACAAACACATAACAAGGGCATAGCATTTTGCTCAGATCAAGCACTAAGTTAAAAAAGAGGGGGGATTTCTACTAAAGAGAAAATAATTCTCAGCAAAACAGACAACAATGTGGAAATGCAAAAATGGCCACAGCTATTTATAACTCCCATATGATGTTTGCCAATGGCAAAGGTGATATATTCTTTTCTGAATACCATCATCTAGATTTATACCTCTGACTTTGCCGAATCCCAAGGCTCCATGAAAGTTTATGGCAATAAAACACAGGTTAGTCACCAAAGACCATGTTCTGCGAGGAACATTCCCTTAAACAAAAGCTTAGCCCAAAGGAGTTTGGTTCAAAACTAATTTCCGAGCAGCAGGAACCAGTGACTCACATTTGTGTCACCCTATCAGTTAAACACATCGAACGTTGTTGGCCAAGCATCTAGTGATGCCAGTGTGGAGCTGAGAGAGATGTTGCCCCAGATGGCTGCTGGCATCCAGAATCCTCAGGAATTTGATCATAATAAAAATCCTTAGAAAAAATATTTGCCTGTTGCTACCTCAGTCAGCAATACCAGTCAAATCCTTCCCCTCCCCAATATCCCACTCCAACAGGATGGTTTATAGCATCTTAATGCTATTTTGTATCTCATGATCAAATGCACTAAACCTTTTGTATTTTTTATGCCAGCAAAAACACTCACTGATATGCTGGTTTATATTCCTGGCCACAGTCGGTCCAAGGACCGTGAAAAAGCCTATCAGTACCTGCTAACTCAGGCTTGCAGGAATTACTATTTTTTTTTTTCAAAGAATAAAAAAACCCCACAATTGATTTCAGGAGAGTGTGATGGGCTAGCTGCGGCTGTGTAATTCCATCCACCCTGTATTTGCAGATCTCTCTATACACACCAGGACCAGCAGGCTGGGTTGGCAGTAAAGCAAACCCAGGGCAGTGCCTGCTGCGCTTTGCCCACCCCCAGCAGCAAAGGCTGGTTTGTTTAAGCTATAAAGACACGGTCTGATGTTTTAGGGTCTTCCCAGCCCAAATCTTGTGCCCGGCAATAAGCGTGGAAATGGGCCTTGCTGGTTGCTGGTGCAGCCCTCGCTGCTCCCAGCACAGAGGTGGCCTGGGGGCACACGTGGCTGTCACCGACACCAGTGGCACTGGGCGGGCAGGGGAGGTTACACCGAGCACCAGTTGCATTCGTGGAGGTGGAAAGTCTCCAGCATCACCCACACCTGCCAGCATGCTGTCCTGGGGAAAGCTGTTAATGAGCTGGGGTGTTAAGAAACAATAAACAATTACATCTTTAG
The DNA here is from genome assembly GCF_015220075.1 of Falco rusticolus. Classification (NCBI taxonomy): domain Eukaryota; kingdom Metazoa; phylum Chordata; class Aves; order Falconiformes; family Falconidae; genus Falco; species Falco rusticolus. The sequence goes on from NC_051196.1 coordinate 24,161,067, forward strand.
AGTAACTACACTTAACTTCAGAGCCAGAAATAAAACCTAGGTGCCTTTTTTTTTTTTTTTTTTCTTTAAGCATATTTTCCCTCCCTCTGCTCTCTGGAGACCAGGCTGCTCTGTGCAGGGGCCTCCTCCCCTCTGCACGTACATTTTTCACCGCAGCGAAGCCCTACACACAGTCAGAACCCTGCAGCTCCACAATAACCCTCCTGTTCCACACTCCCAGGCTCACAGTCCCTCCAAGAGGCTTTTTTAGACCTGCCTGGAGCCAACACAGAAGGGCCATTGTGAGACTCCCGCGGTGCCACTGTGATTGCTTACACAGAAACGTCACCTTAAAGCTGGAGCCGAGGCAGGAGCGAACACACGGCTACTGTTCCCCTGCAAATGCCCTTCACTTTGCCCTGCTGGCTTCCTTTAAATGAGAATGAATTCATTTAAATAAAAAGTCACCTTTATTCTGAGGTGTGGGGCCCGAGTCTGCTGCTGTTCAGAAAGAAAATCACCGAGCAAACTGCAATTTAAAAAAACCCCAGAAAACGTAATCAAGTGTCTGAGTAACAAAAATGTGTGGCACAGCTCTGCTGGGCTCATGGGGGGAACGCTTGGGGGAAATCAGCATAGAGAGCAGGGAAAAAGCCCCAAAGGATTGTCTGGTCTGGCTAGGACAGGTTCCCAAAGTCTCTTCTAAACGATCCACCCTGTCTAGAAATAGTGGAAGTTCCTGCATGGAAGCAGAAACAAGGAGAGGAACAGAAGAGGTGGGATGCACAAATCCTGCTCCCCACCTAGGGTCCGTCTTGGGCACCAGCAGCCTCAGAGGAGGGACTGGGACCCCAGTGCGTGTTTGCTGGGGTGACATCAGCTCCCCCGTGCTCAGGGCCCCCCTACGCCCTGATTTCCTATCTCCCAAGCAGGAATTAGTTACAGATGTCTCCTTACCCTGTCACCCAACTCTCCACGAAGTCCAGTCGGACCAGGGAGGCCGGGTTCGCCACTGGCACCTTTGGGACCCTGTTAGGAAAACAAAAACCAGAAGCTACAGCTTCGGCACCAGGAAAGCCTGCGTGTCCTGACGTGCCCAAGGCTCACCAACCTCCGTGACATGTTCTAAAAGGTCATTTGCCTTCGGTCTCCTCTCTGCTGTTCCCCCAGGACCTCGGGGCCGCTCGCTGGCACCCCCGGCGCTGGCTGGCACAGCTCGCTCTGGTCCCTGCCCCCATCACAGCCCAGCTCAGCCCCTGCCGAAGCGCTGGGAATCCCACCTGTGACTCCCGATGGAGCGATGCTCCCAGAAGGTAGCACCAGTTTTTGCAGCCAGTTTCACTGGGGAGTGGGGAGCAGCTGTGAATGCTCCATGGGGGGGGGAGGAATGCGAGTCCCCAGTGCGGCAGAAGGGAGGAGGGAGCTCGCTGAAGACAAACAGGCTGGGAGCACCCAGGTGGAGGAGAAATTAAGGTGTTTATGTAGGTCAAACTGCAATCTTTCTTTTGCAAACAAACACTAAATATGAATGGTTCCAGCAAGCAGCTTATCTGGCCTCGTGCTCCTTCTACTGCCCTGTTTTAATAGAGGCATCAAACCGGTCCTGGCAAACGGGAAGATGTTTCTTCCCATCACTTGTTGCCATCAGGCTATTGCCTTGCCCGAGGTTTGCAGTTTGGCGGTGGCCCGCCGAAACACAGTGCACGTGGAATTACCCTTGTCAGCACACCAACCTGGAAACCTCTGACACCGGGGGCTCCCATCGGGCCTTGAAGACCAAGTGGCCCCTGAAAAAAGAAAGATGAGTTTAGGAAAGGAGAAAATTCAGGGCCAGGTAGGTCACTTGTGTCATTAAATCGGTTCACTTGAACAGAAAGAGCTCATGCAGTTCTGTACTGCAGCGCACTTTGCCCAGCAGCATTGCTGATGAATGCGATGAGCCACTGTAAAGCGCTGCTTGGTGTTTACTGAGCTGTGTTAATATTAACAGGAATGCTTATTTGTATATATTAATGCCTGAGAACATACCATACTCATGAGTGGGAAAGATCAACAACAGCAAAAAGTGGTAGCATGACAGAGCATAGACACTATACATTAAAGGGGATCTGCTATCCCATTATTATGCTTTTAATTGATCCAGTTCTGCAGGAAAATATTGTAAAATGGGTGCTGCACACACTTGGAAATGAAAAATGGCAACTGCATCCACTTCCTTGGACATGCTTGGTACCAGCAATGTAGAAGGCAGAGGTATCTACACTACTAGCACAGGTGGGTTTAAGAGCCTGGCTCGCTAGACAGAACACGAACATCACCATTAGGAGTCTCTATTGCTTCCTACTGAGAAAAATCACATAAGCGATAAAGATCTTAGGTGAAAAAAAATACCCTAAGTAATTTAGGCATCTAAATCCCGTTTTGTGAAGTGTCTTCTTGAAACAGATGCCTTAGGCAAACTTCTGTCACAAGGCAGGACTTCAGCTTTGCCTCCTTTCACAGCTGTCTCTGCTGGGCACAAGGTTAAGGGACACAAACAAACTGCAACCTGAGCGGATCCCTCGGCACGGACTGTCCACCTTGCCCAAGGAACCAGCTGCCCACTGGATCACACTGCCCTGTGCCCTCTGTTAAAATGGCATCTGTATTTTTTCCTTAAGTATTGTTTAGCCCTACAAAATTCTCCCTGTTATCTGAGTATCCACTGTCTCCTGATTTTTTTGGGCTGTCATGAAGAGGAATGATGGGTGACGCTGTACGATCTGAACCATGTGCCCTTATCCCTGCCTGGCTCTCAGGATCAGCACGGCCGTATCTGTGCAGACACCAGTGGCTGCCCAGACGAAGGAGCTGATCTGCTGAGATCCAGCAGCATACTTTGGGCTAGAGAACTAACTGCTCAGGTGTCTTTGTGGCTACTGTTTCCACTTCTGTTCTCTGCTTGTCATTCAGTAAGTAACTTCTGAGAGTCGTAAGTAAAGAACTCTAGGAAAGTGAAGTTAAAACTCATCAAAAGTGCTGCTGCTGTGCTGCGGCCTTTAAAAGTGGTGGGACCTGACAGAGCCAGACAGCCTCTGGATGGGAAGAAGCCCTTGCTAGGCTACGCTAAATAAAGCCGAATTGTTCTGAGCCAAACAGCCTCAACACTAGACAAATCCCACAGCTCTCTTAGAATAGCCTAGGCTTAACTATACTTCATATAAATTAAGACATATCACAAATCAGAAATTAGAAACCCAGGTTAGAAAGAAATGTGGGTTCAGCTGCTATTACACCCCCGTCAGAAGTCCGCAGCAATGCAATCAGCTCAACCACATTTGATTTTTGGCTGTAATAATACGATACCTTTTGTGAGGCCAGCTGTTTGGATGAAAAATTGCAGACTTAAAAGCAAATATTATTAATTTAGTTTATTTCTAAGGCTGATTTCCCTCTCCTTGGAAGTTTAAAGAGCAGCTGCTCACAAACAATAAATCATCACACAGTTCAATTTCTTCCAAGTGGCACATACCAGAAATCATGTTAGACTTGCTGTAGGCTTCTGGATTTCCAAATGAGATTAAAAGGGGAAAAAAAAAGAAAAGAAAAAAAGCCCAACAAAGCGACTGGAAGGTCATACCCAGCCACAACGGCAGCACTAGCTGAGGAGTGACAAAATAAAAGGTAGCCTAGCATTTTTAGTAGTGTGAACAAAATCAGGGTTTTATCATCCTGATATCATTTATTATCTATTATTATCTATTAGCTATTTAGCAAGGGCACATCAGGTAGCCATGTAGTTATCTTCAGGTTTGCATTGCAACTCCAGTTTGTTTCTCAGGCTCCAAGGTGATGCAGGGAATTCAAGGAAAGCAGGAGCAAGATGCTCCACTGAGGACCTCAGCGGCTTCTAGCCCAGAAATTTCAAAAAAGTCATCAGTTCACAGAGAAAAAGCGAAACCCTGTTGGGGCTCGGTGTCCTGGGGGCTCACACCTACAAGCTCCCAGCCAGATCATGCTCTGCAGCACTGGGTGGGAGAAGGAAACGTGTTGACCGATTCCCCACCTGGCAACTGGCCTGGTGTGGCACCGCACGGTCGTGAGCTTCAGGGCAGCCGGGACTCTCGAGCAGCTGGAAAAAGCACGCAGCTACGTGCCGGAAAGGCAAGAGATTCCCAACAGGACTACCAGCTTTCCAAGCCCCTGTCGTTCACCAGCAGAACGCGCAGGCTCTTCCCGTTTTGTTGCTTGTTCGGCTTCAGGTTTGGCAATGAACATCTACTGCTCCAAGGAAAGCGATCCAGGAATGGGAAGGGTTTCATGGGTGGGTGGGGGCAAGTGCACATTGCAATGGCTTAAAAGGAGTTTTGCTTCATTAATGACTCGCATTCAGCACCAGCTGCACCTTATTATTACTGTCTAATGAGGGAACTGCTGACTGCCCAGTCTCTCCTGTCCGACGGCAGCAGCCCCACGAGCCGCTTGGACAGCAGCAGCTTGCTTGGCCAAAGTGGGAGGAAGAGTCCCATTGCACTCGCATGGAGCTGTCAGTGAAAGCAGGAGCCGACACACTTAGAGCAGAGGCCAAAACTCCCCCAAGATAACACCAAGACAGAATGTGGCCTTTTACTTTAGCCGGAGAGTAATTCCCACGCACTGAACTCTGGTTTGGTATCTACTTGATCTACAAGCAGCGCTGTACTTACAGTTGCTCCTCTGGGTCCTGGCAGACCTCTCTCACCAGGAACACCAACATCGCCCTGCGAATAACACGAAAGTCAGCGATGCCATTTAGGAGCCACACATCCATCCTTCCCGCCCCACTGCAGAGCCAGAACGCATTCCTGGATCCTGGCCTATTTCGATCCCTGCCCCATTGGCCCATCCGCTAGGTCGCACCGCCTGCCTTGGTGGGCTTTGACCTCTGCTGCAGTGTCATATCTGTGCATGGAGGTGTCCACCCCGTCCGGCTTGCATCGTGCTCGCTGGGAAGCTCCGCGCAGGCAGGGGGCTGCCCGGGAGCGCTCCTCACGCTGGGCTCGCACGTGTTGCAGGCAGCACAGCACCCACCTACCGCGTTGCTGAAAGCTGTGTTTGTGCTGGGCAGCAGCACCCCAGCTCCAGCCTCGCAGTTTGGTTTAAAACACACTCAGCAGAGCTCATGATAAGTGTAAATAACGAGGATACGTACAGGGATGCCTGGCTCTCCAGAGGGACCTGCCTCTCCCATCTCTCCAGGAGCGCCCTGCAGATCAGAAAGCAAACACTCTGTTAGGGCACAACTCCAGAGTCATCTCTGTCCTACCTAGAGCAACAAATGGAGGAAGGAGTTAAAACCTGGATCAGGAAATAAAAGCAGTTTTAAACTTTCACAGTTTTAAGACCAAGATGACAAAACTCTCAACAATGGACATTTAAAGAACAGGGGAGCTGTAAATCCTGCCCTGGGACCAGTGACAAGGGAGGGCTGCCAGCCACAGGGCAGTGCCACCACGTCCCTTCTCAGACTGGACCAGTGGGACAGGGATGCTCCTTGGAGGCATGCTCAGGACACCCCATGTCATTCGTTCCTGCATCACCTCCATGCCAGGAGAAACACCTTCCTGCAGCATGTTCTCATGCATGCGGTTAGCAAGATATCAATGCAGGTGCAGAGGGGGAAATTCAGAACTGAAAGGGAAGGACAGAACACAAGCTGCTTTCCAGAAACAGCTTTTGCCCTGGGGGCTTTGGTCTGAGAATTCCTTCTGTCTCACAGATAGATGCCAGTCTAAAGCCTCTGCAGAAGCTTTTTCTCCTGAGGTGGGGGGGAAGTCTCCAAAAGGCAAGATGAGATCACCCTACTCCTGCTGGCAGATGCTCAGCCTTTTGATTCCCAAAGATGAAGCCTGTCTTGGGACTTTGACAGAAGGGTGAACGCTTCCTTCTGAGTTTTACAAAACCACTGATGACTCTTCTGCGTATCTGCTCTGTCTTCACCGAACCAGGTGCAAAAGCTGCCTCAGCAAGATCAGGGTCATCTCAGTTTCACCTAATGCTGCTCCCCCCTGTCAGGGGTGCTCAGCCCCAGCAGAAATGCCGCCACCATCACTTTGGGGTAAGTCTTCCCAGGGTCTATTTGTGGGCACTAACCCCCCAAAGCTGACAAGCCTTGCTGTGACAAGTTTAGTAGTTTCCCCACCAGAACTCATCATCAGGGAGATTCACTTACTGGTTCACCCTTTGAGCCTTAATACCTGCTCTTCCAGGCAGTCCCTGAAAAGAAAAGAAAATATTAAAGCAATATCAGAAGGAGTTATTAGATTTGTTATTCTGGTCTGATTTGACATACAAGGAGCAATATTTGCTCGAAGCAATGGAGGATTTACATTTCTGCAGCTTTCACCATAAAAATTATAGCTTCAATGTCTCTCTTGCTGGCTGCCCTAGGAGCTCTACGTATGCTAACCCTTGACAGAGCAAGGGGGAGGAAAAGGCGAATAGAGCAACAGCAGCAACATTTTGCACAGCAGAAACCTCTCTCCAGGAGTGTTCAAAATAGTCTGTAAGACTGGAAGAAAGGAATACTTCACCTCTATTTAAACAGTTGGCAGATGGGAGAGATGAAATATTTTGCCAATGAACACTAGTAAGCCAGGGACAGAGCTCAGGATATGGTATCCCAGATCTTACCTCCCTGCATAAGGGATGCACGTCACTGGGATGTGAAAAAGAAAATCCCCCTCAAATTTAGATTTTAAACGGAGCCAGAGAGGCCAAAGGCCAGGGTATTGCTATGTTAGTATATGGCAGTACTTCAGATGTTTTCTGTTCTGCCTTGTACGCTGCTCCCCTGCCTGTACGGTGGGACAGGTGCATTTCCTCTTGGCTTAAATGGGGCCCCTTGTGCAACCATGACCAAAGGAAGGTCCCCTCTCCCCAGGAAGGATCCCCGTCCGCCGGCCAAGCCGCTGTAACGCACCGAAGGTGGCAGATCCTGCTGCTATACTCACAGGAAGACCGTTTGGCCCCTTCTCTCCCGGAGCACCCATGCGAGCTGCATCACCCTGTGGATATCAAGAGATTAGGAGGGACCCTCCAGTACTGGAAAATGGTCTGGCACAGGCAGGGGACATGTTCCCAAACGGGCATTTGTAATCTTCTCCCTCCCCTTATGTGCAGAGCCAAGAGCCTGTTGCGCCTAGAGCAGGTGGGTGCCCGCTAGATGTGGGGTGCCCAGAGCTCCCAGGGGTCTCCCTCCTCCCCTTGCAGCTCCCAGCCTTCCGTGGTGGCACATGGTCCACGCTCCTGTGGGATCATCGTTCAAAAACCTGGCAACAAGCACCTGAGAGCACTTTGTCTACAGGCAATTAAAATAAACAGATGTCTCTGTCAGCAGCTCTGAAAAGGCATCTCCGAAGGCCTGGAGTTAGCCGACAGGAACCACTAAACGTAGGGGCACAGCTGAGTTTAGATCATATGTGCATCTTCTTTCTTTAGGGAATTTCCTTGGGATTAATTAATAGCAGCAACTTCGCTTTTCTTCGCTAGTTACACTGTTGGAAAACTTTTTAGAAGCAAAAGCTTTCCAGCCGTGCTCTTTCTTGACAAGTTATCAGTAGCTTTGCAAGACACACGGGACAGTAACAGAAATCTTCCCTGCGGTGTTTAAGTAGGACTTTACAAACCTTCTCACCATCGAGTCCAGGAGCTCCATCCCGTCCATCCTTGCCAGGCATGCCCTGCAACCGTGCACAACACAGGTTAAGGTTATCAGGAGACTCTGTGACTTACAAAATACATTCACATCAAAGAACCTTTTGGCAATTAGGTCCAGCTCCAGTTGTACTGGGGAGATTTTTTCATTAACAGCAGTACGAGGAGGGTTTAATCCAACTGGGATTACAGAGGCCCAAAGAGCAGAAGTGTGACAGCAAAGACTGTAAGATGCAAGTTTTTTCCTATCGTGTTTTACCCCACCATCTGCAAGCAAGACAACAGTGAGACTTGCATCCTATTTAATTGACTTACAGGTTCTCCTATGAGTCCACGAGCCCCTGGGTTTCCTTTGGGTCCAGGTCTACCCTAGAAATCAACAATAAATCCTGCGTTATCCAGGACACAGCCCTTAAGAACAATCAGTCAACAAAGATAATACTCAGACTCTGTAGGGACATTTCAGTCAGTTTGTGCTGGCTCCTGTCCTGTTCCTGTAGGTATGGTGGTTCTTTTAGGACAACACCAAAAAAATGGCCCAACGCTGGCTGCAGCACCTGGGCAAGGTCTTGATCATTTCAAAGGATGGAGATGTCAGATCTGACCCCCGCGCTCCAGGCTGTAAGCAGCACTTAGGCACCTTATTACTTCAGCATCTTTAATAAGATTTAAACATCCCACTTTTGAGAATACTTTCATCCCTTTCAAATAACCAAGGGTTTATTGTCCATTCTGCCCAGCACAAGCCACAATAAGCCTGTGAAACAGACCCCTTTGCATGTCACATCCAAACCTGGAGCAGACTGGTGTTCCACTGCACTTACAGTGTCGCCTTTGGGCCCTCTGAAGCCTTGAGGTCCTTTGCTTCCTTGGTCTCCCTGTGACAGAGGAGGAAAAGCCATTAAGCATTTTCATCGCGCAGTGACAAAGACTGATGTTTTGAGGGTGTAAATGATGTCTTTTTACGCTGTTTGCAGGTGTTAGCAGAGGTAGGAGCATCCACACTGCCCCAGCGCAGCTGTACGCTCTCAGTTACGCTCCATAACTCCTGACAGACAAATTTCAGCAGGAACCTTCCCAACAATCCCCCAGGGCAGAGACCATCTTCCCCTTCATTTAATGAAGGATTTTCTTTACCCAGAAACAGAGTGGGAGAAAAACTTCAGTATTTACTGTCTAGATTCTGCTTGGTGTAATTAAATGTTTTGGTGGACGGTAAGCACCTAATCTTATTTTAGTCTGGATGAATTTCTTCTACAATTGCAAAGAGCAGGGAGGTCCCCAGAGGGTGGTGCTGCCGCAGGGTCAGTGCAGACTGTGGCGTACTGGCTGCTCTGGGCAGGGGAAGGTGCAGCTGGTGCCACGTTATCCACACTAAGGAGAGACCGGGCGGCAGGTCGGTGGAAAATGCTGTTGGAGAGGCTGTAATGCTGCAGGTGCAGCTCAGCTCTCGTATTTAGGCACAGTAAGGAGGGTACAGGAGTCTGCCCACAGGTGCAGGTTCAGTGTTCTGTGCTTTGCCCCCAAGCTCTGCAAAAGGACGAGGTGTGCATCTTTACCAGACAACTATTTCTGCTTGTAGCAAAAGTCCTTGTGAGCTGTGGGCACTTGGGAATAGATCAGGCTCCAAGGGCATAAGCTCAGGATAGCGCTTACTGGCTCTTCCTCAAAACTCTCCTTCCCAAGAACAACACAGACACCCCTCAAGTGCTCGCCCACAGCTGCTGATGCTCAGGGAAAAGCGGTGAGGAACAGAGAGCAGGAGAAATACGGTGAACTTATTCTGACATGGGGCACGGCCAAGGGAAAGACATCGTGAGATCTTGGTCAGGCGAAATAACATCGCTCTAACTGGAGGAAAAAAGGCAAAGGGAATAATCTGATGGAGATGGTCAGCACGCTCCTGTTCAGGGGCAGCAGAGGTTAGTGCAGGAGGAATAAACTTTAGGCTTTGGTTGTGGAAGGCAAGCCCATCGAGGTGCTGAGACACAGATACATACAGCTTTCCCTGGAGGTCCTGGGATTCCAGGCGACCCTCTGAAACCAATGTCACCCTGCAAAGAATAACACATCATTGTAATGCTGTGGCTGGCAGAGGGTGAAGTACCAGTATCCCCAGCTTACACTGCAATCTAAGGAAACACAAAAGCCCTGGAAAGACACTCCCCTATTTCTTGCTAGCTTGCAATCCAGTCTTGCAAAAGATCCCCCTCTGAACAAGCAGGTTTTTGCTCTGGATCTCCCCACCATTATCTGTATGATACACCGATATCATTCATGGCCTTGCTATCTTGATGCCTAAATAAATGCATGACACTATCAAATTCAAAACCATTCAGCCTCTAGGCTGATGGTCAAGGGACCTTGGCAAAAGTCCAAAGCCACAACGAGCTAGGGACTGGCCCTGTTCTCACTGAGGACACTTTTCACATCCTGATAATCTTTGTCCATCAGTGATTCTTCACCTTTTTCTTGGAAAACAACAGCACAAAGGGAAACGTTCATGAAACGTTTCTCAGGTTTTTGCAAGGTTCTTTAGTACTGTCAGTCTTTCAGGGATAGCACTTTGTCCTTCAGGTCTGAATGCTTAAATCAGGCTGGGCCTGATCCTGCTAATCCCTCAGGTGTGTAGCCTCCTCCTGCCTTTGGAAGATCATCTCTCTGGGGCAGGAGGTGCAGGAAAGAGCCTGTACTTCATATCTTCACAAGGTCCCCAGCCATCTTCAGTAAGGACAAGTGCCACCTGGACCTCACACGAGACAAACTGGTGGTGGAGGGAGAAAATAAATCAGAAGAAAGTTTTTCTTACTCTGTCGCCAGCTGGACCCATTGGACCAGGGAGGCCTCTTAGTCCTCTTGGGCCCTAATTAAGAAAACGAATCAGTTTGAACTCTTATCACCGTTAATCATAGAACGGCAGAGCAGCATCAGGGAGCAACTCATCAACACAGAAAATGTCAAGAAATAGCGAGGAGCAGCAGAAAGCTCAGCCTGCTGATGCACCAACAAGACACTTTCCCTTTTGGTGATGACCTCTGAGCGAGTGATGCTGCTGACACCCCCTGCGTGTGCCGGCTCTCCAGCCCACCCCCCAGCTGCTCACCAGCCCAGCACGCAGCCTCGGACCCACCCAAAAGCTGCCCAGGCCTCCACCAGAGCCGCTAGCATTTGGATGTCTCATCCAAGGCAAGGTACCAAAAGCAGGACCTGGGATTAAAGCTCAGTGAAACTACCATGATCTGGGTTTTTTTCACCAGCACCAACTTTCACATCTGTTACCCCACGGAGCCAAGAGCTGTGTGTGTAAGGCAAGGGGACTGATGGCACCGTTATGTCTCACAGTGAAAAGGTGATGGCAACTGCTCTGAAGAGTAGGTGTTACCTGCAGGCCAACGCTGCCAGGAACGCCTGGAGGACCAGGAGGGCCAGGGTTACCCTGGGGGAGAAAAATTAATCGAACAAGAGGTGATACAGCATAAACCTGCCAACACAAAGGCAGGGACCTTCTCTCCACTTTATTTCTCCCTGAGCTCCCTCCCACCCAGGTTCCTGCTTCAGAATTTGCTTCTGTGTTACAGGCAATTTGTTCTACATGCAGGGACAGCATCAGTGAAGCATCTACCCAAGTGACGAGTGAAGGGCTTTTTCCTGAGCTGACATCCCTGCATGTGAAACAATTCCTGTTAATTTATCAAACTGATCTTAACGTTATGATTATTGGGAAGATGAATTTTCTTGACGTATTAGTGCACTTCAGTCACAGTAACTTCTCCTTGCTGTTCAGCCAATTGCCTCATTTCTCCCTGTCTTCTTCAAGAAATCATTTGTTATGATGCTTTTAAAGTAAAAAATCCCCCCCACCCCCTTTAAATGGAAGTTTACCTTCTCTCCGTCTTTTCCTATTTCACCAGGTTCTCCTTTGTGACCAGTGTGTCCCTAGAAACAAGAGCTCCAATTATTCACGTTCCAGTACAGCCTTGTTTCAGAATTTAAATCTTATGAGATAGCGCTAAGACCTGAACCCACACAACACAGATGACTTGCTGGGAAAATAATCCGTACAGGTGCTACAGCTGTGTGAAGGGCAGTAACTTCTGGGGTTCATTAGTCACGCACCATTCCCGTGTTAGGCATCATCGTGTCAGAATTGATCTGGTCTCAAGAAGTGTCCAGATTCAGTTTTCAAGAGTGACCTGCGGTGAGACCAGGCTACAGATCTCTGGATGCAATTCTCAATTCCTGGCCAGGGACCAAAGCTCAGTTCTCATCACTTCTGAAAATGAGGCCAAGACACTTCTGAAAACTCCATTCTGCACCTTTAACCTCCCTTTTTGTTCAAGTCATCTTTAACTCTGCATCATCAAGCTTGCAAAAAAACCCACGTCCCACTGAAATCTTTTACATAAACATAGATTCAGTTTTGCTTCTTGGCTCCCTTCCTATTATTGTGGGAGAGACCCAGACTAATTTCAGCCATGGCAGATGTTAATCCTCACCACGCAAAACGTCCTGTGCATCATTTGCATCATAATTGGAGACCTTCACAGGTTTTTCCATTTCACAAGCTATGAACTTTGAATAGTTATGCCCTAAACACTGTGTATTTCTAGTATTTATGACTCATCCCAGAGACCAAACAGACTTGCAAAAGGTCAGTTCATGAGGAATTGAGAGCATTTCCCAGGAGATGTTCTACCCATTGCCAACTTCTGCTAAATCCTGCTAAATCCTCCTAAAAAACTCGAGTAACTTATTACTTCAGCTTGCTGCTGGAGTGAGCCTACTGCACAGAATTCATGTGAATCATAGAGGGGACAAGATGTTTAACTGCTGAGTGAGGTTTCCTAAGGGTTGCAACCTAGAATTTATGCACCAGAATCAAACAACATAAAGCTGCCTGGTCCTAAGCCAGCTGCAAAATGACAATTAAATGGTATTTAATCACGTAAGTTATGTCTCGCTACAGTAAAATGTGTCTCTCTGTGTTCACAGGGTCTGCGAGTGCAATTTAAGAACTGGCAAGATTTTTACAGCTCTCTGAAGCCTGCAAAGGCAGCACCTCATTCCAGAGGGAGGAACCCTCACCCTATGCAAAGGGTTAAATTTCATTTGCAGGAATAAATGGCCGTAGGTAAATGTTCCACCTAACAAAGGCTGCAATCCTGCAGGGGACGGAGCCGCCAAGCCCTGCGCCCCTAAGTGCGAGCAGGTGCTCGGAGGATGCAAAGCCTCTTGCTGAAGGTGAAGGCAGAGTGCTCACACTTTGCAGCACCGAGTTCAGTGACAGAGCAGCTACTCCTACGAGTACGGGAACAGCACACGTAAGAAGGCAGGATCAGGTCCTTCATCCTCCTCTTGTCTCCTATTTGGCTGCTTTAGGCATTTTCTTTTCGACAGCTTAATTGCAGGCAACTGCATGGCTGGTTTGGAGAGGTGCGGAGCCTGCAGGAGACGTGTGCTGTATATAAAACAGCTCGGTCCTGGGGGTCCATCGTGGTGTTTATTTTGGGAGACAGACCCTTGTATGTGCAGGGGGTATTTTTCTTACCTTGAACCCTGGCATTCCTGGGGGACCTGGCGGACCCGGTGGGCACAGAGCTGGGCACTGCAAGGAACAGAAACACTCTCTGGTTGATCAAGTACACGCAGCGCATCCAGGGAGGCTGGTTTCGTTACGAGGGAGAGGTGAAAAGGTTACGTGGGTTTGGGCTCTAAATCCACTACTTCTGATGCATTCACAGCATCACATATCGTCCAGAATTTCCCTATGGCAAGGGGTCCTACACAGGTCCTCAGGCCCCCAGTGACCCACAAAATAATGATTTATGAATGACCTGCTTTGCTTTGAGCACAGACAGTGAGAAATTCTGACGGTTGACAGTTGTCCATAGTCCAAAATGTTGAAGAATCACAGCTCCCCAGTGAAGCTGGATCAGTGTCTTGTAAATCACTAGGAACATATTTAATCCTATGTGTTAAGTCACCCCTATTGATTTCCTTTAGGCAAGTCACCTAACTGAAATAAGGACAAGCATTAGAGTTTATTGGAAGGGGACCTATAACAAAGTAACCCAAATACCTACAAGCAGGTATCTGCAGGTGTCTAGGGGTGGGGGAGCCCTGGTGGGAACTCTAGTTTGATGGGGAACAAATCAGAACATGCACAGAAATTTAATAGGGGCTCAAAAGGCCATACTTTAAAAGCTTCATAAACAAGGAATGAGATTTTCTTCTGCAGCTTTTCTTTCATTTATTTGTGGGTTTTTTTCTTTATTTAATAAAACCTCAGGCAACACCTCTGTAGCAGAAACTTAATTTTCTAGTATATTCCACAGGGTAACTTAAATTAAGCTTGCAGAAATAGTATCATTTTCCATTAACTTCCACGTGACTTGCCATAAGGCAGTCTAAACCAACTCTGAGCTTTTTTGGGGCATGCCAATTAGAAAACCAAAGAGGCTGTCACAACAACAGCTGTGAAATCTGGAAATGTCACTTCCATCGTTCATGGACTTAAGACTCCTTTCATTCTCCTCAAAGAAAGGAATCCAGACTTTCTCATAAGGAAGTCAGCCTAAACAAAGCATATACCCATAGGAACCTGGTGCCACCATCCATGGAAATAAACAGCACAACACGCACAATCTTTTATCTTGCAAAACAGGATTGGAAACAGATGCATGAAAAGCTGTTGTCATTTACCAAATGCTTAAGTTGTTTTGTAAATGAAGAATGTATGCAAAACCTGCATTTTGAAAAGCGAACTGGAAAGCAAAGATCAAGAAAAAAATCATCACTAGCATATCTACCTCCTTGAAAGCACATTTAAGTCTTGTAAACACACCCCCCACCCCACTTACGCATTCTGCAATAAAGCAGTTTAGACCCATGTCTGCAGGTCTGAACGGCACACATTAAATGTCACCCAACTACGCCAATGAAAAGTCACATCAAAGGGTAAACTGAAAAATATTTTCACGCTACATAAAGGAAAACCTACCTGAAGGTCCCCACCACCATCAGGAAGGATGCCTGGAAGACCCTGCAATTCATGAAATGTGGTCTTTTTTAAATACATCAAGACAAACACCAGGAGGAAATACAATTTCTAGGAAATGCACTTTACCAAGAGCAAGCTCAGCTGGATCAGCACCAGGCAGATACACAGCCCCATAGCATAAAATGGAGTGTTCCAAGCTGCACCAGTGCTTAAAACGGACATACCCAGGGGTGTAATCATCCTCTGGAGATGTACAACTGAGCTTGAGCTAGAGCCTTGAGCCTTAGGTAATAAAGGCAGCAATCTGAGAAGAGCAGCTGTGCCTGGTCTCCTCCTGGTCTGGGGAAAGCTCCTTGGGAAAGACCTCCCGATCCCACTGTTCAGCCCCTCCAGAGAGACCGCAGCAAACCCAAAACAGAGCCCTACCAGTTTCAAGCCCCACTTTCTGGCCCTACAACCACACATCATGGTCAAAGCAACCATATAAACCTTACCTGAGAGAACAGAAAGCCCCCCCCACGATCTGTCTGTGCCATAAAGCCTGGGCATCACTGGGTTCCTCCACCCACAGCGCACAAATAACAAACAGCAGATAAACAACACACCGCAGTGAGAAGTCACTGCCCTCCTTGGGGCACGGTGTTTATGGTCTGCTGAAACTTAGCCCGGAAAGGGAATGCTCATGGTAACCACAACAAATAAAAAAGTACACGTTCCGGCAGCAAGAAGAAAATTCTGGACTGCCCATGGGAAATTTCTAACATTTATTTGCAAGTCTCAACTTACCGGAGGTCCAGGTGGTCCAGGAGGCCCTGGGAATCCTGGCAGACCAAAAGGTCCCTAAACAGAGTGAAAATTAGTAAGAATCCCTCTTCTTAACTATTTCAATAAAAATGCAAAGGGAGAGGAAGGCTGGCTACCAAATACCATTGCATTTTTGTGAATGTGGGGCAAGATAGCTCTAATGGGACTAAACCGCACCTTTCTTTCTGCAGAGGCTTCTATGACTGCAAAGAGAACAGCAAATGCTGTAGGGAGTAGGATAGAAGAACGTATCCCTGCACCCACATCCCTGTTTCCACTGGCCCTGTACTTCTCCAGTGGAGCTGTGGGCACCCAAACCTGATGGTATGCTTCTGCAGAACGGGCTCCGTCAGATCGGACCCATTCTGTGCAGCGCTTCTTTTGAGGATGCTGAAAGTACATGCCAGCTGGTAACTACTCTATGTTCTTGTGACACTGGCTGCTCTTTTGTCCTTACTCATAGTTGCTAAAGCAAGATATGGCTGCGAGCAGGAGCACATCGTTGGCATGGCACTGGTTGACTGGGGTGACCCCACATAAGCTGATGGAAGGAACAGCATTGCCTGCGCATTAGTAGGGCTTGTAGCATCTTGTGCATCATGGTTCCAGAATGGGTTGAGAGACCAGAAATGAACCTCATTCATTCTTCTGCGGTTGTGGCATGTTCAGTAAATGCGGATCAAATGGTAAGAGAAACTCACAGGAGGACCCCGAAATCCATTTCCACCTGGGAGCCCACTGGGTCCTGGAGGCCCCTGTTGAACAGAGAGAAGAGTGCTTACCCACGGTGACTTCACACAGCTGCCAAAGCCCAGGGGCAAACAGTCTGGCTGTACTTATTTGTCTAATCCCCCCCAGGAGCTCAATCCTGCACCCAGACCATCAGGTTACCACATCTGTCTTTTTGCCCCACCTCCCCATGCAGCACACTCTTTCCACCACATTGCCAACATCTGCATCCCCTCTGACACAGGGCAGCTCGGAGGTGCGCCAGGAAGCCACCAAACAAAAGGTGCCCCAGAACCGGTCACTTCCACCGATTAGAAGGCTGCTGTGCCTTGAATTCACAGAAGTGCCAGCCTCCCTGGGGTCAGGGTGAGCATAAACACCCTACGAGGCTGCAGATCCACAGGACTCCACATCCCTCTGCCTGGCACAGGAGAGGGACCCAAGGCCGGGGGCTGGGGGTGTGTGTAATGCTCAGAGTATCCAATAAAGCTAGGATATAATTTAAAACTTTTTTGAAAGAGCCTCTTTACTTACTGGAGGTCCTGGTAGTCCTTTGCCCTGGGAACGTTTAAAACAGCAAAAGATCATTTAGAAACAGAACATACAGGAAGCAAAGCAAATCTCAGAAAATGCTGCTTAATTTTTCTTTTTAAGTTTTCTTAGCACTCCCCTGTCCCCAATTATTGTAATTTGCAATCAGAGCAGAGCTGGAGTCTTGATGAATCCTTTTGTTGCCTTTAACAATCTGTATTTCCTTTACATCGCTGTTACCTCTGAGACACCTCCAAGTAAAGCCACATACAGTGACAGGGTAGTGGGAGGACACAGTTATAAGTAAACATTCTAGTTTATCTGCATTTCCTTTTTTATTTATTTTCATTTTTATTAGACGTTATCTAATGTCAAATAATTTTGATAGCATTTGATATGCTAGTCTTTATCCCAAGTTGGCTTGCTTTATATTCTCAGAGACTAAAACCAGACCCTGTACTAACAGAACAGGTCATACATACATATTTAAACACATCAAACAACATTTTCACCCACTGAGGCTTTGATCCCTTTGTTTGGGATACAGAGCTTCCCAGCCTCTCTTGGTGATGGTTTTGGCATAATACTACACCCCATCCTTACACACTCTATTCCAGACGTTACTTACAGCTGTTCCAGGCGGCCCAGCAGGTCCTAATGCACCCTACAGGAATAAACCAGTGCAAATTAGCAGGGATAAACCAGAAACCTCCATATGGGTACGGGTAGACACCAACGCCTGCCCTCCTTGACACCAGTCCCTGCCTGAGAAGTCCAGCAGTGTCTTACAGAAGCAGCACACACCCAGCAATGCTCAGCCGAGTTCACAAATGTAAGGACAGAAACTTACGGTAATGACTCTGTCATTCCTGATTAACGACTTGATTATAGAACATTTTAAGATAGTAGGGATGGATGTTCAGAATCGGGCCCAGCGACTTCCTTCACCATTTGCAGGTCAAGAAAGAGGAAAGACTAAAACATGAGTTGCTTCTGAAGGACTAAATAGACACCTCTGCAAGTCACAGTTGGCCCCTGATTAGACTCCACGAACATCTAAACGTTCCATAAATTGAATCTCATCCATTTGAAATAGTCTCATTCATAAAACATTCAAATTGTAGATCCAATGACTAAATTATCTGAAACTATTTACAAGATTTGGACTCACTGTGGTGAATTTTATTAATTCATAAATTTTCCCTTCAAGCAAAGACAAAGATTTGGCAGCTTCTGCCTCTTCACTAGCTTCCTTGGCAAATCCCCAGTCTCCTCTTCCCAATTTGTATTCTTAACTCTTAAGCTTGACTAGAGCTTGGTGATCTCATGTCTTAGACTAGAATTAAATCATTCTTGAAGTTGTTATTTTCCTGCTTAACTAAAGATTGCAAAACAGAAAGTCTTAATCCCTTTGTTGCACTGCAACGATACTGACACTGGCCAACAGACTATAAACTTAATTATAGGTAGTAATTCCGAAACAGAAAGTGAATGGAAATATAAAAATGAACAAAACCCCTCAGTGTGGTGGGTTGCCCTTGGTCAACAGCTAAGATACTGGGCGTGCATTGCTGGCTGATGCTCTCAGGTCTCAGAGCCTCCTCAGAAAACAGCTGTTGCTGCGACGGGAAAGGGAAAAGCAGAGGCAGGTAGCTCATCGGAGCAGACCAATTTTATCACTTTCTTTTAAAAAGAAAAAAAAAAGGAAAGAAAAAAAAAAGACATGGTGGAGGTGCAGAAACGCCTGTGTAATTTGAGGTTAATGATAAATAAAATAATAGTGTGCTCGACAGCACGGCTGCAGCTGTCACGGGGAGTTTCTCTGCACTGTGTTGATGCTCGGGAGCGGCAGAAGAGCCACGCTGCTCCCAGCCCCACGCAGGCAGCTCGTCCCTCGCACTTGCACAGTTCTCAGCCGCTGCTGCTCTCTGCTAAAGGCAGAATGTCACATCGTGAGGGCAAAGTTGACAGACTTAAACACAGAACAAACTGTGTTGTTATTTCCATTAAACTAGTGCCAGCAAAATCCTCACGCCCTTGCACAGGGGACAAAGAGCAATGACAGCACGAGGCTTGCTCAGCCTCTTGCCAGCCGGATTGCCCAAACCTGTTTCCCAAACATTCCCAAAATGCTGCACAGAAACACCTTGTGAACGATGTCCTGAGCTGCAATGAAATGGTGCCTACCCCTAGGACCAGGAGATAGGCAGATGTGGAAAACACCCCAACACGACGCTGCTTAGTGTGATCCCCAGGATGAGGCCAGTCCTTTCCCACTGTTTTGCATACCAAATGAGATTAGAAATATTTTCCCTTGTTAAGCTTAAGGAAAAAGATACAGAGGATCCAAAGCCTCATTAGGAGCAGTCTTGTGAGGAGCAGACTGTAATCCAATAAAAATCAACTCTGCTGCAAGTGTCAGCTCCTCCATTTCTCTTGCTGCATGTTACTCTGCTTTTCCAGTCACTTTTATCTTTAGGCTGAAGTCCTTACACCTGCTGAAGGTTGTAAGGGACAAGCTGGGATCATTTCCTGCAAAGAAAAGACGGAATTCCTGGCACCTACTGACTGACACACTAATCCTGCCCCCACTGAAACCAGCTGCGCAGCCCCTTTCTGCTTCAGCCAAGGTGCCAAAAGAGTGGCAGAGCCCACACATGCCAAGCGTTGGCACTTCCCTGTCCTGGATTTTGGTATCCTTGAGGGTGTACGGAGCAGCGTGCAGCCGTGAACATTCCTGGGACACGATCATCGAGTCCCTGAGCAAGCTGATGTGACTCCATTAAGTTCAAAGGAGAGGCTCTAATTTACACCTCGATTTTAATAACATTGTCTGACTCAACTCATTCTCCTGGTAACAATGTTCTTTCTCTTTTGATTAGAAAACAATCTCACCATAATTTTTTCACTTTAAAGTAATACACTTTATGAATATACAACTGTGGAGCACAGGAAATACTTGATTAACATGACAGTCATAAATAAATATGACTAATTACATTCTTCTCATTGCTTATAGTGTAAAGCACCAAACTTAAAAATTATCTTTGAAAACTTGCCAGTGAAGGACACCAGTATCTAGCACTAAGGTCAGAACCCAGCATTCCTGGCTAAAAATAAAGGATTTTCTTAATTGGAAAAACAAATAGGCTGGATCTAATCAGTCTGCAAGGAGAACCATGAGAAAAGCCAATGGATGCTGATAGCAACAGGAGATATGTAAGATAAAAAACATTTTGGTGTGCTGACTTCACAGTACACTGGCCCTGGTCACACATGAATCACAGTTGGACTGATGAAGCATGGCATATAGAGGAAAAGAAATGTTTAGCAATAAGGTATTACTAAAAACTGCCTTCCATGAGCCCACTTCCATATGCTATCCACCTTCAGTCTCGGGCACTCCAATTCAGAAAAATACGTTTATTTAGAAGAAGTCACAGCGCTAAGCATGACTCCAGTCCCACAACAGCAAGCAGACACCTGCTGATTTCAGGGATTCCTGGGAGACCAAACGATGTTGTAAAAGTTGGGGAGAAGAAAGAAAGTTGGGATAACAATGTTGTCCTTTCAGAGTGCTAAAGCTTTTAGAGCTTTTTTTCCTTTTTCCAGGCTTTTATGAAACCAATTAAAACAATTTTCCAGATGGACCACTGACCTTGAAAAGCTCCCATAAATGACAGCAGGCCCCAGGTTTGCCCCATGCTGACAAACTGAGTTACGAGACATGGGAAAGCACGTCAAATTAAAATGTGTAGTTACTGTTTGTGTGATACTGAATAGCTGAGGAGGAAGTTCTTGTGCCCAG
Organism: Falco rusticolus; assembly: GCF_015220075.1. NCBI lineage: Eukaryota > Metazoa > Chordata > Aves > Falconiformes > Falconidae > Falco > Falco rusticolus. The sequence goes on from NC_051196.1 coordinate 24,181,592, forward strand.
ATATTCCCTGCTCAATTACCCCACCAACTAGGAGCTTGTGTGCTGAAGTGGGCACGGGCAAACACCACCAAACATGCAACAGGGCCATGAAACTGTGTCTTCTGCGTGTGGTCCTGAACTTTTTTAAAAATCAGGAGTCAGTTCCCAGAAGGTGCTGGACTCTTGCCACAGACTGTCAGAGCAGTTGGGATTTTGCAGCCCTGGATCTCTGGGGAGAAAGGTGGGCATGAGGAAAAGCAAAGGAGATGGTGTTTCGCGCAGTGCTGATGGACGGAGGCTTGCAGCTGTGACCAGGATGCTTCGGTCCTGCCACTCAGCCTTCCCAGTGGCCAAGCAAACTTTGCCTTGCACACGGGGAAAGGAAGAGCAGTGCATCAAAGACACACGGCTCTATCACTCATCCCTTTAACTAAATGAGAAAACAACTCACAGTTTGGAGCTTTGGGTAGTTCCTCAGGGCAACAAATGGATTACTAAACTACAGTGAACACACTGGAAAAATCCACCTTTTTTAACCTTTGCACTCTGTAACGTATATTCAGCCCATCCCTGCAGCCCTGACTTCAAGAGACCAGTAAACCAGCTGTAGATACAAGCTTGATCCTCCCACACTGGGAGACAGGAAAACAGCCAAGCTGGATAAAAATCTGTGCTGAATGGCTCAATAAAGTTTAATTCTTAATGTCCCAAGGAGACCCAAGTGCCTTTCCAGCCCCGTTGTAGATGATCTGAAGGACAGCTATAACATCTCTGGCAGTCATTTCTCTATCCCTGTGGTGCCCTTTAGCAGAGCTACAATATGCAGGAAGCAAGAAAAACACATTTCTTGCTATGCTGGCTGGGGAAGTCTATGCCAAGGCAACTAATAATGTCAACCATATGGACAGCCCCAGAATTAACAAAAGGCGAAAGTTTAAACGGTTAATACACAGTAGCAGTAATTATAAACATAACAGAGATGCATACTCAGGTGGCAAATAAAGGCCAAAATAGCTTCATTTGTGATAAACTTCATAATTAGGTCTATCAACTGCTTCAAGGAACTTTTTGGATACTTGAAATATCACCAGAGCTGTTCTGCACGGTAGTCCCACCACTGAGGCTATCCAAGGCCATTCAAAACCATGTGAAAGAAAAGATGGATCTTGTGCCCTGCCTAATGAAAAGCCATCTGGAGTTTCATTTCAAGGGTCCAAGTATTCTTCAAGGGTTTATGGATAAATAAGTTACCATAATTAACACTTGAACGTCACCAATTTGCAAAGGAATGAGAAATCAATACGATCAGTGACAATGTTCATTTAAAGGGACCTAGGATCTAACGGGGTACTCACACGGTCTCCTGGAGGCCCATCTGGGCCAGGTGGGCCATCAGTTCCTGTTAAACCCTGTAAAAATAAATAATTAAATAATAAAATATCCCAACAAACCAACAAGCGTGAAAACAGAGAAACAGAATAAAAAGAGCTATGAGAAGTCCCTGTCACCAACACAAATCATCTGGATGCCAAGCTCTCAGGAGAGGCGAACCATCTGATTTCTCTCTGTAATTAATCACAAAGGAAAAGAGCAGAAGCAAATGATCAGCACCATTCCCTGTGCATTGGGAGCGTGGATGAACACCACCAAGTAGTCTTATCAATGGTGTTTCTGGAGTTGCAGCTTAGCTGTGGAAGCTGACTGAACGCTGCTCCTTGCCTGATGCAGAAAAAAATGTGTTGGCTAAAACCTTACCCAGACTCAGCTACCATGGCAGCACGTTGGGAAGCTGGGAAAGATGGGAAAACTGGGAAAGCTTGACTGTGTGCAGTCACCTGTCTGGAGCTGCAGGGCAAATCCCAGGGCAGTGAGCAGCACACCTCGGCTCGCAAGTGGGATGGGATCTCTAGACTGAGCTCAATGGGTTTGCTCCAGAAATGTCAACTTTCAAAGACGCCTGTACTTCTGCAGACTTGCCCGCTGCACCTCTGAAGAACTGCGATGCTTCACTGTAAGAGCACCGTCCTGTCAGTTACGCGTCTCAAAACTGTTCTCAAGTTCCTTAATTCAATCAAGAGATACTTGCAACTCTCAAACTTTCTCCTGATGTGCAAGACACAGGTAGATCTAGGACGCACTTTGCTTCTACAGTAGGCACAGAGGAAGCCGATGAGACACTTCAGAGAAGCACCCATGTCTACATGAAATATTTAAAAGATCTAAGATGACAAAATACTCACATCCACTCCAGGAAGGCCAGGCAATCCAGCTTCACCAGCTGCTCCAGGTTTCCCTGGTGCACCTTTTGGCCCCTAAATCAGATAATCAGGCAATTATTTTTAACATAATAACAAGAGAAACGTGGCATGTGTTGATACGGGCTACAAGACGGAAGTTAATTTGTTGACGTGTTGATCTTATACCATGCAATGTAGAAGAATTCCTACAGAGAGATGAAACTTGCCATGAATTCTAAATTCATTTCAGCGCTTTGGCTCAATTCCACATACTTGTAAGCTGTTCCTAATAGAGGGGTAGAAAGGGGTAGAAAAGGATGGGGTAAGCAGCCCAGAGCAAGGAGCTGTGCCACCTGGTACAATTTTGAGCACCCCTTGGCAGACTGAGGAGCAGAAGCAGACTCAGACCAATGCCAAAAATAACCACACACGTGGCTCGGTACCAGTTTTGTTATACTGGGGATGGGTGAGCTTCATCTCATGGATAACTTCCGCTAGCAATGAAACAGGAAAATAAATGCATTTGTCCCCCGGACCACTGCTGAGGATCTCCACTGTGGACCCCTTACAGAAATTCTGCTGCAGACCAGGAGGAAGGGGAGCCAGCAAGCCTTAGCTCTTGCACTGTCTCCCTCTCAAAAGGATGAGCAAGTCAGTGTCAGCCAGAACATACTTACCGGTGGGCCTGGCAAACCAGGAGGGCCTGGCTCTCCCTGATAAAGAGAAACGACATCGGTGTTAGCGCTGAACCTCCTTCTGGTGATGTTTTGCAACAACGGTGTTCCCACCCGTCACAGCGCTCATTCCCTTAATGCCCACTCCAGGATTTACCACGCTCAGTCTTACGAAGCTGATGCTCTAGATCCTGCTATCCCCTAAAGCAGGATGAACTTTTTCCATACCCACAACAGCAGATGTGGTGAACCCCACATCCTCAGCCTCCCACAGCAAACCAGTGCTTCCAAACAGTGCCCAGCACCTCCTTTTCCCAGATATACTTAAAAATTATTTGCACTTGGGCTTGTCTGCAAGTTGGGCAGCGAGGAAGCTAGAGGGCTATCACGGCGTTCAAACAACTTCCTGATGAAACAGAGGGATATGAGGATAAGATTCAGGTATCCAGGACCCAGTATAACACTGTGGTACTACCAGGAGTTGGGAACTATCAGAAGGTAAAGAATGAACAAACTGTCTACAGTAATTTTCTATGTATGACTAAACTTTGACAGGAAAAGCAAATGAACAAAGCCCCCAACTGATTTCCACCTAATCCAACCCCACAGTCTGGACTAACCCCGTATTTTATATAATATTCCAAAAGCGCTCATTTTTTCCTGGCCTAATGGAAAGCAACTTTTAAGAACAGCATTAAAGGTGTTTGGGAGACAATATTTAAGCAGCCTTTGAATCACCCCTTCTAGCTCACCAGCTGTAACATCATTCAGGAGCTTGTGTGGACCCCAGACAAGAAGATATTTGTGTTTTATTGTTAGGCCCCAAAAGCTGCAACCATCTGTGAATAGCAGGAGCTCGACTGGAGCTTGGTTTCCCACCTCATCCCACATAAAATCACTTTGTGTCCCAGGTCTAGATGTCTGGATGGCACCCTTCCCTCCCGGCTTTCGGGTAAGTACACTAAATACTGGGAGAGGCTCAGTTATCATGGGCAAGCAGAGGGGAAGGGGCACGCTGATGCCCTGTAAGAAGAAAATTTATATGTAAAAGGGGTGGTTATTAACACAGCAAGGCTAGAAATAACACCAGCCCTATCGTAGGCCTGATAATTAGGAGTTGGAAGGCAGTAAGCAAAGTTGTGGAATTTATAGCATGTTTCTCTATTTACTGTGTCGACAGCTGTGAAGTCTGTGGGCAAATCTCTCAAGACCAGCTGCCTCAATTCACTTCAGCGAGGATTTACGTGCTGCACTGGTGACCGATCAATGCACAGACCACAGGGTCACTGAACAGAGGGATCTTTATGCTCTGCCTTGCTGAAGCAACTCCTTTGCTGTCCTTTGCTCACAGGTTTTCCATAAATAGTTATCATTATCATAGGTGGGGAAAAGCCCTGCCAAGGAAATGAAAGGAGCAGTTCTTTTGCAATGAATGGTTTGAAAAGGCGGACAGAAATGGCAGTAGAGGTGGTTTACTCTTTCCTCCATCACTTGAGGTTGCCAGCCCCTTGCATTTTTTCTTGCCTGTGCGATGGCAATCTATACAGCAAGGTCACAGCATCGGCAAAGGCCGCTTGGGACGATCTTAAACCTTGCTCCTGCCATTGTGGACCCCTGCGGGACCCTGCAGGGGCACCAGAACTGCAGTCAGCTAAATCAAAAGCCTAATCAGTGTTTATACCCCTAATGCCAAATCACTGGGAATTAGAGGCAAAGGCTGTCAGCAAAGGGAAATGCTCTCCTGGTGCTATGTGAGAGGGAAGGAAGTTTATGCTTTCTTAGCATGTCAAGCCAGGAGACGGAAAGTGGTGGTGGGGGAGCTTGATTTTTGAAAAGTGACAATTGCTTATTAGCAATTTGGGGAATTACATCCCCAGAAATAATTCACAGGAACTTGTCACTAATTCTTTCGATCATAACATGCCGTTTCTATTCTCGGGAGGGAGAGATTTTGCTTGTTACCGAGTATGAAATGTGAAGCATGTTGAAGGCTATAACTATAAAATATTTCAGAGGGACTTAATGTTGCAGCTCCCACTGGAAGGTAGGAATGAAAGCAGGAGCTTCTAGAAATTGTGCTTATGGGGTTCATCCAAGGTTTGTTCAGAGATATCCTGAATAATTCAGATGTATGTTATGCGCTGCTCACTGCTCACGGCCGACAGTAAGGGACTGCTGAACACCGCAGCAGCACTCATCCAGCAAAAAGGCTGTTCAGCAGCTCTTCCCACATGGCGTTCATCCAGAGCCGTCTGCGAAGATGACCCAGCTGGAGTGGCTTACAGACTTCAGGAAACTTGCATAGGTATAGTCCACAAAAGTTCTAATTGTGCTTTAAAAAATAAAAGGCTCACCACTAAAGAAAAGATGGTTTCATTCTTCACAGTGGTAGATCTGACACCACCACTTCTCTCCATGCAGTACCATGAAAATGCAGAGCAGTGCCATAGTTTTTCAGAGGGTACTACCAGAAGAACCGTAACCCTGAAACTGGGAGGCTGCATGACTGTGCCCAGCACTAGCCCCAGCCCTGCATCTCTTCTTTTCTCATCATCTTCTTTTTCATCATCCTTGAAGGACCCAATCCTGTTGAAGAGCAGGAACCATCCTGGAGCCTGTCCCTGCACAGCTGGACCATCTCATATGAACAAGGCACCTGACAACCTATATCCATAGGAGGGATGTAGATCAAGTCTGTTCAAATGAGAGCCTGTTCCTGCGTAGCCAAAACTCCAGACTCAAGCTGAGACTGTAAGACTTAACACCTTAAATACTTTACTGAGCTGGTTGGTTTATCAGGACTGAGTTCTTCATATTAATTAGATGATGTTGTTTGGTCCTGTCCCGCAGGCAGCCTTCCAAAGCTTTAAGCAGTGGATAAAGGGGTGCAGGTTCACGTGACCAGCATCTCCCCGGGCTCCTGTTTCCAAGAGCAATCAGAAGTGATGCTGATGCCGTTCCAGAATTAGGGTGTCAAATATCCCATAGAAAGCAGGAACTGAACAACACAATTACAGGGATTTGTTTCTTTCTGATTGCCTACACGCAGAAATTGGTTACAACATGAAGCCTGAAGGGCTTCGTGCCTCCCAAACGCTTCTTTTTCGCTCTGTACAGAAACACAGCCACCCGTCCCTGAAACCCGCTGGCCACGCTCGCGTCCTGCTGCAGTGACTCCACAGCTCACTGCTGCCAACGGGAACACATGTCCTTCGTCCTCTTCCAGGGTGTCCCCTTAAACCTTTTACCACATCATGAAAGATAGCAGAGAGAAACTGTTGAGGTACCAGCTCTGGTTTCGTAGCATGAAAAGTTCAGAGTGAGATTTTTCAGTAAAATGGTCTCCATTAGTCGAAAGGACACTTTAGAGGGACCAGCTGCAAATCAAGGCGGTTCTCTCCTCAGACCAGCCTTGCTCACAGAGCCACTATGAAAGCTCACCACTGCAGACAAAAAAGCTCCTTGTTCACCATACACCAGGGAACCCATATATCTTTTTTTACCTTCTTATCCAAAAGAAAATGACTTGCATGGAATGAATAGATTTTTTCAAGGTTGCTTAAAGGCCCAACACCAATAAACTTCCTTCAGACGAGGTTTAAAAAACCCTGCCCTGTTCCATAAGCAGCTTAGAGACTAAGACAAGCACTACTCAAACTGAACATCAAGGTGGGGATCCAGCCTTTTGCATTTGATGTGGTCTTGTTGAAGGTCCATCTGATGCTCTTTTTATCAGTGGATAAACTAACTACTGGACAAACTTCAGTCCTTATCCAACAGAGGCACAGAAGCAAAATTCTTCATTTCTATGGAAACTTCAATTAAAAGTAACAGGACAAGTTTTTCTCCTCCAGTACGTGCTGTGGTACGTAGCCTTCTGCCTCTGCAGGAGGTGTACGTAAAAGGAGCTGCCTGCTGAAATAAAGGTTGCCCATTTCATTTGCCTTTTGTGCCACTACAGGCAACTCATGTCTGGCAACACACAAGCCAGTTTCTGACCTCTCACATCCCAATGGAAGTTAGGGATAGCCATACTGACAATGTGAAAATAAACCCAATATAAGAGCAGTGTCCAGCGCTGCATGTTTGAGTTTCTTGAAGCCTCTCTAGAAATGTGGATGCCCTGAAGTGTCACATAAACCTCTCTCTGAACTACAGAACATGCAATGACTCTGGCAAACATGGTACCCATGCACTCGACCTTATGTATTACGTTCCCCTTCCTCCCTAGACACCAAAAGAGAAATTTTCTACGTTGCGAGGAGGGTCACGAGTCCCTGTGCATACACTAGCTTTGTCCTGAACTCTCTCAAAACAGGGGATTGATCCTGTAAAGAACCTGAGGCCACTCAGCACCTCCACTCGCTGTTCTGACTCTTGCAAAACAAGGTCTCTTGTGAGTAGACTGGTTCTCCATGTCCTTCCACCTCTGAAGGGTGGCCCAAAGGCTGGGGCTCTGGGGAATGAGCAGCCTCCCTGCTCTGCTGGGTCTGCCTCTGCTCCACCCCTCGCCCTCCCTCGGCTGAGCCTGCCCTCTGCCAAACATCACTCACATCTATGCCGTCCTTGCCAGATGGTCCAGGGGGTCCTCGTGGTCCAGGAGGGCCTTGTGGTCCTACTCTCTGAAAGGATCAGGGGAAAGAGAGAGAGGAGTTCATCTTTGCATCCGAAGAAACACATAGGCTAAATCACAAATGGCCAAGTGCTACAGCTCAACCCCCTAAAGCTGCACTAACCCCCCATCCCCCAGGGCCTCCCGCCAAGCTGGGTGGACTCCGAGGAGCTCAGGACTGGTGCAAGGCTCTTTGGAAAACCCTTTTGACTGAGCACACCCTCAGGGCTCCCAGCTCATTTAGCTGGTGGCTTACACTGGGAAGGAAAGCTGGTGGCTGGGCACCAAACGGGGTTTGCTGCACAGGAACCAGTTCTCGCTGCCTACAGGCACGTTTCACTCTGGGCAGAGGAAGAAATGCAAAGCCCACAGAAAATAGGTGCCAAGTGCTAGGCATTAAAAATTAATTTATAGTCCCAGCCTGATGGGGTGACGGAAAAGCCAGGCAGACACCAGTGAAGACAGAAGGAGAAAGGGGAAGTCTCCTCTTTGAGCAGGATGCCATTTGAAAATCTGGGGTTTTGGAGGAGGTCTGAGGTGGGGGGAAGGAAAGAAAGGTCCAATAAATGACTTCTGTATGGAGAGGGCTCCAGAGAGCAGCTTGCTGTAGCTTCAGTGAACAAAGGTTTCATTGTAGGAGCAGCTCTGCTCGCAGCAGATGAGGGCAGCTTTGAATTCCCAAGCCAGGCTGCAAAAATTCCTCACTAACACAATAGAAAAACCTCACCAAGGAGTTACTTCCCCAGGCAGTAACATTAACACCACGCAGGGAAGTTTAATATAACTTCATACCTGAAGCAAACAAGGCTTAAATATGCTATTTAGTAAGTGTAACATTTGAAAATTCGTTGAGGGAAGAAACTCTGATTCAGATGAAGAGTCAGATCAGGAGATCAGTCTCACTGGCAGCCTATTACTTCATTGTAGAAGAAAACTGTTTCTCTTAGACCAAACGGTCTCCCCTTTCCCAAGGCTTTCTCTCTCATAACTGCAGCCCTGAATGGGAAGGCAATACTTTTGTGGAAAGTATAAGGCAGCAGTTTCTACACGTAAGGATAGGATTTAAATAGTTACCTATGCAGGTACAAACCCAGACGTGCTTGCTAGGCACTCCCTGTACAACAGCACAAGCAACACACACATTTGTAATAAATTTTAGACTCTAATAACCTGCCTATTGCCACATTTCATCCTGCGGGTATAGCATACACAGGTCACCATCTTTTTCCCTTCCAGACTTTTTTCTTAAGCATAAGACATAAATGAGACTTCTTACCTGAGCCGATGTGGCTAATAGCTGGCATAGGAAGAGAAGCCCCAGACTGGAGAACCCAGCCATGGCGCACAGGCTCTGCCTCTCTCCGTTCCCCCTGGGCAGCTAAACGGCTTCTCCTCCAGGGTCCAGCAGATCCCTCCTCCTCCCCCTGGGTCTCAGCTTACAAAGGAGAGACTCCTCGCCTCCAGATAAACCTGCGGCTCCAGCTGGAGGGGCAGAGCTCAGGAACAAGCAAGAGGGGCCGAGCTTGCAGGAGAGAGGAGGTTTGGGAGGGAGGTGGGAGCAGGAGGGGGAGCAGCAGTCAGGAATTGCAGCTCTCATTCATGCCTTGCTGGGCAGCCCCAGCCTCGAGCAAACAGGGATCCTGCGGAAGGGCCAGACTTGCAGACATGCCACAGAAGCAAAATTCGGCTGCTCCAGCTGGAGATACAAAGATGTTCCTTAGATCTCACCCAGGCCATTCCTCAAAGCCCATCAACCACCTCAGTGCTGGACAGGTAAAACACCACCGAGCGAGCGTGCTACGCAGTGCCTGAGGCTACCTAACTTCACTAAAGAAGTTAACATACCTGCAAGAACTGCAAGATGCACTCCAGAAAAACGCACTTACTGCTTAGTGAGATGGTTTATGAGCTCTGGAGGTATAATCACATCTGGTTGGCTTGTTTTTTTCCAGGGAAATCTGAAGAGCTCCAACTGATTTCTTGAGAAAGTGATGAACCCTGACCAGAGAACAGATGATCACAGGCAGATCACAAGGAGGAAGAAAAAAGAAGAAACACTCTCAGAGCCCTCCCAAAAAAGGAAGAATTGCCTTTGAAATATTTGGAAGGAACAGAATGACAGTTCCCAGCATGGTGATCCCAAAAGGCAATATATTTACAAAGATGCACCTCCTACAAATAGCTTCATGCTTCCCTTTATCGATTAAAGACAATTTCATCCAAAGCAGGACTTGGAAGCGGAGAGAAACAGTGGCAAGATTCATCAGGACTGAAATGACACAGCTCATTTGGTTAGTAAGGAGAGCAGATGTGGAAAAGCAAAGCTTAAAAAATGAAATACCGGGTTTCAGTTTGGCATCCTTACGCTGGGAGGTTTGTACGAGCACACACTGTGTGCCTGTCCAGCTCCCCAGCAGCCCATATTCCACCAACCTTGACAGAAAGATGAAAAGCTCAAAGATTTACTAAGTTCCTAGAAGATTTGGTGGACCAGGCAGCTGGGGACAGAAAGGGAGCGCGTGTGTGTCTTCAGATGGCCTCACATTGAATGGAATGCTTTATTAGACACCACAAACCGCGCAGAGGGAGAGCAGTGCAGTCGCATGAACTGCTTTGCACAGAGCTTGTACCTCCTCCTTCACACCGAGGCCAGCCGATGGCAACAGAGAAGGCAAAGCAGATCCAAATTCCTCAGCCACACGCTGCTCTAACAAGCCAGGGATTCCAGGGCTCCTGCAAGCAGAGCCAAATTCCTCAGCCACACGCTGCTCTAACAAGCCAGGGATTCCAGGGCTGCTGCAAGCAGAGCCAGCTCATGACCCACAAGGGAAGAGCCCTGGGAGTATTCACCTTCAAGCCCACTGCACAGGAGGACCAGCTGTCCTCTCCTTGCACATCCCCAGGCAGAGGGAGCACAGCTGAAGGAACACAGCGACTTACAGAAATCATTGCTACAAAGACACCCCCACACCCCCGGTGCTCACGCCCTGAAGGAAAAGGCCCACTAGATAAAGCCCTATAAGCAGGCCAGGCAGCTGCCCTCCTGCCTGCTAGCCCCAAAAGCTGCTCAAAAGGAAAGTCCCTGTTTGCTCTGCAGAGCACCACAACACATGCTTGAGAGAATGGCAGCACAAAGCCAAGACGGGGCATACTGAAACGTTTCAAAGCACATCACTGAACAAGAAGCAAGGGAGGGGGTGTTTTTTCCCCACAAACATTCACTGGCCACATTTTACAGCGCTGGAGGAAGACTGAGCATCATCTCCACATGGAACAAGCAGCAGGTTTATCTCATGGTGAGCCCACCAGTCCTCCGCTTGGGAACGCCGGACAGCCCCACGCACCCACTCGCTGGAGGTGCCCAAGCACCAGCAAACAGCTACAGGGTGTGGGGGGTGTGTGTGTGGGGGGGTGACAGATACACGATGGGTCATGCCCTGCTCTCAAAGATGAAAAAAAACATAAGTGGAAACTGGTATGCATTAAAGTCATGCTTTAATAGGTGACAACGTAACACACTCTGTGATACAGCTCTGAGAACTGGAAAACATCCTGTGAACTCAACGCGTACACCTACAGCCAGAACTCTAAACCGGATCATGATAGGGAATGGTTTGGTTTGAGCACTCCAGACTAGGGCTCACAGGGACACCCCATTAAACACAAAAACAAACCACACATCACCATAACAAGATACATGGTCTATGCCCCAACTGAGCACATATTCACAATGAAAATTTCATTAAATAAGAAAATTACTATAAATCTGTACAAAAGCCATGATTAACAATTTCTTATGAATCTTTTATGAAATAATTTTCACTCAGCATCTTCAAGTATTTATATCTGTAGTTAAGCGTATTCTTATTGGCTATTTAACTCCATTTGTTCATAAGAAAAAAATTATTTTAAAAACATTAAAGCCTTTTTCCAGCACGTGTGTGACCACGACCATTAGGTGTTAAGCTTGCAGATTTTTATTCCCACACGTGTATGTGGCATGCTGGATCAGGACCTACAGTCTGGGCTGGCGAGTCACGGATCAAATTCCTTGAAAGATCTTCAGAGTTGTAGCAGAGAGAGGAAAAACATGAACATCGCACAGGCTACTGCATCTGCTCTCTGGCAAAGCTGGTAAGCCTCTAACCATCTCCTACACAAACAGCACCTAAAATCCCCAAATCTAAACCAAACAATCTGAGCAAACAGCGAGTCCAGACCTTCTGGCTGGTGGAAACTGTTTCCTCTGCTTCATGAAACAGGTCCTCTGTTGTAAATCTCTAGGAGCAGAAGTGCTAAATTGTTTAACGCTCCTTCAGACTTGGTTGAATACTGCGTAAGTCAGGCAGAGCAGCTAACAGGGAGGTCAGGAACACTGAGGCCGGCAAATAGCTGGCAAGGTCTAAAAGTAAATTCTTGAGGGCCGTAAATAAATCAACCAGACAAGCATACCCCTCCAATTAAAGTTTCAATTAACTGCCCCACAAAGCCCAGTGGTTTCCAGCTATGCTGCACTTTAACATGCCCTCACCGCCTGACATGCTAATCGTTAGTGGTAAAACAATCCTGCTCTAACTAGGAAGTGGGTTAAATCTGACACATCTAACTTCATGCGATGGGCCTGCAGAAAAGAGAGCCCCCACAGGCCACTGCGAATTAACAGCAGAGCCCCCAAAAATGCAACGACAACTATTTGTTCTGTTTTGGCAACTGAGGAAGGCAGACCTTTGAACCAGTAGCGGACACAAATACCTGTGGAAGACTATCAAGGGTCTGCAAGTGGTGGAAAAGCCTGGGGAAGAAGAGCTCTAGGCAGCTTTATGCAAAGTCTGAAGGTTTTTCCTCTTCAAAATCAGTAGATGATCCATATTCTTAAAAACACTAACAAGCCCTACAAAGCAACTTCTGGGGGGAATAAAGGGAATAAATGCTCAGTACTTAGCACCCTAGCGAACAGTGTCTGTACAAACAAGTCACTACTGGTCACAGATACATTTTGACTATGCATTGTATCCCAGTCTGAAGTCTAATTTTCTTTATAGGAGGAGAGGCAACTATACTCTTAAATGATGTGAAATGTATATACTCATCTCTTTTAGGTAAACAGCACCTTTGCCAGGAATAAATCTCCACGAAAGGTACAGCCTTTCAATAATAAATAGAAGTTACATGGTAATAGAAAGGCCTGGCCAATTAGGTCATGCTGTCTTACATTAAAAATGATGTATTTAATAAACACTTGACCAGTTCAAACAAGGAAACAGATCAGTTTTCCTCTTCTCTTTAAGAAGGGACATACCAGAATCAAAGCAAAGTGCAAAAACGCCTGTTGCTCCAAGACAGTCCTGAACATCAGATAAAAAAACCAGCAACAGGACACAGCCTGTCCATGAAGATGACCGGAGTTTTCCTCTTTAGGGTAAACCAAGGGCTGGATCTCAGTGAAGTTACTACAGATGATTTTTAAAAAAGTGTGGAAGGGTGAAAGCCAGACAGGAGCTACCCTGGACCAGCCCAAAGGAAGTTTATTTTTCCAGGTACTTCTGCTATCCAAATCACCAAAGCTGGCTCCCAGCAGTTAGGGCAGTGTCATCTCTGCTTGAGTGCTTGTCATGCCGGTCTCAACTCTGCCGCTACCTGCTCTTCATCAGGTTCTGCTGCATGCTCAGAGCTTTCACGTTTTTCTGTTGCAACCTCAGTACTGTCTTCTTCAGGACACGTGGATGCCACGCTGCTCTGCTCAATACTCTCTGGAACTTGTTTGTTGCCTGTGACTTCTGCCTGCCCTTTTTCATTTGCATTTTCTGCCTTTTTATGCTGTTCTACCCCATCTACCCCATTTTTGCTTCCCAGGAATGTGCTGCTGCAGTGGTTCTGATCACTCCTTGCTCTGACTTGATCCCCACTCAACTCCAAGCCATCACTTACTGAAGAAGTCCTGCCAGTCTTGGGGAGCCTGGAACCAACTGAGGGTCTCACATCCCCACCATGTGCATCACCACCACGCTTCTCACTTGTCACTTCCACAGTTGTGCTTTCCCCACTGACATTTTCTTCTTCAGCCTCAGTGTTTGCAGCAGGTGGCTTTAACTTGGCACTGGAGGCAGAGGGCCCAACGTTCGGGTTCATGTTCAGGTTTATGGCCAAGTTGCATGCCCTGGCTCTCAATGTTCTTTTATCAACTTTCCTCCGTTTCACAACTGCATCAGCAGTCTCAGGCACTGCTGAGTCTTTGGTGCTTGCATCATCTTCTTTCAGTATTTCCTGGTTCTCCTTTGCTTGTAAAAGCGGAACTGAGCAAGGGATTTCTCCATCAATTGCACATTCTCCCAGATTACGGGAAATGTTTTCAATATCAGTAGGGCTTTTCAACAGTCCACTCTTTTTAGCATCTGCCGTATTTGCATCCAGTTTTCTCTTCTTGCTCTCCTTTGTGCAATCATTCTCTGCTGTACCCTGCACTTCTTCAGCCTCACTGCTTAAATCCTTCTTCTCCTGCTGGGTAAGTGAAGTCTCTTCCTCCTCTTCACCATCTCCCTTCGAAACATATTCACTTAACTTATCTTTTACATCTTCATCATTCACTTTAGGCTGCAAGTTTGCAGCATCTCCAGCTTTCTGTTCTCCCTCTATGGACAGGTTCTGATCCTTTTCCACAGAATCATCACATTTTTTACCAGGTGTTTCCTCTTTATCTTCAGCCTTTTGGTGCAGCTGTGACCTAGCAGAGCGGGGTCTGTACTTCAAGAGTTTATCATGTGGCCCCCACACAAAGCTGCCCCGAGGTTTGAAGTGTTGCCAAGCATAGTGGACTAGTTCTCTTCTCTTCTGTTTGCTTCTGATGGTGAACAGGAAGTAATCCAAGGCACTTCTCTTGACATTTGGTAACGTCTCCTTAACAAGAGTTTCTGTTAGGAAAAACTTTACCAAGTGCACTTGATAGTGTTCATAACCCATCTCTCCCAGGCACTTCAGGATGCGAGTAATCCGCAAATTGTTGTGGCTGAACCTGAACAAAACAGATAAGCAAAGTTAAGTGAAAGTCTTACCTGTCACTACGAACCTCCAGGCTATCTGCAAAATGTTTTTGTGCATTGTTGGCCACGGTCTGTTAAAGACTACTTGATAATGCAGATGGGAATACAGGCGGGCTTACTTTTCAAGCACCGACTGCTGCTGTCTGCCTTCAGCAGCACCTTCCTAGTCCTCCTTGGGCTGCTAGGATTAATCACCTCAACTGCTTGGAACGGTTCTGGCTTTCTGCATCACTCACCAGTAGATACCAGCCACCACTTGACAGACACACAAGTCCATGCAGCCCAGTGTCCTATCCCTAACAGTGACCCTGCAGGGTAAGCCCGTAAAAAAACTGTAAGGATACAGGCAGGTAAGGATGTTGCCAGAAATCCGTGACTCAGGGACTTAAGCCAGACACAACACTTTTTTTTTTTTTTTTTTTTTAAATACTTGACAGTCTTCAAGTTGGTTTTTTCTTGTGTGAGTATGCCCAGTCCTCTTAGAGCCCTTGTTAACAGCATTAGGGGTACCAGAATATGAAGGGTCACTACTATCTCTACGGTATGACCTGCAGTGGTATAAAAAGTGTAAGTAAGAAAAATAAAAAGTAGTATGAAAAACCATCAATTCGCAAAACACTTTTCAACCAAGGATTTAAAGCATTTTACACACATTAAGGCAGTTTTATAAACAATCAGGGAAGCATATGGAAATGCTCCTATTTTGTAGTTTGTTTACGAGAATACTAAAAGGCAATTTGGCTACCTGTGAAAACATTTCAGCGATTCCTGCTTAAAATATGGTTTTAAACACAAGCTCTGCTAGAGCCAATATTAGCATCTCCAAGTCTGTATTTCATCCTTCAGGAGAGCAACCTGAACAAAGCCTACTGTTCACAGCTGTGCTGGATACAAAAGAAAATCAATCTCAACTCATTTACTTATAACGCCTGTCATTTACTAAAGTCACAGAGTGTGATGACCTGCAGTCAGAGGCTAAGCCAAGGTAAATATACTTCAGCTAGCTAACATTTTTATCAACAAAAAGCATCTGCTCCTCAAGGGCTGAGCATTTTCTTGACTTTGACTTTTTTTTTTCTTCTCAAAGAAGCACCTGGCTGTAGTAAATGACCACCAGCATCAACACAGGCTCAGACTCACCGGTTCAAGTTTTGAAATCGTTCAGCCCAATTCTCTGCTCTCTTAAGTTCTCCAGTTTCCTCATTGGTCAAAATGATCCCATAAAATCTCAGCATGAGCTGATAAGCACGTATAAACCTTTGCATAACTTCCTTGGACTTCTTAAAGGCCTGAAAACAAGACAGACTAATGAGTACGAGCTGCAACCCCTGATGACCTGCACCAGTTCGTTTAAGGGGCACCTAAGTGACAAACAAGGCTTGATTTTATCACTGAGCATTTCATTTGTTGGTGTAGCCACTGGCAGACACAAGACAGACAAATTCTTAACAGTGCTTGAGTGAGCTCTGTTCACACTAGGGCCCCAAGGAAGCAACGTAAGAAAACCTAGACTTCAAATGTAAGGCATTTAGGGGAAATCCTAACATCCTTCAGATCTCAAAAAAGAAAAAAGCTTTAAATACCTGAATTTCTTGACATGTGAGTGGTCTGGCACGCCAGTTCATCCCCGGTTCACGTAAAGGGAACAGCCTGAAGGGAAAGAAATTTTCAGACCAGATAAGCAAAGACGACATCCAGCCCAGGGTACCCTTTTTTTAAAAAAACAAACAAAAGATTTCAAAAATTGTGGTATCAGAGGCATCTCTTGGAGTCCTCACATCTTTATGGACACAGAAGTAGTTTACTATATGACAAATACACCCCTCCCATAAAAGCACTGTCCACACCAATGACAACAATATACTTTGCTTATCTGCATCTCTCTTTGTTGCTCTAATACTCTGATCTGCAATACCCTGTAAGACCAACCATGACTGAGATCTATTGCCACAGCTGCACTGGTAACCCATGTCTGGTTTTCCAGATTTCCACTGCATTGTTTCCAAAAGGATATAACTTAATAAAAATAAAGTGGACATGGGTTTCGCTCAGGAGCAATTCTGAACCTTTGGGGAAACTGAATTCAGGAACACAGATACAACGGACTCTTAGAAGAGGCACAACTGAAGAGAGTCACTATGTTCAAGCAGACAGTTTACCACTGTATGTAAGAATGGTTTTCTTCCAGAACTTCATAGTTGTCCCACCAAGATTCAAGCAGATTTTCAATATGCAAACCTGAGAAGAAAAGGAAAAAGTTAGGCAAGAAGAAATGACACCAAATGAATATTAAAGTTAGCCAGCCACCCAAGGTAGCTTACTATCCAGAGCCAGGTGTTCGCATACAGGCACTAGCTTATCTAACTAGATAACCAACCTGGTAAACTCAAAGAAAAAAATCTTAGTTTCCTATCATTAAACAGAAAAGTAAGGCACATACAGCAGGAACAAGACATTTTAAAATGGAAATTCTTGGTGGCTTTTTTGTTTGTTTTGGTTTTGGTGGTGTGCTTTGTTTGGCTGTGGGTTTTTTTAGTAATTGTCCCACATGGATCAAGCTACTCTTTCACCAATTAAACCAGCTGCAGCAGACTGCATCAGTCACTGCACAAGGTACTCACCCCGGGGCAAAAAACAAATCTCATTTTTATAAAAGCTTAAGTTCCACATGTCTTCTTCCTCCTCATTTTCTGATTCTACCAAACCCTGGAGATGAGAACAAGAAATCAACAAGCAGTGATCTTTAAAAAGGCAGCATTCACTTCAACACTTCTCCTTGCTTTCCCTCACATTTCCTAAATATTTCGAGCTAATTCCTTGACATGAGTTTTGGGAATTAACAGCTTGTTTCTGATGCACCCACACGCACATCATCCCTTCCCCCTCGCAAATGAATGCTTTAAAGGTTCTGAGCTTGTCAATGTAAAGACAAAAGGGTGCCTTCAAATCTAGAAACTGTTCCTAAACTTAGCATGCAATGAAGAACAGCCCAAGAGTATACGCGTCATTATTTAGTCCATACCGGGTAATGATGTCTGTATCTCTGCAAGTCTCTTGCTGCATTCCAGTTGCGCCCGCTTGAGAACTAGAGAAGAGAGACAGATCAGAGATCCAGATTAAAGTTGTCTTCTAAAAAAAAATAAAAAATAATCCACTGACTGAATTCAGCATCTCTCACACGTATCCCTGCCTATCACTCTCCTATGCTCCTCATGCTGCGCTCCCAGCACCTCCAAACCCAGCCAGTTTGCTACAGCATTGTTTCTCTGCACTCCTGAAGACAACTTTGGACTAAGAGAAGTTCACACCACGTCCTTTAACTAAAATATTTTTTTTTCTTTCTAGTCTTGTTAATCAAGTTCTTTATGTTTTATGCATATCTTTTATCCCTGTTGAGTTTTCCTACACAAATAGTCAGAACTAGCTGGAAATCCCAAATGGCAAAATGTAATTTTCTTCCTCAACTGAAAGGTTTTAAAACAGGACAAACCAAGCCCTACCTCTCATTCTCTGAGTCACTCTATACCACAGTCAAGACAGAGATCAGAGTTCAAAACTGTAGAATTTAAGATGCAGAAATATCCCTTAAATTCAAGATTCTCATTGCCTCTAAACATTATTGAAATAAAGTTTTTTTTAATCTTAGCTTTACGCTCAAAAGCAGCCTTGCTGATGTAGTATTATGCTGATCTGGACAGTGGACAATAATAAGAGCCATACTGTTACGTTAGATATTTCTTTTATTGGACTTCCATTCCAACCATCATCACAATTATCGCTCATACTTCCAACTAACCAAACTTTACGTCAAGCCTACCTGAAAACCTCTCCAAGACAGCGGTGATGAATTTGATCTTTGGTCCTACAAATAAAAGGCATTTAGTTGAAGTGTTTTGAAACCAAACTTCACTAATAAAATACAAGAAATATATATGAAATACCCACAGCAGTGACTCACGTGACCCCTATTAGTTGCCAAATAACAGGTTTAACTAGTTACAGCTGAATAAATTTGATTTTATTCGTAATTCAAATTGCTATAGAGAAAAACCTGTGGTGCCACGTCCACCTGACAATTAAGTAACAGGTTCTCCTCGCTACACAGATGTGCTAGGTTCATTCCAACTGTCACATTTACACAGAGATCACAAAGAACACCTTTATTTCCATGAAGTTCAGAGAAATGGAAGTTGCAAGTAAGACTTAATATAAAATGCATTTTAGCTGAATAATAAATTTGGTTTGTTTTTTGTGGGTTTTTTTTTTACAGTGGATTACTTCAATCTTAAGAGATTTTGTAACACTTCACAAGCAACACAGGTTTAATCTTGCTGAGTGCTGACCCATCTTGCCCCAAGCTATGAAAGTGCTTAAAAGTGTTCTGTCAAGGCAGAACCACCAAAATGAACTAGACTGCTCATGAATAAAAGGACTCCCCCAAATCGAAGCACACTGCGATTAGAGCATTCAACACCAGCTCACAGCAAGAGCAGGGTCTTTGTGAAACAGGTAAGATGTGCAGGCTCTTGCAAAGTAAGTATTTCAAGAAACTCAGAAGAAAGAAGCAACAAATGCTCTCCCAAGGTGTTTCTTTCAACTTCATTTCATACTTCTTAACCTCATTTGCACAGAGAAAAATAAAACCCCACCAATTTCTACTGAACACGGATCATCAGTTCCTTAATTATTAAGACAGGAACTGGATTTTCTAACACCTTGTTGTAATGAAGTCATCCATTCGGCTGCCCTGTTGACTGTTAATACTTTTATTTACGAAGCACCCACAGCATTTGGAGATCAAATCTTTACCCACAGCAGGAGGTCATCAATGCAGAATTTTTAAAACTATATTTTAAAAATACATTTACACACTATGACACTCCCGTACTTCTGTGACAGGGATTAAATTAAGCTCAAGTTGTTTTTTATGAGTAGTAACTTGTGATGACCTAAAATAATACCCGTCTACGTTACAACGCATTTCCATTTTATAGATGACCAAACACAGACCAAAATAGGTGGCAGAACTTCCTACAGCCACATGGCCCATATGGGATTAGAAATCCAATACTGTCCATCCCCAGAATCTACCCAGACTGCAGAAATGCACACAATTATAAAAAGCTTTGCTACACAGCCGACAGAAAAAAAAGTAAGAGGCTGCAAGCACAAGGCCAAGAAATATGTTCAGCAAGAACAGATCAATATTATTCTTTTGTCTGAGATGTAAGCAGAGACTGGGATTTAGCACTATGACATTCATCATTTGACTATAACTTTGCAACTCCAAGCATGAAATTCTGACACATGTCAAATTAATGAAAATCTTGTTCCCTATTACAGGAGAATAAATTTCCAGATATTCTTTACACTTAACTTTCTAAAATAACATCCTTTAACACAGTCGGGATAGGCTAATAGTAGACTGGCTCCAATTTTGAAAAAGAACTGGTTTGCTGAAGAGTAAATGTAGATACCGAGATGAGTGCAATGCCATGGTGCAAGATGCTGTAAGGCTTGTCCAGAAAGACGCTAGATCCCGGCAAAAGGCATCTGAGAGCACAGCATTAAAAAGAACAAGATAGGGAAGCAAAGAGAGCAAAACTCAGCCCTCCCTCCAAGAAGGTGGTGTTCCTAGATCTCTGTAAACTTCCATGTAAGCCACACAGAAACACAACCTTCCTTTTTCCAGCTTAGAAAGACAAACTAAATTGCAAGACTGAAACTTGCCCACGCCAATTGAGCCCCCTTACTTCTCACAGCACTGACAGGCAATTTAAGTGGGTTTCTCCCTCCAAACCTGGAACGCATCAGTCAGAATGTGCATCGCTGTGCAGAGCGTGAGGAAAGCAGGGAACAAAGCCAGGAGAAGGTAACACAATATTTGGCTAAAAACTGGAAACCAGCTGCAACTGAAATGGATGAAAGAACGTGTAGACTGTGAACACGACACAGGAATGAGAAAGACAGCAGCATCCTAGAACAGTGATCAAAATCTTCTGTTGATGGAGAGTTAGAAGGCAGAACTACAGGGTTTATTAAAATACGGCTCTGAGCAGCCAAACACAAACCCTCATGCATTACAGCAGACTAAGAGGTAACCTTTTTAAAATAGGCACAAACCCCAAGTTTTTCAGTGCTCGCTCTTAGAAGCTAAAAGTGCCGAAATGCAAAAGACCTGAAAAGACACACCCCAGGAACCTCAGACCGTGAATGTGGAGTTACGTGCAGAGACACAAGTGAAATGCAAAGGTAAAAGGAGATTTTTAATTTGATTTTGAAAGTGCATAGTGAAAATAATAAAACAAATTCTAACCTCAGTATTGAATAAACACATTAGCAGCTTCAGATATAAAGTATACCATCTAGACTGAGGGGAGAAGAATGAGAATTAGTGTAATACAAGTGGAAGCTGGAATCAGTTTTGCAAGCTGATTCGTGCCTTTGGCAGGTTGTAAAGGCATGAACAGACAACAGAAGCTTTACTGTCTCTTTTTGTATTCATTCTCACTGCCCTTAAAAAATTTTCAGGCACTGTCAGACAGAGGTGACTACACACTCATCACCGAAGGAAGAACTTCTCTTTAAAGATGCAGAACAATATTCCAGGGGCCGTAAGTCTCGGGGACAACATCCTCCTTTATAAGGCAAAGTTTGAAAAGCCCACTCACTGGAGTGAAAAAATGGTCCTTGTTTTGAGGGTTGTCACAATCCAGAAGTTCCTCTAAGAAAAAAAAAATAAATACCTGAAGAACACACACATTCAAAAAGAACAGTCTGAATGTTCTGGAGGCATTAAAACTTGCGAACATAACCAGAACTCCAGCCATGTACAAGAGAGAATTGACAGCGTGCTCTCAAACAGAGCAAAATGCTTCCAAGGAAATCCCTCGTTCAAGTATTACAGCTATTCTGCCTAGAATACCTGTGGCCTTTCACAGACCTACGTGCACAGCCAAGGCCTAGATACAGTCTAACTCCGTGAAGATGCAGAGATGCACATGGATGCGTCCCTCTGCTGTATTTCAACTTCCATTTTGTTTGCAAAGTACAGAGCGGGTATTTTTGTAGGAAGTCATGAGCGTTTGGACTACTATGTTGCACAGAATGTATTAATTTTTTTAAGAGGGAGGCTGTTTTAATATCTTAATGCTTATAAAAAATTGGAGTTTATTATTAAACTCCTTTAAAAGCGCACTAATTGGAAAGCTTCATCTGCCTACATAGAGCTAAGAATACAGATGAGTCGCTGAAACGAAACTCAAGCGAAGGGTTAGTTTCCCTTTCCCCGAAATGGGAGGAGCTCAGTAACGCATTTTCACTAAGCCAGCAAATACTGAGAAATCCAGAGACACAGTTTCGCTTTTGCCCAAGTAATGCTGTAGAAGAAATTACTGACACCCAGTGTCAAACTCAAAAACACTGATGCTAAAGACAGGAGCCTCAGATAAGACTAACAAAGTTCCTTCTCTTTCAAATCAACATTATTTGAAGGTACCAGACACAAGTGTTCGCATTTTGCAATGCCACCTCACTCCCTACAACTGCACACATACCTGCAGCTTTTAAAATACCAATGGGTATTTTTTTGTTTTCAGAGTCGCTCTGAAATAATGCTACATTTCCTAGGGAGCTCTAAAGATGCTCCCTAGGGAAAAAAAACACGTCTGAAAGAAATAAAAAGTTACGGCTCATTTTTAAAAGCGAGCAGATGTTAAGTGGTGACTTTTTACTGATGAAAGAGCAGACACGGAAGGCCACCATACAGAGATGAGGATACCATGAAAAAAACTTAAAAGCAAGGAGCTGCTGAAGAACATCAGTGTCCTCACGCCAAACCCAGCGGCCATCGGAACGCGGGGAACTGGCAGGTGGCACAGAGAACAGCCATGGTGTGTATGGGATAAAGTACCCAGACCACAGGGAATGGTGGAGGAAATATATGTATCTATCTATATCTCATACACCAGCTCCCGGCAGTCTAATGGAACTCAGGGGCTGTTCAGTGCCAGCAGAGCCCTGCCCCGACCACCCGGGGCTCCTGCGGCAGCCTCAGCCGCCTCCCCTCCCCTCCCGAGGGATTTGCTCCATGGAGGAGGGCAGGCCCACACGCCAGCGGCCGCTGCCCGGGCAGGCCCCCCGACCCCTCCTCAGCGCCTCAGGCTGCCCCCGCTCCCCGGGGTGAACCGGGAGCCTGGCGCGGGGGCACGGGCACCGCCACCGCGCCCGGGGGCGGCCTGCAGCGTCCCCCGCCGAAGTGCCCGCGATAATCGCGAGGGGCACGGGAACCCCCGCGCACCCAGGGCGGCTGGGCCCGGGGCGGCCTGGGGTGAACGGGCTGCCGGCCCCCCCGCCCCGCCCCGCCGGCACCCACCTGGGCCTGCCGGGAGCCCCGCGCCCAGCCCGGCACCGGCCGCTGCCCCGCGTCCGGCCGCTCCTCCCCGGCGGCTGCCTGCGCTCCCTCCGGCTCGCCCTCGCCGCCATCCTCCTCTTCGTCCTCGTCTTCCTCCCAGGTGGAGTCGTACCGCCAGAAGCACGCCTCGTCCTCCGCCTCCTCCTCCTCCTCCGCCCTGAGGCCGACCCAGGCCGCCATGGAGCGCGGCGGGCCGGGCAGCCAGGGGGCGGCGGGGCCGCCCGCGCGGCACAATGCCCGGGCGCGGGGCGAGGGGGCGGGGCAGGAAGCGCGGGCACGCCCCGCCCCCTTCCTGCGGCGCCGCGCGGCGCCCGCCCGCCCCGGCAGCTACCCTGCCCCGCGGCGAAGGGAAAGGGCGCCTCATCCTGCCCTGGGCCAGCCTCCGCGGCGCTGGGCAGCGCTGAGCGCCTACCCCCCAGCCCACACACAGCCACTGCCGCTGGAAGCAAGATATCGGAGTAAGGGGAGCCTTCCTCTGTCCTTCAGGGTGAAGAATTCAGCAAGATTTGCGTATGACTTCACCACATGTCAAAAAACATACTCCTTCCATAGGATGAGGTAATATTTCTCTTACAGGAAGATGAATAAAAGAACAATCTTCCCAAGAAGCCAGGATTTGGTAAAAGGGAAGGGAGGAAAAGAGAGCTGCAGCGCTTGGGTCGCCTAAAGCACTCGCGCTTCCCAAGCACCTAACCTCACAGCCAACAAATTCCAAAAAAAAAAAATAAATCTGTGTTGCTGGATTGCCCGTGAAATCCCAAGTTGGACTTCCCCTGCTTCAAGGATGGTGTTGGGAAGCTACACCACAGTTGACACATTTTTACTTGAAGCTATTAAAAACGATTTCATTACACCACTGTTGACACATCTACTGTAAGCTATTAAACCCCATCTCATTAGTATAGCAAAAAGACTTTGAACAGAATTGCCCAGATGAAAAGGATTTACCTACAAGGCCATGAGACTTGAAAGTTACAAACTCTGCACTTTATGGCCAAGATCTATGTAGATCATGAGGAAGTAACCAGCACCTTAGTTCTTAAGGAAACAGCAAATCTTAACACAGGCAATTCACCTTTCAGCACTCACTTCCACAATAGATCTGTAAGTCATGCAGGATTACAGCTCCTAGGAACCTGATCAT
Source organism: Falco rusticolus (assembly GCF_015220075.1). Taxonomy (NCBI): domain Eukaryota; kingdom Metazoa; phylum Chordata; class Aves; order Falconiformes; family Falconidae; genus Falco; species Falco rusticolus. The sequence continues at coordinate 24,205,688 of NC_051196.1, forward strand.
ACCACCATGTAAACTGAGCTTTTTTCTTAAACATCAAAATTAAACCTAGGAGGTTCCTCACATAAGGTTATAAAAGTTCAATTTCTACCCATCCAGAAAACCTCCGAGACACCTGCAGCACCTCTCCCACAAGCCGGAGCTCCGCGGAGCTCTCCAGCTGGCAGGTATCTCACCAGATATTTTGCAAGGCTTATCGGAGCACAGCACTACATTCACGGCGTTTCATACCTTCCGGGGTGGAATTTGTTTATGCGATTTCACACTGTAAAGCAGTGAGCTAGCACCACGCTGCAAGAGTGGTTACAGTGGCCATCTCAGCAGTTCTGCCCTTTTAGAGCTCACCGGTGCATACCAGAGGGTAACGAGGTGAGCTTCCAAGAAATTAGAACAGAAACTTCATCTTCTCAACTCAGTACTTCACATCTGCACGATGCTAGTTAGAAAAGACAAAAGCCTCTAGTTTAGAAGCTTACAGCAACCTGTCTATCAAGTTCAGAAGGCCAGGATTTCTTATCAAATGTCTTAGAGAAATAAAAGGGTAGTAGTTCATAAGATCCAGGAAAAGTCAGTTTAAAAAAACCCAACCCAACAAACACCCCAACCCCCCCCCCCCCCCAAGATAAAACTCAGTAGGCACTTTTGACCAATTTCACTAAACGCACAAGGAACCTAAAGAACTTTCAAAATAAGCTGGGCCAAATTTTAATCCAGTTACACAACAATTACCACTTAGTAAAATAAAAACAAGTCAAATTTATTCTTGGTATAAAACAAGTGAAGCACGTAAGGCAGACAAGAACTTGGCTACGTACCTAGAATAAAAGCAAAAACTAGTGGAATCCTAGTTCCTCACCTTGAAGGCAAAACTGACAGATTAAGAAGGAATTCTTCTTTTCATTAACTGATAGTTATACGGTCAAACAAACTCAGTAACATATCAGCCTACTTTTTTCACCATTTAACACGTGTTTGTTGATTGCGGTCCATCTCTTCACAACACAAAAATAGTAACTTCATCAAATCTTAATATTCTAGCATATAAAAGATAAGCATTACAACGTCAGTAAGATTCTTAAGTCGTAGAACAAAATTAACATTTTTGGAATAGCAATTCCATTAACATCTATGAAAACTGCTTTAAAAAAATAAATAATGAAGTACAAACCCCACCGTTATATATTACTATATTACAAATGGATGAAGCAACACCTCCAGGTTCACACACAGCTCAGCTGATCCCTTACAAAACCTTACAGTGACATCACTGGATATTTTATTTAGGACACTTATTAATTATTCTGTCTAGGGGCATTATCATTTTCACTTCACTTATGGTATATAAACTTTTAAAGACTGAAAAATGTTATGTCACTGAGGGTGAAAGAAGTAAAGGTTCCTCCAACAGAGCAAAAGAATACTTCAACTCAGTAGTTACCTGTATTTAAAAGAACTTTAGTTTTACTGAACTAACAAGATTCAGACATCTGATACAAATGCTACCTTTGCGGTAAGTAAAATGGCCAAACAATGTTACCCACAGAGAGTCTGTAACATTCACAGACAGCAACGATGGCAAAAAACCGACCCAACATTTACAGAAAAAAACTATGCTCTTCATGAATGGAGGCTCCACGTTTCACTGAACTAGGCTGAGACAGAGTGTGTTACTTGTTTGAAATGCAGCCACCGGAACTGTTACACAGGCATGAACTCTTAACGCTGCCAGCTTTCTCCCCCAATGCCCTGAGAAGGTAGCCAGCGCTCAGCTACTCGGTGCTGACTAGACAACACATCAGGAAAGACAGACAAAGTCTTGCATGGATAAAGCCAATGTGCAGATTTTTCAAATACCCGGCTCAGATATCTTTTCCTTTCTCAAAAAGTTTATGTAGCAACTATCCTGCTACTTGTTTTTACTGCTCCCTCCTCACGTTCCATATTATTACTTCTTTCCCAGCTCGCTTTATGTTCTGCGTCGTTTTGCAGCACTCGGACTGGAAGGATTACTGTTTGCATTTAAGACCTTTTCAGTGACTCTGTTGCGCTTCCTCTTATCAGATCCTTCTTTGGACCCAGAATCTGATGAAGTTTTCTCTTTCTCTTTGCTGCTTGGCTTTTCAGTTGTTTTTCCTAAACTTCCAGAGGGTGCAAAAACTGAAATAGGATCAAAGTAATGATTCCAGATCAGAGTCATACACACAGGCAAAGTGATATCAAATTTCTTTATAATACATAAAACTTCTCAAACCAGTCAATTCTCAGCATAGTTAACCACCATTTAAGTATAACTTTCACTTTCAAAGGAAAAATCTTCTCTAAGAAAGGCACATCTTGCTTTTATTATTTGCTTTAAAGACAGGCATGTATTTTGACAGGCTAAAAATTAAACTCATTAATTGGAATTAAACAGCACTTAAAATTAAGATACTTAATAGGAACACTTACAGAACATAGGACCAATCTATGAAACTTAGGATCAGCAACAGTCGTTACATTTGGTATTATAGAGAGATTTTAAAACTGAACACCCAAAATGTGAAATTTAATATATTTTTAAAATACACGTTTAGATCTTTTATTACACTCAAGCTTAAAACACCACTTATTCTGTGATATAAATATTATGAAATTCTATAATTAACAGTTGACTTAGTCTGTTAAGGTAAATAGCAGAATCTCTAATGTTCACATTTGACTTTGTTCTCAGCAGCGTTAGGAAAACAGGCCTTATATTTAAAAGAAGCAAGATAATGCAAATAAAATAAAAAACCCACTCTGCCCGCCTTCCCATTTAAGCATACAATTTTACAATCTTCTTTGATTTATAGGCCCTATTTTTCCCCAAGACTACAAATATCCTAACACAGAGTATTTAGGTTCACCAAGACCGGACTTGACTTTCTTTCAGAGATCCTTAGATTACTTCAGGCTCCCAGGGTTTTGTCAAGTACATATTAAAACCAAAAAACTCCAAAACTATACAACTCTGCACATAGGAGCAAAGGAGAAACTTTTCAAGTATCAAGATACCAGCAGCTGCTTACTCTGTGCATTCTTAAATTATTCTAGTTCTTGGCATGAGCATATACTAAGTCTGAATACAAATCACGAAGTACACCATATTTGGCATTTACATTTTAACATTAATTTCTCAGAGTTACAGTTGTTTTTCAATCTCGTATTACACAGTAGAGAGTTACAAATTTACCTTCTTCTGGACCTGCATGTGTTTCCATCTCTTCTTTTATTTCCTCTTTCACTTCCTCTTCTATCATTACTTTTCCTACAGAAAGGATTGTTAGCAATGGTTAGATAGTTTTAAAGAACTGTACGTATTTTTTCTGGATTAGTAGCCTCATCATATGTGCATAATATTAACAAACAGTGCAGCATTCAGCAGTAAATTAGAAAGGTTCCTCAACACTGTGATAGAGAAACCACTACGAGTCCAAGCACACTACAAGCATAATGTAAAACACTGAACATGAAGATGTCCCATGTCAAGAAGTTCCACTGAAATTATTAACAGAAAGAAAGCACAATGCTAAATAGGAAAAACATATCACATCATCTTAGCTGTATTATAATTTTATGCTGAATTTTTAGTAAAGTTTAGTGTACCTAGTAACTGAGAAGCATTCCACTGTAGTCTAACATATGCCAAGAACTCCTTCGGCAGATGCTTGAACTTCCTAGCACCTACCTTGAGTAACAGTACCAAGTAACACACGTCCAACTAAACTTTGAAAATCCAGCTTTCCCCGCACAGCCTAAGATTGCTGTCAAACTGCCACATATTTCTATTAGATTAGACAATACAGATAGGTTTATCATGAGTGAAAGAGATCTGGAAGAAAGAGGTAGCTAAATCCCAAGAAGGTAAAAACACAGAGGTGATGTCACAGTACTCTGAAAACACTGTGAATCTATACAAACGCCTCTAAATGTTTTGTATTGGTTTTTTTTTCAATTAATTTTAATGCAACTACAGAAAAAAAAAACCCTCATGCAAAATCTATCACCAGAGATTAAAAACCAGTAATGCTTTTAAAAATAAGATATATGAACCATATTAAAGATGGTAATAGCCTAAAAATGAGACTGTTATACTAGCATAAGGTACAAGTCCATAGTCAAAAAGCAAGTTTCTCCAGCTACTGAAACTGCAGCTATTCACTAAGTTTATTCCTGGTATACATTTTTTAATGTTAGCTGAACTGCTATATAACTGCCTTATGTCATCACTGGTACAGAAGATTTTATCACAGAAAGATTATCACATACAAATTAAAAGCAGAAAATGTTTTTTTTCAGCTTTATAGCTCCTACTCATTAAAAAACTGATCTTGCTATAAAATTAACTGTATTAAAGTGTACAGATCATCCACTTTAGCAAAAATTATGGTCTGATGTAATATTACAGCTGTCTCAACAAAGTCCAAAACCCCCACAATAAACTACTAATCACCTTGCAAAGAATCACATTTTGCATTTCACTCTGCAAACTACCATCAGTGAAACACACGGATCTTTTGCATACACCCAGAAGGAGAAGCTGAATCTAAATGGTATAAATAGAACCTGATTGTGCTATATTAGCATCCCATCTACATTACGTTTAAGAATATGAGAAATACTGTGTGGAATATGACCAAAGGTCTAACTCCCCCGCTAGGCCTGTCTCCTACAGCGGTCCATCACAGAGGCTGATAATGAGAATACGAACAGCACAAGCAGCATAATCCTTTCCCTGATAGTTTCCCTCAGTCAGCTGATTAAGAATTAATGAGATAAACTTGTACCTGTTTAACACTTCCTTTTCCCAATACATTTAGCACACCAGTCTGAACTAACAGCCTTGGACTGACACGTTATATTCTTTTTTGGGGGGAGTTTTGTTAAACTATCCATTCTGAGATGAGATTAGAGCCACCAAGAATAAGAGACTGCTATTGCATCTCACCTTCTCTCACTTCTTGAATCATTTCGTCAGGAAGAGCAAAATTCTTCTCTATGTTAGGGAATGGAAGGATCTCAGATTCGTGCTTAGAAAGAAAAGAAACATATCTATGAATAACTTTGGTTGAAACTTTAATTTGGATTTAGAAGTGCTATCTCAAATTCTATTCTACATGCAATTAGTAGCTAAATCATTCTTAACAAGACACTTCAGGCATTAGAGAATCAGGAGGCTTCCGATGTCGAACTGTTTACTAAGGTCAAGATAATTCAGATCATGACTCATGATCGTTCCAGATCATTTTTGCAACCCAAACATGGCAAATTCTTATGTAAAGACACTATAACCTCCTTATCTGACACTTAAGTACCTATGTACACGTTTGCTAGGTCAGTATTTAGGCAAGGTTAGTAAAAAAAGTCAGAACACAGTATGGAAAAAAAAAAACCCAACACATAAACCTCTGTGGGTTTTGTTGTCTCCCACCTACTGTACTTTTATACAGGAAAGTCCCATCTACTCCCTGGAAAGACACATCATTCTTAGTAACATGAAAGGTATGACAGGCCCAGTGAGTCTGGCCTATCAAAACTCCTGAGCTGTAAGAAATAAGACTTGTGGCTGCATCAACCCTTTATACTCACAAGCGCCTGCATGTCATACATGGTGCTCAGATGGTCCCAAATCACTTTGGATGAAATCTGCCGTCCAATATTCTGGCTGAATTTATCTCGGATACAAATCATGTGGAAATGGCGGTTCACACCTGGGGGAAGAATTCAATGCAATTAAACACTCTGAAATGTTTTATTTACAGCACACAATTAAAAAAATAAATAATCCCATGGTTACAAGGAAATCATGCGCTATATGAGAAGTGGAGAGCAGCGTGGGCAACCCGGCCTGGCTGGTGTGGCACCCTGCGTTACAGGGCTGCTCTGGGCAGGGGCTGAGGGTGCGCCCGGTAATGCCGACATGCGGCCGCAGCCGGAGGGTTTAGGGCTCTGCCTGAAGAACCACCGAAACCAAGCGTAAGGCAGCAGCAAGGCCGGAAAGGCGCTGGCGATGGGGCCGAGGAGGGCCGGCCCCGGGCCCCGGGAGGGGCGGTTGGGGGGCCGGGAGGGCCCGGCGCCTGCTGCACCGCAGGCCCCGCCGCGCCGGGAGGAGCCCGGGGCCCTCGGCCGGCCGCCGCGGGAGCGGAACCCAGGGCCCTCTAGGGGGAGCACGGCGGCGCGGCCGGGCCGCCAGCCACGCCGAGGGGGCCCCGGCCGGAGCCTGCCAGGGCGGCCCGGCGCCCGCTTCTCCTTCCCGGCCAGCGCCGCTACTCCAGGCCGCGGCCTGCTCTCACCTACGGGCTTGTGGCCCAGCATGGCGTGGAAGAGGCACACCTCCACCTCCGGGCTCCACACCACCACCGCCTCCTCCGCCGGCACGCCGGGATCCGGCGCCGCTGCCGCCGCCGCCGCCGCCGCTGCAACGGCGGCGGCGGCCGCAGCTACCGCCGCGGCGGCTCCCGGGCCGGCCGCGGGCAGCGGCGGCTTCTCCACAGCGGCCGCCGAGCCGCCCTCCGCCTCGCCCATCGCCGCGCCGCCGCCCCCCGCCCCGCTCGCCGCCCGCAGCGGCTCCTGCCGGCGGGGAGGAGGGGGTGGCGGGCCGCGGGCCGGGCCGGGCCGGGGCGGGAGGGGCGGCCGGGGCGGGGCGGCCGGGGCGGGGCGGCCGGGGCGGGGCGGCCGGGGCGGGGCGGCCGGGGCAGGGCGGATTTACCTCCGGAGCCGCGCTCGGGGCGCGGGCCCGGCGGCTGGGGGACGGTGCCAGGCTGGGGTCCCCAGCGGCTTCCGCGGGGCTGCGGCTCCGCGTTTGGGGGCTGCGGGGGCCAGGGGGGCGCCCCGGGGCTCGGGGCCGGGCCGGGCCGGGCCTGGCTGGGGCAGCTCCCGTGGCGCTGGGGGGGACCCGAGCGCGGCAGGGTCCCCGAACCGCTTGTCCCTGGGGCCACGGCATCGTGTTTGTCACCCTGACATCGATGCCTGTCAATAACGGCACCCAGCGTGTTGGGGAGATGCGGGACCCACCGGCTTTCCCCATTATGTCAGGTGTGAAAACCCCCATTTTGTTGGGCAAGGAAGAGAATGTATTGTCCCTTCATCGATAGGGTGGTTTGGTTTTTTTACCTTGTGAGGTATAATTAGATACACAGGCATGAAGTGGGCCTTGTGTTGCTCAGGTGATCAAGTTTGCCTATTGCTCACTCCTCACTCGAAATTTTAATCCTTTCTGCAGCATTAAACTTATTCCAATAGCAAATAAAAATCATATGCAAAGAATGACTGTTCTGGATGAATAATAATGCAGTAGGAGCAAACACTTGCAAGCAAAGAGGGATTACCTTAATGAAAATTCTCCAAATAACAAAAAGCAGGAAGGGAAAGATGCAATTTTCAAAAATGGTAAACTTTTGGCACCTTTGTTGTCCAAAGAATTAACTTGACCCGTATCATTCTTTAAGGCCTGATGTAATGCTTACACCCAAAACAGAATAATGTAGCATTAAGTAAACATCTGAGAGGAATTAAAGGCAAAACCTCACGTGTGAAGCCTTGGGAAGTTTGGTAGTGTGGATCCTGGCTACAAATCCTCATTTCCAGCTGGGTTCAGGCTAGCCTCTGTAAAATGGGAAGGAGTCTCTCGCTCCAGTCTGGTTTAGAGGCTGTTGAAATTTTTCCAGCAATAACTGTTTCTTGCAGTGACAGAGGTCGTGCTGGAATGACTTTTCTGCATCAAGACTACAGGAATCTCCAGGAATATTTCTTCTGGCTACTGTCACCTCTGTACCTTTGTCACGGTTGTGCTGCACCTGCCTTTACACAGCTCAGGCTTTATGCCATTTTCTTCATTTTGAGGCAAAATTATCTATCAACAAGATTTTGCTGATCTCAGGTGCAAATCTGCGTGCTTTTCCAGTTAAGTCCAGCCCTAAATCCAATATGGATCACAGACCTGTTTAATCTTCCAATATTTATTTGATCTATGCTGCTACCCAAGTCTTAAGCTGCTACCCAAAGAGAGGGTTATGGTTTCCTGTGATGACTGCACAGCGGGGGTAGATCAGTTCCTCAACAGCTAAATTCCTGTTTTCATACACATGTTTCTAGGCACAGAAAAATGAAGGAAGAAAGAAAAGCAAATAAATTACAGAGTATAAAAATTGTTCCCCCGTAGAACAGTTTTCAAAGTTTTGCAGGAATAATTTTTTTATTATTATTTTTAAGTCTGTGTGTAACACTGAGTTTCAGCACTCTCATCTGTCATATTATGCTTCTACTTAAAGACTATCATCAAGAGGGAATAACCGTGTCAACTCAGATAGCAATTTTTATGTCGTGAAGTTCTGATGACTAAAAAAAGTAGCACGTGAAACAGAATGTGAAAAAACATATGGCTACCTCTGAAAGTACAAAAGCTTATGAAAATAATTTAATTTGGTAGAATAATGTTAATTCAACAGGAAGAATATATGCATAAACTGGCTGCTACTTTGTTTCAATCACAAATAATTACATTTCCCTATGTCTAAATGTCCTTGTCTTTTTCAGTGCCTCTAGGAAACATCCAGGAGCCTGTAATAATGCTGCAGGCAGCCTCTACCTGGATTCAGACCAGAGTTAGGTTTTTCTCTCTTTACATTTTAGAGGTTATTTTTTCCCCTCACTGAACAGCTTTTTCCGAGTCTGAAAAAAATATCCTCCTCTCATTCAAGTTTAAATCTTACTTTTGGTTTTAAGCAGATACTAGTCATGTAAGACATGCACAATTTAATTCCTCTCTTTTTCTTCTTGCTTTCAGCCTTAGAAACCTGGCTGCCTGTTATATCAAGTAAGGATGCCCAGCCCTTTGCTGGATCAGGTCGTGTCCCCCTGGAGAGACAATCTGATATTTTGTAAGAGATTGCAACAACTGAGAAATATGCCTAGCATTTGGCATTCTCTCTAGAAGTGGTGGATTTCTGGGATAAGCAATATGGCTACAGTTATTTCTGTCATTATTTTAGAACACCATGTTTTAGTGCCCATAACAAAGCAGAAACTTCATTCTGAATCCTGGATAATTTTTGGTACGCCATGTGAACGTTTGTAAAAGAATATCATCTGCATACTTTTGCATTAAAACCAGACACTTAACCTTTGCAGGTGGTGGTGGTGGTGGGGCTTAGTACATCTTTGATATAAAATCTAACAGAATTTTTCTTACATAGGTGAATGAAACCTCCTGAGATCCCTGGAGAGCATTACCAGCTTTGTTCTGCAGAAATTAAGAAAGAGAAGTGCTGCCGTTTGCTCGAGACCACAGACCCAGATCCCTGCTAAAGCTGGTGGGTGGGCTCAGCAGTCACTGCTACCTGATGCTGAATGTGTGTTGCTAGCCATAGCTGGGTTTAATTTTTGACAACCTGGGTAATTAGCTACAGTATTATGCCATTTTCATGGCATACATAGTTTTTACATGCAGGAGTACGGTACCTTTGGGGCCTAGTCCTGCACCAAATTACTCTCAGGTCCATAAATCCTCCGACAAGATAAGTAATCTCAGTGCCTTGGCGTATTTCAGTATTTCCAAATATAGTATCGTTTCTGACTGGTGAAGATCTCCTGAAAAGAGGAGTTCTGATCTGATTTGTAAGCTTTAGCTGTACTTTCAAAATCTGGGGTTTTTTTTCAGTGTGTAATCTGCGGGAAATTTTGTTTTAAGAGCTGCATGGGGAATTGTCCAAAAGTTGGAGCTTGATCATTTTGCATATCTTTTAATACACCAATGAAGATAATTTGAAATAGATGTGCTTTGCTCCCCATTAAACCTGTCAACAAGGAAGAATCAAAAAGATAAACCTATTTGTTGGAGTCTTATCACACAGCCCTTTAGAGCATCATTGACTCTTCCAATGGTGGGCAAGGAGATACGTCCCGGCTTTGTTCCAGTTACCTCAATTCTTAGCAAAAAGGTGTGTTTGATTATTTTAAACAAGGACATTGAGTGGGGAGTTCACTCTCAGGCCTGCTTGGTTTCTTACAGGGGTAAAAATATGAAATGTAATTCAAAATAAGAGGGGGGGAGTGAAGCAACAAGGAAGAGGGAAGCAGCTGTCAGATAGAGGATACATTCTGTTTGCTGAGACATATGTTCTTGAACTGAACTTTTCCCTTGTGATTGGTTGTGCTCATTCTCCCAGCAGAGAGAGGCTACATACTAGATGGGCATCAGATGGCAAGCCTTAGAAAAATGATTGAAAACAGTGCAAATAATCATCTCTAAGCACGCACAGAGGTATTCATTACTGCTGCTGTTATGCTTTAGAATATCCCAGTGCAGTGCGGGGACTGGAGAAGGAAAAGCCATCTTACTGATTTTTCAGTTAAATAAATCCAACGTATCCCAGGCTTACAGAGGAGTGTAAAGAAGAACAGGTGGATTTAGAATGAACCAGTTCAAGGTGAGCACAAGAACCAGTTCATGAATCCCTGGCTATGCCAAACCAACATGGGAAGACAATACCATGTTTTACTGAAGGTTATTTTTATTGATAGTGCCTAAAGTGCCTGCTAAACTAAAGCCACGCAAGCCCAGCTAGTGGGCGTAAATCTAGAAGGGATTCCTTTCCCCAACAGTTTCAGTGTTGTGATCAGGATTGTTCAGGTCCTCATTTTCTTCTCTGGGGCATTTTTTAAAATGCATTTTTCAGAACAAAAATACTACTTCTAAGAGCCAGCATAAAGAGAAAGGATCTTCAGAAGGAAAGCAAGACAAACACTAAACCTGATGAGCTGACATTAAAATGACAACCCTGCTCAGCCTGGCGCTGTGGCGGAGGGTGGCAGCAGATTTTCATAAAGCACGTGTGCTCCTTCAAGCACATACAAACCTTGACAGAACTGTTTGTTTGGGAGGTTCTGTTAGGGCCCTTTTCTTGCATTTCAGCTTTGAGTGTGTTAGGGTACTCACAAGTACCCTTCAGCAGCATTATCATACTTTAGGCTACAGCACCTGGGTGATGTTTAAGTTGCTTCCTTGGGCAGACCCTCTGCGCTGGCAGACACTGGGGTGTTGGGAACAAATTGCAGCTGCAGTCGGCCAGGCACTGCTGGTGTTACAGAAAGCTGTGGAAACATCAGGGTAGTTTGGAGTTTGGCTTGCAGGGATGATAAGTCAGTAGCATCATCCAGGCCTAAGCCAAGTAACTTGTCAAAGAACATCTGAACTTGTCTGATTTATAGAAATATGTCTCTAGATTCACCATGTTTCTGAAACAAGAGAGTCCATAGAGTGCTAGTAACAATATCTTTTTTCCTCATTAGTCATGGAAAACAGGCCTGTCCTGTCTCCTGTTTTGTTTTACAAACACTTCTGTTTTGATTCTAAAATGTCAAGCCTGCATTTGATTTACGGAACCAAACCAGAGCCGTATAATTCTGGGTTTATCCTCACGTGCAAAGAACATAATTACTTGCAGTAAGGAATGCTTGATAAAGCAACATTATTGATGGAGCTTTATCTGTTGAGCTGAATTAATCACTTTCACACACTTCACACACCTTCACTGGGTGTGAAGTCCACCACATGGAGAAGAAACTGGATTCTCGAAATCATCAATATATTTGCAGTGGCTCTATTGGTAGGAGGTGCTCTTAAGATGGGTCAGAGTTTGCCTTCAGCCAGACAGATGCTGCTGTCCTGGACCAGGAGTGACTTTGTCCGGTGTTGCCTAAAGTCTCTGAGTCTTGTCCTTCACCATTTTCAATCAATATACCACTATCTTTAATAATCCTAAAACAAACTGACTGAAAAAAAAAGAATAGTAGTCATGCTTAATTGTTAATTAAAGGAGAATAAATCAATTTATTTTAGTGAAGTTGGAATTGCATATAGTGTTGTCCTGGTTTCACTGGGATAGAGTTAATTTTCTTTTCAGTAGCTACTACAGCACTGTGCTTTGTATTTGGTGTGAGAGTAACGATAACACACGGATGTTCTTAGTTGTTGCTGGGTAATGTTTGTACTAAGTCAAGGAATTTTCAGTTTTTCAGGTCCTGCCAGCGAGAGAGCTGGAGGGCACAAGAAATTGGGAGGGGGCACAGCCAGAACAGCTGACTTGGACTATCCAAAGGGACATTCCATACCATGGGACGTCATGCTCAGTATATAAACTGGGGGAGTTGGCTGGGGCGGGCTGATCGCTGCGGAGGATCTGGCTGGGCATCAGTCAGCGGATGGTGAGCAGTTATACTGTGCATCGCTTGGGTTTTTTTTCCCTTCTCTTTGGATTTTATTCCTGTCCTCTTCCCTCTCCTTTTCATTATCATCATAATCAATTATTATTGTCATAATTTTATTTCCATTATCAAATTGTTCTTCTCTCAGCACATGAGTTCTACCTTTTTTTCCCAATCCTCCTCTCCATCCCTCTGTGGGGAGGGGGAGTTAGCGAGCAGCTACATGGTACTTAATTGCTGGCTGGGGTTAAACTACAAGGGTGTATTCTTATTTCTGTTTATGTGGCACTTCAGGAGACACCTGTAAGAGGAGACAGGAGACAGCTGGTTACTCTATTTCAGGCCCACAACTCTTACTTTTTTTGTTGTAATTTACAGCACATATTTCAAAGCCACTTATTCCTTCTAAAACAGCACAAAAATACCGAAGTAATTATATCAGTAATTTACAGTATTTGGATTAGATCTGAAGCATGGAAGTGTTTCTGTCTTCATAGCCAACGATATGTCAGTTTTCACCATGTGCATGCCTAGGGTGTCTCGGGAGGGAAAGAAACCCCTCCAATAAATAAACAGGTTTAAAGAAAGGCTGCAGACAACACTGTCACGACTGACATAGCTATATAAAAATATAAATACATATATATATTTTTAAAAAATCTATTCCTGTAAAAAATGAACAGATACAACTAACAATATGACCAAGTTAATACCTGCCATTTTTTTGTTATGGGCTGATACACTTAGCCACTTTTTTGTTTTCTGATTCAGTAGGCAGAAGTTCATTTCAGTGCATTGCTGCTTGTATACCATAACCCAGTGATTTTATAAACCGTACAGGGATGATATAAAAATCAGTGATGTCAATGAGCTATTGCTTAAGGACTTTGGCAAATTATGTTACCTTATGAAAGACTTAATTGCATAAACCTGCCTGCTGGATCAGCAGTTCTCTACTGCACTCCAAAATTCTCATTACCACCTTCTGCCCTGTTTCCTCCTAGGAGCACCACATAATTAAACTCTGTCATTGGGGGAATTTATAGTGGATTGCTACAGGTTGACTTGGCCAGTGTGCTCTACTACTTCGCTAACACCACTGTCAACCTTTAAATTACTGGTCCCGCTTTATCCCTTATTGATGTCACTCAGTAGCCTCTATCCCAAAACTGCTATTTCAAGCTAGCAGAAGTGAGCATTCACTCCAAACTCCACCTCAGATTCCTACCGGAATGCATTTTTTGCTGGGTTGGGTCTGTAAGCAATTTTACATATATATCAGAATTCCCATCTGAACACATATGTTAGAGTATTCTGAAGCCAGCTGTGATATACAGACCTCTCTTTAGGATAACCTCAATTTTTTCTGGAATGGAAGTAACTGAAAACTTGCACATTTAAATAGATTTTCTCTCTGCATTTTTGGACTAATCTTCCGCCCTTTGCATAATGGATAGCAGCCTTAACACTTCCCATTTCTTCAACTGCATCAGTTGCTTAGAGTAAGGATTTCATTTTCACATGAATCCTATGGCAGGGCAACCTGAAGGACCTAAATTCAATGAAAATTACATAAAATTGAAAGAGAGCAGATGCCATTGTAAGTGATGGCAGGGCAGCGCTATTACTGTCATCTGCTTTGCATAATCATGTTAGTGACAAAGCCCCTCAGCACATTTCACAGCTTTTCCCAGCAAGCTGTGACTGTAAGCTTTTTGGAAAGAGTCAGAGTTTCTCCTCCTATTCAGAATTTCTCAATTGCCTCAGCCATTCATGCTGGTTTTATGCTCCTTGAGACAATTATCACAGGTAAAGTATCAAATTTAAGCAATTTTCTGAATGGTAGGAAGCTCTCAATTTCCTTCATAATAGGTAACGTCAACTTTTAACTACGTGAGAAAGTTTTAAAGAAAATATCTGTTTGATTTTATCATGTGTGTTGGGGCCATACTTTTAAAAGCTTGCTAACTATTTCTTTATAGATTAAAAGAGGAAGGTGAGGCATGAGACTGATGCTCAGGTGCACATCATGCTTTGGCTGGCTTTGGATCCCACCTACACATCCTGGTGTTACTGAGTCATCCTCCAGTCCATGTAAGAGTAATCAAGTAGCTCTTGCTCTTATCCCATTCTTAAAACCATCTCTGCTGCTGATGTGAATTACTCACATTTTTCTTACATTCCCATTAGAAAAGAACCTCCACTGTCCAAAGGAAATGCTGATATGGAATGTACCGATATCTGCGGAGCTCTTTCTCCTGGCTTTGGAAGACTTTAGATCATCCCTTAGGAAGCTGTTAAGAGTAGGAGGGTAGAGAAGTAGCACTGGCTACAGATTGTCCTTTTGGCGTTGGAGAAGTAATTGAAGAATATCCTAGGGAATGTCAGAGCTCTGTAGTTCCCCAACCACTTCATACCTATCTGTGAATCTGCTGCATGGGCAAAAGAATTCGGGAGGATAAACCTCCTCCTTTTTTCTAATCTTGTTCACTAACTAGTTTTCAGATCTGCCAAGATGTCTCGGTCTGGCTGGATGGGATAGAGGCAGAGCTGACCGTTCACACAGTGTTGGTGCATTTGTTAATGACTAATGTCATCCTGGCCAAGGGATGGTTTGTTAACTCACAGACCTCAAAGCAGGTATCTGTGCACTTTGAGTTTTAGGGACTGTATATATGTGAAGGAAAATTTGATGCCTGTAATTTACATTTGCCACACTGGCTATACCTCAGAGCTAACTCCAAGTACTTCAGAACGCAGCTCTCCTCCCAGCTCTCTTTGCTGCTGTGAGATATCAAAGCCTAAAAAAATTAGGAAATTCTTTTTGCAGCAACTTCAGATACACTAATTTTTTAGTCCCTATGTTCACAAGCAGTCCTGAGATAATCGTTCAGTCACATATTTCTGACTTGCAAAAGTTTTTCTTTTTTGAATGACTGTTAGGAGCGGATGAAAGTTCATTTGGAATCCATACACATCCATCCATACAATATAGTACAATGTACTTTAGGAAAATAATCAGAATTAAAGAAAAAAATCTGTTTTGCCTTAACAGTAGGGAATTTGGGGCTCAGGTGAACTATAATGGGTCCTATTAACAATGCAGACCAGAATTCTGAGTTGTTCATGCAATGATAATAAATATTTACAAGATTTAGAGGATGGCTTTATTCCCAGTGTTTTATTTCCCCTCCCTGGAAGCTATTACTTGAAGTGCTCTCTACTTTTGGTGATGTTAAACGTAATCACCACAGTTTTTCATTTGAATGACTAAGTCTCCACTAGAAAATATTTACAATTGTGGTAAGTTTAGAAAAGAACTTGCATCTACCAATGTTTTGTTTGATGCTTTTAAAGG
The DNA here is from genome assembly GCF_015220075.1 of Falco rusticolus. Classification (NCBI taxonomy): domain Eukaryota; kingdom Metazoa; phylum Chordata; class Aves; order Falconiformes; family Falconidae; genus Falco; species Falco rusticolus. The sequence goes on from NC_051196.1 coordinate 24,221,265, forward strand.
AAGGGTCGTGTGACCTTAGAAGAACCACCTGACCTTGGTCAGAGGACAAAATCATCCAGCTCTGTTGAGTGCAAGAACCTTCTACCAAATTTACTTATCAGCTGAGTTTCTCAGAAATTCCCTTTTATGCTGACCTTTCTCCTGCTGTCATTTCCCCCTTATATCTGGTTCCACTGCCCTCCCTTTTATTTCTTAGCCTGAAGACCAAATGCTCAATAGCCCAAGTGGAGAAAGACCTAAAATGAGAGGTGGAAAAAATAATGTTTGCAGCAAATTTAAAATGCTGGGTCATTCACTGCCTTTGTTAAATGATCCTTTTGAAAGTAGTCTCATAATTACTTTTTTTTTTTTTAATGGGAAGGATTTTCATCAATGAAAGTGATAGAAACACAGATTTAAAATTAGCCCTGGGTCTAACATGACTGCTGTCCTTATACAGCCACCAAACTTCCATCCTCAGAGGCGATTTTGATGGTATTCTCATTTCAGAAGTTCTAGTCTTGCACAGGACAACATTTAATCAGCCATTGCCTTTCTGAGTGATGATCTGTGGTGGCTTTTGTGCACAGGCACAGCAAGGAAAGCGGCAGTTTCTCCCCATGTTGTGTATAGCAGTTTCTAAAGCTGTTTTAGTGAGTCTTGCTACTACATTCATTTAATTTCTCTCCATTGAAGGGGAGTCTGATTGATTCCATCAGAATATTTTCGATGATCGGTGGTGGGATGAAACAGGAATCTTTCCACCCTTGGAAAATAGCTTCATCTATAAGGTGTGTAGCTGTTCACGTGCGCACATGCAGAAGTGTAATTTATCTGCAGTGCAGGTGGGGAAGTTCAGGAGAGCTGATACATTTTCCTCTATGCCTACAGTCTGCTCTGGAAGAGGAACCCAAGAACATTATAAGCTGCATTCACCACTTTGATTTTTTTAAGTTATTCTTCTTGAATCAGCTTAGTCAAATTGTGGAGAAAAAGAATCCCATCTCATTTTCCACTTTCATCTTCTATTGCTGCAATTCATATCTGTAATTACCTTATCTCTGTGCCCTGATGGGATTTTTTTCTAATTTGCTCAAATTCAGAGCAGTTTCTATTTGCTCTCACTATGATCAAGGTGGGCTCACGCAAAACTTTGCTTTTCTAATCAGTTTTATCAGATAGGATTGCTGATTAGCTGTCTTTATGCTTGTCTTCCAGACCAATTTCTAAAATGAGTTCTGACAATGGCTGTTTGAAGCTCCTGATTCTAACACAGGTAATATTCAGGTTCATAGTAGGAAGTTTGTTGACTAGTGGTTTTTTTCTAGAAAATGAAAATAACAAACTTACTCGACAGTGAATACACAATGTGTGCTGCTGCCATTACTCTCTAGTGAACAGGCAGTACTTTAAACAACAGGCAATTAAACATGATGATGATGATGATTGCTTGTTTTATGACACTGGACTAAACCTGCTCAGTTCAGTCGCTGGCACTACTGCCTGACAGTGGTGCAGCCAGGAGATGCTGTGTCTGGGTGGCAGCACAATTCCTACCATGTAGCTATGTGTTTTACACAATGCTTTTTTGGTTTATCCTCTATTTATTCACAACCCGTAGATGTAATTCAAACCCTCAGACTTAGATATTTGCTCTTTTGGGCAGTTTCATGTCTGAGTCTAGCTCCAGCTAAAGGACTGGAATACATCCTTATGTGTGTGTGTGAGATGGAAACCTCCCGAGTGAACAGCACTGGGAGCAGTTTCATTTCAGTGGATTCACAAAGGGCAGGGGCCACCCAGCAGGTTTAAAGTGCTGCATTTCTCAAACATCTAAGAAGACAAGACAATAAAAAATTGTAAACCCCTGTTAAGGGCTAATATGAATATCTGTGATATGTCCTAATATAAGAAATTTCTTCTGTCACCATACCCTATGTTTTAATTTCCAGTTTGGAACAACAATTGCTACTTACATTGCAAAAAAATAGCCAATCATTGAAGATAATGTAATTTTAAAACTTTTTGACCTATTATAATGAGAGGGCAGCTGAGGAAAAAAGCTTTTCATTATGACCATTAACTGCATTGTGAACCTGATTTTTTTCCCTCAATTTACTGTTCAATTGAGTGTTCTGCCAAGAGATACTATATTAAAATTGTTTTTCTCTTTAGATGGTTAATGAAAGGTTATAATTAAGATAAGTGGGATCAAGCATCAGATCTCAAATTGATGATGTTTGATGGAAGCAGCTGTCTTTTTGCTGCTTTATAAGCTCTGTTGGTGTCAACAACTGGAAACCTGGATGTTCATCAGAACCATCATCAGGTTTTTTGTGCATTTGCATTCAGCCTCAGAATGGAAACTCTGTGTAATCCTCGTGGCTTGACCCAGTGGTTACGTAGACTTCAGAGATCACATAACTTGTGAATTCAGGTCATCCTACGGAACAGGGGCAACCAAAGATTAACGCAGCCTAATTACTTGTCTTCTTGGTACACTCCGACAGTTTCTTCCTTTCAAAATTCAGTGTAGCTTTACAAGTACTTAAATGTAGCTCTGAGTTCATACTGCAAGAGCAGTTTTCTTTTAAGAAGGTCAAGCAGTTAAGCGCAGCCCTGCTCATGATACTGGGGGGGTGGATACCTGCATTACACCCCCTGAAATTCAGTGCGTGTTAAAGTTCTCACAGCATTTCTTCCCTTTGCTCCCGCGACACCATTTATCTTGTGGTTGAGGACTTCGTGCTACTAAGACCAATTAGGTATCTTTGAATTTACTTGTATTTGTCCCTTCTGTGATATTATTGTGCACAATACAGCAGAGCAGTGGTGGTTTCTAGCCTGAATGCTTTAGTTCTCTAACCTTTCCACAGGTTACGACTCCATCACACCAAGGACCGTGAACTGTTAAATTAATCCAGACTGAAGATTTTTCTTAGTATTCACTGTTACATCTTCAGTCTCTGTCCACCGTGACTACCTTATATTCAGCAATCAGGATTGTTCACTGATTTTAAGGGATGAGACTGAAATGCAGTAGGTAATCTGGGATACAAACCCAAATGCCTAGTTTACTGGTTTATAATCTGGAATTGTACTCTGGGTTGTATTCCTGCTGGAATAGATTTTAGTCAGGCATTCTGGGTTTGGACTCAAATTTCTCTAACATCTAATCCTCATGCATAAATCTACCTGTTGGAAGAAATACTGACAGAGAGTTAACACTTATATAGCGGGAAGTGCTTGGAGTAAAACTGTTTAAAGCAACAAACAATGTGTTTAAAATGTCTGATCTATAGAAATAAACAGTTTCAAAAGGGAGCTTGGACTGGGATATTACTCTCTGTACAGGATTTTCTTAAACTTCTCATAAAGCAAAAGAGCACCTTTGGCAGAAAAGAAGCAATTTTGTTGGAGGTTTAGAAGTAGCAGCAGTAATGGTGCTGTGTTAGTTCAAGTGACAGGGGTGAACTTGTCCATCAGCCCTGTGATATGTGCAGGGTTACATCTTGAGCAGAAGCTGCAGCAGAGGTGCTAGTGTCAACATTTCTGGTGCTGGTGAAGTGCAGTAAAAATTATGATTACATGCTACGCTTCCCCACTCTCATGAAAACAAGATTTCTGATTTTCTGTGATTTTCTTCTCACCATAAATAAATATCACCATAATACCCCAGGCCTCCAACTCCTGATGTGTAACTTTTCCAATGTAATTAATCCCACACATCCTTAAATCTAAGGCTGTGACTAAGTTTTTCAGAACTTTTTGTCTGAATACTCATGTTTCTCTGAGCTGAGTGTGGAAGGGCACAGCAAGATGAAAAGCAGTAGCCAAGTCACACTGGAGGTGGGCTCCTGCCTGGTTTCTGCAGGAGAACAGGCTGTTCAGGGAACCATTTAGCATAGAAAATTTCCAGCAACCCATTGCACATCAGGCTTCATTGGGACTATCCTATTCAGCTTCTAGTCTGTGTCAACAGCACAGTAAGATCCTTTAGAAAATGCCGTTATGGGCTGTAATTGTAAGTAGAAAACATTTGGTTTCACAGCATTTAAGTGGAACTGCCTGTGATTGCTGTTTTACATGCAAACCACTTATTTTTAGTCCCCTTTGTTGTATTGGCAATCATTTGGGAACAGCCCTTAGAGGTTCCTTGGCTTGTGTAGCAGCAGGCTGTCCCATTCCTAGGGCTCCCTGCTCCTCACACCTTGCCCTGGCTGATGGACACAGCTGGGACACTTGTGAATTTGGAGGTGACTGGTGCCCTGCGTGATGTGTGATTGACAGGAGGTGCTGTGTTCCCACCCTTGCTATGCCATACCTGATGAAAAGGGGCATCGGAGCCTCTTGGAAAAGGTTTTTCTGAGAGCTGCAAGGGTTTTCCAAGTGAACGGCCATCAGAGGTGACAAACCTGCTTGGTTTTAGGACTTCTTTTAGGAGCAGGTCTGCTGGGCAGAGCTGCGTCTGGATTCTGTGTCATTACAAATTATCCCACGGTGATGGATTGTATCCCTGGTCCTGCTGGACTGTTGCTGGTAGAAGCCTGTTCTGAAGCACCTTCTCCAGTTTTTACTACAAACAAGCTGTAGAGAGCAAAGCCTCCTTACAGGATTTTAAAATCATTTGTAATAATTAAAAATTCATAGTAGCAGACTAATAGAGGCGCTTCAAAGGCGTCACAGATGAGAACCCCCCAGTCTTTCACAAATTAATTGGTGAAGACTTTCCATCACCGTTTGTGGGCTGTTGGTCAGGCTGTTTGCAAGGAAGGTGTCTGCAGATTAGGTGATTCCTTCCAGCCAGAGGGCATGAGCTATTTTTGCCTACCTTTCTGTAAGCAGGCATGGAGCATCCCTGCTAAGCTATCAGCCAGAGACACATGGCTTGTTAGGTGGCAAAGCAAAGGGGGAGGGGGAATCTGAGCTTTGAGCCTCCCACCTGAGCGAAAGGGATGGACTTCTCCTGTCCCCCGAATGACTTGGGGGCTTCCCTTCAGAAAATCATGCTGGTTCTGGTCCTAATGGTGCCTGTGATGGGTGGGAGATGTGGCGCTGAGCAAGAGGAACCCAAACAAAGCTAGGCAGTGGGCAGGGGAATTAAATTCTTGGTCATTTCCTTCTTTTGCAGACATGATTTGTCGATATTTTAAATGCACGGCTCCCTTGAGGCGAGACGGTTTGCAAAGAAACTGAAGGTTATGAGTTAGTTACCTGGCTGGTGCTTCACTGAACAGGCCAGGTGCCTGGAGACAGAAGATAATAGTTGGGAAGACTTTCTGTTTTTCAAAAGAAAATCAAAGTCTGTAAACATGGCAGTAGCCTCCATTATGTCTTTTATCCTTCAGGTTGGGAAGTTTTGCACAGCAACTCTTTATTAGGTTATTAAAGGCATAGATGTGTAATTTTTGGGGTATGAAAGCTCAGCAAGAACTTTAATTTCAAAAGAAAAAATCCAGGCAAAAATTGCCAGTCACTGCCCCCGTTCTGTTTCTATAGTGAGTTTAATCTTATGTTTCATTACATCTTCACATGGGCTCTTGAATCATTGTATAGAGTACCTGAATAAGAATTTAATCACACTGCCAATTAATTTGCAAAGAAACTTACTGAAAAATGCTACATGCAAGAAGTTTTGGAAATGTAATATAGAAGCTCACCAGGTGTCCATTTTTGAAATCTGAAGGACTCTAATGTAATCTGAGAAATTGATTCTGTGATGAAGTTGCCATGCTGCATTTCAAGGCCTTCAGCTCCGGAGAAAGCTGTCGTCTGTTGTGCCATTAGACCACTCAGGTAGGATTATTTGCTGAACTGAATGAAACAGACCAAAGAGCTCTAGTCAAATGCTCTGGCAGGAACTAGAAAATTGGGTGTTAGGCTACACATATAGTATCTATAGCTCTGCTTCCCCCCCAGCAGCGTGGTGACTCACCACGTCTGCCTCACACACGGGACACAGGGCTGCCTGAGCGGGTTTAATGCTGCCTGTCAGTTATTGCTGTTTGTCCTCGTCCTAACAGTGCTCGAGTACCTTACTGGGTCCTACTGGGGTTCTGCTCTGGGTTACCAGCAGCTTTTTCCCACCCCTGTATCACAACCCTGGAAATACCCTCTGCTAGTGATGAGATTCATCTTGCCCTGAGTCCCTGCAAATGCAATCATCTTTAGGAAACCACATGTCTATTCAATAAATGCCTTTTAATCCAGAAATAGTACATGAAAAAGAAATAGTAACATCTGAATTTTTTTTTTTTTAAAAGCCATCAAAGCTGAGGTTTTACCCCAATGTGCAAGAAATACAAAGAAATAACTGAAGTTTACATTCACTCCCAGTTTTTATGTGGGAAGTGTTCGGATACTATGGTGAATATAAAATAGGGTGATATAAAACAGTTGCAGAATACCAGAGAGTTTAAAAAAAAGGGTGTGCAAAGCCAGTACAAAGATGCATGACTTCTGAGGAAACCAAGTCACAGTTTATCTAGATAATGCTGCAGAAGGATCTTGTATAAAATCCAGTCACCAGGAACTGAGAGTCCCAGCAAAACTTTCCTTTCTCTTCAGAAAACACCTTTGAGCAGATCATGATCTTTACTACTGTGAGCATCCACAGTTAATTTTTGCAAGGATGATCACCCAGGAGGAAGAGGACTGGAAAAATGCTTTAGTTTCCTGTTCAGCTGCAGCAGTTCATCAGGATAGACAGATGAAAAATTCTGTGTTTCTCGGCAGGCAATAAGCCTTTGCCTTTGTCTTTTGTCCTGCTGAAATAGCTGTTAAATGTATTTGTAAGTAGGAAGTTGTGTGAGACCAGAACTGAGATGTACCTGAGTGAGGAGAAGCTCATGCCACAGAACTGAAGCTGCTATTCAACAGAAAACTCAGGAACCCCATATTTTTGCCCAAGGAATGAAATAACTCCTAGAAAAGCTGTCTTACAGCCATGGTAAAACCAAATATTTGTATTAGGGCAGAAACCCAGCTGGAAGGATAGGAAAATGCAGATAATAAGGCAGATGAGGTTCAAGCCTCCCAGACCCGAGGCATTGCCCTACTTGCAGTATTCAGGGCTTTTTCCAATTTCTTCCAAAGCATCCAAGCGCTGCCACTGTTGGAGAAGGCCAGTGGAGTAAATGGACTTTGGGGGTGATCCAACCTGGCAATTTCCACCTTTCTGAGAGACGCAATTACAGTGCTCAAGTGTCAGGGAAAGCAGTTGTGTTGCTCTATCTATGTCTTTAAAATGTCTGGACACTTGGCAGGGTTTCCTGCATCCAGAAGGCCAGACAGGGGTGGGTACCACACATGACCAACAAAACGGTGGATGATGGGTGGAGTAAGCTCCATGGAAACCCGTCATCTTTGGAAAAAGCGTACAGCTGCATCCTCTGTGTCACTGTCATCTCCAGCTTTTGAGGCTTTAGACTATGTCCCTCTGCTTCCCCTTCCTCTGCAGGAGACAGAAAAGCTGCTTCTTCTGCATTTATTGCTCACTGTGCCAAGATCCTAAAGCGTCTGGCGTGCTAAAAGCACTTAATAGCACAAAGCGGAGCCGGCTGCTTCCCATTCTTTCAACGTGCTGACAGCTCACTTCTGAAAGTTTGAACTGCAGAGAGGAAGCAATTTGTCTGCAATTTCTGATTATTATTTTTATTATTCAGCCTTAAAGCGAGGTTCACATTAACAAGTGGTTTAGATTTAGCAGCTCAGGAAGAAACAGGTATTTTCTGTGAACTTATAAAAGCATCTCTGTCTTTTGTTGGGTTGTTATCCTTGCTCAGCTGACCCCACTTCGATGGCTGGTCCCAGGGGACAGGGTGGCAGTACGATGGCAATCTGCTGGCACTCCTTGCCGGAGGGTCAGTAATGAATTCACAGTTGGTGGAGGTAACAGTGGGCAAATTGCAAACAGCACATGACAGGGCAGAGAGAAATTGCAGGCAGAGGCTCCCAGGTCCCCTCTGTTGAATCTGAGACACCCAAGATGCTGCTTGGTGGCTGGTGGGCAGCATCCTCTCCTTCTCGGAAGCGGCATCTCCCTGCTTTTACCTGAGATTCCAGCAACACATTTACATTTGAATTTGTGAAGAACATGCTGGTGGGTATAGTGCCCTAGAAAGTGGCCGGTATGCACGGTGCTGCCGGCATGGGGGAGTGTCAGTGTGAGACAAGGATGAGTTTAAATCAGAGGAGCTTTTTTCAGATGGGTGCCTGCCCATTCTGCTGTGGTGATGCAGGTTGAAACACCTGCCCCCCTTCCTTCCCAGAGTCCCTCCTGGGGAACCACAAAGGTGCATTATTTTACAATTCACTGGGAAAGGTTTGGAGATGAGTGTGGAAGGCTTAAGCGCAGGGAGCATGGGTCCAGGGAGGGTGGGTACTCTGGGTATGGTCTTCAGTGAAGTGTCTCGTCCTGCCCAGTCTGGGGTGAGCCGTGGTCTGGTCAGAGACGACCATGTAGATAAACTCTTTGTTGCCTTGTTATTCAGACCTGGAACTCTTATTGACTGCAGAACATTTGAAGAGCAGGTCTCCAAGAGTGGCTGGATTGGTGCTGTAGCATCGTTTGGGGTGTGCAGAGGGAGGCTGCTATTCCAGAGCACTTCCCGCAGCAGCTGCTGCAGGCTGGAGTACAGAAAGATGGATTCTTTTGGGTGCTTTGAGCCACCTTCCCCATCTGCTCCCACCCACCTTCCCACACAGTTGTCAAGCGGCTAGTTTGTACAGAGAGAAGATTTTGTTCCTGCAGTTCGATTTATCAAGTCAGGAAGAGATTGTTTGCACTTTTTTTTTTTTTTTTTAAACCAGGCATATTTCAAGTGTAATTTTCAGGGAGACAGCCCAGGCAATGGCATCTGCACAATGAATGGAGGATGTTCAGATGACTGGGAGCTGTTTTGAGGGTTTTGTTTCTAATCAGAGCCTACAAGCCATCTGACTATTGGGTACAAATTTGAGGGCTACAAAGTTTTTTGCAAACTGATTCATGCTCCTATCCATCTGTGAAAAGACCCGTCTTTGCCTTTTTTTTTTTTTTTAAACTATTATTTAATGCAATTTGCAGCCTAGGAATGATCTGCCCCTCACTTTGCTATGTGTCCTAGCACGGCGCTATGTGCCCTGGCAGGGGACAGTCCACGTGCAGCAGAACTCAGAGCAGTGCTGAGCTGTGTGTGTTGATGTGTGGCTGATGCTTGCCCAGCTGGAGTGGCAGTCATGAGAGGGGACTGAGGTGCTTGGGAGGGTAAGTGTGGTTGCTGGCCCATCCTTTGAGAGCTCAGGTTAAGGTAAAATGAGAGCTCAGGTTGAGAGACAATAACCTGGCACACCTCTATGTGATACAGTAGAGGCTGAACAGCCTGTATGGGGGGTGACCCCTGGCAACAAACCTTTCTCATAGCAAGAGCCTGTAAAGTGCCAGGATCAGCAAACTCAATGGCTAAAGCCATGACTTCCAACTGGGGCCATGGATTTGTGCGTGGGGCTGGGGACTGTGCTAGTGGCTGGAGCTGAATTGTGGCGTGAGCTGAGCTGTCAGTGCAGTCCTTTCCCAGCTCCTTTCTCAGGGGCTGGAGCCTCTTCTCTGTGTTTCAGACTACTATAAACTACAGATTTTGTAGATTTCTTTTCCTGGGAAGACAAGAGAGCCTCATTTAGCTCAGTGTCTGATCCCTGGGCTTGTGAGAGACTTTTATATTGTGTGACAAAGGTGATCAATACGATGTTCTTTCCACCTACTGCATTTCTGTTTCCCCTGCCTCTGCTCTAGTGCCATTGATATTTGGGGCAGATTTTGTAGACAGCTGAAAATACCCTCTTCCCCATATATTTTTCATCCTTCTGCTTTCACTAACCCCACAAAATACTCTGATGTTTCTGCTTTCTCTTTTGCCATTAACAACTATGTTTTGTGACAAGAACTATAGTTGCAGTCAGCATGGAAAATTTGCTGTTATTTTAAATAACCATCTGCTCTCCCCACAGTCTGCTACCTCATCCTTAATTTCTTTATTTTTTGGATGTTTATTTTGATTAGCCTTGTCACATGGTGCTATAAGGAAATCTTGCTTCACTTCACACGCTACTGCCATGTTGATACAGAAAACTGGCTTACAACCAAAAAGATGTTATTTTTTTCCATCTCTCCCCCCCTTCCCTTTTTTCCAGAAAGTTTTATGTAACGAAGTGTTGTGTAAGGAGGAGAACAGCAGGGAGTGCATCAGGACTCATGGATTTTCTTTTCATCTCTGTCACAAATCCACTATGACACATTGGGCAAGTCAGTACAGTCCAAATCTTATTGGGATCAATGCGATAGCTGCTGAAGTCGCTTAAGCAGATCCATAGTCATACCTGTGTAATGAAGATTAAACTCTAACCTAGAACAAAAAGAAACTCTTGGAAGGACCATCTGTATCAGGGAAGAGCTGATGCACTAAAGTAGGTCGCCTTTGTTCATTTATATTAGAATTACTGGTACACAGATTCTGAATTTCAGACTAACATTGATATTTGTATGCCAGGCTTGCGTGTTTAATGTTTATCATGTATATGCTATTGCTCCAGGTGAGTATCTGGCTGGTGTGCGCAAGGTTGTGGTAACTAAATGGTCACAGTTCTGGGTGGGGAATTTGTGCATGTGATGGAGATGTGACATACCATAAGAAATCTTGCTTTGAAGAGCAAAAAATCACCAAGAAATTGGTACTCATTTTGCAAATGCAAGTTTAACTAGTCCAGGTTGAACAGAGAAATGTGATTTCCCTTCCTGTGAGCAACATTTTCAGAGGAAATATGGGCCCGCTGAGTGCTTAGCATACATTACAATTCTTGCATATCCATGACAACACCCTGAACTGTGGTGGTATCGAAACTACTGCTGTGCTGCATTTCAGTGATGCTGGGCTTTCCTTAGGGCTTACCTTAATGCTGGCTCTGGGCACATAGAGCAAACTCTCCTGACTCTGGCTGTGCTGGTGGAGAGGCAGGGAGGTGAGACTGGCATCAGGCCCCCGTGAACAATTAGCTTAATGAGTCTTTGGAGAGTGTTAGTGCAGAACCTGCGTTTGTTTATTCTCCTCTCTTTTATCTGTATAAACTGGGAGGAATTTGGTAAAAATGAAAGGAGAAGAAGGTCTTTTGGTTCTGTCAGGGACTTCTGGAGTTCACGTAAGGTGTAATTTTTGTGTTACAAAACACAAGGGATTCCTCCAGAAGCCTTAAAAACACATCTTCGGCTGTTCTAACAGCACACCTGGCTTTCAGTGGTGTATGTCAAGAGCAACTCTTCTGAAATCAAAACAGTTCTTATGTTTCTTCCTGCATTAGTGATGCACTGATCTCATTACATGGTAGTTCTTAGATAAATTTGAATATGTTTATCTTGCCTGTTCTGGGGCCAGGTTAACTCATAGTACTATACAATTTCTGCAAACTGAATACCAGCACGGGTAGTTTGTGAGTCTATTTCATGTGCTTTTGAGCCCAAAATTGTTATGTTACCAATGAAAACCATAGCAGGAGTGTCCTCAGGATGGATTTTCCTTTATCTTTCCCTTTGCTTCTCCTAAACTCCATTCTGTATTGGCTTTTGCCAGTATTTATTCTACCTGCCCACCCCATTAGGTTTTTCTGAAAGAAAAAAACCTCAAACCCAACCAACAAACCAAGCAAACAGCAAACCTCAAAAAAAAAAAAAAAAAAAAAGCCAAACCAGAAATAAAAAGCCCAAACTAGAAAAAAAAAACCCCAAACTAGAGCTGCTGCAGTGATGCGCTAACACTTACTGGTATTGGCCTGCAGAAAAGAAAATCTTCATTCCTCTTGACAGCTAAATAAGTGATACTTATGTTATCTACACAGCGCAGCCATGGATTCAACACAAGAAATGTCCTTTTCCATACCATAGCCCTTTCTCTAGGCCGCCATTGAGTCCCCTTGAGTCCCTCTGGGAATTCTTTGGGTTTAGCTGGTGAATTAACACCATGGAAGACTAGAAAGTGCATTATTTCTTACAGCAAAATGATAAACACTGCTGCTGCTCATGTTACTTGGTGAAAAGCAGTGATGGAGGATCAAAGGAGGTTCCCCTGTCCAAGACAAGTAAAAGCCACATAAATCTTGTTGATTGGAGGCACAGAGAGGGAAGCTGAAAGCACTGGTCCACAAAGGGTGGATTGAGAGGTGTCCTGGGGAAAGTTGCTCTGTTCTGATCACTGTTAACCTGAGACAATACCAAACAATTCTCAAACAACCAAAGAGAAACTTTCCAAAATCTTTCAGTGTTTTTTTTTGGTTTATGTTTTTTGGGTTTTTTTGTTGTTGTTGTTGTTGTTTGGGGGGTGGGGGTTTGTGGTTTTTTTGTTTGTTTGGGGTTTGGGGTTTTTTTTTGGGGGGGAAGGGTAAGTGGCAAAGAAAATGTATATTAATTGGAAAAATGAAAATGTCAAAAGTACTAATTCTGTTTTGCCCCAGCTACACTTAAAATGATCTTTAGCCTTATCCTGTGACTGAAAACACATGTATTTTTGTTCGGGGTCCAGGTATTTTTCTTCTTCATATGGCTGTGATACTAGCCAGAAAATCTAGTAAGAATCCCTTTGCATCAGGCATTTGTAGATAGGCCTAACAAAAACATCCTTATGTTTTTGTTAAAAAAAAAAAAAAAGTGCTTATGGTCTATAACTACTGAAAGAAAAAGGGCAGATAAAGCCAGGTATTATAGCAAGCCACGGCTGCCCTATTAGACTTGAAATCCTTAAGCATCCCAAAGAAAGAAAGGCTGACTTTCAGTGGATCAGTGGATCAGAGATGTTTCACATCTTCCAGCTTCTAACTCATTTTAGGGACTTTTCTGTAAGCAAGGTCTGAGTTTGTCCCCCAAATGGTCAGTTTTTGGTTTTATTTGATTTCATAGAATAGAAATTGTTCCTGAAGAAAATAACATCTGACAGACCTCTTAGCAGAAGGTAGCCTGGCGAGGGGCATGGACTTTGATGGTGTTCTTACAGGGGAATGGCTGCAGTATGACCACAGCCCTAAGTAGACATCAGGGAAGACACACAAGAAGGAGTCGTTATGAATATTGTAATCTTTGGAGAAGACTTCAGACCAAAAAAAACCCCACCTTAATAATACTAGAGAATCCAGCCGTGAAACACCAATTTGTAGGCTACCAGGCTTCACTGCTCACAGACAAGGCTTGTGAATATCCTGGGAGCATCCAGGTCTCTTCTCCCCAGCTGTTAACCCGTGCCTTGTCCTGGAAGTGCTTTGATTTTGCAGGTGAGCTCCTCAGGGCAGAGACGTTAGATGGTGGAAGCAGAAAGCAGGCAGAGTTACACAAGTTTTCTAAGTACAGGCTTCCCAGCTGACCTTGGAAGGCAAACAGTGCCCTTCTGCTTCCTTATAGACTGCTATAAAATCCACCGTGCAATATTGCTTGCTGTGAAAATCTGTACTTATGAAGCAGGTATTTTACTGAACATGGGAACACCGCACAGCTTTGTCACCTGCATCTTTCTGGCTGTGATTATTCTGCCTGATGAACAGCAGAAGAAACTCCTTTTCTCCCTGCTCCTCCAGGACCTGCCACAGGGCTCTGTACCCTGGGATCATCCCCCGGGGTTGTAATCCACAGCCCTGGTTTCCAGCCTTTTCCCAGAACTGGCATCTTTCAGGCTTGGGATGGCTGAACAAAGCCATGTTACAGACCTGTGGCATCACTCCCAAGTCAGCCAAGGGGAAGGCTGGTAAATGATATACATTAACCGCTTTAGCTCCTTTGGTTAGTGCTGGGCACATGTCCCTGAACCTCCTACCCCAGGAAGCAGAGCACAGGGACCATCAATGAAGGCAAAGCCACTCGGAAAGTGGTGCTGGCAAATCCCAAAGGCAATGCATGACAACTACAGGAGTGCTACAACAAGTTGCAAAGGTTGGGGCAATGCTATTTATTTCAGTGCTTCATCTCCTTTCCTATCCTGAGACAGTGCCTAGCAGCCAGGGTTCATCTCCAGAACAGGAATATATTAAGCACAGCCTCCAGAACTCGTGGATTTAGTTAGCTACAGTAGAACTGGTAAGACTTGAAAGGTAAATGCTGCGTGAACTGGAGTATGAAATTTCAGTGCATTGGAGAGATGAATTTGTAACAGGGAGCAAACAGCAAGTGAGAAGGAGAGATTAAAGAACCGACTGAAATGAACTGCCCTTTTCTTACACAGAGTGGGATTAACTGGTACCTGTGTTTAAAACATACCTACCAGCTGGCAGTTTTTCCTAATTATGCCTAATTATATTTAGACTATGAAAATTGTCAGGTCACACAGACTAATTTTTAACTAGTTAAATCAGGAGTAATTGGAGGCATTGCCCCAATATATAATTTACTTGACAGCTGCAATGTGTACTTAATTTCCACAGGGGATTTCCCAGCCTCCATTGAGTTCTGTGCTCATGGTACTTGAGTAGTTTAAAGCCAGCTCAAACCTCTTTACAGCCACAGATGGGACCTACCCTCAGTGGTAAGTGCAACTGCTCAGCTCCACCCATCCACTCACCCACCCATCTAACCATCCATCCATCCACCCACAGAACAATCTGCCTCTTCTCTGTCTCCTGTGTTTGAAGACTGCCAGTCAGCTTATTGCCTGGGGAACAAGGAATTTTGATTCTGATTGAGAAAATCTGTAATTCTGATCAATTAGAATACCTGCAAGTGACTGAGTGCCAGTTGGGACTACAGCTGCAGGGAGATTCTTGGTGGTGGTGCTCAGCACTTCCACTTAACAGTTTAATCAAACTCCTACCAAACTTACAACATCCCAACACTCTCAGAAAGCTGGTGGCACTAGTTTTTGCCAGAACAGTAATAGCATGATGCTCTTATTAGTGTCTAATCAGGGATCATATTTACTTGTTCATGAGATGGCAATGCAGGCACCTGTGACACAAGAGAATTTGAGTGATCTTTTTAGAGGCACAAAAGGCAGTTCTCTTCATTGGAAATCCCCCACCTGTGGAGATACTAGTAAAGGGCAACCAAGCCTTCTGCTCCTGTGGTCACACAGCAAAAGGTGCGAGGGGCTGAGAGCCTTGAGACCGATATGGCACGGCTCCGAGAATGGAGAGCACCAGTCCTGGCTTGCAGTCCTGGGGTGCCAGCAGCTCGGAAGGGCCCCGCTCCCTTAGGTGACGAGGTTGGCTGTTAGGGGAAGTGGCTGTGCTGCTGGTGGGACCCTCCTGCAGACGTGGGTGGCCTGGCAGCCCCCACGGCGTAGCCCAAGCCTGGGACTGTGTGTCACCCAGTGTGACCCGTTAGTAGGTTACTGATGGACAGAAAGGTGGTGAGGTGAGAGAGTTTCTAGCTAGAATTGCAACCCTTATGGACAGTGAAACATGCTAAAAACTCGTTGGGAGATCTGCTGGTCTGGCTGAGCTACTGTCAGCATGGGATCCAGGATGGAGAAGGGTAGGAAGCCTTAATGCTGCTGGACTCTGTTTCCAGAGGTTGCGTTGCCCGTGCCCGTACAGCTGTGCTGGCACTGGGTGTCGCGGAGCCTGCCCTGGCTCCTGGTGGATGTTCTCGCGCACAGAAGATGAGTTACCTTTGCTGCTGTTTTACTCCGTGCAGAGCAGCAGTTTGTTGAGCCATACTTGAGGATTCAGCCGATTATTTTTTACTAGCAGCTTCAATTTTTGTTTGCTGCTCATCTCTCCCCTTCAGAGATCCTTTAGTTCTCTGTGGAGAATATTTAAACCAAAAGCACATCTGATTTAGCTGGGACAGCCTCCTTTCCCTAACAACTCAACAAATTGTCCACGGCTGTCTTTTCTGATTACTTAAATCTAGCATTTTGTAACCTTAATCCTGAACTGGGGCTGGACTTGCTCACACCATAAGAAGTTATATGCACCCTGCTCTGCCTCAAATCCACACTGGTTTCCAGCCACATGCTTCTCTGGGGTGACAGAAATTTTCACTTAGCACAGAATTTGTTCCCAGGTTTAGAAGACTTTTGATTTCTGCTGAAAGAGATCCTGGTACTGACTTGATGTACAAGTAGAGAACGAGGCTGTAAACTCCAACAGAATAATAATATTTCCAAATCCAACTATTACTTTTTTTTAAATGTGCTTACATGGCTCAGTAGGTAAATGGATGTGATGACTTCAATACTTGTTAATTTTCTTCTGTTTCTAATATTTGGCAAATACTCAGGAAAGATTATAGGAAAATGTAAGATAACCTATGGTCAGATATTTAAATCTGGCCATTTCCTTAAACACTGTAAGAGAGATTTCTGCAGGTCCTGCCAAACTCAATTACCCACTTTACTCACATAGTATTTACCCTGTATGTGGCCTGCACTTCTTGCTCTCTGTGAAAATAGTGGAGATCATGTACCTGGCTTCCATTTGTTTATTTTTGGTGAAGGTATAACAAAGCAGCTATGAAATATTTCAACCTTTTTCCATTTCATCTGTCATTTGCTTTTCTTTTGCAGTAAGTAACAGATCCACACTTCTCTGTGCTTGGTTACCCCATATGGCTCGTGTTCTTCATGGCAAAGAATGGAATAATATTTTCAAATAATTAAATGCAAGAGTAAAAATGTATAACCAGAGTCCATGAGAACCAACACATGATGATGTTTCTGAAGATTTTTCTGAATACTTCATCCTTTTATAGATATAAAGTACAACGTGTGTGTAAATATGTATGTATGAAGTATACTTTTCTATTTCTTCAAATAATAATTTCTCAGTGACATTCGGGAAAAGAGCAGCACATTAATAATTTAATAAGGCAGTGCCTCTCTAATGCAACATTATGTCTCTTCATCTGCATGTCAGTCCCTGATGCTGCTGAAGGAGACCAGAAGCTGTGGCTACGTGGCTGGAGCACAGCACCATGGGCAGGATGGCTGCGCTTTGCCTCCTCCAGGCTGCGGGAATACGTTCACTGTAGGCACCTGCGAACAGCTCTTTGGTTAGAAAGCTGAACTTCAGTCCCCACATACTCAGCGGACAGAAATGGAGAGGGTTTTCCATGGAGTAACTTAGGTTACTTGTCTTCTGGAAAGGCTTGGTGCTTCCCTCACGGGCAGTCAGCCCTGCCCCATCAGGGGGTATTAGCGAGAACAACATTTTGAGCTTATTTTCCTTAATGAACTGTTATTTTCTTTAATGAACTGTTTAAAAAACATGCAACCCTAAACAGGCTTCCCACGCTAGGAACTGGAAGGTGCATGGCAAAATTTAAGATGACTTGGAGCTCTCACCCTGCGTTACCTACTGGTTAACTCTTTTGTTGTTACTTCATTTGTTTTGTGCTGTTTAGTGGGTTGCTGACCAAGCTGCACAGGGAAACGGTCATTAATTATTAAGAAATTGTCTAATCCATCAGGACATCAGTACGGCTATAATGTTTCCCTTGAGGAGACAAAAAGAGACTTGAGTAAGGAGCTGGAGGTGTTCCAGAGAGAACACGCAGCCCCAAAAAACAGTCTTACTTCTTAAGTTTGTTAAATGAAATTTCCAGACCTTTCCTTCCGTCTCAGCAGCTCGTTTATAGAACATGAAATTTGTTTTCCAGAAGAGCAATATTGCTGACGGGATTAAGAGGGAGGGTCCTGAGGGACCGAAGTCCTCTGTCAAGACAAATTCCCCCTGTCCTTTGGGCACCACCATTCCATTACATGCAATAAGATAAAAGCTCTGACCAAGGACTACTTTATAGTCGTAGTACTACAGTACAACCTTCTTGAGCTTAAAGCCAAAAGGGACATCAGATCCTATAGTTTTACTTCCAGGTACATCACAGACATGAAACGTCACACATTTACCTTGCTTTTGACCTATTTTTGTTTGACTGATGCACAGCAGGGAAGGTGCCCAGTATTGATCTGAAGGTAACAAGGTCTTATTTACTCTGCTGCAGTGTCTGGCTTCAACTTTGAGGTGCTAAGCCTTGTTGTGCCTCTGGGACAGCGGAACCAGAACCAAGTATGCATCAGGTGGCAGAGATGGCCCACCATGGTCACTCTCAAAGAGGTGTTTGTGCAATTCTACTCTTCCCCTGCCAGTAATTCCCTAGTACCAAGTACTAAATCTGTGTCGCCCAGTTTTCAGTGCTTGCACTCTGGGAAAAAGCATCTGATGCGTCCCACTGGCATTTTATTTGACAAGTGGAAGCAGGAAAAAGCTCAATACAATGTTATCCATGAATCACCTGAATTCAAGAAGGGATTTTCATTTTATCTCCTATTTCCAGCCTTTCTTTCCCCCTCTTCTATTCAAGTCCTGGATTAGGAGGGAAAGGCTCATCAGCTTCTGTCTGGAGTGATAAGGCTGCCTCCTGTCAGCTGATAAAAAGGCTTCTGTTCTAACCACGAGAGCGAGCCTGTAAGCCTGCGGCAGGGCTCTTCGTGCTTATATCCAGTAGCTTCACTCCCCCTCTTTGCCGATTCCAGGTGATGTGGCCATGATTCATCTTTAACCTCTCAAATAGCCAGGGCATTTCAGGGCACATCTGGCTGATGGATGCAGCTGCAGATGCTTTTTTCTCATGGCCAGTGCTGTGCATCCCCTCCCTTCTTTAAATGTGTTTGGGTCATGATTGTGAGCAGGAGCTCATCAGAAATATTTTTTGGTGGAAAAAGCAGGTTCTTTGGAAAGGAGTCCTTCACAGGAGCAGGAAAAAACAGTTTGTATAAAGCTTTTGTCAGAGATTGGTTCTGGTGTTCTGTAAAATTAAACTTCTGTTTGAAATGAAAGAGCATCTAAGTAAGCCTCACTGTCCTGTCATGATCTTCAGAACAGTCTGGGGTGACATTAGCCTCCCTCAGGGTTTAATTTATATCCCAGACTTCCAGGAAAATACCGCTTCTATTCATCATGGCATCAGCATTTGGTGTGTGACGTGCGGAATTAGACTCTATAACTCGAAAGTTATAAAGTAGGTATGTTTATTGCGCGCAGATGCACGGGGGATCGCTCCTCCACAAGCGTGCATACCCGAAGTGACGAACCATCTCACATTTATACAATGAACAAATGAATATTCAATTAACGCCTATACATATTTGTTACCTAAACCCCGCTTCGTATGTTAATTAGCTTATCAGTCCGTTTCCTGGAATGTGGTGGTCTTGCAGGTTTGTAGGTGATTCATGTTCTTGTGACCATCCGATCTTCTTCAGGTGATTCATGTCCTTGTGACCACCCGATCTTCTCCAGCAAGGAGACTTAGCACTCCCTCCCTCTAGATAGCATTTGAATGTCTCTCATCTTTTCTTATTCTCTTTTAAATAGCCCCTTTGTTAGAGGAAGAAGGGCAGGCGTCTCCCCTTTGTTAGAGGAAGAGGGGCAGGCGTCTCCCCGTCTCCCCTTTGTTAGAGGAAGAGGGGCAGGCGTCTCCTCAAAACTGTGGTTGTCACCGCACCCATGACTAGTCACCATACCCACATTCCTTAAGCAGACACATACAATCACAATCCATGTCCATTATCCCCATTTCACATTATTTCTCCATATCAGTGTGTACGTTTGCAAATAGTACAGTAATCTTTGTCTGCATTAAAGACTCTGCTAATCCAGGGTGAGAAGTTTGGACATGGCCAATATTATCCTGACACAAGGAAACAACTTTCCAAAGAAAAACGATTCCTGAAGGGGTTTTGACTGCTCTGTGCTACAGCATCTGGTAAGTTTACCTATAGTTAAATACACTGCAATTTAACTAATTGTTTGATTAGGTGCAATTCTCTAGACATTATAATGTATCAGTTTTTCAAAGGCAGGGCTGACAGATTAGTTGCATATTTTTCTTTTGCTATAAATCAGAGTGTAATTTGCTAGCAAACCGGGGTGTGGAAATGACATAAATGCGCAACCACATGGGGACTGTGGTATTTACATGTTATTCTAAGCAATAAAGGAAAGGAAAATAGCTAAGGCATAGAGAGCCTTTGTGTGCAAATGGATCCCTTACAAGCAAAGTCAACCCTTGCACAATTATTTCGAGGCACAACTGTGTGGAATAAACATAGAATTTTGTATTTTTTGGTATGTGTTCATTCAAAACACAGATCAGAGTTCGTCGTCGAGAGTTCACAATGAGGAAGTGATAGCGAAAGGAGTGAAGGTGAAGGTGGTTGTGGATGAGGGTGAAGGAAATGGATGTCAACAGAACAGCTGTAACACACCAGAGGGATGGGCCCGAATGTAATGTATTTCTAGCGTGAGAATGTCCTCAAGGGTCTCTCATGCAGAAGAGAGGTTCATACAAACAGAAATGGCTACTACTGTTTTATTAAGTCATTTAATATCAAGCCATAAGCCACGTCAATGGAAGGTGATAATCATATTATTTGATAAGGTACCATCCAACTTTGCATGAGTCTGAGACACAGCCTGGGAATGTTTGGTTTTGTTTTTTTTAAATATCAACAAATATTTTCAAAAAATTCAATCTGAACTTTTCCATCAGGCCAGTCCATAGCCAATGGAGACAACCTGCCTCCGTGAGATCCTCGAGAGAGGGAGCCCAGGGAATGGATGATTTCTTGGCAGGGTTTTCATCCTTCCATGCCACAGGCACAGGCTGAAGCACAGCCCTCCTGCTAGGTCTCCGCAGAGCCCTGGGATCTGAGGAACGCCTGGGATCTGAGGAACACCTGGGATCTCAGGAGCGCCTGGGATCTGAGGAATGCCTGGGGTCTGAGCCTGGGATCTGAGGGATGCCTGCCTGCTGCACAAAGGGTTTACACCACTAACCCTGTGACTCAGACACGGCTTGGGGCGAGTGGGGAGGGCAGGGGCATCCACACAACCCATCTGTGGGTGTAGTTCGTACGTCTAATTTTCTGCGGAAAGCAAAACCCACTACAAACTAGATTGAAGACAGTATAGGAGCATCTTGTAGTGAAACTATTTTGGTAAGAAACTGAGATCAGTCTAGCTCTGCCTCTGTGCATGGATGGGCCCCACTGCAGGCATGGTCCCTGTGCTCTGGGCCACCACCACAGCCTGCAGTCAGATGTTCTTGGCTTCCACCCTCAAACCTGGCTGCGGAGCATGGATGGCTCTTCGGCAGAGAAGGCAGCGCTTGCCTGGTGCTCCTTGCTCCCTTCTTGGCAAACCCTGAAGCAACACAGAGCAAGAGGCAAGAGAGAGATGGCGGTGGGAATTCACTGCTCACTTATGCCAGGGGAAGGGTGACCTCTCCCTTGCCTGTGGGTGCAAAGGACATGATGGGGTTCCCTGGTAGGAGATGGGAAAGAAGAGGTGCACCTCTCAGCCCCTCTGTCAGGAGATTGCTCCGTGGTACTGATATGGAGAAATAGTGTGAAATGGGGACAATGGACATCGATTGTGATTGTATATGTCTGCTCAAGGAATGTGGGTATGGTGACTAGTCATGGGTGCGGTGTCTGGTCACATAGGCACACAGCCTTGAGGAGACGCCTACAGTTTTGAGGAGACGCCTGCCCTTCTTCCTCTAACAAAGGGGCTATTTTAAAAAAGAATGAGAAAAGGATGAGAGATATTCCAATGCTATCTAGAGGGAGGGAGTGCTAAGTCTCCTTGCTGGAGAAGATCGGATGGTCACAAGAACATGAATCACCTACAAACCTGCAAGACCACCACATTCCAGGCACAGGACTGATAAGCTAATTAACATACGAAGGGAGAGTAAGCGGGTTTAGGTAACGAATATGTATAGGCGTTAATTGAATATTCATTTGTTCTATTGTATAAATGTGAGATGGTTCGTCACTTCGGGCATGCACGCTTGTGGAGGAGCGATCCCCCGTGCATCTGCGCGCAATAAACATACCTACTTTATAACTTTCGAGTTATAGAGTTTAATTCCGCACGTCAGTACGAGAGTTTGGGTCTCCTGTTCCAGGGAGATCATTGCCTCTGCCTGTGTGAGCGCTGCTACATAATCTCGTTTAAAAAAATGCAAAGGTCTTTGCTAGTAAAAGACCCTCTTTCAGGAACTGTTCCGTTTTCTACAGGAAATCTGACATTGCCTTTGTTTAAGACCCTGGCTGTGTCTTTGTTTCCATCAATCACCTCTCCTTCTCCATGAAAGCCTGCCCTGTAGCTCCAGATCCATTTCTTTTCATGGATGTCAATGCCTTTGCCAGTGCCTTGATGGCTTTCAGTTATCGGAATTTCACTGTTTCCTTTGTCCTCGCGTCTGAAGCAGTTTAGATGCAGATCTGCTCCTTAAAGAGAACTGGAACATCGGTCAAGTGGATTAGGGCAGAGCTGGCAGGTTCCAAAGGCTTCATGAAAAATATACTCCTTTTTGGCAGGCAAATTGTCGCTTGAAAAGGGAGATCCATCAAAGCTGAGCTTGTCTGGATCTGAGAGTTTCAGATTGCGTGTGGAAAACATACATGCTTCATTTTGCCCACAACGTGGACGAGGCTGATGAGAAGTAATTATTTCTCTTTACCATTCTTTTAATGTCCCATAAATTAGAAAAGAGCACCAAATAAAATACGAGTCCATTATCTCTTGTTGTTCCATAACCTTTCCATTCAGACACAGTCTTTGAAAAACTAATTAAGGAACTAGCGGTGGCTAATGCATGCACTCAAAATAACGCACATTCATACTCTATTTTCAGCAAGGGCGGCTGAGGTTCATTAACATTATACAGTAGCAAATGAATTCAGTTTGGGATAATGCCATCCGATTAAACTTTCCACAGCCCACTTAACTGGAGCTTTGGTGTGTGTTTGACAGACACTTTAAACTCTCTAGAGATCCTCTGCCTTCCCATTTTCATTCCATCCCCTTCTAAAGGCCAGATTCTGTCTGCTCTGAAGCTGATTAGTGACTTGCTCTTTCCGTAGAGTTCCCAGGTTTAAGTGAGATGAATCACAGAGCGAAATGTCCTGTCTGGGGTAAGGTAACCAAACGGGATCCAAAAGGATGACGTTAACAGAAGGGTAGTTTTGCAATTAGCCCTTCACAACCACAGCTCAGAAATTGGGTTTTGGGTAAGACCTTGGGCTGGCACTCAGGGAAGGGGTGAGCCTTCAGCTTAATCCTTAAACCTGGGCGAGCTTGGAGACCCTCACAATATTAAGGTAATGACTCTTCCTAACTACCATCTGCCTTTAGCTTGCAATGCGTTTTGAGCAGGTCCTGCCTCTCGGCAGGTTTGTGCAGTGACTGTTACTGTGGGACTCATATGGGGAAGGCGGGAACGGTGCAAACGGAATGAGTTGCACAGATTTGTGCTGTAAGAAGCAAAAGAATGGCCAGCTGAGTCTTGGAGTCTCAGACAGATGGGGTTGGCAGGATGGGACCATCCTCATCTCACAGGGATGACAAGTCATGAAAACCAGCCAAGAATCCTGCCGAGGAAGCTGTGGCAGCCACCAACAGGTGTTTTAGAAATGCATAAGTGGCTGCCAGACACCCCCCTTCAGCAGGATGGGCATCCCTCTGCACATTGCCTGGGGTTTCTCGACATAAGATTCAAGCAAGGACTTCATTTCTTATAAGTGGCAGCTCCATGCAAATTAAAAAGTGAGTGTCACTAAACACACACATAGGGGTTGCCTTTCTCATGCATTTTGATGTTTATCTTAGTGTTTTGCTGTTGCCCCAGAAAAGTAAAGGAACAAATATTGTGTTGATAATTAATGGGTTGGCTAATTGAATTGCTGCCCTTTTCACGTCTATGATTAACCATTATTCACAGCTTTTTGGAGTTCTTTCCCTTAGGATGAGAAGTGGTTGGTGTCTGACTTGCATCTTCTTAGACATTAATTGATGAAGAATATACACAAATTTCCAGTGAACATCACAGAAACACAACAGATAGTTCCCTTGACGAGAAAATCTTTGTGTGTGCTTTCTCGACGAGATCTGCCTTTCTGCCTGCTCTTGAGAAATCACAGAAACCTGAGGAGCCTGAGAGAGCCCTGTACAATATGAAAAACAAGGCATGAAGCAGCAGCAGCAAGAGTTTTTTTGAGATACAGTTTGTTAAACTGCACTTTGTAATAAGCAGAGGGTGCTGCTTCTGGCAAAACACTATCGTGTTTAAAAGCAGATAAATCTCTTAAGCCTCCAGACTCTCTGAATTGCCATGGGCCCCAGGTAATGGGTTTGGTACCTGGAGCCCCGTGAGCTGTCTGAGAGGGCTTAATTGCACCATTCATGAAGGCTCATGGTACACGAGTACAGAATCCATCCACAGCCTTCATGGTCAGGCAGAAAATCATTAGAAATCATTAACAACTCCAAATATAGCATAAAAACTTCCCTTGAGTAAAGGGAAAGGCATTTGGGGAGGTTGGATCATTTGGGAAAATGCTGTCTATGACTCCATTTTTTTCTTTCCAATATGTGTACTGTACAGTATTTCCCCATAATCCAATTGACTTCAATGTAGTGCTCTGTTTTCTGCTCAGGCTCTTTGGATGGATGCACGCCAACACACACACAAACAAACACCTGCATGTGCGCACATGTGCCTTCGTGTGCAAATTTACGCACGTATGTATGTGCATAAACAAAATCAAATAAAATTCTTTGATTTTTCAATGCCCATGATTGGACAGGACCGGGACCACGCTTGCACTTTGGAGGTGTGTAGTAGGGTCCCCCAGGGTCTGAGATGTCCTCTTTTACCCGTCAGTTAGCATGTGCTTCCTGGCACCAAGCTAATGTGCCCAGTGTCCTGAGCTGGGCATGCATGTATGTGGCAGTGAATTAATTTGGCCTGAGACAGCTCAGATGGCAAAAATCTTTGACTTATCTGCCAAGAAAACTGAAAATGTGCTTCAGCTGAGATCTGTCAACAGGAGAGGAGCAGAGGGTTGTCCAGTCAGCCAGAAGATGAATTTGTGCTTGTTCTGTCAACTGCTGGAGATTGGAATGTCAATATAGAGACTAATAAACTTGTAGTTTCTAGAGCATTAGCCGCGCTGAGGTCATGTTTAATAACAATCTGGTCTACCTGAGGTCACGCAGCCATCTGCAGCGTTGTCTGCAGGCTGGTAGCGTTGCCAATACTCTGGCTTATCAGGCCTGCTTAGGTGCGTGATCTAACCAAATTAAATTTTGGCCCCCCGTGGCTTTGATTCTCAAGCTTTCCACGTGCAAAGCAAAGGAGATAATTAAAAAAACATACCTATGGACTAGAGACCGAGAGATTAATATATTTCATTAGATTGGTTCAGAGAAACCAAAGCAGAGACCGGGTACTGAGTGCACATAAGCAAATATCCTCATAAGAAGGGTATGACACCCCAAATGTGATGGAGTTCAGCCTTACCAAAAGGCTGATGAAATCTTTGTGACTAATTAGGCTTTTAAAAACACTAGAATATAACAGTCTGGGACCTGCAAAAGGGCTGCTGTTGGAAGGGAAGAGCAGCGAGTGTTGATGGGTGCCTGGGTACCAAAATACCTTGTTACACTGCCATCCCCAAAGCTCGTTTTTGTAGGATATACAAAGTGCAAAGAAAATACCAAATGCAGCGATTTCTTTCCTTCGTTTGTGTCTTGGCTGGATTAATTAAGGATGTCATTGATCCTGACAGGACTGCCTTAGGGTAACATGGCTGATGCTGTGTTTGCTACAAATAGCTGGTGAGGAAGGTAGACGCAGTGATCTTTTTGTGCTGTATTATTCCAACTGAGTCCACTTGAGTTCCTTTTGAACAACATTTCTGTCTAGAATTCACGTTCTCTCTCTATTTATTGATAACGTATGATAACTTATTCCATGACACTGGAAACGAAATTGGTTGTTGGTGACTGCAGGGTTTTCATCTGAATATTCTTTAAACGCAAAACAATAATTTAGATAGAGTTAAAGAGAAGTTGCGAGATGCTGCCCACCCTGCCACACCGATATCTGAGTGCTGTTGAATTAGAATGGTGCTCATCCTGCAGCTATCACAAAGCAGTTCCCTAAATATTGCTCATCAAGGCTGAGATTCAGCTGTCAAATGCTGGCAGGTTGGAGCTTGCAAAGATGGGGAAGGATGGAATAAATGCATTTGTGGGCAGAGGGCAGGTGGCAGAGTCGGAGGCGCATGACAGATCTATTTCTCCCACAGCCCTGCAATTTGCTGTGTGGCTGTCACTTCCATTTATAGGGTATGGATCGACTTGGTGACCCATGGGTGAGTGATGGGCTAAAGCATGAAGCATCTGTCTTGGTTCTAATAAGGCTGTAGTCATGGCATTACTTGGGTGCCCTAGAGGCATGAATACATTTATGTCTGTAGTACCCTTTGGAGGCTGGGCAACAATATTAATATTTTTCTTATTTTATTTATTTTGGAGCCAGGAGGAGAATAAATGAGATGTTAAAGGTCACAGGGAGCACAGCAAAGCCAGGAATTAAAGCCTATTCTTCTAACTCACAGTCTAATATCTTGACTGCATAACTTGTCAAGTGGCATCTTAAAAATCCGTTCTATTTAAGCTCTTCCTCCAGGGTCTTCTGAATATATACATGTTGAAAATGTATCTGCAGAAGATACAGTTTAACAAGTTTTTCACTGATTCTCCAAGAGTGAGATCACTTTAAAATCAGCAGTGTCCTGTTTTCAGTATTAGAAATCTCTGACAGAAAAAATTCGGTTGTACATTGGCTTTTACTCCATGCACATTTATGCTTGATATCTCTCGAAATCACTGATGGCTAAATTACAGTGACTCATAACAGCAATCCAGTGCTAAATCAAGTTTTATTCCTTTGATGAGAAGGCAGAAATAAGGCGGCTGCAACTTTACGTCTTTCCCAAGAAACACCTTTTTCTTCCTATAAACCCAATAAACACTTGCCTGTTATCAGGGACAGAGCTTCTGAATGAGGCCATTTCCAAAGAGCATCTCCATGAATAGTTACTTTCTTGGTGGCATATAGTTTGAGGAAAAAGTAGGCTCCTTCCTAATTTAACAAGAAGAAAAATTGTCCATCCAAGCTTCAACTTGCAATACTCCCCCTGCCCCACCCCCCTCCCCGAATTCCCTTAATTGCTCCTTTCTTGCCACGTTCAGGCTGTGCGTGCTACATCCTGAGCCCCAGTAGACCTCTAACCAGAACTAGGAAATGTAATTATTCTCACTCTCTCTGTTTTCATTATGTCTGTATTAATAGTCTTCCTTTTTCCAACAACCTTTGCTGACAGCAAACCATTATCATATGATGCACATACACTGAGTACAAATTCAAGTTAATACACCATGATGCTGTGTGATACACTGTCCCGCTGCTGAGTTTAATCTAATACAACGTGATGTAGGAGGCACCGTGACACAACTCAGTATTTTGTACCAGGATGCATTATCTTGCAAAATTTTGCAGAGAGCTCACTTGAAAGCTCTCATTCTCCACCAAAATCAAATCCGGTATTAAGTGGGTGTCTGTTCGCTTCTTGTGCCACCCTTGTCCTCTCTCATCCATCTGTGAGAAGAGCAGCAAGGGAAGGAGGGCTGGCAAAGGGGAATCCTCAAAATGCCACCAACTCGGCCCCTGGCCAGAGAGCTCAATAAGCTTTATTCTTTACAGCTTTTACGTGAGAACGGGCTGGCTGGCTCAAGGGATTAGAAGGCATGGAGGATGCCTGCAGAGGATAGAGAGAAGGGGGGATCCTGTGGCTGTATGCAGCCACCCAAAAAAGGTTAAAATAGAGGTGTGAACACAGTGCCTTCATAGATCCTGCCAAGAAGTTTTATTAAAGGCACTTGCTGTAGCAGAGTGACCCACTTTCACTCCCAGCTATCACATCAGATGTGATGTTTTACCAGACAGGCTACAACAGCAGAACAGCATTTCTATCTTTCTGTCTTTCTTTTTTTTTTTTTTTCTCTCCTAGAGGAGAGGAAACTACAAACTGGTGTTGCAGGCAAGGAGAAGATGAACTTTTAATGTTGCAGTCATGGTAAAAAACACTTGACACATCACATGGCTCTTCTGGATCCCAGGCTCTGTCAGTAACTCTTTCAATCCTGTATTCCATTTTTCTCTATAAAGTTTAAGTGGAGAGACAACACACTCTGGAAATCTGAGTGCTCTGTCTTTGTCTTCTGTCTTCCATCCCCACATCCTCCACTGAATTTAGAATTGCAGAAACTGGATTGCTAATCAGCGTTCAGTCCCTGCAGCATATCTCTGTGCCAGACTCTGTGTTAGCCCCGTCTCCCCAGGGTCTCACAGTAGAAGACCCCTAGGTTTTGGCAACTTTCTGCTCCCTGTCTTGCAGGTCCCTGCAAGTCATTACTGCTATGGCACCATTACATCCCTCTATCATAGGGGAATTGCCCCCATCTGCCTTGGATCTGCTGAGAGAGAAACCAATGCAAAATGATGCACTATGTCTGGGAAATTGTTCCAAGCATTCTCCTGGAGTCATATAGATTGTCATCTTTCATCCTGTTATTTCTCCTAAGAATAAGGCCATACAATGAGCCAGAAGAAACAGCAAGGTGGAAATAATTTGGCTGGTTATTTTTCAATTGTAATAGAGGATTTGTATCCTCTTGTCAATGCAGTTACAGCTGTTTAATTGGTTGAACTTCAGTCTAAATCCATTTAACATGCTGTGTACTGGTCTGAGACCCAGATCCGCCATCTGCAAACCAGCAGCTAACTTCACTTTTTCTTTCCATAGAGAGACAGATTTATGATAGCTGCTGCCATCTCTTCATTTTTATAGCAGACTGTTAATTTAGCTGTTTCATTCAATTCAAATCCAGAGAAAATACCAGTCCACATCAGCCCTGACAACCGTTCCTTTTTCTAGAGACAATAACACTGACTAAACAATAGAATCTTTATTTTGAAGACTCAGTAAAAGTTATGCTGATACTTGAGAAAAAAAAAAATCGACTTCTCAAATCATGGAAGGAGAAAACTCATCCATCTGTGAGATGAGACCAAAAGGAAACCTCTGATCTGATGCTCCTGGACCTTTAGATATTGAGGACAATGAAAACCAAGTGTAGGGAAGGGACAGTGCAAGTTAGAGCAACATCAAGCCCAGAGGTGCTCTGGCTTTGCTGTTATGTCTAGGTGCTGGAGTAAGCTAAATAATACTGGTGAGGAATAGCTTCTACCAGCAGGTAGATGCCCACATCTATGATGCCAGCATCAACATATTTCCAGCTTTTCTATTAACTGGGTGTGCCAAGGTAGAGACATCATACATGCGTGGCTCACACATGTTTCTTGAAAGGCCCCAGGAGTGCTCCCACCTCCAAGGCAGACACCAGCTGGACACTAAACAGAGCCAATACAAGCCCTGGGAAACAGCCCAGTTCTAGAAAAAGCGTCCACTGAGGAGTCAGGAAGGAGAAAGTGCTGGGAGACCTGGCCATTTAACCAAAAAATTTAAGCAAAGAAAGATGCTGAGAAAAGACACAACAATGCAGAGAGGTTTCATTTCTTCCAAAGAACACCTCAGCTTGAGCTCTTTTCCCAACTATATCACATCACACATTTCTGCCCTTGGTGGCTGTCGTACATACTGTCATTGCTGAAAAAGAGAAGCTAAAGAGACAAAAAGACAACCAGACACCCCCCCCAGAAATACCCCAATTCACCCTTACCCCCAAAATCCTCCTTCCAAAAGGGAGCAGTAAGAAGGATCCTCACCCAGGAAAGCCCTCCTTCCTTCCAGCTGCCTCCACACAGCTGCTTGGGATTAAATGGTTTCATCCTTGCAGCAGGTCGATTGCTAATTGCTTCCCTGCCCTCCATCCTCCCCCAGGATTGCCCGCTGCGTCCAATTCGCATCAGAAGCAGAAAGTGAATGGCAGAAAGCTCAAGGGTTCAGCAGCTCCTGCTGTGGATGTCACTATAAATCTGGGAGCAGCAAGAACACAGGGAGACAAGCCCGGTAGGTGACAGAGGCTGCAAGGGGCAGCATTGCCCTAACGCCATCTGAGCACTATGGGCCAACCTGCTTCTTTTCAGGGATTTTCCTGAGAAGAAGGAAAAGCTTTCCACTGTCCTCAATTAACTCCTTTTGCTTTGCACCTGTGTTGTTTAATCAATATAATTAAAGCTGAGGTAGTTATGGGGCGCCTTTGATATAGTAGTAGCTGCTAATCACATACCTAACATTAGTGTGTGTAATTTGCAGTAAGTCCCCGTGTGTATGAACATGAACTTGACATTTTGCTCTCACATTTGAAGCCTGATCTATGGGACAGGTGCAATGGCAGAACTGCTTTCAAAGGGTCTTGAAAGAGGCTTTGGTAAATCTGAGGCTCTTCTTACATGGTTCCGCATGAGAGTTTTGTAACACTAAGAGAGGTTTTATCAACAAGATGTGACAGAAGCTATTTGGGTCATTGAGAATGAAGAGGCTGTGAAAGGCAAAGATATACGTGAAACGGAGTAAATATTAGGGACTGCCTTTTCTAATTAGGAGCCAGAGACTTTAACACATGAAATTCCTTGCACAATATTTTGGGCCAAAACCAGCTCCTCTGAGTATTGAGTGCCAGGGGTTTTGTGCACACATTTATCTCTATGCATGATCATCCCAGCATGAAAAAGGGTAAGTGCAGATCAGTGATACAAAAACCAAGATGAGAGCCTCTGGGCACGAGAAGGCTTGATCCCTCCTATACCAAAGCTGTGCCATTTTCTTCCCAATAAAACAACAGCAGCCGAGGAACTCTTTGAACGTCCAATGGGTAGAAGAACTGAAATATCCAAGCCCTGAAGTTGGCAGAGAGTGGTGGAAGAGCAGCGTCAGGAGAGTCTTGTCAAGATCTTCTCAACATGTAGGAGTGCCTGATGATCGAGTCAGCCAAGACCACATATATTGCAGCACTGCTGACAACCTTCTCTTGCACGGCCAAGATGAACACATCATCTGTGCCCGTCAGGTCGTGCAAATGCTTGGTCAGTTTTCCAAGGGTTGAGCAGAAACCAGATTTCAACCGAACAAATGAATTTCTGACAGGAAATAAAACCGGGGCTAATTTCACACTGGGGTGATCTTTTTCCATCTACCTGAGCTTGCTTTGGAACAGGCTTTATCTTTTCCTTCAGCAAATAATTACTCTAACATACTACAACTTAGACCATTTTCTGTTATTTCCTGCTGCTTTTTTCTTTTTTTTTTTTTCAAAAGTGAACTTTGTCCTTTTCCTTTGAACATACAGCTTTTGATATATGTAAATCAATACACTTAATAGAAAATACGCTTCCTGAAGGAGTTTAAAGAAGTAGAAAGACCCATCACGAAACATGCACAGAACATCTATAACAGAATTATATCATGTGAGTCTATTTGGAAACAATTTGTCATCTTGGGACAAAGCTATAGCCAGGAAGGAATATTACATGAGAGCTTTCTCTTTGCACAACATATTGCTGATAGCCTGACTGGAAACCCACAAACTAAGAAACCTTTTAGTTTATTTAAAGCGCCAGATGCCTGATGTAAAACAAATTGGGCCCGATACCAAAGCCTCTCAGAGATGATAGGAAATCATCCTTTGACTTCATTTGGCTCCGACCCAAAATTACAAGCTGGTCTCTTACAGTAACATTCGTACCACAGTCACTGTCCAAGAATATTTATTTATTACAAATGCTCTCCTTACACTCTGGATTTGAAGTTTAGGCTGTGCTTACTGACTCTTACTGGAGCTCATAAATAAAGACTCCTTGTGTATTTGGCCTCAGTTTTTGGTACGAGCTCGTGGCAGTAGTACTATTTTGAGGTTTCCACTTCTGAATTAATATGCTTGGAACGATGCAGGAAAAGGAGCTCATTATGAAATTCTGCGTTACAAAATCACATTATCACTATCATTTGGTCCCAGCCTGTGATGGGAACTTCAGAGAGTGCGCTGTTATGGGCACAGAGAGAGAAAAACCCAAATCAATCGGATAGTGTATAGGCAGCAAGATTAAGGAAGTATGCAATGGAGCTGAATGATAAAAAAAGCAAAGAAAAAGCAGACCAGTAGGTGAAACTAGGTAAACAAAATAGGTGATCTTTTTTCCCCAGGCTGACATTTCAGTAACAGATCCTTTCCCCGTGTTTTTCTCATGTACTACAACCTCACTGTATTACATCCTGATGTTAGGACATGCTCTTCTTCCAGCCACATCAAATTTTATTTAATGTGGCTATAACGTGGCAGTTTTTTAACTGGCTAGACGTTTCTGTTCAGCTTCATTTAAGCTGCCCTCTGGCATCCCAGGAGCCACTGATGCTGCCCTGAAAACTGGTGCTTCGGTATTTCAGAGGCAGCTGAAATAACAGGGGAAGGCTAATGTGGGTTCTTACATGTGCCTCTGGAGTCTGATGAAGAGAATGAACAGGGCTGATAAAGGATGCTGACAATTAAATCCAGGCCACATAATAAGATCAGGTGAAGAATAGACCTTTGTCCTGAGCTTTAATTCTTATTGGCAAAGAAAAGAGAGCATTAATGCAATTTCACGTCCTGCTACGTTGGCTCACTTCTTCACCAACAAATGCACTTGTGTATTTGTGCACATCAACGTGAAGATTCTGGCAAAAGTAACTCAAAATACCTGTTCCCCTTCTGCATAAATTCTAACTTTGGAAGCCTGGCTTTACACGTGAGCTCAGTGAGGGTCACTTCAGCTGGTTGTTACGGCAGTATCTACATCTGAAAGAAATTCTAGCAAAACTGAGGGAAGGGAGAAATAGGCAAGGTCCCATCAAAGGTGATTTTTAGAAGAGTGAGACCTGGGAGGGGAGCAGACCTCTGTTTCACTGTGGGTGCGAAAAAAAGCTGCAGCCGTTTTCTTGCCATCAGTTCGTTTGACAGTATGTTACTGTCATCTTCAATGTCACTGTCATCCAGTGGTGGTGGCTGGAGGTTGGGCTGCTTCTAGGCATATAATAATAGACACTGGGATATGCTTGCTGACCAGTATTTGCCCATGATGGTGGAAGTTAATTATTATTGTGCCAGACTGCATAGCACACATCATCGCAGCCACCTTCCTGGAGCTTGCTCATCCAAACCCCTCGACAGTTCACTGAGGATTATCCCTCCTCTTGGTCCTTCTGCTGCCACTAGTTTCTGCATCAGTTGGTGGATGTGGTGTATTTGTATGAATGCTATTGCTTCTTCTCTTTCTGCTTCTGCTTGTGCCAAGATGTTTTTCTGTTTGGTGAAAGACACCGTGTTACAGCTGAAAAATGAGTATTGAGAATAGTAATCACTCCAGCACAGGAATAGGAATTTCTGCTAATCCAAACAAAGATACAATGCCTAAACAGTCGCATTATCACAGCTCCACTGTCTATGGTGTTTAGCTGAAAATTAATCAGAAATATTCTCTGTCCAAAGGTGGATTGATGTACCTCTTTCACTTTGATAGAAGGCCATTGACATTTGCTCATCCTGATTTTAAAATGCTGCCAATGAGGTAGGATTTGCATAAATCTAAGCTATGCTGCAGCCCTGCTTCACACAGTGCAGTCAGGTATAATTTTAACTGTTTGGGGTCTACAGGGGGAGGCAGAAAGAGTCTGTGACTGCCACTAAAAATGCATATTGTAGCACAGAATGTTTTTTTTTCCCTGTACAAATTGCCTCAGTTCCACTGCCCTAAGTAACCAACCAGCTACAGAATTAGCGACAGGGCTAAATGGGGAAAGGACTTTAAAGAGGGTGATGCAGAATAACTGAATCTGGCTAGAATAATTCCCTTTGGCTTTGGATAACTTTTAGCAACGGATTCCTTCGAGCCTTGCAAATGAAGGCAGGCTTTTTCTTGGCCATGGGAGAAGATTCCCTTGTTGGCATTATCCTGTAGTTAACTGCCTGTCTCCGGGAGTAAATTAGAATAAGGTAAAGCAAGCCGTTTGGCTAATTCCCATCTTAGCAGGATGTGCCTCAGAAGGGAGGTACACTCTAGCATGTTTCTGTCCCTATCCTAATTTCTTCTTTGTTTTGTTTGGGGACTAATTGAATCATAAAATGTTTTGGACGTCAGTGCTAACCTCCTGGGTCATCCTCTTTACGTGGGATGTAATGACGGTAAGCAGAGCTCTAGCTTGGCTATGTTACAGCCTGTGACTTAGGAAGGTATCCCTTTGCCCACCAGCGAGCTCGAGGTTGCTACATTATATGGTTTTCGTGATGGCAAAAAGAGCAGAGTTATCATAAGGTACTGTTATGTCCTGTCACCTTCAATAAAATCGATTTGGCTTTCTGAAAGTCCTATGAGGAAGGCATCAAGATGAAAATTCATAACTGCAGACTAAAAGACATTGGTGAATAAGACCTTATGTCAGTCATTACTCCGCAGGTCCTTTTTTTAGGGAAGGAATGAGTAAGCTGGGGTTAGGGGACCTTGCTGTGTGATTTGCCAAGCATTTCAAAATATCAACCCTGCATGTAATGACCAGCGATGAATGCAAGTTGTATTAATGAGCTTTGCACTGCAGCAGGCTGGGTTCTAACAACAGTGCAGCTCTGTCTGATGTCAGATGTTGACTTTGATCACCGGATCACAGTGGCTCCTTGCCAAGAAGAAGTGGCTCTTATTAAGGGGGAAGCCTTTTGAAAGGCTTCAGAGCATAAGATCTCTTACGGATCCACACATGAAAAGGATGAGTGGGCAGCATCCTCAGCAGTGAGCACCCCTGAACAAATGCTAAGTAAAAAATGAGCAGACAAGGCCATTGGAGGGAGAGAAAGGCCTCCACTGCTTGGGTTGATACTGCTGTGCTGATGTGACATGTCTGTTGTGGGCCCCGGAAAGCTTTGTTCTGCAGTTGCTGTTAGCAGGGTCTCCACAGGTAGCATCGATGGTTTCCTAAGGAGGAGCAGCTCACAGTGTTGTTGCTGTCACACCCATAAGTACTATTGTCCTTCGTGTCCTAAAGTTAGGAGAAATCAAAATGGTGACTTGATTTCTGCTGACACCAAAGGATTTGAGTCCATCACTTTATGTACCGAGAAACCAAACCCTCTGGCACCACTGGGATCAGTTGGCCATGTTTGCTGGTGGTACCCAGCTGGGCGTTCCCAAGCTGTTTGTGAGAAGACTGCCTGGGGATGGGGTGAACGGTTGTCACATTTGAGTGTGCAGCCTGTCTTGGGAGCAGCTTGGAAATGCAGCAGAACCAGCCAGGCAGTAGTGACGTGCTTCCCAAAGCTGCAGAGCTGAAGAGGAGCTGATGATCTTGGTGTCTGATCTGTACGTGGAACATTAAACCCAGGCTGCTTCTGTCTGGGTCTGCAGTGTGCAGATCTCATGGGGTTTTTTAAAGTACAAATGACAAAAAGCCAGTTTCTTTTCTGGAAAAGCCTTCCTGTCTCAGAAAAAGCTTTATCCTACAAAGCGTTGGCAGCTCTCCACCCTTACTGACCTCAGGGTACAGGGGGGAACTTGTTTAGTATCTTGCAGAGCAAAGCTCATCAGGGAATTTAAAACATTAAGGTGTCTGTGATTCATAGATGCTGCAGCAGTAATTTAATGCACATTTGTTTTGCGTAGGGATTTTGTAAATGTAGCTGAATAATAACACTGTTTGCCCACCTTGCTTTTTCTGTTATGAGCTGTTCAGGGTCTTTGACGCAGATTCCCAGGAATATATGTGTTTAAATTCAAACTTGACCCTAGGAAGGGAAGAACCCATCTTCTGCTGTTATGTCAAGCCTGTCTGATGATGAATCAGCAGGACTTGCCTTTATGACATAGATATTTTCACTTAGATCCTTTTTATATGTGATAGAAGATGAAATTTTGAAGCCAAATGACCCATCTTAATAGGCTAGTCCTTGTTCTTGCTTGTTCTTGCTTTGCTAAGCAGACACTTTATTAGTATCTCATGGGAAAATGGGAGCAAAAGATTACAATCAACCGTTCTGCAGCGTTGTTCCAAACAGCGTGGGCAGTAGAGTGGTTGATGCCTGGTCCCACAAAGTGTGCAAACAGAGGGACTGTGGCCACATCATCCCATTAGCTGACAAGGACCTCAGCACAATGCCTATTTAAGCGAGAGAGCTGTGACACCAGAGAGGCAAGGCTGCTTCTGCTCACTTGCCCTGTGTCAGCACCCACAAGTTACTACAAAGCAGAGAGGACAACTGAGGAACTTCTCCAAAGAAGCTGGGAACCTGTGAGTAGGATTATTTTTTTTTTAATTGGTTTCCACCTGTCAGACTTGTCAGTGGTGAAACTGGATGTTTGCAAAGGGAAAAAAATCCTTCCCCCTCACCCACCCCCACACCTCCTCCCTTCCCACTGGCCTGTCTCCAGGCACTGGTGTGACATCTGAGCAAGTTTATTTCAGCATCCGCTGTCAGCAGGAGTGGAGGAGTTTGTGAGAAGAGGCATCCCACGGCTCTGGTTCCTAGTGGATATTTTGTGTCTGATCTGTTTGGGAATGCTGTTGAGAATCTGTTGCGATGCCCTAGCCTTTAGGCTAAAGCAGCTTCTGAGATGCGCTAGTGCTTAAACAACAGCTTTGCAGGTCTGCACAGGTAGGGTGAGCTGATGGGGATGATCTGTCCATTTTCAGAAAGCCACAGGCACCACAACACTGGTCTGTGAGGGACAGTCATCAGCTCGAAAAGAGGACCAGCCAAGGTGCTTACCCTGATAGTGGATACCCACTGCATGTATGCATATCTTTTACTTTTTATCCATTCCACCCAATGACACAATAGTGACTTCAGCTAGGGGCAACAGGGGGACACGGGAAATGCGCTGTAGTAACTGAGGTTGTTCCCAGCAGCAAAGAACGGGAGGCAACAGCTGTAGCAGATGGAGCTTTTGTCTCTCAGTACTCCAGAAGCAAGTGTACGCTCGTCTCTACTGGTGAGTAGGATTACCAAGCAAGGGTTTCAAGACAGAGGTCTGAAAGTGAAAAGGATTCTCTTTTTCTTGTCTGTTTTCCTTCATTTAAAGGAATATGCATTTAAATAAAGGCTTCTAGTGCTAGATGGAGCTATTCAGGCCAAGAAGAAAAAGGCGATACTGAGATGGATCCACAGAGATGAATAAGGCAAAGGAGTTGCCTTCTGAAGACACCCAGCAGCTGGTAACACCCAGCATTTGTTACCTCCAGCCTTCTCTGAGGCCCATCTTGACAGCTCCATGTGTTTGAATGTATGCCCCTACAGCCACGCTGCATTTCTGGAGGAGGTTGAAGATGCCACCACGTGAACCTCAGCGAGCCCAGCAGCGCATCCCGCAGCAGCTATGTTAGCAACTGTCTCTTTTCACTGCAGGTCTCTCTCTGGTGGAAGGGTACAGCAGGCAAGTGGGAAACTTTTCATGGCAGGGTAAAATGAAGTCTAACCACGGGAGGACACAGAAAAGGAAGAGCTGAGCCTCCCTCTCCCTGAGGGATCATATTTTCAAGGTTGTGCAAGCTTGGAGGCTTGCTCAGGCTCCTGCAAAGTTCTTGTACTTTCTGGAGCACAAAAGCATGGAGCATGGGTGGCTGTGGTCAGACTGCTGCTTATGTACAAGGGAATCACCTGGAAGGGGCTGTGCGGGAGTAAGTGGAAACTTAAACTGGGACCGCTTGAAGAGGAGGATCCCTGGCACAAGCCCTGGCTCTTTTCATGGGAAGGCACAAATGGAAATGGAGATGGATGCACTGGAGGACAGAGGCAGAGGAGTGAACAGCCCAGGCACAGCCACGTTGCCTAACTGTACTCTAAAGTCCACCCTGCAGACAACTTCCCTGCTCATATGTCTTCCCTTAGTGGAGGTATAATATAGGAAAGGCAGGTGGTGGAACCAAAGCAAAAGACCACAAGTTTAAGTTAGGGGGAAAGTGATTTTGTGAAAAAAAAAAACAACAAACCAAACAAAAACCAACAAAACAAAACCAAACCCAAAACAACCAAAAATGGAAAAAGGAAGGAAGTTCCTCGTGTACACAGTTGTCACCTGAGAGATCTCTGCTTCCACAACATTCACAAAATTGCCCGCACTGGTGAGACAGAATGTATCGGTCCAGCTTTGTGCCAACAGACAACTGAGATGACAACATTATTAGTGTTCTCAGGTCAGACCTGTCACGTTGAATTAACAGTTCCTAAGGCACAAGAAGTACTGTTCCCCCATGTGAATCAGAACTGAAACATCACCTGCACAAATAATTGTATTAGTTTTGAATCAGCAATGAAAACAAAGGATAAACAATTATCTACTTAAGTTCTTTATCCTTTTTGGGTAACATCATCGTGCAGAGTAATTGAATTACCTTTGTCTTCCTGTTTGTCATGGGGTTTGTAAGACACCCGTTCTCCCTTCCCCCCCTCCATGTGTGGTTGCACGCACAAATACTCTTAGCAAACAGCCTAATTTGTGCCTCTGCCTCTGCACCTAAGGATGGGAGCATTGGTTCGGGATGTCTCGGTCCCCAGCTACCTGCCTCCTGGGGGTGTCAAACTGCAAACTTGTGGAGTGGTTTGAAAGGGACGGTGACCTGCCCGCCAAGGGGATGGGAGCAAAAAGGAGAAAATACAAAATTAATGCACCAGGATCCTAGCTTACCTCTTGAAGTTTGACAGGACTGAGATACAATGCTAGACCTGGCCATTTCTAATTTTTTTTCCATTGCTCGGGCTCCACAGGGACAGGGTTGGTACCACACCTCCGCACCGTCGGATGGCAGCAGGCAGGTTGGGAGCTCATGCTGCCCTTGGCTGCGGCGCTTGGCACGGGCATTAACAGCTCCAGGTTTCCAGTGGCGTGGGTCTGGTTCAGCCTTGGGTGCGCTGGCCCAAAAGCTGGCTGTTTGCAGCTCAGTCCCCTTTTCTGCAAAGAAGCTGGTGGTCAACGTAATGTTTTTGTTTGACAGTGCTGGAACATCTGGGCTGCCCACATACAGGTGTGTGACAATTAACTTCCAGATTCTCTTTTGCTTATCAGAAGTCCCTGATGCATCCTCCCCTGCTTTCTGTGCCATTATACTCTCTATTACAGCTGCTTTTGAGGAGGAGGTTGTGACACTTCGGAAACTAAGGTGGGGTCTGCCAGAGTCAGCTCTTGGATGGAAAGCCAGGATTAGAGGCTGTTGGAGATGTTAGAGAAGGCAAAATTTCATGGGAAAAGTGAGCTCCTCTTTCAAAATAATGCTCAAAAAGAAGCTGATCTCTGCTTACAGGAGCACTGTTCTTCAGGTGAGCTGCGAAAGTGAGATCCATATGTGACTGCTCATGACCCCCATAATGGGGCTAGAATCTGCCTCATATCTCAGTATCTTCACCTAATCCTGGTTGTGCAAGCCCAGTTTTGCCTGTCTTGGATTTTCTTTCCATGTATCTATGCAAATTTAATGCATTAACCCTCAGTATACAGCATTGCTTCTGCCAGAGTTCATAATTTATTTGAGATGAAATCCACTTTTCTGCATCACAGTTTTTCTGGCTACATCTGGTTATGATGAGGTCTCGGTATCTGACTTTTGAAACATTAGATTTTCTAGTAGCGTGGAACAGTTTAAGGGAAAACAAGGAGTTTTAGCTATGAATATTTATGGTCAGAGTTGAATTGTATTTTAGATTGCGATTCATTATTGCTGGTAGAATAGTAGATAGAAGCTAACATTCAATTTAATTGAAATGTATACTCTTCTGTGCCTTGACCAGTGAACAAATTTATCTGAAATCTGTATGCTGTAAGTCTCAGTATTTAAATCTTATTCAAGTTACATTCTTATTAAAGAAAACAAAGCTAGGAATAAATCTGTCCACAGCACCAATAAGCCAGAAGTATTCCTGCTCAGAAACAGTAAAAATGTAGAATTGACTCAAGCCATTTTGTAGAGCAGATACTTCGATATGAGCAGAAACACAAATTATCCTCAGTTTAAACATTCATGGGGTGTAACCACAGCTGCTCAAGTGAAATTTCTACTTGTTAGTCCTAAATAAGAGGAGCTGGCTGGAAAGACATGAATATTTGCAAGTGGAGATGAAATGAACCAGACCAAACACACACTCACATTAAGGGTCTGGGGCTGACCATTTTTTTCAGATTTCACGTTTGAAGAATAGGGATGACTGTGAAAGCATCTGTGATTGAAAAGATGGATGCAGAAAGGGGAGTGCTGGTAAAGATGCAGCTTGACATGCTCTGGAGCTGTATTTGGCAGCCTATAATCCTGCAAACATCCCCAAATGGGAATGTTTAGCTCCTTCCTTGCTGGCCCACTTCTGTCTCCTGTAAGCCAGGTGAGTGTCTCACTCCTCAGCCTCTGCAGCATCATCTGGGATCCTCTTTCTTCCCTTCTGCTCTCTACTCCCACCAACTTTCCAAGTGTCTTAGCAGCTCTCCCTGTGGCTGGGTGTGTACAGATGAGCAACTAAAGGAGATGCTTTTAGGTGGTCCAAGGAGCCACTGCTAAATTGAATAGAAGTGAATTTCATC
Organism: Falco rusticolus; assembly: GCF_015220075.1. Lineage (NCBI taxonomy): Eukaryota > Metazoa > Chordata > Aves > Falconiformes > Falconidae > Falco > Falco rusticolus. Next base: position 24,261,649 of record NC_051196.1, read on the forward strand.
TGAGCAGAAGGGAAAATGTCCTTAGTTGCACTTTGGAATAATTGCTGTAAGAGAGAGTTGAGAACAGTTGAAAAATACAGAACTCTGGCCAAAAAGAGACAGCTATTGCGGGAGCAGGCATGTGCTGGGAGGCGTGAGCAAACTTTAACTCTTTGCTTTAACTGCCTTGCTCTGATGCGCAGTGAGGGGATGTTTCACTGAGCAGGTTAGTGGGGCTGTACCCAGGTGTCCCCTCCATCCCACTGCATCGAGTGCATTGTCTGACCAGCCCTCTTGCCCCTCAAGTTCATCTTGATCACGGCCATGTTCTGTATTTCTGTCTGTGCACAATTAAACAGCTTCCCAAGAAACTCCTTTTTGTGTCTCGCAAGAAGCAGGCTCACTTTCAAATAAATACACAATATTCTCAGCCTTATCAATTATCATCCCATCTTTCCCACCCTGCCATCTAATTAAGTACTTCATTTCAGTCCTATAGCTCCTAATTCCCTAGTACTCTGGTGCCAACTGCTAAGGAAGTCTGTTGGGCTCATCAAAGTCTTCCTGCAAGTCACAGCCCCTTCTTACATAAAACAGCCCTTTTGTGTTGATTAAAAAAACCAATCTTCAAACCTTGTGGTGCCTCCTGGAGAGATGGATATAAAAAATAGGCAGATCCTGAACCCTGGAGGCAATCTGCAAGGAAAATGAAATAGCACAGGAGAATGAATTGTCGTAAACAAGTGGAAGTCAGATTTTTGGTGGAAGAGAAAGTCTTTTGACTGATTTGTGAAGACGTGAAAATCAGACAGGAGCAGAAAGTTTTCTTTTTTTCCCTTTTCCATTTTCCAGTGTTTTTTGTTACAGGCTGATGTTGCTAACAACTGTCTTCTCTCTGGAAAGAAGCCTGCAAATCCTCTTGATGACATGATGTGTACAGAAACACAGAAAGCAGATAGACTTTGGCTTTGTGCACTTTTTTTGCCCATGCTTTCTGAAGACATTTGGAGTTCTTTGTACCTTTTATCCTACATCTTAAGCTGATACAGCACGCTATTCCTCAAAGCTGAGTATTGAAAAGTCAGTAGCTTTGGGGTTGGCATGCGTTTCAACGGGGGGCCAAACAAGGTGAGATCTGTGCAGAAACCTTTCCTGCCTCTCTCTGGCTGTAGAGAGGTTCATTAATTTTGCATTTGCCTTCCAGACTGAGGAGTGGAGCAGAGATGGCCCTCCACAATTTCCCTTTTAATGTTCTTCTACAGGTAGCTTTGGCTTTCCTGGTCACCACAGGTATAAAGCTGCCACTCACGCTTATACCTGTTATTCCTCAAGCTTCCTGATGGAATGTTTGCCTGGCAGAAAACAGCATTTCTTCCCCAGGAATCAGATTATAACAACGTGGCTGATCTCACAGAGATCATCTCACCCTAGGGTGAGGGGGAGAGGGGTTACTAAGCCAAGGACGTTGCTCTGGATGAGGAGCTGGTTTTAATGGTGTATAAATGGAGTGAGACTGGCAGCATGCGGGCATGTATTTTTTTCTGTCTCCCAAAGTCCATGAAAACCTATTAAGATACAAAGTGCAAGCTGCAAGAGTGTTTTGCGAATGCCAGTGAGCTCCATATGATAAACAGTATATTAAAAAGCACCGAGGCATACTGTGATAAACACTCTCCCTCCTTGCTGTTGTAATATATACAATAAGCAGGAGATATCATCCTGTATTCAATCAAAATCAGGACCAGAGTCTTTGTTCCTTCCAGACACAACCAACGAACTGTGATTTCTGTTTTAATCTGATCAGCGCCTCTGGCATTTAAGATCGGCTGCGGAGCTGTGAACATAATGAACTGCTTCATTTTTCCCCTGCTAAATGATATGTTTTAAAAAAAAGCCTCAGAAAAGAGAAACAAACAAAATGAGACTGGGTCACTTCACAAACGCTAAATGGGTTTCTTTGCAGATGGAAACCGATTTATATCAGTTGTGCGTGTAGACCCCCATCTAGGCTCACGAATGCTCCACAATTTTGTATTTCCTTTCCTTTCAAAAGCCTATAGGCTTGTGTTTACACGTCTTGCTAGATCAGCCTCCTCAGGAAGGATGCTCTCTTCTCTGGGCAAGAAAACTAACCATTCAGGCTGCCTTGGTGTGCTGGCATTGGTGACCAGCTTTAAAATCCCCGCACCTCTTGCTTCCCCAATCCAGATCAAGCCCAGAGGAAGGAGAGGGGTAAGTCTTGAGTTCTGAGTGAGGAAACACCATTGGCTACATAAGGCATTTTTCTGGGATGGTCATGAAAAATGTAATTTCATGCTTGTGATGATGGTAAAGAGAAACTAATCTTATCCCTATTGCCAGCCTGAAGGAAGACAAAAAATGATTTATTGCAGCAATATGGGACTTTGTAAGGATGCATACTCTGTGTGGGAGCCGTACTGAAAATGCTGTTGATAGTCGTAGCTACTTTTCAAGTGGACAGAAGAAGCAGAACATTGAAAATGTCAGGTGTCACAGATTTCGTTACAGTTCTCCATGGCACCGCTAAGGTCATTCCCATTTAATGGAGGTTGTTCCTGTTTGAGTATCTTTTAAATTCAGTACACAATGCTTTACCTTCTCCTGCCATCTGTATGAAGCAGACACCAAGGATAACAGCACTGTCAAGAACACTTTGAAAGCTGCCAAGTGCTATGCCAAGGTTGTTGCTGTTGCTGACAACCAGCAAGAAGCTGCTTTTAAGTGTCTGAATGTTGGCATGTTTTTCTAATATATGTCTTGGAATGGAGGCTTGAAATAGCTCATGGATTACCTGCTTATGCTGAATGAAGGGAAAGATGAATCAGAGTTGACCGTGCTAGAAACATCAGGGTTTGAATCTCTGGTCCACAAGAAGATTTTGTTACAGTCCTTGAGTTGATCCCTTAAGTTCTCTGTGCCTGAAATCCGTACCATAAAACAAGAGTGCCCTTGCAGTGGCGAAGGTACAGAGTGTGCTGGGTTGTTAGCAGTGTGCTAACACTACTAAATCTTGGTAACGATGGCTGTTACATCTCGATTAGGCTCATGAAATGTTGGGGGGCTGCTGAGTCCCTGTGTACAGTGTGCAGGTATGGGATGGCAGAGGTGGCCGAGCATTTGATCTCCAGCTTAGCCCTGGTGTGTGTGTGTGTGTGTGTGTGTGTGTGTGTGTGTGCACTACTTCACAGCAAACGTGATTTCAGAGGAGTGAGTATCCTGTTGTGCAACCTGTACCCCAGTTATTCAGAGTACCATTCACACCAGCTTGGCTGTGATGCAGCTTTCCCTTCATCCGTTTCTGGAAAAACATGAGTTTTACAAACCTCTCTGGCCCTAGGACTCTTCCCTTGCGTGTTTGTCTTTGGCAGGGAGACAAACCACAGACCTGTGTGCCCTAGCGTTGATACCTGCTCAGCCCTGAGACACTTACGAAGAAAAAATGGTATGTGAAATGTTTTCATTGGAGATTACATAGCTAAGGAGTACTGATGAGTTACAGGTTGGTTAGACTTCCTGATTAATCATAATAGTAGTGCCTGGGGTTGAAAGCTGCATTGCAGAAGTGTTGGACATACCTACTGAGCAGCTTCCAAAGGTAACAGAAAGGAGAAGCAGAAGGAAGGAACAAAGAAATCCCCAGACTGTCTGGTTCAGCCCTTAATGCAACTGAAGCTAATGCAGTGCCAAAATACGGTGTGTCTGTCCTTTCATCTTCGTGCTGCATATCATCAGGACGAGGGAGGATGAAACGGTCCATCCAAGATACTGACGTTACTCACATGAGAGGAGTTCTTTGTTCCCTCTGTACCTTTGCAGGTCCTGAAGGAGATCGTCCCAGCTATGTGTTCATAATCATTCCTTTATGTAACTTCAGTTTACAAGAAAGTCGAGACACCTCAGTCGTGAACAGCAAGCAGCAGCAGTGTGAAAGCAGAGTGGACTGCTCCTGGTTCACAAGGTGATTTTACATTTTTGCATTAAAAGGGTGAAGGATTTTGCTTCCCGTTTCTTCAGGATTTCACAGAGAAGCAGCCAAGTGTAATTAAATATCATGTCACTGGTGATACAAACCAGCCGAGCCAGCCAGTACTTTCAAGAAAGAGGAAGAGGTCCCTACTGGGAAGACCAAAAATTTATAGTGAGTATATGTACACGTGAGCCTGTGGCTGTTGTATTCACACCTGTGACGATATTCGGGCCATCCCTGAGATGTTGAAGTTTCGTTTAAGTCTTTGTGACTCTTCCCACTTTGCTTTCAGTAAGCCTGTCTTCAAGCATGAAACAATTGTGTTTTCTTTCTCTTTGGTAGCTACAGTCCCTGGTGGGCTCAGTTGGTGTGTCCTAACCTTCCTACCGCCATCCTTTCCCCATGCGTTTGGCTGAGGGAACCCAGGGCTGTGCTGGCGGCTGGTGGAGGCTGGGCTGGCTGCTGTGTGCTCGCCCTGCACGGCTTTGCTCTGGGGAAACAACCCCAGCCCTGTGGAAACAACCCCAGCCCTGTGGTTTGGCCACTTGCAACGCTTGGGGCCATGTCTCTGCTCATGTACTTCTGGAGGGGTTTGGTACCTGAGTGCCCAAAGTCGCTTCATGCTTGTGGTGGACTGGCCCTGGCTGGCTGCTGCGTGCCCACCCAGCCGCTCTGTCACTGCCCGCCCAGCTGGGCAGGGGGGAGGACATGGGACAAAATGCTCCTGGGTCAAGGTATGGGCAGGGAGAGATCGCCCAGCAATTGCCATCATGGGCAAACCAGACTCAACTTGGTCAAATTAGTTTAATTTATTACCAATCAAATCACAGCAGGATAATGAGAAATAAAACCAAATCTTAAAACACCTCCCCCAAACCGTCCCTTCTTCCCAGGCTCAGCTTCACTCTCCATTTTCTCTCCCTCCTCCCCTCGAATGGTGCAGGGGAATGGGGTTATGGTCAGTCCATCGCACATTGTCTCTGCCGCTCCTTCCACCTCACACCCTTCCCCTGCCCCAGCCTGGGGTCTCTCCCATTGGAGACCACCCTCCAGGAGCTGCTGCCGTGTCAGCCCTTCCCAGGGGCTGCAGTTTTTCATGGACTGCCCCAGCATGGGTCCCTCCCACAGGTGCCATCCCTCAGGCACCCCTGGCCCCAGGGGGGTCCCCGTTGCGTCCCCAGTCCTGCCCGTAACCCGCCCCCAGCCCAGGGCCCACTCTCCCCATGGGGCCGCAGCCCTCTGCGAGCATCCCCCTGCCCTGCACACCCAGTACAATTCTCTGCTTCGTACCTCAGCCCACCCGAGAGCTGTAACAACAACCAGGACGCACTGCCTTATTGCTTAGACACCCTCATGAACATACCCCAACCTGATCCGCAGTTCAAACAAATCCAATAAGGCAGAGGAGGTTTTAAAGGCATTTTCAATAAATTAACTTCTGGGTGGATGTTTATTAAGTTTTATGAAGTCATTTACTAAAATGTAACATTTGTTTCAAAAGATGCCTGAAATTTTTCTCTTGTGAACTATGGAAATTACTTTTATAATTGAAATGAGAAATAGGGGCCAAATTAAAAGCATTCCTTATTGCTCCAGGCCCAGTCCTTGTCCCTTTCCAAAAGAAAAGAGAAATTTGTTGACTCTCCGCAGCCTTTTGCTTTCCTTGGCATCGGTGAGTTGTGGTGTGATGCCGAATTGCATGACACTGGGTGGGAGGGCGGCATGGGGGGAGCTTGGAGCTCTGCTTCCCAGGAGTTTGGCTTTTCCAAGAAGCCAGACCTGAGCTACAGAAAAGTGAGGAGCAAGAGGGCAACATTTTTCACTCTGGCTTGAAGGTGGTCTGGCTATCTGGGTAAGCCATGAAGGCTCCGCTGGGAGCACTGTGCCCTGCGCAAAGATCTCCTGCAGCCAGAGAACAAGGATGCTGCTGCGTGTTGTGGATTTTCACCGCTGAAGATATGAACTGCAGCTCCTTAGGCAGTGGGCTGAAAATACACCTTTTAGCAGAGCAGGGCTGAGTACAAAATAAAAGAATCCACAAAATAAATGATTTGGTTCTTTAGTAATTTATGGTGTAGGGGCAACAGAGGCTCCTGCTGTTCTCATCTGGAAGCAGCACCAAAATGCTTTTGGAGAGTGGTGCCTTTTAGCTAGGTTTTAGAAGATGAATTTCCAGGCATGAATGATTCCAGATATTTAAACTCTATTTTGTTGCTTTCCAAGCAACCTTTTCCTCGATCAGAAGTCAAAACAATAGGCTTGAGTGGGCAAAAACTATGAAGGTTTTGCAGATTTTCCTGGTGCTCAGATGAGCTGTTTCACAACAGAACGTTAACTGGGAGCTGCAGGGAGAATGGAGGTGACCGATTTTTGCTCATTAAGTGTAAGGACACTTCAATGTAGTGGGGGATACCCAAGTATTCTGTTCCCACAAAATTACATCTGTGTTAGAAAAATGGATGCCAGGAGGAAAGAGGGGAAGGTAGGAAGGGAAGTCTTACTGTTAAGGCACAAAAATCCTGCACTGTTTTTCAGCAACAAATTCTCCGGGGTGAGGGCTGCCTCTGCCACTGTGCACCTACAGATCCTAGTGCAATAAAGCCCTGACCCGCTCCATTTTCTGGGCAAAGCTGCTGCAGAAATCATGGCCAAGGTGCAACGTCTTTAACATTTGCCCTGCAACCAGGGGAAAGCAGGCAGGCAAGGCAGGAGCCGGGGAAACAGCCAGCCTCCCGTAGTGCCACCTGGATCTCAGCACAGCAGCTGCCCTCCGTGCAGCACAGGTCTTCCCCGACTCCCAGATCCCCACTCCTATACTTGAGGCTTGTGCGGGCTCAAAGCCCAGGGATTCAGCCAAAGGCAGCTGGATGCTCTCCTGGCTGCTCCCAACAGCACAGCGGGACTGTAAACCAGCACAGACCCTCTCTGGCTTTCCCAGGTCTCGGGAGGGGTTTCTCAGGGCAGATTTCACTGATGGGGGTCTCCTTCAAACCCAGCTAGCCTTTTCCCCTATTTGTTTGCTGACTTGCAGCCAGAAGCAGCAGCTGATGTTTAGATGCTGTGTTTGGGGCAAACAGCCGCTGCTTGCAGGCTGTGGGAGAGGAGCACTCGGGGGCCCTTCTGCAAGAGGTGCAAAGGTCAGTTCAAGGTTGATGGGGTTTCACCAGTCCAGACCATAACCAGATAGCCTGTGCTGGTAAGTGGGCTGTATGATAAAGGCACAGCTGCCATTTCAAGCATAACCAGCCCAAGCCTTAACTCTGGATATTTATTTCTTAGGATCAATAAATGACAAAATAAAATAAAATACCATACAGTACAAAGGCTTTATCAGGAAATAACCATTCCATTACAGTTTGATCAGTAAATACAGTATCAATAACAACATGTTACACTGGAAGAGTGTTTCCCATTGCTACACAAAAGGATTTCACACCCTCTTCCTTCCCTTGGTCACAGAAAATATTACAAGGGAGACGCTGACACACTTTTAACATTCATTTTTTTTCCCATCGCTCTACAGGCCACAGAAAATAAAGCACATCAACAGTTTGTATTTCAGGAAAAAAAAAAAAAGAAGTTGCACTTTAAAAAATATTTGCCATAAATACAGTATGTGCAGGACTATCAGGTGGCATGGCTGGAGAGGGACTTGATCACAAAGCCAGGACACAGCATGATGGAATTTTGGCTTAGCAATTTCTGGTTTTGTCCTAAACGAATCCAGACTGAGAACAGAAGAACTTGAGCTGCAACGTGAAGAACCAGACAGATCTCGAGCAGATACAGCTTTGTTTAAACAGCTACCAGACAGCACGACCAGGAATACACCAGAGTGACACTCAAGGCGTTGCACAGGAAAGCTCCAGCGCTCTCATGCCCGTGGATGTCTGTCCCTGCCTCAGGGCAGGCAGCAGTGGCAGGTGACAGGTTCCATCCTGCCACATGAGCTGCCTGCACCAACCACACACCTGGGGTTGTATTTCACTCAACGTTTGATGCTATAAGGGCAAAGGTCCTGCTATCATCATGCTTACAGCATGTGTCCTGCTAACCCTCCTCACTGACTTTCCCATTTAATTTTCTCCCGTACCGGTGCAGCCCCTGAAGCAAGATCTCATGCACATCACAAAACAGGCTCAGCAGAGCGCTCAGGCAGTGATGTGTGCTGGGCCTTTGGTGAGAACGTCCTGTCTGGGGGAAATTTCTGAACAGCGTAATGACTTTGTAAATCTGATTTCACACTCTGCCAAATGGATGGCCCCGACAAGAACGCTGCGAAGAGAAACAAAACCTCAAAATAATATTTGAAGAGGTCACTTGATAGACTCTCTTCAGATGGGAATTTCTCAGAATCCATCTGGCAGCACTTCACATCTGTGGGTTCAACAGATTTTTATTTTAGTCGAAACAAACAGTTCAAAACACTTAGAGGGAATTTGCATAGATTAACAGCATGCTGCACCAAGGCTCACCTCTGCCCCAGCAGAGAGTTCAGACAAGACAGGAATACAAAGGATGGGAGCACATGTTTTGTCTAATGGCAAAAGCCACTTATATTCGATTAGGTTTAAAGCTAAACCTTGTTGGGTTGGGAATTCAACCATTGTTAAAAGGCATGGAAAGAACCATTTTTCTGGGCAGTTTGTACCTTTTTCTTCTCCACGGTATCATGCTTCCCTTTACAAAACCTTGTGGTCTTGTAGTGAGTTATCCTCACTTCTTTTTGCTCAAGTGAAGTAATTCTCTAGGTTGATTATAGCAAAACCAGATGAGGAGGGGAGACGGGATGAAATCAGCTGTAACTTACACTTCTTGGCTCAAGGTTGTCAGATTTGGCCAGTGAAAGAGGTAGCTTTGAGCTGCAATCTCTGATTAAGGCCATAGGCTCAGGTCTGCTCCTGTGTTAAACTGCAGGAACATTGCTGTGGAAGCCAGCAAACTGCTTGGATAAACCCCTCCAAACAGTGAGCTCTTCAGGACTCGAGTGGCCCAACAAACATTGTGGAAAGGGTTTATGGTAAGTTCACTTTGACTCCATCTTGTTCTCATTTTTACGTCAAACCAAAAATAAACCTACTGGTTTCTCTAAGCTGTGATCATATGTTCTGTAAGCTGCCAGTGTATCTCAGTAGTGAAAATCTAAGCCAAGCATTTTATGTGAAACAACAATTCTTGTACAGTGTCTTCTAAGATAATCAAGCACGTTTCAGCAGGTTGGTGTTGAATAAGTATATTAACAATGTTTAACATTTCAAAAGCAACTGAGACATGCAGGATGTTAAATCCTAATGAAAGTCAAAGCAACACACAGTTACAGCTTCTCTGGGAGGTTTCAGAAACCATCTCCCAGCTGTTGACTCTATTTAGAGGTGACGTTAAAAAAATTTGGGTCCTCTCCAGAAACATTGGAAGTGTCTTGCCTCGAAGGCCAATGTTAAGTGTGTGACATTAAGACTCCTCTTCCTCTGTTCATCGTGCCTGGACTTTCCCACAAGGCCATATGTACAGGTCTTCTAGAGCTTCTTCTTCCAACCTGCCCAAGTATTTCTAACACACACAGAGATAACATTTGCTGTTTTATCACATATTTCCTTCTAAAGAGACCAGTCTCCTTTTTTTTCTTTCTTTTTCTGTGTGTGCCATTACCTGGTTTTCTCACCAAAGAGGAGTCAACTGTGCATGAGCAACAAAAGTGCTTTGTCAGGTATAATCTCTGCCCTCTGTTTGGTACAACCAGGGCAAGAAATTACAAGAAGGCATGACAAAACAGAGCTTGCGGTTTGGCTGAATCAGAAGAAACTAAAGCCCTACTGATGTCTATTTTGAGCCCTTTCTTTTTGAGTGGTTCTGTGCCAGGCATTAAAATATTCTCCCATCCCTGGTAGGTGTGGTTGGAAGTCCTGGCTGATGGTAGCCAGGTCTACCATGGTAGCTAGCTCTGTACATCCACCAGGTTATGAACGCCTCAGAAGTAGATAGTCATCACTAACAACTCACAGCAAATGCCCCACGGGTGTTTTCTCTATGTCCGGAGTCCTAATCCACAAGTCCAGGGAGCTGCACTTGATCATCTTTATGAGTCCCTTCCAACTTGAGATATTCTACGGTTCTGTGATACCACATCTGTAGCAGGAGAAGTCACTGGTACCCAGTGGATCAGTAACTGGTCTCCATCATTGTGTGATGGTTCACTGAGGCCAGATCGACATCTCCAGCACTGAGACTTCTGTTATGTACTAAAGGTGCTTGTTCGTTGGAGTGACATGGCATGGACAAAGCCCAGAAAGCAGAATTGAGCCAAGTGACTCTTCTAGTTTGTCATTGTAAAGAGGCAAGCCCTTCTCTCCTAATGAAGTGTGGTGTGGACAGGGACACAAGGTCACCACCAGCAAAATCACAGCAGGGGTTGCCCAGGATGATTGGTTGGTTCCAGGCTCATGCAGGTCACCATCCGGAGGTGTGACATTGGGGAAAGCCCTGTAGCTTGTCCCATAGCCCTGTGATTTCTGGTGTTAAAGGCTCTGGAGCAATTTGCTGTATCACATAGTGGGCTGTTAGAGGTGGAACCATGTGGGAGAAAAGCCCATGCCACCTATCCTGACCAGCTGAGAAATTTCAAAGGGAATTTTCAGGTCCTGTTTCCATTCCTCTGGCTTGTTAAAAGAAAGTTCTTTTAGAGCTAAGACTCCCCAGTTTAGACCTTCTTATGTTCTCCATTTGCACTACCTGAAGATTTATGTGCGCAGACCAGTGTGCCAACAGCTCTGGCAGCAAAAAGAAATAAAAGGTAGAACAAGAGGCCCTGCTGCCTACAACTGATATAACCTATGAAACACCAGCCTTCTGAAAATGGTGAGGAAACAAGTAAAACTGGAATAAGAATGGGAAAAATCTGAAGGTCCCACAGAATGGGGGCAGGTTGCTCTTATCTCAGCAGCCTGGAGCCCTCATGAGCCTGGAGTTTTCTCACCTCTTAATGCAGGCCAGCTAACTGTTCTCCCTAGTAAAAAATGGGATTTGGCTGTATGGCAAAAGTAAGGTTTTCCATTTCTGTTCATTTTCAGCGCTCCATCTGGGCACAGTTTCTGCATCCTTGACTTTGCCAGACACTTTGTTATTTATTGGTGTTGCAGTACCAATACCAGGGGGTTCACTGTGCCAGGCATTATATATGCCCTAAATTGAGAGATGGCCCCCACTCCCCCTGGCCACAGCCACCCCAACCTAGGTAAGGCATCATCTGTTGTTACTTGATTTCAAGGAGCCAGAACAGGTCCCTTGAGCACCTAGGTCATAGTATTATGTCATAATGTAGATATATTTCTAAAATAACCACCTGGCTCCCTGAGTTTTCACTTGTTGTTCATTGAACATCCCATAGATGAGCATGTTCGTTCTCCAAAAACATCCCTTTCTGTTCAAAATGGCTTTCTCCTCATCAGACTCTCTGCTTGGTGCCACCAGGAGACATGATCTCAAACCCTTGGATGTGAACATGGCATCCCTGCATTGAGAAAAGGATGGAATGCAGTAACAATTTGCCTAAGTTTAACATATTTTGGCTTCCCAGTTAACACCGCATCTGGATTTATGCCAGACTGAAGTTACAAAACGTGTAGACATTACTCACAAAGAGGCAAGGCCAATGCTTTAAAATAACTTCAAAGTTATTGGCAGGATGAAGCCTATTTTTCCAACAAAAATGACTTTTCTAAACACATTTGTGTTACGTGAATTTGGAGACCATGCACGAAACTCACAGAGGCCTCTCTCAAGTTTTGACTCCATGATGAAATGCATTTCCCTTCCTCCTTTGGCTTCAGTATGTAGTTTCCCTTGTGACCTGGCTGGAAAATGTGTGGTTGCTGGAGATGCTGTTGGATTTCCTGGTGAAGGCCAGTCGTTTCTTCTTCTTCCTCCACGGCAGGCACACGAGTGTGAGTGTAGAGAGGAAGATCTGTCGGAAGTTCGCAGACACCAGGTTGTAGAGGATGGGGTTGATTGCCGAACTGACGTAGAAGAGGACGTTTGTCAGCATGTAGAAGTAGTGGTAGAAGTTGAAAAGGAAACTGGAAGAACAGATGAAAGATAAAAATCTAAGTAGAGTGTGGAGAACTGAAATAATTCAGTCACAAGAGTGAGAAACACATGAGCTGATTTTTCATCTAACCTTTCTTGGTTGGAGACGGAAGCTTTCCAATGGTGCATGATCCACCAGGAAAACATATGTATTTTCAACTGGTACTGGCCAAACGTAGGTCAAATGCCTCTACAAAGGTCTTACTAGCAGTTAGAAACTTATTTATGCCCTGGGTTTGGATGTGGTATTTACCTTGTGTTCATTTTGTCTTTGAAAATAGATATTCTGGAAACTGAGGAGCCAGATGGAAATTTGTTCCTCTGTCATACATATACATTAGGCTGACTTTTCTGGCTGCAGTTCTGGTCTACAGAGCCTGCAGAAGAGCCAAGATCCTGGAACAGATGCAGCGCTGTCCTCCCCCCACAGCTCATTCAGCAGGTCCCTGGGCTGTAATCTGGGATAGCATCCTCTGTTCTGGGGCAAGTTGATGATAGCACACTTTTGAAACATATCCTGACCACCACAATATAATGTTTTCAACTAGAGTTTGTTGAGAATGCTTAGCTTGGGGTTTTTTGTGTTTTTTTTCTTTTGGAAATATTGTTCCTTGGGACAACCAAGATCAGCAGCTTGGAGCTGGTAAAGCATTTATAAACAACGCGGGTCTCATTTTCAGGAAGATGTTCCCCAGGATCATTTATCTCAGTGAAAATTGCAGACCTTTTTGTTAGTCTGAGCACCGTCTAACAAAAGATGAATAGATGCGTGCTGGAGTACATCACCAGTCCCTCCACACCCCCTCAGCACTGCCAAGTACTGCGTGGCCCATCCAGCTCTTACAAGCAGAGTTTCTCTATGTAGTTGTGAAGAATATATATAGCAAAAATGTCTCTTCCTCAGGGGTGGGCACATACGTTTATAAATGAACATGTCAAGCTGCTGCAAGCTTTTGATCAGCTTCCAGACTGATAGTTCGCCATTCATAATATGCCTGTAAAATGCAATGTTTTCCTAAAATCGCTCATGGCTTTTAAAAGAAGAAGAAGAAGGAAAAAAAAAAAGGGAATGCAACCACACTGCATAAATTCACACTAACTGCAGACAGACTTCTCTACCCCTCTTGTTCAAAGAAAATGCAGTCATTACATAATTGATTGCTGCTTTAAGTGCTTTTCATATAGGAAAGCAAACAAGAAACAACAGTTTGTGCCAGTGCGTGCCTAAAGCTGTTTTCATGATTGAAGATAGGTTTTTGTTTTTACTACGGATGGATGTACAATTCCATTCAGTAGACTGCTATATCATAAATTACTTTTTTTTGTTGTGTTTGGAGTTTATGAAATTTTAATGTCTCATAGTTGCTCTGCTTTTTGGTATTAGATTTTTTTTTTTTTCTGGTCCCAGGGGGAACAGAGGTGTAACACCAATGGGAGGAAAGACACGTTTCACTGAGTGCATCTCATAGCATCTCTCAGGCTACCTGGGAGTGTAAACCCAGACAGCATTAGCGCTTAATTGGATATTTAAAATGAATAATCAGTTCTGTGGGTGCTTTGCTGAGGAACCGGGTCTGACGCAGCAGAAAGGCTGCACGAAGCTGCCTGTATGCCCTTGCACACCTGCGAACAGTGCACACGAGTGCAGCACAGGCATGCAATCATCCTAAATTCTCTGAGAATCTGGGCATTTACTAATCAGTGGCAACTGCTAGTATTTAATTTTGATCCACTCACTACAAACCCCAGTAAATAACCCATTCCAGACTCAGCCGGCAGCACAGTTGTTTCCCCGCCTGTGCAATCTTTCCTGTCACTAAGGAAATGTGGCATTCTGAAGCTAAATTGTGTGTTGACAGGAGCTGCTCCATCTTAGGCCAGTGATCGATATCTCCACCATGGAGACAGCAATCCACTTCGAATATATAACCCCCCTGTCCAAATGTCATTTCATCAAGGACTGTCAGAGGTGAACATCCATCGCCGTTGTTAATGGGGGCGCGTCTGTGGTCGCAGCCATGGAAGAAGGAGGGGCTGAGAATGCATTTCAGCTCAAGCTAATGCTTCATTCACCCACATCTGGGTGACAGATAATTAAACTATGACTCTTAATTTGGCTGGCAAACCTAGTAAGAAATCCAAAAGAAAAAAAACCAATAAACAAACCCCAAACCAACTAGGAGGTTGAGGCATTAAAGCCCTTGCTTTAGAAATGCCTTTGCTCCCAGATCCCCCCCCTCCACCCCAAGCCTACTGGTGCCCCAGGAGCCCCAGTTCTCCCTGACCCCACACCCCATCCTGGCATGGGGGGAGCTTGTCCCCTGTGTTGTGACTCACTCTGTCCAGTGACTGGAGGGGACATAGCAAAACATGAGACGCCGTATGTGATACGGGAGCCAACAGACCACAAAGGCAATCACCACAGCACCTGCAAGGCAGGGAAAAAGCCCATTACTTTTTGTGAGCAGTTCTTCATCGTGGGTGAAAAAGAGACCTGCCTCTGTGCTGTTTATCACTGCAAACAGTTTTCCTAAAGCCCCACTTTGTTCTTCTAGTGCTGTTGTGCAAAGAATTAATAACCCGGAGGGACAGCCAGCCCGTAAATGTCTGCAAAAACAAGCATAACAGAAATAATAGAAAATAGCAGTAAGCACGGGGGCAGTGCCGTTATGAACAAAGGAAGGTACAGATAAACGACTGCTGGTGCCTAGTTCAGACATTGGCTTAAATGAAACTGCATTTGCATCTGTCCTTGTGTTTCATGCCCTTGTGGCACCGGGTATTTTGTAGAAAGTACATGCAGAGACAGTTAGTGTATGTTTTTCATCCAGGTAGACAGGGAGCCAGGGACACTGTAATCCCATTAGTTTGTTACGTGGAGCCACTGGCCGCCGTCCCCACGGTGCTGGGGATCATTAAACAGCATCGGGAGCTCCTTTCTGGTGGCAAGGCTCGTCCTTTTGTTCTACGTTTGTGCAATACCTGAGACAGTGATTACAAGATATTTGGGTCTGGACATTGCCATAATAAAAAAGACTAATTAAAGGGTAAGCGGATAAAGATAATGGTTTTTTTTTTTTTTACTTTCCAGATTCTAGCCAAGGACATCAGAAAAATGGAAAATAAAATGCAACAACTCTGAAGGGTAGAAGTACTGTTGATTAGAGTGCATTTGTCAATCCAGATTAAAATGCAGATGTATCAAGCAAGCAAGGGAAAGATTTGTTTCCTTTTGTAATGTGCATTTCAACCTCTGTATGAAATGACAGGATTCTGGCAGGATCCTAGCAGGAAATAAAGAAATCTCAGTTAAAACATAACACAATAAAAGACAAGAAGAAAATCAAGGCTAAATAAAATAATTATGTTAATTTTTTATCCCAAATTTGCTCTACAGAGAATAAGGACCACATCACTCTTGTCCTTTATGTGACCTGTATGTAAAGTGCTAGGAAGCAGCAAAGCTCTCTTACAGAGCTGTGCACCACCAGTGCAATGCAGATTTGGCACGTGGAGGCAAAGACTGCTGTTCCTTCTGCTTTGGGATTGAAAATATTTATGTGGATATGTCCCAAACCCAGACGCTGTCCCCACAAGGACTTTACCACAGCTCATACAGGAGATATGCAGATGTGTTTCCCTTGAAAAATGCTGTCCAGGAGGAGCAAGTCTGGCTGTGGTTGCATCTCCCCATCACCATTACTCAGCCAAGAGGCACAGGGAAGGCTTCAGTAGCAGAATGGGGAGGGAAGCATCTGTGCCCTATTTTTGTGGGTGTCATCACTAGCAGAGTCACTGCCTAATTTGTACAGAAATTAAATAATTCCTGGTGTCCAGCTCCATACTCACAGCCTTACTTCAACTCCATGTACTATCTCTCTTATTAAACACATGCTTTTAGCATCAGCCTGCTAAATCCCAGAATCCTAGCCTAGAATCACAGAATCCTTTAGGTGGGAAAAGACCTTTAAGATCACCGAGCCCAGCCATTTACCCAACGCTGCCAAGCCCACCACTAATCCACGTCCCTGAGCGCCACATCTACGTGTCCTTTAACCCCCCCAGGGCTGGTGACTCCACCACGTCCCTGGGCAGCCTGTCCCAGTGCTGGGCCACCCTCTGGGGAAGGAATTTTCCCTAATATCCAACCTAAACCTCCCCTGGCGCAACTGGAGGCCGTTTGCTCTCGTCCTGCCGCTTGTTACCTGGGGGAGAGACCGACCCCCCCTGCCCACCCCCTGCTGTCAGGCAGCTGGAGAGAGCCCTCAGCCCCGCTCAGCCTCCTGCTGCCCAGGCTGAGCCCCCCAGTGCCCCCAGCCGCTCCCCACCAGCCTTGTGCCCCAGCCCCTTCCCCAGCCCCGTTCCCGGCCCTGGACACGCTCCAGCCCCTCAGGGTCTGTCCTGCAGGAGGGGCCCGAGCTGGGCACAGGGTTCGAGTGGCCTCAGCAGGGCCGAGCCCAGGGGGACGGTCGCCGCCCTGGCCCTGCTGGCCGCACCGTCTGGGACACGAGCCGGGCTGCTGCTGGCCGCCTTGGCCACCTGGGCACACTGGGGGCTCATGTTCTGCTGGCTCATGTTCTGCTGGCTGTTGGCCATGTACATACGAGAGCATCTTCCAGGAATACTGGAAAAGCCATTTATTCAGTAAAGTTTTAGGCATGTGAAGGGACACATTTTGGAAAGAAGGCTGGAGGGTCTGGTTTTATTCTCTTGTCTAAGTGAATTCATTATTTCAATCTGAATATTTTTGGCTGCTATATGGTCATTGTGATCACAGATGTAATTCATCTCTAGATGGCCTGCAGCTCTTCAAACGCCATCAGGTGAATGAACCTGACCTGCATCTGCTCCTGCTCTGAGGAGCTTTGGTGGGACTTTGATGCGGACAGCTCCTAGATGACATGTGGCACAAAAGTGGGGACATCCACTGGGAAGCTCAGAGGGAGTGCTGGCTGCCTGCTTTGCTCTTTCACATTTCTGAGCACCTGCATTTGGCCACCTTCAGAAATTAATTTCTCTGTCGGATGGACCTTTGGTTTGCCCTGGATGGAGCAATCCACCTGTGACTGCCCAGGAGAAGCAGTGTAGTCCAGCCTCTCCCCTTCTATCCATCAGCCTCAGGCCAGCGGGAACAAGCCAACATCACAGCTCCAGTCCTTCTGCTTTCCCAGTGCCTGGGCAGGATTACCTGGATTTTCAGGCTGTGAAAGCAGCTTCCCAAATGGCTCCCAACACAAATTTGTTCACGCACATCATAATTTTTGCAGAAACCTCCATGTGCCAGCACTTCCCAGCTGCTTACCCCTGCACGCTGCTCTTTAAGAACAGCAGGACCTGGACTGTTTCTACAGCCAATTTTGAGTCTCACGCATCTGCCTGTTACCAACATGTTAAACGAAAGTGGTTTTCTCCTCATGAAGGATCTCTGTTTCTGTTGCTCAGACAATGCTGTGCCAAATAATATGAAGGCAGGGATCTATAGCAGCAAAAATACACATTGAGAAAAATATCTGCTTAACCTCAGCAAACAAATAGTCAATTAAGTAATCTGTGGTAATTCTGTAATATCACATGCAATCACTCTGCAATTAAAACTCTATTAAACACATAGCTAAGTGCATTGGAGACACTTATGGTCTGATTTGGAAATCCCAGCTGGGTAGCATGCTGTGCGGTTCTGTGCCACCAGCCTCTGCCACGCAGATTAGGAGATGGTGACCTGTATTTATCACCCTTAATCCATAGGTTTCAATTTTATCATACAAGGGATCAAGCAGATTTAGGGAGGCAATCCTGCCCTGTTGGGTCCCCTCCCCAGGGATGAATATGAAGCATGGGAATGCGTTAACTTTTGTCTAATGCAAAATGGAAGTATCCTTCTCTCCCAGATACCTGGTCCCTTTTGCTGCTGCCTTGTGCCTCCCTGAGCACATGCTTATCAAAACAAAAGCTGGGCAAAGTGGCTGCCAAAATGTTTTTTTCTTATTGTTATCAGCTCCTAGGACATGTTCTCCATCATCAAAGGTTTGACACACGGGTTTCTTTGGAGTAGTAAGATGGAACAGGTCAGCCAGCTGGAGCTGAGCAGTGGAAGGATGTGACCCAGCGTGTGTGGTGGGGTGACTGTCCAGGATGGTGCTTGTGAGGCTGGAGATTTCTGGCCTCTATTTTTTGAACCAAAAATAAACAAGACCCATCCCTCATTTCTAATTCATTCAATGAAATTTTAATAGAAGCAAGGCTGCTTCGTGAACTTCTGATATTTCCCATATCACTTGAGGTGCCAACCTGTGGATCAGCCCACGGCTGGGGAGTGGAAAGGGGACTGGAGCGAGCTGGCCCTGGGGTGCCAAGGGTGCTGGGGAATGATCCTTCCCCCAAGCTGCATCTTTATGTCCCTTCTAAATCAAACCACCAATTTAAATGAGTATTAAAACCTGAATTATTGCATCCTGTGGCTTTCTATTTTGTCTCACAAGGGCTCCATTCTCTGCCTATTTGAACCTCATCCCAGGGAAGGAGGAGCGCGGAGGATGAGCCCTTGTTTGTTTATCACGCAGGAAATCCTGCGGAGGGAAACATAAATTTTGAGTGACATCTTTTTCATTGTGCAAAAGAAGATTTAAACAGTGCCAGTCTTGATTTTCAGACTAAACTGGATGTGGAAGCAATCCTGGAAGTTAAATTATATTAGGTCACACTGAGTATTTTATTTTACCTTGTGTGTATCCTGTGGCTGAGTCTGGGAGACAGCCTTTGCCCAGGGCCAACGTCTTGAAAAACTCACGTTGAGTTAGATGGGTGTGGAGCAATGTATCACACGTAAAAAGACCACGGTGAGTGTGCGGTGACTGGTTTGGCTGAGCACAGGAGCCATGCTCAGGAGGGATTTTCAGCCCTTCTTCCCTCTTCTGGGACCACCTGAGGCTCGGTGTGACTCAGAGCACTGGCACAGTGATGGGAAACACGCCACTGCTGCCGACTCACATGGGACCCCAGGGATCTGCTGCAGCACAAAGCACTTGGCTGGTGTTTTCCTCCTTGCTTTAGCTCCTCCATCCCCTCCAGGGTCATGCTGAGTCACAGCCCTGTGGCTCTGGGGTGGCCCTCGGTGAGGGTATCCCCCTGTCTCCTTCTCCTTTCCTTCCAGGAGATGGAGAAGAGAAACGCTGCTCCCTCTTTAAACCACCTCTGCTGTTGCTAAGGCCTCCAGACAAGCTCAGATCCATCCTTCCTTGATAGTTTTGTTCAGATTATTTTGGCCAATTTATTTCTTTTTCTCTGCATTTCAAGGGGAGCTGAAACACATATGGCTGGGGAACAGCGTGTTGTAATTTCTGAGCAAAGGCAGGAGCTGTTCGGGTACGTACTGAGCCAACCAAACAACACCCCCAAGCCTCATTTCAGCTCATTGGTGGCCGTGTGCCTCCAACGCTGCCCAAGGAACGCACGCTCCAGCTGTACTAATAATGTATCTGACAGTGATGTGGGGCTCATGTCAGGGATTCATATTAATGGGGATGGCTGGAGAAGCAGTCCTTATGTATTCAGAGCTCCTAGGTTTTATACACTTCTTTAGTTGATGCCATTACAAGAGAATCTCTCACGAAGGGGAGCAAGTGTCACCGTGCCGTTTGATATGAGAGATGGTAAAAGCTGGGCCAAGCGTAGATGTAGCTGGCACTGCCTAGTTAAACCTCCAGGCACTGTTTATATTAACATGATTCACTACCTGACAGGTCATAGGCAATATTTATACCAGCGGGCCCCAAACTAGGGATTGCGGGAGCTGCAAGGGTGGGTATGAGCCTAGTAAAGTTAAAACTGCTTATGCTGGTATTTGGGTCACAAGGCTGCAGAAGAAAGGATTGCCATAAAAGTCAGTAACAGCCAAGGGAGATTGTGGGCCACCAGTATGCACCAGTAGTACTCTGGAGAGCAAAGAAGAAACTGGGAATAACAATGGGTCTGGGGAGCACTCAGCTGCTTTAGACACCACTGAAAACACACAGCATTTGCTGGATACAATCCCCCTGTGCTCTTGCACATATTACTGAGCAGTGTAAACATTAGATTTGACTCCTTAATTTCCATTCCCAGCAGCCAGAGATCTGCTTTTTATCTTTCTGTATAATTTTCCTTCTTTTTTCCCTACTGCAAGGAGGATGGTCTCTTTTTTGGATTAAGGGGTAGAAGATGCTGTTGTGCTTGAAAGGAGCCATGTTCCCCTAAATACTTCTTTGTTAGCAGCAGCAAGACAGCAGAGAGAATAGAAAAGCCTTTTGGCATGCAAAACCAACATATTTTACTCAGGCTGTATTCTCCAGTCCTGATTTTCAATGGCTTCAGCTAGCAGATTTGAAAATAGATGTGAATTCCTGCCCCTGCTCATGTTGGTGATTAAATTGTCCACTGACACCAGTTTCATCTATATGGAGCAAGGCAGAAAACCAAGGTTAAATCTAATCCGAGAACAGGCTCCAACAAGCAGCACGTCACTGCTGACCCAGTGAAAACTGGCGTGTCTTCCCCAGTTTCCTTCTAAGGTAATTTTTTTTTTTTTTGGAATTAAAGAAGTAGTTGCTTGA
Organism: Falco rusticolus; assembly: GCF_015220075.1. NCBI lineage: Eukaryota > Metazoa > Chordata > Aves > Falconiformes > Falconidae > Falco > Falco rusticolus. The sequence continues at coordinate 24,282,286 of NC_051196.1, forward strand.
CTCCATTTAAACTTCATTTCTGCCATTCCGCCCAGGGATGTCTGGGTATTTGGAGGAGAAGGAAGAAGAAGAAAGAAAGAAAACTGCCCTTTTGAAGGATAGATAAGGGCTCCTGTCTTTTCTTCACCAGGTTCAAGGCTCTTTCTGTTTGGCAAGGTCAGGTATAACCCAAACTGGCATCCTCTGCAGCCCCTTTCCTCTTTCCCCTCCACTTTTGAGTTTCACTTGCTCTTTGTTCCTCCCAGAACAGCTTTTCCTCACGAGGGGACCCTGGGGCTGTATTTACTGCATACTTCTGCCGTGACGAAGGCTCTGGCCAGACTTTATGTTTAAAACCTGATCAGTTAGCTTTTTAAACACTCATATTGACAGGGTTTAACACCTGGAAAATCTGCTTGCTGGTCATGAGCAGCCCTAGAGTTGTCTTCGGAGATGCAGCCACAAGAGCCTGAATCTCAGTAGGAACGTCTCGCCAGCCTGAGCTGCAGTGCCAGCAAAGGAACACGTCTTGGGAGAGGAGAAAAAAGAGCCTCCCTGTCCCCAGAGGTGCAGCCGTTGTCCCTCTGCTCCTCGGATGGTGTTTACAGAGGGCTTCGACACCGCTCGCTTCATGTCACTTGGCCTGCTGTAAAGTAAACCTCCATGTACAAACATCTCTGGGAAATGTATACAACTGTTATATAGCTAATTTATCCTTCTGAATTGCAGTGTGACACTTCAGCTGTTAAACTCGGCTTCCACTCACGCTTAATGTCATAGGGGTTTTGGTGAAGTCCACTTGGAGTCACTCAGATTTTTTATTAGGGATACAATCTGCCATAAATTTAGTTCCTTTCTTGCAAAAGAAACGATACATGGACAAATCTGTTTTCCTTAAAACAGAGGAATTATGAAATACAACTGTTTAAGGAGCAGACTTTCAAGCTGGTGCTCTTCTGTGTATTGCAGCTGCAAAGTATTAGCTATTTGTTATTCCTGTTTGCGGGACAGTTACACTAAATCTCACAGCAATATTCTCCTCCTGAAAAGGAAAGCTCAGATGTGGAACACTGGTGAGGAGAAACGAATGAACTCATCAAAAGATTTGTTCAGAAGGGGAATTATTAATACACAAATCAATGAAATACACGCCGCATGGATACTTCATGAATAGTTGGCCTTTGTCTTGTATCACTTGAAGAAATGCAGAGACCCCAAAATCATAATCTACAAATTCTTAGATGTTCACTAAAAAATATGGTTTGACTTCATCTCCTAAAAAGCATCATAGCGAGGCATCACCCAGCCAGCTGTGGGAGACCGAAGGATATTCTTTTAATTGGTTAAACCTCTCTAAGTGCTTTATAATTGCTTTCACTAAGCAGCTTCTGTAATGGAGCAAATGCTACCTGGAACTGATTACATTTTAATAGGCTTAGGCAACGTCCACCCAGGGACGTGCAAAGCCTCCTCTTGATGTCCATCAATTTGCCTCACCATTGCTACCAGAGCTCAGCTGTGCCATTCAGTAACTCCTTCCTTCCACCCACGGTGGAGCCGATCTGACAGGCAGCCGGGAGCTGTTGGGGGCTGCTGGGGGGAGAACGGGCTGCAGGCTGGTGTACTGATGGGGACAATTAGTCCATGTCACAAAAACGTCCCCTTTCGAGAAGAAATTTTGGCCAAACAGTGCTTTCAGCCTGAGCCAAGGTCAAATACACCTCGATTTTTGAGCAGCTCTTTGGGAATGTGAGACTGAGATGGGGAGGATTTATACAGCCGCTCCATGCCTGGATGCTGTGCGCAGTGGTCTGTGCAGTGTCTGGCAGGTCTGACCTGCTGAAAACTGCTTATTCTGAAGGGTGCGTGTGTGCACGTGTGTGTCTCAGACTTCCTTAGGATGCCATCAAATGTTTGGTGTATCAGGCAATGCGACTGGAGAATATTCACCCTTCCGTGAAGCATCACATGGCACCCAAGACTCAGCTTCCCAGCACAACACAGCCAAGGAGTAACAACAAAAACTGGAAGTGGTTCGTAATTGGAGAAATGGAAGGAATACTGGATGGATGAAAGAGGGTACGAAACCTCTTGGCAGGAGGTATTTTTAGCAGCAGCACTGGTGCAGACATTTTCCTCACAAAAGAGCTGGGAAGCTGCCAGCGGCTCGAGCTCTCTCAGTTTGGATCCTCACACCTGGTGAACGCTGACAGCAGAAAGGGAATTACAATCAGCAATTACATGCTTAATGAATTAACAAGGTGTCTCCCAGGCAGCAGGGCTGACACGTTCCTTGATCCTCATCTCCCTAATTATTCTGTACATGACCAAAGTCAGAGAGAGCCAGGAAAACACGTATATGATACTAAAGAGGAGGTAAATGATCTTGTGGATGTTTTGAATGAAGCTGTTAGCCTGACCACTTTTAGCTCCTATTTCAGTGTAAACAAATCTGTAATCTCAGCAGATCTGGAGGAAGGAAGGAAGGTATCTGCTGCTCCGATCTCATCCAACAGCTCTGCACACCGTGAACTGCAAAAATGTTTTTTCTGAGCACTAGTTTTACAAATTCTGAAACATTTCACCCTTAAAAAAAAATCAAGCTCTCTGCACTTCTGCACGGGCTGAAGTTCATTTTTGGAAATGGAAAATACTTTGACCCCCATGAAGCTCGGATTTTGTGCCAACAGTTTTATTAGCGTGGACAAGCATCATTTTTCTTTCCCCATCCTCCTCCATAAACTAGTCTAGACTGTGCACATGGTTTTGGCCGCCATGGATTCCAGGATAAATCATGTGCATCCTTGTGTATTTTTACTACTTTCCAGACAGCTCAGAGGCCTGGGTTATTAAAAAAAAAAAGTTGTGAGGAACAGGTGACAAAAGTAAATGCGAGTCAAGCACCTCCAGTAATCAAGTGCATCTGAAAAAAATGAAAAGAAGCAGGATTTCACACACTTGCCAGAAAAAAAAAGCCTTTCTGTATGATGTGGTGAATCACAGCCAATACTGATGGTGGATTTCTTATTTGCTGGGTCTTCCCCAGTCCAGAAAAGGAGCAAGCGGCCGCTCTCTCATTGCCTTCCCAGCAGGGAAGGGAGCTCAGTCCTGCTGCTGGGGTGGCACCGGAGAGGTGCGCTAATAACGGGCTGCAGGCTGGTGTATTGATGGGGACGGCTAGTCCATGTCACAAAACCGTCCCCTTTTGAGAAGATATTTCGGCCAAGCAGTGCTTTCAGCCTGAGCTGTAATATCTGTGCATCGCTGCCTGTGGGGCGCCACGTCTGATCCCCTCCTGCACCACTGCAGGCTCCAGACTGAAGCCCTCACTTTTGCTAACTTTTTCTCAGCTTTTGCAGTACATAACAAAAGCAAAAATTTGCTGGAGAAGAAGAAGAAAATTAAGCTTATTGTTCAGAGGAAGAGGGGCTGCTTCTCAGTGCCTGGGAAGAAAGATGGACCTGTGGGTGAGGGGTGCTCTCCCACTGCCACCAAGCAGTGCCCGTGGAATGGCAGGTGGAAATTTAGGTCTCTTATTATTCAAGGAGGGTTCCTTCTTCTTGATGTTAAAAGAGAATCTAATACTAAAAGGAGAGAGAGAGGTGTGAGATGTTGTAGCACAAGTGAGAAAAGGTGCTTCTCACTTCATGGCAGAAGGCAGAAGCGTTAAGAAACAGAAGGACAGCAAGGAACCGAGTGACTGGCACAGGTCCTCGCAGGCTCGGCGCGGGAGCAACGCTCGCTCACCCCCCTGTGGGTGATGGCTATTCGGGGTGCAGGCACAGCACACAGACACGGCCCAACAAGATCTTACAGGGAATTTCATGTCTTCTGGGTTTTTCTCTCCTTTCCCTCAGTAGGCATTTCCCAGCGTGGTGTTCCAAGCTGGGGTACACGTGGCAGCTTGGCTATGGCGTGGGCATAACGTGCTGCCGGGATGTATCCCGCGTGGAAAACAGCTGGAAAAATCTCACGGAGGTTCTTGGTGCCTTCTCTAGGGATTTCTGTTCCTATTGAAAATGTGGCCTTGGCCAAAGCCCTTCAGCCATCAGCTAAGCTTTGCCATGAAAAGCACCGGTCAGAAAGCTTTCTGCTAACAAATTCTCACCATCTAATGTGCACAAGGACCCTCACAGTTTAAAATCAGCACCAGCAGCCTTTGTTAGATTATTCTGGGTACTATTTTTGAAGACCTTTTGCTTTATCATCTGTCAGTTTAAGCTACCAGATTCTTTGGTCTTTTCCTCAGCTTATTTAATTAAGCCATCCAGTATTTTGCAGTACAGCTCAATGCCTGGGTGCAGGATCTTTTATTCAACCTTTGTCTGAACTAAAGCTTTGCAGAAAAAGAAAAGGAATAAAACAATATATGCAAGGCTTAACTTGCTGTTGACTAAATCATTAAAATGCTGGGCTAGTTTTGCTTTTTCAGTGAGTCTCTGTGTGTGAGCAGGTCTGTTCTTTAGCTTTACATCTCAACAAGCTAAGGCAAAGGGAAAGGATTATTTGTGATTACTCTGACTGTGATTGTTTGGAAGAATAATAAAAAAATGCGCCTCTGTCTTCATCCACGGAGATCACAGTTCTGTCTAGTTTCTCCATGAAGTTACAAATATTTATCCTGAGCAGTTCATAAATGGCCAGTTGTGCTCCCAGCTATCAAAGTTGTTTGAGACACTGCATGAGCGAATGTGTGTGAAATATAGATGATGGTATTTTCCAGAACAGGGCTTGGGAATTTATCTGAAATATGTTTAGATAGCCAGCCTGCAAAGGGCTGCAGAACTTGGTTAAATATCATATAATAAGCAGCGTATTTTTTTAAAAAAATTCTGCTGCATACTTATTTGGTTTGGGACAAACGTCTCTTTGGATATTGTGATTAGGTGGGTCACAGTCTGCAAAACATGGGGTGCAATAGCTGGTGGGACAAGGTAAAGTGCAAGTCATGGAAGGATGCACGGTCCTTGGGAGCGATGCTGAGCTCATCGTGAGGTACCTGGCCCCCAGGAAAGGCAAGAGACTGGAGCCCCCTTGCCCAGAGCCGAGGGCACTGGTTCCTGCAGGCAGCACGGCGGCCGCCCTGCAACTTTCGCTTCAGCCTTTCACCTGTGCAGCGAGATATAGAGCATCGGGTGTATGGGACTACGTGAGGAAGGGTTTGCTATCAACTCAGTTTTGCTGAGGATACACTAGGAAGAGTCTGAATTTACAAGAAATAGGTATTTTTTTCATCTGAGTCATTCGGCTGTTGCTTTTTTTTTTTTTTAAGAGAGGGAGGAAAATTGAAATCTGAATTAAAGCTGTGATTGATAGTGACAAACTTTTCTCCTATATGTGTATCTTTAGAGGAAAACTGATTTTCCACACAGCTCTGATAGAGCAGAGAGCACCTTCAGAGCAGCTCCTGCTTCTGCCATGGGAGCAGGGGAAGGAAAGCACCACCATGGTTTCCAAAGTCTCTAACATCTGAGAGGAATTTGCACATCTGATTTACCATGGGCAATGCCAGTGGGGCTGCAGACCTTGTGCTCTGTGCTCACTCTAGCTGACCTCTTCAACCCATCAGATAAGTTTGGGTTTAAAACTACATCAAGCCTAAATCCCACCGCAGCTGAAAGAGAGGTGTTCAGGCTGGAGCTGGCCAGGAACAGAAGAAACAGGAAAGGTAGATGTTATCAAGTTGTTTCTGTTTCACAGAACATGAAATATATTTAAATTTTATTTTTTTTCTCAACTTCTCCCTCATTGAGCACAATTAATTAAATAATAATTCTAGCTTCCTTTCTCTATATGGTTTTTACAAAAAATCCTTTAAGGGGAGGTTAGGACTCAGAAAAGTGACTCTGGGAGAAAAAGAAAATAGTGGAAAATAGAGGATAGAATTCCCTAGAAAACTCTTCATAACTCAGCCAGAAAAAGATGAAGAATGAAAGAGACTGAGAGAACAAACACATTTATTTTCTGCAGTCTGGGGCTTTGAGACAAGAACTGGGGACTTTTGATAAACATCAAAGTGTTTAGGGGCAATCTGGATTTGTAAAAAGACCTAATTTTCATTTAAAATATGTTTTGGGTGAAAATATTTACCAGTTTCAACCTATTACTCTTCAAATAACATTTACTTAGACACCTCTAGCCAGTTCCACGCCAAAGTATGTCAGTACTTACGTAGGACCCTGACGCCGTGCTTCAAGGCTTGCACGCGGCTGGGCTCCATGGACATGCTGAGCATCGTCTGCTGCCCGCCGATGGTGCAGACCTGGTTTTCCTGGGCAGCTTGCTTGAACATCACCATCAGCTGGTTGGCGATGATGGTGTTGAGCACAGAAATGACGACCATGGGGAACACGAAGGAGATGAAAGTGTTGGCCTGCAGGGGAGAGACGCGGCACAGTCAAGGGGTGAGAACAATCAGTGGAGCAGGAGATTGTGTTTTATTTCTCAAAGCAACAGAGAAACAGCCTGCAGTGGAAAGCTTTCCCCTCCTCTTACTCTGCTGGCTTTGGCTTTTGAAGGCTTATTGCACAGAGGGAAAACTCAGCCACCACTGGCATACATTCCTTCATGTGGTCAACACTCAAAAACAGAAAATGAATACACATCCAGTTATGTTATCTTCCCCCTTTCAGTGCAATTCATTGCCAGAAATGTCTCGACTGAAACATGCCATTGATCTTTCCATCTCGCAAACAGCAGGATGCTTCTTAGCTTTCGTTGTGCATAGCGTAACTTCTAAGTAACAGTATGTTATTGTATTTCTTTCATTACTATGAGCACTCCTTGGGATCTTTTTAACTTTCTTTTTTGTATTCTGTCCTTTCCTTGCAGATTTAATGACAGCGTTTTGTTATCTCATAACGAAATTATCCAATAAACCCTGTGCCTTAAAGGATTAAAATTGATCGGAATAAACAAGTGGAAGTTGTAACGTTTTTAGTCCAAATTATTTGATTACTACAGTTTTGATAAAATTAAATGGAGGATCAAATTAAGCAGTGATTGAATCAAGTGGAAGTCACTGTTTGTGTCAAATAAATGCAGGAAGGCTTTGTGAGAGCTTTATGGGCTGTCTAGAAACCCCGCCGGAGCTGAGCTTAACAAACAGCAGCCCAGGGAAATAGAGGCATGTGTGGGATTTTCCTGCATGTCTGCAGCAAGGCTGCTAGAAAAAGGTGGGATGGTGAGCTGCCATGCTAGCACGGAGGGGCTGGGTGCCTGTGGGGCTTGTCCCCTCCGCTCTGCAGCTGAGGAGGTGGCTCAGCACATCACTCTGATGAGCGTGGGACAAATCAAAAGCCCCTTACGTTTTTCAAATTTCAAAATATTAACAAGGATTAAACTGTGCACAGCAAATCACTGCGGAAGCAGTTTTTTTAAAAGCGATAAAATGCTGAAAAGATTAAATTACTAAACCCAGTAGGGAACTTTGCCCTGTGGTGTACTTCTAACTTCTTCCCCAGACAGCCAGATGTCTTGCACCTCAGTGCTCTAAAACACAGAAGCCAACCCCACGTCCCTCTGCAGGCTGCAAAACCAGGGAAGCCTCGCTGACAAATGGGTGCTGCGTCTGCTCGGATGGAGACATCCCCTCTCCCCCCACCCCCCACGCAGGACCATCGCCTCAGTGTCCAAGCCTTTGCTGTACACCCAGTACGTGTGCTCTTTTTGCTCTGGGAGGGGTCAGAAATGCCAGAGATGAATGGAAAGGCGGAGAAAGAATCCACCCACACCCCCAAGATGCTACAGGGGATCCATAAAAGAAAGAAATAAGAAGCCCATAAGCATATAGGGAGCAGGTGCACTGGCAATCAGAAGCACTTAAGTTTCTTTGTTCATAAAATTGAGGAAGATGCAACTCCTCTTTTGGTGAAGACAGGCAGTGGTGGTGTTGCCAAAGTTTTCTTTAGATGGATCAAGTCTCAATACAGCTTTGCACTTCAGAGCTCAATGTGTTTAGCTAAAGTACCAGCTGGGTTTCGTCTCTCGCAATCCACATGGTGAGAACATCATCTCTGGTTGATGCTGGTAATAATAATAATAGAGCTCCTCCGTGGACTGAGGAAATTCCTAGATATATCCTGCCATTACAAGCCATTTTGTTAAATACTTAGCAGTTTTCTAAGCTTCTAAAGGATCTCACAGCCTCCTTCACGTAAAGAAGAGTTATCTTTTGAAGTTTCCTCCAGATGCTAAGAAAGATCATTAAGCAGCAGGGACCAAATTCTCAGCTAGTACAAAATGACACAGTTTCACTGAGAGACTAATCTGTGTTTGTAAAGAACCTACTTCATTTATTTAACCTCACGATGCAGCTGGGCTGAACCTACAGACACAGGGGTGAAATGACTTGCTCAGATTTACCAGGTCAGATTAAGAAACCAGCCCTGTAGATCCTCACCCACCCCCCACCCCCATTTCTGTGGCTTTAGGGCTGACTGCGCTGCTTTCCCACTGCTGAACGATGCTTGCACAACATCAGAAACACTTAACTCTGGAAATGCTTCACACTGTCACCTGAGCTTCAGAGTTTATTTGCTTTCATTCAAAACCTTTGCCCTAGCTATAAATCAGTCTTGCCTAATATAATGACGCAGAACTCAAAAAGTATTTTCTGAGCTTTCTTTAAAGCCTTGATTCATTCCATAATTGTATAGTAAAGTCTTTAAAGAGCTTTGGAAATTGTCTAGAATAGCATTGATTTTCCTTTTTATGAATAGTTATGGTAAGAGTGCAAAAATTGCATGCTTTCTGTGAAAGGCTATATTTAAAGATTTTTTTCCATGTCTTGATTTATACTGAAACTCTCATATAGTTTAAAAAAAAATAAAAATCAATATTTTCCCCAGAAGCAGAAGCTTTTAATTTGTGGCAAGAATTATTTGCAAACACAAACTCTCAAGAACCATAAAGGCTAGAAAAGCTATTCCCCCCTGCTGCAAGCCCCCCTGTACTCAGTGTTTCTCCTGGCAAGCTGCTTGCTGGCTCTGCAGCCCAGCACACTGCACCTCAGGGCAGTAACACTTCATTTCCAGGTGACTTTACACACTGCTGGAGCTGATGCCTCAAACACCTCTTCAGAGCCGGTGGAAAGTTTCCCACCAGCTTCAAGAGGAGCTGGTCTGGGATCCCAGGATCCCAGGGATCCCAGGACTACATATTCAAAGGTCTTCAGGAACAGGAAGACTTGTAGAAGTGTTTAATGGGATTTTTTTACAGCACTGCAACTCCTAATAGCAGTGGGACTAAAGTGGCTCCGGCTGTCAGTGAACATCTATGGGAGCCTTTAGGTCCTTATACACCTTTACAGATCATGCTGGCCCTGGGAAGGAGGATTTAGACAGTGTCCAGGTTCATTTCTGACCTGAAAGCCTCAGGCTTTATGTTGGCTCACCACGGACAGGACAGCTTGTGTGACAGCAGATCTAAACTAATTCTGTATTCAGGGTTGTTTGGATGCATGAGCGGAGTGGTTTGGCCTCAGCTCTGCTGTCACCAAGCACAGTTCAGTCTGATTCTCCTCTCCTTTAAAACTGATGTGTTTGCATCAGTGTAAACCCACCAGATGCGAGGTCTCTGCTCAGCACCACGGTGGACAAAGACGTGCAGAATGAGCACGGTGCAGGGCCACAAAGCTGTGCATGGAAAGGCTTAGCACTGCCTGCTCTCTAGTGTAAAAAAAACCCAACACCACAAATCCTGTGCCTGTGTGCTAAATCCTCATCAAAAAAAAAAGGAAAATCCAATACTACAATGTTTGTCACTGGTACGAGAGAATGAAACACTAACCCACTTCCATGTGCTGCTCGCTGCTCCTGTAATCACTGCAGTCCTAAACGCCATCCAAGCACCAGGCTGGCAGCATCTGTGGGATGGGATTAGTCCTCAGGACCAAATCCTGTTTTGCCTCATACAGAACAACAACCTGCCCTTCCAGCACCGCCTGAGCAGTGGCACTCAGAGACACAGATCGCCCTTCTCCAGCTGCACTGCGCAGGATGGTGACGACCTGGATGCCACCTGAGGGTGAGCTCCTGGCTCTGCCTAGACCCTGTGCCCATGAAGACATGCTGGAGTTATCTGGGCACTTGGTGGATGCAAAGACATGCAGAGACACCCATCGTGACACCCTGTCCTCGGAGGTACACCACCTTCACGGCCCCCAGGGTGGTGACACTGACCTTCACAGCCCCATCTTGGTGGTCGGGGGGTCCTGCCTTGTCCAGGCGCTGAGCCTCCCTGGCTCTCTAACGATGATGTATTTTTCATTCCGGTATTTTCTTAGCCCTCTATTGTCAAAGGTGACTTTAATTCCAGCCAAAACATGAAGCATTAGAATTACACAGGGTTTTGCAAGACACAGAAGACAGAGCAAACCTGGGGATGGGGCTTCATAAGCTCCTGAAAAAGCAAATGGAAATTTATGGAAATGAAATCACACTTCTGGAAGGGAAAAAAAATGCAGCTATCAGCCTCTCAGTCAGCTCAACAAAAATCAGACTTTGCGCGAGACTAGAGAATTCAGCACGCTGTGAGTTTGCTTCCTTCCAAACAGAAGCGTGGGAGAGACACGGGGGAAGGGACCAGAAAAATCAAGTGACACAAAAGCAGAAGCCAGTTCTTGGGTTTGTGACTCTTCCTACATCTTTTGCATGGAAAACTGCTGCCCTGGCTCTGTTGAGCTTCATGCTGACGCCAAGTTGTCCCCCAAATTATTTGGCTCCCGTGGGTTCCCTGGGTTCCCACCGCAAGCAGACATCAGCTTGCTTGCAACGGGGATGGAGCAGACGAGCACGTAACTTCACGTAGGGACTCCCCAGAGTGTTTACATGAGTCCTATAAATCAGAAGTTTTACAAAGGTTTATTCTTTTGTGCTCTGGAGGAACACAGATTCAAAGGCCACTTTGGAAGAAGATGTTTTTTCCATCCCTCCTACAAGCCCAGACTTTTGTCTTGTATGTGTCTGAAGAGGAGGAGGGGAAATGCTACATCTGTCACAGGCGTTTACAGGTCACCTTGGCTCCCAGCAAAGCTCTGTCACCTGAGCCACCTACAGCTGGCTGTCCTCATGGTCCATCAGCACATGGCTTTGAAGGGGTACAGAACTGCTAACGAGTGTTTGTAGATGCTTTATGAGGTCTTGGAGCACTTAAGTGGTTAAAAGTGAAAAATTAAGCTAAAGGCTCTTCCTGGAGATACAGTAGCAAGTCAAACATCTTCACTGAAGTATTTATAATAAAAAAAAGCCAAGACCAGAACTACTCATAATATTTTTGTTGAAAGAGTTTTGATGAGAAAAAATTCCGTTACTGAGATAGTAAATGATTTTTGAACATGCATCTTGTGTTTTCCCTCATTGTGTTTTCCCTCAGGCATTTTTTCTGAATAAGTAAATAAAAGTCCCACAAAGCCCATGAAGTGTGAAATGCCGGTCACAGCAGCAGCAGCATGTGGTGCACCCACGGGTGCATCCCGCCAAGCAGCAGCCAGGATCCCCTGCCAGCAGGAGCAAGACCCCCAGAGCAGACATGGAGGGCAGCTAAGATTTTGGGATAATTTTAGCCCTGAGTTATGACAGCAATTTTGTGGCAGAGACTGGAGATGTTCCCTGTTGCCTGATAAACGAGGTGACAGCAGAGCTGATTTCTTGGTCTCCCTCAGCGCCATGTCTCCGGAGACATGGCGCCTTCCAGCAGTGAGCTGGGATGCTCACAGCAATTTTTCCTCCTTCTTCTTCAAGGATGTGACAATTGAAACAGATGTGTGGACGATGGTGAGCTGGTAAAACCTCACCTGGACTGACTAAGCTTTTCTCATACTTCATTTCCCACCAGCACACCTGCTTGCCGGCTAGGAAATGCTACGAAATGGCTGTCAGCCTTTCCCTTTTCTGCTGGGGAGGATTCCCAGTGCAGAGATTCTCCTCTGGTGCAGCCACTCCTTGAGGACGTGCCTGGGGAAATGGTTGAGAAACCCAAAAACTACCTTCAGAGATTTGTCTTTGCTGGTTTCCTGGAACTGATGATGGAGAGGACTGAGGATGCAGGGCATCGTTTGATTTGTGGTTTTAAGCAAATCAATTAAATCACATAGCTGGGATTTAACTATCTACCACATTCTGGTTCACCTCATTTCCAATGGAAATGAAAAGTAAATTATCCTCCCCCTGACTGTGGAGGCAGTATTGTTAGCATATGTCAATCAGAAAAGCACACATTCTGCTACATCAACATTCGGCTGCCAAAAAATCTTATTTGACTAAATGTACTTTACAAAATTACCAGTTATCTCATTCAGCGTCCAGAATTAGCATTTTTTTAACCACTTGGTGGATCATTTTCAGCCTTTAATAAGCACAGTGCCACGCTCCTGGATACAGCAATCTGTGGAAGACAAAGCAGGAAAGGGAAAGGCACACGGCGCTGGCATGCCAAGGGCAGCATTTGGCAATGGCACCCACGTTTGATGCTCACAGGATGTATCTGATCAAAAATCCAAAGGGTATTTTTTCCCCCTAGTAAATAAATCACCATCTAATTAAGCCCTGTCTTTGCATTGCATTCCAGATTGCCATGCCAAGTATCTCACCGTTATCAGCTAAATGCCATTCCTTAGATACAGCAGGACAAGAGAGGTCTGCATTTGTGAGTCATGGAAGAAAATAACAACTGCTTTTGTAGCCAGTACCTGGTACAGGGAAGAGTGTGGATGCTGAAAAACTGCAACCTAGGGAGGGAACTCAGTCCTTCAGGAAATTTTTGAGGAATTCTATTTATTTCAGAGTGTATTAACACTAGATTTTAGTAGAAATTCTTTCCAATCTTTCCTTTCTCTGATCATTCATTTAATAGATATCTAAATTAAGTCTGCAGATTCAAGGACGAAGTGTAGAAGAGCATGGAAGTGGGAGAATAAACTACGGGTTCTGAAACATGTGAGTGGGTACCCAAAACTAGTGGGAACCTGTACTGCAGGATATAGGTACCCGTCCTTACCTTGGATAAGGGCATCCTGGTGTGGGAACACAAATCCTGGATCAATATGAATAGGGACGAGTGCTGAAGCCTGTATGTAGATCTGGAGGTCTAACAGCACACTTGAGCAGGAGTTTGATCTTTATGTATCGCCAGTTTTCACTCACGCAGGTTTGCCTGCCACGTTTTATTTCTGGTGGCTGCTGCCTCAAGCTACCATGACAAGTGTGGCAGGGTGTGACACAGCTGTCACCCTTGGATGGAGGCTGTCTGGTGACGTGGGTGGGTAGCACTGGGTGCCCTGTGCAGGCTCATTTGGTGGCTGCATGTGGGTACGGTCGGATTCTGCATCCCTGCAGGGTCCCCTTGCACCACCAGGCAGCACGACACAAACCACACTGCCTTCCCATTCAGAGGGGTGACCCTCCCCCTGCCTTGCAACCATGAACAGTATGTAAATATCTGATGTAGATCCAGGTGATGGGAGATTACATCCCATCATTAGCTTAACGGATAATCAAAGCTATCAAAACCCAACTACTTTCCTCTTTATAAAATTCTGAGAAATAGTCACAAAAGCCTCTGGTTTTTATCACACCTGTACCTCTTCTACCCACCTATAGGTGAGTATGGATTCCATACATCTTATCCAAGGTAACAGTGTGTGATCATGTGAGTTGCTCTGATCCCCCCAAAGAGCTCCCCTGCTCAGCTCTGGGAGCTCCACGTGCAGACCAAGAGATTGAGGAGCCCCTTCACTCTGCCCCAGCGAGGCCCTTTCAAAAGTGTTAAATATCAAACCCAGATATTTCAAATAAAGGTTACAATGATGTGAAATATTGCTCACAGGCACACGTATCTGACGCCAACATGTTACGATCAGCTATGAATTATGGAGGCGAACCCTGAAGCCAGGACACAGCTGGGGGGGGATGGGGCTGGCGAAACCCTGGGAGTTGGGGCGGTGATGTGGGTGCGAGCCTGATCTAAACACAGAGATGAGCAGGACATCAAATGCATGTCATTTGGGGGGAAAGAGAACAAAGAAAAGCCTCAAATGCAAGCACAGCCTGCCCAACCCATCTCTGATAAAATAACTCAGCAGGTTTTGCTGACCTCAGCTGGCATCAGCCACAGGAGCTTCACTTGGTCAAACCTGAGTATCTCAGACCTCTGCAGGAATCCCAGTTTTCTTGTTTTGGATGGGGTCTGGGAATAGGGGACAGCATGTACTGCTGCTTAGGTGAAGAAAGAGAGCAGACAAGTCTAAATATAAGCTATCAGATGGAGCTGATGGTTGGTCCCAAGCGCCCAGACTAGGTCCTGTCCCCATGATGCTACTGCCCTGCAGCCATTGATGTCAGTGAGACTGGTACTTAATTAATTATATGGCAAGGGGCATGTGAGCATCTCTTACCGACACATCCATTTACTGGCCTTATTTGCTAAAGGAAAATCCCTGGAAAGACAACTCAGAGGACAATGCAAAAGACTTGTGCATGAGCTCTGGCTGCTTACTTCTATTAAGATGCTTCAGGGTTTGTGTTGGTAGATATTTATATCAGAAGAAAATTCATGTTACTACAGCGCATACGGTGACAGCATGCGCTGTTTGCAGGCTGTGCTGCACTTCGAGATCTACAAGGTGCAAGTACCTGCAACCTACTGCAAAACAGGACTTGTTCAGTACAACAGGGTAATGCACAGGACCCACTCACAGGCCAGCGGTGCTCCTCTCTGTGCTGGCTGGATGCGTCTGATGTTGTGTCCAGCTGGATAACACCAGGCATGAACTCTTCCAAAAGGCTTAATTTAGCTCTAATGTTGAGATCAGAAGGAGGATCTGCTTCAACTCTGTTTTCATTAGCATTTTGCATTTGCTCCAGAGTAGTTATGTTTTCCTGGTAACATGCCTTCTCTCTTCAGATCCATGGCCATCATGAGAGAATGACTGGTCAGTGTAGATTAAGATAGTAAGAGCAACCAGTGTGTAACATTTTCAAGCCTGTGTGTGGTCCCACACTGATGAACTATAATGGGAATGCAGAGCAGCTAATGATCTCAAGAAGTTAAGTTAATCACATCTCTGCAGGAGTTAATCATGTACAGAACAGATGGAAATAAATTGCGTACTGACAAAAAAATCCATCATATCTCTATGGTAAAAACATTCCACCAACTTTGCCATTCATAAATCTCCCTCCATGGAGAAAACATTTGTTCATAAAAAAGAACATCTGATGCAGAACACCTCAAATGGGTCTCTTGCTCATGATGCATTGGCAAAGATGTCAGGGCACTGAATAATGGTGGCATTTCTGAGCCTGACTGGATACCTGAAGAAATAATTTCACCTCATTTCTATGCATAGTTACAATCCCGTGGCCTGAAGTATTTTCAGATTTATCGTAAGTAGTAGCAAAAAGGTATGATTCATCCATAAGTATTTGATATAAAGCTTATAATTCCTAATTGTACACAAGGTAATACCTAAGAATCAAACTCCCTGGGGACCTCAGAGCCTCCTCATTACCTTGCTAAATGCCAGAGAACCTTCTTCATTGTAACAATTCACAAGATAAAATGTCCTCTTTTCCTGATCTTTGGACATCAGTCTCTAACCTAAATACTTTTTCTGATTCCAGCTCCCAAAAGGAAAGAAAAGCTGTGAAATGCAAGAAATCCTGGAAATAATGGACTGGAGAATGGGCAAATGGGAAGGGTTTAAGGTTCACCACTGTGTGTAGCAGAATTCCTTGTATGTCATGGATATTCAGCTTTATCACTTGATAAAACTGAAGGATAAAAGAATGTTTATTTAGAAAAACAGAAGAGTAAATAAACTGCCAAAAAACCCCCACCCCTGCCCCCCCACACCCCCCCACACCTCCACCACCACACCTCCCCCCGATATCCTCACTAGGATTGCACTTGATGAAAATGATGGATTTGGAGTCTTGTACATCTCACTTCAGCTAATCCAGGGCCTCCTGCCACTGATTCAAGAGGGATGTGTGGAAGCCGAAATGGAAGGGGTTTGGCCTGGGAGGATTGCTGCCTGCCCGTACCCGCTGAGGGAGAGGGAAGAAGCGACAGAGCGACAGGGATGATCCTCCATCACGTCATCATTAACCTGAAAGCTTCAAATCTTTCCCCCTTCCTCCTTCAGGAAATCCTCCTTCTTAGCTTCCTGCGATTGGGTACATTGAGCTACAAGGTAAATTGATTAAATTTACCTAATTTTGCTTGCAAACAAGGATGAAGTCAATTTGTATGCTGTCAGTTTACTGGCCTCAGCTTTGTTCCTCAGATCTAGTTACCCACAGCACTATTTAGGGCAATATTTTTGGTTGAACAAAAACTCAGTGAATAATGTTCCTGATTTTCCCTTTGAACATGCAGGTCTTTGTTACTATTTTCCCCTCGCCCTCCCCAGCAGCTGTATTCTACTGAAGAAGAAATAATACTTCAGCTTCAAATGACAGGTTGGAAATATGCTTTAAATAATTTACCAGTGCAGTTGGATTTCAGTTCTCACTATCTGCTGGTATTTTGGTTCCTACTTGTTTTCGCCAGAGGGATGTTGCCCATCGCCTATCACAATATATTTAGCTTTCCCCGGTTCTGCTGCTTGTCAGTCCTCTAAATAATTTAATAAATGTTCATACAATGCCTAATGCTCCTGACATCTGAGTAATCCTAATCCAGATTTTGCAGTTTTTTGGTGTCTATCCTTTTGCCTCTCTTCTTTTCCAATGGGCATTGCACAAGCCGTGGGGGCTCAGGCGGTGCACATTCATCCAGAGAAAGTGTCCCCATGGCTTGGTGCTTCCCCTGATGGCGGCTGACACTCTCTGTTAAGGGTAGCTAATGAAGTCCTTGTCAAAACTGAGAAAATCATCCTCTTCCCTGTGCACTTAGCCACAGCTGCAAGTGCTGGGCACACGTGATGCTCCTCCCATGGTGCAGGTTTTGCAGCCTGGGATGGGGGCAAGAGCAGCAGCCACCGCAGCCTTGGTGACAGCGCAGGCTACACGTGTGTCTTAGGGCTGTGTCATCATGCGAATAAACCACAGCAGCTGATTTTACAAGCCAGTCCCTGGATCCTTGCTTCTCTAACATCTGCCTGTTATTCCATACTTCATTGGTTCGTGTTTGGGATGGTGGTTGTAATGAATGAGGTTGTTATACTTGGATATTCTCTTGCAGACGATATCAAAAAAGAATCAAAGCACGGTGACAGTCAGTTACACCCCAGCTTTTCTTGTTCTGGTAATACCGAGTCATTTAACCCTTGATAATTGAAATGGATAGGTTCTGCCTGCATGGGTATGAAGTCACAAGCAGCAGGCCAGCGTGGGGATTTCTAGTCAATGTTTCAGGAGTAAAATAAAACAGAAGCACAAGCATGGGAGTATAACAAGCAAAGATTTCTAACTGCAAAGTGCAGTAAACAGTTAAATCAAGTGGTGCTTGCCGGCTTGCTTCCCACACTCTTGGTAGATGGCTCACCACAGAGAAAAATGTGGGTCTGCTCTGCTCACCTGGTGCCTACCAAAATTCAGTTTTACACTCGGCATGTGGCAATACCACAGGCAAGGGGGGCTGAGCGGGAGAGGGGTGCTGGGCTCCCGTCTTCTGCTGGCAACCGAGCTCGGTCCAGGCACGGGGAGTCCCAGGCTGCGGCCAGAGAGTGGGTGTGCAAAGCTGCAGTGACTCCCCTCTCCTGCTCTTCATGGGGAAAAAATGGGCATGCAACCAGCAGCTGGGTGGCAGGCAAGCACATGCTCATTTGAGCGAGAGTGCAGGGTAATTAATAAATCAGCTCCATCCCCCCAGGATAAAACTGAAGATTTAAGATAGACACTTTGCTATAAACTGAGCCTTCAGCCTGATGCATGAGGCACACACGCTACAGAAGGATTCAAAGGAGAGTTAATTTAAAAAAAATAAAATATGGAAAGAGCAAATTATTCTCTTATTGAATAAAAAAACATTGGACCCTATTCTTGTTTTCCACATTCTGCCAAATGAGGTGGAGGCAGATGTGGGTAAGAGGTGCTATAGGTGTCTGAGAGACAGGTGAGATCACGTCAAAGAATGATTTATCTGTTGAATTATGTTTCAAATTTTCTGAAGTTATTTGTAATATTTCACATATGCTGAAAAGTCACATTAATATAGCTGGTAAAATAACAGCTTGTCTGCTTAAAATAATTAATAGTTGACAAATGGGTTGAATTTTAATTCCATGAGGAGCTTTGGTTAGCACTAATAAGTGTTGATTAAGGTAGCAATTAAAATCTAACAATCTCTCTGGGGGTCTGAACTTTAAAGCTTAAGTTTGGAACATTCCTCAACTTACAGAGAAAACACTACAGTTCCTCCCCAAGTCGCGTTATCAAGCTGTAGCAGTGCAGATCTTTTGTCTTTATTTTTTTCCAGTTTACACAAATTAATTGCAGCCTAAAGCAATGCCCCACAGCCAGGGGCAGCACCCAGCACCTACCCTATGTCTAACAACTGATGGACATCAACCCCTTGGTACAGCGGTGACGTTTAGCCGTGTGAAGTTTTAGCTTTCTCTCAAGTAAGTCAATGTTGTAAGACCCTCTCGAAGTCCCTATTTCCAAGGCAGTCCTTCCCAGGAGGTAGTACCTGTCCCTCTTCTCATCAGGCTTTGAAGTGGGCTGGAGAGATCTCCATCTCTCCTTCGAGATGTTCTGCTTCGGAAATGTAGCTGACCTCTCAAAAACAAGCAAGGTCAAGTAGTGCCGAGTGTGTGCTCACCTCTTCTGAATCACTCTCCTGCTACTCTGAGAAACCCAACTGCACATCTCTTAATCAGGATGATTGGATGAGCTACCAAGGAGAAGCGTTGACTAGGTAGTGTCATGAGGAAGACTAAAATTATCTCCCTCTGCTGCGCTTCAGCAGCGTGACCAAGGCAAATCAAGCAGCACATTTTTGTTTATAGACTTGTTTTACTGATTTATCATCAGGGGACTATTCATGGAGGTCTCAGGTTCTTTATGATCTTACTAAACCTGAGAAATTTTAGTCACTTCCCTGCAGTTTACTATTTTTGAAGGAGGAAAGCACATTTGTATTTCATGAAGCACCTCTTCTACACTGGCCAGATCCTGTTCTTTTTTCACTCTTGCTGTGGGCAAGATATAAATCTAACACAAACCCAGATTTGTCTTCCTTCCTTCCTCCCACAAGAGCTGTGGGCCCCCATTAATCACATTTCATCGCCCGGTTTGCAAGCTGAATGCCAGCGGGACAAAAGTAGGAATACAGTGTGAACTGGGAACAACTTTGTCCTCTCGTGTTCCCAGCATGAACGGGAGTGCATCGGTATGTCTGCCCATGTCGGGCAGCTTTAATCACCAAACCTCTCATTATATTGTTATATTACAGTCTGGTTTTTCAGGTCTCTTCCTGCTGGAATAACATAATTTTCCTGTAGGGTACCTTCAGTGGCTATTATCGAAAAAAAATAGACCAGCAGAGAATTTGTGTGCATCACAGCCACCGTGCTCAAATCCAGGGACCGTTCCTGGGGTCAGAAGGAAGCTGTGTCCCCTTGACCTCTCAGGGCTCCTACTCAGGATGGTGGCTGCTGTGTGGTCCTGCTCCTGGCCCCAGCATCCCCAGCATCCTCAGCTGCAAAGGAGTCTTGGCTGCATGTGGAACAGCCTCCATCCTCACCAGCCTCTCGTTCCGGGAAGGACCTTTAATAATCTCCATAATTTTTAGGTGCTTTCTTAGCCCAGCCTATGTGATCTGAGGGTGGCTGTTGGTTTCTCCACAGCACTGCATGCTCCTCGGTACATTCGCTGACTCAATCCATTGCTAAGGGTGTGTACAGCAAGGGAGAGGTGGAAAGCTGAGTATGTGAAGAGCTGGAGGAGGAAAGGGAATAAATCTCTCCAGAGGGTGGAAAAAAAAGCCCATTCATTATCAGTCAACGTGTGTATTTCCTTTCTGTGTTGTAAGGATGAAATACAAATGGCTCAGATAAACGCAGAAAGGGACAAAAATGAAAGCATGATAACTAGAGATGCTCGGAGCTATTTTTTTCAAGAGCTTGAGAACTGGGTGCAATTGTGCATTTGCATTTGAGTGAGCAATCTCCACGCCTGCAGCTTTGAGACAGGTCACTCTCTTCATGCAAGGTGGACACCAGGCTTGGCCCAGCCGGGAACTGGAGCTGCAGCAGGGCATGAGGGACCATTGGTGAGCTAGTGGGGCTTCCAAAGAAAACAGTAGCTGCTGCAAGAGGTTCCCAGGTAGACACAGTCGTCTTGGACATCTCCATCCACAGCCAATACCACCTTCAGAAGCAGGGGTATTAAAGCTGGCAGAGATGGCTCTACCTGTGCTGCAGTGGGCACTCAGGGCTGCTGTGGAGACATCACCTTGGGTCTTGAAACACTACTGTGTGGGAAACCATGAGCTCCCTAAGAGGAACCAGGGTGATTATTCATGCACAGACTTCCAGACTACTTAAAAAGGACTATTCAATATTTTTACAGTAATACTATGCACTCTGCTGCTCTTACTGTAGAATTACAGGTGTCAACCTGAGGAGGGGGGTGTGTGTGGCAGGGGTGTGTGTGTGTGTGGGGGCACTTTTTGGAGAAAAGCTATTTTGCCAGGGAGATGGACAAACAGAGGGGCTGCAGAGAGACCTGGCATCTCCAGGGAGCTCAGAGGATCTACCGGTTTCAGGCTGCTGACCTGCTGCCTCACAAAGCCATGAAGGTAAATCAGCAGGTGAGTTACACATATAGCAGGGACAGTGTGGAAGTACACGCTGGCTCAAGGGATGAGCAAGGAAAGTTGATAGCAGAGAGAAATCCTAGTGTAGATGTAGAGAGGGAAGCAGGTATCAGAGCCCACCTTCCATGGTGACAATGTCTCTGTCAGCTAATTAAGCGCTGCTGCATTCATTGAGCAGCTCAAGTCCCACTGAGCAGCAGGTCCCAAGCCTACCTGGGCGGCTAGAAGACCACCCTCACCGCAAATCTGCACTATCTGCCAGAGCATGATCCCAAGGCAAAACATACAAGGTCATGGGGCTTTACTGCCAAAGGCTAGTCCTGATTGCATTTCCATTTCTCAAAACTAACTGATTTTCTTTTCTTTTTTTTTTTTTTTTTTTGGTAAAGTGCAAAATGAACATGCGGGACTAATGCTATTGGATAAGACTGAAAATGAGACTAATAGGCCAAATGTCAGATTTGTTTCTGGTGTAGCTGCTGAGGAGTCATTACCGAATACAGTCTTTATGTAACCTACTTTGCTGTAAGGCATAATCCAGCCACCAGATGACTGGCAGGAGGAAGATGTTTTGCCTGTGGTGGGGCTTCTTTTGTTATAATTTCCTTTGGACCTTACCCCAAAGAATCTGGCCAGCATTTGAGATTGGCTAAAAGTCTGATGGATGAGGCAAGTCTTGAGGTGCTGAGTTAATTAACTCCTTGGATTCTATATGGAACCACGGCTGCCTGCAAAGATATAAATTGCTGTTCCTTAAATTAAGATTCTGATTGCAGGTTTAGAAAAACCGCTGTTTCCCCGTGGCAGTTCAAATTTGCAGCCTGTTAACACTAGAGTTGTTTTTCAGATTTACCTTTCTCAAAACCATAAGGGTCCATGGAGGAATGAATGGCTGAAAGTGTTGACCTAAAAGCCGGAGCAGAAATCAGCTTCCAACACCCTGAGTTCTGCAACGCAGGAGTCAGGAGCTAAATCTCTGCAGGTACCCAGTAACTCCTGGTCCTGTTCAAGGCAACATCAGCTTCTGCTCACAGAGACATTTGCAGCTGATGTTGCTGGCACACTGGCCTTTGCTAGGGATTAACTAAAATTTCCTTTTTAAGCGCAAGAATTTCAGTTGGAAAATTGCTTTTATCCCTAAGGCAGGCTTTGCAGACACAAGACTCAGTCTCAGGCAGAAACCGTTCCTCTCCAAAGAGTTACAGAGGCAAGAGTCCTTGCAGAAAAGCAGGTGATTTAACAACATGAAATAATCACAGTGTCATGAATGCAACCAGGATTTCCCTGTTAATTACCTAACTGGTTAATTAAGGGGCTATTTTTTTATTAAAATTAATTCTCATCTTTGTAAAATACATGACTTAAAAAGAGGATGTACAAAAGTGTTTATCATTGATGCCCTAAGATGTTAATTTCCCAATGTTATGATTTGTAATCAAGATTAATTTTCTCTGACTTATCCCGCAAAGGAAAGACTTTACACCAGTTTTGACATTTAAATTACCTTAGATTTGCAAGTCCAATATTGTCATAAATATTCATAGCCAAGAATCGAGTATTTAGCCTTTAATTATTTTTTTTTTAAATGTTTAAATCCCTACTAAAACCTGGTTTCAGAACAAGCAGACAGAAATTGAAGCACCTTTTATTCAGAGCACAGGGAGCATCTGGCTTTGCTACCCAACAGTGAACTGACACATTACGTTTCTGTTTGGTGCATGCTGTTGAACAGAATTTGATGGTGAAATCATCCTTCGTTTGCTTTCCTGAAGCCTGTTTGCCAAAAGCTACTTTTACATAGAAGTTATTGGACAGTGTTGCCATTGTCTTAGCATGTGCCACGTCCACTACTGCATGAAACGAGGAGAGGTCAGTACAAACCGCAAAAGCAGGTCTCCAGGCAGTTGGCAGCTGCTGGCACGGACCGCTGCCACGTGCCATAGCCAGCATCCAGCATCGCTGTGCCTGGGCTCTCCTCTCGGGCAGGCAGAGCATTTAGGCTTTCACAGTTACACAAATAGAAGATGCCTGACTTGCCCTGAATGCTGTCCCTGTGAGCACAACCCCCAGCTTGGCACGGGCGAGATGCCTGCTGAAAAGAGATGCCCAGGGATTCGTGAAAAAGGGCTTTTTTGGTGCTTCCTGGCTTTTACCCTGCAAGATCACTTGTATGTACCGACCCTTCCCTGCCCAGGGTGTGTGTCAGCCTGAGCACACTGCCCACAGATACCCCGGCAGGCTGCGGCTGAGGGAGCATCCCTGTGCCCCCCGGCAGTACCGGCAGGCACGGTGTGTTCTTGCTGCTCTTCTCCAGCCACCCCATTCATTCAGTCTCTTTGGCACCATTTCGGTGACCAAGGAGAAAGCTGCCTTCCTTCCCGGGGGGACTGGCAGCCCCCCAGGGGTGATGCGCCAAACCCCACTCATCTTCCCTGTGCAGAGGTTCGGCTGCTGGCAGAAACCCAGGCGAGAATCAGCAGAGGTGAGGTGCTCCGACCCCTGCCCTTGCTGGTGAGGGTCTCTCTGGTGGCTGATTTCTGTCTCCAAATATTTAAAGATACTCCATTTGTCTCCAGAATTTTGTGAGACAATGGGTTGGTGTGGAACGGGAAGAGGGACAGGATCAGGCCATACGTCGAGGAGAGGGCTGGCTCTACTCAGAGCCTCGCAGCTGAATGCTGATGGATACTGCCAGGCAAGTACCTGCAGATGTCAGTCTCAATAAAGGGCAATTTGGCTTCCTAATGAAACATCCTCCTCACTTCAGTGACTGACGACTTCAATTTTTTTTATGTCTGATACCTTTCAAATGCAATTAACTTCTCCAATCTTTTTTCTCCTTTCAACAATAAGGCAGGGACAGAGAACCAGCAGTATTACTATTCATTTCTCAGAAAACATTTCTATTTGCAAAAGGCTAATGAACCCCCAAGATTCACAGTGCCCCCTCCTACCCTTAAACCAAGGAATGTATTTTAAGCATAAGCACCTACTTCTGAGACGAGCCACTGCCGATGCTTTAACTGACACGAGACGCAATGCACCGCACACTGCTTTTATGGCACACTAGGGCACCCCCGGCTCACCCCCACCCAGGGACTATATGCACCTCTCCTGCCGCCAGGCACCCATGGGTGTCAGTATCCTTACTGTCTTTACCTTCTTGTGTCAGCATCTTTGCACCACAGGGACCAAGGTGACCCCCGCTTGCTAGCCTGTTAACAGGCAAGTTACATGCAGATCGATTTTTGGATGCGTGACTGTGGTGGCTGCACCTAGGTGAGATCAAAGGAGGACCTGCTTGCCCAGGAACTCACCCAGATCTTTTGTTTGCTTACTTGTTTTTCAGTTCAGTTCACTATTTCAATAAAAGGTATTTTCTCTGCCTACAACAGCACGCCTCACAATGGATGACAGATGAACTTCTAGTATTATCTACCTCTTCCAGGTAAAAGAGACTGCTTGCACTGAAGCCCCAAAGTATTAGAGGGGTGGCCTATTCAGCTGCGATGGGACTGTGGCCCTAGAAAATGAACTCTCCAAGTTTTGAAGATGTGAGAAGGGGCATAAAAGATCTGGGATGCCAACTCCAGGTCTGTATCTGCCAAAAATACTGAAAAATGTAATTATTTGGTGGGCTGATGTTCCTTAAGGTCAACACCTAGGACTAAATCAAATGCCAGGACAATAAATTGAAGTCCTTCTAGATTCACTTTCCATGAAAGACCAGTCATAAGAAGGATGAGCACCAGAACTGGTGAAGATGCAGCTCTTCAGCTCTAAATTGTTTTGAGAAACTCCACTTGAACCTCAGTGGTTAGAGATGACACATAAGAAATCTTGGACTCTGCTCTCCCAAATAACACATTGCAATGTAGGAAGAGATGCTCCTGTGTCACTCTGGTAGAAAACCAATATGCCAACAGACTGAAACTTCTTGTTTTCATATTCAGTAAAAAATGAGAGTCTTCTAAGTGGCAAGTTCTGATAGATAATTCCATCTAATGGAAGATACATCGGCAATTGCGATATTTTAATTTCAGTCCTTTAAGTGCAGAGAATTCTCATTAGTGCTCAGTATTCAGGTACTGCACTGAATTTTCATGGAGACAGAACAGCATACAAAGTGCTGAAATGCTGAAATATGTTGAATTTATTCAGCATTTTATGGACAAAGACATTAAGTGATTCATTAAGCAAAACTGTCCATTCCCTTCTGGGTACAAGAAAGATTTCATTATTCCTGTTCTTCAGGTAAATAAGTGGAGGCAGAAAATAACTAGATCTGATCTAAATATCTTCTTTGCAAGCGTTCTCACAATGACTTTCTGTTTTCTAGCAAGGTACATTTTTAAATGAAGCCTACAAGTGACCCTGGGAAGTCTGACTTTCCATACCTCCATCTAACTCCTGTGTAATATTGCTTTGACTAAAGGCAATAAAAACATCCACAGGGGAGATTAAATGCCAGGCTGGCAGACTGAGTACACAGATATTACAAATGAATAATGCAAGATTTAGATTTCAGGAAAAAAGCATGCCTTTTCACCAATGCAGAGAGAATCTGGTCTGCTAGCAATGTTTGTGGTGATTTAAAGGAATTTGTGGTACCTTGGAGAAGTGACTCTTCCAACTGCTATGTGCTGCTAACTCTGAGGCCAAGTCATGGAAATGAAAATATCCACGTCCCCAATTATTCCACTGGCACTGAAAGCACTGAAGGAGGAGGGGGAATATTAAAGCAGCGTGCAAGAACGAAAGTAAGTGCATGTTTTACACCAGACTCTGATGTCTCTCATCAAGCAATGGGTCATAACGTCTTGGGCATGTGAGGCTCAGCAAGGGCAGCATCATGGGCAAAGCAAGAAAAGTGCTAGCACATTTCCTTCTGATTGTCTCTTATCTTTTAAGTGGTTCCAAAAATAGGTGTAAGCAAGGATGCAAATGTTGCTTCCTTCATGTCTGATGCAGTTAAATGGAGCTGGTAAAGGTAAAGCGCTGCAGGTAAAGCTGGTGGGAATGGGAAGCACCGATGTGAGTCATTCCCTCCATTTAGCTTGTATTGAATTACCAGCTCAGGGAGGCATCACTTGATTTTGTTTTAAGACAGAAATTAAACATTCTCAAGGCTCAACTCCCTGCTGGGCTGTTGTTTACAATCAACATGTGAGCGCTTGAGAAGAAGACAATTGCCAAAGCCAGATCTCAGCCAGCCCAGAGGATTTGCTGTGCGTCACTTGATCACTGCTGCCAATGTTTTCCTTTGGGGATGTTTTAGATGTGCTGCTTCTCCTTGCTTACACAGCCAAGGTGCCACAGCTGGGCCGCTCAGATCCAGACAGCTCCACGCCAAGATGCGTTTCTCCTGCCTTCTCTCATTGTCTTCCTTGACCATCTGAATCTTATGAGGTTTGCTGCCAGTTACCTTTATTTCTCTCTCATCAGATCCAGTTCTATTTGATACTCTCTTTTTTTTATTTGTTCATACAGCAGCTTTCCATCCCCAGCCCCAATCGCATGGCAATCCCCCTCTGAGGGTACCCAGCCTGGTTTTGGAAATACCTCTTTTCTCCATTATTTACCGCTCCTATTCGTTTTACCCTCTATTTCCTGCACTGCTTAATTTGGAAAAGCATAGTTACAACGACAGGGTTATGCCAACTTTGACCGCTTTATTGGGTTTGCAGCTGACACGGGGGAGATGAGAAGTGTGGGTCACTACTCGCTCACCCCAAGCCCGTGGGGTGCCAGGTACATCCAGGTCCCTGCAGCTGCTACCAGCAGACATGCCCATTGGCTTTGCAAAAGCTCTTTCAGGGTAATTGTGAAACCGTCTTCTCTGATCTTTCCTCTTTTTACATGAAGAAATGGCTTTTTGTATAAATGCATGGATGGGATCCCAGGACCAGCTTTAATTCCAAAGTCAGAGTTCAAACCTAATTTGAGTGCATCAAAATGTTTCACAGGTGAGAGGACCTGTCTGGGGCTTGTCAAAAAGGCATTCAGAAGTTCTGCTCTGCTGCACAGCTGTTGGTAAAGCAGGGATCATATAGATAAAAAAAGGGAATTTGTCTCATCTTTAATGATACAGTCCATCTTAAGCCTGAGAATAAAAAATAAAGAGCCTGAAGCAAACATAAAGCGGGAGAGGCACCAGCCATTTGAGTGCTATTTGGATTATTGTATTTAGAGACTATTACAGATCTTATTAAAAACTCTTCCTCCAGGATCTCTCCAGCATATTCCTGGCACAGACAAGGACAAACATTTGATCTTTAGCAGTGAAGGAGCAAAAGCACACTAAAAAAAAAGACACACTGGAAGACAGATACTTTAAACAAAATTAATCAAGAGAGAATGCCAAGAATATGCCTAACTTTTACAGGACACTTTATGTATATGTTTACTTATTTATTATGCATTAATTAAAATTCTTAAAAGAAGTGGAACCTGGCTTAGGGTTTGATGAAACCAAACCAGACAGGCTTTGAGTCACTGCAGTGAGACAGTGAAAGCTGTACAGGCAATAAAACCGGGAAGAACTGTTCAGATAATTTCAAAGCTTTGTGCATTTAAGGTTATATGACACGCTGTCATAAGGTAATGAAAAGTCCAGGGACTGAGTACTAGGAAGAATACAAGTTATAAAAACAACTGAAAAATGTTGTCATCCTGTAAGGAGTTTCTAATAATTGGAGCAATCCTAACTAATTGCCATGACTGAGTGAAGAGCAAATCTCGTGCCCCTTGCAGCCTGTTATCCCTGTGTTGCCACCTGTGAGTAGCTGCTATAGGCACCTGTGCTGCAAAAGCGGTGTTGTTTAGGACACGTCCTACAGAAGGAAGCCTCTAAAGCAAGTGGTGACACGCTGTGCTCTTACTTCTGGAGGTCCCTGGTTCAGGCTTCAGCAACTCGCATGAGTCACCCAGGTGAAGGCTGACACCGTGGGACGGGCGGTTACAAGCCTGGAGGTCTGGGATCCTGCCCTTGCCTAAGTACACAGCGGTGATAGATAACTAATTTTCTGAGAATGGTCAATTTGATGAGAAATGAAGTTTTGGAAGGAAACCAAAAGCTACTTGAAGATTCGTGTTATAATTCAATAAAGAGTATTGACAAAACGTAAAGCGGGGGGAAATCTTGAACTATTTCAGTGTTTTCAAATAAATACGTGTTTTCTCTCTGGAAACACTAACACATTTTATTTCAAAACACTAAATAAAAAACCATATTGAACTTCTGTTTTATTTCAGAATTGTCCTAAGCTAAAAAAGAAAGAAGAAAAAGATGATTATAAGCCAAAAATGAAGCAAGGCGATTTACCGCAGCTCAAACTAGATGTTTTATTTGCAAAGTGCTGTAGGTCAGCCCCAAATGAATTGCTTTGTTTATCTCATCTCTGACAAATTTCTTAATTCATTCTTCTTGGTTTGACCCAAACATATTTTTTCCTTTTGAAATTAATTATTTCATGAGGAAACTACAAACTCCCTTGTTCTCCCAAGTGCAGGAGGAACGTCTCTGGCGGAAAGAGAGGACGAAGGAGAAGCAGTGGCTCCAGCTCATGAGCACTGGAAGCAGGAATGCAGCTCTTGCCATGGGCAGATGAACCTCCACAGTCTTCAACCCCAGTTTTCCTCTGACAAGCACTAAGGAATTAGTAAGATCAGTGGGGAAGATCAGCTTCTCCTGCCACTGCAGCCCAGAGAGACCACACCAGCACCCGTGTGTGCATCAGGGCAAAGGTCTCGACCCTGCCCTGCACCCCAGGGCTCTGTAGCAGTGCTCTGCTGGGCAATTTCTTTAGAATTAGGCAGAAACATCTCCAGAAGCACATCTATGCAAGTGACAGCTGACTCCTTGATAATGACAGCTTTAGAGACAATTATGACAGGCAATTGTTTAATAAGAACTGGCATTTTTCATGAAAATAATTATACTGGTGAAGCACAAGGACATTTTAGCTTAGAGTCTCTGGCTTTTCAGCCAAGCTCATCTCGACGGTTGACAGCCCTGACTACTGTACCCTGAGTAACCAGCTCTGGACCACTCATACTCATGGCAAGCATTGTTTGATGGACCATCAAAATATAATCGATGGCACTGATGGGCTGGCATCCCCATAAACACAAATACAGTGCCCACCTCAGGCAGAACCCCCACCATCAGGCTTCAGAACTTCACTGGATGTTGCGGGCAAATGTCACAGCTCTTCATGGCCCTGTACATTCACCCCACTCCAGCTTTTCGTGCCTTCTTTCCATGCAACATGCTATTGACGGTCATCCACTTGCTCTGATCTCATTCTGGAGCCTGCTTATCCCACATCTCTCCAGGCTCCTGACATCATACAGAAGGTCAAGATTTCTCCCAAAACATCTGTATTTTTGTGAGGCTCAGCATTTGGGTGCAGAGGCTGCGACAAGAAAACAACCTTGTTTTCAAACGTGAACCAACAGTGTCTTCAGAATATTTTGACCGCACAAAAAAAAGAATAAAAATCTAGTATTGGAAGGAAGAAAGTTCATCTGGACTGAAACAAAGGAGGAGGAAACAGTTTGTCTTGGTGAGGGGCCCTAAAGAGCCTTGACTGTAGCCTCATAGTTTATGCACAATAAAACTAAGGATCATTATGCTGACACATTATTTGTATGCTACTTTAAAAGATCTCATAACATGTTACTTTAGCATTTCCTGATGATTTATTAACATTTTACAGCTCATTACAAAACATTTTCTACATTATAATTTATTGGGGAATTTAATCTAATTTGGTGCCGATGAGAAATGAGCAGGTGAGAGTAGGATACCTGCACACAAACAGTTCACAGCAGCTTTCAGGACTGGTCTGTGCTGTACCTGGATGGACAGTCCCTGTACCTCCGAACATACTCACTCGCTGCCCTTTCCCCTTAGTCCCTTCATCTAACACAAAGTATTTGTAATTCGTAATTAATGGTGCAACATGCAGTTTGCAGACTGCCAAACCATGAATGATAAAAGCACAGAGAACCCCCAATTTCTAAGTGAAGTGGGTACATCAGAACATGAAATAAAGAGCAGAGACCTATTTAAGTGAGGATACAGCAAGTTCATCAAACCAGAGGAGATTATGTCTCATCTTTATGCCAGGAAGTAGCAACGGAGCTTCACTCAGGCATTTTTATTCTTTGCTGAGTTACTGACACTCACCAGCAGCCCCCCAAAAGTAAAGGCCATTGGAAGATTAGTGTGCAAACAGGGTTTCTTTCTAGCCAGCTGCTGGAAAAGCACCAGTTACCTCTGGCAGATGACTGCCTGGCTTCCAAAGTTGAGGAAATAGCCTCAAAACAGAGGTGATGAGTAAGGAAAGCAGTCACGAGGGCAGCCAGGAGTCACAAGCCCGTGGTACATGGAAGAGCGGGCTGGTCTGGGCTTGCTCTGTCATGAGCAAGGCACAGCCTCAAGCAAACACCTCCCAGCTCCCTGGACCAGCTGCCTTGTCTGTAAGGCAGGGAAGGATGTGATACGTGCACGGAGGATTCATTATTTCTGAGCTGAGGTGCATTTTGAATAGATCCCCAACATGTACAGACTGTGCCGCACCACAGGCACATGAACTGATCTCAGCACAGCAATACCAGGTTTTTTCAAGCCGATAATCCATCTTGATGTTGGCTGAGTATGCTAAACACTGTACCAGCCACATGCAAAAGACCAGGACCAGACCACAGTGCCTACAATTTCAACGCACTTGTAAGATGGGAAGAGGCATCGACCCAACCTTTTGCTGCAATCCTCCTTTCTTAGCATCTCTCCAGCCACAGCCACTTGCCACCCGGATCAGAGAAGACTTAGGAAATTATTAAGGTTATTAGAAAAACTTTACGAATGCTTGGTCATTAGCATCTCTGATGCTTATCATTTTATGACCTTGCTGTCCCACACAGATCAGGCTCTCCCTCCTCTGAGGGAAGGCAAGGCTCACAGTAGCCATGGCACAGTCTCTGATTTGTGTCATGCAAGAACCAACCCTTCTGGCTGCTGAAGATGTGAGGATACCGGTCTGAAGGATATTGGAAGGATATTGGTTTTGCCTTGGAAAAAAAACCTCTGATGGCCAAAACACATCAAGGACGGTCAGGAGAAAAGGTAAAAATTAAGAGGCTGCGTGGGACCTCAAGAGGTTCTGGTGAACCCTCATTCACTGGCTATGCAAGGCCACACTGAGGTCTGCTCAGACTTAGGATCTGCTCGGGGCGGAGATCAGCACCAGGCAGGAATCACCCCAGTGGCTGCAGGGGACAGGGAGCCGCAGCATGGGCAGCCCTGATTTCTTCTCTCATTAGCTTCTTTTTCAGCCTCCCCCTGCCCATTGCTTCTGATTTTTCATCCTTCGCCTCACAAGCTCTGTTTTGGGCCTGGAATAAAACATGTGGAGCTGCTACAATCACAGCTCCAGGGAAGGTCCCGCAGGGCTGGAGGATGCAGGTGGGAGCCTGTGATGCTCCCAGGGCAGCCTGGCCAGGGACACTTCTCCTCATGTCCTCTTCTAGATCTCTCCCAATAGCATCAACACACAATGACATAACACAGTGACATCAATAAGCCAGACAGTGCTGTCATGCCTTGCACTCTCCCTCTTCATGCTTGTTGAGCAGCTCCTGCCACTTTGATGGATCTTTCTCTGCAGGGAACATCAAATATATTCATTTCCCAGGTAGCATCTGGGCTCAGATTAGTCATTCTTAACACGGGCATCATCCAGCTAACAGATTAAGCTTCTCCTACTGGGCGCAAAGTATTTGGAGGTTGCCCTGCAAGATTTAATTAATTGCTTGAAGTTTGCTGTGCACTCAAGCTCCTTTATGCCTGCAAGGAAGGGCTGTTGGTGTGGCTCAGAAGAGACGGAATGCAAGTTAACTGCCAATTTCTGGTGTTGGTGAGATGCTTTCAGTCCCTCTCCCAAGGTGGAAAATGGAGCTAGATCCAAAACAGGAGAAAATCAACGAACGTGAGCATGGCATTAACACCCAGAGGCTTGCACAGCCACTGGGAACTGCTGGGGCAAAGGGTTTACCCAGTAGTCTTCATGCTTTGAAAAATAATTCCTCCCCCTCCTTTTGGCCAGAGCAGTGATAGCTGTTTGCAGGTTTAGACAGTGAAAGAGTGGGATATTTTGGAAAGCATAGAAAAAAAAAGTACCTAGGAACATTTCCGTTTCCCTCAAATCTTCCTTAACTTGCTTTAAGGTTTTATTAAGGACACAGATTTGTTGACAATAAAATTATTTCTCTGTGCTGGGAGAGGTAAAGCAGATTGTTACACACGGGGAGAAGGGAGCTGACTGCTCTCATAAATAAGTCAATGTGTTACTCCTGCTAGACTGGAAGCAGAATGACAGCTCTTCCAGATGCTGATGCTCTACTTCTCTGTGACCTTCGGTAAACTTAGGTTTGCTAAAAATACCCTACAGAAGCACACGTGCTCCAGGGCTACAGAAACACTTGCAGCAGGGGAGATTTTAAATGCTCAGGTTCCAGCTCCCCACCTCAAACCCCAGCTGTCTTGAGTACTGCACCCCTGCTCCCAGTTAACATGCCCAGATCTCCACCGACCACCCTCTGCTGTGGCTGATGTGCCTTGTGTCCCAGGAACGGGGAAAGCTGATGGAGTCTGAGGCTGCGGAGCTTCCCAAGGGTGGTGTGGATGTGTGCCTGCTGCATGCCGGCTGTTTCAGGAGCAAATTGTGGCTCTGAGGGGCTGCTGAGCCACACGACATTATTTATGGTGAAGATTCAGACTATGTTTCTAATAGGGATGTTTGCATACACGCCCAGTCTTGCTCTCCCCCCTCCCCTGCCTTGACACACCAAAGAGGCAGGCACGTGGCAGCGATAAAACATAACATTAAAATTAAAGGCAACAGGAGATGGAAGCCCATTAAACATTAAAGCACAGTTTTGTTTTGGGGTGAAAGTTTCCTTGTTCCTCAAAATGCAGCTCATGTGCAGCCAGCGACCACCCCACAACAGCCAGCAAGGGGATGGCACTGTCCCTCCATGAGACCCAATGGAAGAAGTAAATCAAGTGTCACTGAGATCCAGGCTCCTTCCCCCCTTTTTTCACAATTTGATGTCTGAGGTGCATAAGGAAAAAGAAAGCAGGAGTATGAGAGGGTGATTAATGCTAATCTTTACCCACGCAGAGAATAAGTCACCAATCAGCCGCTCTGTCCCTATCTCCTTGTTTAAAATGCAAACTAACATGGATAAAATAATAATGTTTTGATTAGAGGAGCTGCAGGGGAATGATACTGTTGCAGCAGTCTGAGGTTCTCGAGCCACATGCCCTTACTTTGATAGATAACACACTAAATGGAGAGTTAAACAGCACAGTTGCCACAACACTTTTTGCACCGCTCTGTCTCTTCTCACATACAGTGACAGAAACCAGGGTCAGCTGGGGTGGGAAATGACTTTCCTTTCAGTGCGGCAAGGGCAGGCTGCTGGGGAGCAGAGCCAGCCCACAAGCCAACCCCTCCTGCCATGTCACCTGTCTTGCATTAGAGAAGAAGAAAAAGGAAGCCCCACAGCTCCAAGCTGGAGGATGCCCACAAAGTGTTAACCAAGGGGGAGACCATGTACACCATGATGCAAATCTGGGTGTATAGGAACACACCTGACAAGGAGCCATGGGGATGACAGCTGGGTCATATTGCCACCAGTGTGGCTCGTGTCCCTGGCTAGGGAACGGGGAGGAAGAGAGAGCCACAGCAGGCAGCCACAGCTCAAAGATGGTCACCCTCATCACTGCCCAGGGCAAAGCAATGAAGTTACTGCATGTATGAAGCAGGAAAAAGAAGAAAAAGAAAAGAAAAAGAAAAAGAATTAAATAAAATAAAATAAGAGAAAATGAAAGGAAAGAGGAAAGGAAAGGAAAGGAGAAAGAGAAGAAAAGAGAAGAGAAGAAAAGAAAAGAAAAGAAAAGAAAAGAAAAGAAAAGAAAAGAAAAGAAAAGAAAAGAAAAGAAAAGAAAAGAAAAGAAAAGAAAGGAAAAAGAAAAGAAAAAGAAAAGAAAAGAAAAGAAAAGAAAAGAAAAGAAAAGAAAAGAAAAGAAAAGAAAAGAAAAGAAAAGAAAAGAAAAGAGAAAGAAAAGAAAGGAAAGAGAAAGAAGGAAAGAAAGAAAGGAAAGAAGGAAGAAAGAAAGAAAGAGAAAGGAAGGAAGAAAGGAAGACAGAAAGAAAGGAAGAAAGAAAGAAAGAAACAAAGGAAGGAAGGAAGGAAGGAAGAAAGAAAGGAAAGAAGAAAGAAAGAAATAAAAAGAAGGAAGGAAAACCTGGAAGTGACCCATGAAAGTTTTCACAAATGTAAGGATGTACTCTTAACTACAAAAGCCTGCCCCAGCCAGCTCTGATGCTGACTTGCACCCCAGCGGTGCCGGGGTCAGCCCCATCCCGGCGGTGCCCAGGCGCACGGCAGCTGCACGCCCGCGTTGGGAGAGGTGCTGCCTGGACCACGCGGTGTATCCCGGCTCCCGAGACGAGGCCGCTGCCATCACAAAATGTGTCACCGTGAATCAGCCGCGCACCGGTTTTAAAGTACAGAACTGTTCCCTGAATCATGGTCAAAAGCACAAATGTTCTGCTCTGAAAAAGGAAATTCACTGACTCCTTGAGCCAAAAATAGGGGGAAAGGTTATGTAATTCATTTGCTTTGAATAATAAGCATTTCAAAGTTATCTAAACAGCACTAAAAATGGGGAAATCTCTGTTTATTTAATCAGTCCGGTTTTGCTTTGGGATTGATGCTGGAGCTCCATGCAAGCTTGTCTCATGCACCTTAAAACAATTTAAACACAAAACTTTACCCACCAGCAGGGAGAAGCTGGCAGGGCAGCAGCCTCACTCCATACCCACGGCACTGCCATAGCCATGTGCTCCTAAAAAACCATCCCATTTTTGTTGAATGCGAAGCTGTGAGCAGAAGGAAAAGCTGGAAGCATTTTGTAAGCCTTGGAACAAGCTGGTTGCTTAGGGGTGACCGGTGCACATCTCATTGCTGGTTTGCCCCATTTCCAGCTCAATCAGCTTGGCTGGAGCCAGGTTTCTGACAAGTTGCAGCTAGAATTATAAGTGGAAAAGCCATGCTTATTTTCAGCTGAATTTCTTGTCTCCCTGGATAATAAACGCTGCTTTCCTCAGCAGTCTTTGCAATCCATTCTTTGTGACTGGACACAAAAGCCCTGTTTTCCATGACGTCGCTTATCTCCAGCAAAGCTTCAATGGAGTATCAAATTGAAGATATAAAGACTCTGACAAAATAACCACTATCTCAGCCTGGAAAGTCACTTTTCATGGCTTCTTCCTTAATGTTTGCTAGTAATAATTTTCATCAGGTTCATTCCCAGAAAGGGCTGGGGTATTTTCTCCCCATCAGCCTCCTGGGACACTGAGCACAGCCCATCACTACTGGTGAACAGGTCTTTGATTGACAACCCCGTTCCTGGGCAATTCCCAGGAATCTCTCCCTTGATTCCCCACTTGTCCATGATTTATGCCAACAGGTATGTTGGTGTAACACATATGCACAATGTGCACAATAAAAGCAGCTTGGCAAGCTGATACAGGGTTGATGCTGGAAGCATTGGGCTCACCCAGCTGCAGGGAAGGAAAACAGCTTTGCCCCACCACACCACCAACCCTGTGCTTGGGACCGGTGACTGTTCATAAGTGGAGGCAGCCAGGCAGAAAGACCCATTCTCCACCTGAGTGGTTTCACCGCTGCCGAGACACTGATCTGAAAGGCCCCAGACACGGGCTGGCTCTTAGCAGAAGAGCAGCACCGCTCCTGCGGGGATGCTGGGTCTGACAAGGTTGAGGCAACGGCTCCACGCACAAGCAGGTTTTGCAAAAGTGCTGGGGTGAGATTTGCAGGGCAGAAAGAGAGGGGAATCTGCTATTATGGTTTTCCTTTAGTGTGAGGCACTGGGATGCAGACCAGCCTCCCAAAGAGTCCCGTTGCTGAAAAGGAATTAATGCCCAGAAGATTTTCAGCTGCGCTTCAATTTTCTCTCAACCGTCCCCACAGACCACAAGTCAAATCTCTACAGCTGGATCAATATGGCCTTAAAAACAAGCTGCTCTCTGTTGTCAGGAGGGTGGCTCAGGAAAGGCGCTAGTGCAAATCCGCATGAAAAATCAGGGATTGCACCCTGCCAGACACAGCCTGAGCAAAAGCCACACGCCACTGTCATGGGAAACACGAACAGCCATGCAAATAACCCAAACCAACTTCTACTGAAAAATCACCTGAAACGGGTTTTTTGGGTTTTTTTTTTTTTCCTCCAAATTTGAAGGCACAGCTATGATTTATGGCACCAAGGGATAGTGGTCCCTTGGAGCTGAACCCAGCGGGGAGGCAGGGGCAGCGGCTGCACGGGGGCGAGCAGACGCGAGGCAGTCGGTCTGTGCAAAGCTACAGCTACAGCTGCGGTTGTAGGATCCGAGTCAATAGTTGCTTTAACAGAAAACTGCTTTTGTTTCACAGGCACAAAGACCTCTTCTATCAGCATCCAGCAGGAGGTATACAAAACTGTCATTTCTTGCCCCGTTTCTGCCCTTCTCTCTTTGCTTTGAGGTTTTAGAGGCTGCCAGTGGGTTTTTTATTGCTTTAGGGTTTCTTTTTTTAATTGAAACTGAGTAAATTACCTTTTTCTCTAAATAGTTGATGACTTTAACAAATTTTTCTGTTATTTCTGGGGGGAGAAAGCATTGACCTTCAGAGCAGAAAACAGAAACATTATTTGAACTTGCTTTGTGCAAGAGCAAGGAGACATAACCCCACAATGAGGGGGGCAGCCCCTGAGGGCCCTTAAAAACAACTTTTTCTGGGGCAATATTTAAGGCATGAAATTTAGCACAGCACTACACAATATGGGAAAACCTCTAGAGTATGCCCTGCAATTTTCTCTTTCCCAAACACACTTGTTTCAAAGTAATGAAGACACAAGCCAGCTTTATTTCTGGCAATAACATCTTTATATATGTGGTAGTCTTTCCTGAACCATCTCCATTGAGAAAAGCGGGGGGGGAAGGGGAAAAAGCATTCAGGAAAGCAAGCGGCCTTCTGTATTTCTCCCTGTGATACAGCCATTCCCTGCAGATCACATCTCTGTGACCCTTTTTACAGGAACTCATGCTAGGCTGGGAGCGACAGGGGTGGGAGACCTCATCTGCTGGAAGAGACAGAGCTGGCAAGCAGTAATGCACCTGGCATCTCAGTGTCAAAGGAAAGAGCTCCTGCCATGCTTCATCTTCCTTCTCTTCTCCTCGAGGACCCCTAGCATTAATATCTCTAGTGAACTAGATGACTGTTCTTTCTTACACGGGAGCAGGGTGGCTCCCTCCGACACAGCTCAGCTGCTCTGCCCTGGAGCCCGACCCGTGCCTGTAAGCTGCAATACTCCTCTTGCCTCCAGCACCCCTGAGCCCCCAGCCCTCCCCCAGTGCAGTGGGGAGCAGCACTGGAGGGGGAATTTAACGAGCAGCTTGCTAAGGGATTGCACCAAGCTGAAACTGTGGTAAAACAGGGCAAGACCATGGGAAGCGCCACCAGGACCCGATGGGATTTGGGAGGAGTGGGAAGGGTGCAGGCAGATGGGGTGGGTGTGCGGCTGGGAGCTGAGCTTGGACAGCTGGGTGCTGGGAGCCACAGCCTCTTTGTGCTCGTTACTATTGCCACCTTTCTGCCCTGTCCCCCTTTAAAAGTCAGTTTCTTTGGCTAACAACGGTTCTGCTTTCACTGGCAGTGCTGCCCTGAGACATGTTGTCAGTGAGACCCTCGTACTCTGGCTTGGTGACAAACCGAGGGAAAATGCATCCCTATGGAGCTATTTGAAATCCTCCGAGCTTTTTGCTGCTCCTGAGTAGACTGTGTTTAGCAGTGAGCTAGACGGTCTAGTAGGCTTCTGCCATTTTCTTTGACCTCAGAAAAACAGCTATTGTAGCTGCTAGTGCTATATCTTCAAACAAAACTCCTTTCTCAGTAGACGCTAAAGAATGAATAATATTTGCCTGGCTCCAGGACGCTCTTGGAAAACAACCAGCAGAACAGGCAGTGTTTCTGGCCATGCTGCCATCGTGCTGACCTGTCTCCAGTTAAAGCTGGGCTGGTTATTCCCTTCTGATACCTCAGTGCTTCCCTTGATGAATAGATGCCCTTAGGGGGTCTCACTGCTGCATGACTCCCCCTTAGAGAAAAGGGAGGAGAGGTTTTCCTGCCCCTTTGCAACAAGAGAACCACGTCTACATGTCTTTTAAATACCTCCATGTACCATCCTTTAATGTTGTTTGTGCAAGACCAAGTGTAAGAGAGCTGGGGTCCAAATATACCCAGCCGTTCAGCTGCAGTAGCCAAGGAGCAGGTAAGACCCTGAGTTTTGTCTCTTTCCTTTATGCATCTCAGAACTGCAGCTTGATGGCAACCTGCAGAGCAGATGCCAAGACAAGTCTCCACACAAGTCATGGAGGCAACGTCCTGCAAAAGGCCTTTTGCATTATTCAGTGTGGTGGAGCCTGAAGCAGCTTCCCTGCGGAGCTGGAGTAGAAGCCTGATCCATGGTGAAAAGAAAACCAAAACTGATTTCTGTCCTGGTAGCTAATGGGTCACATTTCTCCTCTGTGAAAGGTGAACTCGGGCAGTGACCTGGGCATCCAAGTTGCCAGAGGGAGGGAGGGACAGAGAAGGACCCAGACAGATGATCAGAAACAAACTTGTTAATAAAGCCCGTAAGGAGGGGCTGTGCCCACAGCATCACACCTGACAATCTTGTCACATGGCGATACAAAGGAATAAACCAGCTCCAGATAATTGCAGGGCATGAGAATATGTTCAATGCCCTCTTAAACTTGGTGAGATTAATTTTCCTGAAAGCTTGATTGGAAGGAAAGTGGGCTATATAATTAAAAGAAATAAAACCCTCACAGATGGCTTAATGCATGACCAGAAGAGATTACCTTTTGAGGTTCTCATCTACCTGCACATCAGCATTTCCCTGACGTTTTTATGCCTCCAGCCTTTTCCCTTGGCCATGGAACCACAAGCAAGCTTTCAGGCACGGACTTTTGCGAAATGGCAGTCTTAGATACAGATCTCTTGATTCAAACATCCTTACCACTTGCCTATAAAGCACCAAGCACAAATCAGCACCATATAAACTGGAGTAATAGAAAAGCCAGGCTGTTAATCTTCATAACGTGCCTCTCAGTGGGGATTTCACTTGAATGTTATTTGCATTAAATATGATACTGAGTGCTGGATATGAAGCTATAAATAAATTAAAGGCCATATTTAAGTCAAACACTGTCCTGCTGTTGAGTGCAGGCTCAGGCATGAGAGCTGTGAACACTGGACCACAGAGAGTTGGTCGGCTGCCTGAGCTGCTGGAGGAAATGGTAGTAACAAGTTCTGTCACCGGTGCCCTGAGAAGCTCATTTTGGGGGGCAATGAACCCCCTTAGCAGGGTTTATAGTGTCAGCCCAAACTCTAGCATTGCTGGCTGTATTGTGGACACTGTGGCTTGGGCAGAATAAAGTATAGGTTTGCTGGAGATGATGTTCAGCAAAATACCTCAAGTGCATCGGTCTTTTCATTTGATACATAAACATCTTAATTATAGCAACACAGTCAGCCTTGCTCTTCTGGCTGTAAGGAAAGAAAACGTTTGTGCTAAATTGCACTGAGATGAATTCATAACATATTTTAGGCAAATAACTGAAGAAAACTGCTCCTGGCCTCGGAGTATATGAAGTGAGAGCTGGGTTCAACTGCATAAACGTCCAAGAGCTGAAGCTTTTGATGATGAAAATTCAAATCCCTGGAGTAAATCGGGAGTGTTCCAGCGGCAGCACGGTGACTCCTGCAGCAGAAGCCCTTTGGGGAAGAACTTTGGGGCTCTCCCCGGTACGTGCTGTGGGCAGCTGAGCTCCGAGGAGCAGCGAGGGCAGTGCGGCTGGTGGCATGGGGACAGGGGCTTGGCTCCTGCAGCACAAACTACACCTGCTTTCCCCCTGACCCCTCGGCAGTCAGCAGCCCAATTTCAGGAGATCTGGGTGATGGGAGTTGGGGCTTCAGTCCTGGGAAACACATACCCATCGCCCTGCAAAATGTCGTGCTGCCTGCAAACCTCGCTGCAGCAGCACAGCTGCCAGCACTGTCATTTTTGGAGTCAGACAATTTGAAAACTATTAAGACATGGGAGTTGTGCTGGCCCCCTTGCTCCGTGGTGCAGGAGGATGTCACCTGATTTGGACCCTGGGCTGGAGGAGGGCAAGGTGGGAACAACCATCTCGAGCACAGCACAGATGAGAGAAGGGTTTGGGGTTGTTCTGGTTTGCTTCAGACTCGGTAACAGCTGCCAGGAACAGTTGTGGTACCTGTGGCAGAGGGCAGCATGGCAGCACGGTTGTGAAATGACCTTCCACACCAGGACACAAATTAAACCACAAACACTTGGAGGAAGGCACACAATCGATGCAACGGCACACCACACTCCTGTGCCCTCCTGCCCACTAATCCATGTCTAACCCCCTGAGCAGCTTTCAGACCCTGCTAGCTCATTTTTAAGCAACCTGCTATAAAAGCACAGATCCCCGTCCTTTGCTTTCCTCTGCCTCTCCCCACACTCTGCTTAGGGATTTTCTTCAGGACAACCGGGCAGGCACGAGGCTGTGCCTGTACCTCCTCCTGTACTGCTGAGGATGGGAGCAAAGAAAATTCAATTAGATTTTCAGGGGAGAAAAAAAAGGCATATCCCAAAGGGGCAGTGAACTTCTCGGTTACTTTATTGCTGCTTTTCCCCAGGGTCTTTCCTCTGCCGCAGCTCCTCTCTGCCTCTTGGAGCCTCAGGTATGACAGGATTTGTTTCCTGGCATGGTTTGGTCTCCAGGCTGGACCAGGTCTGCCAGGCTGGCCACGTGCCCCACTCTGCTGGGCTGCTGCACTGTGATATGCTTTCTGACCATACTCCTGCATACTATTTTTTTTTCCCTTTCAAGGGATTTTCCATCCCACAGCTTTCCTGGCCAGGAAACACCCACGAGCTGCCAAAGCGGAGTGAAGGAAACCAAGCGTGGGGTAGAGTTTGTCCCTCGGCTTAGTGACTGCAGCCTATGAAGTTTGCGGCATATACATCACCCCATCATTGTAACTTGAGGTCAAATATTTATTTATTAGTCTGAACCTATATTTCCTCTTCCTCCTACAGTGCACTATCACATTTCACACACTCGGAGTTAAGGAACAACTAAGTATGACAGGGTCATAAATCCATGACTGACAGTGATAAAAAACGAAATGTGGGCTTTGGGAAGGAGAACTCAATCCTGTGAGTCTCTCCTCTGAATGAAACGAGTATATTAAAATGTGTAATTTGTCCCTGTGAGGATAAAATATAAGGTGTTTGCAGGAGGAATCAATAGTAATGCAAGCAATGAGCTAAACTTTCCTAGGGGCTGTGAGAGTTGCATTTCTATAAGACGGTTTTGAAAAAAAATCATAGAATAGGAGGAAAAAGAACATTAATATGGTATTGAACATACTCAAATAATTAAAAACGTCTTCCAAGGGAGCAAGGTGATATGACAGTCCTACTAAGTACTGAGATCATATTTATTTGGTTCAGCACTGCAGACCTGCATTGTTCTTGATTATGTTGCAATTAATAGGATGTCGTATTGCAGTGACTGTATTAATTTTCTGCTTGGAGTCCTGATCAAAAATAGGGGTCTGCTGAGCCATCCTGCTTCAAAACATTCATAGCTGATACACAGCATGTCTTTGCTCCACAGGTCTGGCAGAAGGTGATGGGTGGGTAGGCCCCTTTCTTCATGGTTAAAGGAGGAAGAGAATGAGGTAGTTAAGGGATGAGATTGCTCCTCCTGCTGCTGGACACCACGCAAAGCCTTGAGCAGCAGAGCCAGGGCAGTGCATGAGCATCCATCCGGCTGAGCCAGCAAGGGCAAGACAGGACCTGTCAGCTGGGCTGAGTTGCTCAGGAGGACAACCAGCACATCCATTGCATGGCAGAAACCTGAGCAAACTGACTGTAACTTTCTCCTGGAGTCCCACTGCCTGCTCAGAAAACAGCGGTCTGTGCATTGTCTCTGTAAGCCAGAGTCTATCAGAGAAGACAACCTTGTGTTAGCCCATAGCTCATAATGGAAACCATCCTGCAGGCTCCAAAAGTCAGGCAAGTGCTCCAGGCAAAGCGGCAGCAGGTTTGCATTGCCCCCCCCCCCCAAAAAAAAGTACCTGGACATCTTATGATATTTTACCATATGACAGTTCCAAACACCAACTGTTGCCAGGAGGCAGGGCTTGTTGCACTGATGTGTGATCTCTCCTGGGGTCATTCAGCAAGTGGGAAAGCATGGAAAGATTGGACTGGATCCACCCTGAGTCCCTGACATGAAGGTCCTCAGACACCTTCCAGGATCCCAGGAGGCTCTTGATGGCCATACCATGTGCTAAGGGAGTGTTTGCTAATCTCCTTCATTTCCTCTGGAGAAGGAACAAATCTCTTGAAGCAAGGTAAACCATTTGCTGCAAGAGTACAAGTCGGCTGTAACAGCAGAGGTGCTAAATTTATTCTTTATTATCCAGAGTGGGTAATAATTGGCAGGAAAGTACCAGAAGGCATCTTCAAACAGAAGGGGAAACGCTGAAATCAGGCCATACACCCAGTCCTGTCTAGGCTGCGTGACACTCTTTTATGTATTGAGGAATTCGCCTGGCAGAGACACCTGGCAGGTTTTATAAAGGGCGATGTACTGCAGAGGGTTCAGCGCCAGGGGAGGTGTACACGGCCAGGGGCTGCTCCGCCGGAGCCAGCAACAAGGCCATGAGCAATGCCACCAAACCCAGGGTATGTCCCCAGCTTAGCTGTCACTGACACCTCCAATTTGCTGATATTGAATATGCTTTTCACTGTGCGTGGTTTTAGAGGTACTCCCACCTTTTTCATGAGCGCTCTGCATAGAGAGACGCTTTTTTCCCCCTTTTGGATACTGAAGACTGAAAGTTTATGTTTTTTCTTCTTTTTTTTTTTTTTTCTCATTTCCACTAGGAAAATCTTCTCTCTGATTTCTGTCTTCAGCTGGCAATTGTCTCTAGTTCCTGAGAACTGAAAAGCTTCAAAGAAACCTCACTGAACATTCTCTCTCTCAAAAAAAAATTCAGCTAAAAAGACATTTCTCATTCTATTTTTTTTTTCCATGGGAGAAAAAAAGCCCCCATGAAGCAGTGCCCGGCAGTGCATTCACTGCGTGGAGAATTATTGAAGTGAAGAAGCTGCAGGAGATGAGAAGTGAATCTCACATGCTTGAACCACCTGCGGGTGACCAGCTCCTCCAGCCTGCCGGACACATCTTCTCCAAATGCCAAGGCCAAAAGCAATGCTCCCACAGCACCCTCTGCCCCGGCAGGAGCAGGGGTGATGACAGGTTTCTGGTACCCCAGGGAGGGAGGAAGAGGATGGACCTCCACACACCGATGTGCCAGGAAGGCACTTGGGTATAGGGATATAAAACTGTCTCACTGTTGTTTCCCTCCCATCCATGGAAAACTTAATGATTGATACTTTGAATGCAGAAAAATACTGGCAATGAACCGGCAGCT
The DNA here is from genome assembly GCF_015220075.1 of Falco rusticolus. NCBI lineage: Eukaryota > Metazoa > Chordata > Aves > Falconiformes > Falconidae > Falco > Falco rusticolus. The sequence continues at coordinate 24,325,684 of NC_051196.1, forward strand.
CAGAAATTGTTGCTACCCAGTCAGGGTTAGTACTCCCTTATCACCATCTTCACTAAACCAGCCCCAAGCACTTGTTTCCTGAATAACTCATCAGCTCAACTGATTTATCATCAGCTTTTTATTTTTAATCCCACACCTAAGATGCTTTGAAATTGGATAGAAGAAATGGCAAATATGGGGGCTGATGTTACTGGAGCATGATGAGTTAGCTGGCCCTCTCCCTGAGAGTTTCATTTAAGGAAAAAAAACCCTACATCTTTCCAAGAGATCCCACCCTCACACAAAATTACAGAAGGGAGCTATTCTCCCAGCCTGGGCAGGGATGGCACGGGTGCTGGGTGCCTGCAGCCAGGCAGGTGAGCAGCCCACAGCCTTGTGCCTGTGTCTTGCTCAGGTCGCTTTCCATGGCAGGGCTCATGCAAGGGTGGTTGTTCACTCCCTTGTCCCCCAAGGCATGTCCTGCCACCCTCCAGGCTGAAGCTCTGCAGGATTCATCCCTAACGCGCCGCTGAGGAGCAGCCCCTGTGCTGGGTGCCATCTGCACCCTGGGAAGGGAGGTGGAAGTGATGCCCAGCTGTGCTCGAGGAGCTCCATGCTCCCTCTGCCCTCCGTGGGGAGGGGAGCTGCCGGACCACCCGCCATGTGATGCCAGACCAACATTAATTACGATGCAAATTGCTCTTGGCTTGCATTTCAAAGAGGTCTGGGACTAGTGAGGACACTTACCGTTTGGTAAGGGAATTTTAAAAACATCAACTCAAACTCCAGAACAAAGGCAGCAAAACATTATCACTTGCAGAAAGGCAGCTCTTCATGAAACCAGGAGACTGGCTTGGCCGCATACCCTGCTCAGACGTGTCCTTACAGAGGGTGATGGGGGCCAGCAGCTGAGACTGGACTGGTCTCAGGTGTCACACCAGAAAAGTGATTGCAGGGTGCTCATGTGCATACAGAAGTAGGGAAAAGTCAGAATTTACAGTCCACCTTTCTCTGCCGTGGCAGACTGAAGGTGCTGACACCTGCGAGAGGGATGTGGGCTATGGAGATAAGAGGAGGATGGGCCCTGGAAGCATCTGCAGCTTCACGTGGCACGAGTGGCTTATACCAGAGAGCAGATTGGGAATGTAATAAACCAGCTTCATCTGCTTAATGTGAGGGACAGGAGTGATGTCAGCACCAGCACTGCTGTTTTTGGCATCTGGTAATATCTGCTTTAGTGCTAGATGGCCACAACGCTCAGACTTTCCCACCCTGGCAGCCCCTGGACCCTACCACACCGCTCAGCCTCTCCGGGTGCCTTTGCTCACCCGCTGTCTCTGCCCCTCAGCAAAGGGTAATTTCACAGGAGAGAAAAGACGATGGTGACACTGCCGAAGCCCACAGCCTGCTGTGCCCCCTGCCCGGGCACCCATGTGCCCTGTGGTGGGATGCTGCCTGTCACGCGTGCCGCAGGCAGGGCACAGAAGTGTTTCGAAACGTCAGGAAGCAGAAGTGCCATCTGTGAGTCTCAAGCAGATGCTGCACAGAGACGATAGTAAAAGCCTTTAAGGGAAAGGAGGGAGGAAGTAGGGAGAAGACAATTAAATAGCTGTTTTAAATGATCTGGAAGAAGATTAAAGGCAGCTGCAGGTTTTGTTGGGTTTTTTTTCTTTTTTTCTCTGGGAAGAGGAACTGCTAGATTACCTTCATCTCTTCTGCTTTTTCATACTGCTATTAAGAGGAAAACCTAAGAGCTAAATTGATCGGCCACATTTCCTCATTCTTTTATTATTCCTCCAGCTGACATCTCAGAAAGGGGGAGGGAAAAAGAAATCAAGTGAATTAAAATCAATTGGGGGGAAAAAAAAGAAGAAATTATGTAAGAACTGGCAAAACACAGCAGGCCAAGTGGTTATGTAAACCAATGAACACAAGAGCTTATTTAATTTAGAGCAAGCTGCAAGATGGACCACAGTGTAAACAGGCTGGGATTAGGCAGGCTGGGCTGTTGTGCATATGCTGAATTAGAGCCCTGTGTTCCCTGTGTAGTCCATGGAAAAAAGGCAGCTTTTTAGGGATGTTCACACCACCACAGATGGGCATCCCCACTGGGGCGGGTGTCTCTCTCCATCACTGTGGTGATGGATCCAGAAAAATTTAAGCAGCAATATCTTCATTTTTTTTTTCTCTACCTGATGGGCTGGTGGCACTGTGACGGGATGGGACACAGTCCTGCTACGAAGGTGCCCATCTGTTGTGCCGCCAGAGGAGTTGGCGGCACCCAGGTGTGGGCTTCTCTGGTGGGCACAGATCCTGCACGTGTAGCCAGAACAGTTTTGCCATCCAGGCCCAATGGGTGGGATTATCACTGCACGGAGCTGCTGTGAGCGGTTTACAGCAGTACTGTTATTAAAAGCCATAGTAAGAATTTGGCTGCAACCTAAGGAAAAGCAACCAACATCAATTCCTCTTGTCACCATCAGTATCAGCGCAGGATTCCTTAGCTTAAGCCATTGCCTAATCCTGGACATGATTTGCCAGCAAACCCAGAGAGAATTCAGCCATTTGGTTTTATGGCTTGCTGTTTTCACGTACTACAGAGAAATGCTTGTCATGCTTATTTACATGGCACCACAGATCCGCCAGCAGGCAGAGCCCTGCTGCCCACCTCACTGACCGTGCGCCATTGTGGCAGAGAGCTCATCACTCCACCCCGCCGAGGTGCTCCTCGCTGGAGGAAAATGCATTTGCAACATCGTTCATGAAATTAATAACTTCGTGGGCCTCTCAGACAAATGGGAATTGAGTAGATGTCCTTGGAAGAGTGTGTAGAGAGTGCGTTAATGGATGCTGAGAGGCCAGGCTGCACCTTGTGCCTCCCAGCTCCAGCACCTGGTCCTTCCTTCCCATCCCCTTCAGTCCTGAGGCTGCTCGGCACATTCCTTCAAAGGCATCGCAAGAAGAAATGCAGGAAGAAATAAAGCAGAGGACCTCTTTGGGCAAGCGGTTGTTTCATGTGCAGGGTTATTTACTCTACAAATCATCTGAACTATGAGCAGGCTTCAAAAACATAATAAACAAGGGAGGGATGGAGGGTGAGGCAAGCTGCTGCCACGCGAGGGTGGGCTGATGCAGAGCAGAGCTGCAGCAGCTGCCCACCCAAATCCGTGAGGAGGTCCAGAGAAGTTCCCAATGTGCTTTCCAAGAAGTTGTCCTACCAAATGAGCAACTTGGAGCTGATGGAGCTGTGATAGTTTATGGAGGCGCAGGGCCTGCTGCCATGTGTTTTAATAAATGGGTTCACACCAGCTGTCCATGCAAATAAAACATTAGCATGTGTCAGACACTATCTACCCAGGCACTTGCCATAACTTAGGGGACATTTTCAGCAGAGCCATCCAAGCACAGACTGTGTCATACCAGTGGGAAAACACATTTCTCTCTCTCTCCCATGAATTATGGGGTGCCAGAGAGCTGCCCACACTCAGGCTCCCCTCGCACGTGTGCCCGGTCCAGGCTCAGTTAAAATCCTGGGATTTTAGCTCAAAGGAGTTGCCTGACTCTGTGCTGGGACTGATGGTGCACCAGGACTGTAGGTATTTCATTCAGCTTCCCCCCTTTCCCCACGTCCACTAAGGACCGCTCCAGAAGGAAGGTATGAAGGTAAGACAGTAGGAAGCAATGAACAAAAATCGATTTGCGCAGCCATCTGGCCATGCAAATAACAATTAAATTCAGACCTTTTTGAAAAGCAAGGTTGAGAGTGTATGATGCTAACGGCATGCAGGGCTGCAGGCGGTGGGATGGGACACTCCATGGGCTCCTGTTTCGGGGGAAGCTGGCCCCAGAGCCAGCAGCAAGGCTGTGAAGTAGCCAAACCCACAGGTACCAACTCACAAGTGAAGAGGGGAAACATTCTGCCTTCCCTTGGAGCTCTCTTATCTGATGCTGCCACAAGGAGTAGCTTTTAAAACCTCCTCCAAAGCGGCATAAAAATATAAATCCACTTTTATGGGGATGGCTTTAAGAGGTGTTTAATTTATGTGGAAAAAAATCCTAAAACTGGCTGCAGTGTGTTTTAGAGGCTGTTTGCCAGTTTAAGTGTCAACTAGACCTAAATAATGTGGCTATAATGGAGTTAATCCTGCTACCAGATCCCATGCTGATGCCTATATTCAAACCAGACATCCCTAACTGACAGCAGTAACAGGCAAGCTTGGCAATGAAGATACAACAGATTCGCAGGTTGATTTCAGCAGCTGCAAGGATAGTGATAAACAAAGCTGGGAAATAGTCCTGTTGTAAGGAGTTAAGTATCAGAGGCCACACAGAGCTTATGTCTTGGTGGCACGAAGCAAGATGTGCAGTGCCTGGCTGTGCTGAGCATGCTGACACACAGTGACACGCTGCAGAACATCTCACTTACTGCTATCCCTGCTTATCAGCATGTGCCACTGAGCAATCTGTAATTACTAGAAGAATATCAGTAATTACTTCTTACAGTTGTTGTGGAGCTTAAGGGGTACAAGCTAAGTAATACGAATGAGAATCAAATATGCTGAGTGTTGTTTGAACAGTTAACTTTTTTATTATTATTATTATTATAATAAGGAAACCTGGTTGTTCACACATGGGCTAGTTTCGCTCAGGAATGCCCATTAAAACTTAAATATTCAAAGGAAATACAAAGGAACTATTTCAAAATCAGAGATGTTAAATTAATACACTCAGATATTCATCCTGAGAAGCTTGTTCCAGTCCAAGGAGGAGCATTCTCCTGCAATGATCCCAGCAGAACCATAGCTCGCACTGTGCTCTGAGTCTATAAATGGTTACAATTGCTCTGTTCTGGGACTGGCTTTCAATCATTCAACAAATAAAACCTCTTGGAGAACTAATGGCTTCCAAAAAAAAATAATCCCAATTTGCTTTAGACTGTTTGCCAAACAGGAAGAGGAGTGAAATATGTTGAGTGATTTATTACAAGTGATTTGCCAGCTCGAGCAAGTGCATCATTGCTCTGCTTAATTTAAAGACCGAAAATGAATGCAAAGAGATGCAAAAACCTGCTCTAAACCAAGCTTGAATCCACTGTGAAAGACCAGGGCTCCAGATCTCCGACCAGCAAGACCTCTGCACGTCACTCTCCACATCACCACTGCCCTTTCTTTCACAGGTCTTCCATTATTTGTCTTTTTTTAAACCTCTGCACAGCTTACGATGTGAGACTGCCCGCTCACACGCTGTGCAAGGTTTCCATTAACGCACTTCAAACCTGACTTGCAGCTGCTTTGCTTATTCGCTCTGGAGCCTTCCCTGGTCCAGGACCCTGCATCACGTTGTGTGCTGCATCCCTGTGCTTGGAGGAACGGAGCAAAGCCATCAAACAGCCTTCCTATCTTAGCAAATCTACTTTTGTAGACAGATCCCCTGAGAAGGAACCGTATGGTAGAGCTGGCTGTTTTTTTCCCCCCCAACAGCTGCCTCTTTCTTTTTACTTTTAAATTAATTCACAAGTGAAATAATAATAATTAAAAAAATCAATGAGGAAAAGCCCACAGGTGAACTTCACATACTGTGCATTCACATCTGCCTACTTCTTCCTTGGCTAACAGGATAAGGTATAGCCTGAATAATAGCAAGACTGTAAAATGTGTTGAGAATTGTTTAAACTGTAATCTCCAAAGACATGGCTAGGAAATAATCCTCTGGTTTTAGCCCTATCATGGTAACAATGAGCATCAGTTTAATAGTAAGAGGAAGAAGACTGGAAATAATGGATTTCAGCCACACTGTTCTCAAATCAGATGTCTCACATCTCCTTAGAGAGCAGAGAATTTGGGTTAAGTACACTGGGCTGCTACTGACAACATCTACCAAGCATCTACAGGAGAAATACAGGCCCCACCACCTCAAGATGAAAGTTAGTTACCCAGACAAAATCCAGAGGGAATCCAGAGCCTCTGTGGGGGCTGGATTTTAGGTTATTGGAGCGCTACAGGGGGAAACTTGGAGAGACACATCCAAACACCTGCAGGCTCTGGGCTTAAATCTGACTGCATGTGCCCTCGCCCGCTTTTAGTGGGAGAAACGGTTCGGATTTGTTTCAGTTTGAGTTCCCTCCCTTTAACTGTGGGAACACCTCAAAGGCTCTAGTACACATCCAGTTTGAAATTCTAGCTGGCCGCTGATTAAAACCACCTGAAATTCGTGTTGAAAATAAAAGATTAAGAAGTTATCACATGCAAGCCTGGCAGCAAGGGGACTGTGCATTGGTGTCTTGCTCTTTCTGTCTCTTACATTTTTCAAGCCTAATGCTCCAGTAAACAAATGCCTCGACCCCTCAGAGCACTGGAGCGCAGCAAGTGTTGATGCTGAAATCCTGTCCTCGCTGGGGCGGGTGAGATGGAGCAGTGTGCGGAGACCAGCAAAGCCTTTCGGAAGTGAGGAGGGCTCTGCTAGTTACACCAGCTACGGATTTCCCCCAACCTAGTAGAAATACCAGCCTCTGGCTTGGAGGATGCAGTTCCTTTCCGGATGCCTATGCTACACCTTGTTCCCAAAACTTTCTGGGATTAGATCTTGTCACTACACGGATGAAACGGGCTCCGGATCAACCCGAGAAACTGGTAGTGGGGCGGGGAGACGGTTTTATTTCCCTCGATCTTGCCGACCCCTTTCCAGCAGAGGGCAAGGAGATGCAGGAGAGCAGGGAAAGGGTGGCGATGTGCGGGCTGCCTGGCCATGAACCGCCGCGCCTGGGGGGGACCCGGGCACCCCCGCTCCGAGCCGGTGGCCGCAGGCGGAGCGGGGGGCTACGCACGGGGGGGCCACTCCGGGACGGCGTGGGAGAGAGCTGGGGGAGGGGGCTCGCACCGAGGGGTTTACCCCTCTGCAGGGTCCCAGCGCTGGGGGGCAGGAGGGGGTGCAGGGTGGGCACAGCGGAGCTGAGACACCCTCCCCCCCGCGTCCCCCCCCCAGATCCCGCCAGCCCGCACCCTGGGCCGGTCCGCCCCATCAGGGCCACCCGGGACACCCCCTTCCCGAGCCCGTCCCCCCCTCCCCGTCCTGCGCCCCCCCCCCCCCCCCCCCGCTGTCTCCGCAAAGTTTGCCCACCCGCACCCGGGGAAGGGGGCGGCTGCCCGGCCTCGGCTGCTCGCCGCCCCCCCCACCCTCCCGCCGCCGGCAGCCTCACCTGGATGACCGTCTTCAGCGTGGAGGGGTCCACGATGGTGGTGCAGATGAGGGAGTCGGGGTCCTGGTCCTTGCCGTAGATCTCCCCCATGGTGAAGATCATGGGGACGGCGAGGAGGAAGGAGGCGATCCAGATGCAGCTGATGAACTTCTTGGTGCGGCTGCGGGACATGATGCTCTTGGCTTTGAAGGGGTGGCAGATGGCCATGTAGCGCTCCACGCTGAGGCTGGCGATGTTGAGCGCCGTGGCGTAGGTGCAGGCGTCCCGGAGGAAGTAGTAGCCCTTGCAGACGGCCCCCCCGAAAGCCCAGGGGTGATGGACCCAGATGAAGTTGTACAGCTCGATGGGCATGCAGAGGAGGAAGATGAGGAGGTCGGAGAAGGCGAGGCTGGCCAGGTGGTAGTGCACGGTGCTCTGCAGGTTCTGCAGCGATTTCTTGCGCACCAGCGTGTACGCCGTGATGGAGTTGCCCACGGTGCCCACCAAGAACAGAGCCAAGTAGATGATGGTCACCATCACTTTGGAGTAGATGTCGGTGTTGACGTCTAGGTCCTCCTCGTCCGGCCCTTTGGGCAGCAGGTCGGAGCGGTTGGAGGCGTTGGCGTGGCCGCCGGGGTGCAGGTGGAGGGCCTCCCCCGGCCCGGCCGTGGCCGTGGCGTTTAGGTGCATCCCCGGGGCCGGGCCGGCCCCACCGGGGCCGCCGCACCCGCCGCCGCGCCCGCACCCGCCGCCGCGCCCCGACGTGCCGCTGCCCCCGGCCGGCAAACTTGGCTCGTTTTAATGCGGCGGGGAGGAGGCGCCTGCCGCTGCCGGGCGGCCGCGCGTGTGCGTGTGCGTGTGCGTGTGAGACACACACCCCCCGCCCGCAGCGGCCCCGGCTCGCTACTGCCTGCGGCTCCCCGGCGCCCAGATGTGCCCGGGCAGCGCCCGAGCCTCCCCGCACACCCCCGCACCCGCGCACACTCAGCGCACTTCCGCACAGCCCCGCACCCGTGCACCCCTCCGCACCCGCGCACACCTCCGCACCCCTCGCGCACACCTCCGCACCCCTCCGCACCCGCGCACACCCCCGCACCCCTCGCGCACACCTGCACACCTCCGCCCCCGCGCACACACCGCGCACATCCACAGCCGCGCACACCCCCGCCCCCGCGCACCCCCGCCCGCCCCGCCGCTGCCGCCGCCGCCGCCGCCGCTGCCTTCCCCCGGGCCCGGGGGCGGCCCCTCGGCTCGGCCCCCTCCCCGCCCCCCGCCGCCCAGGTGGGCTCCGCACCCCCAGCTCGGTGCCCAAGCGGGGCCCGGGGTGGGAGGGAGGGAGTACGGCCCGGGCTGGGCTGCACAGCCCCTCCCCGTTGGGACCCCCCCTCATCTCCAGCCCTCACAGCCAGACACAGTCATGGCTGTCAGCTGAGGGGTGCTGGGGGGACGAGCACAGCCCCCCCCACCCCCCCACCCCCGAGGAGAGGAGGGATACCAGGGCTGCTCCATCACCCTTGGACATCCCTCTGTTCCGCTCGTTCCCAAATACCCAGTCTGCTGCTGCTGCTGCTGCTGCTAGGAGAAACGCATTTAAAAGAGGGGAAAAAACATCTAAGAATACCTACCCCTGCCGTGCCCGGGCGCCCTCAGCACCCTGGCACAGCAGCAAGCTGCTTGGCGTCCGTCCCCTTCACTGACTTCTCCCTAATCCCCAGATCCTCACATTTCGGGCTGTGGGGACCTGCCTGATCTGCCCTGTTGCAGGGGCAGGGGGTGCCATGGGGATGCTGAAGGTGGCAAGGGGATCCCCCATAGGAAAGGGCCCCCAAGGGCGAAGGGTCAGTGGTGGGGTTATTCTTTCAGGCCCACCGTGTAAAACTCCAGTATGCTCTTGTCCACTTGGTTGTCTTCATGGTAAAATCCTTACAAATGCATAGAGGAGATCTAAGAAGATCCCGTTCAGGGAATCACTGGTTTATCCCACGACAGCCATAATTTGTCCCATTCATTAGCAGATGTTGGGTACCTGGTTCCCCACAGCCCGTAGGCTCTGTGTTCACCAAGGTCCTGCAGACTACTTAGCCACTCAATGCAACATGTCTAACGCTGCAGTCAATCAAATCATCTCTGCATGCAAAGAGTGAACTTTCCACAGCAATCTGCCAAGAGTCAATATTCCCCCAAGCTTCCCTCCTCTTAGAGCCATCCAATAGGCTTGCCATGGAAGACTAACCAAAAATCAGATTTATTTAGTCATATTATTCATACAAATTCAGAGAAAAATGTTTTCCAGCACTCATCCCACACTAGTTTGACGAATGACTAATAATCTCTTAACACCCATGTTCCTTTCATTTAAAAGCTTCTGTTAGGAAATTTGTACTAGCTGAGAGGAGTTGCCAGGGCTGGTGTTCCCAACTGGTCTCACCTGTTGTTCCTGGTCCTGGGATGAGTACTGAGGATGGATCAAGAGTATTTATCCCAAAGAAAGCAAGCAGAATGTGGAGTAAGAGGTGGGTTGTACCAATGTCTGGAGGAGAGCTGCAGCTGGGGTGCAAGCCTTCTCCCGGGTGCCCAGTGGCCCTATTCCTAAACCCCCAGCTGGGGGAGCTTATGGCTTGGTGGTCTGAGCACAAACCCCGTGCTCCTGGACTAAAGCACTTCTGCCACAGAGGCAGCAAGTTCCTTTGGGATCTTTGTGGATAATTAAGAGTTATTGTCCTTTCCTGGTCCTGTAACTTCATTTTGGCCTTGCGGAAAGCAATTGATATCCCAACAAGCAAGATACCCATCTGCTGGTCTAATTTTCCAAACTGAATGTGCACGTTTATATCAATAGCTGTCCCTAGAAATGCTCTGGTTTGGATTCTGTTGCCTTGTGTTTCTGCACACAGGTGACACACCAGCACAGCTGCTAACAAGGACAGTGTTGCATTGCCCTGCTCTGTCCCGGCAGCTGTTCCCGAGTGCTCCATGTGCCACCTCCTCCACTTTCCCTCCATGCCAAGTACTGGCAGGGAATATTAAGAGATATAGTTCAAAAATAGTTCTGATGGCACACTGAAATGTCAGGTACCTGGGAACAGTGTTGCTGTCAAATTATGATCAACGCTTTAACAGGCTGGTGCAGTTTGTACTATCGCTGCTTGCATGAAAGTGCACTACAAGGGTACTGACCACCCAGCAAATGGGCCGGGTGCTCCCTTCTAGCATACTGCTAGGAGCTAATTAATTTAATAAATTCCGTTAGTTCCATGGCAGGTCTGTCTCAGCCATGTGTGAAGCATTCTTGCTGTCACATGCAGACAGCTCCACTCTGTCCTGTTTCTCCCAGAGCTGCGTTTGAGCAGAGGGCTCAGCTTCTGGGATGCAGCCTTGCCGTTCCCCGTGCAGAAGTGCAGGACAGTTCCTGTAAAGGGGAAAATAAAAGTAAGTCTTGTCTCTCTTCATAATGAAATGTCAACCTCTCCCCTCTTTTTTAGAAAGCTTTTTGTCCAGGCAGGTTCTGCCTTCTGCCCTCACATCACTTTTACAGAGCTGGACACCTACTCCTGGTCCACTGTAGAGGAATTATAGAGGACTGTATGAAAAATTTGTTTGTAGAAAGGTTGTAATGATTGTTAAAAACATAAGGTATGAAATGTTAAGGAAAAAAAAAAAAGGGGGAAATTGTAGAAGAATGAAGCTGGGTTAATTAGCATTGATAATATACAGCTGTGGGTTGACTTCAGGGGCGGTGGGTTGGTCGATGTAGATAAGGTGCAGCTGTGGCTGGTCTGTTAAGAGCCAAGGAAGACGTGGAGAAAGGAAGAAGCAAGAGGAGAGAGAACATATGCCCTGGATGATGCAAGATGAGGAGAAGGCAGCAGAAGGACTGGTATGAAGAGTATGCTGGTATGAGGTGGTAAAAGACTTTGTTGCAGCTTGATAGTCTGGAGAGTGCTGTGGCAGTCTACGCCTGAGCCCTGCAGACCCTGGTCTTGGAGCTGGGAGAGGTTTAGCCTGCCAAAGGAAGACATTGACCCCATCCCTGCCTTGCACATCTATCCAGCACCCCTTTACTCACCCCACCGCTAGCGTGTGGCCTGGGGGAGGTGTGAAGTCCCTTTCCTGGTGTGGCATAATGAAATGAATGATAAAAGAATCTCTTCTTGCCTTCACTTCTGCTCCCTGCAAGGTTTTAATCCGCATTCCCCTTCAACCAACAGCAGAGCCAGAGAGGCACTACTCACTTCTCGTGCATCAAAGCCTCCAGCCTAAATCCCCGCTGTTTGTTTCCGAACTAGCCGACCTTTTAGCTAAGCTGGGTTCGTTTTAATATATTTTGTATGTGTGTGCCTGTGGCTTAAAAAGGAAAAGAATCATGGAGACCAGGAGATGCCTGATCTCAAATGTTACAGCAAGGCATTTACTTAAAATATTGCAGGAAAATGTCACCCCAAGACCTCATCTATTAAAACTGCCTGGACTTTGAGCTGAGCATCCCACAGTGCCCAAGATGTGAGGTCCACAGGTTGTCTCACTCCCTTCTATGTTGACCCAAGTGTTTTTCATCTTTGCTTTTTCCAGGTACAACTGGGAACCAGTAGGAATTTTTCGTATTAATACTATTCCCATCTGATTTTTGCCAGGTGGGATTTTTCAAAAGGGCATGGAAAGCAGCAGAGAGAAAGCTCTGCAAGAGGCGGGTGCTAAGGGACAGCATCAACCTTCTTCCCACTGAGGTCCGAGCACCAGTCCCAAATACCTATTAGAGCAGGTTCTCGAGTCAGGTAATTCTGCACTGGTTCAAGCCTTTAAAATCAGTTCCCAGTGGACTCACTATAGACAGACTCCCTAAAAGTCAGGAGTGTCTAAGGTGGGCTGGGAAGGTAAAGTCCTGGGGTGTACAGGGCTTTTTTAAGGATGCTACATTTGTAAAACAAGGAAGTAAAGGAGAAAGGGCTGACAGAAAAAGGAACATGTATCAGCTTTGTTAATGATAGTATTGACTGTATCATTACTTACAGGCATGGAAGTGCATCCCTTTCTACACTCAATATACCACAAAATAAAGTATTGCTAGATTGGATGAGCAATAAAAGATTCCCGACAGCTGCATGCTATTTACTACCTTTGGCTGAACTGATTTCAGGAGAGTATTTTAAATTGAAACAGTTGATACATGGGATATTTATTGCCTCTGATGTTCATAGCAAAGTAACCTGCTGAGACTCTGCAGTGTGAGCACATCAGTGTGTGGGCTGGCAAAGCACACAGACCATACCCAGAGCAGAGCAATGATCACACCCCCCACCATTTGTGTCCCTGGGCAGTTTGTTTTTTTTAAAAAAGGCAACCCAAAAAGCAGAACACACTGGGATGTGTATGATGATATTCATAAGAAAATTACCCTGAAGAAGGATCAATCTCTGGGAAGAGACAGCTGGGAAACGAGATGTCCAGACACCTCTTACAGGTCCCATCTTCTGTGTGCTGCATGGTTAAATTCAGTCCTTTGCTTTGGCAAAACTCCTTTAAAGTTAACAAATATACCGAAATATTTGCCTCAAACAGAGGAGACTGGTACCTCAGCTGGGCATGCACAGGAGGTATCAGCTGCTTTAGAGATAAAGTAGGTTTTGGGTCCCCCGAGTTGTTACTGCAACAAGCCCAAATCGGATTCCTCATGGCAATAAAATGTACTTTATCTTCATAACTGCAATATAAAGTGTTTAACGCATAGGCAGCTGTGCTCACACACTGCACACAGGGTTTCCCTTAGTAAATCTTGTTTTATTCCAGCAACAAACAAAAAGAGAAGGGACAGAGGAGTTCAAAGGGAGAGTTTGTGCCTGCTGCAGCTGGGAGACTCTCAGTGCACATGTAGACGGGCAGTTACTCTACTTCTAAAGGATTTCATTTGCTTTTGCAGCCCTGGCTCTCCGGAGCCTCAGTGGCTCTGCCAGGGATGCTTCCAACAGCTCCGCGCAGCGGTGCTGGCTCGGAGCGCAGCCCTCGCTGCTGGGGAGCACGCCAGCTCCAGCTCAGCATCGTCCCTTCTCCCCATACACAGCACCGACACTTCTCAGGAAATCTCAGGAGGCACAGATTAACCTAATTTTCTCACTTCCCCTCACCAACTCCCAGTAATTTCTGTTGTTTTTCAAAACTTCAGCATGCCTGGCAATTTTGAAATGCAAACGAAAAAGCAGTGCAGTAAAAATCCCTGGCAGCCAAACACTCTTCATTGCCTTTCCCCAGTGACCTTCCCATACATTTGAAATGCTCCCAAGTCCTTATTAAATGCCTTGGATTTCAGGAAACACAGAAAGCACCGGACATGCTTTGTGCTCTTTCCTAGTGAGTCTTTTTATTAAATGCTGGAAATACCACGGGCTGGTAGGGCTTTCTTCTTGCCCTTATGTCACCTAACAACATGACATTAGTTCAGACACCCCTCTCTGCCTTGGTCCCTTAGACCCAGAAAGGCCCTTTCCTTACGCTGGGGAGACCAGGGCTGCAGGGTGTAGCAGGGTCAGCACCAGGGAGGTTCCCAGCGGAAATTTTCCTGGGACACCCTACACTGGCTTTGAGTCACTCCGCACTGCTTCAGCAAACTTGAAAATTTGGCACTTTGATGTCTTCCAAAGCACATTGTGACCTGCTGTAAATACATATTATGTGTCCTGCAATCTGGCTGGTTCCTGCTATTCTTCCCTTTAAGAGCCCATATCCTCCCATTTTTTGCAGCGCAGGCACCCTGGGTTTGCCTGAGCCTGGGCTGCTCCCGAGCCCATGCTGGCACCCCTTGCACTGTGCGAGGAGAGGATGCTAACACTGGTCTGCAGCCTCTGAGAGTGATGAGAAGGTCTGTCCTGGTCATCACCAGGAGGAAGAACCGGTGGCTGCAGCGGCTCCTGAGCTCCATCACTGCCAGTGCGGACACGGGTGCTGTGCAGCCGCCTGGGCACAGCCCGACCCCAGCGCGGAGAAATCCCATTGTGTCCTGCTGCTCCCTCCGTGACCTGGCCGCAGGACCTGCTGCCCCGATGGTGAATGTGAGCCTGGGAGAAGGGTTTGTTCACTGCTGTGGCCAGGGGACAGTCGGGAACACTCCTCCGTGGGCTCGCCTGGGGACCTTTCTTTCCTCTGCTGACGTGTCCCGCAGAGCCCAGCGGATCTGTAGAGGCACAGCCGGACACCCCCAAACTGCAATCTCACACCTCCAGCCTTGCTGATTGTCGTCCTTCCCTTTGCCAGGCTGACCCAGAGGATTTCTCAGTTGGAGCATCTTGGCCCAGAGAAGACAAAACCAGTTTGAACTCCATTAGAGTGTGCAGGGAGCCCCTGGGGAAGGATTTTCTTTTCCTTCTCCTGTTATGGCTCGGTGGTTGTTGCAGCCATCCTGAGGGAAAGGGCTCCCACGCTGCGGCAACAGCCCCGGCCCCAGGCTGTAACCTAGAGCAGCCCTGGGACTGCTCTAAATTAAATTGTATGAAAACAGCCAAAGGAGGAAGTAGGAGAAAAATGAAAACAACAACAACAAAATAATTACAGAAAACAGTCAGGGAGGCTAATTCAGTTCAGACTGCATTAGAGGGAGCTCATTCGGTGCCTTTCAGCATGATACTGGGGCTTGACTGTAGTTGCATTTAGTGCCTGGGATATTTTTTTTTTTTTTTTTGTAGATCTGAACAGAGCTGTCTGGGGAACTGCAGGTATTGAAGAAACTTGGGAAAAAAAATCCCGGCTTGTGTGAAATAAATCTTCAGTTGATTTAGTGGAAAGATGTTTACTGAGAAGAAGTCTCTGGACAATAGCTATCTTGCTAAACTTTCTCATAAATCACAAACAAACCTTCTGACTACAAGGACAAATATTTCTAGCTGTTTCATTGTTAAAAAAGAAGCGATTCTTTGCATTGTAAAGCAAACAATGCCTGCTTTTGCAGCGTGTTCGTTTTGCTTCTAGAGAGTTTCCCGCTGCACTTCTTG
Source organism: Falco rusticolus (assembly GCF_015220075.1). Lineage (NCBI taxonomy): Eukaryota > Metazoa > Chordata > Aves > Falconiformes > Falconidae > Falco > Falco rusticolus. The sequence goes on from NC_051196.1 coordinate 24,340,813, forward strand.
TTCTGTCTAAACTGCAAATGTCTTTTCAAAACATAATGCCAAAGCAAAAGGGTGATCCTATGGTATCTGCTGGAATTGATTATTTGCTCCTCAGGGCATGCTGCTGTAGCTGTGTGATGAGGGAAGGCTTCTCTTGTGGAACGCTCTTCCAGATGGTGCAAAGAAAATATGGTCCAAGCTTTTCCTTAGGTTTTTCTGGAATGACTTCTGAAGAAGACAGTCTACCTCTTGTCTTGAAATCAAGAGTCCTTCACTGATGCAAAGGCCATGTAAAACAACAGCTTGTTTCTAGCTCAGACTTTGTAGCGTTTAGAGCCTTCACGAGGAGCCTTACCCAGCCGCAGTCTGGTGCAGTCTAATATCGCTGAAAAGCCATAGGGATGGGTCAGGCTTAATGCGGTGGGCAGGCTTACTTGGGGCAGGAGGGAAGGGAAATGCATGAACATATTTCATCCCAAAACATACTCCACTAGCAGTAATTAATTACTGTTTATGTACCTCTAAAAAACATGGAAATATGGAGATCTCATACATACTGGAGGGATTTTAAAGGGGGGTATTATGGAGGGGTAGGGTTATAACCAAGGAAATCTTGAGTATTGCTGGAGACACCCAGCAGATGTATATGCAAGGCATATTCCCAGCTCATGTAACAGTTTTTCTCTTTTGCTCACAAAGCTCATGCATGGCTGGATGTTGAAACCAAAATCAGTTCTCTTTTAGTGCAGTACGTGACTTTACAGCAAAATAGGAAAAGCTGCCCACCCAGCCTTGAATCCCGGTCTGAGTGCTGGAGGAAAAAGTTTAGAAAATTATTTGGGTAGAAGGATGCATTCATACAAGAAATTGCTGAACATCAGCAAAGCCACACTGGTGACAAAGATGTGAAATAGGTTAGAAAATTTAGATGGAGTCCTTCTCCCTCAGTAATGATAATTTCATCAAAGAAAGTCATATTTCACTACATGGTAAGCACAGAAGTAATGATGACGGTAACTGCCACAAAAACAGCTGTGAGATGAACTGGCAGACATCTGAACAGAGTTCAATTAACAAAAAAAGATTTCTTTAAATGATTTGATTCGCCAGAATTTGCTCTGATCTTTCAACCAATCCTTCAACACGTTTTGCATGCACCGGTCAGCTTGGCACGGGTGCTGTGTGAGGTGGTGGTGCGGAGGGACACTCAGCCTTTGCCTTTCTTGGGGTGTGCTGCAAGATGAGGGGCTTCACCTCAGTGCAAGGACAAATGTTCCTCTGCCGGTGAGGAACAAGGAGAAGCAGAACCTATGGAATTCAAGAATTGAAATCCAACAGCCAAGCTGAAGTCAGCATGGCAGAATCTGTCCCCATTTCATTTGCACAAGTTGTAATTTCAGAGGGCAGAAGAGCACATGCGACGCTTTCTTTCACCTCTACCATTTTTGTGAAACAAGGCCAAGGCTTGGAAATGCTTGTCCAGTGTTTGGGGTATATAATATGTGGCATATAATAAAATGTAGGGATTTTGACCATAAATGTCAGGAGGTATTTGAAAAGATTTTTAGGAGTTCTTCATCTGCTGTCTCCAAAGAGCTTGTCTTGAGGGTTGTCTCATTTGGCTGTCTAGCTAGAGAAACAGAGGCACCAGAGATATTTCAGGGGTGGATCACAGCTGGGAGAATAACAAGCTAACAGCATCTGGTGAGCCTCTGAAATGATAGGGAAATGAGCTGAGCCAGCAGCAAGTCCTAAATGCATCCTTGCGAGGCCTTACGTCTGCATGCATTAGAAAGCCTTGTAGTTCCCACTTGCTTGTATCTATACCTTAATGGAGATCTCCACTTTCCAGAAGCCTCCCCCCACCCAGGACCTTAGAAATATGTCCCTGCTCTGTTAGACTGTCTGCTTTCCTTGATAAGAATGCAAACACATTTGATTACCAGCCTAATATACTAGATAGAAGAAGACATTGATAATTTGCCATGTAAAGAGATTTGAGAATATACTTGAAAAAGGGCAGACTTACGAGAAATAAAATACACATCCTGTTGCCATATGAGGAGACCACTTTATCTGTTCATCTTTTATTGGAATAAAAGGGCATTTGTAGGCATTGAGTTAGCTGCATGACATGTCTCAGGCTGAGCCCCAAGCGGCATAAAAAGAAACATTTTGATCAACTGCACTTTTACTTCAAGATTTAAAAGGGATTATGTGAAAAGGCAACTTTACCTGTTTAAGCAAACTGGTTTAGAGCAGATTTTGGACATAGAGCAGATAGAGACAGCAGGTGTGCATATCCCACCCTCACCCAGCAGCCAGCCCACCACCCAACCCAGCTGCAGGGTTCTGTCCCAGCAGGACCCTTCCCTCCTGCTGCCCGCGAGGAGAACTGACCCAGGATGTTTAGCACATAGCTCTGCTTTAGCTTCTGCAGTGGCAGTTCGCAGCTTTATCTTGCCTTTGTCAAAGCTCTGAGACTGGTAGAAGAAGACAGCTGAAGACAGGGAGTCCAAGTGGGTGCTTTCGTTTGATGGGTGATCCTAATCCTGTTCTGGTTTCTGAATTTAATCACAGGGGTTTGGGGAGGAAGGATGCTCCTAATCCAGGAGAGGTGCAGTAGTCTCATGTTCAGTTCCTGATGGGTTGAGTTTCTTCTTCTAGTCAGCTAGAGAGGCTGAAGGAAGATTTTGTATAGATTCTTAATTTGCCTAATTGCCGACTTCTTTGCAAGGTGATGCTCATGGAGGACTCTGAAGGCAAGCTATTTTTGCTCTTCATTTAACTCTCCTAAGCCATTAGCAACTGAGAAGTTGTGATTAGTGCTGCGAGTTCTCCTGTGAAACAGTTATCCAGTGAATCACTCTTCACTGACAAGCCTCTGCCCACCTTCCCACCAGCCTCACCATGTGATAGCCTACCATTAGAACTCCTCCAGGGACCACTTATTTCACAAAGACAAGCCTTTTCTTCCTCTCCTACCTGGTAGGGAGCTGCTCTGCTCAGATCTGTGGCAAACAGCAGCTACAGATGACATGTCCCTCCCAGACCCCGGTGTAGTCAGGGTATCTTCATGGATGGGGTTTCAACTGCTTCCACACCCGAGAGCCATGAGGAACAGTCCTGCTGGCTCCAAGGAGCTGAAAAGCTGGAAACAAAGAAATGTGCCCCTCAGTTTCTGGAGATCCACTGTCCTGGACATGCAGGGGGATCTGAACTGGTGGTTCAGGGTTGTGAAGTTTTCCCCATGAGCAGGAGTGTCCCCCCTTGTCTTAGCCAGCTCCAGCTGCAGCAGGAGGGCATTGCCCCCAAATGAGGACTTTCCTCCAGTGTCTAGTGAATACAGCACTCCTGTCCTCCACTCTATACCAAAATCAAAGCACAGCCATGCGCAGTGTTTCACCCGCGTGATGTCTCATCCGCAGGAGGAAGGAGGAGCAGCTCAGACCTGCTGCCACACCTTGTCCTCCTGTCCCAGTGGGTGGGCTGGCCTGGCCTCACCAGGAGGACGGTTGTCCAGAAACGCTGGTATTGATCATCATTATATTGCGCTGGAGAGGGATTTCTAATGACCACAATAATCATCATCGCTCCCATATCGTATTTGATCACACAGGCAGAGCCCAAAATGTGCTGATGATAACAGGAACCCCCTGTAAGCATCTTTGATTTTCTCTTTGTGAAATCACAAGTTTTTCTGTTTCCGAAAGACATTATATGAGACTCGTTACAAGGCAAATTAGGTTTGAATGTTGCCCATTCGTGGAGAGGAGATGGAGACACAGCCTCACTGAGCGCTTCGTCTCTGGTGTATCCGAGATCAGTGGTGAGGCTCCACAGGTGAGCCCCATGCTGCAGGGGCTGCCCAGACCTGCCCCAGAAATGAGAAATTTGTGATTTTCACCACGTTCCAGCTGACTGGGAGCTAACTAACAGTCTGGGTTCAGTTAACACCACCAATGTGTTTCAACCTTCCCATGCCACCACCTAAACCAAAATGAGTGGAGAAACAGCAGGGCCAAACCCCATCTCCTTCCCCTAACTCAGTGTACATGTGTCTTGCTATCGTGAGCTAATTATTACAGCTTGTGTTTATGTGTTTTTTGCCAACCTAGAAAATAGCAGTGAATACTCATGCTTGGTTTTGGCTTTGAGCAATCACCTCAAACACAACCTCCCCTGGAATGGCGCAGCTCCTGCAGCCCTTGGGTCTGCTGACACCATGGCAGTGATGGCTGGTCCTGTACGGCTTAGATGGTGTTAAGTGATTTTATGATGGTTTTTCCCATGGGTCCAATAGCAATGTCCATTCTGGAGTGCAATTTCTACCTTGGCACAGATGAGTGAAATAAATTTTGTGTGATGATATGCAAAGCAATGCTTTTGCTTTGGAATAAAGCAAGGAGAGAAAGCTAGCGGCTAGGCTGGCAACAAACCTGGAGGTAACCTGCTATTGCTGCTCACAGCTGCCTCATCAGGCTCAGCACCAGCAGTGCAATAAGGCATATAATTATGGGTGGTATGCATAATATATGTAAATACTATACATACTGTGGTTTGGCCAGCATGTGTGAATTCGAGTCCACGAGAGGAAGAGTAGCCTTTACTTTCCTTCCCCATTTCTGCCCACGGAAGATGGCAGATGGAGCATCTGGGATGCTTTAGCCCATCTGCATGGCAGCCCAGGGGGCTGGGACCAGTGGAGTTAGCACTGGTGGACATGCAGCTACTGCAGCTTCGTGTTTGTGACCTCTCCAGCTCTGTTCCAGGATCTGGCTGGGCTTTCCCTGCTCTGCACTGCCACCAACTCAGCAGCCTCTTGCTGCTGGGCATCACAAGGAGACAGGCAGGAGGACAACAACAGAGGCAGAGGCTGATTTTGCTGTGTGGTGATGAGAAGCTGTATGGGGATGTGCAGGGAGTATCACCTGGGATGGAGCAGCAATGGGAGAACACAGCCTTTCCCAGCAGACGAGACACATTTTCCTTGCAGAAGGCTGGGGGAGAGGAAGCTCTTGCTCAACCTGACACGTTTCTGTGTTGAGTCCTTTGAGAATTCATGTGCGACACGGGGCTGGAGGGACAGCAGCTGCTAAAAGTCTTGTGATGTTGTGACTGCTGAGCTGGAGGATGTTGAGAGCTGCCCATGGGGGTCTCCTGACCCGTGGGCTGCAGCCCCCAGGAGCTGCTGGGCTTTTTCCCTACCCTCCCCATGTCTGGAAGGAGGTGAAACCTCAGGGGGAGATAGCAGGGCCACCATCCCCAGCCTGGGGCAGATGAGCAAGAGAACTCCAAGAAAGCTAAGGGGCACTTGTGCTCTGGTTTGACTGACTCTGGCTCACCACAGCCAGCTGTCCTGAGCCGTGGTGGCAGCACCGTCCCCTAGCCCAGGGACCGGGTCCACCTGAACGCTTGTGATGTGCAAAGGATGAGCGCATCAGCTAGACCCAGTGCCGGGCAGCAAGGACTGCTTGGAGCCATGGATTGCTTCTCATTTGAGAATTAATTAACCCATACATGACATAAAAGGAGTGCTGGGGTGACTGTGCAGTGCTGTGTGCTCGGGCAGACTCAGCACAGGGAAAGGCATGTGCCCACCGAGGCTTTGTCCCCTCTTTCTGGAGATGGGAAGATGTGACCAGGATGTTGATGCCATTTCATTTTCAGACTTGTAAAAGTGATTACAAACTTGAAACTTTGTTTGACTCATGACTAAAAGAAACATACGATTACTACAACATTTAGACTAAAGTATCAGTAAGAAAGAAAAGTAGCATATGAGGCAACATATGGTAAATATGTATTTAGAAGCACAGAAAGTAGACAAACTCATTTGGGTCAAGATTTAATCAGATAATGTTTGATTTAGACTCCGCACTAATGCTACTTAGGAAGCATATTACATTGGAATCTGTATTTAAAACTCTGTTAAAGGCAAATGAAAATAAAAATGGAGAGAAAAGAAGAAAGAGTGGCAAATTTCTGGCATGGCAAATTTCTATTTCTTAGGCAAGCAGAAGATCAAGTCTAATTAAGCTGCACCAACCCATGGCTTGCTGAAAGGGCTAGCCTGTGTGTATGTATGTATGTGGTTAATAACTAATTTCCTTTTGGTTTCTTCTTTATTCATCAGTTTGCAAATTTCAACTAGACCTACAAATATCACCTTAGACTCTGAAGAAGCTCCTGAAATGGAGAAGAAGGAATATACATAAGAATAATGCTGTAACCCCTTCATGTTTTAATTAAAGTTCTTATTGTTCAGGAGGTTCTGTGGGTTTTTAAGCATAACATTTTCCCCCAAAGCCGATCAATCACAAAACACAATCAGTACTGTCATGGCTTGGGGTAGCGCTTTAAGAGCCCCATGACCCTGTGGACATGATAGCACCTAATGTTTCTCCAGCACCTTTATAATTTCCCAGTTCCCTCAATATGTGTCCTTTGACAGTCTGCATAAGCATATGGACGTTGTCATTCCAGCATGCAAAACACATCGACCACATTCAGATCTCTTTTACTCAGGTGAAGACAGCAGAGCGACACCACTCTCTGTGGGGCGTGAACCAAATCAGGATCCATCCACAGCCCTCTCCTCAGCCAAATAGTTATAGCTTCAAGCCATGAATAATACAAGACGTGTGGGATACAAACCTGAGCATGCATGAGACTCGTGGTACATATAAACATCCTGATGATGCAGAGCTGGTGGTGATTCAGCTCTGCTCTCCACAATTCTTTCCCCCCAGGACCGTTGCATCGCAGATGGCCCATCATGGTACCCAGAGCTGCAGCACTCCCGTGCTGCAACACAAGTCCAGCCACCAGCACAGCCTCTGATACCTGCTTTCCATCACCTCCTGATTGAAACAGGGCTTGAAACACCTGCTTTGTGACTTTTCATTATTCCTTCACTTGACCTCAGCCAGGATGTGTGGAAATATTCACAGAACGTCTCCTCCATTTGGTGCAGGGTGCCCTACCCAGCTCGCATTAACAGACATGATTCCATTAGTTTAGTGAGAACTGAAGTACATGGTAAAGATGATGGGAGAGGGCAGGAACCACACAACAGTCAAGGTTCAGGTCAAGTGATTTCCGAGCAGACATGTCTTTCTTTGAGGGTCAGGTTTAAGTTAGGATCAGGCATCTGATGGGGTTTCTGAATTCCCTATATATTCATGACTCTACACATAAGAAAAGTTGCCGATTTTTATCCTTAGAATTGAGAACAGTTTGAGGTTTACTCCTCTTTTAACAAAGGCACCAGGTGGCTGGCAAAGAAGCTGTATTACTTAATTAGCAGCAAGCAGAGCAGAAGGCTGTCTGTGAATGAGAGCTAGCACAGCAGAGCTCTTGCTGGAGGAAGCCAAGCAGATGAAGCTGTGGGATGGAGCCCCTCCAAGTGCTGATAGGAGAAGGGAAGAGGGGTCAAGCCGGTGAGAAATCCTGGCATTTCTTCCAGGCAGTCACAGAGACCTTGCACACTCCTTTCTCAAGACCATGAAACTATCTTCTGTCAAGACACATGCTTTGCTTCAGCCTTAATATTATCTTTCCTAACAAGGGCTGCTGCCCATAGGGCAGCGATTGCAGTAACCCCCCCGGGAACCATAACCCATTAAAACATATGGCTCTGCTCCTATACATCTGCTCAGACATGGCAGCATCAGTTCTCACACAAGATCCTCAGCAAAGGTGGAGATGTGCAGCAGCAGTTCACAGATACCCATGGCTTTGGAGGAAAAAATTCCAGTCTCCTGGTTTTTGGACCATCTCTCCTAATTCGATCAGATTATGGCATTAGCGAGGGTAGGAGAGGCAATAAGCTAATGCGTTAGCCTTTCAGGCTCAGGGGGATTTACTACCCTCCTTTTCCTCATATCACAGAGATGCAATGTGGTTTAACATGGATATTGAGAACCAACCCTAAGACTGTACGCAAGAAGCTTCTCCCGAGTCCTAGGAGTAATTAATGTGTCCTTCCATTTTAAAAAGATAAAGAAAAATAACAGACTTCTGGGGGAAGGGGGGGTGGGGGGTGGGGCTTGGAACTCCTGTCATCAAGATTACCAAGAGGTATTAAAATGTATATGACTTTGCTGTCTACCCAGGAGATCAGCCAACTGTGAAAGGAATATCTCCAATTTGAACCAACAAGCGAACTCAGATAAAGGATCACAAAGCTCTCAGACACTGCGCGCTGCCTCACAGGGTGCTGTGAATAGCCACAAGCCAGAAAAAGCAATTACTAGAACATTTTCCTTTCCTACTTGGTGGGGATTCAGACGAGTCCTTGCAGTACCAGTGGTGACTTCCATTTGCATTAACGGCACAGGGCGTTGCAGCGCAGTTCTCACTCAGGGCTTCACTTTTGCTGAACATGTTAGAAAGGACAAGCTTTTCCTAGGCAATTGCAGCCCCCATGAGCTCCATGGGAGATCCAGAAGCTGAGGTTATGCCATGATTTCTCCTAGTTTTGCTCAAGTAGGGATTGCAGCAAGCAATGCCTGGCTGCACAGCTTTCCCTGGCCACACAGGTTGGGTATCTCCCTCCTGCAGACCCCTCGGTGGTCTCTGCTGCCAGCATCGCAGAGATCTTCTGTTTATCCCCCTGCCTGATCACCTGCTGCACGCACCCTTCAGAGGTGGCATCTCAGGTGGCGTCATCCTCTTCTGGTGCCTTTAACTTTAATTGAAAGGTCACCTTCCAAACGCAAGTGAGAGGAGCCTGGTTGGTCCTTACTACTGTTCTCATGACACAAATTAGCCACGAAGGCACAACTGGGAAATTCAGCATCTCTCAGAAATTCATCAACATCTGCCAAACCATGATTAATCACCATTTCACTTTATAGGACTTGCTCGTTCACCCAGGATGGCAGCAGTGAGGAAAAGAAAATAACAGAGGAACTGTGAATGACCATCTTAATACAACAGTGTTATTGTCAAGTCAATGAAGGCTTGAGGACAAGTTAACAGACTTGAAACACAAACAGAAAAAAAAATGGAAAGAAGGGAAAGCTACTTCTTCAGAGCAGTGAGGTTCTGCTGCCCGTTTGAACTGGCATGATCAAAAGGGGGAAGGACTGAGAATATTTTTGTGTTACAATCCATGTAACAGTGGTTTTGGGCAGGTCACTTGGAAAGTCACTCCCTCTTCAAACGTTCAAGGACCAGATGAGCTGGCTTTGTGGGCGAACACAACGTAGTCCATACACCCTTCATCAAAACCTCTTGGTTACTCTTCCCACCGTGTGCTACCAGCCACGAGGTCTCATCCATGAAGTCCTGGCTGGAGGCGCAGCCGGACAGCAAGGAGCCCTTCCCGCTGCAGCAGGGGGATGATGGAGAGGAGCGATGCTTACAGCCTCTCCCTAGCAGAGATAAACCAGGCAGAGTAGCACTGCTAACGAATACGGCAAAATGAGCAGTTAAAGCCACAGGGACAATTTCATAATGCCGCTGGTAATTTGTAGCTGCTCGCTAGAGTTTTCCCTCACTGCTATTTCACGATGCTGGCTGATTAAATTTTTCTGTCTGGTATTGAGCCTAAATAATAATTAATAACTTATGAGGAGGTCTTCTAATGAAGCACGCTCTGTTCCTGTGATTCACTCGGTGCAAAGCGTTGGGGTTACTGCCCACCAGACCCAGGGGAGTCAGCCAGGTCCACTGCCCATTTTCCATAAATTCAGATACCAGTTGGTGAGCATCTGTAGCTGCCACCCCAGTGCCATTCACAGCTGGCTTCAAGCTACCTGCGGCTGTGAGTGAGGGGACCCTGAGCATCACCCCTGCTCCCACAGCACTGGGCATCGTGGTCAGCCCAGGAGATGAGGTGACTGGTGACATGCCCAGGGAGAATATAAAAATGGAAGCCCACCAGCCCACCTGGAAGCATCCCACCTGTCCCACCAGCTATTTCTTCTCAGCCAGCTCTTACTAGGTTTTCCTTTTCAGCTTAAGGCAAATCCCCGCCAGAATGAAGTGCTGGGCAAGATAATTGGAAGCATTTTGAGTGCTGCAGCTGGTTTTAGCTCTCCCAGGCCCCGTGCCCAGTGGAGGAAGACGGCAACTCTGCCCAGAAATGGTGCAAAAAATGTACCTTGGCTTTGCCTGGCTGGGTGAGCAGGAGCTCCGCCGCTGCTCGCCCCCCTTGCACCCCGCATAGGGCTGGTGTTTGAACCAGTTCCCTTTGAAACAAACTGCATAGCCAGTTCACAAAGGCAGGTCTGAATTCCCCAGCCTGAAATGTACTTAAAGGAGCTTTTGTGCAACTTCAGCTCCGATGATCCATGATCAGGTGGGTAATGCAAAGTGCCTGTTTCTCCCCCAGAGTGGAAGGCAGCTATTTTCTCAGCTGAAGTGTCGTGCATGTATCTGATATGCATGAAGAGCTGTTTGAGGATCTGTTGCCAGAGCCTGCCAAACAAGAAATAGACTTGCCTTCTACATTCAAGTGAATTTTTATTTTTGTCAATCTTGCTTCTCTTATAACATGTCCCCCTGTGAAATGTGTTGAACGGAGATAACCAGGCATGATGTATCCTCAGGGATTTGCAGTGGCAAGAAAACAATCTTGATATTCACAATGAAAAATGTCAAGTAGTTTTATGCCACTTATAGTATCAAATGATGATGGGTTTTATATGCAGTCTGGGGAGAGTATGCTTTGGAAAGAGCTAGACTATACGAATTTATGTACGTATGTGTTCATTTACTGCAAGCACTGATCAGATCAAGGAAGCAATAAGAAATCACAAACAAGCTGTATAATTTTCTCTGCACACCCCAGGACTTCTTTTCTTCCTGTATGTTTTCCCCCCTTCTACTTACAGCGATGATACTACCTGAATCAGCAGCTGAGGACACAGCTCATGACACCACAGGGAAACGCAGGAAAACCCTTTGCAGGATCAGGTGTGATGGCAGCGAGACGAGTGCCACCGGGAACTGGTAAGGTGCTGTCAGCCAGGAGGACAAAACACACGGGATTTGGGGAATCTCCTCTGTTCCCTGCAGTTACGAGATCCCCAAAATATGCTATCCTTTTTTTTATTTATTCTTTGCAGACCACAATCTTACCACAGCTTAGAATTTGGAGCACCGCTGAAGAGCCCATGCGTAGGGAAGACAGCGGGAGGCAGATTTACCCACCAAAGCGGATTAATTAGGAGAAAAGCAGCTGATGAACAAATGGATCAATAGGAACTGAAGGGTATGAATGAGTAAGAATGGGACAAGAGCATTTCTCTCCCAGCTACTGGTTTCACCATGTGTTTTGTGGTATCTGACATCTTCTTCAAGAGGGATAGTGCTTAAAAACCCCAAGTTAGTGAAATGAAGCCCATTTTCCAAATACGTGTTACTGGCCTGGAGGAATGACTTGTGCCAACCCTGTCTCTCTCATGTTAACTGTTAGAAAGACAAGTAAAACCTTTCAGTTCCCAGGAGGTTTGCGCAGGTGCTGAGGAGGGGGTCAGGGACCCCAGCACTGAGCCCAGACCCCGCAGAGCAGGCAGGATTGAACCCAGCCAGATGGCTCAGGCGCTGAGCGGTGAGATGGCAGGTCTACCCCTCCACATGTTTTAATTCAGACCTAATGCTCCTAAAATTAAACAAATGCAGAAACATTTGCCTTATCCGATCTGAATTCAAAACTGAGCCTGTCAAAGTTTGGCAGCATTTGGGACTGGAAGAGAGTTTTAACTTAATCTACCCCGTCTTCATGTTATATGGCGTCAAAATTTAGCTCTGATCTCCCTTTGATCTTTTCCAAGGTAACTTCCAGTCTGGGTCCAGTTAATGTTGTTACCCAGGTTTTTAACACCTCGTTAGCCAGTGGGCCAGCAGGAGGATGCAGTTTTAGGCTTTTCATCTTGTCAGCGGTTCTGCTGAGGTCGGGCTGTGCCAAATGCATTTGCCCGCAGAGGTACCGTGAGTGCACACCCGTGAGTGCACACCCGTGAGTGCACGCCTGAACTTGGTGCCTCCGTCTGTAATGGAAAAAAGCTCCAGGCAGTGGAATGGGGAATGCTGCGGAGCAGAGGAAGGCAAGGAGAGCCTGTCACATTCCTGTTGTCAGAGCAGTGCACAGAGAAAAGGTTAACGTGAATGATCTCTCTCTGGTGTCCTGTTAATTGCCTGCTTTCAATTATACCCTTCGATCCGCTGCAGGTAGGAAAGGATAAATTTTCATCACTTCTAACAGCTGTTTAGGAGTTTTAATTACATCTGGCACATTAAGTGTAGCCTAAATCAAAACACTTAGCATGGGGGAGGTTAAATGTTGCGCTTTTAAAATGACATATTGTGTTTAGATTTATCTAACATACATATTGTATGTTATAAAACATACATTGTTATATTGTATGTTATATACATATTGTATGTTATGTATGTTTTAAAACAACATACTGTGTTTTTAGATTTATAAACAGGATATTACGACAGCAAATGTGGCCGTGCTTGGTGAGCGCTTCCTCCTTAATCCATTTCAGCATTTGCATGCTCTCAGTTGGTTTTTACAGTAATTACATTTCCTTTATCTTTAATTCATAACTTGATCTTTCATTTCAAGTGTTTCTTTCTTCCTCTGTACATGCCTATGTATATTCCTGCTCGGGGTTCTTGCAATACACGATATAAAGCTTAAACCCAACACCAGAGGGAAAGCAAGGTGGATTTGTGCAGTGTGAAATTTCCAAAACAGGCTGACATTTGAGGAAGGATTCAGGTGCCTGAACATATAATGTGTGCTGCTTTGGAAACCCCACAGTATCTGAGACATCCCCAGAAGGGCTGGAAGACGTGACAGAAAACCTTTGGGACACCCAAGTCCTCGCGGGGACCGTGGCCCCCAAGGTTGGCTTAGTAGAGCACATAGGAAATCACGTTGTCATGGCAATTATTCCTGATGTTGAGGAGATCCAGGGGATGATGAAAACCTCCTGTCAGTCTTATTTCTTTCATGGATTTCAGGAAGGTAAAGGTGAAGACTAGCAGCCTCCTCTGTGGTGTGAGGGGGCAGGTGCCTGGGGAGGGTCCTCTCCCGCCTCAGGGTACAAGGGGGATGCTCTATACCCAGGGACCAGGGGCACTGGCCTCACAGCCCTGGTGGGTATAAGCTGCTCAGACCCAGTTTTAATCTACCGACAGGATTTGTATAAGAATGCCATGAAAGCTGGTAACTAAAGCTCTCAAGAGGTAGAGGATTTGCTGTGATCCTGGGCGGAATAAGCTAAAATGGTATTTCTTTAAAAACCAAAGCTGGCACAGATGCAGGCAAGAATCCCCAAATCCACAGAAGCTCTGTTTTAGGCTGAAAACAAACAAACAAAAAATGTTTTAAAAGAACTGGGACTCCACGTATGGGTGCTTTTTCCTGAGTTGCAGAGACATAAAGGGCATTTACCCATTTTATTACAGCACTGGGGATTGCTCCATCGAAGGCTGAGCCTCGCAGCTATGGAAAGGTGGCAGGAGGGGAAGGCGGTGGGAAGGACCCCCAGGGCAGCTGTTCAGAAGAGGAGGGTTAATAAATCACCTCCCAAAGCTGCTGCTTGAAGTTAGTCTGTCCCCATCTCCTAATAAGCTAACTACACTCCTTATCCAGGTAGAAAAACTGTGTTCCCAGCTCTGGGTTTCACTGCAGTGAGCTCCATCTCTTTGGGAATGAGGAGCCAGAGAAGAAAAAGAATAAACTTTAATAACATGGGGCAACATTTGCAATGGGATCTTTCTTTAACTTATTGAGCTTTTGGTTCCTCTGTCCCACTAAGATGAAAAGCGTGAGTGTTGCCAGGAAGGCGGTGTTGAAAAGGAAATGTGCAAAATGAAAGGAAAACTATAAACAAATGCCAAATTAAAATAGCAGCAGCCTGGGAAGTGGATCCATTGAGCAGTTTATCTGTGAGTCAGATCACAATGTACCCAGTTCTGGTGCCTTTCCCACTGCTTCCCCTGAGAGCCCATGAATGCAAAATAATTCTGTAAATACAATTATTTGCAAATGTTTCTTGGAAGCAACTTTTTTTCCCCCTCAAAGAGACAGAAACAAAATTCAACAGTGATTATGTAGGAAGTGAGCATAAAACTGAATTGGGTGCATTACTCCGCTTTGCAATTTTTTTAATGTACATTCCTGAAGAATAAAACCATTTTTCACAGCCCTGAAGAGGGGCTGGCTGCCAGCAAAAGCTGAGGCGCACACAGCCTGTGCCACTCATTTGTCACTGTCCTGCCGTGACCCAGATTCACACGGGATTTGTCACCGCTCCCGGGGATGAGACGGAGCACGACCAGGGAAGGCGATGCCCGGTCCACGATTACGGAGGTTTTTGTATCGCTGGCCTTGCTCTGGGCTTTTATTTGCCCTGACTGGGTTCAGGTGAGCCATGTGTGACTTGTAGAGTGTTTTCTGCTGCTGGAGAACGCTGGGCCAGGTAGATACGGCTACAGTCCCCTGGGGAACAGGGCAAGGTGGCCAGCAAAAACAGCCTCTCACTGCCCACCTGCAAGTTTAGACCCATCTCATATTAGGTTTATGTATAGGTAAACTCCCTAAGAAAATATGAAGCTCTTAATATTTTGACCACCTCTGTCATCCCTCTGGTAGGACAAGAAAAAGGGAAAATGAGACCGGAATTTGTGTTTTGTTGTTGGCAAAAGGAATAATTGGATGACCTAAATTTATTTCTATTCCTACACCAAGAGCAGCTGCTGTAGCCTGGGAAATGGCGCTGGCTGGTGTGTGCCAGGCTCTGCCAGGGGCAGCGGGGCTGTGGCAAAGGCTTCGGGGGGTGACACAGCCCCGGGACAGGCAGGGCACAGCTTGGTGGTGGTCGTGAGGAGCGTGGGGGAAACCTGCTGCAGCTTGCCCTACCGCCTGTGCATTTGGCATCCATGAAAACGATGGTGGGAAAGACATCAAGGAAGAAAAACTGGGTTTATGATCAGGTAGCAATGGTTTCAGCCTGACTGACCTGCTGTCTGATAGCAGCCTGCCCAGCTAGAGGGGCTCAGCTGTGGTCGGGCACAGCTTGGTGGTGGTCGTGAGGAGCGTGGGGGAAACCTGCTGCAGCTTGCCCTACCGCCTGTGCATTTGGCATCCATGAAAACGATGGTGGGAAAGACATCAAGGAAGAAAAACTGGGTTTATGATCAGGTAGCAATGGTTTCAGCCTGACTGACCTGCTGTCTGATAGCAGCCTGCCCAGCTAGAGGGGCTCAGCTGTGGTCGGGGACAAGATGTGCAAAACAGGGATGGCTGCGGCTGCTGCTTCTGCTGCCTGCTGGCACAGACTCTGAATAAACCATGGGATGGGACGGGATAGCACCGGTGCTCTCTGTTCCAAGGTAGAAAAGACACCTGATGAGACTGTGAAATGGCTGGGATTATTTCACATCGAAATTAGGTCTCTGCGATGTAGAAATCTACATGTAAATGAGTTACCTCCATAGTCAGTGAAAAAAAAGGGCATTCCTAGGATGTCAGTCATCTCATTCTGTGGCAGAAATTAATTTTGATGCCAGCCTTTGCCTGAGATGAGTCACGGCCCAGGAATACCCACTGCTCTGCCAGCGCGCAGCGGGGCAGGCTGGTGCTGCAGGCACTGTGTCTTAGGCTTCTGCAAAAGAAAGAAATCTCACATTCATCCTTCTATGAAATGCAAATTCCTGGTCTAGGCACAAAATATGTTTTCATTTAGATTTTTATGAAATTGGAAAAAAATGCAAAATGTAAATTTAAAAATTTGATTCATTTTGATGAAAATGAGTTGTGCAGTTCCAGGTTTTCAGCTCACTGAAGCCCCAAAGATTAATATTTTTTCCCCATGTAGAATGGAAAATCTTTACTATTGTTATGGGTTAGGGAAAAAAAAAATAATCTTGCTCCCTTTCACCTCAATGAGGCACAAAAGAATAACCCACCCTCACTTTCGAAGACTCTCTGCTGATTCTGTACTTAGGGCTTTTCACAGAATCATTTAGAATTATGGAACCCTTTAGGTTGGAAAAGGCCTTCAAGATCATAATTTTCTCCTGTGTCCTCCCTTTCCCTTCATCACTAATAGCCATACAAAAATGTTGAGTATTTTGCAAAGACAGAAACGAGATGCGCCTCCTAGGTACACAACATGTTCGCAACTTCAGGCAAAGAGGCATTTGCAGCTACGAAGCTCTGCTAATGAGAGCAACCTTGTGTTTAGTGGGAATGTTAATCAATTAGACACACAGAGCATTAATGATGTTCTTTTGCCTAATTAGATTAGCAAAACATGAGCACTGCCACTTTTTTTTTTCCCCCCCCTTCCAGCTCTCCAGCTTGTGCCTCCCAAGGAGCACCACCCATCTGGCTCTGGGATGCGGGATGCTCCAGAGGGAGGTATTCCCCAGGCACCCCTGGGGAAGAGAGCAGCTGGGTCACGCCTGTACCACAGCCCCCTGTGCCCACCCTGGGGACAGGCAGGAGAGCACTGCTGGAGTGATGTGGGAAGATTTCTAGTTCTTCCTACAGCTTTTTAAGTTTTGAGGCTGAAGGCAGAGGTGTAGCAGCTCAGCAACCTGTCCTGGGCCACAGCAGGGACCCCCCTGCAAGCCCCAGCACCCACAGAGCTGGAGCATGTTTTCAGGTGGATCTTGGAGAGGACCAGATGTTCTCCTGCTTCTCCAGCGTGCAGGATTCACAAGGAAAGTAAACCCCAGGTGGGCAGTGCCGTGAGCCACCCCACACAGAGCTACCAAGATCTCCATGATAAGGGGAATGACAGAGCTATGGAAAAGTGAGACAAGGCTTATCTCTAAGAGAAGAGCATCATTTGATTCAGAGCACGACAAGAGGCAGATAAGATGCCAGAAATGCTCACAAGTCTGGAATAATACCGACCTATGAACTGTGAGAAACCTGAAAAACATTGATAAACTCTCTTGATTCTTCATCAGTTTTCTTCCTGGTTATCTGATTTACCCAGGTGCAGGTAACACACTGCTCAGTGCCCAGCTCCCCACCCCGCAGGGACAATGTGAAAGAAACACACAGCAATGTTTTAATGAGGGAATATTCCTAGATTCCTAGATTCAATGAAGTATTGAAAAAAGATTGCACAAAACCAGTCTTCCCATCTTGCTGGTGGGGAATTGTGGATTATTATGTAAAAAATGAGGACAATTAAGTTCTGAAATATTGTTAAAGAAAGATTAGCCACACATCAGATAGCCCCAGGGGGTTCTTTAGCAGCTTGGGCTGTTTCTCAGGACAAGCTGCCTCCCTGCACAGGGCAAGCCTTTAAAAAGCAAGATAGATGGACAGCCCCTAACAGATCCTGACTGATGTAAAAAAGCACGAACTTGATGGTGCCCAGCAATCTTTTGCTCCGAGTCTAGTGCCTGCATCATCCTTACTTAGTCTTGCTTAGTGTCTGCATCACCCAAGGCAAATCCCCTGCCAATCCATCCTTAGCAATGAAGGCATGCAAAAATGACGGGTACTTAACTTTTCCTATTAAGAGCATTTTTCATAGCTACTGCTCAGGTGACAACTATTGAGCAGATTTTATCTCTAGTACTGTAAACACTCAGAGAGTGTGTGCTTTTTAATTTTTACCTCTGCTGAGGTGGAAGGCTTTATCTGCGGTTTCATCAACTTTCAAAGCATTTCTCCCCTTTGGAAAAGATTTTGTATTTTTAAACCAGATAGCTGGAATAGTAAGAGATCACATATTTCATATTAGTTTGAACCAGGGCACATTAGTATGTTGAACATTCACATCTAGAGCTACAGTTTCTATAGTTACTAGTGCATTAGTGTTTCACTGAACTACTGCAATATTAATTTTATAGTAGCTCTGCTTCCCCCTTGCTAGAAGGGTAGGTTTGTAATGAGAGTTTTTGGTGGACTCATCCCATTTTATATACTTTTAGGAGGTTTCTCTGATCCTTCTGTTAGCTGACAGAGCTTTACTTGGTAACAAAGCAGGCAAGATGTAACACAACTGAAAATTTTAATTTAATGTGAGATTTAGTCTTCTATGTGTCTCTAGAAAATTGAACGGTGGATCCCTCAATGGAGAAGGAATACATTGTCTCTTTAGAAGGAGCAGAATGGTCTTATTTCCATCTTCTAAAATTGCTGCTTGCAGGTCAATATGAAAACTTGAGGGAAGACAAGAAAATCTTAGCATTTATTCTGTTCCAGAGGAAATTATTTTGGCTACAGAAAATGCCAGCACACCCTGCTCCCTTGAATCCCCTCAAACTGTTTGCTAGAAATCCAGTGCCACTCCAGCAGCAGAGCCACAGCCACCCCAAATCCCCCCTGGCCAACACCTTTGCTGGGCTGGCTAGTTAAAACACACATTTCCTTTAATCTGCCACTCTTCTTTATTGCTGTTTGATTTTAAAGCAAACCAGGGAAGTTATTAATTATGAGCCTCACCCAGAGCCCACTGGGCTCAATAAGTTTTTCCTCTGAGTTCAGCTGGACCAGGGAGACCCCCTGGGGTTATCGCTGTGCTCCAAAACAAGCGTCTTTCGTTTCCTGCACAAGGAACTCCTGTAGGGATGTAAAGATTGCATTTTCCTGCAGTTTAATTATTGTTTCACTTCTGTTTCTCACTCTGTTGCTTAGCTGACTTCAGTCAATTTAATTTCTGTCCTAAGCAAGAGGAGAGTCAGACTGAGCAGTCTAACGCTGCATGGGCAGAACAGCCCCGTGTGGTCCTGGCTAGCCAAGGAGGAGATCTGTGTGTGGTGATGCAGCTAGGGACTCACCGTGGACCACTCTTTGCATCCCCCCCATTGCTCTGGTGTTGCACATACCCCTCTGCCAGCTTGTGGGGAGGCAGAGCGAGCCCCCCCATCAGCCTTACCCCCCTTGGTGGGCACTTACTAGCTCTTTGCAAGCCAGGTTCTCCAAGGAGCCGGCAGCCCACCACCCCAAGCTGTACCAGCAAAGGGAAGGAGCTGCACAGCTCCAGCCTCCCACCCGGCGGGGGCTGGCACCCCCACAGCCGGCCCTTCACCCCAAACCCCATGCTTGCTCTTCGTTCCCCGCTTAGCAAGGACACAGCAAGAGCGGCGTGGGAAGGTGAAGGGGGATGAGCATGGGTTTAAACAGCAGGTAACCCCGAGGTGAGTCTGGGGAGATTAAATCCCTGGTAAGTCTGGGTGGCACTGCAGCCGGACGGTGCTGTTTCGGGATGGGCAGTTGGGGGTTTTATCTTTATCCAAAGGCTCAGGCCAACAGCCATCGCAACGGTGGCGTTTGGGGAAGGAAAATGAAGCAGGGGAAGTGTAAAGAGAAAAACTGGCTTTTGAGTGAGCTCAGAGCTCTCCATCCCTGCTCGCGAAGGGAAAGCTTCGAGTAAGGATTTACCAACTTTTGTAAAAACAATACAGCTGCTCTGCTCGCACCCTCCCCGCTGTGTAACTTTCTGATTCCAAATGATTCCCGTTTTCCCTGGAAAGACCTGTCCTAGATGCTAAACGTTTACCTTGGACCTCATTTGGATCTTACGGAATATACCTGAGGTTTTGCTGGGGCCAACCTGGAACGCAGCGCAACTCCGCCGGTTACCGGGGCGGGTTGCCCCTTGCCCGCTGGTTAACGGGACGGGCTGCCCCCTGCCCACGGGCCCCCCGCCGGTTACCGGGGCGCGTTGCCCCCCGCCCGCCGCTGCCGGGACCAGCCGCCCCCTCCCCGCCGCCCCCGCCGCGGCTCCAGCGCCATCTAGCGGCATCACCCGCCTGGCCCACGGCCACCGGCTGCCGCCAGCGCCGGCGCTGGGAGTCGCGCAAAAGTTGTTTTTGTTTGTTTTGTTTGGTTTTTTTTTTTTCCATGCACTCAGAACATGCCAATCAGTTTTTGGGGGCTTTGGGGTAGTTTTTTTGGGTTGTTTGTTTGTTTGTGTTTTGTTTTTGGTTTTGTTTTTTTTGGTTGGTTTGCGTTGGGTTTTTTCCTCTTTTTTAGTTTGTTGGTTTGGTTTGGTTTGGTTTCTTTTTCCCTCCCCCCTTCCTGAATTATATTAATCTAAATATAAAAAGTGAATTACCACTCTTTGCTCCTGGTCCTGTCCATGGCCAGAAGGACGGCTGGGCTGCAGGGCATGGCGCACAGAATCCCAGGGGATGCAGCTCCCGAGATGGGGAAGGCATCCAGGCTCTTCTGCACACCCGGGCATAGAAGAGGCCGTAGCAGCAGGAAAAGGGCAGGATGCTTTGCAAAACCATCGGTGTATCACACTCAAAGCTTTCATTTGCTGTCATTTGAAAGCCTCCAGGAAGCCTCCAAACAAACCCTGCACTAGAGAAAAACGGCTCATTGACTACCTGGGGTTTTGCCTACAGTCAGTAACGCGCAGCTCCTCCTGCTCAGACTCCCTTCTGGATGCTCCTTTGTTTGACTTCCCCGTGGCGTGTCCTCAATACCAACCACCGTTTGGTTGTATTTGTCAGCAGCATGAATCACCCCTTCAGCAAACCATAGGTGACAGGACTTTGGCCTCATTCATGTACCGTGGGGCTGGGAGAAACTCCATAGCTTTAACAGGGTGGGTCTGCAGCTGGAGGAGGACAGCGAAGGTATTACCTTCCCTCTTCCTTCTTCTTCTTCAGCAACCACAAACCTCATTTTGCCTTCAAAACCAATTATGCTCTGCCTCAGGAGGAGAGGGTAAGTTAGCAGGAGACACCAACCCACAGGGTCTCAGTGTCACCTGCTGTCCCACCGGTCAGACGATGCAGCTGCCTGCAGCTCCTGGCTCCTTTATTAACACTATGATTTAAGCACAAATCTGAATCCAAACTCTCCTCCTTGGGAGGCATGGTGATGACCTGCAGCGAAGCCTGGACTCCCCTGGGGTGGCCCTGACCCCATTAGCAGCAGGTTCTGTCACACAGGCTTCCCTCTCCCAGCCCACCCCTGCTGAGAACAGCAGCTGGAAAAGGGTGACTGACAACTGATGAAAAACATGCACACAAGTACCTGTGAAATACTGATTATATTTCTTATGCTTTTATAGCAATATAATACTTCATATGAGACTGGGAAACATACTTTCAAATATTTTACGTTACCTGTACACCTACACAACCTGTTTATGGAACAGGAACGCCTTGTTGCTGCTTACTTAAGCCCATGACTTACCAGTCCCACAGCAACACAATAAATGCCAGAATCCCACAAGCTTTTCTTTTACTCTGAAAACACCACACTCAGATAAAGCTTATTTTAGAAACACTAGAATTGCATTGCAATATCCATAATATATTAAGAAAAACTTCTACCTTTCATAAATATGTCATACATAAAATATGTTCCCAAAATACATTCATGCATTTTCCCCATTGAAGATCCCTGCTCGTACCCAACGCGTCTGTAAGCTGGGAAGGGCAATCACTGGGCAACGGCTGGAGAGAGGCTCACGTTTGCAGGTAGCTCCAAACCCAGCTGGAGGTTGGGAAGAAGCCTTTGCTGTTTGGGTTAACTCCTGCATCAGCGGGTCTAATCCTGCCTCCCTGGAAAAACAGGGCTCTCCTGCAGGCTGTGTGCCATCCAAGCTGTGCTGCACTGCACCAGCGGCCCGTGTGCAAGCAGCCAAAAGCCAACCCCCCCCATCTCACCCTGAGCACTTGCAGTTTTTCCAGCAGTTACCGGAGATGCTCAAGTCTCTCCCAGTTCTCGACAGAGGCTGGGAAGCAAGAGCTTTGGAAGTGGCAAGGTCACTACCTAGCTTTGGTGGAAGGGGATCTGTGAATGGAAGAAGTTGCTTTCTTGACCACCATCGACCTGAAGATGGACCACACTCTCAGTGCCGTCATCCCTGTCTGCTCTGAGGTGGTCCTTTGCTAACAAAGTAATCAAATGCCTATCCCGTCTCCGTTTATGAAAGCATAAATACACAAAATATACAAAAACACCTACAAAGTAATTCTAAGTAGCAGCTGGCACAGAAGAAGTGCCAGTTTTGCAGCTCAGTAACGTAGGTCCCGTCCCCGTGAATGCAGTTAATACAGTATTGGGCTCCAGGGCCTGGCCACAGCCCTCCCCGGAGCTGTACCTGGATCATGTGGCTGTGCAAATACAGGCAGACTAAGCGCTAATCTGATCTGGGTTGAGAGGGAAGCCAGACATATGCCTGCCCAAATTCCACTTTTCCCCCTCAGAAAGGTCCTGGTCAATATTGCAAGTGCACATTCAAAGGTCATTTTGGGAATGCTGCCCTCTCTACTTGCAAGCAGGCCAGTTCCAAGTCAGCATCCCCTTCCCACGAGGCAGTCTGTTGTGAGGACAAGCTATCCCTTAAGCTAGAGGTCTAGAGACAAACGAAATTCATTCTGACTTTTCTCATCTACCCCAACCCAATGCCTTTACAGAGCAACTGAAGAGAAGCATTGCATAGATCTGTATCATGTCTTCCCACACCCAACAAACAGCAAGAAATTCAAGTTTTGCACAGTACATTACAAAAGGCATCACCTTAAGACAATGCAAGAAAAAAAAAATTAAAAAATGAAGTGTCACCACGGTGTAAACCCTGCAATGAAACGAGGCAGTGAACATACAGTGCTCGGCAGCTCTCAGGGGTGGCTGCCTGTAGTGTACTGATGGATTTGCTAGACAAATCTCCCCTCAAATCTACTTCCCATTGCACAGTAATATCAGTTTGCATAATTAGATAATCTGCTCCTGAACAAAAGGAGCGATGCTGTGTCACAGGAAGGAGGAGGACACTGTCAGGGCCGTCTGCTTTGCATACAGTAGTTTTAGGGCCAGCTGTCCCCTTTGCCGCACAGGCTGCAGGACAGCAGGGCTCTTTTCAGCCTTAGGAAGTCTCGACAGAAGTTTTGCTACAGTTGGCTTTTCGATTGAGACATTAGGGCCCAGATCTTCTGGTGGTTTAAACCTCACATGCTCCATTGGAGTTACTGGTGCTCATTTCCACGAGTGGAGAACGCGGTCCTTGCTTGTCACAGACATGAATAAAGCTACGGTAGCCCTTTAAAGAAAATTAAATAACTGCATATGGCATCAGCGCACGATTTTAAATGTGCTTCTGCTGTTAAGAAAATAGGAAGCACACCAGTGGTTAATTTAATTATCTTGAACTAAAAAAAGTGATATTACTATTAATTTAAAACCCCCTAGGGACTGCATAACGTCTTCTCGTCGTATCTTTGAGACTGAGAAAGTCACTCGCACGCGTAGAGTGCTACATATCCTCCCCAGCCGGCAGCGAAGGTTTGTGTTCCTGGAGGTCACCGTTGCCACTGTCAGAGGCATCCGAGCTGCCTGGAGCCGACTCTGGCGGTGGAGGTTTGTAGAGTAAACAGGCAACTATAAAGAAGGTTGTCCCAAGCACCTGCAGCCACGGAGACACCCCGTTACCCTCTGCTCCCCCAAACCCAGGCACTTAGCCCCCATTTGGAAGGAGATTTGCTGACCAAGCTTTGGGGAGGAGATGATGCTGAAGGCCAGCCTGGGCAGCAGACCTGTGCACAGAACTGCAGGGGGTAAAAATCTGATTTTAGCCAGGCCCACAGCAATGGCACAGTGAGAATTTGGAAAGCTGTTCAGCCCCACACAGACACCTGGAGTGTGGTGCTGCGTGGACCAACACCATCTGAGCCATTTGCTGGAAGGCTTTCGAAAACCTCTTTATCGCAGCAACCGCTGAACGCTGCTATCTAGGGCAAGTGCTTGTTTGGGAGCAGTTAAAATGATGGTTTTCAGCTAATAAATAAGGAACACAGAGCTATTTTCTCACAGTGATCAGGGGACGGTTATTTACAGCCTGCCTATGATGCCATCCTTCACTCTCACTAACTCTCAGCAGTTAAATACTTTACTCCATTTCTAGCAAAAAATCACTTCTGTAACTGCTGGGAGAAGAGGAGATATTTCTTACGGTGCAACAGAAGCTGTAAGCCTAGAAAGTAATGGGAATTTAAGAGAATGATGGTGCCTGGAGCACCATTACCTGGCAAGAAGCAACTGGAGCTTTTGCCTTCCTCGAGAATATTTCTTGTGTGAAGGTCTAATTTGGGCTGGGGGGGCAGATCAGGACAACCCAATTGTGTAAAATTCTCTCCCAGAGTAAACTGCTGCCTCCTAAAGACCTGCTTGCTTTATCAGAGAGTGAAGTTAACCGGCAGCTTCACCTTGTAGACCAGTCCAGCGATGAGGGTGTACCGGCTCATGGCTGAGTTCTGGTAAACGTAACAAGAACCTTGCTCACCACACTGGTCCTGCCAGAGCAGGCAGGATTTATCGATCATGGACCCAAAGGCGATGGGGCCAGGGATGCCTCCTGTGGGAAGAGAGAGCGGACCTTTAGTTTGGGCAGCACCTACGCACCAGTCTCGCAAGGCACAAGGTGCTTACAGAAAAGTATCAGGCTCTGCTGCTACTGCGATTAAGCAAACTCATCCCGCAACATCTGGGGCCATTAGGTATCTAAAATACGCTGAATTTCAAGACCTGAGAGTCCAATGGATCTTTTGACCATCCTGACCTACATGTTGCACAGGACCCAAAAGACGTATGCAGGAGCTTCAATGCCTTTGCTCCTCTTTACTTGATGACACGTCGCCAGGACATTGCTCCTCTACCCGCCCCGCAACACGTTATGGAACCCTTCATTCAGTTTGCGAATCATGTGCAAAGGGAATTGGGTTTTTCTCAATGACACCAAACAATGGAAAGCATCCTCCTTTCAACAGCTCGTATCCTACCCCCTCCTTTTCCAACCCAGTGTGCCTTGTTCTTAGGTAACAGCTTGGCACACACTCCACAAAGCCAACGGACTACACCAACGCACAAATTCACTGTTCCATACCTAGCGTTCGTACTACAATCCACTGGATCCCAAGTGCAAATGACCTTTGCCTGTCAGAGACACACCTAGGGAACAAAAGAGGATTGTTTAAACATGCTGCCAGGCTGCACGGACCTCCCCGCGCCCAAGGACCTCCATCCCCTCCGGACATCGAGGTTCATCCCAGTGCAATGCACGCCTCCCCCCCCCCCGGCTGTAAACTGGGACACACGTGTGTCCCATGTCAGAGGATAGAGCTGCCAATGCTTAAATTTGCTTTCCCAGCTAGACAGGGAAGGGAATTAGCCCTGATGTCTCCATGCGGCCAGTAACAAGGTGGTTCCCATCACACTCTCCCCACAACCTGAGCCAGCAGGATAGACTGGAGAGGTGGATACTGGGACTTCTGGCAGCGCTGGTGGAGGATGAGATGATGCCGTGCTTACCGCAGAGTGGCAGTCAGGGCAGGAATACTGCTCAGGAAGGTGAAGAGGATCACCATGAACATGAAGAACAGGAGTAGGGGCTTTTTCGCACAAGAGGAGGTGCATTTCCCTGCCTCTGCGTCGCCGGGGCCGGGCAGGAGGGTTTTGTCAATGCAGCTACAATGCAGGTAGACCTGGGAAAGGAAGGCTGGTGGGCACGTTGCCAAGGGGAGCACGCTGATAGCCAAAGCTTTACAAAGCAATTCAGGGAGGGCAGAAACCAGTGGTTTCGCTCCCAGAGTGAAGCAGAAATCAAGCTGCATTCTTGACACACCTCTGTTTCAAAACAGATTATTAAATAAGAGAAACTAACTTTGCCAGGCACCCCTTGAACACTGAACGTCATTGCCCTTCGTAAGCCTTTGCCTGACTATGAGCAACATGCTGGGAGGATGATGAGGTGCATCGTGTTCATTGAAGACTCAAAATAAGCATCAGGACAGGAATTTGGTGCCTACCAGGCTCCCTGCCTGCCTGAGGGATTTACCACAGATTTCAGTGCAGTTTGATGCAGAGTGAGGCAAAACAGGTTGGACACACCGAGAGAAGCAAAGCAGGGTGACCTCAGGGTACCTTCTGCCTTCATCCCAGGTGGTACCTGAGAGCATCCATCCTACACCAGGCTTTTACACTGATTTGCAGCAAAGCTCAAACCTGTAGACACTTTTGCAGAGCCAGCCAAATCACTCCAGAGAAGACGTGCCACCACCTTATTAACACACCGTGCCTTCAAGACATACCTTCTTGCCGTTCCTGAGGTTTTCAGACAGTTTTTTGCACCCGGCATGGCAGGGAGAGTAATACATAATGTCATCGCTCCCACAGACAGGGCTGTAGGTCTCCTGTAGACAGCCACAGTTGGTGTTGCAGGCTGCTGTCAGGTTGAGGTGGCCACCAGGCAAAACACTAAGGGAAACAGGAGCGGTAAGTGGGGAGACACTGAACAGCATTTTCCAGGAGGAAATGGGTAGAGCAAGAGAAGGAGAATGGGGGACAGTAGGAGATGCGGTGGATCCCCAGGCAGCATAAAGCCAGGCTTGGGAAGGGCTTCACCTCACCCCATTTTAACCATGAATAGGAATTGTGCCCTGGAGCTGTCTCCTTCCCACAACTACCGAGGGAGTTTAAGCTACCAGCTCACAGGGAGACACCTCCACTTGGAGGGGAGATTCCCACTCCTAGTCCAGTTTACCCCAGTGGATAGAAACGGGGGACCACATGAAGGCAACTGAAGAGTGGAGTACGTCACACTGGTGCTGCTGATCTCCCTCGCTAAAGAGGGAGCCTCTTCCATAAACTAGATGCAAAAATTAGGACACTTGTATTCTGGGTCTCATCCTCAGTATCTGCCTGTGAGAATGACTGGACATCATCTTCCACCACCAACACATTCACACACGACCACCACCAGCACTGTGTATTTGGAGTTATCCTTCCATTCTGACTAGGGCCACACAGCATAAGACAGATGGGATGATTGTTATTACCTTCCCTTGTACGTCTGGGTTACTCCTGCCATCGGCATGTTAGGGCAGTGAATAAAAAAAATGAATATAGCCAGCAGACTTGACACTGTGCAAAGTAAACATAATTTGATGATTCCTGAACAGCGGAGTTTAAATTTATTCACAAGGAATCCTCCCAGGAACGTGCCTCCCCCTCCAGCTGGTACAACCAAATAACCTGAAAAAAAAAAAAAGGGATAAAAACACAAGCAAGTTTAGAAACGTCAGCAAGGAGTTTTCAAGCCTGAATACATGAACTGCAGTGTGTCTGCACGAGAATAACCCCTTGGATGCTGCGTGGCTTCTTGATGGGAGTTCAGTGGACTTCTCTACAGTCGGTGGACCTCTGTAACAGCTCAGGTAACATGGCACAAGCCTGGTAAGGCAGCTTTTTCTACCCAGAGATCTTCACACCCTTTGAGGAGCTCATGATGAGTATCGACACGTGTTGGACACCACATCCTTGGTCTGCGGTAAGGCAGCTAAGTGAGGATCTTCCCAGTTTCAGGATGCCGACAAAAATATGCCCCCTAGTTCAGACATCCCCCATTAGAAGAAATATTTAGTCAATGTTTTCTGGCAATGCACTAGAAGGAACAGTGTACAATTATTCTGCCTTCCTCTAGAGGGTAACAGATGGCTGCAGAAGTGACACATTTCTCCTGATCTCAATAGATACAGCTCTGAAAATGCACTTGCTACAGAAGTGCTGATGGAAAACAATCCTATCTAATAGCTGAAGACAATAACCACTCTGTAACTGAACTGCAAAGCATGTTTGTCTCCATTCTAAATGGGCGACAGTGCTCTCGTATTTGTAGGCAAAATGGGAAAACATTGCAAAAACCTGGTTTCCTTACCAAAAAAAGTAGCAGCTTCAGAGGCACTTAAACTAAACTGAGACTCCAGGAACTTGGGTCCAAATGTGGACATCCCAGCAATGAGGGTGGCTTCAGTCGCTCCCGCTAAGCAGAGGAAGATGAAGGTGGGATTCTTCAGAAGCAGCAGTACTGATCTAGGAAGGACAAATATACTGGAATTGAATCACTGTGTCACATTTTGATTTGAGGTCTGTCCCCTACCTTTAAGTCAGAAGGACCACATGTAAGACAAGGCAGCATCCCATCATGCTGCATCTCTTTGAAAAAACCAAACCCAACCAAACCCAAAAGGATGCTAACTGGAGTTTGACAGAGCAGTAAGCTCCTCCACTTAGGTTTACTGAGTCCTGCCAGCCAAGGAAGGATGCTGCAGATGCCCTCACCTCTCCCGCTGTACTGGCAGAGCAGGTGTTGGTGCTTGTGGAGATGTCTCCATTGCAGGTGGCCATCAGCAACTTTGCCCTCAAACTCTCTCTTTATATATAACGCCTCTCATGGGCCAACCTGCTCTGGCTCTCGTTCCTACTGGGAGTTGTCCTGACTACCTTCAGGCACCTACCAGAGGCACATACCCTGGCTGTCTTTTATAGCTCCACTGGCTACAGCCAAGCGCCACGGGAATCTGAGGAACGTCAACCAAACACCTAAAACACGAGGGAATAATCTGGGGCTCTTCGACTCTTCTCTGTGGATCACACAAGGGCACCAGATGGGTCTATTTATCTCATGTGCATGTTCCTAACAGGGACTGAACACCAGTAGCACGTGTGGGATATCATTCACACTCAGGAGGCCCACGACTTCTAGACAGATGATTTCAGCAGTAATTTTCCAACATTTAGGGTCAGCCTGAGTATTTTCCATTCCTAAATGGGGCAATACTGAAAGGATACAACTCCTCAACAAATCTCAGTCCTTTCAAGGTTTTATTAGTCCCTGCTGGCAGTTATCTTGGGACTCCTGACTAAGAGCAGGGAACAAGGTTGTGTAACATCCTCATATATACACGTGTTATTCATGTGAACCCATGTCCCCACGAGAATAACAATCTCTGATAACCATGGACGTTTTGCAGCTCAGGGGAAATACCAAGCAGGCCTTTCTATATGGAGGAAACACCTCCAAGACACCTTATATCCCACTGGAAAACAGAAAGCAATCTTTCTCCCACAATCTAACCACAGTTTACTTTAAGCTTAATGTATAAGTCGAGCAAATACATTTTATCTTCGACCCATCAGGATTTAGCAGAGCGCCATAGATATGCCTGAAAAATTGCCAAGTGTCATTTATATGCGGAAAGATGATCCAGCAATGATTCCAACTCCGAGACGCAGAAAGGCCCCCAGGCACATGGGATGGTCTCAATTATCTCTCACTCTCTCGGATATTGGACTAAGAGGGCCGACACTGCTTTTGCAGGGGGTGTTTTGTAACAGGCTTGAAATGCTGCTGCATGACCTTCCCCAAGCCTGGCCCGGACCAGTCCCACAGACCATCCCATTTCTGAGACGGGCACAACCCCACCATCCCGCAGTGATGGCACAACAGGGATGCTGTGGGATGCTCACTGAACTGAAAGGCACAGTCACCACCTACTGCTTTGCAGGAAACGTGAAATCAGATAAAACCGACTGTAGTACAACCAAGAGACGTGCCAAGGCTCACTATCAGATTTATACAGCTTTATCCACATAAAGTGGAGAATTTCATTATAAAAAAAAAAAAAAAGAAGCTGAACGGCGGAAATATCACACATCCGTACACCTTGATTACAGGGGATTTACACTAACTATTGTCCAGCTACTGGGATTAGTTTACTAAACTATTTTCCAGGAATGATTTTTTCACTTGTGCTTTATTTCGAAGCACAAAGCCTCTTAGCAAGAAAATACTTGTGGACCCTGTGGCTGATGTAGAAAAAGCGCAAGGTTTTCACTTTTTTACAGTTCGAGAAAAGAGAGGATTTGTCCCCTGGTACCAGCGTGACTTTGTGCCTGTTGCTTAAAGCTTACAGGTTAGACCTGCAGGTAGCAAAATTCAGAGGAACTCCTTTCAGTGCTGAGTAAGGATTTACTCACATAATTTAATCCGTTTGTAGACAGAAGACATAGGTGTGAGGAGTTACAGCGTCTGAAACCTTACCAAAGTCAACACAGACCTTTTCACTGCTGTTGGCAGGACTCTAAACACACCCAGAAACCACCTAACTCTTGAGTACTCTTGACTGTCAGTTCTTGCAGCTAAAGGCATTTCAGGAGGCTCAGCACTACCAAGAGAAGAACCCCACCACTTGTAAAAGCCTGATCCTGCAAGCCCTTAATGATAAGGGCGCATATAGGTATAGATATAGGTACTCCTTCCTCAGTAATGGTCCTGCTGGGTAGGTTGGGACCACCTGTACAACCCAAGGCAGCTCCTCTGAGAAATGCATGCCCAGGACACCCCAGGCTGTAAGGGCACAGTCACAAACTAATGAGTCATTAATGACAGACAGATACTTAATGCAATCTTCGAGCATGTGAATGGGGATTTTTCCAGCACAAAATGACACCTACTGTCACCACCACCAAGGGAACAGAGGGCAGCACCTACGTCCCACAGGAATGTAAACCAACCTCCCTTTACAATGCACGAAAGCTGTAGTAAAGGCATGAGATAAACCAAAGCCCCAGCCTGCCACCTAACCCGAGGGGGATGAGTGAATTCCTGACCGTAGCCTCTCATGAGGAGGATCAGGGCTTGACACACCAGTGAGTGATGTTCACCAACTCCATCTTGTAGCTCGCTAGGACCGAGCCTCCTCTCCTGGCACAGCTCTGTGTGCCTTCTGTTTGAATCCCTCTGTACTGCCAGGAGGGGCTATTTCACGAGAACTATCATATGGAAGCAGAGAAAGGCAAATGCTATTTTATCAGGCCTTTTCAACCTAAGAATTAAGACAGAAGTCTCTTCAGGGCAGAGGATTAGGCTGTGCAGGCTGCATTCCTGTAAGCTCCTGCTCTTAGACAGCACTGTGAATACAGCTATTCACCAAGCTCACTTAGGAAGGACCTGATGGCATAGAACAGTATTTTATTTCATCAGTATTTCTGCTTATCTTTGGGAGATTCTTACTGTCCATACTGTGAGAAAACGTGTAGCATCTCAGCTGTTACCAAAACAAAAGCAACAGTGTCCTCTGGCCTTGCTCCCCAGCCTGGTCCACGTGTCCCCAAGAGCTGCACGCGCAGATGTGATCTCCTTTTTAATGCAGGCTTCCAGAATAGCAAGCCTTTAAGGCACTTCCCTTTTAATAATCAAAACCAGGGAACACAAAAGTCTGTTAGGTTT
The DNA here is from genome assembly GCF_015220075.1 of Falco rusticolus. Taxonomy (NCBI): domain Eukaryota; kingdom Metazoa; phylum Chordata; class Aves; order Falconiformes; family Falconidae; genus Falco; species Falco rusticolus. The sequence continues at coordinate 24,371,817 of NC_051196.1, forward strand.
TTGCTTTCAAACGAAAAGCACACTAAGGACTGGACTGATCTGAACTGTTTGATGTGAGTTGCCCACCTTTAGGTATTTGTTCTTCAGGAATGAGGGGTGAAAGAAGATGCTCCCGGAGGAGGACTGCCTCCGTACCTGCAGTCAGCCAGTCCTCACTGAGAAACAGTGGGAGCTTTGCTCCAGATAGGCAAGAACAGCACCAACCACTGGATTTCATCCCTCTCTGCTACCCTGTTTGTGTTGGTTTTAGTCATAACCTTATCATTATTTAAATGCAGGTTTTGAATTTAATTTCCGTGTGGAGAATAAGCCATGACCTCGGAAGATGGCACCCAGTCAAGAATGCCATTTAATAACAGTACTGAAATCTGTTCAACGTAATATTCTTCGTAAAGCTGCCTTAACCCCTGGTAAACTTCCTACAAAGTCTCCAAGAATTTCAAACCAGTGTGAGTAGTTGCATTGACCCAACACAGGCTGACTGCTGCTGAAAAGCCCCGTAACGAGCACCTGCTTCAATCCCCCTCTGCCAGCACAAAGGCAAATACCCCAACCCAAGTTCAGACGTAACTGCTGGCAGCAGCACGGGGTTTGGCAACACCGAATGTTTGCCTTTGCATGGGGCAGCCATCACACATGGATGCAAACTCCTTCCTCAAAAAGATCCTGGGAGAAATACAAAAAAGAAAAATCCCCTTATTGACTATGAGCTCCAAAAGGGATTGGTACCCAGGTATCTCTGCAACATCCAAAGCTTGCACACCAGCTAAACACAAGCTGCAAATAAAGCGGCACCTCACCCCCTGCCCTCCATTTAAATATAAACTCAACACACACAAAAAAAAAACAACCAAAAACCAAAACACAAAAGATTTCAAAGATCCACAGCAAATATTTCCAGGTTAAAAGACCGCATTTTATTTTGGCCACTCGCATGTTCCTACCCAGGATCCCTTTAAACCATTTCCTACCAACCCGCCCCTGGTGCCAGCACGCTCGCCCACAGCCCAGCCAAGCAGCAGCCCTGAGATGAAGCACACTGCTCTGTCACTGCTTTGCAGGAGAGATAAGAAATAGTTACACATAAAAGGTGGCTGGAAGATGCAAAGGCAACATTAAAAAAAAAAAAGGAAACTAAGAATAAAAGACAAAGGGAACTGAAAGCTACAGTGCAGGATATCTTGTTCCCTGGATTTGGAATGGAGCTGTAAGAGCTGTGAGTTTTGTTTCCTCTCTTCTCATTAAAAGGAGAAAACAGGGATCTAACAAAAGGAAAAATAAAGGAAGCAAAGCCCTGAAGGGACGGGGATGGAGATGGAGGAGGAGAGGAGAGGACCCTGGACAACACCTGACTGGACCAGGTGAAGCCAGACACAAGCAGACTGGAGGAACTAATGCTGCTGTGGAGAGGGCATGGGGGGCATTGCCTGTGCACCTCCTGCCACTGGAAGGCTGGCACCAAGCCACTCTGTGAAACTCCACACGCTGCATATGACTGCAGGTGGATCTTCACACGTGGACGTGAGCTTCTGAAAAACACGGACAGGACCAGCCACTTGTCCCCTGCTCTCCCACGCGGTCCCCAGCACAATTTCTTGTTCAGCCCATTTGCTGAGAGCTCCCAGCCACTGACAGGACCAGGCACTTTGCAACTTCCCCTGCAAGGAAGCATCATTGCTATCTTTGAAGATGGGCAAAATCTTTTAGCTAGCATCACAGAAAGCAAGCTCAGTTTGGGCCCACTGCTCCCGCCCCTGGGGAGGGCTCCCTGAACCTCAGGCATGGGGCAGTTTTCTCACCGAGGCAGATCTTTAACTGTTTTCCCAAAGTCTGGATCCGATGCTTTTTTGTGGCTCCCATCCTTTAGCTGATGAGCCTCTGACACCCTCATAACGATATACCGCTGGGATCCTGAAAATGAGAGGCAAATGGGAACGAGGAGCATGTGAGACATGAGATACGGATGCCACCCAAGTGGTGGATTTGCAGCGTGAAAATGCAACGCAACATCCTCCCTCTGCCAATGGCTGCAAGGCAGGAGCAGGGAAGGAGGCAGCTGGAAAGCTGCAGGGGTGAAATCCATGTAGGAATTAAAATATAAGCCCTGGAAGCTCTTTCTCTACCCTGCGTCCCCAGCCACACACACGCGCAAGGATGCCAGCCCCAAGGCGTGTGTCAGCACCGTGCAGTCCCAGCCCCGATTCCCGCAGCGTGTACCTGGGAGGCGGTGGGGGTACCCCAGGATGGGGATGGAGATGAGGAGGGAGGCTGCTCCGGCCCCGAGGAAGCCGATCCACCATGCTCCCACCCACAGCGTGTTCTCCGGGGTGATGTCGATCCTGTAAGAAACAGCCAAAGGACACAAGGGAGAGAGGTGGCGGTTTGGAACGGAGCGGGACAGCTCGGCATGCCTCTCACTGAGCTGGCGGGGGACATGGGGGGGGACGTCAGCGAATTAAACTGAGCTCTGGCCTCTCCCATGGTGATCTGCTGGGGATGCCACATCCACCACCATCCCCGCCACACCGCAGCACTGCCTGCCTTACCAGAGAGCACCGCACTCAACGAGCCTGGGAAATTACATCCTTTAATTCCCCTTTAATCTCCATCTTGCGTATTTGCTTCTCCCCATTTCATTTGTGCTTTGGGGGTTGCTACAATCCTTGTTTCACCCCAGAGCCACCCTTTGCCAGAAAACTGGTGGACATAACCCACTCCTTCCCCTGGAAACCCACTCCCCCTTTTCAACCCATCCATCTGCCAAAGAGCCTGTAAGGAGTTCAGGATAAATTACAAAAACTAAAAGGGGAGGAGGGACTAAGCATCCTGGCTGGACGACCGGGAGGATGAGCAGCACTGCTGGTAGCGTTGCCTCATCAGGGAACTCATTCAAACAATTCACCTGCTGCTCATAGCCTCATTAGCACAGGCAGTGCAGCGTGAGGAAGGATTTAAGCTGACAGGTTCGTCAGCAATTTTCTTCTAGAAACAGCGCTAATGCAAGCCACCCTTCCAGCCTCAGCCCCCCCGCAGAAACACCGCTCAATGCCATGGGCACGTTTCCACCCAGCCACCGGGTCATTTCTCCAGATTGTTTTTTTTTTAGCCCAAAGGAAACATATAGCATAAAGGAAAAGGAACAAGATTATTTTTTAGCAACTTACTCTCTGCCAATTTCAGTATAAATATTTAGAAACATTCCTCCTACCAGATAACCCGCTGCAGGCCCAAGGATTGCAGCAGTGTAGAAAACAGCTGAAAGGGAAAACAAGCAGTGTGAGACAAATAGCAGCGCTTCAGCCAGGGATGCTGTGGAGAGCTGCTGGTGCCCAGCATCCTCCGCCCCACCGCAGCAGCCCAGTTCCCTCCCGGATCCAGGATGCTCAGCCTCCTGTCGCCCCGTCCCCCTCTCCCTAAGCCACTGAGAAACAAAGCCAGACAGTTTTAACAAGTTTCATCTCCCATTTATGTCCCAGGGAAACTTCTGCATCCATCCTGGGAACTTTTATAGCATAGGGCAGGCAAAATTGATTCAGTGGAAAACCATATTTAGCGGGGTTGTAGCTGGCCCCGCTGCCACATCCTGACCGCCGGCATGACCCGCTGACAATATGCAATGGATTATAGACAGCAGAGGGGTCTGTGCTAATCATGGCACCACTGGCACTTATTCTGGTTTGCTGCTGTGGAGAGATCATCCGCTTGCTGATCTCCTCCTCTCCTTGCCCAGCCTTCTGATCCAACAGCATGGGCAGACTGCTAAATTTTGGAATTGCTAAAAGGTTGTCCCTTTTAGTATTTTCACCAAATAGGACTGCAAGCATTTGGCAATTGCTAAGCGATCAGCGACAGAGAGCAGAGGAGCGAGCCCAGCCTCTTAGCTGTGCTTTGCACCAGCAGCACCTGAGCAGCCCAGCGACTGTCCCTGCTGTGCTGTGGCACTAAGGGGTGATGCCCCCTTGCATGGACTGAGTATGGCCTCATGGCTGTTTGCCAGAGATGCTAATGCCATGCACTGGGGCAGGCTGTGGGGCTCTCTCCAGCTGGCCCCGTGCTGGGAGCCGGAGGCACCCCCTGATCTGCGAGGCATGGCTTGTGGGGGGGGAAAACACCCAGCTGCACTTAACAGCTCCTGCCTGTAAATAATCAAAACCTCCCCAACAGCTGCCTCTTCCCTCTGATTACCACCTTGTCCATTATCAGGAACAAAAGACTGGGAGCACCTCTCCTACAGCTGCTCAGTGTGCCCTGTCCGGTGCCGAGGCAGACGGAGCAGCTCTCCTGCCCATCGCCCGGCTCACGGGCTCCAGCTGCCCCTCCAGCTCAACTCACCAATGTACACAGGGGAGTAGTTAGTCTTGACGTTTTCATCTAAATAGGTGACGCCGAGTGTGTAGAGTGGCGTGGCTCCCATCCCGTGCAGGAACTGCCCCAGCATGAAGACGAACCTGTAGCTGGAGAGGCTGGAGGCAGCCTGGGCACAGGGCAGGCTCTGGTTTCCCCCACAGACGCCCACCTCCGCCGCCGAATGTGCCTCGTACTGTCCCGTGGTGAAGTGGGGCAAGGCGAAGAGTAGGGAGCCCAAGCCCATGACCAGCACGCCCCAGCCCAGCCATCGCGGTTTGTGGCCGTTTCCTCCAAAATAGCTGACGAAGGTCAAGCAGACGCATGCCGCGATGTCGTAGGAGCTGGCGATCAGCCCGCTCTGGTAGCTACGGAGGTCGAAGCGTCGCTCGATGGAAGTGATGACCGTGTTGATGAAGCCGTTCACTGTCATGCCTTGCAGGAAGGAGGCCACACAGAGGAAGAACAAGACGCCCTTAGAGGTGTTACAGAGCTGCAAGCATCTGGGGGTGAACCCCCCCCAGCCACACGCCAGTTCCTCCCCTTCGGCCGACACATATTTAATCCCTTCGTTGAACTGGGTCTCCTCGTCCCCTGGGGTGGCGGAGCAGAGGGGCTCGGCGCACGAGTCGGCAGGGCTGCGTGCGCCGGAGGATGCGGTGCCGTTGCTCAGTGCAGTGCCGCGGGGCTCCCGCCCGCTTGAGGCATCGAAGGTCCGGCCGGGCTTGCAGGGAGGAGGGGATGGGCAGGAGAAGTCGAGTGTCTGAGCAAAACAAAAGCCATTCTCTGCAGTTGAATTCTGTGGCATTGCCATGAAGGGGAACACGGAGCCTTGGCAGGTCGAGGTGGGGCTGGTGGCCAGGATGGCTTTGTGGGGCGGTGAGGACCTGCTGATCCGGGAGATGCAATTTTCGGCGCTCACATCCGTAGGGAGATGGTGAAGGTCTGAGCCAGGACCGCTCTGATCTGTAAAGAGAGAATTTTCACATGTGCCTTTTATAGAACCATGCTCAAAACCTGCTCCTTTCTTTTTCTGTTTGCTTTTTTCATGAAGTATTAGCACGCCGCTGTGCAGTTCAGCTGGCTGCATACCCTCCACCATGGGGTACCTTGGTACCTCGGTTATCGGGGCAACATGAACATTATAGAAAAGAACAAAACATTCCAGAGCACTAAAAAAAACCCCAAACAACCACCTCTAAAGGCAGTCTCCCTGCCATCTGAAGCCCCTTAGCCCTCCTCTCAAGAAGCCCCTGGTTCGACAGCAAGACCCTCACCTCCGTCCCTCTCCTTCCCCCCGCAGAGAACACCGTGCACAGCTACAAGTTTCCCACTGCTAAAAGTCCTTTGGTCTCTCTTTCACACTCTGCCAATAATAGTTTATAATTATCCTGAAAAGTTTCCACAGTCAGATTGATTTTATTCCAAGCCCTCGGATCTGTTTACAGCTATTCAGTAAAATCCTTTCTACAACTAATTAGACTACGTGCCATTTCAGAGCGAGCTGGAGGGCAGAGGCAGCTGACTCTAACCTGATTACTGATGCAGACTGCCTTCTCCCAACCGGCTCCGGTGTACTGCAGCACCTGATCGTGCCAGCAACCGAGGGTATGTTTTCTCAAATGCCTTGGCTGAAATACAAATGATGAAAACAGTAAGGTTCTCCCTTGAACAGAGGTCTTCAATTCACAACAAATGCGCGGCAAGCACTGTTTTCTTAGAGAGCAGCCTCAAAGCATCCTGTATTTCCCAGTATTTTTTTGCCACTATCAGTTCAAGACGTTCCTATAAAAACTTTTGAGAGATCGATCAGCCTCATCAGCAGGGAACAGGACAAAAGGGCATTTGTTTCCCCAATAAAGTGAACTGTGTTCAGATGGTTGTAACCGGGGAATATTGCAGCCTTTGGTGAAGAAGTGAATACTCACCTGTGTGTTTCTGGAAAAACTTACTGACATTTGGCTGGTAGGTAATCACGTGCACGAGCACCAGTGCGCTGCCCTGTACTGGCAGCTCTTGCTGGTGCCAGGGCAGGAGGACTTGGCAGAACGTGATGCTCAGAGCAGCACTAAGGTCCTGCTCCCACCCCAGAAGGGCAGAGGGCTGACCACACACGTAAGCAAATTTTAAACAGCCAGGTCTGGTCCTTAAGGCAAGTTAAACAAATAGGACCCACCTTTTGTTGGCAAATAATTCCATCTCAATTACCCTGTCTGGGGAACGGAGTGTGCAGAATATTCCAGGGTCCAGATTTTAGTAGGAATTTGATGACAGCGCAGGGGCAGGGGGAGCTGGCAGCCAGAGGGGCACTGCTTGCCAGGTCCACCCTAGACTCCTTCAGGTAACTTCTACTTTAGCTGGCCGAATGCAGCACAGGGTAACTTTGATGTGTAAATGCAAAACACTAACTGCAGGGATTGAAATTTTGCTGCAGAGACAGACTGTTGCAATGTGTTGGCACAAAAAAGTTAATGCCTTGGAAGCAAGGCTGTATTTTTTCCACTTTTTTGTCCCTCCAATGTTCTTATGACTCTTAGAGCTTTAAATCTGTTTCCTTGTCTTTGGATGCAATATTGGAAACAATAAATAAGACTGGTTTAGCACTCCAACTTTATTAAGGTCAGAAGTGATTATCAAGTACTGGATCAGGCTCTAAGGGGTGGAAATGTTCACGTTCGTGTAAATCAACCGTGCCTCCTGCACAGCAGCTGGGTGACTTCAGCTGCACGCTTTCCGTATCAAACATAAGCCTGACATTACATTTGACTGAGCCTGTAAAGAAGGTTGCTTGGCTGGGGACTGAGTTTGCTATCACGGATTTCTGCAGACCGAAAAAGCCCACCTCTGTGAGTTAGCTGCTGAGAGCAGGAGCCAAAGGCTCCCAAAGTGGCACACCTTGACCCTGGAGGAAACAATCCTACTGCCTCTTTACCAGCACTGGGATATCTCCCTTGACACTTCATGAACATATATTGATATTTTGCTATTTCATGGGTCAGGAAAGAGACTACATCTTTTCATTAAAGTTTTTTTCTCCTTGAAGCAGAAGAAAACTCCTTGAAAACCAGGTGGTCACACCATCCTCCCCTTCAGCTTTGGTCACCTCCAAGCTCTACTTAACAGCAAACACAGGGTGAAACATTTCCAAGAAATCAGCCAGCCTCTCCCCCAAGCAGCAGATGTTTCCCCACACACAGAAGCCTTCTCTGCCCCCAGAGCCCACGTCCTGGCCACCTCCCCGATGGCCCTGGGCTAACGACTTGTGCCCATGTGCTGTGGGCTGGAAGCCCACCCCTGCTCGCTGCTGTCCACCAGGCTCTTCTCACCCCAAAGTATTTATAAACTGGCAGTGACACATCCACTGGGAATGTTCACTTTCAGAGGAGCCATATGGCACTTCAGAGGACAAAATACAATCTTTAGGGAAAAAAACCCAACCAACTTCACGCATTTCCTAATCATTCTTATTCATCTAAGCCATCCATTTATTGCTTCCCATTCATCTCTCTTTTTAATGACTCAGCTGGTGATTTCTTGCTTACATTGAATCAGTCCCAATGCTATTATCTCACAGCTATAGATTTACTCATTTTGCTGCAAGATTTTAACTCTTTTTTTTTTCTCACTGTGCAGCTGCTTCCAGACTGCCAACATCACCACGTCAACACAACAAAAGTAGCAAGGCAATGGAAGTGTATGATTTGTATTTCGTGATGAAATCTGTAGACTACCCCCCTCCCCAATACTTAGCATTAAATCAATAGTAAAACTTACAAGCTTTTCATCAGGTGATCATTTAAAAAGTCACAGGACCAGTCACAGTGTCTCCGCCAAGGACTGTGATTAGATTAATGTTACAAATTAACTCATAACTGACATGCAAAATAATCCTATTTGCTGAAGCATGCCCAATAATAGTTAATCTTCCCTTTTATTCTATGGTTCTTGACTTTTATAGGGCATTATTGTGGCAAATAACATCTATTCATAACTTCTGCTTTCCATAGCTGAGCACGGTTTACGGTTTATGAGCAGACTTAATCATTTTTTCAATTCTATGGCACACATGGAGATATTTGCTAAGGAAAAGGAATGAGGGATTAAAAATGATGAGAAAGTGTACTGCAAACCAGGGAGGAGCAGCCCCCGGCAATGCTTGGTGGCTGCGCGGGGCAGCCTCAGTTATTCTCCTTGACACGTGAGTCAGCCCAACCTCGCCAAACAAATAATGTTGAATTTGGGAAAGTCCACATCCCAGTAGCAAGATCATGTTACTCCAGAAAGGGACAAATTCATCTAGGTTTGTACATTTAATTTCTCATTCTAAATTTTTCTTGGGTAGTTTGGCATCAGTGGATTATCAGTATTACTTCTGTCATGGCTGATAAACACCCTATGGATCAAGTGTAATCCACTTGCTGGTTTAGGAGTGAGGAAGTCTCCCAGAAGTGAGATAAACCCACGTCCCAGTCCTGTGAACAGGGCTTGTCCTCAGGGTGCTGGTTCAGTTAAAGGGAGATAAAGCATGGGGTGATCAGGTTGTTCATGTGCAACATTGAGTTGTTTTCCTGGCAGCTGAGGAACTTTAGCCATCTCACACAAAGTGTGAACCTTGCATTTTTTAGCATGCTTTTAAAAAGCATCCCTTTGGTTCAGCAATACAGAGGATGCTGCTGTTGCCAGGAGCAGCCTCGGGACCAGCCTGGAGCCTTTTGTAAGCAATTCCTACAGGAACGCCATTGTCCTGCACACATGGAAACGTTTCAGGAATGAGAAACACACCTAAGGAGCAGGCAGCTGGCCATGCACCCAACACTGTGCTCCTGTGCTCGCCAGCAGTGCTGCAGGGCCAGCTGAAGTGCAGGGGGCAGCGGCAATGCCCTGGCCCACCCCTCATGTTGGAGACGTGGGTTTGTGTGCTTAGTCCCACTGGAGTCTGAAGCATGGAAGGCAGCAGTAGAAATTGGCTTTAAATTATCACATGAGCAAGTACACATTTATAATTAAATAAATTCCAAGTAGTAAAGCTTAGCACTCACAAATCCTTTCTGTGTTTTCCAAGCACTTCCCATTCGCCAGCAAATTAATGCAATAATATGCGAGAAATCAGGAAGGTGGCTTGGATAATTTTCAATTAGCTGTTTGAAAATGCTTTGAAGATAAATCTACCCAGATTTTCTGTGCTTACTTATTTGTTCCAGCTTATCTGTGCAAATACAATTGGCTGCAGCTGCCTTAGACCATCTTTAAAAACCTGCAGCTCCAACGCACAAAGCAGATTTAACTGGACTGCTATATTTTGTCATAGCAAAAGATTAACAAGACAAAAGGTTCTTTTATGCTATAATACCCAGCTCCCTCTCCCTCATGTCACTCTTGCTTTAACATCTTTTTCCTACCCATAAGTTTGATGAACAGTGAGAAGGCTTTCGCGCTGGCACAGCACCGTGCTCTCCAGCCACTGTTACTGCCCACAGAGCTGGTGTCTCTGTGCCTCTTCCAACGCGGACACACCACCAGCACTTTCCCAACATCTAGTCTTGCCCACAGCATGGCGTTATTTTCCATCATTTAGATTCTTACAACCTGTTTAAGGGCATTCAATATTCAGGATAACGTTTCTGCATGAGCCATTAGTCAGCTTTTCCCAATTACCAGTTAGTTCCTATAGCTATCCCTTCTTTGTTGCCATGCAGAAGATACAGATTCAGGCAAAACCTCTATGATATATAAAACAAAGTGAGCAAAACCCAAATGAAGAATACAAGACACAATTCTTTGCTGCTTCTAAAGATAGAAGCAATAAAAATGCCAAAAAATGCAACATCCTGTGTTACACAATGCAAGGATGCTGACTACAGGGTAAATATAACAGAATAATGCTGTCATCTACCATGGTTCACTTTTTCTATCTCTTCATCATTTCTTCTCAAAAGAGAACTTAGTCTTTTTCATACCCCTGGTTTCATCACTATGAAGGCAAAAACAAAAAAGGGAAATCCAGAGGAAATGATACCATGAAACTCTGTGGAAGCCTTACCACAAAAAGATGGATTTGGCACAAATAACATGAGGCCCTTCCACTGTAGGTGGTGTGCTGATAAAATTTCTGCATCCTTCTCCTAAACAGAGGGCAACAGTCATTGCTGGAGCAGCAAAGCCTTTTCACAGGCTTTTCTCTTGCATCACTGCTGGATAACAGCCTTTTCATTGAGATACCTCCTTCATCTGGCTTTTTTTTTTTTTTTTTTTTTTTAACTTCCACTGAATGACCGATTCATGCAGTACACCAAGCTGCACTCCTCTTGCAGGGTATCAGGAATCCACTTTTGGCTTGATCATAAGAGCAAAAGCAGAAACACAATTGTGCTTGGAGTCAGGACTATTTATACCCTAACTCGGACCACTACCCTCCTTTCTACTGTCAACCATTCCACACACCTAAAGAAACGCGCACATTTCCACACTCATTCTTTTTCCTTAGAACACCTGCCATGCCTGTGCTAGTGCAGACTGCGAGGCACCATTCCCTCAGGGGGTCTTAATGCCTTTTTCCTTTCAAATCAATCAAATAGATCAATATTTGGAGATGAAATACAAACCTTAAAACCCTGATTCCTGCCATAGCATGGGAAGAAATCTATACGAAACCCTGGGGCACGCTGCCATGCTGCAAAGGGAGGGATGTTGCAGGGGGCACAGCCTCCATGTATCCTTTCCACAAAGGGGGTTGGAGATCAACATCCAAATTACCTAGTACTTCACTTTTTCCTGAGACAAGGTTGCCTTCCAACCCCTCTTCTGCACAGTAAGTGGATTTTCAGGGGGAAATCACGTACCACAAGGTCATACTGCTCCAGCAGCCAACAACAGCCTTTAGCTTGAGGTTTCTATGACAAATTCTCCAGCTCAACCCTACGTTGGTGGGCTGGATGCCCACCCCTTTCCCTCTCCAACCAGACAACACAGAGCTGAAGGGAGCACATGAGAAGAGCTAAATGCATCACAGAAGAAGAAACTTGCTGATCATCAGCATCCCCTGCAACAGTTGGCATCCTCAGCGAGCACAAGGGCACATGAGCCCGTGAGATGGGCAGAGGGTGGAAACACTGCGTCAGGCCTGAGGGACACAGAAACTACAGGAAGGATTCAGCTGAGGGAAGAGCGTTTCCCACACAAGCCCACTCTTTTTCCAGATCAGCAAGTAACAGCTTCCCTGCACAGCCCCTGGAGCACAAACTCAATGGTGCAGACCGCTTAGCCTGGATCTTGTTTAACGTTCAGCGATGCCCTCTAATCCTCTTAGGTATTAGTCTTGAGATTCCTGCCAAGCACAGGAACAGCGCAGCCTCCCAGACAGCACTTCAATGAACTTGCTGCTTGAAACAGGACATTTTGCAAAATACGGTACAACTCCAGCTGTTCATTTTCACTTAACCTCAGATTAGCACCTAGGAAGTCACTACAGCATGCAAAATGCAAAGTTAAATGACCCTGATTTCTACGTCACAGGTGACTCCCTAGGAAGTCATCCTGCATTAAGACTGGGATTTCTCTCTCTTAATTACTTGTTTAAAGTTAAGTACCTAATTTGAGTTAGACATTCCTATTGTGTCTCTGTTGCCCGCTGCAAGGAGATCATCACATTCAGGTTATCTACAGCCCTCAAGCCATAGAATCCTAGAATGGTTTGGGTCGGAAAGAATTGTAAAGACCATCCAGTCCCACCCCTCTGCCCTGAGCAGGGACCCCTCCCACCAGCCCAGGTTGCCCCCAGCCCCGTCCAGCCCGGCCCTGAACCCTGCCAGGGACGGGGCACCCCCAGCTGCTCTGGGCAGCCTGTGCCAGCGCCTCGCCGCCCTCACAGGGAAGAATTTCTTCCTTATACCTCATCCAAACCTACCCTTTCAGTTTAATGCCGTTCCCCCTTGTCCTGTCGCTACAGGCCCTCGTAGATGCCCCTCTCCAGCTTCTTGTCAGCCCCTTTAGGTACTGGCAGGTGCTGTAAGGTCTCCCCAGAGCCTTCTCCAGGCTGAGCCCCACCAGCTCTCTCCGCCTGTCTGCACAGGGGAGGTGTTGCAGCCCTCAAGCCCTCTCCCATGTCTCCACAATCACTATTTGGTGTGTCACTAAATCACACATTACTGCAGATATGATCTGTAGCAAGAACAGGCACATAATCATATTTCTGTTGGATTAGCCAAGCATATTACCCCGAGCTTATTCTGGCCTCACATTGGCTACCACAACACAAACACTATTTGATCTAGCACAAAGCCAGATGGTGCAAAAATTAACCCTTTCAGCACAAACCTGACGTGGTACAAGGGAGTTCGGACAAGATCAGTGCCCCGGCTCATGCAGCTGTAGGATGTCTGATGGTGCTTGCAGCCTCTAAGTTTCCCAACACCAAGTACTCCCCCACCTGCCCTGCAAAGAGGAGCTAAACAAAAGCCCCATCCTTCATCGCATTTCATCCACTTAGAAAAAACACATCAGCTTGCCGTTAATTTGCATGTGATCACGCAACACCCTAGATCTTGAAACATCATCGTATATTTTGGGATTTCTTTGAAGAAGGCATGTCCCTATTGTGTAATCAAGGGGAAACGATGGGCGCTTTCAAAGGGGTGACTTCTCTTCACTGTTGAACACAAAAATCCCAAACCAGTACCATAATCACAAGCTACAGTGACAGCAAGGGTAGGAACCCAAACCCAGAAGGGATGAGATCAGCACGCTGGCAGTATGCAGGGCTGCTGACCACTGCCACCAAGGATGGGCAGGAGAAGCCAAGCTGAAACAACACCTTCCTTAGAAACCTCAGATATATTTCAGCAGCGAGCCCTTGTGCTGCAGGTTCCTCCAGCGGTTACAGCAAACAGCTCGTCTAGAAAGGACTGAAAATCTCAAGGCACAACCGGCTGCCAATGGGCAGGTATACCTCGGCTGTGCTGTCCTCGGCTGCCCGCTCCTTCCAGGGCTGGCTGCACCCAAGTAAATAAAAATCCCCCCTGACCGAAAGAGGTGAGACTCCACCGACTCCTTTGAGAGATGCTGGCACGCTAGAGCAATACCGTTCTGCATTAACAGGCCCCTGTAAGAAACCCAGCTCGGTGTGAAACAGCAGCCCCATACGCACACATCAACGCACAGGCTAACGCATGGAGAAGGGGCACGCACAGGCACCGCATGGTTTGCAAGCCGCGCACGCCTCTCACCAGCCATTCGTTCTTACTGCCAGGCAGCAAATTGCTGCCAAATGGTGTTTCTTCCTGAGATAAACGAATAAACAGGCTGATAACGTGCCCGTTGCCAACGCAGAACATCTGCTGCGACTCAGAGGGGATCGCTGTCCATGTGCGATGGGGTGATGGCTTCTACTCTGTACCCACCCCCACCTCCCCTTTTCCCGCATGCAAGGAATCATGGCCTTAGACAGCTGCCACTAGAGGATAGATTCACCTGAAAAATCTGCAAACTGCCTTCAAGGGATCCCTGCTTCCACCCACCAGCACAGCGGGGTTTCCATTTCTGCCTCAGAAACTTTTTAATTGTCCTTGGTGAGGACTTGCCTGCATCCCACAGCCCCCAGCAAGGTGCCAGGAGAAACGGGCACGGCAGGATAACCTCCCTCTTGGTTATCAGCTTGAACGTGGTCACTGAGGGTGGATTTGTGATCAAGGTACTCTAAGAAATGATGGGCCTGATCCCACCCACTGCAGCTTACTCGTGAGCAGGGTTTGCTCACACAAGGCATTCAAGCGGGGTTCTTGAGGTTGCTCACAGAAAGTAAAAGGTAATTCAAGGCAATAAAAATCAGCTGGCTTGTGGTGGTAGGCGAAGAAATCTTTTTTTTTTTTTTTTATTGAAAAAAGGCAGTATTTTAAATTTTAAATTATTTTAAAACAAGAAGATGGGAGACGTAGTCAGTGTAGACCACAGGCTGGATGCCCACTTTTCACTTCTAATCCAGTTTCTTCAGCATCTTAAAAAACTCTTTCAAAGGTTTGCTGCCAAGTAAGAGGAAAATACGCAACACCAAAGGGATCACAGGTCAAGCAAGGTTATGGCGGACTCCAGAAAAGGCTAATTCAGTTGTAAACAAGACCCACATCTGGCTCGAAGGATCTAAATCCTCCACGAGACTGAATCCACCCAGCAATACAAAGACAACCATAAAGTTGCTTTGAAAGCACTGTGAGGAAATCCCTTTTCTGGGGGAATTCTTATGCTAACATAAAGCTCCATGGCATCTTCCCCATCCTGGATTATGCTGAAGTGGCGCAGGATCAGATCAGTCATGGGGGAAGGCGTTAGCAAGCCCTTCCAGCTAAGGCAAAGCAGAGCAGCCTTGCAGCTGCTCCAGCTTGCAGCCAGGACAAGGGCTGAGCTTCTGTTTTCTACGGGGCTTTTAAAGCAAAACAAATCTTGAATTACATTTTCAAATCTGATTTATATGATAAGCTACAAAGATTGATGCAGTTTTCCAAGGAGAGGATATGAAAGAACAGAAAATCTGAAAGAGTCCATGTCCTTCAGATGTTTTGGGGACTTTTTATTTGTGTTGTGGGTTGGTATCATTTATTAGGAACTCTAGAATCTTTTTTGTTTTTTAATATCTTAATGCCATCTAGAAAAACAAACTCCTATCTCATAGCATACCCAAGGCACTTGAATTCACAAATATGAAACCATAGCTATAAAAGTGCCAAAAAGTACTTTTTCTTGGATTTTTTCCAGCCAGGAACATTGCAAAGTCAAGGTATTTTTGGGGGGTGGGGGAGGGGGGGGATGGAGAAAAGTGGTTGGTCTTGCTTTCTCAATATGAAAATGAGTCCCTAACTCCTTCAAACCCCTGGACGACAGTTAAACAAAGCTTGTCAGCATTGCATTTTCTTCTTGAAGCAACCAAGCCAAGCTGTGAGAATTCAAATGACTAGAGATTTTTGATGCCATACAGCAATACACTTTATCCATTAACAACAGCAATCAAATTCAGTTTTAGTGGAACTATACACGTGTCAGTGCAACAGCACAAGAGAAGAAATGGGACTAGTGCCTTCACTGCTCCAAGAATTTCTAAAACTTCTGGAAAGGCTCAGCACTTTGCCAAACGAGGCGAACAATAGAGTATTTCCCACCACTAACATATTCCCATTGCTCAAGCTCATTTACAGTCTAAGAAGTGGAATGACATTATTTTTGACAGCAGCAACACAGTAAGTAGTACCCTAGATTTAGGGGCACTTCTGCCTGAAGAGAGATTTAAGGTTAGAATAACATTACTCTATTAATATTAAACACTCCACTGCCTCATCTCATGCTTTCTGCTGCACCAATGAGGGGTCTGATGCAAAATCTATTCAAGTTAGTGGCCCACTTGTCTACAATCACTCATCACAGCTACCAAAGTAGGGTGGATGCTTTTGTCTGGGATTCATAAACCAGATGAAGTCCTTGACCTCTCCCAGAGAATTTTTCCCAGAAAGTGTTTGCAGAAACTCTTTGTTCTCAAATCCTCCAGTTCAGCATCACCACTCGTGCACCAGGAGGTCACTCAAGGCCAAGACGGAACAAAACTAATTATATTGTAGGGAGGTCTAGCAATAAATCAGTTTTGAAAAGGGAAAGGAGAGTGGCTCCAGGGTAGGAGCAGCTCTTGCATCTCGAGAGGGTTGGGGTAGCTGGGGAACCTGCCGAAACCTGGGGGCAGGGAGAGCCGTGCTGCCACCGACCCTTCGGGCACAGCCCCGGATCCTGCCAGCGTGCTCTGGGCTGTCACCGCCCCCAGATTCTGCTTCTCTGCACAAGGATCAGCCCCTCACTCAGCCAAGATAACATGTTTTTCAAACGTGCAAGGGAAGCACAACACAGTTCAGGGTAGCCATTGAAACCAAGACCAGAACGCTGACCCATTTCAGGGCAGCCCACAGCCGAGACAGCCTGCGCACGCTGAACAACTCCTGCACGCTGCTTTAACACAGTGACCTTGGGTTATTAAGCATAAAATCCAAAGGGGCAGCCTTTCCCTTGAAATCCCGCTCAGCATCTCACTAACCCACCAGCAACAGGCTGTCAGCTCTGCTAAGAAGTTGCAGGGTCTTGCAAAGCTTTTCCACCGTCCACTGTTGCATTAATGGGATTCTGCAAGACGCGAATATCCCAGGCTCCGAGTCACCAACTTACAGGCAGCAGCTCAAGGGGCCAGGGGAGGTTTACCCAAATGGCAAAGCAGAACATTTGGCAATTTGGCACGTGAGCACCTTCTCCTGTGGGTTGGGAGCAAGCCCGTAGGCAAAGGCAGGTTGTGGGGCTTGATACGCTCAGTTAAAATAAAGGAAAGCAAAACAAGTGCTCAGTGATGCTTTTTGGGGTGGACTGAGCAAAACAAGCAGAGTAAAGCGGAGCCATGATTCCCTTTTTGTGCTACTGCGGGGTATAAAGCCCCGAACTGGAGAGCAGGATCCTCCCCAGCACAGTCCGTGCTGCAAAAGACAGACTCAAAACCAGCTTCAAGCTGCCTCGAGGAGTTCACGGTTGGAAATCATGAGGCACTGAGCAGCTGGATGCTGATCTCCCTAAGCCGGTGGATATTTCTTTTGTTAGTGGCTGATCCCATCTTCCCACTTGCCTGCAAATCTCTAATCTCCGTAAGGATTCCTAGTAAGCACTTGCTCAGGTAGTTCCCGGTTTTGCTGGCCAAGATATTTAGCCCTCGCAGGAATCGCTGCTTCCCACCTCATTTACCATCCCAGGGTCAGGCTTAACTTTTTCGCCACTGTCACTTGGTGGGTTTTCCCCACGTGTAGAGCAAGTTAAGGTGAATTAGTGGTGTGGCTATTTCACAGAGCTTCAGGGGACACTGTCACGCCTGGACAGGCTTGTGGCCGGCTGGTGTGGCCCATTGTGGCTCTGGCACGTCACAGCAGGGCAGGTGGCTGTGGTCTGTCCCCCCAACTCGCCCGCTACACAGGGCTGCTGCTTCACTTCCGATCATTTTCGGTAGCCTGCAAACTAGACCTCTTTGCATATAAATAGCTACAATATTTTTTTTCCTGTCATTATTTGACTAACCCTCTCCCCCCGTCTCATCATTTCTTCATTCTTTTTCTCACGTTTACAACCGCTCACGGCATACCTCTCTAAAGATCTCCTCTGTGTTCATCCCCCCTCAAATATTAATTTAATATGTGTTTTTACAGCTAAGTGGCACGACAGAAAGTGGGAGCCCAGAAGTCAAAAAAAAAAAAAAAAAAAAAAGGTGCCAGAATGGGATAACTTCATGTTTGCAGTGTGTTGCCTGGTAAAACCGACCAGCCTATAAAATGTTCACACAAGAAACTCATGTCATTAATGCCTGCTTGTGCCTTTTGAGCTCTCAGAATCAAAAAACCACGTTTTTATTAGAACGTTGGTTTTGATTTGTATCATCTGAACAAATAGGTTAGTAAAAGGAATATAGGTCAGGTGCTGAAAGTGCTGTGATCCCAGCTCTTCCTTCTCCAACTTCAGTTCCTACCCACCCTCTCAAGTCAGGGACCATTTTACCATCAGCATCCTTTCTAATTGTTGTAAGGATCACTTTGCCCTGCCACTTTACTAGCTTTTCTTATTTCCCACCTTTTCCCTGCATCTTTTTAATTCCCCATAGAAAGGCAAGGTCTTGATAAAAGGAAAAAAAAAAAAAAACCCGGAAAAAAAACCAAACCACGGTGATTCAGCCCTAACCAATTTCAGTTACAAGACAGTAATACCGGTCGTGAAGCATCACCAGCGATGTCTTGCAAATGGAAAATCTGAAGGAGTGTGACTGTTTTGGTGCCTCTCCCCGCCTCCCCCACTTGGCACCAGACGGGCTCTTCCCGGCACGGACCCCCCGCTCCTGCCACCAGCCCCCCGAGCCCACCCCACAGCCCGCACGCCGGGGCCGGAGCGCTGCCTGCCGCCGGGCCCCGCACCGCTCACCCCGGCCGCGACCCTCGCCGCCAGCCCCATCCCGGGGCTTTAACACCCCCCGCGCCCATCCCCGCCTCCCCGGAGCTCCCCGCGTCGCTCCCGCAGACACGTGCGGCACCGCCCGGTAGGTCCCGCCGTGGGGGTGTGCGGGAGGGGGGGCTCGGCCGAGCAGCCCCCCCTTCCCCCCGGCGTGCCCGCTCCGCGCCCCCCGCATCCCGCACCGTAGCGGTACCTGCGCCCCGCGCCGCCGCCGCCCGCTCGCCGCCGCCCCCGCGCTCCCCGCGCCGCGCCGCGGGGCGGGCACCCTGTCCTGACGGACGGGCGCTTCCTCCAATCGGCAGCGGACGCCGGCGGGCAACCGGCCAATGGCGGGGAAACGGAGGGCAAAGCGAAAGTGCGGGTAAGGCAGGCGGTGCGGGGGGAGAGGGACGGCCGGGGGCGGGGGGCGAGGGACGGGGGAGATGGGAGATGGGGGGGGGAAGGTGGGAGTGGAAGGGCAGGGAACGCATCCCGTTTTGGGGGGGGTGGGGGGGTGGTAAGAAAACGGAGAGAGGGGCGGCAAGGGGAGGATGGGGAGAGGGATGGGGAGAGGGATGGGGAGAGGGATGGGGAGAGGGATGGGGGAGTGAGAAGCAACGGGGTAAGGAGGGGCAGGGGCAGCGGCAGGTGCATCTTATGAAAAACGCCCAATTTCCCCCCCCACTGCGCACCTGGGGCCTGGCGGCCCCCAGTCAGGGTTGGGGCTATCCCCCCCCCCCCCCCCCCAATACCACCATCATCCCCGGGGTGTCCCAGCCTCCCTGCACCCCCGGAATGCTCAGGGAGAAATTCTGGGATACATCCATGCACCAGACCGAGGGGGAAACGGCGCTGGAAGGAGCTGCATCTGTGGCTGTGGTGGAAGAAAGCAATGGCAGGAATTTAATCTTTACCTCCAGCCATTGCAACGAAGTGGCTGCACGTAAAATAAAAGTACAAGAGCAGATAGATGCATGGGTGTATTTGATCTGGGGCATAGACACAGCTTTATTGGTGCAATATAGGCCTGGTGCTGTCAGGCTGGGCACAGCTGGGTTGATGGTTGCAGAGGCCAGAGCTGAAGGAGAAAAACTGTGGGAACCCACTGAACCCCCTGATTTGCATTAACCCGTCAGTTTGGGCTGCCTTCTCTGCCGTTCGGGGACGTGCTGTCACAGTGGTTTGGTTTATAGGCACAGAAGGGGCCCTCGTGCAGTTACACAAATGAGGCTCCAGACCAGCACCCACACCTGAGCACTCCACACCCTCCAGGACATAAATCACCTGGGCAGGAGGAATCTCAGCACGTGTGACATGTGCATGTGTGAGGGTCTAACCGTGCGGCTCTTGCGTGCCTGCCAGTGCAGCTTCTGCAGCCCCCCTTGCATTTCTTATAAGAGCTGTCTCACATCACTTGGGAATTTGGCCTGTTTCTGCATGTTCCAAGATAAATAATTCAGGCACAGTATGTTTAGCTCCATAAAGTGCAATCAGTTCTCCATTATCCAGAGTGCACCGGATAACCTGGGTAATGGAAAACCCCAGCTAACGCTGTGCAAGGCAGCGAGGAGGCCAAAGACACGGCCAGAGGTGCAACATGCAGCCCCAACACTGAGCCCTGCGGTACCCACCTCTGCTGGGTGCAGGGGCAGCGGTGCTGTATCCTTCCTGCGGCTGCTGCCGGAGCTCAGCGCCCACAGGTAACGGAGAGCTGGGGCAGGAGCCGAGGCAGAAGCAGCCCCTGCAGCTCGCCAAGGCTTATCCTGGGCTGTGGCAACCATCGCTGCCTCCTCCTCCTCTGAAGCAGCAGCTCTGGGATGGAGCTGGAAGGTGCTGCTTTTTGTCCCATCCTTGCTGTTAGAAGTGGATGGGCTTCTTGCAGATATTCCTTTCAATTCCTAGGCTAAATTGGGAGCTGCCAAGCAAGCTTTTAAAGCAAAATTGAATGTGGGTGAGCCTGCTGTTTGTGACATGCTGTGGTCAAGAAAACCAGGAAGCATTAGCTCCGTGGCCGCACACTGTTGCTTTATTATATATGAATCGTTTCCTGCACACTGAAGCTACAACATTGTTTTGGCTGATCCTATCCAATCGCTGATGAGTAAGGCCCTGTTTCAATCAGTTTGTATTTTAAATAAATAGGGTGGAAAGGACAACAGATGTGCAAAGGTGAAGCAATGCGTCAAAGGCATCCGAGCTGGGGAAACCCCCAACATTTCCTGTTCAACCATGCCAAGCTGCATTCATTGCTGGCTCCAGCTTCAGGGTGATGCATCCCTGTTCCTCAGCTCTGCTCACTTTTCCATGTACCTTTTGGTCCATCCTGCCTTTGGTGAGCTTGTCCTCAGAGGTGCAGAGTAATTCTTTTAATTTTTGATGATTTTCTGCACAGCATGTCAAAATACATTACCTCTTGGGTGAGGGAGAGGTAAAGAGAGGGAGCTTGTTCTACGGATTTGCATGAGCTAATAGTAACTATGATAACGTGTCCAAGGGAGAAGATGTGGCAAGGACAGAGGTCACCTGGAAAAAATCTGTCTCTTGCAAAAATCTTTAAAAGATGCTGGGCAGTGGCATGGCAAATCAGTCTTGCCATCTCTGCTGATTTGCTTGTGAATGAAAATGAGTCTGACTCAGGGGCAACTTTGTTTTAAACTCCAGTTTTAACGCCCCCAGGGCTCAGCATGAGCTAATGTATGTACAATCTGCTATGTGAGTGGCAGAAGGCCCCTCCACAGCCCGGAGTCTTCCCAGGATTGGGCTTATCCTAAGGATCTTTGAGGCTGCTTTAAGGGATAGGAGAAGCTGGAATTCACTTTTCAAAGCTATAGAAAAGCATGAAATGTGTGTGATGCAATGAAAACTGGAGGAAGCAGGGCGTGGAAAGGATGGGCAAGGTTTGCAGAGCCTAGATGAGCACAGAGTGGAGCACAGGCAGCGTGGCAGGGACCCACGTGCGAGGGTGCTGGGGGCTTGGCATGAACTCGGGCGTGCCTCTCTCCTGGCTCTGCAAATCTGCAAAGGGAGAGGGTGCAACGGGAGCAAAGGGTAAGGTGGTTTGCAAAATAATTAGAAAAGTACTCACCAGAGGGTAGTCCTCATCCTGCTGCAAGCCACAGACGCCTCCAGCAAGGGAGGTGGGAAGGGCGATGGGGAGGCACAGCCCTGTCCCCTGCACTGCTGGGGAAGCACATCAGCTTTCCTTGGCAGCATCTGGCCTAAATCTTCCTCACCTCCACTAGTCTCTTGTCTCAGGACCATCTCCTTTCGCTCCCTTGCCTGTCAAGCTCAGCCGGACTGGATATGGAGCTCTACTAGTGGCAGCTGCTGGTGGTGGCTTTTGTTTTCAAATTGAAGGGGACAAGTTTTTTGCTTGGCTGGGGCTTGGTGATGGGCACAAAAGCTGCTTCTGAAAGGATGGGGCCATCTCTGCCCCTGTCCATCGTTACAGCTGAGAATTACCAGGGCAGTGATGGTAATAAACAATGACAAGGAGACTGGTAATTGTATTAGTAGTATTATTACTAACATTATGGCAATTATATTATTGTTATTATATGGGTTACTGTCTCCTTGGGTTTGGGAGGCTCTGATCATTTTAATTTGACTGAAACCCTGATTTTATGGGTCATGTTAATGCTTGCAGATACACCTGCAGTGATTTTCATTCAGTATTTCACACCGGGATGGATTTATGATGTGTTGTACCTCTGTCAGAAGCTTTGGGAGTGTCAGGAGCTCTGGGCTGCCATTTTTTATAAATCTCCATAAATCATTAAAACTCTGGTTTTAATGAATGCAAATTTAGTGCCACAGAAGGGAAGTCAGTTGGCTGGAGGCGCTCACAGAGCTGGAATCACTCCGTCACCAGCGGCTGTTGAAAGATGTTTCTTCAAGTTCGGTCCTGTGAGCCACATGGGACCTGAGATGATCTGACAGTCTTCGGGCTAAATCTGTGCAGACATGAACCTTATTAGTGCCCATCAAATGAAACTACCCTCATTTTTCCAAGATCCACACAGCTGACTGGTAAAGAAGGGAAATTGTTGTATATTCATCATGTAAAGTCTGGTTCTGGGAACATTCACATTTTTAATATAGTTAAGTATGCATGTATTTACAAGATTAGGTTAACATAATAATAAACATTTTATTTAAAGACATAATGTCTAATACAGATTTCTCATGCCTGAATGATCATTTCCTGATACCACTGTTATAAATACTTCCATGATTCACAACTCCTGTTGCAGAACAAGCAACAAATCTCCGGGAAGGAAGTGCAGAGCTGGATTTTTTTCTAAAAGAAGATCTTTTTTTAGAGTTTTATTATAACTCTAATTTGAGCCAGAAATTCATTCACAGGAAACACATAATAAATAACACATAAAGATGGGATTTTTCAAGAGCAGTGGCTAGTGCTGGCTTATGGTGGGAAATGCACTTCTGAAAATCCTCCCCTGGGATATTTAGCAGACTTTGTGTTATCCTACCTCTGTAAGACCCTATTGGTTTTGCTAACTGGAGCATCAGAATCCATCCTGCTCAGCACTGTGAGCTGCATTTATTATTATGAGAGCAAAGGATCCTGTAAATGAAAGTATGAGGCAGGAGGTTTAAAGCAAACTCATGCCCAGCTCCTGATGAAACAGTGGCAACCGCTGCCAGAGGGCATTGCAGAGCCAGAAGTGTAACTGTGTTCATGGAAGGATTAGACACGTTCACAGGTGACACATGCTCTGGCGGCTGTTAAACCCAATAATCTCCATGCAGACCTCTGGTTTGGGATGTCCCTGAGGTGCTGGTCGCTGGCAGACAGAGTTGTGAGGGGCAGTGATACCTCGCTGCTTGTCCAGCTCTCACTGTCTTCGTAGAGCAGCCAGCAGCAGCACGGCAGTACTGTACTTCGGGGGTATTGGGAACCAATGTGAAGAACTTTGCTGCTGAGCATGTATAAAGTATGATGTGTTAATTTTAAAAGAGGTAAGGGAAAGATGTAGCTTCTCTTTGAAAGATTTCTGAAGAGTCTGAGCTCTTTTTCCTCAGGTCTTTTCCCTTATGTGATGCACAGACACTGCAGCCTTTCTTTCCTAAGATAGAAGTGATTTTTTGCACTCTAGTTGAGTTTTCTTTGAACAAAATATGACATTACATTGGCAAGAATGATGGGAAAGTCCATAGATGGCATTGTCCAAAGAGAAAACATACTGAAGCTCAGTGTAGCAGCTGTAGGTATGTTCCCATAGAGTCCAAACAGTACGTGGCACCCGGCAACTCAGAGTTAGCATCAAGGTCATTTCAGCCTTAGGAGTTAAAAGGGAAATTTTGACTGCGATAATGGGAAGCACAGTATTTTTGTAACTGTTGCTTTTTGGCAGAAAGCGGCCCAGATTAGGAAAGCCACGCCATGGGACTGCATGTTCTGGTACAGGCGAGGCAGGGGTGTCACCATACACACCCCTGGCCACGCTCGGGGTTGGCTCTGCTGCTCCAGGCAGGCTCTCAGCAGCACAAGGGGCTCCTTTCTCTGTGCCGTGTGCTGTATTGGGCACAGGAGCTCCTGAGCTGGATGCTGGAGTCCTACAGAAATGCAAACAGTAATTAGGAATAACAATAATTACAATCCAGATTGCTATATGGGTTATGCCCAGCTCCAAAGTTTAAATTCTTGGAGCATAACTCATCTGCTAAGTTTTTATTTAGGAGGAACTATAAATCGTGGCCGGTCTCCTGAGATGAGGGCTAGAACAAGGCACACTGCACCTTACCTTCATGGTTGCTAGACCCAAAGCTCTGCTCTGGGATAAGGATCACCACCTCGGAGAGCTGTGGGTGTGGGTGCAGCTGTGGAAGTCCCCCAGCTTGGGGAGGGAGCGAGGGCAGGGATGTACCCCAATCCCACTTCTCCTCTGCTTGATTCACTGGGGGGAGGGGGGGTGGGTGTCAAAAAGCTATGAAAAATAATGAGAGAGAAACATATCCGATGAGAGCAAATCTTTTGTGGTGTCATGATAGCTCAGAGTTCATCGCTGTGTTCTACCAAGCGGTTGTGCAAACGGGAGCATGGGGAAAATCACCTGTGCTGTGGTCTTTCCTTCTTAGCCGCTTGCTGTGCTTTTGGCACTGTGTCTGATGGGCATATTTACTCTTGATTTAGCAGCAGCACAGACTCCATCATACCAAGGAAAAGCATGCTGAGCTCTCGCAGGGCACAAGTGAAGCAGCAGCATCTCAAATTAGATCCCAGTGGAGCCTGTGGTGTGCAGGAAGTGATGCGTAGCACCAGCACAAAGGTTCGGGCTTTGGCTGGAACAGGGTTGCCATGGTCAACACAGCGTGTTTGTACAGCAAGAGGAGATCATATTCATCAGAGCAACACCCTTCCTCTTTACGTGTGTTTTTGAAGTGTAAATGCCACTGAATCACCCATTTAACACCCCTTCTCTCTGGCCAGGAGACTAGAGAGAGGTTATTTTCATTCACCAAAGGTATTACTTTTTTTTCTTAACAAAACCTGATGAAAAACCATTACAACTGAGGCGTGAACTTTTGATGACTTTATTGCATAATCTTTTCGAAAATTCCTGTTGAACTAACTGAGCCTTCCAATGCTTTTCATTGTTGGCGTAAGATGATGGCACAAATGTTGCTCCAGATCTCAGGTACTGTGCTACTTGCTCTGCCCAATCCCACCTGAAGCTTTTGGTGAATGTTGCCATTGCAGTGTAATGAAGCACAGGTGCTTATTTGCAGTGATATTATCTGCCCATATGATGTGGGAGATGGTCATAAGCAGCACGTGTTTGTGAAGAATATATTCCAGCATGATATGTAGCATACTTAGCGGTATTGGAAAGATTTCCAGATAGCTATTGATTTTCCAGTCCTGTAATTAGTTCAGAGATTACAAACATAGAAAATATTGCTCCAGAAATTGATTTTTTTAATTGTTCATAGCACCAAAATGATGGTGTGACTGCGAAGCACGTCACATGCTTCCTGCAGAGAAAGGCTTTGAACTTTGGAAAAATATTGCCCCTGTAAACATGGAGAAAATATCATGTGGCTAACTCTGTTGCTGTCTCAGATAAGGCCTGAATCCCACTTGTTCTGGCTGATTTTGAAAATCCATCTCTATAGTTCCTCTTGCAGGTCAGACTCTACAGGAGAGATTGGACTCTGCATCTGTGAGGCTGGATTGCATCCTGGCTGGAAGCTGCCTGTGGAGTTCAGGACCAGAGCAAGCATCAGCCATCCCCCGTGGCACAGAGCCTTCCATCCGAGGATGCCCCGGTGTGTCAGGCCTGATGTTCACTCTTTTAATAGTTTGAATTTGTGCACTGTGCTTACCCTCACACAACTGCCTCTTGCCCCTCCGAAGAGGTCACAGCCCCGTGGAGCACATCCCACGTACTTCATGAGTACATGCACCCCTCCGCACTCAGCTGAGAGCTCAACATGCCCCTGAGGAGGAGGAGGAGGAGGCAGACTCCTCTGCCCCCTTTCCAGACTCATGGAGCTACTTTTAATCACCATCACGAGGGTCTGCATGGATGCAACAATGCTGTGAGCCAGCTACCAAAGGGCTCTGGCTGCAACCTGCAGCGAGACGTTTCCCAGCAAGGCTGCATTTTGCTAGTCTGCTGCTCCGTCCTGGTCTCTGCATCGATGCTTCCTAAGTTTAAACTTCACACTCTACCTCACTGCCAGAGCTGCCCACTAGTGCAGCGAATGCTGTGCGTCCACACGCGTTGCACCAGACTCTGCCCCAACCTTTCCTCAGGACTCACATTTCATGGGTGGCTGAGCTCTCCTTAAACAAGCCCATGGACCACAGCTAGGGCCACGCTCAGATCCTTTTGCCTCTCCTTCCCCCTGCCCTGCAGCAGCGGGAATTCAAGGCTCAGCCTCATATACTGGAAATGTTTGCAGGATACAGCTTTAACTTGGTGACTGTCACATGTTTCTCATCTGAAGTGACACTTTTATGTGCCATCCCCTTGTTTATTAATAAGGAAAAACTCAATCAGCTCGGCTTCTCCTTGCTGAAGCAGGCCTGACTTTGCATTTGGGGTGCTGAAAGCTGAAGACTGCGACAAGCTGCAGCATCTCCTGCCGTCAGAAGAGGCCAGAAGTCATGTCCTCATCCCTCTGGTCCTGTGTCATTGCAAGGGTGCACTGTGCCACAGGTCACTTTGTAGCTCCTCTCCCTGTTAGTGCTTTCTCTCGTGTTTAATGCTTTTCTAAGATGGTGCAGAGTAGATAAGACAGGGATATAAAGACAGGGAGCATAGCAAAGCAGATCAGAGTTACTGCAGTGGTCTTGAGTATTTGGGATTTTTTTCCCACTTGCTTACCTAATGTTTGACATCTGAGGAGGACAGGGAGCAGCAGGCTGTTGGCTGAGGACAGCAATTTGTCCCACAGGTGTCCATGGCCAGAAGCAGACATGGCATGGACCATCTATTAGAGGCACCCTATGGCTGCTTTGTCCTCCATCCCCACATGTCCCAGATCTGCCCACGGATGGAGTGGGGTGAACCCCAGCCCTGGCCCCTGCTGCAGCAGGAGATGCTCCCACCACAACCGTCCTCTTTGCTGCTGTCACCCCAGGCTGTCCCCAGCAGCTGGAAGCTGCATTTGCACAAACAAACATGCCCTGGACCTGCCAAGTCTGGAATGTCTATTTTTTTATTGCTTCCAGGCAACATTTTTTCTTCTGTAATAACCAACTGAAGAAAGATGTCTCTTCTTTGGAGGGGATTTTGGGTCTTCCCTGGTGAGGTGCACGAGCTCTTCCAAAGAAGCTGTTACATATTTCTTACAGGTGGAGGCAAAGCCAGGAGACCCCAACAGAGGCAACAAGGGCATTTGTTGCAGCTAAGGCATTTGTTAGGATTATTTCATCTCATTGCCCAACTGTGCCAGGCATTAAACAAATAACTTGAGTCACTTCTCCAAAAAGCTTGCAAATTAGGAAGGTTGGGCAGGCAGCAAAAAACCCCCAAAAAGCTAATTTCCTAGTTTTGGGGAATACATATTCTGCCATAGTCACACAGGCAGTTGGAGAATTTGGCTACTATGAGATATCTTCTAGAACCTGTGAAATCTCAGGCAGGAAGAAGAGATGTTAATTTTTATAAGCCCCAAAACTTATAATAATAAAAATAGTCAAACTGGCAGATCTGATTTGGTTGAGGAAGCTACCCAGTCCCAGCAAAACCTTGGGCATTGTCTCGGGAGATGGGAAGTGCTGCAGTGAAAGTAAATTTATTAAGACATTAATGAAACAGGCACCCTCCTCTCCCATGCCTGCAGCAGCGCCCAAGACATGTGGTGTCAGGCCAGGGCACAAATTCTCCTCCTACACGTGCAGCCATGGCACCAGCCCATTTTTGATCTGTGCAGGAACATGGTATCTCTGGGGGTATTTTTATACAAGAATCCTACAGGAGAAAGATGTAGAAGGAAAGGAGGAGAAAACACTGCTTTATTCTTTAACTCCAAAAGCAATTATTGGGGTCACCCAGCTTCCTGGGAAGCGGGATTGGGGTGTGGATGAGAGGAGTGAGTTGCAAGTGCTTTCCCCCACCTCCCTCTTTGCTACGACAGGTGGATACAAAAAAAAAAAAGTAAGTATTTCTCCCCAAGAATATATCTTACCTTTGTGTAAGTGAATTCCCCTTGCATGAGGGCAGAGTGGATACTGGTGTTGAGGGGAAGCACCAGGCAAGCGTTAGCCCCCCCTCAGCCATGCACTTTTGGGGTTAGGCGATAACTGGGCATTTTGGGGGTTACCCACTCCCTTCCCGAGCTGGGAGGATTTGCAGGATGACCTGCGGGCATTTCTCGGTTCTCATCTCCCCTCCGAATTCCTACCGTGAGCAGCTGAGTTATCCCAGTCTCACTCTCCCATCTAGTGGTAAGACAAGGAAAGGTGGTCCAGGCAAAAAAAGGAATTTTAGCTTTCTGGGGCTTTTGGAGGGGGTATCATGGTGGGTTCAGTTAACCCTGTCTTCCCCAGCATGCTGTGGATTGTGAGTGCCACCGACCTGATCCAGAGGGAAAACAAGGCAAAACGCAAAGGTGGCTTTGCATCCCTCCCCGTGTCCAGCAGGGTTTGGGGGGGCCCTGCTCTGGGAATAAGCCACGATGGAGAAGGATCTGCACGCTGGTAGATACACCCCACGTAAAGCAGTCTGGATCTAGAAGCACATACTTCTCAAGGAAAAGAATGACTTCTAAACCACCCGCACTGGGTGGGAGGCAGAAGGCTGTAGAGCAGCACGAGAACCGCATCTTCCCACAAATAACCTCTTACCTTCAAATAACCCCTTCTGCTCTTCTGGCCCCGATATGGCCACAGCTTTGCAGCTCCCCCTAGCCACCTCCCGTGAGCCCCCCAGCTCCCCACCCCCCCACCCCCCACCCCCCGCCTTCCTGGAAAGGTCTCTGCGGTCCCCTGAAATAGCAGGGGAAACACAACCCATGAAGGCTGATTGTACAGACAAGATTAGGTACCCACAGGCGTGAAACGAGCTGAGAGCGGCACTGGCTGAGCATGACACGCAGAGCCCCAGATTTCAGCAATGCAACAGCCTTTGAGATCTCTTCTAGGACGTGACTGGGGAGGCTGCAGCAGGGCGAGCTGGGTTGCTTTATGCTGTAAAGCTGTGTTTTATTTCTGCCAGACCCACAAAGCTGGTTGGGAAGGATTTCACCTCTTCCACAAAACTTTAAGATGCTCAAAGTGATTCAGACCCAAGAAATCCCAATTTTTCCATGAGGCACTGGTGCAGAAACAGCTCAGTGACTAGTCCCCTGGTGATGTCGCTCCCCAGTCTGGAGAGATGGGGGCTCAGGTCCTGCTGTCCCAGATTCAGGATGCTGCAATTCCTACTCCAGTGCCCAGAACTCAGTTCCAGAGACCTGAGATGCAGAATGGATGCACTCTTACAGAAGATTTATGTGCTCATGTCAGATCAAAGAATGGTGGTATTTCCTGGAAGGTTAGATGATATTTCATTTTCAGCAAATAAGGTCAAAAGCACAAGGGGCGGGGGAGTAATCTCTCATAGATCAGCTGTTTACAGAGGTGCAAGTGCTTGGCTCGCATCGCTGTTCATACAAAACCACCTGTCTGCAGCAACATGCTGCTAACTGTGGCTGTCCCCGTGCGTCACACACGTCACACACGTGGTCTGTGGGGTGAATAGACTCAGCTGGAAAAAAACAGCTCAGATGGGTACGGTACTCCCTCCCACACTGTCAGATTATAAAAACAAAAGGTGCTGGGCAGGTCTGGGAGGGGCATGAATCCGTCGGGTAAAATGGCAATCCTCTGCAGAAGGCGCGCAGTGCTCCAGGTGGTTTCTCAGGCAGCACCCACAGGCTGCCGGCGCGGGGATGCAGCTGGGATCCAGCACTGAGAGCAGCCAGTGATGGGGACAGGCCACCATGGGGGATGCATGAGGCCCTGTTGGTTTGTGGTCACTGGGATGGGACATCGGTGGGCTGTGCACGGCGAACCTGGGACCAGGCTGGATGCTGGCTGAGGGTGCTGGGCCCCAGCTCAGCCACTGTAACCCTCACGTATTCCACTATTCCACGTGTCGGGAGAGGGCAGCCTTCACCGCAGACGGATGCGGCCAGGAGGGCGAGAGGCATCTGTCACCAACCGGCCCCAGCACAGCAGGAGCCCTGGCTTTTAAGGAAAGCTTAAGTGAGAAAGTTTAGGTGATGCCCAGTGTGGTAAAGGGGATTGTGTGATGAAAAAGGCACCTTTCTCTCATGAAGACACTGCTGCTGCCAGGGGTTGAGCACTATCCTGTCTGCACCCTCGAGGATGTCCTGGGATGTGATTCACACAGCCAAGCTGGTGGGATGAAGGGGCCCTGGGATCAAGGCTCACCACAACCTGTTGCTCCCAAATCCCCTCTCCAGCAGACTTGTAGATATATGTCAGGTTTCCCTTCTTCACTGCAAGCCCATCTACATGCAGCACAGACCACCAGGCCCATCCATTCGGCTGCAATAGCATTACATGTGCCACAGCCTGGGGACCCGGGTGGGATATCCTGGGCTTGTACCTCCAGTGATGGCCCCAAAAACCCTCCCTGGAAAACTGTTCCCTGCTACAGCAATAAAAAAAAAGGTTAATGAAAAGACAAGCTGGAAACGTGGAAGCACAGTTAATGCTACTGCTGTGATGCTTCATTTGAGCTGCAAAGAGAAGATAAAGTTCTGCCTCCCACTAGAGGTGTCACTGGGGAAAATTATTCCTTCCTTCTCTAAATGGTATCACATTGTTTCTTCTTTGCAGCTTGCTGCCAACTTGGTGTCACAGTATTTTTTCATGAAAATAATCTGGTTATCTGGCAGTGGTGGCACCTTCTATCCAATATCCCACCCCCCCAGACAAAATCAGTACAAAAGAGATTCAAAAATAGATTCACCTAGGAAAGAAGAATAAATAAGGACTGCTCTTAGCGTGTGAATAGCTAATGAAGACCCACTTAGCAGTCTCGGCATATTCATCAGCTTCAGCAGATGATCGTTGATTGTGTGTCTGCAGCTGCTTTAGTCTTCTTTGCTCATTATACCCAGGTCAAATGAAACACACACAAAACCGTGGCAGAAATGATAAGGCGTGATGGAGATGGCCATAGTGGTGACCCATCCCAACTAGAAAATTACCAGTTTGGATTTTTTATGGCCTGTTACATGGAGTTATTTATCTAGCAGCAAGAGGTAGGTCACTCCTAATCGCCATGGGTGAGATCCAGCTCATCACACCGTCCTGTGTCTCTCATTAGTAAGATGAATCTGAGCAGTCCTGCTTGGGAGACCCCTCGGAGAAGCACCGGGCACACATTCTGCGGCCTGTTTAGGATTCACATAATATGCTGGTATCGCCCAAAGGACTGGGGGCTGTTTGCACAGGCTGTGGGTGAGGACTGGGTGGCGTGGCAGGTCTGCTTGGCACCCAGCTCTCGGAGCAGCTCTGGCAATGACTGCTACTCTTGCCAGTCACTGCACCCCTCTTCTCTACCCAGAAGGACTTTTGCCTCTTAGTAAGAGGTTCTTCAACAGCTGTTAGAATCCTGTGTAACTTACGGTGAATAACATGCATAGATACACGATAAGCTATATAAATGTAGGGAATCCTCTAACAGGATTTTCTTCTTAAGCACCTTAAGACACTGATTTCTCCCTTTCCTGAAACCAAACCTGGAGTGTTCAGGGACTGCAAGGTGAGTGAAGTTTTACTACTGTATTTGCTAATAACCTGGGAAAGAAGAAAGGGAACAAAAAAGTTAGAAAAAGAGCCAGCCGCATCCTGCCCCACCACAAGTACCCATATTTTGATTAGTTTGCCACTAAACTTGTGTCAATGGATAAAGATGGAAGAGGGGTGCCATCACGTGAAGGGCTGTTGCCAGAGGACTCTGCTGCAATCTGGATTACATTGCTGTAAAATCTGCTCTATTTCTACTTGTCTGATCCAGCCCAGAGACCTTGTTGATGGTGATTACTCCCAGACCCTTCAGCCTCCGCTTCTTTCTGCTCCTAACCCAGCAAACCATCCTCTTGTCACCAGTTCTGGGTCAGAGGAAGATGTTATTAGTCTACCTCTATTTTATGGTCTTTTAATTATTTCCACCTCTGTGATTACACTAATTAGCTAACTGGTTTCTAATGGCTGTACAGTAGCTTGCACTGCACTTTCATTAATCACAGCGTTAGCTAGTCTCATTAAGAGTCCCTGATTTTTTTGCATTATGATTTGAAGCTATTCAGTGCAAAAGTAATCTGAAAGGGGAAAAGAAGTCAATAGGAATAGACGCAGTCTTCGCCAGCAGCTTGGCAGAGATCCTCTCTGATATATTTAGAAATGTTATGATTTA
This sequence comes from Falco rusticolus, assembly GCF_015220075.1. Classification (NCBI taxonomy): domain Eukaryota; kingdom Metazoa; phylum Chordata; class Aves; order Falconiformes; family Falconidae; genus Falco; species Falco rusticolus. The sequence goes on from NC_051196.1 coordinate 24,404,045, forward strand.
CAAGAGCCCGCCAACCATTTACTTAGTGTCTAAAAAAAAATAATAAAAGGGTAAGTTTGAAGTTTCCAATCACAACTATTAAAGACTCCTTCTCACTTTCTTTGATTTGAGACAGTTGACTGACACATTCAAATAGGATCAAAAATAAAACAACCGACAACACATCTCCTTCATCCTGATAGCTGTAACCGAGCACTTGCCACAGCTACACCATCTCTTCGTCAAACCCGGGACAAAGCAGAAATAAAGATCTAAGAGGGTGTTAAGTTTTTGCCGCTGGAAAAACATTACTCTGACAGCTCTCAAGACCTTCTTATAAATCTTCATCTATGGAGTCTGTTTGATGTGCTAAAGGACTTCTTAAAATAATCAAAATGAAGAACAAAGTGGCCCACATTAGGTAGCTTAAATACATGCACAAGGGAACGCTCATCACTGTGGTTATGATGGAAATAATACTAATATTTAACACCTACTTAACAGGATAAATTCAAAAGCCTGTACAAACACCCATCAGTCAGTTCTGCCAGGCTCCTGCCTGTGAGGAGGGGCAGGAGGATGGGTGAGAAGGCAATTGCCCAGAGACCTGTGAAATGCCAGCAGAGGAGGCCAAGCAGGAGTCAATGCTTGCAGGCAGCACTGCCCACCCACTCCAGCCCTGCCCAGACAGGAGCAGTTCCCTTCATTCCCATTTCTGAGTGCAGCCTACAGAGAGAGCCTGGAGCTCCCATTTTTCCCCTGCTCCAGGAGGCACCAGCACTGCTGCCATCACACAAAAGCCTCCAAGGATTTTGCAAGGCAACAGAGACACAAATTAGAATGAAACTAAAAGTGGACTGTTATACACCAGATCTATTTTAGCTTCTGAGAGCTGAAAACTGGTCATACTCTCTCCTGCTGGAGATGCTACAGATGCACGTAACTGGCAATTCTCACTTCCTTTCCCCATCCCAGGCCAATCCTGAACATCAGCGCTTTCTCGGGAAAGCAATCTCCACCTGTGCGGCATTCCGCAGCCTGTTCAAGTCATGGTCCTTGCTGGAAGAGTGCGTGCTGGTGGGCATGGGGAGGGCTGTGGCACCAGGGGCAACAAACTGGCCTGGAAAAAGCAGTTCCCAAAGGAAAGGGTGCAGGCAATGAGCCAGGGCAAACACAGGAGGCTAATGAAGCTTTTACAAGGGAACCCGGGTAAAATAATGGCACTTAAATGCTTCTCCACAGGCAGAAATCAGCACTTTGCTCAGTTGTTTGTGACCTTCATCAGCACCTTCAGCACAGGAGCTGCTGATACTTTCAGTGAGCACTTCTGTACCCGCAGTTATCCCATGCTGGTTTTTGGAACAGGGCAAACCTTGATCATCCTGCTTGCTCTCTGTGAGGACAGGATAACAGGGATTCACTAAACCAGACCTTGAGCAGCAGCTGCAGCATCTCAGCTACTGCAGGAGGGTAACTATTGGTTCCTGTGGATTTTTCTTATAGCAGCAACCTCTCTAGTTATTCTGCATCTCTTCAGCCTCTGACCAGTAGCCTTCATCTGCTGCAAGGCTGAGCTCTAAAGAAGGATGTCTGGTCCTGCAGTCCACAGCCCTTCTCAATGAAGTGCTTCAATGCAGCATAATTTTAGTGAGCACTAAGTAAAACATTTTAGCAGAAGTGACAGGGGTGATGTTGCTTTTGCCTGACAGGGCTGGCTTTGACAGGGAGGGAGAAGCAGGGAGCTTTCATTTCCTGAAACTAAGAGGCTGAAGAACCCCCATGACAAGTAAACCATTAAAAAGAAAAAGTAACAGTAATACTGAGCAAAATATTGCTTCAGGGAAAAATTTCTGTTTGGTTTTAGCACAGATGTTGATATTGCACACTCAGAAATGGCTGTGTGGAAACATATTTGCAGTGTGCTATTAGATTGTGCACAAAAGCAAAGAGCTACACTTGCAAGGGAGAAATTAAAGCATTTAAAAATTAAAAGACATTTTTTAAATGCTTTCTGAAAGGCATTTTCTTCCCTGAAAGAGAAGTTGTGAGTAGAGAGACTTAGCTTCCCCGAATCATAGGCCCTTAACGCCAGAGTCTGTGACTACCTCGAAGCACTTGTCCAACACTTCACTTTGCTTCCGCAGAAGGGAGCCCTGGTAGGAACCAGCTGTTGCCTCTGCAAATCCTGTGGGAGTTCCTCTGGTCGTGGCAAGGCTGGGCCACGCTCACCCCTGCGAACCAGCCTAGGCTGGGGGCTCCTGCCCACAGCTCCCTCCATCACCTCATTTGCAAACGTGCATTCATGTGCTTAGGAGCAAATGGGGAGTGGGGGGATCTGCGACACAGCAAGCCTCCCCAGGGCGAGCCCTTCCCACAGGGCAGGGGGGGAGCACACACCCATCCTCCCGATGCCTGCACCGCTGGAGGTGCTCTGCATGTAAATTCAAAAGAAAGCTTATCCATACAGCACCCTTAGTACCTCCACAGGAAGATCCCACAAAGCATAAAGGGATGCTTTTCGAACTAATGAATGTCATCATTTCAAAACCCGAAGCCCTTGGGAGGAGGGAATCCTGAGCCCTGTGGGATGAGGGATTCGCAGCCTGAGGTTAAGCAGTTTTTCGGGCATTGTGCACCTGAAGGCAGCGCGCAGCAAGGCTCATGCACAGAGGTGATTGCTCCGCACTTTGCATATTCCCTCTGTGCACCGGGCTGGGATTTTTCATTTCATCCATAATTCATATCGTGCTGCAGCGAGTCTACAGAGGCAGTACAGGACCTCAGCACTGGTGATAATAAGGGAAAGAGATGCTTTTTGTTGCCAGACAGCAAACTGTAGAGCTTGGGTCCAACCAGCATGTCCACTTTATCCCAATTGCCCTGTAGGCAAAGATGCGAACAGACAGTGAAATAAAGGCTGCGGCTGGGGTCGGGGAAGGGCAAACCGCCAGTGCACGGACAGCCTGCTGAGGGGTGCAGGAAAAACCTCCGCACCACGGGAGGCCCAGCCTGGCTCAGAGCTGTGCATCCTGGCAGACCTTTGCCCTCGGGTCGCTGGCAGCCAAGCCTACTGCAAACCCCACACGAGCCTGCATTCAAACCCCCTGTCTTGGCTCTCTCTGTAGCCAGGAGTGACTGTGCACGGCAGCCAGCAGCACAGGGCTGCTTATTCCTCCAGCCCTGCACCTTGTTTTACACATGCAAATGCCATCGCTAACCAAGCTCAGCGCTAGATAGATGCCTGTGCACCATTAGCTTTTGGGGCCAGGCTGTTTTTCTTTTTCACCTGCCTCCAGCAGTGCTGAAGGGTGACAGTCTTCGCTGTTGCTGAGGATGGGGAGGTCACCATGCCGCTCCGGCCGCGTCAGGCATACGAAACAGCCGGCACTCACTCCCAAGGATATAAAGCTTTCTCCTGTAACCCCACTGCCTTTCCTCTCCATAACACACAGACCGAAAAAACCCAGTTTGTCAGAAACTAAAGTGTTTTGTGAGATTAAAATGTAAATGTTGCACTCGGCTTTTCAGAGGGGGTTTGATATTTTACTTGTGACTCTGCTAGGAAATAGATTTTTGATAACTCTGCGGAACTGCTGCTGCCCAGCCTCTGCTGCAAAGAGCCAAAACCTTAATAAATAAATCCTCTGTCAGCCAGCTCTGAAAACCAACTTGCTGGAGGTTTGGAGAAATATTGGGAATTTCAAAGCAGCCTTGCACAAAGGGACCTGTAATTACAGCAGCCTCTCCTGCACTGCCTGACTTTCCCTGGGTTTGAGAGAAGGGGACTGCAGAATGTCCTCTTTGACAGTGCTGGAAATAAACACTATATATTAACTTTTTACTATGCTTATCAGTTTGAAAATATGGGGAAAGGACTGTGTCAGGTGCCATGCTTTGCACAAAGTGTCACCCATGAATACCAGAATGGGATGTTGAAAGGGAGGGTGAAAATATTTTACATGAAATTCCTGCCTGGCTTGTCTCCGGTTTGCAGCCTCATCTCCATAGAACACCTGCAAAAAGGTCTGGCTGAGCCCAAAACTCGGTCTTTCCCATGGCAATATTTTTTCTTATCTTCCCAGGATGGATCCAGGTCTCTTTTCTCTGGACTCTCTGACTCTGCAGAAACTTGCACCGCACTCAGCATTCACCACCATGCATGGCTTTAGCTATGTGCTAACAGATACATGGCACTGTGGTCTGTGAATTACCCAGCACCTTGTTCATCCAGACTGCTGCAAACACTGATGAACTTAGGAAAAAAAAAAATCAGTAGGAGTTTGCTGACTTTCTGCTGACCACCAAAGCTCTCAGCCACCCACCAGTGTGGTCAGAAGAGTTGCCAGGATTTTTGCATCCCCAGTTAGCCCACAGTTAAATGGTTGAACCTTGGTATAAGATGCTCTTGGCTCACAGCTCTCACTTGAAAACTATGACCAACATAAAATATTCACAACTTTATTACCAAAAGGCATCATGAGTTTAAATTAACCTTTTCTGCATAATACACGTAATAACTTGAATACGACGGCTGCACAACTTGACCAGCAGTGCTTGGAAATTATCAGTAAGTCAAGAATCACTCACAGGATTAATTCGAAAAATAATTTCAAACAGTTGAGATAGATATGAAAATGAACAGACCACACATTAATAGAGCTTGAGCCTGATCTGTAAACTTAGCTACTCGCTTTATATCCCTTAAGTAAACTGGGAAGAGTAATGTATTTATAGCCTCTTGACGTAAGTAGCCTCAGTGAAATAGTGTATGTAATAAATATTCCGCCATCTCAGAAAGCCTATAGCACAAAGTGGTACCAAAGTACTGCAAAGGCAAACTCTGCATGGCTAACAAGTCTTGGTGAGCTGCCAGCCAGCTGAAAACATCACAAATGAGAAAAAGCAATGAAAATACAGACTGTATTAATATAGGATAGAGTTTTATTAACACAACCACAATGCAAGGTTACTGGATAAGGTCTTTTGCCTTTCAGATTTGTGTGGCACCTTTAACTGTTCCTTCCAACCATCACCTTGGAGTTCAGTCAGCTCTATCCCAACATTTTGTTGTTTGCCCAGCATATTCTCCACTGTGTTTCCCATTTTCCTTTCTGATGAAAAGATCACAAGATCTTGGCCCTTTTTCCCTGACCCATGCTGCCAGCACTGCTTTTTATGGAATTACAAATTACACAATGCATCCGCATTAAAACAAAATGTGTTCATCACCATTTTTAAATAAGGATGTCATTTGTAAATGCTTCATTCATAATTAATGGAATTATTACTGGATGCAGCCACATTCTTCATCCATGTGCTGTAAGGTATGTTGTAAAGTGCATTAGTAAAAAGCTTTATAGATGAGGATATGACAACCTGCCTGTGAAGCACAGTGTGTGATGCACTGTAGCTATTGTAACAATCTTTATGCAAGGTTTTAAGCTATCAGTCAGCCAGGGGCTGATTGATAGTGTAAATGTTAATAATTAATACTAGGATAATGTTGATAACTATGATTCTATGATGAGTATGGATTTTGTTAGTTAGTATCTCAGTCTCTGAGGTGAGCAGCTCTGGTGCCAGGGCGATGGGCAATGGTGCACGGGGGGTTCCCGAGCCTGGGCAGCCTCAGGGGGGCTGAGACCCCCTCCAGGAGCCCAAGCTTGTGTGGCAGCAGCTCCGCAGAGCCGGGCAGGGTCAGGAGCAGCAGCCAGCCTCCCCCAGCTCTTAATGAAGCCCCTGGGGAACGAGTGACCAGGGGTGCCGTGACCAGGGCACAGCATGGCTGTCTGTGTGGCAGGCTGGGCAGGAGGGCGTGCAGGAAAAAGGTCTGTCTGTGGGGGGGTCCCGGGAGTGCAGCCCCCCCAGCCTGGGCTCTGGGCTGGGTGCCGGGGAAGGCCACGGAGCAGCTCACCCTGAGTGCCACCGCGGCACGTGCGGGACAGCCGGGGGTCAGGGCCAGCCAGCGGGGGGGTATGAAAGGCAGGTCCTGCCTGACGGACCTGAGCTCCTGGCCAAGGCGGCCAGCAGCAGCCCGGCTCGTGTCCCAGACGGTGTGGCCAGCAGGGCCAGGGCGGCGACCGTCCCCCTGGGCTCGGCCCTGCTGAGGCCACTCGAACCCTGTGCCCAGCTCGGGCCCCTCCTGCAGGACAGACCCTGAGGGGCTGGAGCGTGTCCAGGGCCGGGAACGGGGCTGGGGAAGGGGCTGGGGCACAAGGCTGGTGGGGAGCGGCTGGGGGCACTGGGGGGCTCAGCCTGGGCAGCAGGAGGCTGAGGGGGGCTGAGGGCTCTCTCCAGCTGCCTGACAGCAGGGGCTGGGCAGGGGGGGTCGGTCTCTCCCCCAGGTAACAAGCGGCAGGACGAGAGCAAACGGCCTCCAGTTGCGCCAGGGGAGGTTTAGGTTGGATATTAGGGAAAATTCCTTCCCCAGAGGGTGGCCCAGCACTGGGACAGGCTGCCCAGGGACGTGGTGGAGTCACCAGCCCTGGGGGGGTCCTTAAGGACACGTAGATGTGGCGCTCAGGGACATGGGTTGGTGGTGGGTTTGGCAGCACCGGGTTAACGGTTGGGCTCGGTGATCTTAAAGGTCTTTTCCAACCTAAACCATTCTATGATTCTATGATTCTATTATGCTAATATGCATTATTCACTGAATCATAAATTCACATTATAGATGAGAAAGTCCCTCTAGCTTTCTTTGTCTGTATCACTGATAAGTCAGTGCTGATTTTTCCTGGCATTTCTGAAGCAGCTTTTTTCATCTCGCTTCTTTCATGAAATCTGTGGGTTAAGAGTATATTTTACAACAAATTGAGAGCTCTGAACATGTGCTTATCATAGTGATGTGTAAAGTCACATCCTTTGGGACAGGAGTACAACAAACCTGCCTGCTCTAGGCATGGGAGACCCATCATCTGAGGGACCTTCCACTACATTTACAAGGAAATAATTAAAAATGAAGGAAGCCACTGTACATTTCTTTCACTTGGCATCTTCCAGCAACTTTAAACTATCAGGCCTGCTTAACTTATACAGGAAGGTCCTTGGGCTGATGAGCAATTGCTAACACGGGTGGGGAGTGTAGATGGAGACACAGGAGTTACAAGTGGAGAGCTGTAAGGTAGCTCAATGGTGGTGTCATTTTTTTTTTTTTTTTCAGTTGACATTATCTTTTTTTATATATGCTAGACAAGATGTAAATGGGTGTTACGTCATGCTGGGTGAAGTGAATGTCTGTGTGCCGCCGGGCACAGACTGCTCAGAGGACGTGAAATGCCAATAGCAGCCTCAAAAATCAGGATTTAGAAAGAGATACTGTGTAATGGCCCCTGGGATGCGCTGGATTCAAACACTCCCAGCAGGGAAATCTCCCTTTCCCCAGCCCAGCAGTGGCTGTCTCCATTGCTCGTCTCACAGCTGCCCTCGCAGGACCAGATATATAATTGTGCCTTCTCCAGTTTCAAAGACTAAGATGCAGAAGAGCTCATTCCTGTTACTCAGCTGGTTTGTAGAGAACCTAAGCCAAAGGCATCAAATATACTGAGCTCACTGGCATTTTCCTGTCGGCATGGTCTCTGACAGGGAGGGGTGTGCTCCTTGCACCCCTTGTAGTGACATTTAATTCTATAATCCATGCTAATACCCACCCAGCTCTCCGGCAATGCAGGAACACAGCTTGTTCACTAGTGTGAGTGCAATATTTAGGGAAAGCTAAAAGTGCTTGTTAGTGCATGGATTCTTTTGTTAAGGAAATTAATATAGGCAGCTTTTTCTTAGGGTGATGAGAGTACTCAGAGCTGATCCACTGATTACCTTTCTTATCCCTCCTCCCTCCCCGCCTCTCAGATTTTGTGTTTGGCTTTTCAATGTTTTTACTTCAGATAAATCCACAAGCACATTTTTGGGTGGATGTCACCAGGATACACTTCCTCCTGGCCCACAGACAGTCTGTCTCGTATCTCACTTACATTAGTATCAATTATTTACAGCAGGAATGCTAAATCATGAAAATGAAGTTGCAGCAAAGCTCTGCCTTGGCTAAGTACCCCACACTGGTTGCAGCTTCCCAAGCCCCTGTGCTATTTGTACTTGGCCTTGCAGAGCAGCAGCCATGAATTTATTCCACTTTTCACAGCCGCAGATAAGGGCAGTGTCTGGGCACTCACAGCCCATGCTCTTCATGGGGGTAGAAATCATATAGGGAGTGCATGGGCAACAAGTCTATAGGGAAAGCTTTTCCACGGGAGCTAGGTTTTGGAGCAGCACAGCTCCTTTGTGTGCTTGCCAGAAGGTTTCCTTTGCTTCTTTTTTTACTCTCCTTCCACAGAGGCTTCCTGACACTGGAAAGTACCATGTGGAGGAAGGAGACCATCTGCCTGTCCATGCAGCCCACAAGTGATGGAGTGAACACCCCAACACAGGGTGCAGCCAGCTTGCCAGGGTGGCTCACCACTGCTTTGCTGTACCACACCGGTATTGTTGCCTTTTCCCGTCTTCTCCATCCCATAGGTTTAATCTCCCTGCTGGCAGCCCATAATTTTGGGGGAAGAAGTTCCTTCCCTGCTCATGGCAGCCAGTGCCGTGAGGTTTGAAGGGGGCTCTCACACTGGCATACAATCACTGGTGAGTGCCTTAAATGACTGAGTGCATAAAGGATTATTTTTTTTTAATGAATAGTATTTAAATATGAATAACTAAAACCTCCATTAAATGGGGATGTTATACAGTTTAGGACAGTATAAATACACATGTCTGGGCTCTGTTCATGTCTTTACTCTTTGGATCCAGAACAACAGAAGTACTTTACCTCTGTTACTAAGTGCACCACTAAGTGAGGTGATGCTTACATCCTTGACCTTGGAACAGTGCCTACCTTTAAATTTCCAGTAATTCTCAACATTTTTCTGATAAATCCCTGCCTGTACCTCAGAAATTGTCCTTTTCTAGTTTTGCTTTGACTGCTTACCTAGCACATTCCCACTCTGCTAGTTACAACTCAGTAAAAGTGAAAAGAAACCTTGAGAAAATAAAAAGAACAAATAAACCTTTTGAAACCTGGTTGTAGAGACTATTCAGAGAGGAGACCCCTGAGGAGACCAGAACCAGTAAATCCTGAGCAAACTGGTCTTGACCCGCTGTGTGAGCCAAGATAGCCATGAGGTTGCAAAGCTCCAAGCCTACAACACAGCTTGTTAAAGGAAACCTCCAATCACCAGTGGCCGGTTTAGCTCTGGAGGGGTGATTCTGGGCATCTTTGAGTCTCCCTGGCAGTGTGCAGTGGCTGTGGTCCATGCCATGCTCATGGCAAGGAGATGAAAGGCAGGGTTTACCTTGGCTGAAGGTTTCCATCATTCAGTGGATGCTGCTGGAGACGGAAACCTTCAGCCAAGACAATTCCTGCCTCCAGCACCAAACGAGCTGGCTCAATCCTCAGCTGGTGCTTTGCTGTCGCCCATGCATGTGATTTTGGGCAGACACAGAGGTCACTTGCAGAGGAGAGGTATGCAAGGGAGGACGGAGAAAAGCAAGGGTGTTTTAATTTTAACCTGCTGTGAGTCACTTCATTAGCCTTGACCCTGTTTGACCCTTTTACTGTTATATCAGCCTAACTGTTTATTTTCCTCATAAAACTAAAACTAGATCGATTGCCTTTGTCTCAAAGCTCTTTATGTGTCTTGGCGTCCAGGAGCAGTCCTGCTGTTAGCAACAGGCCTAATGCAAATTGAATCTTTGGGATACAGGGACAGTTTGAAGCAGTACCAAGCTGACCTCCCCATCTTCCTTCTTTTTCCTGCTTAAGCTTCATCTATTGCATTTAAAAAAGAAGTTATATCTATTTATGTTTTTAAAAATGTTCAATGCTATCTGTATATATGTGCATGGTGTGTCTTTGTTGTATACGCATCTGTACAATCAATAACTGTATCTTGCTGGGGATTTAAATATTAGTTTTCAAAATGCAGGTCTAGAGCACTAGATCTATTTATATGAAAATACACCCTTTCTTGCTTAAGGAAGGATATTAATTAGAGATGCAAACCCATAAATCTTCTGGCTTTAGGTGAGATATTTGCTGGATTATAAATATGAATTGGAGATGAGGGTCCTGCTCTTCCTATTATTACTACTATTATTACTTACTGGCTATTATTTTCTATATGATCAGTATCTTTAGGTGGGTCAAACATGACTGGGGAATGGGGAGGTAAGCCTTCAAAGGGTGCACACATGTTGAATTCATTAAAAGGTTTTCTATCCCAGCCTTGCTCTCCGCTGCATTTCACAGTCCAGTGAGTCATTAAACACCTTGTTCAGATCTCTTCCCCTTCTCTCTGTCCTGCTTTTGGTACCTCATTTCATTGTACTGCTTTTGCCAGATCATATCAAGCTCCCTAATGTTTATTAATGATGTCCTGTGCATCCTATTGACAATGTGCTATTGTTTCCAAGGCTCTGCTTCAACACCAGTCTTGGAAAGCAGCCAAACCAGGACCACTGGGGACCCCAGTGTCACCCAGGGCTTTGTCATAGGTGACAATTTTCTTCTCCACCATTTATTATGGCAGATCTGGGAACGTCAGTAATAAGCCACAGGGGTTTGAATGTCCAAGGAGCCGAGCACTGGAATACCAAGTGGAGGATTTGCTTCAGGCAGGATGTGACAACTTTGACGCGACAACTGTGGACAGTCCTGAAGCTGCTCAGCACCTCCCAGGGCAGGGCTGGCAGAGCCTCACCACACATCTTCCAGAGCTGAAGAACTGCGTGTCACTAGTTAATTCAATACAAACTGAGACAGGATGTACATTGCAGTGGATCTTCCAGACTCTACTAAGTGCTCCAGAGCCAGGAATGCCAATTAAAAAGAGTTAAATTGAAGACTTCATTGAGGACCTCAGGGCTTGCTATATTTGCTGCTGCTGCTGTTTCCCTGCTGACCACTGCATGCTCCAGCCATGCTCCAGCCTGTGGTCCATCAAGGGCCAAAGTCATATGCCAAATGCAAATTGATAGATGCTCACAAGCATTAGTAGAAGCAAAAACCATGGAGGTGGGTTGGGATTCCTAAAGGTAGCTCTGGCAGGTGCAGCAATGCAGCAGATCACTGACCAAAGGAGAGCATGTACTAGGATCTCCAGCTGAATTCATATAACAACCTACCCTGAAATTAATAGGGCCTTGTATGCCAGGACTGTAAAGACATGGCTCTGTGCAAGGTCTGCTTTTTTGAATTAGACTCCTGTGCTTAAATAAATTAAGTGAGCTGTCAGTATATTAAATGATTTAATGCCTTCTTCAGTTTTGCAGTGGAATCCTAATGAAAATACTCTTCAATGTAAAATGCTGAATAAATTAAATAGCGAAGTGTTTTAATAAATGGTCTGTTGTTACGGTGAACCACATTAAAGTAGTGTTTATCTCTATGGTAATGATGTTGCCCTGGCTTTAAAACAGTTTCTGCTGGTTCAGGCTTTTTCTGGCAAAACAGAATTGTTGTGCTCAAGTTGTTCAGTTCAGAAGCATCTGCATGGTTTCTGGGCCAAAACCTGAAATCAATGGAAATCTTCTTGGCTGGCTAACACGGACTTGGATTAAATGGCATTTGGAGCAGCGGGCTCTTGCAGACTGAATTGGAGCTGCTGAAAAAGTTGCTGCCTGATGCCCTCTGCCCTGAGCAGGAGATACAGAAGTGTGTGTGGGGTTAGCTACTGTGGTCAGCAGCATCCTACAGTGCTGTTTCCTCCCCGCTAATTAATAATCTGGATTATCAGATGTGCCTCTTGGGTGCTGATCACAGGAGCAAAGAGGTGGCAGGCAGTGGGGGCAGCAGTGATGGCTTCAATGATGCCAGAGCTAAATCCAGCACAGCTCAGGACCCAGCAACCTTAGGGGTGCTCAGCGGGGGCAGCTAGCTCCGTGGTGTGGTCAGCACGGATGAGACAAGGTCCCAGCCTCCCATCTTCAAGGACAAGGCTCTAAATTTACAGCTGGGTAGAGTTTGAAGAACCACAGTGAAATCACAAATAAGCTGTGGAGGGGTTTAAAGTCTTTCTTCGCTGATCTCATTACAAGTTAAGATAACATATTACATCTCTCTTTATATCCTTCATGTAAGGTAAAAACCTATTTTTAAAGGTTAAGACCTTACCAGAAGATAAAATTCCTTATATATAAATTAATTATGAAACAACTTTAATTGTCCTGCTTTTGGATATCGGTTCTTATCTAACCACCTTTACTCATCACAGTATTTCTTTGGAAGGAAAATTTTTTCCTGACACAGCCTTCAGAGCTTGAAAACCCAGAAACAATGTCCCAGTACCCAAAGAAAAAAAATAATTTAAATTATGTGTATATACCTGTTTGTTCCCCAGTACATTGGGGTGCACAGTAAGATGTCAGCTGGGGGTTGCAGACCAGTCCCAGGAGTCAGTGGGTGGCTCCTGGGGCTGCCTGCATGAAAGGTTTGCGGCCGGGCTCCTGCTGAAGAATTTCCATGAAAAGAGAAATTTCAGCAGCTCCCAAAGCAGAGAGCAGAGAGGTGGCAGAGCTCCTGCAGAAAACCCCACAGTGCAAGACCGTGGTCCTCCCTCATTCTACAGTTTCCTGGGTGTAGATGAGTGTGTTATCAAACTACAAATTTTTACTTACAGGTTTAGCAAATTTTAAGGAATACGGATGTTTTATTTCCCTGAAAATCTAAAGCAGCTGATGGGGATCAGCAGGATTTAACTGGACCACTGGAACGCAGGTCCTTCATGTACAAGCTTTGAGCTGCTCTCTTTGGCACTGCATTTTGGGGGGTTTATAGCAGAGGGTTGTAGGCTGGGTTTGTTTTATTTGGCATATATAGTAGTTTTCCAGCCTTTCCACTGGCAAAGATGAAGAAGTAATAACACTGAGGTGTCTGTGTGAGTCTCCACCAAGGCCAGACCAATAACTCTGAGAAAAGGGAATTGTCCCACTCAGTGCTTGGGGATAATGACTTAAATACTCGTTATTAGGAATATTGTAAAACCAAAGAAGGGCCACCCCATCCATGTGGATGTGGTGTAGCTGGATGTCAATTCACAGTGGTCTTTGGTGGATCCAGGCTATGGCTTAAAACAAAAAAAACCCAGCATGATTTTGAAATGGCCAGTGATGATGAAACCATCTGTTGGGAAGTTGTTCTGATGTTACTTCTCCCAGTTTAAAAAGCACACCCTTCCCAGTCTGAATTTAACAGTGTCAGCTTCCAGTCACTGGCTCTTTTTATAGCTCTGTCTATTAGATTAAAGAGCTCTCCCTTTCTGCATTTCTGCACCCTGTCTGAATACATCTGGATTGTCATTAAGCCATCCCTTAACCTTCTCTTTGTTAAGCTAAGCGTATTGGGGTCCTTGAATCTGTCACTATAAGGCATGTTTTGCAACGCTTCAGTCATTCTCGTGTGCCCTCTCCCATTAATCACCAGCCTTCCTGAGTCGCAGACGCCAGAAATAGCAGCAGTGTCCCACTAGATGTTACACCCAAGATATTTCACTCCGCTAGTTTATCAAGTTTCCAGCATTGTGTAATAGGATCCCTCCTCCTCCCGGTAAAATCCTGGTTCCTAGAAGTGTGGCTTCATGTGTGCCCGTGTTAAACTGTCTGGTGTTTGCTTACATCTGGTTCATGAAAGAAGCAGGTCTGAGGAAGAGACCAATCCGCATAACAACCATGGTCCTACTCCAAATCTCATCAGCAAACTTTGGTTGTAATGAGTTTTGATTTTCCAACATTTACTAAAAATGATGAACTGAGACAAGCCACTTGGGATGATTCTCTGATATGTTTAAACATATCAGCAGGATTTTAATCCATTTAGCACATGCCGTGTTGATTTTACATTGTTTTAGCTTCCTAATAAATGAGACAACATTTCGTTAAATGCCTCGCAGAAGTCAAACGTAATAGTGTTGATGAAATGTACTAAATCAATCAAATCTATAATCACATTCTTGAAAAATTATATCAATTTCATTTAATAAGATCTATTTTCCATTAACTCATGTTGATTGTAATTAGTTATTCTCCTTAAATTGTTATTAATCAAGTCCCTTATCAGCTCTTCCATTATTTTTTCACAAAATCAACATCAAACAATCAGATTTATAATTATGCAAGTCATCCTCCTCATCGACGTTTATGCATTGGCACAAAGTCAACGCTGCTTTGGTCTTCTGGAAAACTCGCCTCGGAGATGCTGCTGGCCTGGGGCACTCCTAGGACAGATATTAAAATGCTCCAGCACTGAACATTGAGGGCTGCTGATAAAAAAAATCCTCTAGCCGCAGTAGCAGCTGTTTAACATCCTGAGTTGGAACTGAAGATATTCCACGTCATCATATTACATTGCTATTTCACTTAGCTTTTTTCCCCAAAATAGAGAAATCAAATATTTAGTATCTGTCTTTTATGTATTCTTTTTTTAACATCTGCTATTCTGTCTAGACAACTACTTTTAATCTCTTGTATCTGATGAGCACTTCCCTATTGCCCTCAGCTCTGCTAGCTGTAGGTTTCACCTAGCATTCTTCTGCTTGGGACTGGTTTATGTTCATTATTACTCACTTTCCCTTCCTTCCTTTCTGTGAATTTAGACCTACTCTCACTCACCTTTGAACTTCTGTTTTTAACCAGAACAACCTTCTTTTTCCCAATGCTGAGATTCTACTGTATTTCCTAGAAGCCAGAGTGCGTTTAAACAAAGATTTCCCCAATATCATTCACGTCTTCTGTTTAAAATCCTCCAGGTGACCTGGCTTACAGTGCTGAAAAACAAAAAAGACCTACTGTCAGCTTGCTTCTGTCTGTGCCCAGCACGTACAATTGAAATGGGGTCATCTCTGTGCTGGCTGTAGCTAGGTTTTGGATCTGTGATCTCCAGCTGTCAGGATGATCCTGTTGAGGATCCTCCTGGTTTTGGTGAGGAAACGCTCTTCAATGACATTTAGAAAACCCAAAAACCAGCAGCATGAGCCCTCCAGCTCATAACATTTGAGTTGAGGTTCCTCAGGATAGCATAGGGAAATTTTCTTAAATATTATAGACATGTGACTAAGGAACCACTAGTCCCTGTTTTCTTGTGGAAGCTGATGGTCCAGAGAATGATCTTCTTTTGGCCTATATTTGTATTTGAGATCACTTTCTCTTATGTTTTTAGTGGTGCCTGGAATGCAGCAATATCACTTCTGATATTGATTGTCCCTCCTGCACCTTCTTTGCCCACTCAATTCTTTCTAAATAGGTTACAGCTATTGATTCTAATATTCCATGCACATGGATTTTCTCACCAAGTTTAAGTCATGCTCTCCAGATAGAATTTGAACTCATAAATTAGTTGTTCCCAGTTTTTTGTATTGCTCAGTCTTGCTGCAGTGGTGTACAGGCAATTAATGTCCTCCTCACTTCCCAAGGTGTGTTCATTAGCTCTTTTCTCCACAGCTTCACTTCTTCCTTGGGCCAGGGATGACAATGGATGCCAAAGGACTTCTGCGCTTCTTCGTGTGCCTGTTCCTGCTCATCCAAGTGTCCCTCCTTCCAGAAAGGCCACCAGCCCAAACAGCTGGCAGCAGAAATACAGTAGAAGGGAAAACCTCAGCCCAGGCACCGCCAGTTGCAGTACAGATTGATTTCAGGGTCATCATGGCAGTGGACGCAGAATGACTCAAAAAACAATCTGTTATGCGTCTGCTTCAGACAGTCTCCAACCTCCTGATTTCTTCTGGCAGCCACTTCCCATGTTCAGCTGAACCTGCGGTGACCGCTCCTCAGGCACACACAAGTGCTTTTATTGGGCTGTCACAAAAACATCACATTTGAGGAGTAATTGCACTTGCCTTTTGGTCCCCAGGGGATTTCTAGAGGTTTGCAAATCCCAGTGATGTAGGGCCTAAGCCAAGAGAGAGGAAGAACTGTGCTTAGGGCACCTGAATGTGTGGCTTGAGAACTAAAGGTTTCCTCTCACCTCATCTGCTTCTGGCATGTGCTTTAACATTGTGTTGGCTTGGATCCAGCCCAGGCCAAGCTGTGCTGGCCACCTAACAAAGAATCATAGAATGGTTTAGGTTGGAAAAGACCTTTAAGATCACCGAGCCCAACCGTTAACCCGGTGCTGCCAAACCCACCACCAACCCATGTCCCTGAGCGCCACATCTACGTGTCCTAAAGGACCCCCCCAGGGCTGGTGACTCCACCACGTCCCTGGGCAGCCTGTCCCAGTGCTGGGCCACCCTCTGGGGAAGGAATTTTCCCTAATATCCAACCTAAACCTCCCCTGGCGCAACTGGAGGCCGTTTGCTCTTGTCCTGCCGCTTGTTACCTGGGGGAGAGACCGACCCCCCTGCCCACCCCCTGCTGTCAGGCAGCTGGAGAGAGCCCTCAGCCCCCCTCAGCCTCCTGCTGCCCAGGCTGAGCCCCCCAGTGCCCCCAGCCGCTCCCCACCAGCCTTGTGCCCCAGCCCCTTCCCCAGCCCCGTTCCTGGCCCTGGACACGCTCCAGCCCCTCAGGGTCTGTCCTGCAGGAGGGGCCCGAGCTGGGCACAGGGTTCGAGTGGCCTCAGCAGGGCCGAGCCCAGGGGGACGGTCGCCGCCCTGGCCCTGCTGGCCACACCGTCTGGGACACGAGCCGGGCTGCTGCTGGCCGCCTTGGCCAGGAGCTCAGGTCCGTCAGGCAGGACCTGCCTTTCATACCCCCCCGCTGGCTGGCCCTGACCCCCGGCTGTCCCGCACGTGCCGCGGTGGCACTCAGGGTGAGCTGCTCCGTGGCCTTCCCCGGCACCCAGCCCAGAGCCCAGGCTGGGGGGGCTGCACTCCCGGGATCCTCCTTCCAGCCCTTCTTATAGATGCCCATCACAGAGGCTTACTTCCAGTCAGCTGGGACCTCCCTAGTTAGCCAAGGCTGCTGGTAAACGATGGAAAGTGGCTCAGCAAGTGCTTCTGACAGCATTGGGGTCATTTTACATGGCTCTGTTGGAAAGCAAAAAACCCAACCAACTCTGTTCTTGTTGGTCCTAAACAATTTGCAGCCAAGGGTTGGAACAGAGACTTCTGATGTCTTTGAAAATTCTCCCGAGTGATTTCATTTGCCACTGGTGCACGTTAATGTATTATGTTAGAGAACTGCTGTTTCAGACCAAAACCAAACCACAGCAGTTCTCCAGATTTGGCCCTTGCTGGGCTCAGTGACTGGGGATGTGCCTGTCCCTGCTCTTGAAAATAACCCCTTCCATCTTCTTTAATCCAGCAGAGCATTTAGGGGTAATTCTGTGAGTAGAGTAGTGAAGTACTAAGAGAAGAGAGCAGAAAGTCTGTAAAATAAACAAGCTACAAAATGCCTCCAGGTTGCTCTAAATTATGCATCCTTCCTGTTGGGAGATGTTCAAGGTTGTCTTTTTCTTTGAACGCTCTTTTCCTGGATACTCACCTTCATTTTCTGGGATGCCTCTGCTGTGGGTTTATGGTTACTTTTCCTTCCCCTTCACTGCCTTTTAAAACATTTCTTTGCTACCTTTTAATATTTGGAACACAATGAGTGAGGTCCCCCTTCGGCTGAGCGGTGTGGGAATGGGAAAGAGATAAAAAGACCCTAGTAACAGGTCAGTGCCTGCTGCAAGGCACCACCACAGACCCCTCTGGTGGGTTTCCCCCGGTCTGAGCCCAGGGCAGACGGACCATGCGGTGTCTGCAGGTAACATGCACAGCCCCGGCTTGCTCACAGCCCTGGCCCATTGCTTGTGCAGAGCCAGAGCTTCACTGGGACAAACAGGAGCTCCCTGCCTCTTGCCAAAAAACATGGGAGCTGTTCTGGGAAAAAGCCTAAGCGGCTTGTTTCCTTAATGTGATTGGTGCTTAGTTTGGTTATGAATTTCATTTTTAAATTGTAGCTTCCACTTTTTTTTTTTTTATTATTTTTATTAAAACCTCTAAATTTCATTAGTTTGCACTTACAAAAATAAACCTGGCATCAACTAGTGAGCTCTCCTGAGATTGTGTCATCAATTTAACCTGCCACTGAATCAGCCCCATGTCATGCCTGGCATGGTGACAGCACCCAACCTCAACACTGCAGCTGCCTGCAGTCACCTGCCCTGCCTGGAAGTGAGGATGTACTTTCATGGACTTTTCTGATTAGGAACTTTGGTTTCAAGGTTTCAGGGGGAAAAAAAGAAAAAAAAAAAAAAAAGAGGAAGTTGATTGTAAATTTAATTCCTGCATCTTAGTCATTTCTGAACCATGGGTCATTAACCACACATTAGTACTGCTAGCAATTTTTCATAAGGGTTGCACCAGCGATACAGAGCACGGCTGCTGCATCCTAGAGCATTCTTCCTGTGACCTGTGGGCATCTAGGGGTGACAGGGGCACCCTGTGGGCTTGACAATTTTTTACCAGGCAAGTCCCAGAGGAGAGCCAGAACGGCGGCAGTCCTGAGTGAGAGTGACTGATAACATATAAATGTCCTGGGAGTGGTGACTTCTCAGTATTTTACATTAAAACACCTCCCTGTCTTATAAAATATCCCAGCTCCATTTCTTATCCTCTCCCCACACTCCTGTTCATTTTTAACCCTTGCAGCTAGATGAAACAATTTCAGGCTTCAGGAATGTGGTCAAGGACTCTTTCAGTCCTAACAGAACCAGCACTGTCTGTTGCCAGTGTAAACTGGGGTTGCCTTTTAATGAAAAAGTCATGTGTGTCTTGCAGAAGGAAAGATAAATCTGCGAGCACGTGAGAGAACTGTCCCAAGACGTGCTGTGCTGCCCATGCTCAGCACCAGCCAGAGCCGCCTGAACGCTCGCGATGTCAGTCAGTCTGTCCGCCGGCTTGACAAACAGCCTGAGGAAGCCGGCTCCTTTAATAGGCTTCAGGGTTTTATTTATAGCCCCTTTGAATAAGTGCAGCTGATACTTAAGATCGGCAGATTTAATGACAGTGAGCTGGCGAAAGGCCAGGTCTGCAAATAGTGCCACTAAAAGTCTGCTCCACCATAAAATTTGTTTAATATAAGAAATCATTTCATGCAGGGTTTTGCCTGCCATTTTTATAATTAGCAGGAGAAATCTCCATTTCGCTCCTAAGAGCAGCCAGCACTTTATGGGACGTGGTTGTCTTTTAGTGGTGGTTTTGAAATTTATTTCCATGTTTGGAGGGGTTCTTGTGTTCTGTGTCCCATGGGAAGGGGACCTTGCCTACCCTGGGTCTCCTCGTGCTTCCCCAGAGATGTGGGGAACAGAAAAGAATGGCAGGACCTGTGCCAGGTGCATGTGGTGGCTGATGACAGAGGAGGATCACACCCTGCATGTGCCAACCCCCAGGACTGAATCCTTGCCAAGGAGCTTCCAGCCAGTGCACTGGTGTCCCTCTGACATTTGACCAGAATCACATCAAACTAACCAGAAAAGTAGCTTCCAGATGGGCAGACAGGAGCTGGGCAGTTTGTGATCCATAGACATGCAAAATGCATTGAAACCACCACACTTTAGTCTCACTTTGTTGACATTTGATTACTTTGCTATACTTTCCTCTAAAGGGCCATGTTAGATTTTTGCAACTATTCCCACTTTTTACAGAGTTCTCGATCATATACAAAATCCTCAGCAAATTACTTCAAAATGAGTTATTTTTTCTGTTTTTTTTTCCCTTCCGCTAATAGAACAGAAACGAGCTTGGGTGGTTTTGCTTCCTAACCCCAACAAAAGATTCTAACAACACACAGAGCAGCACACTGCACCTTATGGCCTGGCATCATCCCCAGCAGCATCCCTGCCGATGGCAGCGTGTTCCCGGGAACAGCCTTTGCAGGTGAGCCGCTGCCCCGGGGTTTGCAGAGGCCTCCCAGGCTGTGCTTGGGGAAGAAGGGAGATCTCTTCTGCCAGCCCAACACACAGCCCACTCCGCTACACAAAAGGCGCTTTTTTTTTTTTTTTTTTGGTGTTGTACAGATTTGCCCTCTCTGAGGGAGCGCTGCCTTAAAAACTTACGTATTTAGAATAATAAAAAGCAAGCAAAATGCTGGCAAAAATCAAAGAGCTGGAAATCCCATTAGGTTTTGCATTTAGATGTACAGCCGCATTTCAGGAGTTCTCTGCCTGTGATCTAGAGACAGCACGATAGCAAGCAGGTCCCTCAATTTCTCTTCACTGTGGTCACCCATCTAGCTTCCTCCACTAGCAGAAGAGCTGCAAAATAGGTTTTTGTTCATCTTATTTTCTGAAGGTGCCCCTTGAGATGTGTCCCCTACCTGCTCACCTTCAGAGCAGCCGTCACCGCTTGCCCATGCAGGTACCTCTGTCCTGAGGTGGCCCGTGGGGCTGTGAGAGAATCTGGAGAAGATGGGATTATTCTGGGCATCTTTATGGGAATAGCTTTCCCTGGTGTTTGCATTGTATATATCCTCTGGACCTCCTGCCATTTCAGCTACACATAGATTTTGGTCCAGCTCCCTCACATTGTAAAGATTTACCACGGGTGAGCCTCGGCCAGCTCTGTGATTTAGGTTACCCATTTCTGTAATGGACCAAGCACTTGCCTGGCTGTGAGATGGGCTGATATTTATAGACGTACTGTAGATCCCAGATAAAATGCTGTATCTTTAGTTGAAGATGCGAGAGATGATTAATGCCCTTTCCATGGGATATAGTTTAAAGTTGAGGTACTTCAGGAGTGACTTAATGCCTTGCTGACCTGGGACCTACATTCAGAGGAAGTTTTAAAATGTAAAAAGGCAGAGGAAGGAAAATAATTGGGTGGATTGTGCTGAAAAAGGTGCTGGGTATGGCTGTTCACTCTCTCCTTTTTTAATTTTTAAGCTTTTTCTATCGCATTTTCCCTCCAGGAGGATGAAAAATTGAAAGAGTCAGGCACACGGTATCTCCTCTTCAGGTACAAACAAGAAGTATTACACACACGGTCATTTATTTACTGGAAAAAGGATAACTCCATCACACAGAGAAGTGAACATGTCTCCTCCAATTGCCTCTGCCCACATGGGACCTGGGAGGTCACAGGGGGAGATGCCAGTGCCAGGGTGGGGGTCAAGCACAGGGAAAATGAAGCTCGTGCCCTTACAAGACACTGTGTGCCCTATTTCCAGGTAACAACCAGGTGTGAAAGAGGCACCTTGTTGGCTGTACATGTGTTTAGACCTGAATTTCACAATTCATTAGTCTTAGGGTTCCCTGTAGGCTCCTTCATGTTGCTTGGGGGGATTTGACCTTGGGAGAGGTTTGCTGGTGCTGTGCAGGGCGGCTACAGGCTGCAGCTCGTGATGTCTCCTGCGATGGCAGGATGTGTGCTGGGCCCGCCGGGATGCTCAGCCCGACTCTGCATCGGCCAGGGTGCAGCTGTAAAATCCCCTTTGGGAGACGTTAGAGCTGCGCAGGTGCAGCCGCTTTGCGGTGGCATCTAGGAGCGATGCTCAGGCAAGCCTGATAGATGAACCCTCCCCTGACACCGTGCAGTAAGCAGGGCCAGGCAGTTTTGCTCTTCACCAAACACCTTCCTTCCAAATATGTGTGGAGGTGTTTGTAGTGATGTGATTAGCAATGGATGCTGGCAGCTGTATTCTGAGCCCTAAAAAGGTTTTGAAATTGGCTGCCAAAATCCTCCAAGAGACCTGACCCCCCCGAGCAACCAATGTGTAGCAGCTTCAGCAACCCTAGTTTCAGGACACGAACTTTCTCCTGCTCTCAGTTAATGCTACAAATCCAGAGGCTTTTCCCCAAGAATGTATTAATTCAAATGAGTTCCCTGTACAGTTCTGACCCATGATCCGGATCCAGTGATCAGGAACGTGCACTTTCCACCTGTGTACCCTGGGCTGATGCAAGCCCACCCACAATTGCTCTGGATAGAAGCAGGAGCTCCCAAAAGGATTTCAGGAGCTTTTGGGGATGCAATGACTGATCCTGCACCCAAGGAGGACAATGTCCCCTGTCCTTCCGTGCGACGTGCACCAAGCAGAGACCTCTGGTGTTTGGTTACTCGGTCACTCTGGTATGTGCAGACTCACAGGGTGGTTTCAGCGACTGGGGATTGTACCAATGTAAAAAAAA
Organism: Falco rusticolus; assembly: GCF_015220075.1. Taxonomy (NCBI): domain Eukaryota; kingdom Metazoa; phylum Chordata; class Aves; order Falconiformes; family Falconidae; genus Falco; species Falco rusticolus. The sequence goes on from NC_051196.1 coordinate 24,426,102, forward strand.
TGAAACTATCCATTTAACGGAGGGCAGAGGGAGCAATCCAATAGATCATTCACAAAGACTCAATCCCATTTGAATATTGACAGAGCCCTGCTGTAGCCCTGTCCCGCACACCCGAGCTATAGGAACAGATACCATAAAAATGCACCTGCAACATGAATATCAGTATGGACTGTTGAAACGAGCTCTGGTCACATCGCTGCCTGGCAGAGGAGTGGGTTTGAACTCCGAGCTTCAGACATCAATTTGAACGTGCCTGAGCTGCTCATCAGTAGGAGTGCCCAGGGGCTCATACCTTCGCAGCCAGCAGTGCATCCCGTGTCCTGTGCAAGGCACCAATGCAGCCTGAATGTTAGTGATAGATGGTCACATCGAGATAACACATTTACAGACCAGAAGTGATTTTGCTACAAATTCTATAATTTCAAGCAGTGAAAGCACCTGATCAGGGCATGTTATGCTTTGCTAGCATACAAATCATGAGCAAAAGAGGGCATTTCACTCCATAAAGCTGCAAGTCTAAATAACCTGAATTTTTCTGGCCCAAATTACTAATTGCAAATTATTCACCCATTTCTGGTAGAATGTCCTGTTTTTGCTGAACTAAAACCAACTGTATAATACCCTCTTAGCCTACTGGGCTTATCTCCAGAGCTCAAAGCTGTTCAACTTCCTTTTCTCTATTTTCCCTCTCATTTATTTTCCATATGATAAATAATTAAAAAAAGGATTTTTAAACCAGCATAGGACAGAAGTTTTCTTTTTTAGTGCACAGTTGCTGGGGTATAGGGTGAAGGCTGGAAAACCTGAACTATTATCAAGAATGCCACTCAAATTACAATATAATTGTCTAAAAAAAAAAAAAAAATCTGGCAGCTAATTCTGATTGCAGTGCACATTTCTGTGCCTGTGACAAATGATTTCTAAAGTTAGACTCAAGGACACCAAGCTTCCAAGAGGTCACTTCTCTACAGTGTTTATTTTATTTGCCATAAAAAGAAGTTTTAAAACAGTTAAATTAAGAGGGGGGTGGAGGTGAGGGTGGGGAACAAAAAAAGGGGAGAAAAGCATGGATGATCTGAAAAAGATTGAAGTGTTTTGTTTTAAAAGGACTGATGCTCGGAGCCATAAAGTATGAAATACAGGAGGAAAAGCAGATTTGGGGCTAACCTACACTATCACATTAGACTTTAAAGCTGTTCCAACAGACTAAGCATTTGAAAAAGAATCGGAGCTGCATGTGATAAGTTGCTCCTCTTATCGGCAAACTGTCATCTGTCTTGAGTGAGAACATTTTGTCCACCCTACCAAAACAAGTCAGAAAAATTGGATAAAAACAAAAATATAAATCAGAACGGTAGCTGGGAGCAGAACTGAAATGGTGGCAATTTCCTGGCAAAGATCGCTGTACAACTAAATGTCAGATGTGGCAGAAAGAATTATACTTCCAACTTGAGGTCAGAAATTATGTGCGAGCATGTGGTGGCCAGACCCCCGGCCAGCGCAGCGCCATGGGACCCGCATGGCCCCGGTGATGGCCAGGGTAGCTCCACGGGCAGCGGTGCCCGCGTGTGTCCTGGCTGCAGATCAGCCAGGAACACTGCAGCTCTCTCCCGTCACGGTCCCACCAGAGGCTTTGCTCCTTCCCTGGCTGCGGTGTAGCCCAGCGCCACAGCATGAACCTCCCATTGATTTCAGCAGGGTCTGCTCACAGCCGAAGCAGAAAGTTGTGGTGCCTGCAGCTTGCTGAGGGTCTCAAGGCAATTTTTGTGACTGGAGCTAAAAGCTGCTGGAGCCGCCTTGCCCCGTGCCTGGCTGCCTGCAGCTGCTTTTCCATGGGACAAGTGGCTTGCAGATGATTGTGTGCTTCCCAGGCTCTTCCTAAATCTTATCATTTCACTACATTCCCAAAGCACCCTGGACCTACAGTGGTAGATGGAGAATGGAGATGCACCCTCTCCCTGGGTGTGTGTGCACATGTACAGGGTCGGGGGGACCAACCACACCTGAAGTGCTGGGCTCCCCCTCTCCTCTGGCTCTCCTCCAGGGAAACCCCACTCAGGTTTCAGGGGAAAGCATCAGGGTACCACCTGCTCCTTGGCAGCAATGGCTGTGACCAGCCCTTCTGCCTGCCCTCCCCTCCTCAGCCCTGCACAGGGAGGCATTTCGCTGCACCCACAGTTCTTAGTGCTTCATGTCCTCAGACCAAGGGGATGGTACACAGGGATAGCACAGGTGCATATGTGCCTCTGGAGTATGGAAAAATATCAAGGGACATGGCACTGTCAACACGGCAGCACCTTGGCATTTAAGGCAAACCTGTGTGTCTGTAACAGCACCGGGGAGGAGCCGTGTTCATCAACTCCAAGGCAGAAGCTCAGCATCCCAGGAGGGCAGACATTGCTTTGTGCTCAAGGCATGCAGCAAATTTAGATGAGCAGCAGTGGGAGGCCCAGGGACCTTGACATCCAGGGCATCACGAGTGGAGGGGAGCCAGGGTGCAGCCTGCCAGCCCCCTCCCCGCGCTGCACCTAATGTTCCCAAATGTTTTTCTCCTTCACTTTAACACATTTAACACCATGTTCCCACCACAGCAGCCAAGCTGATATCACTGGAGGCAAGACCAGAATCAGATCCTGAAAAAATCAGCTATTTAGATGCACCATAGCTGCTGCGCTTACAGCTACAGTTAAATCCTAAGACACTTAATTGCAATTTGAAAACAGATGTACAACAAGGTGAGATTTGAAGATACCCTTTTACTAAATCACAGAATAGGAAAAGAGAGGTGCTGGGCAGAAATGAGGCATGTTGTCCGTCAGGTCATGAGTGGTAAAGACATGGCAAAGTCACAGGCTTGTGCAGCCTGGGGTGGGCAGCAGCACCTTTGAAAGCAGGTGAGGGAGGAGGCTGTTCTCTGCCCCTAGTCAATGAGCAGCTGAAGGGGAATCACTGGAAAACTCCCCAAACCCTTCACAGGTGGGGAAGGGGGAGCTGAGGATGCTACAGGGTCTCACAGCCCCCAGCACCACTCTCTGCCCAGCCTCCCCCAAGGTGACTGCTCCCTGGCACCCAGCAAACCACTTCCCCAGCCCCCAGTGCTGCAGGAGTGGAGTATCCAATAGAGAGGGTCTGTTGGGGCTGTGTTATGGTAAGCTGCTCTGCTTTAATTTGAATTTTAAAACTTTTTAAAAATATTATTAATTTTGCAAAATTTTGGTGTTCAGAGTACTGCTTCTGTAAATCACAATGAACGAGCAACAGCTGAGCCTTTGCTTCAGCCCAAGTGGGAACAAAACCTCCTAACACACGAAGGCTGGTTTGCCAGTTGCTGCAAAGCCCTAGCACAAGTGCTGACAGCAAGCGCCCATCTCAGAAAGACTACGTGGTTTGTAACAGGGGGACTGGGATAAGGAAAAACAATTTATTCCCCTTCGGAAACATCCCAACAGCAAGGACATCAAAGCTGCCCTTTAAGCAGAAGCTGCTGGGACGCTGGTGCAAACTCATCTCCTAAGAGTATCATTTAATGCATGTTTTGTTGCAAGAGGAGGATTCACTCAGGCAAGGGTTAATGAAGGCTGTGCTGTGCACCTAGCACATATAGACTGCATTTGCAGCAGTGTGGGTGCGCGCATATATATATATATATGTATATCTCATATACGGGTATTCAGTTATCTATGGCATGTGGGCTGGGGAGCAGACAGGCTCTCCTCTCACCACGGTGGGGTGTGGGATGCCACACAAATTCTCTCCATCGCTTCTTTAGAAATCCTGGCAAGCCCAGGGGAGCCTGCAGTTAATCAGCGCTGTGTCGCTGTGCACCACTGCGGGCAGCGGGACTTCACTGCGGCATTTTGGGGTGCCCTGGAGCAGCCACAGCCCAGACAAACACATTCCCCCCAGCACCCAAGGGCCGGCTGAGCACTCAGCCCCTCCTGGGCTTCATCTGTGGGGTCCTGGGTTTGCTGATGAGACCTTTCAGTCCCATTTAGAAGAACTTTATCAGCTTTTCTTTTTGCATTGTAATGGCTTAACATCACGGTTGGTACGAAAAAGCTGGAAGATCAGCCAGGTCACAGCCAGTCCCTTTCTGCCATCAGACACACAGCAGAGCTGAACTTCTGCTTTGGTTGCTTTTGGTTGTGCTGTTTGCTTGCCTGCAACGTTTATCATATTCCCTGCCTATATTGCACCACTGATAATAAATCCAAAGGGACTGGGTCCCAAATTTCTGAAGAGGTTTCCCAAAGGGAATGTCAATTACCTTTCCCCTTCAGCACCACCGATGTCCTCTGCCACTTAAAAATCCCAGTTTTATGTTAAGAAATGCAGTCACTTGCTCTAATTATTCAGCCTGCACTCTAAGGTGAGCAAAAAAGTTTAATATATTTAGTAGGTAAACTTGGAAAGGCAAGGCGTGCGTTGCATTGGTTCGGTAGTGGCTCCAGGCACAAAGAAGTAAAACCCCTGACAAAGCCAGTGTGTGTGTATGCAGTGGTTTGTGTGTGGAACCATGGAAGGAGTGGGAGAGCATTGTAGACTAAATCTTGAGGTCTCATTTTGGGTGAAACTCCCACCTGAGGCAGCTGGGATTGCTGGTGCTGCTGGGGACTGGGTTGGAGAAAATAGGGCCATGACCTGGATTGGTATTTCTCTCTGCCCACCACAGTCACTACATTTGAGCCCGCTGAGAGCCCTCCTGTGCTGCTGGATGTGATATCATCAGCTTTGGAAGGGGAAACTCAAGAGCCTTTAGGTCCCAAAAGGATGGAGGAAAGACTTCTTTCCCCTGATCTACCATCACCACAGGGACCAAAGGGTCCTCCCAGTGCTGGTACAGAAACGCAGGGAATCCCCCAGGGAGGACCTGTCCTCCTCTGCCCTTGGGTGATGTGTTCCCCTCTCAGCACTTGTCCTCCAGGTGTTTTGTCTCACTCCATCCCCACCCTTTCCCCAGCTCTCTTCATGGGCTACCACATTCCTTCCACATTTAGATGCCAGTCTGTCCTTGCTCATTGCTCTTCTCCACCCATTTCCTTAGCTCAGCCTAGTTTCAAATGCGAATGCTTTGTCAAAGTGCCAGGATTCCCTGGCAGAGGTGAAGGTTGGTAGATCAATGCCATGAATGCCTCCCAGAGCATGAGCATCTCTGCACATCTTGTATCTGGAGAGAGGGACCAGCCCTAGGGCTTTCAGGTGCTGAGGACGCTCCCTGCAGCAGCACTTCCAGATTTGCAGCCCCACATCAGCTGCCAGCTTTATTGCAGCACTTGGCTTTCCTCTAGGCTTACCAGCCCAGCTATGAGCACTGTGGGATTGGGGAAGCAGAAGCTTTAATCATCTTTTAAATCTCATTAAGCTCTCCCTGCAATTCCTCGTAGCACCACCACGTTCCTGGACGACTTGCACACAAGCTACATGGGGTTTTCATCTACATCACACCAAAAGCAAGGACAAAATCCAAAGTTCATCAGTGCTGAATCATAACCAGACCACAGAAAGTGGCACCAACTCAAGAAGATGCAAATGCCTTTGTAGAAATGCCTCTGCCAAGAACATGCCCCATTGCTGACAAGGGCTTCCCAGGGATTTCCAGCCTGGTCTCATGGGAGAAAGAAAAGCTATCATCCTGGAGCACAGAGTCTGGCTTTTGTAGTTCATATTATTTGTGAGGAAAATAACCCTGTTTGTCTCAGATCAGCTCTTTCTGAAATCTCAGAAATTAGGTGTCATTACTAAAGCCATACCTAGTCAGCAATCCAGCTATCTGCACATAGATGAGGAGGATAATTTGATTCCATCTTTGGAAATGTCAGACTTTATGGGTGAATAAAGTGCATTCCATTTTCTTCTGTTTATCAATATTGGGTGAAAACAGACTAGAAATTGCTTGTAAATGGGTAGTGTCAAGAGAGAGGCAATCTATTTGTTACCCCTAGCATGTGCCCAGCACTGCCACAGCCACAGCCACCTCTGTTTAGTGTGTAAGAACCACATAAAGCAACAAAACAGGCGCAGATGGAAGAAAGAGTAACCTCTGCTACCTCTCCACTTACAGCTATTGCTCTACAAGTACGTCCAGGTCCTGCAGTCAATAGTCGTGGTCACACAAAGTCAGTCTCAAAGCCACTGTCAATTCTTGGTTTTGAAGGGAAATTGGAAGAACCTGGTAAGGATGTGCCCACCTGAGCTCTGAGCCAAAGGCAAAGCAGGGACCTAAGGCTGAGCAGAAGGAGCCCCGTGCCCTGCAGAGCAGCCGACACCCCCCCTCAGCCAGGGCAAGCAGGGGCAGATGGGCTGGTCCAGTGAAACGCAGGCTCCTCATGCACTTGAACTGCTGAGCCTAAACCGGGTCAAAATCTGGGCACAGAGAAAGGATGTGGTCCCTGACAGCACGGTAATGGTAAAGGGAGAGATTTCAGGAAGGAGAACAGAATAGCGGTGAATGAACTTTTCAGATAAATTATAGCTAAAGAGGAATGAAACATTATAGTTTCAATTACCGCTGTGCCCAGCCACGCAGGTAGTAATTCAAACAAGAAACAATTGGTGGATTGTCACCCTCAAATCAGACACATACCATTTAATTCCATTTACTGAGGGTTCACTGACTGTATTTTGAATCAAATACAGCCATTAATGTGCAAAGATCTGAAAAATGCATGTGTCCCTTTTACAAATGTGACAGCGAGACACTAATTCCAGTAAAACCCTTTTTCTTCAGGTTGGGCTGCTCCTATTGCCTTTAGTTATGCAGATACTACTTATAAAAAGTTTTAGTATGCCACGCTAGTTCTTTTGAAATGGCTTGTACCGTTTTGTTCAGAGCACACGAGAAGCATGGCCAAATCCAGTCTTATATTCCGTCATCCAAACTCAGCAAATTGATTCAAATGCAGAAAAAGCTACTTTCATTAAAACAATTAAATCCTTACTATTATTGCAATATCTGGCTATTACAGCACAAATATAAATCATCAGTTACGGAATCTAAAAGCTTTCAGATAGAATTGCTCTAACATCTGCCCCATGCAATGGACAGAGGAAGGGTGACATGCACCAGGCTGCTTTGCGGGCAATACTGCTGCCGAAATAAAAACCTGTCACATTCATAAAGGGAATATTATTGTGCTGCCCTGTTTTGCTCCAGCAGAAAAGCGATGCATGCTTATGGGCAGGGGGAGTGGGAGGAATGGTGCTTGGGATGAGAAAAGCTGGCCCGTTCTCCAGGTGATTATTCCTCCCCTCCACGATTGTCAGGGGTGCAGGTGACCCTGGCTGGGTTTTGCATCATTTGACCTGTGCGATGGCACTACACAAAGCTAAATCTATGCCCTTCCTCATCCAAGAAACAATTTTGTGGGTGAGATGCACTGTTCATTGTGATATGGCGGAATGGCTTTGGCACAAAGATTTTAAGGATCATATGAAGTACTTTTGCTTTCCTTTTTAAAATAATACCTGCACATATCCCATGTGTCTGCACTGTCACACGCTCTCCACGGGGCCACACAGTATGTTGTCTAGTAAAAACAGACCTTTCCTTGAAACTGCACTTGCCTTTCTGATCTGGTTGAGATTGCATCAAAGGGGATCTTTTAAATATCATTTCACTGGTTACTGAGCGGGCAGTCAGAACGGGATATGAAATTTCAAAGGCTTTTCTCCTCCTGCTCTTCACATCATCCGCTCATCACACTTCCCTACAGGTGCTCCCTGTTGACTCAAGGACACTTCCAGGCAGTAGAGTATCAAAGGAGCAGGGGTGGACAGGCCAGCTCATCCCACACATTTTAAATTACTTAAAAAACCCCAGAAGACTTTTTGCAAAGAGTGTCTGTGGCAGGGACTGAAATCAGTGCTCAGCATGTGGCTTAGACAAACAGAGTGGTCATTAGTGACTGTTGTCATTGTCACACCGGTGTAGACTGTTAATTCAGCATAGGAGTCATTAAAAACAAGCCTCAGTGGAGAGAGAGGTTTTTGTAAATGCTAGATGACTTGGCAAAAAAATCAAGGCGACCCTCAATATCCTACATTGCTCTGCTTATAAATTCAGAACAAAAACTCCCAGGAATTTGCTGGGGACAGGATTAGGCACAAATTATTTTCTACGCTGAAAACTGTTAAAATCCAGCCCTGCTTTTCCTCACCCCATAAGCAAGCTAAGCTCACCGGTCATTCCACAGGTCCCTCTCTTCCCGGAGGATGTCACCACTTCCAAAGCTTTCACCCTGCTCCTGGGTTAAGGTGATATTACCATCCCCAGTGCTTCTGCCAACCTGTGCCGTCAGCCTGGGGGGACACTGGGCTCCATCACACTGAGTGTGGCTGTTCCCACGTGTCCGAGAACGAAGGGCTCAGCCTGTGCCCACCCCTGCTGCAGCCCGAGCCCCAGGGCTCTCATCGCCTCTGAGCTCGCAATTACAGAGCAGCATCCACTGTGCTGCATGGGTGTCCCTGTGTTAGAGTTCCTCCTACCAGGTGCTTTTAATTTATTTGTATTTCCAGCAGCGATAATTGAGTTATCAATTTTGTGCTCTTTTGGGCCAGAAGCAAAGAGATCAGAGAGCTATTTTATACACCTAATTATAGATTATTTCCCATAGCTATAAAACTGCAGAGAGACAGATGCAGAAACCGTGTCGTGAGGTGCTCTGTGTCCTCTTCATCTCTACTGACTTCTCCCTCTTGCTCCCTTAGACTCCGGGCTGAATGTCCTCCAGACAAAACAGATTTCAAAAGCTAGGGATATCTATTTTCCCACAGGACAACATCTTTCCCCACCCCAGCCGAGAGCTGCTTAAAAACCAAATTCAACTTGCACTTCAACTATCTGCTTAAGCCTTTAGCGCCTCGTAGAGTCAGGCTGAGATTTACTCCATTTCTGTGCAGTTTGGCTACAACTTGGCTCTTAATGGTGGCCTGGGGTCCTGCTGAGGAATGAAAAAAACAACTTTCTTTCCCAGTTCTGTGTTTTTTTGGGGGGTGCATTTGGCATGGCCCTTCATGCCCTCGTTCGCTCCCTGCTCCCCAGGTCCAGCTGCGGTGCCTCAGAGCCACCCTCCATCCGTGTGGGTCCGAGCTGCCTCCAGCATCCGCAGATCAGCTGGAGTTGCCTGGAGCATGCTGCAGTGCAGAGCAAGTGCTAAAGTCCAGCAGATCCTATTTTTGTATTTACAGAAAGAGATGGGAATCGTCTGTGTGTCAGTATTAGGTTTCTAGTGGTGACATGAAGAAGCCATCCAAGATGTATGATCTAGCAAATGTACTGTAATGCACACATCACATTTGTTCTCTGAGTAAATAGATATTGGCTAGGGTACATTACATCTGTGCTTTCATGTTTAATTTAATGTAAGTGAACTGCCTTAATTTCTCTAAATTGTAGTAATAAACATAATGCTAACAGTGATACTGCTAATAATTTATTTTGCAAGTGATTAATCAACAATGAACTATTTTAATTACCTGTTCTGAAATGCCAAACTCTAAATTAATTATGTGGCATTATATGAATTCGTATGTGTGTGTGTGTGTATATATATACACACACACTTACATATGAATTGCGAGACTAATTAAAATTAATAAACCATTGGATTTGGTGGATTCATAGAGCTGAGGGGGAAATGGCTCTCCCCTGCTCTTCTGCCTTTTTGCATTTTGTCCTCAGCACAAAGAGAATTACAATCCCGTGCTTTAAGCAAGTCATTTGTGCTTCTGAAAAATATATTACCGGGAGAAAGCAGCAAACTCCCTGGGTGCCCCAGTGTGAGCAGAAGTGCTGCTGCGCGGCACAGGCAGGGCAGGGGCTGGTGCAGCGTGTGCTGCAGTGCTGCTGCCAGGGGACTCTCTCGAGGGACCTCTGTGCTGGACCTCGGAGCTGCCTGGAAATAAAATCAAATGGCAATTCGAATGGGGGAGAAGAGGGTGATGCGGATTCCCAGTCCTCAATTGTTCGCAACAGTTTTTGGAGGAAAACTGGGGATTAAATTAAGAGATTTGGGGCACGACCAAAGAGTATGCCTTTTTGCCTGCGAGGGGGCTGCACCCAGAGATGCTGCAGGGCATGAAGCTGACAGCACTGGGGTATTTAGCAGTGGGAGCATCCCCAGGTGCCCCAGGACGAGGCTGGGCAGAAAGGGGAGACCATCTCTTTGCATGATGCCTCAGTCCCAGAGGTCGGAGCCAAGAGGCCCCCAGCCACCCAGCACTCACCCGACCAGCAGCAATGGCACTGCTCCCCGAGGCACGTGCAGCTCAGCAGGGCTGGGGGACCACAGGGGAGGGAATCACTCATTTTGGGGGGGGAGGAAGAGAATTCTAATGGCTCATAGCACCAGCTTGAAGAGCAGGATGATTAATGAGAGCAATGACATGAAGGAACCAGAAACTAAGTAACGAGACCTGTATTTGATACATAACACTGCTGAGACCTTCTATAAAGAGAATACCAGGAGTAGGGCTAAGTTTTGCTGGTTGGGGAATGCATTGGGATGGGGGGAAGTATTGCTGACTTCGCAGTTAAATGCCTGGGCTGTACACAACCAGGGCTGCAGTGTTGTTCGAGAGGAAGCCTGGGGCATGTTAATTTGGTCATATATTTTCAGATGGTGGAAAGACAGCCTGACTTTTGATTTAGTGTGCTGCGTGGATCTGTGCGATGTTGTGGGTTTAAAATGCGGTGTCCAGAGCCTGATTCAGCCACCTGATGGTTGAATTCCAGCTGGGAGATGAAGAAGCCATTATATACATAACAAGAACTTCCAGCCAAAAATTACTTATGGTTTCAATTGAAGGAGAAGAAGTTGTTGATAGTTTAGGTATGGATGTCAGAAACACAGCAGTTAACAGAAGAGATGAATGAGAGATTGGGAGGTGATAACTTAGATAAATTGGTGGCTCATCCATATTAAGGAGACAGCTCATCCTCAGTTGCTGCTGGATGACATGAACAGCAGAGCATATATGGATACTAAAATACATTGGTCTTAAAGTTAAATCCCCAAGAACCATCAGAAATAAGTCTCAGAAGCCAAAGTGAGATCTGATGCACACTGCAAAAATATGCAGTCTGTCAGAGCACACTGCTCTCTCCATATAACTTCCACCATTTGTGGGACAATTATAGAGAAAACGATACTGTGATCTGTAAAGCAGTTCCTGGAGTGGTTTTATTCACTAACTCAATGCTATGCATAATCATCGCCAGCAACATCTCCAGAGGTGTGTGCATAATAGAGAAACATCAAGTCAATGAGTCAAAACATCAGAAAATAAAATTCAGATGAACATCACATTCAAAAATTATATCATCTGTCATTTAACACTGTCTGAAGACCTCCTTACTGAAATAATACATCTATACCAAAAGTTACTCCAGGCAGTAATACCGTATTGCGCTGTGTTTAGGATCTACCAGAAACTGGGGCTTTCTGCAACTTGAGCTGCCAAAGGAGGGGACCTGGGGTTACAAGCCCTGTGGGGATCCTCCAACTGAAGCACCCAAAGACTTGTAGAGGGGAAATGCAGGGTGCTGGGAGGCTCTGTTCCTGCCAAAGTCAGCAGTGACCCCCCAGCGTCACCCATTTCCTTTGCTGTGTTGATGCGTATAATAATGTTTCTTTTAAGACTCACATTAGCCTCTAAAAAAGGCATTGTGCCCAAATACAAAATTAATTTGCCCTTGCTGACATTACACTTCACTGGATTAGATCCTTCATTCCTCCTGTTCCAAAACACCCGTTGAGCTAGGAATTTTCCCTTTTTGAAAATGCAGGTCTGGAAGACCTTTAAATCCCCTAACTAAATTCTTATCATGCCGTTTTCCCAAAGCACCATGTATAGCATCGTCTCTGCTCTACGGCTTGAAAGGAACAATTCCCTGCAGATGCATGCATCCGAGGCCAGCAATAGCTGCTCCCGGGTGTTTTGGCAGGGATATCACAGCATGGGCCATAACGCAAGTGTAGATGTGTGTTTGTGTATATATACGTGTGTGAAATGTATATATGTGTGTGTTTTTCTAATATATATACATACACATGTATTTCTTAAAAAGCAAGGCTTTTATTCTAGGCTTGATTTTATCTTAAACCATATGAAATCATAGCCTATCCTCTTGTACTAAAAGATAATAAAAAATTGCCAAGTTGGTTATAATTTCCCACAAGTTCCTAGCTGTAGGTATGAGGAGAATGACACTTTTGCTCCCCTTTTCACGAGCTGCCGGGATGTGCGCACCAGCAGCGAGCGCAGTGGCCGCGGGGCGGTGAGTCCCACCCCACGTGCAGGCAGGCACGGATGGGAAGAGCGAGCGTCACGTAATGAGTTCGAGTTGCTCCAGGGTGTGAGAATGAGCAATGAGCATCTCTGCTGGAAGCAAAATCAGGAGCCTGGGTGAGCTTTGCCACTTAGACAACAAATCACTGGGTGTGCCTGAGGGTTCATTTTTCATTGGAAAACACCCATGAAACTAGTACTTTGATGCTTATTCCTTTATTGTTCATCAGTGCTTCTTTGCCCTTCATTTCTTGGAAGAGGCACAGTGCTTAAATGGGTTGAAGGGTGGATGCTGTGAAAAAACTGAGCCACCTCTTTAATCCCAAAGGCTTTGTAAAGGGTTCATTTTGCTGTCCGGGAAAATCTCTGTCTTCCCAGATCACTTGCCTCCCTCTCTCCACCATCCATCTAGGTTGCCTCGTCTGTATCTCGAAGGCATGCTTGCCATCCTTTGAAGAGGTAGTCTCCTCTAAAAAATCAATAGTTAACATTGTCTTTAAATAGTCTGACATTTACCTTTACTGCAGTTTTCATTTCTTTCTGGGATTGCTCAGACATTTCTATTACCCGTGTACATTCCTTATTTCTCTGCCTGTAGCCACTGCACAGGAGCTTTGCAAGGATGGCAATCCTGGTGGTGCAGCTCACAAATAAGGAGACTTTAGCAAGATAATTGAGGACTGGAGCTCACTAATAGAAGCATCTTTAATTTATGCAAAACATCAAGTGAGAACAATTACAAGCAAAAAGGTAGCATAAATCCCTGAAGAAAATACATCCTGAATGCAGTTTTCCCAACAAGCAAATCTGAATGCTGGCCCAAAGGTCAAAAATAAAAGTCTGTGAGCTTCAACCTCACGAGTCATCCACCTTTCCTTTCCCCTCCTGTCAAGAACTTGTCTGGGGCTTCATTTAGAAAGCTGCTTGTTCAGAGTAGAGCTGTTCGCAATCTAGGGAAGTTAGGCAAATTAGCAGAATTATTAGGTAAGAGGCAATTCGCCACAGCCTGCAAAGCAACCGCTTGTTAAATTAGCTCACACAAGAGAGTTGCACTGATCGAATGATGGTTGCAGTGTTTGCAGAGAGAAGGCTGTGAAGGCATTTTCTTTGAAATAACACTGCTGTACTCCCATTGAAAAATAAAAAGGTGAGTTTGTGCAGATTCCCTGGCAGACTGGGGCAGGCTCCTTGCACACAGGTATTGGAAGATGCCTTTGTCTTTTACACACATTCCTGCTACCCAGTTCCTTCTGCAATCATAATAATAATAAAAACTAATAAGGAAGAAAAGCCCGACACCTTCAAACTAGCTACTTCTAAAAATAGGGAGGGCTGCAGGAGAGCTGATGCCACGAGACCCCTGGAAGCAGGTGGCTCATTGCACCCGCTCCCCTCTGGGACTTGCAAGGACACCTGGAGTTTTGCAGCCTCGCTGTCTGGAGCAACTTTGGGACTGGATCTTCCAGCAGCAGAAACAGAAATCAGAGTCCTCCAACAAGCCAAGGAGAGAGTGGCTCACACATGGTTTCTGATCACTCAGTCTCATTTTTATATACTCTTTGGCTATTGATTTGATATTTTTATACCTTATGTAGTGCACTTAGTACAGAAAAAAATGGATTAACCAAGTAAATGTGCTTTATTAGTGGGTGTCTGATGGAAAATTATGTCACTTTTCCATTTAAAAGATGCATCAGATTAATCCTCTCATGAATCAATTTGCCCATGCCTGAAAACCTACTAACACCCCACATAAAAATTTCCAGTGTCAAACTGCATGTTGGATATAACAAAGCTTTAAAATGAAGAAAAGGTGTATTGGGAAGACTTCAGCACTTCCAACACAGCTGAGAATGAAATTCTCATCCCCAAAGTGAAGTGAGGGTGTTACACCAGGCTTAACTCCAGCTTCACTCGCAGGAGATGAACACATCTTAGCAAAGACATGGAATTGCATCCCTCAGCAACAGCGCAAGCAGCAAACTGCTGGGCTTTTCTAGCCTCCCCTTGCCTATTCAGAAGCTCAAAAAGCATCCACAGCTGCAAGCAGAAGAGCTCTCCAGACCAACAGTGTCTAAAACAAAGTCCACGACACCTGCCAGCTCCTTCCAAACTGCACCACGTAGTCTGACAACCTGTTACAAGCCCAGGACCTGGCAGCACGGCTGCAGTGAACGTCCGCTGGATGCTGCAATAACTCTGCTGGCGGATGGACAGGGAGGTTTCAGCAAGCACTGGCTTCCCTGCAGCCCTGACGCAGGCGAGGCTGCTGCCCATGGCAAGGGGGGCATCTGCCCACGGGGAATCTGCAAAGTCAGGCTGGGCCTATTCACCAGATAAATCCTCTGCAGTGGCCGGCAATGGACCTGTGCCACAATGCAGGAGCTCTGGGTCCGGATTCAGCTGTTCTCCCAGGTTTCAGAGGTACAGGGTCTGGAGTCAGGTGAAGTCTCTGCCCAGCTGTTAGCTAACAGCTGCTTTCTGGCTGTTCCCTGGTTTCCTAAAATCCGCATCACCACCACCCCCCCCCCCTTTTTTTATTTTTTTTTTAATTGACTGCTACACACTCCATCCTCTGCTATAAAACGAAGAAGGATGCAACTCTTAAGCCTCTACAACAGTAGTTTTGGGGTCAGGATCATTAAACTTGGGAAGCACCAGCTGTTGAACACTGCCCTATGGCACAAATGGTGCAGGTATTTGGGTCTTTCCTTTTCCTGCTTCTTTCTATGACTGACAGATGTCCCAGGTCAAAGGCTTGTCCCAGGTTTTGTCCTTCCCAGGCTTTTTTGGCTCATTGTGCCACGCTCCTCACCATGGAAAGATGGATTACGCATTTACTTTTCAGGTGATCCACTCCTCCCACTGAATATTTAACAACCAACATGTTCCCCCTTCTCTTTTCTTTGTGTAAAAGCCTCAAACTTTTTTGCAAAGATAGATGTGGCAAACTAGCTGTGATTACTGTCCATCTGGGAATAATGCCGCCATGGTATTAGATGAAAATCTACTTACATTTCATTGCTGTGTTTCCTTACTAAAGCATGGAGCATGTGGAAATTTCAGAAAAGAGGAGTTTTAGCACAGGAAGGGAGAAGAGGGCTCAGGCTTGGAAATTCCCCTTAAATTCTGCGGAGTCCCTGTAATGCAAAGTTACTTCATTTGCCACTATCCCAGCCCTTGGCACTTGGAGCCCAAGGAATGAGCACACCCCACTAAAGCAAACAGGTACATCAGCCCAGTGTGGGGCATGGCCAGCCACGTAAGCCACCCCATGAGGGGCAACAGCTCTTCTTCCTCCTCTTGGATTGAAACTTCAAGGACACAAAATCAGGAGCTTTGGCAGCCAGTCTGCAGAGTGAAAGAGGTGGCAAAGAAGGATTGTGGTCTTTAAAGCAGGTTTTTGGGGAAACACGGATCTGCTTCCATTCAGGGTCATGGGCAGGAGCGGACAGTATGGGCTGATTGTCCTACAGTAATTTGTCTGGCAACCAAGTGTCCCTTAGCAAGGGGGTGACACAGGCTGGGGGAAGGGGAGCCCAGGCCCAGCAGAATGAGCTGCTGCACTAAAGGGGGATAGAAATTAATTCCTTTCACAACGCCGAGGAGGAACTGTGGGATAATTCCATATTTGTTCCTGTGTGAGTGCAGCATGGGGCCACCTCTTATGCCTGGAGGGTATCAGCTCACAGAGGAACACTTGCATATTTGGGAAATAGTTTCAAATCTCTCCCTCTGTCCCTCTCCCTCTTCCCCCCCTGCCTCATAGCGGTAAAAGGAGAGAGCAGAAGCTACCTGTTGTGCACTGCACAAGGTGATTTATAGGAGGGGGAGGGCAGAAAGAGCTGGAGGCAAATGTTATTGAAGGGAAGTGCTAAGTGCTGTGAAATACCTGTCCCACACCGAGGTGGAAAAGCAGTCCTTGGTGTTCAGTCTCTTGTACCTTCAAGAGAAAGACTGGCCATGCTCTGCCTCCATCACTCAGTTATTCAGCTCGTTGTAGCCCACCTGTAGCAGATGGTGCTTCTGCGCTCGGCCCCAGCTCTGTGGTGCAATCCCACCTTGCAGCAGGTACCTGGGACTACATAGCACATCGCAGTGTTTATTTTTGGTGTTATGTGACAAAAGACAACTGTAGCCAGCTGAGATGACTGGGCATACATTAATATCACAGGCATAAGGTAAGAGCAGACCAATATCAAAATAGGGAGTCCGTCCAATCCAGGCAGACCAATTGCATAGGAAATAATTTACATGGGGCATTGGCAAGCTATTTTCTGTTGTAGTTCTGTTTGCTAAATACCCCAAAATGAAGAATTTTATTCCCTGGGAGAAAAAGGAGGATTCATCCACACCCTAGGCTGGGGTGTTACTATAGCTCAGCACTGCCGCAGTAACTGAGGTAATGCATGAACCCGTCAAGCTGCTACGACAGGCCATGTGCCTGCTGTCTGGCCACATCAAACACAAAGTAAAGGACATTTGCTTAAACCTCAGCCAAAGAAGTGCACATGGACACGTTTTATCTCACAGTTGCAAATAGCTCAGGCTGTGCAAGCAGTCGCCGTTGCTGAGCTCACCAGGGCTGGGCAGCGAAGGAGCAGCCCATGCGTAGGAGCCGAGACAACCTTCTTCTGTTCTTCCTTGGACGTACAGAAGATACCATCACCCAGCCCTTTATTCCTTTGGAAAACACATGCAGCACATTGGCTGTTTATGTTTAATCCAAGCTAATGTCCTACGGCTATCATATGCATGATTATGGCAGTCATTTTTAATTAGGGGTTGTGTCAATAGTATTGACATTTTCATTGCTTTGGGGGGAAGTAGAAGACATTTTCCTGCAGGTGAAGCCCTCTCTTTGCAGTTCTCTATCCCTCCAGCTGCATCCACTGAATGAAAGGGCTGTGCAGCTTATTAAAAAAATACAAGAGTATTAAGCCCATTCTCTGTGCAAGTAAATTACAGTGCCTTACATAACACCAGACTCAAGGAATGCAGAAATTCAAATTCCCTCCATCCTATGGCAAGATTTACAATCTTATTCTCGGTGCAATATTTATTATTAACAGAAGCCCTGGCAGGACCTGGGAAACACTGGTGGCCCTGTGATGAAGAGGATGCATTCAATAGCTTGCTGGGAAGTAGAGTTAGACGCGACGGCTCAAGCCAGTCATTGCACTCAGTGATAAACACCCTGCAGGAGCCATCATTCACCCGGAAAGAAAGGGGAAGGCAGATCATTACATTTATTGGTCATAGTTTTTCAAGAGTCAATAAAGACCCACTAGAAAAGGCATGGTTAGTAGCAGGAATACATATATTTTTTCGTCTATCTCAAAAATACCTTTGGCTCAACAGCCATACATATCACTAGTAGGTGGTCTGTCTTCTGCCCAAAACGTCGGGATGAATCTTCCTCCTAGACGATGGCGTGGTGTAGATGGTGCTCACATTGTACAGTTTTTAATGTCTTTAAACATCTTTAGCTCTGTATCCTGATAGCCCCTCTAGGCTATATGTCAATGCCATCTGGGAGGAAAAGAAGAGACTTCTGCTCAGGCGCTGCTGTAATGCAGATCTCTCGACTAAAATTGTGCTTCGTTCACTTGACAAACTGTCAGCACAGAACAATTATCTGCCTGTTGGTTTGCTTGTCCTTTCTTTTCTCTCCTCTCAGAAAAAAAAAAAAAAACCAAAAAAAAACCCAAAACAAAACCCAAAAACAGATGAAGGAAAAGGATGCACATAAAACTCCACGGACAGAATCCAGCTGATCTGATTGCACCACCCAGAGATGCATCTGCAGATGTATCAAAGGCAGAAGTAGGTCCCTTCTTTACCATCTATTTTGCCACCTTTTTTTCCTACACTTGAACGATGAATACTTTCAGGTCTTTGGGACAGGTAATATGTCTGGTTTTATCTGTCTTAAGTCCTGTATAAATACAGATATTAGACTATTAGTGTATTAGGCTGATGTGTTTAGCAGCTCTAGATTACGAATTGCTCCTCAAAATAACGTTTGCATTTGCCAACAAAGGTCTTATTACAGAAGAGGGTCAAGCAAAAAAAGGATTATTACTGCTAATTATTCAGTTATTTAATATTTACACAAAAGGTTTGCAGGACTGAGTCCTCAGGATTGCCTTGTTTGAGAAGCTAATAGAGTTTCCAGGAAAGCAGCAGAGGCTGGTGGGCCATCAGAGCAGCCTCTTAGTGGATATGGAGGGCAATTAGATTTGATGAAGTTAAGGGTAGTTGACTAAAGGCTTGTAATGACTTATCCAGGACCTGATCCTGGGGTTTTCAATGTCAGCAGTAAAACTGCCACTTGGAGCTTTATGGGAATCTTACCGAAGCAGATCCTACTTTCAGACCATGGGCAGGTTCATAACTTGGGCAGCTCCTGGCTGAAATGGGCAGCCGTGAGCAAGCTCCATTTGCTCCAAAATCCTGCTGTTGCATCAGGAAAGATTTGGGAGTGAGCAGGGCTGAAACACAAACTGTTGGAAAGGATATTTGTAATTTTTTGGTCCATGCCATAGGTTTGTCCCTATATTAGCAGTCCCTAGAGAGTACCCCTGAAGTCCACCTGCTGCCTTATGCTTGGGTCTCGTATTTCCTGGACTAGACCATAATAGGTCATATTGTTAGAGAAATTCCTTACTAAGTGAATTTCTTATTCCATAAAGATATAATTAGGCAATAAAAATACTGGCAGAAATCTTCATGTGTGGGTGCCTGAAGGTGGGATCCACATTTAAGCTTCTAAATACATGGCCCAACTTTTGGGATCCCCGTGTGCTCATATCTCCTCTGGAAGGCTGGAGAACTGGAAGGCTTCCTGCTACTCAAGGCTCAAGTGGTTTAGGGGATACCTAAATACGGACCACACTTCTTGAAGGAGAAAACATTTTCATTTACATTCCATGGGTTTGTTCAAGTTGCAATGCCTCCAGCTTCCCCATTTGACATTTTTTAGTAACTTAATTATCATTACCAAGGAAGAATTTTAATAATGATGGTGTTTACATTGGATGCAGCCCTGGGGAACAAGAGAGAATAACCCAGATTGCAGGAGCAGGAGGGAGGAGTGTGGTATTTTGGAAACCCAGACCACAGCCTGCTGGAAGCATCTGTTTCTACTCAACCTTTTCCTCCAGAGTCCCACTATCGTTCACAGCCCAGACTGCCAGCAATTAGGGACCTGTGCTGAGGATTCCCCTTCCCTTGTGCTTTCATCCCCATCCTTCCTTGTTTATGAATCTTGGGACTGACAGTGACAGAGTTAAGGTGATGTTGGCTCGATGACTGCAACTCATGCAGTCATTCCTGTCTCAGCAGATGCCTTTGTTTGACGCTTCTGAGATGGAAAATGCGGGGTGGGATTGGGAAGTGCTCAGAAACCAGCACTGCTAACTGCAAAGTGACTAATTGCCTGGGAAAGACAATGTGTCAAGATATGACTTGGAGCTACAGAAGCGGTGGTCACTCGGTTATTTTGCCAAGGGTGGAGTTGTGCTGTGCAGCTGCAGCTGGAAAGCCATGAGCACCCTAACTACCCACAGCTGCAAACTGGCTCCATGGGGATTTCTTGGAGCTGCTCCTGTTTGCAGGCACAAATGTCAGCAAAAGCATATTGCAAAGGCTTGCGTCTCTTCTATTAGGTCAGGTCAAAGCCCTTTTGGATGCATTCTTAGGTGTTTGGAAAGCTGTTGCATTTGTGAAAAATAAATAAATAAATAAATACATAACCCAGAAATTTCTTTTACGTTTCCAAGAAGTCAGCTGGTGGCATGAAGGAGAACATCTTTCTCCAAGAGTTCATCCGTTGCTTCCCACTTTGGCATTTAAAAAAAAAAAAAAAAAAAAAAAGCAGGAAATATTTGGGATCAATTCTGATGCAACTGCTTCTCCTTGCTGGTGTATTTACACCTCAATACTGATGAACCACAGAAAAGGGAGGAACAGAACAACTTAGTACCTACATCTTCCCCGCAGCAACCTGGAAACGTGTCTATCATCACTGTGGTGCAGATGCAGGCTCTAGCAAAAAGGGTTTCACCACGGAAGATGCTCTCATTGCCTGTCAGCTAAAGAGGCACTAGTCACATTTAGCGATGTTTTGACATCTTAGAAGTCTTTTCAGTATGAGAACTGATCACTGCATCCCAAAAGAGACAGCTGGCGACCTGGGCTCTCAGCTCCACGCGTGCTCTTCTATCTGAACTTGCTCGCAGGCAGAAGTACCACATACGTGCCTGATCTAACTGGAGTAACTGGGGGAAAAAATAAATGTAGACTTCAGTAGGAATTTGGCATGGATATTTAGGCACTGTTGAGGTGCAGAAAAATGAGCTAGCAGAATTGGGTAAGCACTGTTTTCCTTTTAGCTAGGGAAAGGTGCTCCTGCAGCAACGCTGCTCCTGATGTCTGTCTTTGCCTATTAAATGCTCAGTGACATAAATATTAGATGCATATTAAACCTCAGATCCAGCAAATAGCTCCTAATCTTAAAGCACAAGAATACTCTTGGCTTTAGTAAGAACATTTAAATGGTACCTTAAGGGCCAGAGATGTGGAATCAAGCAAAGCAAATGTCTGGTGTGTGAACAGAGACAAACCTCTATACTCTTTCATGCTAGGGGTTAATTTGGGCCAGGTGGTCTTAAGAAGTAAGGACCTGAATAATCTCACTTCAGATTTTTGCATCCAAATGGCTCATTATACCAGCAATATTCATAGCTTGTGATAGTCCTATAGATTAATGGTGGTTAGGAAAAGATGATGCCTGGCTTACTTTCCCACCAATCATTATTACATGGGAAAGTGAGTGATTTTCTTTAAGTACATTAGCATAACATTAGTGCTTATAAGGACCAGTCTGAGGTAGACACTTTACAAGTCTTTTAGGTAAGCAAAGCCAAACTGGGGACCCTTTTTTAGGAGCACAGCTTTTCTTTCCCAAACAAAAATACCAAAAACCCCACTGCTGGCTAGTTCAGGCTGTGGATATTTGCAGTTTGGGGCACTTAGGAAGCAGCCAGTATTCCCAAACCATTCCCAGCTCTGGTAGCCCTGTAACAACCCTTTCCTTCACTAGAGCCTAGTGAACGAGCAGCTCGGCGCATGGCACAAAAAACAAGGAGGGAACTTCAGATCAAAACATTTATTCTTCGTTGCAGCGGATGAAACACTGAGGCACAGGGCTCCCGGGTGGGCACGAGCAAATACATATGGAAATGCACAGCATTTGCAGTTGAAATACACAGTCCTGAATTACAGCTGAGATCAATATAGGAGGACGATAGAGATTATCAATCTTGAGTGGTCTCCGTTAGGCAGAATTGACTGGCAACCACATAATGACTCAGGCTCAGCCCACCAGTTTAGAGCCCGAGTGATAGATCTGCAGATGCCAGTCATCATAATTTCCTTATCGGCAGCGTTCACGTGGCCATTTGTCTTCTGCTACCTGAGTCGCCTTGGTCCGGTTCAAGTGTTTTATCCTCCAAGGTGTGTCTGAGAGATCAATGCACAGCTACAGCTGGTTGAAGGGGACCAAATCCATTGAACAGTTGATTTGGTTCCATTTTACCAGCTTTAGCAAAGCATTTGGGCTCATGGGCTGTGGCCAGCAAAGAGGGGAATTCCTCGGGGTCTTTTCCAGCTGCCTGGACCACTTCTGAACTTGCTGCCTGATGTTGTGTTGGTTCAAATGGTTTCACTTTCAGGCAGTCAGGATTTATTTAAGCTTCTTAGAGGCTACGGCTGAAAAGCGGGTCTGAATTAAAGATGCAGGTTTAATAGCAGTGGAATAGTCTGCAGCGGTAACCACCAGCCTGGAGCATTTTAAAACCTGATATTTGGCTCTGTCTGTTTTGAGAGCCATGTTGCTATTACAGCATGACATAAGCAAAGGCTGTTGTTTTAATGCAGATACTTTAATTGTCACCTCCTGTCACTCTTCCTTTCGGTGCTTTATGGTCTGCTGTCCTCCTCCA
Source organism: Falco rusticolus (assembly GCF_015220075.1). Classification (NCBI taxonomy): domain Eukaryota; kingdom Metazoa; phylum Chordata; class Aves; order Falconiformes; family Falconidae; genus Falco; species Falco rusticolus. The sequence continues at coordinate 24,448,397 of NC_051196.1, forward strand.
TGCCCTGCCTTTTGGTCTGAAGTGCCACCTAACATGCAACAGCAGGTAAAGTGGAGAAATATCCTTTGCTATGACCAGCCCAGCCCACAGCCCAGTAACTCAGGGCTGCAGAGCTCTTCGCCCCTCGGGAATCTCCTTGGCAAATGGGGACGAAAAGGCTAAAATACCTGAAATCCTTTTTAAAGGTTAGCAAACTTTGCCTCTACACCCTGCAGCCACCCGTGTTTTCTCAGCTGGCACTAAAATCAGTGGTTTCAGCTGGTTTAAGTTGTACTTGAGACAAGCAATGGTTGTATTTGCCATTATCAAAAACCAACAGGAAAGCGGTGGAAAGGAAAAGAAGGGGCGGCAGACACAGAAAAAAAGGCTTTTCTTTCTTGCAATCTCATAATCAGGTGATTTGCCCCCAAACGGCGAAAGTGAGCCCCTGCCAGGCAGCCCGGCCACACCGCCGCTGCCCAAGTCACTTGTGCGATGGTTCGTGTTGCAGCGCTGGGGAGCTGGTTTCTCCTGGAGAGCCCTGCAGCATGAACACCCCACTGCTAAAAATAACTCGGTAAATCAAATTTTAAAATCACAGCGGCTCCGATAATTTCTGCAGTGGGAGCCAATACAGTCAGGCCTTTCCTTCTTAACCTAGAGCCACGCGCAGGCATTGCACATTGCCATGTGCATAACCTATTTAAAGAATTTATATGCGTCATAAGGCAAAGGTGACTTTCCCCCTCTCTTCCTCGCAGCCCACCACACCACAAGATGATACTGGGAAAAAGCACCTGTGCTTATAACCACTGTACACAGAAACACTGCAAGTGGGCCAGCATTATAACTCCCCAAGAAATACAGGCTGTGCATTGTAACGGTAAGCACTGCAGATCACTTAACTGCCCAAACCCGTTACTCTAAGCTGCCTATAAATAAACGGAGAGAGAGACAGAGAGAGAGAGAATAGCTTTTTAAAAAGAGCTGTACAATTAATTTAATCGAGTTATCTCTAGGTACCTTTTCAAGAGACAATCAAGCCAAGGAACTAAATGGAAACTTAGACAGTGAAGACCTGGAAGTATTAAATTCATCCTTTGGTGAGTTAGAAGAGGCAAAGGAAAGTCATTATTTACTGGGGATCGGGTGGAGGTGGAAGCGCTGTCGGTGACCGAGGCTGCACTGAGCCTGTGAGCTAAACCCTGACGGGCTCACGGATTTTGGGTTAGTGTGCACCAAGCTGCCTGAGCGTCACCACTGCACACTTAAAACATGCTCTGCTCTCCAGGTACACTCGTTCTGCCCTGGTCCCATTGATTTGGGGAGAGTCACTTGAAAGCAGCACTGTGGGAGAGCGGTGTGGGGGTTACACTGAGCATTTTCTGCTGGGGACGAGTGCTGTTCCCACTCCCCGCTGCTTTGCTTCAGGGAGTGCCCAGGAACACATTTGAAATCAATGCAAGTCGGCGTGGATGTTCTGTAACATTTTGTTTAAATTCTCTGCAGTGAGTTATGGGTGAGGTTTTCCTTTTTAGAAAATTAGGTTTTCTCTTCTGGATGCCATTAATCAAAACTAATGATGTCTCTCTGGTGGTGAGGCTTTCCCAGCAGCCAAGAAAAAGCATCCCAACGTTATCGGCTGGAGAGGGCCACAACCCACCGGGGCTTGTAGCCTCCTGGCAGGGAGAGCATGGCTGTCTGCCAGCCCAGGTACCACCGGGCTGGGCTCTGAGGCTGTCCAAGCCATCTGAGCAAGATGAATTACAGAGGCTTCGCTCAGACGTGTTCAAAGCCCTGAGCTGTGTTGATGCTCCTGATCTCTCCTGAGAGGCAGTGCCCATTCCCTGAACGCCCTCGAGCCCCCATCCCTGTGAAATGTGGGATTATGGGGCTCACCTCCACCTGCCCAGCACTGCTGGGGTCAGCAGGCAGGATCTGGCAGGGTCTGCTTAGCCCTGACAGCTGGGCAGGGGGTTGGGGTCACTCTCTCTTCCCGTCCATGCTGATACTGTGAGCACAGTCTGCACCAGCACCCTGTCCTGGGTTCAAAAACTCACCCACCCGACACCACCGAATGTAGGTTTGCTGTCCAAAGTGAAGCCAGGTCTAGTCATTTCCCTGTGAAACTGGGTCTCGCGTTGGAAAGGTCCTGGCTGGCCCCCAGGGCCAGGATCAGGTGCTGGTGCCACCCTTCGCAGGACCCTGCCCTGGCACATCCCCGAGCAGGGCAAAGCCTGCACATGCTGCAGGACGGCACTGGAGAGCCGTGGGCACCCTGAGCGAGCAATGTGTGTTAGAGACAGATCAAAGCCAAAATAACAAAACAAACCTGTGCATCGCTTTCCCCTCTCTGTCGACCACTGCGTAGCGCCTCTGTTTTGCTCCAGGCCCGGGTGCCAGCTATGCTGTTAAAAATTACAGGCTTGAGAACGGGCAAAAGCCCCGCATTGCCAAAACGCTGCCATGGCAAGTAGGATCAGGAGTAGGCAACATAAGAGGATCTGCTCTATTGAAGACCTTCCCACTTTAGCCTCAATATTCTAATAAAGATGTGTTATAGACAGTACAGAAAAGCCAAAGAATTTATCAGCATTTGTCGATATTCCTAATGAAGCAGAAGATTCAACATGCAATAGAATTAGCTTACAACGAACCCTTGCATAGGACCCATCCTTCTGAGTCCAGAAATCTCCTGCCTATTCCAGTCCAATACCCTTTTGAGAAATGAGCATCTCTCAAAGCCATTATCATTATAAGCTAAAAGGCCAAATGAGACAAAATACTGTTGCTCTTCATCTGAATAAACAAATCATTTTTAGATCAAACACATTAACAATTTATCATTCTAAAATCCAATCAAAAGGAAAAAACAACAATACAGAACATTGATTTCCTACAGCTTTATCTTAATGAAGTGCACATTCCCTTCGTAATTAGCTTTGGAAGGTTTTTTCCCCTTTCCTCAAGCTAATGTGCTATTTGATTTCCATCCAAATGTTACTCAATCAGAGGAAATTTCCCCAAAATGAAGTGGCTTTTGATAATACAGGAAAATGTCTACTCTCTCACATCGCTATTTTTTCCACCAAACAGCCACACTTGTACTGCAGATGATTCAACTTTATTGCGTGGTGTCTTTGCAAGGATACTTAAATCAGCGCCACAGTCACTGTATTCTGCACAACGTGCCATTTGTAAACCAGAAAATACAACCTCGCTGCTTTTATCCTTTTCCTTATAGACATCAAATATTAATTTAACTTATATTATTACAGTGAAAAAGTGGACTGTGTTTTATTAACATTTCTAAAATTATAGATATTCAACCCCAAAAGTAGCCTCCAGACAAGGCTTGCAAGTCTTCTGCTTGGATTTTATTTGACTTAATTAAAAAGCACTCAGTTCCTTTGTGCACTAAAGTAGTTGCTGACATTGCAGTAGCCACTCAGTCTTTCAAACCAAAACTATTACCTGAACCTAATAAAGTGTCTATTTAATTTATACACCCCCATGAACTCACCTGTCTCCCACAGACACAACGCGGTTCTTGCTAATGACCAGCGAAGGCAGCAAGTTGACAGCAAACTCGCCAGCACCCCGGGGTAGCTGAGCTGCCCCGTAATGTAATTTTCAGCACCTTTTATCTGCCTTCTCTGCCACTAATACTGTTATCCAATATCCAGGATCCAATAATCCACCACACATTGCTGGAAATGCTTTTTGCCAGGCCGCCTCTCTGTTCCTCCCCTAAATCTCTGGTTTAAATCTCTTCTTCTTTAAAGGATGCTGAACAGAGGACTATTGCTCTCATCCTGCTTCACTGGGTATTTGCTGAAATGCAATGGCTAATTTGATCGGCCGGTTTTATTTGGACGTATTGCTGAGGTACACAGCAATATCTACGATGGAGAATAAAGCCCCAAACCCTGCAGTTATCACCTCATCCTTTAGTTATACAGAATGTCAAAAGTGACCTTATCAAAATCTTGGCTCTTAATAGAAGAATCTCTGTCTTCATCCAAATTTTGGTCCTAGGCCTCCTGCAAAACCAGCGGTCTTATTTCAAGCACAGACCTGATCTGTTCTGGCAATGCAGAGCGTCAGTACCTGGAGGGAGCTGCAAATGCTCCAGTTCCGTGTGGGACCGAGCTGGACCCTCCAAAGCCGTTTGCCTGGAACACGAGGCACTGAGCAGGTCTCTGGGAGCTGCAACTCCTGAAACTGGCAGTGGAAATTGTTGTTGGGTTGGATTTTTTTTTCAACTCACACACTCAAAAGAGAACAAAGCCGTTCTCTAATACAGTTTGTGCATTTTATGGACCAAACAATTAAATAGGTTTTAAAACATGTGCTGACTGCATAATTCCATACAGGGCAGTGTACTCAGCATTTTTAAACAGCAACTGATACGAGATACCACTTAATAGTACAAAACACCAGCAGTCCCGTTAAAATCAATAGAAAATTAGATGCTATGAAAATGCAATATGTGTCCAATTAGTTATAATTGGAGTAAATGGTGATGCAGATAAACTCCTGGAGGAAGACGTATTTGTCCAGAATGCTCCCTGCCTGCTTTCGGCACGGCACAGTATTGGCAATGGCAGGCACTGCTGTATCCTATAGCATGAATGATGATCCATCTAATACAGGTATGTTAACTGTTATCTAATTATGGAGTTGCTCAGAGCCTGCAGGACTGTCTCGGTGCACCACTGTGCGTGGTGAAAAACGATCCTCTGTCATGCAGAAACCTCCCTGTTGGACTTGACAAATTATGCCAGCAAACCTGTTTAAGAACTAAAAAATCCTTGGACACGGTGACAGGCAGAGAAAGATGCTGTTTGGGGACCTATATTTATTTATTTATCCGGCAGAGTTTAAGAACTGTGGCTCAGTCCCATGGATACTCACTTTTTTCCCTGCCTGGCTGTTGTTATACCAGTTCAAACTCCTTCTCACCAATTATTTTTCAGGCTTCTTTCAACTCCTAAAAACTCAGCTGCACGGCAAAACGGGAACTAGGTTATGCAATTCTAACGCTTTATTTTTAACATCTTTGGTGCAACATATTGGCCTCCTCTTTGTTTCATCTTATGACTGAAGAAAAAGAGCAAAGATCCCATATTGCAGCGGCACAAAAGGTACGTCCCCAACCAAGCATAACACCAACCCCTTCATGCCCTGGCAAGTGATGGAAGCACATCCCTTGTGGTACACCAGTCGTTGTTAATATGGGGGGAATTTTTTCATATAAACACTACAAAGTATCAGTTATGTTACCAAAACTATTTTCTTAGAGCTAAGAAGCAATAAGTTTCACCAGGGTTCATATTGTATTCCCATTCTAAGTTAATAATTCACATTATTAAAGACTTACGGCCACAAACCCCAAAACAAAACCAAAAGCTCATGTTTACCCAGACCTGTAACCTTTTTGCATTATTGGACACTGTAACTTACACTGTTAAGGGAACTGTCTTTCAAGAAAGGGGGAAAAAAAAGAAAAAAAAGAAGTGGCAGCTTTTATTCGTTACGCTGACTCAGCCAAACGGTGGAACAAGGAGCGCTAAGACCCAATCCATAACTTTTGTGGCCGCTCAAAGGACGTATTCTTCCTCGACACTGATAAAAGTTTAATATGTAGTTGCCCAGGTTTTTAATAAACTTGTCAACAAAAGAGCAAGGCAAATTGATGGGGACCTTCCCAGGAATAAATTCAGCTTCAAATAGGCCAAATGAGTGTGGAGGACAGGGAGGGGATGGCACACAGGCGACTTTTGCTGGTCTTTGCAAAAATGGCACAATAGATTTTAGTGAGTGCGTCTTATTGTCTCAAAGACAAGGCTTTAGGACAAGGCTGGCTTAATTTAGAGAAAGCAAAGTGGTGCAGCTCCCCGTGCATCACAGCTCTGACACCAGTGAGGAAGGGAAGGGACAAAGCCCCGATATAAATACCCCTGTTGCCTTGCCTGCCCGCGCATCCCGGTCCCTGTCCTGCAGCAGACCTACTCAGGGACAAGCTGCAGCATCGCTGCCTGCTTTTTATGCCAAATCCCCCACTGCACATATTTCAGGACATCCCCTCTGGGTATCGCCTGCACAGCCGTCTCCCCTGCTCAGCCAAACTATCCCTGCTCCCTGCTTGCATCTTTTCCCTTCAAGTACTCAAGGCTGAGCTCAGTTGAAGCAAAACACAGTCCTTTTCCACTGCTGTTACGGGAGCTGGATCACACTCCTGCAGCCTATAGCTACATATACCCCTCGTGTACAGGGACCAGTTATTTTGCATCCACATGGACATAAGCTATTAACACTGTCCAGCTTCTGCAAGGTTAGGAGTGAAATCACTGCGTGAGATTCATTATTTTCTACTAGCCTCAATCAAGCTAGTGTCTTAAATTATTAAGACCTGGGGTTTTTTGTTAATTTGTTTACCCAAAGTAAACACAAATATTAAATCAGAGCTTCCAGTAATCTCACTGCCAGAAAATTAACCCATGGCATCCCAGAATGGGACACCAGTCTCTTCATCTCAACAACTCCTGGCCACACGTCGCTTCCCACGTCGTCGGCTCCCTCCTGACACCCTCCTTCACTCGCACCGAGCAGCTTCAACAGCCGAAGGCCAAGTCCTGCCTCTGACGCCGGATCGCTTCCCACATTGGAAGCGCCGTCCCAGCCATCGTAGTGAACTTTATTCTTGATTGCTATTAGGTCACTGGATTCCTGCTCCTGTAGCTTTATCCGACTCCCCAAATGCCAGGGTTGACTTGCCTATGTAAGGGCTTTGCAGGGATGGCTCCCGTCCTTACAGCTGCTGGGTGACTTCTGCGGCCGGTGGTCACGAGTCCTGCGCCTCTTGGCTGCCCAGATGCCACCTAATCCGGTCCCACCAGAAGGGCAGCTGAGAATGAGCACTATTTATAGCAGTTGTTCCCCGGTCCCCCTGGGCTCATCAGTCTGCCCAGGGCTTTTTTAGATAACGGCACAGGTCCCAGCACAGGCCATATCTGGGCATGGTGAGGTATTTACAGACACAGCCCTGTGCTTCATGAAAAAAAAAAGGGGGGGAGGGGTGGCGGGGGAAAGGAAAACCCTGCATCTGTTGGAGATGTCAGCCGCCCTGCTTCCCCCAAGCCCTAGCATGTAGCTTGCCTCCTGAGCACCACCAGCAACTGCTCCAACTGCTAAAACCTTTGACTATTAAATTCTGCTTTATTCAGGATGTATCTATGTCTGAAAACCTTGTACACAAGGATATCCACCATCAGCCTCTGCTGCTCCATACAGACCGCCTTGAAAAAATTAACTAAATAAACTAAACCAGGGGTGCACGCTGATGCTGGTTAAACAGCACACTCAAAGATGCCTTCAGAGCATCATGGGGTGCAGCAGTGGTCAGGAGGAGGCAGCCCACCAGGATGCTGCTCCGCCTGCACGTGCAGGTACCCACTGAGGTGCTCGGGGCTCTGCACTGGTACGTCTGGGCCAGACTGGGGACTGTGCTGGCATCGCACAGCCCCCTCGGTGCTGGCAGTCACCCGGCAATGCGGCACCGTGCAGCACTGCCTCCGGACTGGCAACCAGCACCCGGCAGGCAGCGAGCAGCCCCGTGGTGCCGGAGCATCTCATGGACCCCATCACCTGTCTCATTCCTGCCTGGATATCCCCCAGGCACCCATGCCCCTGGGGGTCCCGGTTGAGGTCCGGCCTTGGCACCCTGTGACCTGCACCCGCGCAGAGGTGTTGGGGGGTCCAGACAAGTCTCTGCATTCCAGCATGAGGGCAGAGGTTGCACAGTCCAGCCAGGCTGTGCTGTCTCCCCAGAACATGTGCCAGACATCACTGTGCAAACCAACACCAGAGCAGGGGAGTCCTTACAAACCCAGAACCAACTTGTCCTTGGGTAGTTGCATCAACCTTCCTTGGCCTCCTCCAAACTTTAGCCTCACAGTGCAAGCAACAGCTTCAACAACTCCAGGGTGAGCACCTGCTCTGCCTCTGGGGGAAACTGAGGCAGAGGCACCACACAACTTGTCTGCAAGCCCAGGAAGCCGTCAGCGGAGCCTGTGCCCTTGGCTCCCATCCTTGGAGCACTGTGCTGCTCTCACTGTGACCATCCGCATCCCAACAGAAAAGCATCTCGCAGCATCGCCGCCCGCTTGGCCGAGGTCAAGAGCAACTTCAGTGTCAAGCGGCGAACATTAAACCCAGCATCTTCTCTGGGAGGCAATCGCAAGGGTGGTACTTGAATCAGCCCTGGGCTTTCAGGCGAGGGATCCGAGCTGAGGAGCGAGGATATTTCTCTTGCGAGGAACACACCACCCCCTCGCCCACAGTCACTGCTAAGTGCAAGATGTGGTGAAAGTCTTTAAAAATAGATATATTCCCAAGCAATTCAAGCCGCTTGCATCTGGCAGGGCAAACCTAGCATTGAAGATCTTTCTTACTGACTAAAAAGGATCATTAGCAGCTCGAGGCTCGCGCAACCTTGACTCTTTCCTCCTCTCTTCAGGGCCTTCTCTTGTTCTTGGCCTAAACCAGTCCTGGGAAACACAAGGGAAGCCCTGCCCAGCTAGGCTGGTGTCAAAGGCAGGGAAAGATACTGCAGTGCAGTGCTGATCTCTTCTGCAATCGGACGTGCAGACTAGCCCGAATGCTGAGTCAGCACAATTTCTTTTTTGATTGGTTGATCTGAGTAACATATTTTCAATGTATGCTAAAGGGGCAGCAATTAATATATTTCCCCCCTTTCCCCACCTTTCCAAACCACTTCGAACTGAATGTACAAATCTCACCCCCAAAGTCACTCTCTGGTCCTAAATATTCTGAGGCTCTTTCAGTTTTAATTTAGGGCATTAAAAAAAAAAAATTTGCAATCTAAGCGATGCTCACTTTGATCGACTTGTGCTGCTGCAGCTAAAATATCTGTCCTGCAGGTCAATCTAATCATGCTTAATAGCAGTTTATTCTTCAACGCAACATTTTTCACGTTGGGTCGACAGTTTTAAATGAGATTGCTGATGCACCCCTTTACTAATGCTTTTACCAGGGCCAGCACATCCCTTGAAATACTTATGCAATAAAATGCTTTATTGCTCTTGATGAATGCACTATTAAACTTGAATTGCAAACATGCGCCCCCCCCCCCTTTTTTTTTTCAAAAGAGGGTGCTGGAATTTATGGGACCACCTGTCTTCCAATATTAAGTAATAGTAACAACAGTAATGATACATCATCAACATAACAAACACACAAAACTGAAAAAAGAGGAACCCGCTGGGGAAAACCGCATGGCACAAATTTGTCCCTGTGCTCTCATGTGCACGTGCAAAATATCCATCTTATACCTGCCGGTAGTTCCGCTTACATGCGGAGAATTCATCTCAAGAACGGCTGGATTTTGTGAGGCATAGAATAGAAAAATTTAACTAATTTGGTCCACTGGATTTATAGCTTTTACAATTCTCAAAGCTGCTGTTTCCACACCCGGCACTGCACAGCCCTTGGTTTGCAGGATGGATGGGCACACCTGAGCATCCTGGCACGGCAGCGGGTCCAGCACAGATGCTTCTCGCAGCACGCCCACAATGGCACTCAAGGCTGGGAGATGCTCACCAGTTTGACGAGTGAAAAAGAAGTGGCTTAACTTTAGCCCTCAAATAGGTTGGACCTAGTGCAATGTGACGGTCACAATTTTAATCCAAGGAGGTGTAAAACAGAAGAGGAGCTGCCATGAAGCAAAGAACAGCGCAAACTGGTTGCCAAAGGCCTGAAGCCATCATCTGCTTCCATCGCCGCCAGCAGCAAGGAGCTGTCATTGCTCTGCGGGGGCCCACATACAGACACCCCATTTTGTTTTTAGCATCATCCAAGCTCGGGTGCATCGGGACATGTGCTGCGGTGAAGCCTCTCCTACCACCTCCACTCCCATGCTGCGAGACAGCGCTTGGAATTATAGCTTTGAAAATATTTACATAAAAAATAAATCTGAGCACTTAGTGACTTCCTAAAGTTAGCAATTCCATGTGATTAACAAGCATATTAATTCAGAGAGGGGGGGAAGAAGATAAAAATTGCATTAGGAATGCAGGTATCTACTGTGTATCAGACCGTGAGCACTTTCACAAGAGCAACGCACAACGGCACAGGACTTCTAGTAAAACCTGTGCTGAGGAAAGAAAGAAAGGGAAGAAGAAAGAGAGAAGGGGAAAAGACAAAAGAAGAAAGAAGAAAAAAGTGAAAAAAGAAAAAATAATAAAAAAAAGCAAAAAGCAAAAAGCAAAAAGCAAAAAGAAAAAAAGAAAAAAGAAAAGAAAAGAAGGTAGGAAAGGAAAGAAGGAAGGAACAGGAAAAGGAGAAGAGGTGGGGCAAAGGGTCAGCAAGGAAAGAAGTTAAATTTTATGTATTAATTATATATGATGTATAATTTTATGTTACATCCAGAATGGTGAGAATTGTCCTCATTTTTCATCCAGAGACTCAAGCTAATGTAAGGGAACAGAACTGCCACCCTGCTTGGGCACCAGAGCTTTCCTTCTCTGGCTTAACTTGTTTCCCAGCACCTACCAGCTTCGTATTTAAATCTGACCCCGCAGGGTGACACACAGGACCCATCTTCATGAGGACATGGGGCTGGGGACCGTCCCCACACAGGGTGGCTGCTGGTGGGGCTGAGCCCAGGGGACACTGCATCCCTGCAGCGAGGCCCCGAGGGACCCCGCCACAGCCAGCCAGGAAAGCCCCAGCTTTCCAGGGCCCAGTATCACCAGACCATCCTAAATGTGCAAAACTGGGATGATGTGCAAATCAGCCATCCTCCAGCGCAAACCTGACCTTCCCAGATCCACCTGGCAAAGAAAAGGCTCCTCCTCTGCTAGGAAGGGGCTCAGCACTTCCCACACCTCCACCTGCCACAGTACTTAAACAAAGCAAAGCAAAAAAGCCTTTTAATAAACCCCACCAAATCCTATACGTAGGAAATCTCCCCAGTAGCCCAGGCTGCCTTTTCTAACCGGCTCATGATCACCTGCTTACAGTTAAATCCTCTCTGGCACACATGTAACAAGTGACTATGGTGCTCGCTGTGACTAGAGCCGCATAAAGGCACCGCATAATCCAAACTCCAAGTCTCACCCGCTCCTGGTGCCCAGGAGAAGATGCTGTGACGGGTGAGACGGTGCCCATCAGCGCGGCATGCCGAGGCATCACACCTACCAAACGGTGCCTTAGAAGCCCGTTAGCCAAGTGAACAGGGGTGTTGCGATTGCAGGGAAATCACTCAAAAGCAAAACATTGCTCTCAGCTGCCCCATGGAGATGGGAACGTGAGTTTGGGGGGCTGGGGAGCGGCTTTCCAAGGAGTTTGGCTTTGCCCATCATTATGGGCATCACAGAGGCATGAGGATGCTCGTGGCTGAGAGCCTCAAACCCTCGGCTGCGACTTCCACCAAGGCAGAACATCAAACTTGTATTTAAACCCAGTTTCTTTCATCTTGCCTCCTTATTGTAGGATCCTGGAAAATTACCCAACTATTTTACATTGGGAAAGGTTTAAAAGCAAAAGTGAAAGCCAGCGAAAGCTTCCAGAATTAAAGGAGCTAATTTTCTTATTTATCTTTGGGAAAATCAGACCCCTATATTCAGAGCACTCCTCTGGCTCTAGCTCTGATCTGCTGACCTAAAGGCTCATCACACCGGTGAGGAAGATCTTCTCTCCAGTTTTAAGCACAAAAAGTTTTAACATGGAAAAGATTAAAAAAGCAGAGTTTGCACATTGATTTAAAGCTAAACCACTGCACGCCCGAGTCACAACTGTTGTATCTTTTTTCTCTCTCTCTTCTTCTCCCCCCCACCATGTCCTTTTGTTTTTCCTAGATTTAAAGATCAGCCAGCTCCGTTTGCTATCTAGCCTTCTTTTGGGGGCAAAAAGGGGTGACAGGGAAGCAGGGAAAAGGAGCGATTGGCCTGCATCTCTGTTAAAACCCAGGAGCGGACAGCCAGCTTTCCTCTGGCATCGCCTTTCAAAGCCCATGCCGCAGTCAGCATATTGAATATTTAATGTCCTGATGAGCATTTCCACCTGCTGACACAGGCAAAGTGACAGAACAATACACGCGCTGGAACAAGATCATCAATTGACTCCCCAGTTGGTCTGCCAGGTCAGGCAGTTAAAAAAAAATAGTAATATAAAATAATCTGTCTGTCTTTCTCCCCCGCTTTGCCCGGGGTCACACATTGCTCCTCTGAGAAGGGTTCCCACCTGAAATACATACTTCTTTACATTCCATAGCTTGCCAGGTTCATATGGGCATATAAAGAAGTATGTCTCTCAAGCAGGTAGTTTCAATATGCGCATTTATATGGTCACAGGAGGAAAAATAACGCTGATTTACAATTTACATCCCAAGATGAGTTATGGCTCAGTTTAAACCAGCAGACTTTCCTCCTGCCCAGCCCATGTGCAGTGACACACCCCCCCCCGCAGGCTCCTGCTCCCCGCCGATAATTCCAGGCTTTGCCCTCGGCAGGTGATGGATTTTGGTCCCTGGGAAGAGGAACCAGATAATTCACCAGACACAAAGCGGCAGCGGTCCAGTGGCTGCCCTGGCAGGGGCTTTTTGTCACGTAAACGGCACAGAGTAAAAGCCAACCTCCCACTCCACCTGAAAAGTAGGTGTTTCATTCGAAATCATAAACTTGCAGCAATTAAAAGGACCAAAAGGTGGTTTAGTGGAAAGGATTTGCTTTAAATGCATATAGATACAGTTTTAGACAAAGCCATGTGGGGGATAGTTAAATATATATTATTTCCCAATTGTCCCCATCCTGCAATTTGGAAACAAAAAGCCGATTTGTTTTCAGAAAGCCAAAAATCAAATGGCCAGCTACAGAATTACAAACCGACACCGGGAAGGACTGCTCTATTTGCCAGAGTAAGAAAACTCATTAGCCCCAGACAAGCAATTGCTTTCATCAGTAAGTAGAGATTAAAGCATAGGAAGAAGAAAGCATCTTACCTAGTGAATCCAATGATTTTTCCTCTGCTGGTCACTCTGAGTGAGACACTACCTCGCAGATAAGCAAACCCCGAAAGACAACACATGCCTTTTGGGGAGTTTAGGGTATTTAAAAAAAAAAATAAAAAATTAAATATTGCTTCTAATAACTCATCCGGTTGAGCTCCACGCCAGCTAAGGCGTTTGGGGAGACACCTGCAGATGTGCAACACAAAAGGCAGCCAAAGCAAGGTACCGGGAGCTCGGGCCAAAGTCTTTTTGAGTTATTCCTGCAGCCCCCATGGGATGTGCACCCGTGCATGCCGCTGCGCGCTTGTGCACCCGTGGGGCTGGGTCCCGCACGCAGCCGCTGGCTCTCCCCCTCTCCCTCGCCTCCTCACTGAGCTTTAAAGCTCCCCGAACAATGTGGGCCGAGTGGCAGGGCTGCGAACGCCACCGGGCTGAATGGGAGCCTATTATGGGCAGGATTTAGGCAGGGAGCGAGGCGGAGGTCACGCCGGGCGCTGCCTGCTCCTGCCTGCTCGCTCAGCAGCACGGGCAGGGCATGCTCACCTGCGCCCACCGCCCTCGCCCTGCTGCTGCTGATCGATACCAATTTACAGGCAAATGCAGAATGGCTGCCTTCATCTTAATGAATTTTACTGGTTCTCACCATCTTCTAATGAACCCTTTAAAGAGGGTTTAAGTAAACTTAGCAAGTGGCAAACTAAGCACTTTGGAATACCTAATTGCATTGATGCTTTTTCGCTGCTTTTTAAAATATCACTGCCAGCTGGGGAGTAAATATTGCCCGGCTCCCGCTCGACTCCCAGCACCACCAAAAAGCAAAGGCCGCACAGAGATGGGCTGTAAATCCGCTCTGCTCAGCCCCCAGCCCCCCCAATGGCTTTACACCACTCATGCAACATCGGCACATGCCTGGGTCCTGGCTCTGCGCATTCCCCCTCCTCATTCCCTGAGTTTGCTGGCCCTTTTCACCATCAGTATTTGCCTCATCTCAAGGCAAATTTCCACCTTTAGTTTGGATTAAGGGGAAGAGAGATGGAGCTGTGGCACCATTGTAATGCATGACTGCAGTGAAATTAAAGCGAGGGGAGAGCTGAGGAGTGTGAGGGGAAGTCTGAGTACTTAAGATTCAAAAAGAAAAAAACCCAAACAACAAAAATCAAAGTGCTGGTGGGGGGTTTTGCACAGCAAAGACACTCCATGGTATTGAATTTCCTTCAGGCCAACAACAGCAGGACAGCTACTGGACTTCTTGGAGCATTAAACATCTGCAACTCATACCCAGTTTGTTTTCTTCAAATGTATTTGACATAGGCTGTCCCGAACAGTCCCCAACTTCTGCAGAGGAGCGGGACAGCGGCTGCCGGCCACTACAGAGAGCACTGTGTCAGAGCTAAAAAAAAAATGACCTTTTAAATCCTTACTAAAACTGAAGACAATGACACAACCATGGTGGCAAAGTTCATCCTGAAGATTTAAATTTGCTTTGAGGCTCTCTGTACAGGTTCATGCTTTCCAGGGTTGTGCCTTTTGGTGGAGGAGCAGATAAATGGCGCTGATGGTGCTTTTAATGGTGACGCCAGAGGCTCCCTGTGATTCCCATCCTGCGGCTACCACCAGGAGTAAGTGGTGGTGGGCAAGCGTCATCCAACATCCTCGACCCACCTTGGCTCACTTTGCTCCTAGGCTTGCTCTTAGCAGAAAAACATGTGCAATAAATTTCTGGGGAAAAAAATGGATGGAGACCTGGATAGTGCAGAGGTCAAGGGGTAAAGAGGTAAAGGAAGAGCCTGAGGTATTGCCTGGAGGCGGAGGGAGGGAGGATGGTGGGAGGCATGGAAAGCAAGGTGCTGTGTGTTCTATCCCTGCTCTGCCCCAGGCTCGAGGCGCTGCTCAGGTCCGGGTGGCAAAGTCAAGCTGGAGCTGTGCAGCACAAAACTTTGGGGACTTTGGAGCCAGCCTGTATTTAGGGCTGGATGCCAGAGAAGGGAGAAGCAAGCGGGGCCGAGGCAGAGGCACGCACTCACCCCAGCACAGAGGAGCTGGGCTGGACACAGGGCTCAGTCCCTGGGAGACACAGTCACAACTGCCCACTCCAGAGAAACCCAGCAATTAAACTGACAGCACAAATCACAGATTTCTGCCTGTACAATTACACACGACTGCTGAGTACACACTCTCTCCAGCACAGACCTATACATGTATCCATACTCTAAGCACAGCCTGGATATGCATTGCATTTGGATATGTTACACCTGCTTATATATAGCATTTATATACCTGTGTATAAAGCTACGTAAAATATACCTATGCATGCTATTAAACATACCTAAATTTGTGTGCATGTGTGTGTACCATAGTACCCATCTCACAATACTGATGTGTATATATTTATGTGACTAGGTACCACCACTGTCATATAAAATATAATGACCATAGTCAACTCTGAGCTGCAGAAGCAATAACAGTCAACTGATGTATGAAGTGTAACCTGAATTCCAAACCCTTGCAGGGAAAACCTAACTTCTCCTCCTCCTCCTCCTCCTATTCTCTTTCTGATCATCCACCAACCATGCGCCTGCAATTAATGCTCATTTCTCAGCACCTTAACAGTTAACCACCGCAGCATCGAGATCATCACAAGTTAGGCTAAGTTTAACCACATTTCACCCTTTTGCTCTGGTTTGTATTAGCTCATAGCAGTAGTTTGTTGCAAATAAATAAATAAAGACCCAATCCCCCCAGGTGTCATTAGCCAGCCTGTGTCTGAATTAGGCATTTAAAGGCCGGTTTAACCTTGCAGAATGGTTGCATGTCAAAGTTCTAACATTTCAGTTCAGATTATTCTAGTGCACTGCTTGCTCTGCAGTTTGTTAGTGTTTGTTTTGTTTTTTTTTTAAATGCGGAGTATGCCACAGCAGAACAAAAAAAAAAAGGGGGGGGGAGATCTCCTAACCCATCCACAGATTAAGCACACACCCAGCGCATCCCTGCACAGACACACACAGGCGGCACACACGCACACACATACATTTGCCGGATGCAAAAGCCCACATTTAAGTCCCCGGGTAAGTTGGATGGGCGCTCAGTCCTGCATTGGCCGGAAAAAGTGTTTAGAAACAAGCTGAGCTGGTAGCGGTTAAAGGCAAGGCAGGGAGGAGAAGAGAGGAAGGGGGGTGGGAAAAAAAAAAAAAAAAAAGACATACCAGTTAGGAGCTTCTGTTGCAGCAGAGGACTCACCAGAGCACTAGCTGAAAGCTGAATCAGCTTTCGAGAGTTAGGGATGCATAGAGGAGGGTCATGGAATCACAAGGTAATAATGCGCTTCATGCTGCAGCCGTCAGCCTTCTCCTTATAGCCAATCTCTAATGCAGGAAGGGAAAAAGAGAGCAGGCCCAGGAACGGCATTAGTCCTCACTTGGAGAAAAAAAAATTAAAAAAAAAAAAAAAAACCATCAGGCAAACCCTCCCCTCCCCATCCACCCTTACCTCACCCCCTCCGCCCAGCACCACTACAACTCCATCCCCGCTGCTGCAGCGCGGCTGGGGGTGGGGGCGGGGGGCGGGAGGCAGCGCGGTACAGCGGGGCCGGGGCGCGCAGCGCGGTACAGCGGGGCGGGCAGCGCGGTACAGCGGGGCGGGCAGCGGGGCCGGCCAGGCAGGAGTTAAGCAGCAGCAACCTTGCCCGCCCGGATTGCAGCACACCTTGATGCGAAAGGGCTGCTGCGCTGCAGAAGTGCCTGCGCCCCCCGCCTCGCTCCTCCTCGCCGCCCCCCCACCCCCCACCCCAGCCCCCCTTCCTCGGGGTCAGCCCGGGGATGGGGTCAGGCTGCTGGGGGGTGACACACGCACACCCCGGGGGGGGGGGGGGAGGGGGGGCGCTGGCGGAGGGGAGGGGGGAGCGCTGGTCAGGAGGCGAGTCCACCTTTCCCCTGCTTATATACCCGGCGAAGCATCCCAAACGCGCCCCCGCTGCCCTCCCTGCCCTTATTTAGTCACCCGCGGCAAAAAATAGCCCGTCGGCGGGGGCTGCCGGCGTGGAGCGAGCCCCGGCACCCCCTGACTGCTGCCTGCGGGTCCTGCCGCTGATTTTTTTTCCCCTCCGCTATTTTTAGCCAGGCCAAACCCAAAGGAAGCTCAGCTTACGGCGCTGGGCCGGCCGCGCGTGCGGGGCCCGGCTATGTTTGGTAACGGCGGCACTGGCAGGCACCGAGCGGGGACCTTTGGCTGCCCCCCGTATTCCTTCGTTTCCTCCCTTCTTCCTTTCGTTTGTATTTCTTCCCCCATGCTAGAAAGGCATCCAGACAAGAAGGTGGGGAAAAAGCCCAAGGGATCCTGATTTTCACCTTACAAAGGTGATGAACCCAGATTTGAAGACCCCACGCCAGGGCCAAGTCCCTCACCACAATGTCCTGGGCACCTCACTGTCTGGCCACATCCATCCTCCTGGGTCTCCATTGTCCAGCCATGTCCATCCTTCTGGGTCTCCACTGTCCAGACATGTCTGTCCTCCTGGGTCCCCATTCTCCAGCCATGTCCGTCCTCCTGGGTCTCCATTGTCCAGCCACATCCGTCCTCCTGAGTCTCCATTGTCCAGACATGTCTGTCCTCCTGGGTCTCCATTGTCCAGCCATGTCCGTCCTCCTGGGTCTCCAAACTTGCTGAAGGCTGGGAAGGTGTTGGACCTCTTGCCCTAAATGGGGAGCACTGGGGACCCCCACTGCCAGCCAGGGACCCCCCCCCCGCTACGGTGGGTTAATGAGGGTCACCAACACAGAGGTGTCTCCTGGGCCTTGAAGTCATGGGAGCTTCCAGCCTCCAAAGCTTCACCCAGCAGTACACTGAGGAGGAGCAGTTTTGGCAGCACAGGCGCTGCCCTTGGCTTGCGCTTGGAGAAGCAGGTGCACGTCTCTAGAAACTTGAGTTAGACCCAGCTTCAAAGTAAAGATGTCCAGGGCAGCAAAGCCCTGGTGGGGTCACCTTGGGAGAGCGGATAAATGGTGACATGCGGCATTGGCTGCATTCAGGCAATCTGGCCTGCTTGTTTGCAGAGATCCCCATCCTGGAGCGCCTCCTGAATCCAGTGCCCCTCCCCCATCCTGCCCACACCAGGTCTCTACACTATGCCATCTCATTGAGGCTCACCCAGAAGGACCACAACGCCTCCTCACACCCCCTCATGCTGCTGGGGGACCATTGGTGTGAGCAGGCTTTGAGGGATTTGGCCTAGAGGGAAGGGTATCTGCCAGCGCAGGCTGGGTGGTGGTGGCTGGAGGTGGAGTAGGGGTGGGAAGTTTGCATGAACCCCAGTGAGATGCCCACCACCCTCTGCTCCTGTCAGCGATCAATGAACATGGAGCAGCGTGGGACAGACATGCCCACTCACAGGGTCTGTGCACAGTGCAGAGCCAGCGATGCCGATCCCAGCAGATCCACTTAGGACATCCGCGTGAGACCATCAGGCAACACTTGTCTGAGGTTGTTGTACTTGTTGGGAGCTGATAGCAAGTCATCTAAGGGTGGGAAATGCCTGCAGGAACCACCCCACAGTGCCACAAGGTGGGAAGGGCTCGCAGGAGGTCCCAGCGGTGCTTCCCCATGCCCTGATGTCTGAGCTCCCCAGCTCCGAGGGCAATGCCAGAAATAGCCGCTATGGCTGACACGTCTGCTCTCTGTCCTGGGTTGCTTTGGCTCTTTTGCCATCTCAGCCAACAGCCCTCCTTGAACCCATGCTGGGAACTTGGATTTCCCTCCACCTGCCCCCACCCCGGTCCCAAGGACAGCCTGTTCTTCACCCTCACTGCTCAGATAGCCCAGGGCGGGCTGTGTGGCAGCAAAACCATGGAGTCTGGTGTCCCTAAGGTGCCAGAGCCATCCCTGAGGTGGCCACAACATACAGCAGCCCTCAGACAGCCCTTTCTGACCCCAGGGACCAAACCTTCCACCCCCCATGGGACTGGCAGTGGGGAGAGAGCCTGTTGGAGTGCTTCTCCCCCCTCCCCACTCCTCTGTCCCAACATGGTCCTTGTGGCCACCAACGTCCCCTTTGCACCTTCAGCTCATTTCCCTGCAGAACAGCTGGGAATTTCCTGCAGTGGCATAAATTGCATCCGTTGGTTTTTTATCCTTCTCTTTTCCACCACTGCAGGGATGTCCAAGCCTCTCCTCCTTGGGCATCAGCCAGGACTTTCAATGCTTTCCCAGCCCGTGCCCTTTCAACAACTGAAGCCACGGAAACTGTTCTCCACCCTGGCTCACCCCAGGGCCACCCCAAATTCAGCCAGGAAGGCCTTTACCTAAAATACCAGCCCAGCCAGCACAGGGGTAGTTAGTTGCCTGTTACCCTCCTGGGATCATCTTGGGGTTTTTGAGAACCCAAGTGCCAAAAGCGACAGATTCTCACGCTATTTTCAGCCCCATCCAAAATCACAAAGTTGCCGGGAGCAGCGGCCCCCCGTGCCCCGGCGGGACCTGCACCGGCGGCAGGGGAGCTGTTAAGAGCCGCTCGCTATCGCAGGCACAATCGTGCCCTTCTTTGGATAGAGTGAGTTGTTATCACATCCCTGACAGGTTCCCCGGGGTTGAGAATCCATTCCTACACCAAGATATGTTGGGAACAGGAGCAAACTATAAACGGAGATGAACCGAAAGCAAATCTCTGAGATGTGAATTAAGAGATTGCTTAAAACCCAAACCTGCTTTTTGCACACAGATTTCTTCCCTTCACTAACTGATTTACACCGCATTCACCCTTGAGCTCACAGGGACTAAAATATCTGCGTTCCTCTCCAAAATGCATGTCATCTTTTTATCAGGACTTGGTTTGGAGCTTGCTCCATGCGCCAATAACGCTGAGAGTTTGGCATGCAGAGAATGCCAGGGGAGGTGGGTCCTGAATGTGCAGCTACCACAGCCTGCTAGACTTTTTATTTATATATATACACATACATAAAAATATATATTTGTATACGCACATACATATATACACACAGACATGTAAACATGTGCATGTGTAATAATAATGTACATATGTGTGCACATCATAATTTTGCATTAAAGCTCCTTTAACCAAAGAAACCTGAGGAAGATGCACGGCAGACTGTAAAACTGAACCGGTTCAAAATGTTATGTGAGAGATTGCAACACTCCAAACAAAATGCAAGATGTTACTTTAAAAGAAGCAGGCTTGGGCTTTTGAATTTATGTAACCTAAACTGATTTTGTCTGTTTGAAATTGTTGTTGCGTGTTGGGAATCTCAAAGAGGAGAGGAGCAAAGCTGCAGACGTTTCCTTTGGAGTCCAAGATTACAAGCCCCTTTACTTCTCCTTGCAGCTCCAAAGCTGTTAATGGTTTGCTTCATTTTATTAACAGCAGACAAGAAAAAAAATTCCTCCTCGGAGCATGTGTGAGGTGACAAGTTGGATAATAACAGCTCCTTTGGAAGCTTTTATAGTACATTAGGCAAACATAGTGGATGTTTATAGACTTTTAAAAATGCTGATTATATAAAAATGCATTTATAGCCTTCTAAAATACCAAGCTACTGTAATATAAATATTTCCAATAATAAAAAACTAAAAATGCAGATTATTGACCCAATTGGAGCATTTTTATATTGATTTCTGGTTCTCTTTGGTCCAAAATCTGATCTTGAACTAAAAGACTGGACAGTACCTTGTCATAAGTCAAGTCAATCAGGTTTTAACATCCTGCAGAAGATGCTGCACTTCCCTGGGATGAAGCCCAACAGACTGAACCATGCACCCCATTCCCCTCCCAGCACCCCCAAACACCTGCAGCTGGAGGGAGCTCCTGCAAAAGCTGGGCACCTCCCAGCAACCTGCTCGCCCCGTCGCCTTCCCACCTTGCTGGTGGTGGGGAGGCTCTTGGTCACCCAGTGGTTGGTCTCCCTCTGTTCTCTGTAAGAACTTGTATGAATAATTAGGGGGTTTTTGGCACAGAAGCTTGAATGTGGCTCTGTCCTGTTCCTAGCTGATAAAGTTGCTGGGGATGTGCCTTCTCTCTGTTTTGTCTCATTTGTTATGACCCAAAATTTCATCAGTAGGTGGAGTTGTTTTTTGCCAATGGCTGTTGTCTCAACACAAATAAATTCTTTCCAAAAACTAAGGTCTTGATATATTAACACATCCCTACCAAAAACCAAATACCTCAAACACCTAATGAAAAGATGAGTTATTATTTATTTTATAACAGCAAATCTTCTTGGCTTTGGTTTTTGTTAATGACTGGGCAAGACCAGCTCAGGGCTTTGGAGCTGCCTGCGAAGTCCCTCAAGGCAGCAGGAGATCTGGCTTTCCCACCACACTACTATAACACCTGATAGACAGTTTGACCCAATAATTTTTATTTCAATTTCACCTTCCTGAAGGTAATTCTTTTCCTTTTGGTAATTTAAGTTCATTTTTATAATAAAGAGTCCCTTTTTTTGTCCAGGTTTCACCTCTCCATCAACTGAGCCCATTGCAAAACTTCACGTTACTTGAGAAAATCTCATCCCCACCAGCCAAGACAGACTGAGGGAAGCAGCCGCCCGCAACTCTTGCACCAGATGAAAGCAGCAATTGCATCACCGTTTTGCAACGTAATGATGCTTAAAAATGCGCCTCCTACCTTCTGCCAGAGGCCAGCCCCAGCCTTTCCCACTACACATGGCAACAACACAGCTGTGTGACACACAGTTCACACAGTATGGTGCCAAAGGTGCTTTTTCTCTTTTTTCCCCTCCACTTTTTTCCTTTTGTTTGGTGTTTCTGGGAAAAGAAGGAAAATAAATCTGTTTTCAAAACTAATGACAAACAGAAGTGGTGTTCATTGATAGCGCAGCAGTAACACTTTTTCCTCTCAAAACCCTAATGGGGGAGAGAGCAGTGTGATGCTCTCCATCTTTTAGTTGGGAAACTGAGGCAGGAGAAGGGGTTGCTTTGCCTGGGGAGCAAGGGTGGGGGGTGGTGTGGTGTGTGTGTGCTCCCAGGGCAGCCCTAGTTGCTTCCCCACATCCTCCCAGGGAGCTCAGCCACCTCCAGGGCTTATCAGCATCTTGCTGTTGGCGGATGAAACGGTGACATTAGAGATAACTTCGCCAATTACCCATCAGCTGACTTGAGCCCATTCACATGTTGCAGACTTTTTTTGTTCAGCAGGATGGAAGGGTGGGGTTTTTCTTCGACTTTTCAGAAGTTGTGAAATACAGCCGTTGGATGCTATCATAACGATGAAATAGGGCTGTTTCGCTGGCTGGCTGGGAGGTTTTCGGTATCTCTGTATGCACATATATGCAAAACCAGCATATTTTTTCTGCAGTTTGTGTGTGTAATAGGATGCTTTTTATTTTGGAAGATATTTCTCTGAATTCTCTGAAGACACTAACCGCCTCACCCCTGAACACAAATGTTTTTCAATTATTAGAGGGTTTTTTCTTGTGTTGTCAGAACAAAATTAACAATGGGCAAAAATGCAGCAGAACAAAAGGTTTTCATAGCAGTTCATCTGTTTAAGTGTTTATAAAGCGCCAGTCTCTCAAGTACCTGGCTCTTCCTGTGGTTTTAAAAGATTATTATGCTATCATACTATAAAGGAAAGAACAAAGGATCACTCATAAATTTAACCAAAACCCCCATATTTTCCAACCTGTGTGATTTCTCTGAAACCTGGGATCTTCTTTTGTGTCAGGGACATTTACGTCTTCTCCAACGTCCTTCCAACAATAAGCGTTCCAGCAACAGAGATCACATTATCTACTGTGGTTTTGTTTGTGGCAGAACAAAATTAAATGAGAACATAAATTACTCTGCTCCTGGAATAAAGAAACGAGCAAAAGAGCATATTTTAAAAGCGGCTTTTTTTTCTGATGGGATGAGCTAGATTTCCTGAAACCACGTGCAAATTAAAAAGTTCACAGTTCAGGCTTATTGTGAAAGCTAAATCTCAGCCTCATTTTGAGAGGCGGTGTATTTAGGAAGACACATTCGGATTTGTATAAGAACTTGTAATTGGTTTTCTACATCTTCCTTGAGCAAGCACACCTCCTGCTCCCTCCCAGATTAACATTGGCTGTGCTTAACAGCAAAAAGAACACTCGTGGCTTGGTGCAGAAATATCTCCTGACATTAATGGAGCACTGCAGAGTCCCTCTGCGAAGCCCCGCTGCCTCAAATAACTCATACCTGAAACGCAGCGGTGCCCTTTCCACCCCCAAATACAGCCTGCTGCGAAGCACCACCTTCGGCAAGGTTTTGAGGAGCAAGAATCATAGAATCATAGAATAGAATCACAGAATCATTTAGGTTGGAAAAGACCTTTAAGATCATCTAGTCCAACCGCTCACAAGCCCTGCCAAGCCCACCACTAACCCATGTCCTTAAGCATGGCTTCTGCATGGTTTCTGAACACTTCCAGGGATGGTGATTCCACCACGTTCCTGGAAAGAGGACGTGACAGAAGGAGAGCATCCTTGGAGGGATGAGGGCTACAGCAGGGACACCAGCGATCCAAGTCCCCTTAAGCACCTCCGCATCACCCCACTGAGCACAAACCTGCTCCCAGGTTTCTTATCAGGCTCCTCCACTCCAGATCTCAGGGCAGGAGCACCTGGGGTCACCGCTGATGGGTGGCCAGAGCCAGGGCTGTACCATGCTGGTTTGGGAGTAGAGGAACTGGGGGAAGATGGGAGAGAAACCAGATCAGGAACTGACACGAGAGGCACAGGCTGGTGGGAAAAACAAAGCGCTGGAAGGGCTCTGTGCTTTTTTGCTCAAACACATCTTTTCCATGTGTACAGGATAAGGTAACAAGATGCATGATTTATTTAGCACAGTGAAAGCAGCTGTTCAGAGGAGGTGCGGGAGTTTTTAGGCAATCATGTTCAGTTCCTGAGGAGTCCCGTTTACAAATGCTCACTGCTTCATTTTATCACCTTCCTGCCTCTCGTTTCCCTCCAGTTATCTCCTCATCAGGCTGTGCCACGCAGATGCTTTAGGCTCTCACCCAGTCTTTACTTCTGCCTTCACTGCAATCCCCTGAAGTTGTCAGGACTCCCTGGGGCTGAGGGTCACCTCACCACCTTTATCTAATATATGAGTCTATTTCTGAATTTCTGACGATGTCTGAGCCAAGGAAATCCTGCAATGCTATGTCAAGTGTTTCAAAAACAAGCAGCCCACTGCAGCCAGGGGCATCAGTGAGGCTCCACAGCCCGCCCAGGCGCAGGTGAGACGTCCTCTGAGGCACCTGTGCCAGCAGCTTTGTGCCTGATGCTCTGCTGAGACAAGCCTTTGCTCAGATCGACCACTCTCTACAAGCTCACCTTTCCTACAGGGTCTGTGTTCCGCTCCAAAATGCATTATACAGGACTTGTGCTGCTGGATGGGGTCAGCTTCATCCATAAGGTTAATATCTCCTCCTCTTTTGCCCAGGGCTGGGAATGAAACCACATTCTAGATAGGGTGTGGGTGGTGCAGAGATCACCAGCTCACCAGGGCTCGAGGCTCGGGAGTCACCCCGGGAAGCACAGCACGTACCCTCAGCCCTTCTGCAGAATTGCTAAGCGATCTGAAATTAACTGTTCTCCTGCAAGTAACTTACTAATAGATGTGATTAGCAATTAAGAAAAACATTATTATCTGTCACTTGGGATTGAGGAAATATTCATTGCAAGCCTGTGTGTGACAGCAGTAGGAAAAAGGTCCAGAAAGGCTAAGAAAATATCAGTAAGACAATGTCAAGCAGGTTATGATAGGCAAAGACATAATGACAGGAGGGGAAGCCAACAAGATGATCCATGAAAGATGGTAATGAACAGCAGTGCCAGCCATCAGAGTACGCACCGTGTTGCACTTACAGAAGGTAATTTATCATCAGATATGGGTAAAAGTTCTTCTAAAAGATCCAAGAATCCTTTGATAAGTCAGCAAAAAAATCAACAAAAACCCCTATAGGCAAAGCAGTGAGCAAAAACGATTTAGCAAAACAAGGGGCTCTGTACTCATTGCAATAAGCAGTTCAAAAAATTGCTGTTCTTCTTAATCTCTGCCTTGTGCAAAGCCTTCCACACTGGTCTAAAATGTCTGAAGAGCTTTTAATGCAGTCCCTGCCCCTGCCAGACCTTCAACGGCAATTAGGCACCAACCCATGCAGACAGATAGGTGCTTGGTAACATTTCCAAAAGCACAAGCAGTGAATTAGATGCTTACTTATGGCAAAGCACTTCTGAAATTCAGCTGAACTTCCTCCCACATCTTAAGAGACCCAAGCACCTTTGGAAATCTGCTCCTTCCAGGCACACTGCTGTGCCTCCAGCTGAGCACAAGGTACCTGAACTAGTTGTGACCAAGCCAGTTCTGGAAGAACCCGTCAGAGATGCCATGCTGAGAGATGGTTAGATGGCATCTAGATCACACCTAGACCCTGGCCAGGTATCTCCCACTGGAGCTTTCCCAGATGAATGGGACACAACAGCTTGATGGGAGCAATTTTGTTCTTGCTACGCTTCAAACTTATACCCACAACCTTAATTCCTTTTCCCTAAAAACTATGGAGCCAATATAAGGGAAAGTAAATTATATTTTTTTCTGAAGCTGCAAAAGTTAGCTAGTTTTTGATGCCCAAACTGCATCAGGACACAATATGGTCAAGAATAACTAATTTCCTCTTGGGATTGTTGGAATAATTGGAGCAAAGGTTGCTTTTAGGAAAGGAACAAGTAACCTTTAGCCGTGTTCTGAGTGGAAAGGATCATCTCATCTAAAATTGTAAAGAAATTCCCTTCTGGAACACATCTAGAAATGAAGGCTCTAATGCAAATCTTTCTAAACCAACAGGCTTTGGAGCCAAACCCAAGTAGGATGGTTTTTGTTAGGACATACCCCTCGTGAGTCATGAGCTTATGGTGGCACCAGCAGGCTTTTGCCCATTCCTTTCAGTCATGCTTCTCTATTTATCTAACATTAGCCAATTTATTCAAGTGTAAGTTAAGAAGCAGTGGATTATAATAAATATTTATTGAAGTTTAACAAATCTGTAGGACCTGTATGTATATTAATCCTCATTATAAGTGCTGTCAGTTGCCACTTAACCTACAGTAGCTGTCTTCCAAATTTATTATATTAAATACATATTTGAGATGACTAATTTACAGCATTAGCAGAATATATTTATGTCACATCCCATATTCTCTGCCTTTGCAGGTTCCTTACAGAGAATCTCTAAGGAACCAGCTGACACGCCCCAAAGTGAAATGAATGTTGTGAAAAGTCCACCGGAGCAGGAGCTCTGAGAGAAGCAAACCCCAAACCTGTGGTGGGCACTGCTAAAGCCAAAGGGCTGCTGGAGGCTGCAGTGGGGAGCAGATGCCGCAGCCTTCTCCTTCATGGGGCCATCAGGAGTCCATGCCTTTGCCTCAGCCTCACATATTGCTGCAGCCTGCTAGAAGTCAGTGACCTTCTGTCCGCTGCTCCTCCCATGAATGCAGTTGAATTTGGCTTTCAGGTTCCAAACTTACTTAAATGCCCAGGGACAGATCATGAATACCTAACCTACCTTTCTTTAGGAATCCATCTCCTGATCCAAAACTCACTGCAGTCAATGAAAGGCTTATTTCGATGCCATTGACACTGATTTTCTAACAAGTCCAGCCACTAACAGCAGCTGTGGTTTTTTAGCACATCTGACTTGGGGCTGCAATTTTCCAAGCAAACACTGGATCTCTCCTTGATTTTTGCGCTCAAATAGAGCATGCACCACAGTGCGTGTGCAATGAGGTGTGTGCCCATTCAAAGGTAGAGGTGAGGTGTGTTTTTCTGCAGTAATGGCACGGTAACTCCATTAGAAATAATGGTAATTATATCGTGACTCACCTTAACGCTAACACATTCTATCCTAATGACTGTTACATTAATTAGTTTTTATTGGTTGTGTCTTGGAATGGAACTTTGGAGTGTGCCGATAATGCGTTTGAAATTAAGAGTGTACACGGGCCCGTGGGTTGATTTGTACCCAGCTGCATGTTGGGGCTTCTACCTATAGCAAAGAGATCATGAAAGGAAAAGGGATTTATGCAAGAAATAGGAAATGCAGCCTGACCATGGGTCCATCAGTAGCGTCACCCTTGTAGAGAAGCAGCGGGAAATGCAGCCAGGGCTCCTAGTGCAAAGAGCTCCCTGGAAAACTCCAGTAGGTGCCATCGGACAGGGAAAGGTAGAGCAGCAGGTGGATCGGCGCCTGTGTTGCAGGGGAAGGTGGCTGTGGGAGATGCGCTGGCAGCGTGCACCAAGAGAAACTGCCTGGGTCTGGCCAAGCTGCAGCCCCAGCCTACCTGCTAGGACCTTCTTCATTAACCTTTGCGCTAATGAGAGATAATGACTAGGTTCTTGGCTGGAGCTGGAGCTTTCCCTCCTGCTCCTTTGTTTACAAGGAAAGGGCTCCTTTTGTATGTTGCCTTTGTGGTTCATTATGACTGTAATTTATGTGGGGAGAGTGTTTTTGCGAGGTGTAAATTACCTTCCTCCAGGGAGGAGCTGGCCTCAGAGCCGAGTCCCCATCCTTCGGCTTTGTAACTCTCCAGCCATCCAGGCTCGTCACCACAGGTTATTTTTAGAAGGTCATTCTGAAGCAGTAACTTCATCTAGTGTTTTTTTTATCTTCTGCCTTTTAGCAAATATTGTTATTTTTTCCCCCTGCTGTTTCAGACGGTGACAGGTTTTAATGTCAACATCAAATTACCCCATATTTCTCAGCCCAGTTCCTGAGCCAGGACCTCTGCTGACACATGAAGTCACGCTGGTTGTCATTCTCAGCAGAGGGACCAAGACCGTGTGAGCCTGGACGAATAAATTTCTTTCTTCCCTTTAGAGGTGGTCCCTCGAGACCATTTTTTCAAGCAGAGGGATTTTCCACTCTGCAGGACAAACAGTGCCATTCATAGAAAAAATATGTTAATGGAAGGGAGCTTCATGCCAGAATCTCTGCGCGTGTAGCAGCCTCAGCAGCAATGACAGTGCAGCTCCAGCAACAGGCTGCTTCAGATAACCAGGCTTGGAAGCTGCAAAAGGAAAAATGACTGTGTTTCTATAGACCCTAACAAAATAAAGAACACTTTTCTTTCTCTTTTGGATCTGGATCTTTTGTTTTCATTTTTTTTGATTGCAGGCATCAAATTCATAAAGGCAGAATGTAATTTTCATAAAAAAAACCCAAAAAACAAACCAACAAAAAAAACCCCAAAAAACCATCCAGATTTCAAATAGCTACCCCATTTAATAACAGCTATTTTAAGGTAGGTCAAACCTGTGGCTGAAAACCCTTGACAGTGTCCCTTTGATAGATTCCATTAGCCAGCAAAGGGTTTGATGTAAACTGACATACATCTTTTAAAAGAGCCAACTGGATTGAGACAGCTGATAATCTCATTTTGTTGGAGGACTTCTATCACGTTACCTTTATCTCAAGGCTGAGGTCTCCAGCAGGAGTTGGAGACGGCAGCAAGTTGGCGAGGAGCCCTGCTCCGGGGTGGGTTGGAGCATGGGGACCATGCCGAGCCCAGCAGCCACGTCTTGCTGGGCAGTAGCAATGCTTTGAAATCCCTGCAGACAGAGTCAACCATTCAATCCAAGACTTAATTCTCCTCTTATACGGGTGAGACAGGCAGCTGGAGGCAGTCACAGGTGAGTCAGGGAAGACTGGGTTAGTTTTTTCTGCAAGGTCGAAGGTAGCCAGGCAGCTGAGACACCATTCTCCTGCACCACAGCTCCGTCCAGGCAGGTGGGAGGTGAGTCAGCCCTGATGGGTGGTGCAGGCACTGTAGATGGCCAAGTGGTGATGAGGTTCTGCCAGCGAGCTCAGCCCACACCTGCCCAGCTGTGCCCAACCCTGCCACCCATCTATCTTCCTGGTGCCACCCTCAGAAACGTCTCCTGGGCTTGCTTTCCCCATGCAAGAAGGTACTGAGATGGAGGGAAGGAGGACTGGAGGACGTCACTGGTCCTCCCAGAAGTCTTGAAGTCGACAGGTAGCACCATTAGCAGTGACACCTCTTCACTCAGAGCAGGGCCTTGTAGCACCATGAAGTGGTTTTCATGCCACTAATGGACTGTGTACCTTGGTCCTGGAGTCTTTTCCAGTCCTTAGAGCACTATTAGCAAATAATTTTGTCCAACATGTCCTAAAGGTATTAGTTACATTTACTGTTCTGCCAAATAGCTGTTTCTTTCTGGTTTGGCAGGGAACATCTCATTCAGGAGAGAAGATAATTGTCTGGCTCAATAGCTGATCTATTTTCTACCCAATGATGGTTTCCCTTTCTGAAAATTGATGATCGATCAGTTGCATTAAGGATCACCAGGTGTAATATGTTTACCACATATTATGTTTATTCCAGCGTGGGAGGAATGCATTAGGCTTCATATTATTCAAAGGGGATATTTCCGATGTAAAACTGTGCTGTATTAATGAGACTACCCATCAAAATGGATGGGTCAAATTAAAATAGAACAAATTACAGAGTCCTGCTTAAAAGTCACTCTGAAACCTCCAGCCTATACTACCTGTAAAATTCAAACTGAGTCCATTTTTGGCTCAGTCATGTTTACATTCTTATTGGAAAATGCATTAAACTGGATTTAACGCTATTCATATAAAAGGTTGTATAGCTTTTTTGCTTGATGACACCCAAGACAACTGAACCTTGAGCTCAGGACTTTAAGATACTACTGTAATTCAGATACTGATATTATCTCTGCAAGATAGGTCTGGGCATGGAAGCAAAGCCTTTTCTCTTTTCCAAAATAATCACTGTGATTTAGGAATCATTTCACCTCCTTTTGTTATGTTTCAAGTTTTACATTATATTTTAATAAGTCTGTCATACTGTACAGACAAAAGGATGTTCACCTTCTGCTGTAATTAAAGAAAATCACTGCAACGGATAACATCAACTCAGCAGATTTCAATGATCTTGCTTTCACAGCTCCTAACTCCACCACTCCTTGCACACTGAACTAAAACAAAGCCAGTCTCCAGGAGGATTTGTCTCCCCCAACTTCAGCTTCTAAAGATGGGCACTAAGTCTTTCAGAGTCTCACTGTAGGATAATTTGTCCCATGCTAACTTAGCCACGGGAGTTAAGCCTATTAATTCCTTCTGTACCAGCTCTGGGAGCAAACTGGGCAGGAGGCTGGCAATGTATCTCCAGCAATGGAAGAACTATCACTTTGATGTATCCCAAGAAAATCCCGCAGGAGAATTATGCTTTTGGTGTTCCCATTAGCATCCCTGGCTGGTATCCAGAATTTCTCCTGGAATTTTAGCTGCAATCAGCTTGTTAGCCCAGACCCACTCTTGCCTATAACCACCATCACCTGGTCAGAGCATCCGCTTGCAGATGTGGAGGAAATCTTTCCAGTGCTACATCTAATAGATTGAAATAGATAGCAAAGCTCCCCTTTAAGATTTTATTTCTTCCTCTCATCCTTAGACGAGTTATCTGTGGAAAAATCACCTACAGTTAAAGTTAGTCCATTGGAAACCATGAATATTATATTGTCCTTTGTGCAAGAAAGGTATTAAAGAAATGGATTTGGCCTTGATTTTTTCATTTGAACTTCTCTGCTTGAGCTGCACTTTTCTATTACCTCTGCGACTCTGCCTTCGTTATGTTATTAAAAGAAAAGTAATTTATGATTGCCAGTCTTTCAGTCTCTAATTATTTCTGGCTGTGCATCACAATTATTAACTCACGTATCCACCCTTTTTCTAACAGGATGAAAGACATTCAACTTCTTTTGGGTGAGTTACTTGTAGGTAGCCATGTATCCATCCTTGCAAGCCACTGTGTCCAGTCATCAATGACACTTTCCCATGTTGAGATGTTGTTTATACTTGGTACAAGCCAAACGTTGGATTTGCCGTGAAGATGAAACACAGTCACAGGTTACTTGAGGCTTGGGTTTAGTACCTGGGTGTGCTAAAGCATCTTGCACTGTTCAGTGTCTCATTCAAGACCAGGCAATAAAGTTTCACTCAGCATGAAGTAGAGTATCAACATATCACTGCTGTTTGCCTTCTTTTCCCCTGGATTGCGCTGGTTTTCCATTTATTTCTGGTGGGTAATGAAGACATCTGTTCTCATCCCAACAGCTCCCTGCAACTTACTTTCTGAGAAATGGAATAGCACTATTTCAGCAGTTCTGATCAACTGAGAAAATACTGCCCTGCATTTATGGAGGTCAGGACAGTCATTATTTTCAGGAAATTTCCATGAAAAGTCCCAAGGACTGAACAATGAATGGGAAAATCAGATTTCTGAAACTAGTTCAGATAACCCAGCAATGTTTCGCAGGTGGATCTTGGGTAAGAACATCTCAAGCAGAAATGCTCTGGCCAGCTGTGGTGTTTGTGAAAAGCAGCAGAATCCAAAAAAGGCCACCCCACCTCCCACAACAGAAACCCCAGAGCCACTGGGGAAGCTCACCTTGTGTCAGTGAGCGTGCTTTCCCCAGCCCCTGTGGCCCCCCAGCTCCTCCGCTGACTCACATTGGAGTAAAAGCCTGGGAAGTGCTCTGCTGAGTTCCAGATTCCATCTGTATCAATCATTTCCCCATGTACCAGCATAAAAATTTGCTACCTGGCCCAAATACAGCAATCAAAGTGCTCCATGCCAAACACCACGTCTCCATGAGCGAAGCCAGGCTGGGCTGCTTTTTGGGTCCAACCTCGCACTTTTCTGTGACAACGCCATTTGTCTCTAAAGCACACCTCTTTTTTATCACCTTTAAGATTGTCTTTATGGTAGGTGTAGCTACACGCAAAGGAAAGAGCAGGGGGGAAACCTTTAAGTATTTTGCGTTTATAGTTATATGTAGCTTTACTGCATAGTCAGTAAAAATCCCTGCTGATTATGTCATTGCTGAGGCAATCAGGTGCCAAAAATATTTTTTTTATTTCATCTGAGCAATAATCATTTTCTGCCTGAACAGTAGACCCAGTTATTGTTTCTTCCCTTATGTTTTCATTAATTAGAAAGAAGTGGAGAGGTAACAAACG
This sequence comes from Falco rusticolus, assembly GCF_015220075.1. NCBI lineage: Eukaryota > Metazoa > Chordata > Aves > Falconiformes > Falconidae > Falco > Falco rusticolus. Next base: position 24,480,460 of record NC_051196.1, read on the forward strand.
ACTCCCTAGATGCTGAAGTGTACATTTTTCACTGTCAGGTTATAAGAGGCAATGGGCAAAGACAATATATCCTGTCAGATGTGAGAGTGCTTATTGTCAGCATGGTTTGTAAAAATAGAAAGTGAGGTGGCTTTTCTGGATGGAATTGAAGCTATCTATGGATGGAGTTTAATCTGACTAATTATAACTAAAGGCTTTGGCAAACAGCATCATGTAGCTGTGAGAATACTGGATAGTGCTCTTTTTCTTATCAAGTCCATGTGAATGCTAATGTGTGTAAGTGTAAAATCGACTTCTATTAAATCTTCTAAATTGCCATGCACTTCTTCACCCGCAATGCCTCACTTCTTCATAACAGCGCTATGGAGTTACTGGTAAAAGTATTAAAACTCTTTGAAACAGTCATATATCTTCTGGTTTACAGGAAGTGCTTCAAGTGAAGAAAAAAAAAAAATAGAGTGATTTCCAAGGAGTACTGCTCTCTTGCAGCAGAGCAGAGAGGAGAAGGGAGTTTCATCTACAGCTGGACGGCTGGCCAGGCTCCCTTTTACTGAGCAGCTTCCCAGATCCCGCTGCGATGCAGGCAGCCCTTCTCGAGGAGATGTTTTTTCCTACGGGAGAGGCACTAAGGAGCAAACCCTGGGACCTGTGCCTCGGCGTGGGAATTTCAGGGAACTCAAGGAGCTTTTCTGATCCTCTTTTGCAGAGATGCAACCCCTCATCCCAATACGGGGGGGTGCAGGACCCAGGAGCCCAGGACAGCCAAGGCTCCGCAGCCTGACCCAAAGTTAACTGCAGATTCATGGAGCGAGGAGTCAGGAGATACTTGGAGATGACCACTGTGTGGGGGCGAGCCCTTTGCACCCTGAGCCATGCCCCTGCACTGGCTGCCCTGCCCTCCCCAGGGCCGCTGCGCCGCTTCTCCAGCACCCTTGCTAAGAGCTGGCAAGCTAATGCAGAGTATGAAAACCAGCAGGAAAGACCGAGATGAAGTTTTGCTGGCATGCAAATGACAAGTTGAACTCTGTTTTTTTTCTGCACTGGTGAATCTTGTCTTCATTGCATCAGGCTGAGATGCCCAGATGCAGAGCGCTATGTAGCCAGGCGATCTCTGCATCCATAACCATTCCCACCTTTCTCAGCCTAAACACTTTGTGACAGACACCAGTCACCCTTTGCTTTGGCACAGTCTGAGCTACCTGTAAGAGCTGGGGATGGGCTTTTCTGCATGGTATGAGCTGCCTCACGCACTCCTCAGAGCCCTGTGAGAGGGAGCTTCTCCACCTCCACCCCAGTGTCCAACACCCTGCAGCGCAGCCCGCTTTCACAGAGGACTTCTCCTGTGCACAGGCATAGCACAGGCAGCTAGAAATCTAAGATGAACATTAGCAATGCAAAGCACCATGCCATGAACCCAGCTCCAGGCCTGGGGAGAGGAGGACAGAGAGGAAACCCACCTCATGCATGAGATGAGGTGCACTGCTTAATGCATGCCTCGTAAGGTGAAGTTCCAAGGGTGGTGAATGGTATAGAATAGAATAGAATAGAATAGAATAGAATAGAATAGAATAGAATAGAATAGAATAGAATAGAATAGAATAGAATAGAATAGAATAGAATAGAATAGAATAGAATAGAATAGAATAGAATAGAATAGAATAGAATAGAATAGAATAGAATAGGAAAGAAATCATTATATGTAGTTATTGTGTATCAGTCTGTACTTTGCAGGTTAACAGCTTTACAGATACATCTCCCAGATGCCCTGATGTTTAAGACATCCGATTTTTTGTACCAAGAACGACAGCCATGAAATCCACTCTGGATCTCCCAGGAAGAGGATGATGTTTAGGCAACTGAAAAAAACTCATTTCAATTTATTCTGATGGTTCACTTCACCTGTCTGAGATGGATCTGAGACCTTTTCTTAGTTTCCTAATTACTAGATAGTTACTGACTTAGAGGCAATGTTAATATGCAGGAAACAGCAACCAACTTACAGCTCAGATCCTCGCAAGTTTAATTCGACTTTTCTTCACTGGCTTTGGTTGGGTTAGAGATTAACCCAGCCAAAATCTAGACCAGCTCTCTCGGCATTGTCTGACCATAAGTGCTGTGGTAATATTTCCAGTGTAAAGCTGTGGGTATTTCACAATTTCACCTCCCAGAAGAACTGTGATGACTGCTGAGAGCATTTGCTTGATGGCATTACTGCTACTTGGATGGATCTTGGAGATACATGTATTTCAGAAAAAAAGGAAAGAAAAAGGAAGAAAAGAGAAAGAGAATGTAGGAAAAATAAAACTAAAATGTATCAGAGTTGAATGAAGATTTTATCTTCCATTCTGCCTAATCCTAAATGTGACAGGTCAGTAATGACAGCACACTATGAAAAGGGAAAGGCTGTGGGGTTGTAATAAAGGAGACTACCAGTAAATTGCAGCAGTTTTACACAAGGCTGTGGCTCCAGTGTGGGGAATGAGATGATGCCGACCTGAGGGGCAGAGTCACAGCCCACGATGGCTGGGACAGCCTGGGCTTGGGTCCCCATGCAGCCCCTGGTGCAGCCTGTGGCTGGGGACAGGGGCTGTCCTGTGGGTCCTCCTGCAAAGGGTCCTGCTTCCCCCTCAGAGCATCTCCTTGCCAGCATCAGGGGATCCCGGTATGATCAGAAATACCTCTCCACTCCCAATACTGTGCTAAAATTGGTGAGAGGGGCCTGTCCTTGCTGCTATATCATAAAACACATCTATAAAATGAAGAAGGAAGAAGAAAGAGAATAAAATGAGGAAAGTGGCATTGTGTGCAATTGAGCCTTTTGCCCACCTGAGAAATAGTCTTTGGAGTTGCCTTTGCACCGTATGTGATGGGTTTTGAAATGAGAGGTGAGGACTGAGCAAACTGTGTGGCCATCAGAGTGCTCTTCGCCCAAGGACATCCCTCCTCAAACCCACGCACTCCGCTGGCAGCTGCCAATCACTGTGAAGAAGATATTTTACAGCAACAAAAATATGAAGTCTCTTGCGACATTCTGCAGGTTTTATTTCCCCTGCCTGATTCTCAGTGGCTGTTAAACACAATGGACATTGAAGGCTCTTTTCCAGCGCATGCTCAGCATTACGGCTCCCAAAGCCAACACTGCCTGCAGTAATAAAAGATGATTGTTTCCAAAACTGAATATCCTCTTTGTTTGGGTCATTCTTTTAATTGACTTCATTAATAAAGGAAAGGCCCTATTTAAACATAACTTCATCTTCCTGGCAGAATATAAGCAGATGTCATAAAGAAAACAACACACACTGGTTTTAACTCAAAACTTTAATGCTAAATTGCATTAACTAATAACATAAAAACACCAACCATCTGGCTTTTTGGTGGGAGGACTCTAATTCCATTAGGACTTTAATAAATGTACTGCACTGTAGAGACATTTTACTTTGATAGCCTGGGCAAAAATGAGTAGCGTTTACAAGATTAGTATATGCAGCAGCCCTGGGATGTCTCTCTTGGAATGGCTTTAGATGGAGTGGAGGGGACATCAGTGAAGGACAGAGATGATGGAAAAAGTACTGGCACCAGGTCATGTACTTGGGGCTTTCATGTGTCCTTGGGTGCGATGCCCTGGCATGTGGATGCGCTGCTGCTCTGGCCCTGCAGGGAGCCCAGGCTTGCGGTGGGGTCAGTAGAAACGATGCAGGACAGGAGCAGATTGCTCCAAACCCTGACACCTTTGTCTCTCTGGGGTGACTGTTGTCATTCCCAGCACGAGGGTTGTGCCATGATGGCTTTCTTGTGCCTCACTCTTCCTCCTGCCAGCCCTGCGTGCCTGCCCCCCCAACACATCCCCTAAACCCCCCTGCCCTGAGCGGGTCCCACCTTCTCATCTGAGGCAGCCCATGCCAGCTGTCTGTCTGTCTGCCTGCCTACCCAAACCCTTCTGGCCATGTGAGTCACTTCTTCTCCTTCCCTTTTAGGAAAAGAAAACACAGCATAAACACCAAGCTAAGGACTGCTGCATCCCTGCAAATGGCATGTTGATTGCATGGAAGGTGGAGCCTGAAACCTACCCGGTCACCAGTCAACTGAATTTTTGGACTGGTTAATCACCAGTAGCATTCATCTCTCTGGTGCACTGGCAGGATGAAGGATGCAGAGTCCCATTCCGCTCTTAGGCTGTTACTAAGGTCAATTCATCTGCATGTGCTGTGAGACGTAAGGGCAGCCCTGTGTCCTTCGGTAGGGTTGATCAGCAAACCCTGACTAATGCAACGGGCGGATTTCTGGCACGCCAAGCTTCCCTGGGTGAGTAACGAATGGAGATCAGTGAGAAAGCCTGACGGCATTACTTTGCTCTGAGAATTAACATGCGACACAGAACTGTAGGTCTGTCTTTATGTCAGTTTTGCTTTCCCCAGCTCTGTTTTCTTGCAACACGCTCAGAGCCCATCCCCATCTCCCCAGGCACCCTGGCTCACACCGCTGTAAGGGAGAGCAGGCGAGCAAGGCAAAGTACATCCATGAAACTTATTATTAGTATTTTTAACAGGATTTATTAATGATGGGCATGTTTGGGTTATTTTGAACAATACGTATTCTGAATTAGTCTGAACGCCAGATGACCCTCGTGATCACCTCATCACAGTAATTACTGGGGCTTCTTTAAAAGGAATCCTGTGCCGAGAATTATTTGTGAGTGAAAGCGCATTTCAATGTAGGTATCTTTGGAACACAAAGTCGATTTGTAAGGAGCTGCAGTGTCAGACGAAGCTTTTAAAAAGTTGGATATCTTCCAGATTTTAATTTATATGATCATTAATACTGACTTACTCCAAATATATCAATCAGTTTAAAAAACACCAGGTCTCATTCCTGGTTCAGGAAAGAATCCTTAACCAGGTGAGTGCTTAAGCACTTGCTTAGCTTTAGGCAAGTGCTTAAGTCTTATTGCATGGCTCAGTGTTAAGCACATTTTCCACTGAGAGAGAGTTGGAATGAAGTTTTCAAAATGCAATATCTAGATCTGGTTTGAGAACAGATTCCCTGGGAAACCCCTGCATGGGGAATGGGTGATGCTCTGCACCCCACAGCCAACAAAATCTGAGCCTAAGCCACCCGGGGGCCAACGTGAGGATTTCCAACAGCCTGTTTGAGCTTGTGTATAGACACACTGCTACAACTGAGCAGAGGTAGCTCCTTTCATTAATGCTCCTTATTATCAGCTGAAATAATATTTTCCTCTGCTGCCAGCATTTGCACAGCGTCAGCCGGGAAACCCTGCGATCCCTTTAACCTGGCAAAGGATGAACCTGGGTTTTTTCAGACATGGAAAGCTATAATAAAGCCATCCAGAAAATGACAGGTTACAGGGCTCTGTGATTTGGAAACCGTTTCTATTAAGTTGCTTTCTTGTCTAGTGGCAGCGGGAGGGATGCTCATACTTAGGCTGGGACCCAGCCGAGCCCTCGAGCACGCTGCTGTGAGAGCGGCTGATGCCCCATCTCTTGTGATCCTTGTACTTCTGGCTGTTAATGTCATTTCTCTGCAATACATTGTAAAATAAACACCCTTTGGGTTTTCTACCTAAATCCACAATACAAAAGGGGAGTTGACTTGAATTGCCTGGCTGAATCATTAGAAAATGAATGCTTTGGGGGAAAAAAAAAGAATTACATTAGTGATCCCCCAGCTTGCCTTTGTGTCTTTTCTCTTTCAGAAATCTCTCATGTTGCTGCTGTCTGCATTTTTCTCACAGTATTGATACATGAAATAAAGCATAAATAACCTCCCTTTCTATTCTTAAGCCTTCGATCCCAGATCACTCTGAGCCTCTTGCCGATAAGACCATTTTCAGCGTTCGCTGGCCTGGAAGTAGCCAGCAACGGTCAATGAGCTTAGGAAAAGGTCTGAATATTTGCCCTGTCACCATCCGGGATGTGCTGTCATCCCACCAGGCATTTCTTTGGTCTTCTTCCAAGTGGACAGTGGGTTTTTTTTTTATCCAGAGATGAGAGGTCATGGGATGTGCTCAACATTTTGGCAGGTTTTAAGTGTGTGGGCCATGCTGACATGCTGCCAAGGGGTTTCAGCACTGAGGCTGCCTTGCTATTGCTGCTTGCGCTTTGGTGATGGACACATTTTGGTGAATGGGTGTAAATTACTGTATCCCAGGACTGCCCGCATAAATGGCTGGTTTTACATTAATTGCACTTTCTTCTGCTCTTGCACACAAAGGTTTCCATTTGCAGCAAGGTCACTGGAAAGGGTGTAAAACTGATGATATATAAAAGGGGAAAAGGGGGTTACTTGGTCCAAACCCATCCTGATTTTACTGCTGTCCACCCTTTTTGGCCTTTATGTAGAGCTCCCAGAGATGCTGTTAGCCCTTCCAATGAGGTGATTGCAGAATGATTGCTTCTCAAGGTCAACAATTTAAGTTTTACCACTCTTTCTCCAAAAGGACAAAAGAGCTGGCAGGTAGGCAGAGATGCATAGATTAAGCAACATGATCAGCTGTTAATTAAAGTCCTTTAGAAGGAGGAAGAAATGACTTAACCCTTCCCATCACCTTGTGAAGCCCCTTACTAGGGACACAGTGAATTTTTCCTTTCCTCTTATTCCTGTGTGGATAAACCTCTTATTCCCATGCAGTCCCCATCAAAGTGTCTCATGTGCTCTGCTGCTCAGTTTTCATTAAAAGTTATCAGGCAGAAACTTCATTTTTACTCAACATTTCCTGACCAGTTCAGTGTGTAATTTGGTCTCCTCTTCCCTCCAAACATTACAGGTTTTATATATGTATATATTTATTTTATATATATGCATATATTTTATATACATATACACACATGTATTTATATATATATGTATACAGTGTGTATATATATAAATTCACACACATATACACACTGTGTGTACATATATCTATAAAAATACTAAATACAAATGAAGGAGCAAGAATGCACAGGCCCATTCAGAGCTCCTTCCAGCAACTCCCTTAACCAGCTATAACATTTCTGTCCTATTTTTTCTCTCCCCACTGATCCCAACCTGACCCTGGAGGCTGCTTCTCAGTGCCACTGAGACCTGGACCTCCAGTCCAGGAGGAAGAAATCCAGAGACCTGTCGCTGGGAGAGAGCATTGCATCTTGCTTGGATGAGCTATTGCAGACATAGAGCAGCTGCCCAGGTGCCCTGACTTTCTTGCAGACTGTGTTCAGTCCCTTCTCTCTGGATGGAGCTGTCATAGCTTGGGTTTTGCATGGCTCTTGGGGGCTTTTTTCCCCCATTTTCCTTGCTGCTTTCTCGGGTTTGTTTTCTGATCGGCAAAACAAGCCAGATCTCCTGCCTGGGTGTTGGCGGTGGCCTGGAAACCAACCAAGAGGTAACAGTCCTAGACGCAGCAGAGAGGACAGAGGAGGCTCAGGGTCTTGTTGGAATCAGGGCAGGTGAGTTATGGACCAGGAAAGGCTGGGAAGAGGGCTGGGCTGCTTTTCTCCCACCCAACGAGGGAAATGCTGGGGTTTGTTCTGCCTTTCATCCCCTACACCCAGGGTCCTTCCATGAGAGGTGCCTGCTCCTGTGCACAAGGGCAGCTTTCATGTGGCAGATCCACAGCATCAAGCAGCAGAGCAGGACGCATTATTTTCTCTCTGTAAAGCCCACAGGAAACTCTCAGCCCAGGCTGCGCACAATGGTGCTGAGAAACCATTTCAAACCACTGTGATTTATACGCTTGAAAAGACCACTGTGCTCTGGTTCAGCTAGCATCGGGGCAGTAAATTAATTCTGCAAGGGTCCTGTCCAAACTTACATTGATTCTGATTTTGTTGAAAATCATCCATTAGCCAAGAATTACTACCAGTGTTAGTGCAAATGCTGTGGTGTCATTAATTGGAATTAATGGATGGGTAGTTTTTATAGGAGATTTGAATGAAGGCAATATTCCTTTCAAAAATCATTTTATTAGAAATTTGCTTGCCAGCTGTAAAAGGCAATGCCACAACAAGCTATTCCACAATGCTTTATCCATGGCTTGATGTGTTTTTAATTAAGGAAAAGCAAAGCACTTCAGAGTGTTTTTATTTTTAAAAATAGCCATATAACAGATAGATATTTATTTACTGCATAATGGGTAACTCAGACCAAGAGAGGCTGGGAAGGGTCATAGCAACACAGTCCCGGTTTATTTACTGGACCCTGAATATTCTCTTTTTCTCTGGGCATTTGAAAGGAATGCAGGTAATTTTTGGTGTCTTATAAACTGTTCCATTCCCACACTTCTCAGGAGTGAAAAAGAAGAGAATAACCTGCTCTAGCACTTTTCTAAGGACAGGTTATGACCCCGGAGGATTAATACTGGAAGTGGTGGAATAGCCTCAGTCCTGGCTGAGCTGGTTCAAGCCCAGCTGAGAATGACCCATTTTCTGTCCTTTCCAAGGCAGCACAAACCAGAAAAGACAAACTGATGATGCTCCACTGAAATCAGAGGAGCTCTCCTGATCCATGATGTCTGAAGATCTTCTGCCCTGCCTTTCTCATCTCATGGGGACACAAGATGCTGTTTTATATGCCTCTTCCATGACATTTCGAGCACTTTACCAAGGCAGGATAAAACTGGTGTTCTCCCTTTATGCTTGAGAAGGTTAAAGAGGTAGAATATGTTAAAGGTCTTTCTCGAGACCCCAGAACAGAAGCTCACCAAGCTTATTGCAAAAAAAAAAAAAGCCATCCTTCCACCAGCAGAATACGTGAAGGTTCCCAAGAGCATTTACTTCAGCTTTTAAACAAAACCAGATGTTTTTTTAACTGTTTCAGTGCTACCACAGTTACTTGCTGTCTTCCCTTGCCTCTCTTTTCATCTGGGGCTTATTGATCTGCTTGCATTTCCCATTGAAAAAGCCTCCACCAGCACAGCATCGGCATCCTGTACCTAACAACTGGCGGCAGGAATGCACATGCGCTTTGTATGACCTGGATGCTTTTTCTGTGTTTCTTTTAAATGTGAGAGGCTGTGTATTTGAAACAGCAAAGACTGAAGCAAGTGCATCAGGGTCTGGCAGAAGTCACAGCGGCAGGGTTTAGGCAGAGGTAAGGACAGCCTGTATTAAGCCATGTGTATATAAATGGGGGGAAAGCACTTTGAAGCAGTTAAAGATAGTAGTTTGCTCATCATTTAGGTGGATGGCTCATGCAAACACAGCACTCACACCTTGGGTCCCTGACCTGCCCTGATGGAGCTTACCTGGAGCAGCATCCCCAGGCTCCTGCCTGCAGGAACGGCTGCTGCACATCAGCATGCTGTCAGAAACCCTCCACAGCCACGGTCAAGGGCAGTCCACACAGCTGAGCCTACTTGGAAAATATTTTGCTCCCTTTCTCTTCCTACATCACTAGTATTGCTCTCCAAACCACCTCATTTTCCCTTAAACCAATCCTGAAATGCACATTTTAGTAAACAGTGAGGAGCTAATAGCAGCACCCCGCTTCAGCTCATGGAAATCTCCTGCTCGGTTGCCTGTTGTTAGAAACAGGGGCTGGTTTCTGCAAACACCGAGCTGCCTACAGGCTTCACATGCAGAAAGGGTGTGAAGGACACGTTGACTGTCCTTGGATGACGTGGTGGATGCAGGGTGTGCAGGGGCTCAGGCAGGCACCCGCGGGCAGGGGTGCCCCTGCCTGCTCCCCCCCTGTGCCACCGGCCGTGACCCTTTGCACAAGAGCTGGGCAGGTTTCAGAAAGCCAAGGGGAAACACAACAGGAATGAAATGGGGTTGTATGATCAGAATCCTAATTAAGGAGAAAATATTGGAAATATGCCATATTAGAAACGCTATTACGATTAATAGTGACAATACCACTCCTGGGAAATAGGCAAATTTACACAGTAGCTATACATAAAATTTACTTTAGCATATTCCCCTCTCTACCTTGTTTGCACACTGTGATAACAAATTGCTTGTAAACTGTATGATGGTATTCTTTTTATATTTAAATATTTGAGCCAGCAATTCATTTTGCGAGGAGAGAAAGGCATGCAGAGGTCTTGGAGCTACTAAGCAAAGTAAATGATGTGCTGTGATATATTTAGCAAGTGATAATGTGAAAAACACAAAAAAACCCCAAGTATATGTGGACAGGAAGGTAAACACAGTGAGGAAGAGCTTAGTTCGGGATTTCCCTAGCAAGAAAGGAGAGTGATCCTGCATGTAAGATGTGAATCTGTCAGTCATGGTACCTCATTTGAAAAGTTATTTTATTCTTCAGTTCTTCAGTTTCCTTATAAAAAAAAAAAGGGGGGGGGGGGGCGGGGCAAGGATCAGCGAAGTCTTTGGATGTTACTTCCACATCTAGCAATGAAAACTATTTTTTGGTGGCAAAAATGACAAAATTACTTACTGTTGCTGGTTCTTCATGCCATCTGACTGGATCGTTGCCCTGTCAGACAAAGCAGCCAACAGATTTCTTGTATATGTCTCTATGGATACATTTATACATAGACATATATGTCTATATACCTGTGCAATATATGCCAGGCATATATTCCTGTCTCCCTTTCTCCTCTCTCTCCATTTACACCTATATATACATACAGAGAGGAAGGTGGTGTGGAGAATGATGCTCGGTCGTCATTAGTATGGGATAGCTGTGGAGCTCTCTCCTTCCGTGGGTAATTAAAAGCTGCTCTGTGCTCTGAGCTGTAGGAGCCAGGAGAGGCTCTCATTGGCATGCAGTCCTGCAGCACCTGGCGAGCCGGAGTGCAGTGGGGAGCCCTGCTGCATCCCATCCCATGCAGGGCTCCCAGGATGTGCCAGGAAGGGCATTCGGCCCCGCACTGGGCTCAGCTGCCGGGCTGGAATTGGTGCCGCGCTACCCAGGCAGGGATGTGGGAGAAGATCCTCGGCTCCAAGGGTTCTGCTCCAGATTGATGCTGGGGTAACCAAATTTCTTCCAATTAGTGGTACTGATTAAGGAAGAAAAGAGAAGGAAGGGTTTCTCTTTGCACAGAAGAAGTCAAAGGAGAGAACAGTGTGCTAGAAGCTACATCGCAGTGCAGGCAAGGAGCAAACAGACTGCCAGGGCTTGCCCTTGGGATTAGCCCCAAGGTGAGGCTTTGTTCCACATCGCCAGCTTCATGAGCAGAGCTGCTCTCACCTGGGAAGGAGACAAGATGGACTCTAGACCATTTGAAAGGATAAAAGGATCGCCAGTTCCATCCCAAGACCCTGGGGCGGTGGTGGCTTGCTGCTGGCACACGTTGGGGATGTTGCGCACGAGCCCCTTCCCAGCCCCACATGAGGAGCAGCCCCATCAGGCACCGCGGGGTCATGATGCTGCATTCACACACCAAGCAATTAGTCATGCGAAAATTGATTTTCCCTCTCCCTTGGGTTGTTAGGGGACATCCCCGTATCAAAATACAGCCAAAAATGCAGCGCCGTATTAATCCTCATTGGAAATGCAGGATGGATCCCCAGCTGGGGTAAGCTGTCAGAGCTCCCTGAAGCCTACGAAGATTCTATCATTTGGATCAGCTATAGATTGCCCCAAAGGCTTTAAAACCAACAATTCGCAACACTGGTACAATGCCTATAACCGATCATTCTCAAGACACCCACCTTCTTATTTAATAAAGCCTTTCAAGCCTCTTTGTATTTTATTCATAGGAGCTGTAAAAAATCCAAGGACCCGGTATAAAGACTCATTTATTCTCTTCTACATAACACTATAAATTTACACTGCATTTGCAAACTAAGAGCCCATATCTTAGGGCAAACCAGAGCTCCAAAGTAAGAGCAAGAATGGCTTTGAAAAGGCCAATCTGTCCCAACTAGAGATTGTGTCGAGAGCTAAAATTTACAGGTACAAACCCTGAAAATGAGGATAAATTAGATATAGAGTTTAGCTAGAGCTGGTCTGGCTGGTTGTTTTTTTTTTTAAAAAGCACCTTTTACTAGTTTGCAAATGCAAAGCTGTTTCTGCATTCATCCCTCCTATGCATAAACATACGTGAGGGGAAATGGGGCTGGAAATGCATTTTATGGGGCAGAGACACTGAATGCCCAGGGCCGTCAGGGTGAAACCCATCGCATGTTGGCTTGCGTCCCCTGCATAACAGCGACACGTGGGTGTGGCTGGAGAAGTCATGCTCTCCATGCTGCAAATACACTGGGGTGGCTTCAAACACTGTTCGCTCCCCTTCCTCGTCTCCCCTCACTTTAAGACACCAGGGATCGTGACCCAGGAGCCACGTGCACCAGCACTGGGATCCTCAAAAAAAGGCACCTTCAGCACCCAGCCCTGCTCCGCTTTCTTCTGTCTGCAGCTCCCCAGTGGGCAACGGGGATGTTTCCAGCTGACCTGACCGACAGAGCCGCCGATTCCTCACGCGGGTCCCGGCTGTCCTTTCTCTCCATCGGCAACCCCACTGCATCCATGAAATTCCCCCAGTCTGTGCTGCTCCCAGCTCTCCCCTTCAGCTCATTCAAGTAAGCTGCAAAATGGCACAAATCCAATGTGATCAAATGCTTTCTTAGTGTCAGTCTTTTCTTCCAAAGGACAGAAAGGAAAGGGTATGCGGTGTGATATTTATGAGCCTGTCAAGCTGGCTGCTCTCACCAGAAAGTGCTCTCAGGTTTCCTTCCTCACCAGGGAAGGGACAGAGCAAGCACCGGGGAAGGGCAGCCACATTCCTGGGGGCCGAGCTGTCATCTGCGAGGTGTCATCCATCAGCAGAGTCACCCCCGGCTGCCAGCCTGGCCCCAGCACTGGCAGGTTGCAAATCGGACAGGTTGCAAATTCTTTTTTTGCAAAAAAAAAAATAAAAAAATAAAAAAAATTAACAGAAAGGGTCTGGGGGTGCAGCAAGTACCACTCCTACCCTGCGTTCCACCGTGGCATCTGAGCAGCTTTCTGCAGGGCAGATGGAGATGGGTCTGAATTTTGTCCTGACAGCTTCTTTTTCCCACCTCCCCAGGGGATAAGTGCATCGTGAAGTGACTCCCCTTTGCTTTCGTTTTGAATGTAACGCGCCGCATACACTTGAGAAAACAGGAGCAGGGGACCGTGCTTCACGCCGCGGTGGGAAGGTGGTACAGTTTGTGGTGGGCTGTGTCTCCTAACTTGGCAAGTATACGTGCCCTTGCTATAAACCAACATGCTTAAAGCTGTTCAGAACTGGGGAAAATACTGTGTGCTTCTTATCTGCATGCAGATAGTTTGCCATGTTGCTTCCCTGCAGGAAAATGATTGAAGCAAATTAGAAGTGGTGCCTCTAAAACCAAAGGCCAGATCCTCATCAGCTGCACATCAGCGCAATTCCTTTGACTTAAATGCACATTTATAACTGCTGAGGAGCCTCCAAAGTGAGAGGCCTGGGATTACAGCTGTATTATAATGCCTTTTGCCACATCAAATGGAGAACTATTGACAGCAAGCAAAGACCTGAGAAATACTGATAAGAATGAACTGCAAGTCCAGTCCTCCAATGCAATTCCCTACAATCCGTGATTTATGAGCCCAAATTAGCTGCTGCTTCTTCAGGAAAAATTGGCCAAGGGTGGCTTTTCTTGGAGTGAAAGAAAAGTTTTCTCTTCCATGCCAGGAAGGTGCCAATACCATACGTGTGTCTGAATGTTATCTGACCTGCCATTGATCTTTCAGAGTCCCAGATGTCCTCCAAAAGATTTCCTTTAGGCTCAAGGAGAGTGGCATAATTTGCTAACGTGATGGTTGTCCTGCTTGTTCCTCATCCAAGGGAAAACAGCCACTCCTGTAGGGCCATTGCCAGGAGACATCAGAGCCAACCCCTGACCCTTTTGACCCATCATCTACTTTCCATACCCTCAGGGGAGGAAGGAGTAGTTTTTTGAGCAGTTCTGTTGGGTTTTTGCCTAAGAGCTTGTAAATGTGCTGGATCTCTTGGCCAGCTACGGTCTCAGGCACATTGATCCGACATTTCACAGGGAGGAGATCACTCCTCTGGTCTGTGATGGGAGCTCATGGTTCCTCCTCTCAGGTTACCAACAATGTTGAATCTCCCTGGTCAACTATAGTATGGTCAGATGAGATGCTCTGAGACAATCAAATTAACAGTTGTCTAGTTTGCATGAAAAGGATGATGGCAAAAAATTTGTGATGAGTGGTGACTTTGGACACTGAAATTTTCTTCTCTTTTCATCCAAAACCATCTGAAATGCTTGGCCTTGGTTTACCCCTCAAGGTTTTTCTTTTCCCCTCCATTTTTAAGAAAAAGGGCAGCCAAGCCTTCGTACTTACAGGCCCGGGAAGTAATAGCTTGTCATTTGAAAGAGGTTTATGAGGTAAGATTAGTGACCCTTCCTATATTGTACATGTGCTTAGGGGGAAAGGCAGGGCTTCATGCGATGGCAGCGAAAAGGCTCACATCCATTTCAATGGAGCTGGCACTGTACTGTTAGACGGAAAAACCAAAAAAAAATAAAAGAGACTCTAATCAGTTATTCAGCATGTGACCATGCTGAGAAGACAGTCTTTCAGAAACACAAAGAGCAAAATTCCAAGATTTATGAATGCTATCATGTTTTCCCTAAAAGGATAATCAATGTACCCAAAGTCTCTGAATCAATATTTGTCCTTCTCAAGCAGGGTATGGTAAAGAAATACTCCCAAAAGCACTCACTTTTGAGATTTTGTTTTGTTGCATAACATTTCCATCAACTGCAGGATGTCTCCGATAATGATGATAAATAAGTACAAAGCCTGGAGTGGTCTATCGTACAGAGGAAGTAAAGTAGACAAAAAAGACAAAAGCTCAGCCCCAAGTAGGCTTGACCTCATGATCTTTTAAATGTATGGCAAAGACTTTATCCACTAGATTTAGGTTAACAGCTTTGGGAATTTGCAGGTGTTAAATTAACCACGCGAGACAGTTTTTCCTAAGTGCAGCAGAAACACACTGAGCATGATAAGGAATAATAATAATTAAAAATTGAATTAAAGGGCTGTAGAGTTTAAGGAAAAGTATGTGGCTTTGCTCATATAAAAGTGGCACATGCTCAGGAAATAGGTCTCATCTTGTGCGATACCCCGGGGCAGCAGTTCAGGTACAACTCATTCAGCTTCAGCAGAGACCTGGCCATGGCCCATCTGCCAAGGCAGAGACCTGCCTCACCCAACAGGTAAGAAACTTGGGCACCCTGTGAACCCCAGCTCCCTGGGGAAGACGACTGGGCTTTCCAAGCAATACAGGCTCCATCCTGCAGTACAGTTTTGCTGCAGTTCAGCCAGATCCAAAGCTTTAGCACCTGCCTCCTTCCTCAGAGCCCTCACACAGAGCAGGGCACATGCCCCAACGCCTCTTAGCTATTTACTTGTTGACCCACTGACCTGGATTTTAAGTTCATTAAACATATGAGTAACCAAACACTGCTTCAGTTCAAGCACAAAACCTAAAGTGTATGAAACCCTTCAAATCATCATTCATTTCTTTTTCTCACCCACACAGCTTTCTCTTTTTCCAGGTGTGCCACTTCCTGCAAGCATGCTTGGCATGAGAGATTAGACATTTATGCAAGTTTGGCCAAGATTACAACTTATAGATAGTGCCCAGTGCTATCAACTAAGCTGTAGCTCTACCTATGTAATTATTGCTTTAGCAGGGTGCTGAGTAAGGCTGGACCGAGATTTTCTTGCCCTTGGCTCCTTGCTTGGTTGCTTCAAAGCCATCAGAGTAGGGCACTCTCAGAAGGCAGGAGCCAGGGGCCAGGCTGGCTGTTAGCAGCTCATGCTGTTGAGGAGTATGGGGTGCTTATAAATACATCGAGGGCTGCAGGGATGAAGTTCAGCATTTCTCCTCCTGATGGGCAGAATCATCTCCCCAGGTTGGTTATGGAAGCCATCCTCTGAGGTACTTGAATCTACACTGGACAAAACTGGAAAATGAACTGGTGCAAATGGTGCTTGGAGTGACCAGGTCAGTCTTCAGTGTCCATGGTTAGAGAATCACAGAATCACAGAATGGTTGGGGCTGGAAGTGACCCCTGGACCTCACCTAGCCCAACCCCCTGCTAAAGCAGGGTCACCTCCAGCAGGTTGCACAGGACTGTGTCCAGGTGGGTTTTGAATGTCTCCAGAGAAGGAGATGCCACAGCCTCCCTGGGCAGCCTGTGCCAGGGCTCTGTCACCCACAAGGTAAAGAAGATTTTCCCCACATTCAAATGGACCTCCCTTGTTGTTGTTTGTGCCCATTGCCCCTTGTCCTGTCTCTGGGCACTGCTGAAAAGAGCCTGACCCCGTCCTCTCGACACCCAGCCGTCAGATATTTATATGCATTGACAAGATCCCCTCTCAGTCTTCTCCAGGCTAAACAGACCCAGCTCTCTCAGCCTTTCCTCATAAAAGAGATGCTCCAGTCCCTCATCATCTTCATAGCCCTCCACTGGACCCTCTCCAGTAGTTCCTTGTCTTAAAAGATTCACATAGCCCCGGTACGTAACAGTGTCCTGTTCCTGGCAATCACTCGGTAACAATATTGGAAGTTGCCTGGTTATTGAAGCCATAATTACTACATAATTTGCAGCCATAAGATCTCATGATAACCCTCTCCCTTGCGAAGGGGAAAAAATAACCTGGTATTTTATTTACCCTGTCAACATGTGGAACTTGCCTTATAGTGTAATTACATGGTCAGTAGTTACATGGCTCTCTGGTTGATAGTGTCCTGTAAACAAATAAAGACCCACAAATTTCACCTGTGGGGATTTAGGCACTACATAAAACCAAAAAGATTGTTAAAGCCTCCTTAGTGTGTGCAAAACTGCACCTACAAACTGTATCCCAGTGTTTGGCCTTTGCTCTCAGATGCATGTGGAGCATTTGTGCCACGCAAATAGCTTCTCCTTGCAGCATCTCCTAACCTATGTGGTCTATGCTGCAGGTATTCAGTTAGCATTGCGGCATCACCTTCAGGGCCCAGATTTAGCTCAGCATCCCCCTCTCTTACACATCTATACCTATATTATAGAATCATAGAATCACGTAGCCTGGAAAAGGCCCTTCAGAACATCAAGTCCAAAATTTGGTGGATATTACACATACAATTCGTTTACAGCCTCTGTCCCAGTAAGCATCCACCCTACCTAGTTTATTCAATTTACTGATGGAGAATGGAATAGCTCACTCATGGCCCCCAGGAAACTCATGGGAGAATTGGGATGAGAGGTTGAGTTTCTAGAAGCCTGATCTGACATCCTGACCCACAAATCCAATCTTTTCCTTTGCTGGGATATTGCTTTTGGCGACTCCGCTCCTTGGTTTTGAAATCTGCTTTGTTGCACACCCTGTGAATGTTCGGTGGATGGCAGGGGGAGGGCTGAGATAAATATGAACAGCTTTCTTGCTTTGTTTATTTATATGACCTTAAAGATGATGTCCGTGCATAATGTTGAACATGATGGAAGGAAGCTGACAGGGCAGTAAGTGCTGGCTACCGCAGAGCAAAAACAAAATTACATAAAAATATCAATTGTAAAATTACTCAAATCCATTAGCTTAATTAGCATCGTTAATCAAGGCAAAACATTTGATACGTCATGTACTTTCACAAGAGATAAATGAGCCTTTGATGAAAACCCAGCAGGTTGCCCTGCTTTTGGATCTGCCGGTGGCTGCCTGGACACGGAGGTGAGGCTCAGCGGGGCGCAGGGCACGCTGGCAGCTTGGTGTGAACGCTGTCCTCGGAGCAGTTTTCCAGCTCAGTGAGGGATCAGCACTGTATTTGGCCAAATCTGGCCATTTTCAGGTCCATCTGCAAGAGCGTAAAACTGCCTAAAAGGCTACACTCATGCAGTCACATCCCCTGGTTTTGACCAGTTTTGAGACAAGGTTAGCCAAGATATTAATAATTCTTGTAGCAATTACAATAATAAATTCAAAATCTGCGCTGCATTGTCTTGCTTGAGGAAGGAGGTTCATTGAGCTCTTGCTTTTGTTTCCTAGGGGACTCTCTGGGGAGAGCAATATTCCTCTATCTGTAAATGCTTCTGAGGAGAAACACTAGAGAGATCTTGATAGCATGTGGCAGCACATCTGCAGGCAGCCCATTCCCAAGATCTCGTCTGTCTTGCAGGCTACTCTAGGCTCTCATCTTTCTTTTTCTCTCTAGATTCACATTGTTGCGGTCAATCAGGTCTCCGGCGTGCAGTTCGGGGGATCGGTGGTTACTGCATGACTTTCTTCCCTCTGCAGCAGGACTCCGCTGTTGCTCATTCCCTCTCTCCTCATGCCGTGGCACATAATTGAATATTCTCTTTGGCTCCTTGTAACAAGACCCAGCTACAAAGGCTAAATGCTTTATTCCTCAGAAAAGCCTTAGAGATAAGATTCACCAGCTGTGGCAGCACAGTGCGGACCTCAGTAAGAGAAATAAATGTCCCTTCACTCCATGACTATCTTTCCAGCACTTTATCTGCAATGAGCCCAAATACAGTCCTCAGCTATTTGTATTGCTAAATATAATAAAAGAGAAGTCAGCAGTTTCTGAGGGATACACTTCCATAAAAAACAGTTTATGGTATTTTCTGCATTAAACACATTATTCAAGGGCTTTTCTCCTTTCTAATATCCAGTTTCTGCTGGGTGTACAAGTGTTTGAAGCTTCCTTCAACACATAAGACACCCAAGCTGTCACTGAACTGCAAAAGACTTAGTCTCATGGAAGAGCTGGAGCTGGATTTATTAATCTAATTTGAGGATATCCTGGACAGTAATTGTCTGCATAGTGATTGGGAAGTGAGGAACTGACTGAGAGAGTTCCTGGCTCCTTGCTGCTTTGCCTTTTTATTTCCCTGACCAGTAGATGGTCCAGATGGGCATGGCTGGAACCAGCAAGGAAAGCTAGACAGGAGAAACCCATGGGGGTTGAAGAACTCTGCTTCAGCCTCGCAGGCAGGACACCCACACACAGTCCGTCCTTGCAAGAAAAGCCTTTCTGACCATCCCTTCCTGAGGCTCAAAGGCAACGCAGCTTTTCTCCCTTGCTTGCACCCACACTCCCCAGTTTGATGGGGAGTAACCTGGGAAAGGACACAGCTTTGGGAATGGTGAGGCTCGCTTCTGTTTTGGGTGCAAAGACAAACTCTGGATCTTCCCATGGGGATACAAGAGTATCTCTGAGAGCTGGAGGCTGCAGGTACCTGCACCTCAGCAAAGGACATCCCATTGCTGGCAGGTTTGAAAGTGGATCTGCAAACCATTCCTGGCTTGCAGACAGCAGCATTCAGAGGCAGATCAGCTCTGGTCTCTGCACGTTGATGTAAACACTGAGATGATAAAAGTATTAAAAAATGCATATACTTGATTGTAAGCCTTAATTAACTATTAATTAAATTTTATTAACCCACTAGTTAAACTGATTGTACCAAGCCATGAATAAAAGGGCTGCAGTCAAAGCAGTTCATGTATCACTCATTTTTATGTGGAAAGAAGGCTCATCATTTTCTTGAGATGGCCGATATGTAAAGATTCCTCCTTCCTAAATCAGTCTGGCCTTTTTCCTACATGCCACTGATAAAGAAGTATTTACAAATTTATTCCTAAATTCAAAGTATACTCCAGGCCTTAATTTACTGTTGTAATTATATCACTGGCTCAATTAGTTCCCAATAAAAACGTTATGCTATTGTATCAAAGAAATGTAGTACCTTTGAACTAAATGGATTCACTCGCAGAGTAAGAAATCTTCCTTTTTATTGTGTTTTCTCATCTGCTACTTACAGCCACCCTTGTCTCAAATTGCCCTTTTTATTCTGTTCCTTGCAAGTGCAGTTTGTGCCTGAGCTTCGGATGCTCACGGAGAGTGAAATACTCCTCTCTAGCCTTGGGGCTGCATCGGGATGCTGGGTGGTAACTTTATCTCGTTAAAGCTTTGCCAGCCTCATTTGCATGGTGATTTACATGTGCTGCCTCTGATGTTTGCTTTGCCACACAAAGGCTAGTGGGTCTGTAGGTTTTTTTCTCCACTTCCCTGCTTTGTTTCCTCCTTGCCAGCAACAGGACCGGGTTATGAGCTTTAAGGAAATACGGCTGTACCTTTTGTTCTATAGATTTTCTCCCGTCGCATTTGACAAACCCTGGCAGCACGCCCTGCCTCACTCTACCTACCCCAAACCACCTGAGACCAACACAGAAAAGAAGTCGCCAGGGTCCCTGCAGAGAAATTGCTGCAGGACCTCAGGTTCATCCACCCATACCATGCTTGGGGTGGGTGAGGGAGCAATGCGGAGCCGCAACGGATGCGCAGCCCTTGTCTCGCATCCTTGTCTCGGAGAGCTCACCTGCCAGACAGGGCAGGAAAAATGGTCAAGTTGGACAAGCAGTGTGTCGGAGGGATGAGGTAATAGCACAGCAAGGAGAATTTGGCAGGAAATCTATGAGCTGGCTAGACAGCACAGGACACAGATCCGTCTAAGAAATGGGAACGCATTGCCATGAGCAGGATTCTTGTGGACACGGAGCTCTTGCAGACATCATTTGGCATCACTGCCTGTCCTCACTTTGGCAAGCCTCCGGAGGCCTCTGGGTTTGATTTGCAGACTCAGGAACTAAAGAACCATCCAACTATTAATCCAAAAAGTTGTTCAATGCATCTTTGATTGACTTCTGAATAGGCGATAACAAGGCCCCCTCCAGACCAGAGTCAGGCTCAAAAAACAACAGTAAAATTAGCACTTTCAGAGAATCTCCTCTAAATGCAGAGCTCTGAGCTAGGTGTCCTTGGAGGGACATGTCCCTGGGGCAGCCACCAGCTACTTTCCCCTTCTAGCATAAAGAAGGAAGGTTTTGCAACAAACCTCCTCCCACACAGAATTGCATCTTAATTCTGGCCAGTGCTGGCTGCAGAGCTGGCTGAGCTGCAAAATGTGACATAGTACCACACAGTGTCTCATCTGCATCTTCTCTCTAGCAAATGCATCTGCCTGTGGGTTTGTGCATCTTAGCTGCCAGCTGAATGACCAGCATCAGTGTCATCAGTTTCCCCCGGCTCTCGGCAGGGAATGCCATGGGAACACCAAGCCACACACCAAACCCAAGTTCCTTGCTCTCTCTATATAGTCAACACAGTCATATTCCCAGACCTGGCTGGGTTTCTATTTTATCTAACAATATGATCTATTTTATCTGATGTGCCAAGGGGTATCATAAGTCTGTTCTCCCAGTCATATTAGTGGAGGTCTCCAGCCAGCTTCTGCTGTGTGACAGACAGTTACCCTCAAACTCCTGCAGAAAACAGGGTTCAGGTCCCAAGTATTCCTGTTTATCCCCAAGAAAGTCCATTAAAAATGGACCACAGGTTGGTCCACTGGCAGTGAAGCTATAATGACAGACTAGCCCCATGTGCAAGTGCATGTTACGTGAGATTAATACTTCCTTTATTCTATTTATCAAAACCAACACATTTGACATTAAACATTAAAAACTCTAAATATTTTAAACCCAGAGAATGTTCTTCATCTCCTTTTCATGTCTTTAAGGTAGATGAGATTGTCGGAGCCAACCATTTTCCCTCACCTCGTACAAAAGATGATAAAACCCAAAGTCAAAAGAAAGTTAAATTTCTCTGCATGTATTGTTTTCTTAACATCTGACTTATTTATTTTAGCTGACAGTCTCAATGCCCAGGTCCATGGCTGCTCTCTGTGTGCAACCTGTATTTATCCAGGTGGCTTTGTGCCTATTAAAAAAGGGAATGTAGCAAAATTAATGTATCTTTTACAGCAGGAGAGCTGAATTTATTGGTCTCACCACGGAAATTAATTTAGCACTCCCAGCTCTCCCTTGCTGGACAATAAAGACAAGAAATGAAACTGCCACACAAAGTTTTGACAAAATTCATAGTCATATGAAAAAAAAAAAAGAGAAAAAAAAAAAAAGACCATGGGTAATTTACCACCAAAACTGAACCGGCCTTTTATGCCAGTGATGCACCAGCTATACCATGAAAGGAATTTCCACCCAGTGGCCAAAAAAGCTACCTGGGGGAATAAATAGAAATGCAGGATGGAAAACAAACAAGCTCCCAAACAGATTTATCTTAAATTTCTTCTGTTTGAAAAATAAGTCTGGGTAATAGAGCAGACCATGGGGCTTATGCAACGCTGCATCCTTCAACCTCATGCACCCACCTATATGCAAACAGCGCGCTGGTGGGTGCACGGGGCCAAAGGATGCTTCACGGAGAGGTCCAGCAGTGGTGGAAACCACAGCTCAGAGGAAGCAGAGGTTGTTCTGCCTCTCATCTGGTCCCACACCAGGAAGAATTAAGCCAGCACATCCTCCAGATCGATATATAATTTACATGTCAGTCCCCACCTGTCTGCACCCTTGTTTTAATGTTTCCTAAATATAAAAAATCAAATAACTACTGTAAAAAAAAAAACAACAAAGAAACAAAAACTTTTTTGTATTAGGGTTGATTGGGCAGCGGGTGGTGAAAGATTTATCTTGGCAGTAAAGCTGGAAAATGGCTATAAACCTTAGCAGAGTGCCTCTGTGCCTGGGTCTGAGGGAGGCAAATTGTTTGTTTGTTCTTCGTGTTTATGGTTTATCTGCGGCTCAGCTGACAGGAAACCTAAACCTGAAGGAAAAGCACATCAATCGCCATTATCTGCCTTCTGTGCATGCACTAAAAATAAAGCCAGGCAAAGGGGCGGCTCACACACCCAACCCATCACCATGCCAGCCGGAGCATGCTGTGCTCCGTGATGCACCAGGGATGCAGGGGAAGGAGGGAGGGAAGGACATGGACTCACCACCATTAAGTTCTTCTCCCTCTGGAACCCACTGCTGTGGTGAGGACACCGGTGGTTGGACAAGAAAAAAAGGCAGTGGGCTTTTCCTGCCCCCAAAATAGAGATGATTGATCTAAAAGCAATGTGGGAGTGCCACAAGCTTTGAAAATCCCTTGGGATTGCACTTCAATGGTTTCTTTTACCCAAAAGGTGCTTGAGTAGTAGAGTGAGACCCATAGATCAGTGCTTTTAGAGCATGATAAGCATTAGTGCCGTCAAAGCAGTGCTGATTGCTGTCCTAGGCACATCCCAGCCTGTGTCTCCTTTCCCCCTGCCCATCGATGGGATCTGTCGTCCGTCTGTCGAAGGGAGGTTTTGTACTGGTGTGGCCCAGCAAGCCCACCTTGATGAAACCAGCTTCAGCCTCTCCAAGGGATGGGCATCCCATGAGCAGGACCACGATGCCCCGCTGGCCTTCCCCTGCCCCACAGGCACTGGCAATGGGTGCAAGGTAGGGGGCTGCTGGGGAGGGCAATGCCCTGGCAGGGGAGGCAAACCTGGGAGGAAAATGGCACAAAATCCTGCCCTAAAATAGCCCAGGGCACAGCTGCATCATCTGAGTAGGTTTACATTGCTGTCAGAAACACTCAGCTCCTGAAAATATCGGCCCCACAGCACGTTGCAGTGGCCCTGTGCCTCTTGCACTGCTGCAGAGATGCTCCCATCGGGCTCTGACATCCTCGTTCCCTTCCAGGGCACATAGGCAGTGAGGATAGAGATTTTCTGCGGTGTCACAGACTTCCCTTTAGAAACAGTTCTCTGCCTCAGTTTCCCTGTTGCTTCCTTTCCTTCCCACACTGCATTGCTGCTAGCACAGCTGTAAATGCTCTAACTGGGGGCTGGATCCTGGAGCAGGGATGTACAGTGCCCTGCACACCAGAGACCTGGAGACACTGTAATAATAATTATTGATTTTCCAGTTTACTTTATGTTTCATAGGGTGTTTTGCTGGAAATGATATAAATAGCTGTCTCTCTCCCTATCCCAGGGCACGATACAGCAATGTATTTTTGCACGGTCCGAGGAAATAAAATGCAAAGTTCATTTCGCAACGATTTAAAAGTTATATTAAGGCCCAGCGTTGGATGAAGCAGGAGGAACGTGCTTGTAACTAGATAACTCCAACATTCGAGTGACCCTTCACGTAAGCCACAGCTGTTACATCTGACTTATCCCAGCTCTCAGGCTCCAACACCGTGTGCCAGGTTGCAGTTTGCAGTGGTTCCGTGCCCACCACCAGCACCCTGCAGCAGAAGCAACTCCAGTAACACACCCAGGGCCATCAAATTGCTCTGCAGCCTCTCTTCAGTCCACTGTGGAGACGCTCAAAAAGTGATCTTCGGGGAGAGCGGTTTCCATACAGGAATGTGCATTTACTGTATCTGTGCTAAATATAGTAACAGAGCGCGCGGGGAGTGTGGTGTCTCGCCCCTGCAAATTGCAGGAGAGATTATTCATTTTCAATTTGTTGTACCTTCACGCTGGCAGGAATTACTTTAGCCAAACAGGATTTAATAAATGGTATGTTCATAAACAACTGATCATTTATCCAGCCCCGGTGCTGCTCACGTTTGGAATTTCTAGAAGAAAAGGGTATGACAGCCCAGTGGCTGGCAGGAGGAGCAAGGAGTGCCTACCCGCCCGGAGAGCCAGGTACTGGCAGGACCTTGCTCATTATACTTCCAAAGTATTAAAAAGTCTGGGTGTGATAAGGAGAAAGAGGCTGTAAAACTTCATCCTTATCGTCCAGATAGTGGACCTGATCGTGCTTTTATTTATGCTGGTGTAAAGCAAAAGTAATTCCGTCAGTGCTGTTGGTGCAAAACCCGAGCGGGTGATCTCAGAAGCATGCCTGGACTCTTGGCTGGTGTTTTCTACTTTTAAATCTATTAATTTGACAAAGATTTTCTTGAGCTGCTGGAACTGCAGATCCAGCCTGCAGGGCTCAGAGTGAGGGGGGGTGAAAATGAAGCCACGTGTGCATCTTTTCTGCATCTTTTATCATCTCCACCTGCATTGCTCCCCTTGGTATGATTTTAAAGACAGCTGACCAGGTTTCCCAGGGGGCCAAAAGCAGACGGAGTGGGCATGCACAGCCCCCCCAATCCTGCTGGACTGGGAAACCCAGGGACTACCTCTGCCCGCAGTGGACAAGGGTCTGTGGGAGTAACTAGATCCTCTGCATATGCCCAGCTAAATGCATTTTCCCTGCTTGTGGATTTACTCTCCTCTCAGACATTTTTCCCCTGGTGACAAGCGGAATATGAGTCCAGATCTGCATGTGCACAAAGGAACAAAATCGTGTCCTTAACTTAATGCAGGCAATTCTAATTATTAGTCATTGTTGTTATGTTAATTATTATTACCATTGCACAAAAGGACAGTAAATAGATAGCACCACTTTTTCTTTTGCAGTGTGCAGTGGTTTTTTTTTTTCTCCAGCATTTCCTTGATGGCACCAATTAAGAAACCGCAAGACAAATGTTGGGGAATCAGATTGCGGGTGGTAATTTTCTTGACAATGAAGAAGGCAGAGCAGAGCCCGCAGCCTGCTGCTCTGCAGGTACCGCCACGCTGCAGTGCTGACAGCAGTAAAAACTTGTCTCTGACAGTAAACTAAGCATGTATGACCCGGAAGACATAGAGAGCAGATAAGGGCAGTAACACAGACTCCATTTAGTGCTATTAAAATGGTTAAGTAGACTTACGATCAGAGATGCCAGGCTGAAATTGGAGAAGCTCTGGAAGTGCAGAGGGGCAGATGGATGGCCCGTGAGCCAGGCTCCTGCTCGGGTTCCGCAGCACAGCCCACTTGTCCCACATTTCCAGACTAGGAAATTTAAAAAAATAAGATTTTTTTTTGCTATAGGAAACAGGGGGTTTTGCAAAGCAGTGTTTCTGAGAATATTATGCAGAAGGGAGAAGCAGCTTTGGCATCACTCTGTGGGACTCTGCCAGTCATTGCAGTAAGAGAAAAGGCTTTTTCTTACTAAAATACACGGAGATGCTCACAAGTACTGACCCACACCCTGCAGCACCATTACTCAGGACAGGAGACCCCAGTAGTTTAAATATTTCAGTTTGGATCTGGGTTATTTGGGGCTCAGTCCTCACCCCCAGCGCCAGGATGCGGCTGTGACCCTTGTGACACCAGTGACACTTGGGAGAGTCTCTGACTCTTTCCCCCCTATGTCCAGTGTCACCAAGCCGTGCTGCCCTCCCAGGACCATCAGGGCAAGGACCACCAGGTCCAATGTCCAAGCATAGCTATAAGGGTGCTGCAAAAGCCGCTTGGATGTGGTGTTTAAGAGAACAAACACCTCTTGTTTTATTACCATCTATGTGACAAATTGATTTAGGTTAGATAGTGACAGAAAGCGCCTGACACAGAAAAAATATTTTTTTTAATCAAGGAATGATCACCATAAAGAATGTACTATATCAGTCAAATATATCCAGCTGCAAATACCCTATATGGTAGCATTAAGAAGATGTAAACTCTCAGATCTATTATAAAAAACTTTTTAAGGTAGCTGAGGCTTGGAGGATTTTGACACAGGAAAGGATGAGGAGTATCATAATTCCATATGTGTCCAGGCATTGTGGACTTCTTAATGAAATTTCCAGGGTTTGTGGGAGCTTTTGATATACTCCTGTTACAGCTGTCATGAGTACTACAGGTCCTGAAATATTTATTGTTACTGATTTTTT
This sequence comes from Falco rusticolus, assembly GCF_015220075.1. Lineage (NCBI taxonomy): Eukaryota > Metazoa > Chordata > Aves > Falconiformes > Falconidae > Falco > Falco rusticolus. The sequence continues at coordinate 24,506,994 of NC_051196.1, forward strand.
GCCCATGTCTCTATTGCTTCCCTCATGCTCCATAACACTGAGGTTCCCCAACACCCATGGCCCCACGCAACAACCGCTGTGTCCCCATCTGATATCTTCTGTCCCTTCACCCGTTCTCAGCCTGCCTTCCCCCCAGCAGACTCCAAGGCACTTTCAGAAGAAACCTCATGTCCCACAACTCAGCAGCCTCCTCTCCTTGCTTCTTGGGTCTTCAGTCCCATTTTCTGATCTGTTCTCCCTGTTGCTTTCCATCCTGTTCTGTAGATGTTCAGCATCTCAGCTACTCCATCAGGACAGCAAAAGAGACAGGAACAAAATGAAGAAATAACATTCTCCAAAGGGTAACCCAGTGGTGGATTTTTGCATCTTCACCAGCATCTCCCTCCTACTCCTTCCAGCCACGGGACCATGCCTCCCCACCCGCCATCCTTTACCCTCCATCCTATTACAAACACAGCAGTTGATCATTTGTTTCTTGTCCTTGAGGCATTGCCAGCATGCGACCCGCCAAGCTGGCTCCAATTCTTCACTCCGTTCCTTGCGGCTGGTTATTTCCCCATCTCTCTGTGCAATAGCAAACATAGATCGTCCACAACTTTGCTCCTTGTCTTTTATCTTCCGCTCCATCTTCTGAAGGTGCGTTCATCTTTTAAACTCCCATTTATGCTGGTTTTGACGATGGTCTGTAGAAAAAAAGCTGGGGCTAGTTTGTGTCAGGGAGATTTGCTCAGTAGAAGTATAGGAGGAGTAAATGAAGCCACCAGGTATTAGCAAGAGTTGAAACTAAGGTAAGGAAAGAGGAGCAGGAAAACCAGCCTCTTGCTTGGAAATGTTGATCCAGGAAGTTCTTTTTGACCTTTTACCCCTTCCAATTTTTGGGAATTTGTCCAAAACAAAAATATCCTCATTCATGGGAAAAATTCACATGCATAAAAGAAATGGAAACGCTGCTGTCTCCACACCTACAGTGGCTTTTTGTTTCTTTTTTGTCCTCTCCTTGTTTTATATTGAGAACAGTGGGGGTGATAAATAAGCAAGACAAGAGACAAAGAAAATTGCTTTACTCCTTTCTTTTGCTCTTTTCCAAAGCTTTTTTAAGAGTTTTGGATCAGTGTGTTCCTATCGGTGCATTTTCCCTGTGTCCAGCTGAATTAGTGCTACCTCCCTGAAAAGCAAAGCAGGAATGGCCCCAGGAGGGAGGAGAGGTGACTCTCCCCAGACATTATCTGGCAAAGGCTGTAGCTGTTTTGGGGATAAACAATGATGAATTGGCTCCAGCTGCTTGCCAAAGCATTAGGTAAGCAATGTAGGACAGTGCAAATCAGCCCTGCCTGTTCCTGGTTGCATTCGTGCCCCTTCACCTCCGAAGGGTGGTGGTGCCCGAGGTGCCCTTTGCTGGCTGCTTGCATATGGATGGTGTTGGCTTAAAATGGACACAGCTGAAGGGAGACAGATGGGAAAATGAAAGCGGTGCCGGGCTGGGCTCTGATCCTCCCCTCCAGCCTCTGGACCTGGTTCTGCAGTGTCTGTATGTCCTTCGTTTTCTGCAACCTGCACTCAGCCCTGCATTGCAGCAGCAGAGGAGTCCCCTCGGCTGCTTGGTTCCTGGAGCTCAGCGAGGGGCTGCACCAGCCCGCAGCTCGCTCAGAAGCAGAGGAGAGAGGCAGGGAAAGGCCTTGGAGACCCCCAGAGCCCCATCCCTCTGGCTGAGGTTTCCCCAACACAGCTCTGAAGGCTAGCCAAGGGGGTTAGGAAGCCCCCCGTACCTGAGCAACCTCCTCAAGCAAAGCAATCCCTATTTTCTACTAGTCCTAGAGTGAAACAGCCTCTGTCAATGCTTTAGGATAGATCATCCATATTCCTGTGTGCTGCAAAGCTCCTCTGGACAGATAGACATACTCCTTCGGCAGTCATGCCAGCAATGTCATCCTGGTCTGACGCGATTAAAAACTGTCATCCCAGATTTGGGGGGTTTCTTTTTGATGTCCTTCTTCCATGCATGCACCCCCCAAAATGGAAGAGGGAAATGAGCACAGTCAAACCTTTGGTACTGCCTCTCTGTTGTGGCTCAAAGTAGAAAATGTTGGGTGCCAAATTTTTTACTGCAGTGTAAATTAAAATGCCTGGACAAAGATGATAGACACATCGCATGGAGATCAGCGCAGTCTCCTGCCTGTTGAGAGACGTATTAGAATAAAGAGCAAATCATTCCCGAGAGCAGGGTCTGATTGAGAGGGGAAAAAAAATAAAATAAAACACAACCAAGGGGGAATCAGCAGACTTGTGCCAAGGTCTCTCAAAGCTTTTGGATGGCTTGAAGGGGCTGGAGGAGGCTGGCGGCTCTCGGGCATGAATCCTGCCCATGCAGACACGCTGCAGATATTTGTCTCTCCAAGTGTGATTACACTCTGAAAAGTGACTTGCCATTACTACCCTTGTGGGATTCTGGGCTTATAGGCTCTAGTTCATTTTCCAGGTTAAAAAAAAAAAACAAAACCAAACAACAAACATGACAGAAATGAAGGAGTTTTGTTTCTTTCTTTTTGTTTGTTTGGATTTTTTGTTTTTCTTTGCTTGCTTGCTTGCTTGCCTTCTGGCTTTCTCAGCGAGCTCACCCTGGGCTCTGGGTTGAAGAGGCGCTGTAGCTCATCGCATCAGTGGGACACAGTGATGGGAAGGGAGGCAGCTCCTGCCCTGGAATCACTGCTGCAGTGGCTCTGCTGTGCTAACAGGAGCAAGATGTAGTTAGAGATATACTTCATCCCAATAGTAGGCAGATTTGAGGGTGAACACGCAGATCTGTGGGGTGGGAAGCTGTCGGGTGTTGCTGGCAGGTCTGGTGTGTGACCACACTTTAATCTGATGGGATGCAATAGCAGGACACGGAGGGGACCAGCTCACCCAGCGGTTCAGGGGATGATGGTGGCACACATGGGCAGCACGGGCTTGTTCCCAGCCTGGCAGCTGCTAAACCTGCATCAGCACTTAACCAGAGCAAACATGCTCCTGCTCAGCAGGGAAAGGGCCTTTCCTTCAGGCAGGAGAGGAGTTAACTGGAGTCTCCAGGGTTTGTGCCATTTTCTCATTTCTTTGATTTGACAATTAGGTTGCTCATGGCCAGTGCTTAACTCCTCTAAGCTAGGACTTCCCATGGCCCTGGTTCAGCTCCTCGAGCCCTTTTTAGTCCCTGCAGCTCCCAGCATCCCACTGAGCCCCTGGACTGGTCTGAGAGCAGGCGTGCCCTGGCACAGCAGCTCAGCATCCCTCAATCACCATTTCCACCCTGGGCATGGTTTCTGCCTGGCACTTCTGGAAACAAAGTCCCATCTTGCAGCATTGCATACGAGTGAAATTCAGGCAACAGGAGCAACGAATGGAGCAGGAGTAATTTTCAACAACCAAGTTGCATGCACGTGTGTATTTTTTCAGGATTGCATACAGCATGCTCTTTGTTCACAGGATATGTGAACAACTCACACCTGCCTCGTTCGTTGCTGCCAGCCCCAGTCGTGGGGGGTCAGCAGCAGAGACCAGTGTCTAGTATTATTTCCTCCAGTCATCTGCAAGCGGCACTTGCTATTGAGGCTACAGCCTCACACTCCCAGTGAACTGTAAAACCAATTTTAAAACGACATTTCACGAATTAATGCAATGCCCACTGCAATCACATGTGGGGCTGCTGAGGAGGCATATTCCAGCCTGGAATTTGTTACCTGGCCAGGCCATTTGTCACTGCACAAGAAGCAAAAACTTCCTTGCCTTGTAGCCCCTCTGTGCAAGGACAAGTTAGAAATACAGACGGCCAAAGGGCAGCTCCTGCCATCCTCTGCTGGGATGTCTTTTTAACCCTGTTCCCAGTTCTTTGGAGTCGGTGCCATGCTGTGCTCTAGGTTCACAAGGACAGGAGTATTTTTTAGCAAGAACTGCAATAACCAGCCTCTTGGTACCACCTCTCTCTCCGACACAACCTGCCAGCAGGAGATCTCAAAGGACTTGCCAAAGGCCTGTTTTTAGCTGCTGCACGAGGAAACCAAGGCAGGGAGAAGCGTGCTGGGCACCAGGGTGGAGGAACGGGGCCGAGGGCTGCATGCCCCACAGGAGCTGCGCCGCGCTGCAGCTGGCTCGGCACGATGCTCGGCACGATGCTCGGCGCCTGGGTGCCACTGGCAGCAGCTGCCCCGCTCCCAGGAGCCGGGTTTCAGAGGCGATTAGGCGCCTAATGATGCAGGCAGACACCTGGTGGCATTTGCACTGGGAATGAGGTGCTTTACATGCCTAGGCACTTCTGAAAATCTCACTAGGCATCTACCTGCAGCTGTAAGCACCTGCAAAAGCCAGAATATTTTCAAACTGCTGCCTGGGAGGCTGCTCTGGGCTGTCCAAAAGGCCATGTCAGCTGCAGACATGGGACTTCATGGTTGGGGAGAAGGGCTGGAGGGCACCACTTGCTCAACCAATCCCTTACAAGATACACCCATTGCCCTGGGCTTCCCCCTGGCCACCATCCATGGGGTCCCAAAGCTCAGCCACTGCACACAAGACCTGGAACAACAGGCGTCGCCTGTGGGTGAATTTGATAGTTTTTAAAGGAGGGTTTAGCACAGTCTCTGTCCTTTTTGCACAACCACTCCATACCTGCACCCATAGGTGCTTATACCTCTTACACCTCCAGGCATGAGGTCCACCTCACTTTGCAGGGCAGCAGCAGGTAATAAACCCTGCAGATGTGAGGGTGCAGCGGTGAGTTGGCTGGATTCTATGTCTGTACATCCTTCATGTCCTCCTGAACATCTCATTTGGTTTATAAACATTTTGGCCAGCAATTTTGCCATAAGCTCTCAGGAGACCTCAGCTGGCACTTCGTTTGATAACAAATACTTGTAGCTTGGGGGATCAAATGGCTCAGGAAGGTGATACATGGGTGTGTTTTATAAAAGCTCTGGTGCTTCTCCACTTCCCATCTGTTCCCATGTTCCAGCACCAAGCAACACCTGGACGCCCCCACCCAGGCTTTGCAAAGGCTCTTAGAGCTTTGTACCCACACCTTGCCCTTGCTCAAAGCCCCCTGTCAGACCTCGCCAAAACCTGCCTGGCTAGAGCTCCCCCAGCCTCGGAGAGCACTGTTTGCACGGGCAAGATGGAAAGCCAATAATCCGGTAATTTATTATTAAAACCAATATTTTGAGGTGACTCCTTTAAAAGGGAATTTATTTCAATGCTGTTTGGCAAAAAGTAAAAGTCACGCCTCCTGGTATATGGTTTATTTTCCACGTTTGTGGAAAGCAGGCAGAGAAAACGAATGGCTTCAGTAACTGTAAAATAATCTATAAGGCAGAGTGTGTCTCCTCATCTTCTTTCAGAAGGTTTTATTCAACTCAGGCTTTCTATGTGATACAGTGATGAATGAAATATCTGGGAACAGTACAAAGTAACACTATTTATGGAGATAATAAAAGAGCATGCCATTTCTTAGTATGCAATTTTGGTAATGGCAGAATTTTGAGGTTAAAATCAGATTCCCCTCAGATCATTTCAATTCATCCCAAACTTAAAAAAAGGTCTTGTACAGAAGTGGTGTTGGCTTGATCTCCCCAATGTTCTTCATGTCTTTCAAACATCCATCCTTTGGTAAAGTCAAGGACTGGAAGACCATGAACCCAGACTGAGCACCCCAGTCTTCCTCTCCCCTATACAGATTTTCTCATCAATGAGCCCTAATCGCCCATAAAGCCATAGCCCACTACCACCTGGGACATTTAAACCTAAACTGAACAAAGAACTGGCCTTTGTCACAGCTCAGTAATTTGGTGAGCCCAAGGGACCTCGATCTTTGCAAATGGCTACTGTAGCTTCAGAGATAATTTGACCCATCACTGCAAGGATGCTGTGCTTGGGACAGGTACCTGCCTTCCAAAACTGCTCCTCCTGGCTCCAAATTCATTAAACCCTTTGCAAACAAGAAAAAAGTTTGAGCTGGGTGGTGCCAGCTGACTTTGGTGGCACGTGCCTTGGTACCTCGCCAAATCGGGGCCCCCACTTGGCAGAGCTTTATTTAGAAAACGCCTTGTACTCGCTAAGCTCAGGGTGAGAAACTTTTTTCTTTTTTTTCTTTTTCTTTTTTTTTTTTTTTTTTTTTGTTTAAAATGGTTTGTTTGCTAGTAAATTCACAGTATGGCTGAGATAGCACATTTGTGTTGTTAGGTACAAAGATAATGGAGGATTAAAATGCTGACAAGTTTGTAGAGAGGAAAATGATTTGGTTACCTCTTAGCGATGCAGCAGCAGCTGGAGCGAGCCCGGCATCTGCGGCTGCTTCCAGGCAATTACTGCTTCCCTCCCAGCGCTTCTGACAAATGCTTCTGCTCTCCTGCTTTGAATTGTCAGATGCAAAAGTTGCCATGAGAAGTGGTTTCCCTCCTTTGGCCTTTCTTTTAGCTTTTCTGTGATCAGTCTGGAGTATTTCCACCAGGAAAAATCCAAGTATTTTTGCAGTGTGCAATTCTGCTCAAGTGAGACGGGTATCAGCACTCAGTGCATTTGTGCACTTTACAATTTTTCTCATAAAATACCTCAAATGACTTTAATAATATCTTTAATTCAAGAGTTTCACGGGTTTGGGGTCAGGTCTGGTTTAGCATGGCTTTACCGGTATTCCCCCTGGCTGTGCCAAGAGCCCATTATGCGGGGGAATGAGCTCCCCTTTGGGCCAACCATCACCTTCCTCCTGCCACCTCCAACTCTTGTAAAAACAAACACGGGCTCCCTAAGTGCAATTAGCATCTGAGGAATGCCGAGAGAGAGAGATTAATCATTCATAAACTAAACAAATACTGTCCTGATCCCATTAGCCAACAGACAGCGTCTCCCATTAATTTACTTCTGTTTGAGGTGTATCTATTAACCCCTTTTAATCAGCTATTATTCTAGTTAAACTCTTAGCTGGGCTTGGTTATCAGAGGAAGGTACCCTTCTGACATGAGATCAAATTAAGATTATGGAAAACTTGTCAGGAATGAAGAGCCTTGCATTCATAATTGAGTTATAAGCTAATTAAAAAAAATGAGGTATGCTTCTGAGGAAGGCCCCGCCAGCACTGCTTCTCCCAAGCATCCTCTTCCCTCCACCGAGGTCCCTCTGCTGAATTTTGTCAGCCTAAACTCAACCAGACAGGTGTCATCACCATCTCCCATAATGTGCTCACCCGCTGACATGTGAAGCTTTTCTCTGTGTCTTCCTTTGTACCTACGACAGAGCTGAAAATCTAATTTTTTAAAAAATGTCAGAGGCCCGTACAGTTAATATACTTAGCATTTTGCAGCCCCCTACTTAAAGGCAATTCCTGGCGCTGGATATGTTTGCTGGCCTTGCCTCCTCTTTTAGGGATCATGCTGTCTAGGGAAAAATTAGTATTTTAGACTACTGGTAGCGGTGTGTTAGATCTCCAGGATTCTGAGGTCATCTTAAGTGGGTAGCTTGTTTCTGCCCACACCCATGAGCAGGAGGCAGCCGGGGAGCTGGGAGAACCATGTGCCCTGGAGATGCTGCCAGCAGCCAGCATCACCCACCTGGTTGTGGCACTGATGCCTGGTCAGGTGGAGCAGCCAGGCTGAGCAGGGCAGGAGAAGATGCTCTCCTGCCTTGGGATGGCTGCTCTGTATTTAATGCCAGGAGTGAACACCAACTGAGCAAAGGTGCCTGCCTGGGAGCAGGCAGCAGCCAGGTGCTGAAAGGTTTCTGGGGGTGCTGGATTTGCTCCAGGGTTTGCATCAGTTATTCAGCCCGAAGGTGAGAGGCGGGAGGAAGAGGTTGTCTCCTGTGGCACGGCAGGCATTGCTCACCCAGCACCCAGATTTGCAACTTTTGGGTGTATAGCTACTGCCAAAGCAAAGCTGGCTTTGCCTCTGTGGGGAAAAAAAAAAAAAAAAAAAAAAAAAGCTGCTGTGGAAATAACCATTTTGAGAAAATGACTTGCTTCCTATTTTGAAAACCAGAACAGTTCCAATGGATTTCATTTTTTCTCCAATTCAGAACAGGGTTTTAAAGAAAAGTTTGCAAAGCCTGAAAATCTTGGTACCCATTACACCCATTTTCATCCTGGTGTTTCCACACCAGGGATCATTTCCATGACAGCTCCACACAATAACCTAAATAAAGGAAAAGGAGGAAAGGCTCACATGAGCTGCCCAGCTCCCAATTAGCAAAAGGTAAATAACTCTTATTTCTCTCTCTTGCTTCTTGGGCTGTGACGGCTGATGAGACTTGTGAGATGAGAGCCCTCCCTTCCTGCTTCAGTGCATAAATACTGCATCTTCGGGGATTTACTTTGGTTAATTTAGGAGCTGCTTGAACTTTGCTTAAAGGCGCTTGCGTGTTGCTATCCCTTGGAGTCGCCCAATGTATTTGTCATAGCCGAACCTGCAGTTCATTAGAGGTACAGAGTCAGCTAATTATTCCCAGAAAATGTAGTATAATTTTATGAATTATGCATAAAATATTAACTAGTTGTGAAATTCCCAGATATATATGTAGACTGCAGGGCAAATGCTTCCCCACTTGAGGGCTATATACAACCTTGAAACAAATAATGCATATATTTAATCTAGCATTGCAGGCAGGGTGGCCACACACTGAGGACACGAGCATGTGGGGGAGTGTCATGTTGATTTGGGTCCCCTCTCAGTGCTCAGCCCATGGAGGGGGGCTGCCAGGCACAGCACTGCCCCAGGAGGGAGTTTACATGAAAGTCCCCATCGACGGAGCCTTGATCTCTAAGCCAAGCTAGTTTGAGAAGGTCCGTGCTGGATTTCATGGGTGTTGGCTAAAATACTGCCTTTTTCCAGCAGGGAGGATGTGGTGCAGCCCTTACCATCGCATCTGTAGGTAGGTACATCTTTCTGTCAGCCCCGGAGCACTGGAAGGACAACCCCCCACAGGGTTTCAGCCTCCAGCCCCCTGCAGACGCCGGGGGGATGCTGGGGAAGCCCTCCCCTCCCAGAGACACAGCAGCAACAGCGCCCAGGACTTGATCCATGGACATTCCGTTCAAAGATGCAGATCAGCAACAGCGATCCTCCTCTGACAGATACTCATTTCAGAGTTCGCCAGTATGCTTTGGAGACATAAAAATCAATAGAACAGAGGGAACAATAAAGTTTCATTGTTCAGTAATGAGGTAGACAGCATCTATCACAAACTCCCAAAGTGCTGCTCACTGCAGGATTCTCCTCCAGTCTCCTCCCGGCTGAAGATAAAGAGCCTCTGGCACTGGAGCTGGACCTCAGCTAAATCAGAGATGGGCTTAGCTGGGAGAAATCTGAATTCTGGCAGATGAGCATCCCTCCATGGCCAGGCTTCTTTGCTTCTTCCTCTTGCATGCAATACCATAGCAGAATCTCAATACTTCCAACTTAAGATCTTGAGATGGTTGCTGAGTCCCAAATCTGGCCCTCCAAAGGGTCCAGGAGTTCATGCAATCATTCAGCCTGTTCCCACCACAAGGATGTCCCCATCACTGCAGCTGATGGGCAGTCAGCCTCTGTGCCTGCCTGGTGCCAAGGGGCTGGCAGTGGTGGCAAACAGTGGCTCTCCAGAGAGAAGGGGGGGCACTGGCAGAGCTACCTCAGATCCTTCAGCTCCAAGGATGCTAATGCAAGTTATTAAAATTTTAAAAACTTTTGAGAAACAAGAGATGGGAGGAAGGGGGGTTTGAAGAGCAGTTATAGAAGGATGGCTGGGGTCAGGGGGGCTCGGAAAGGAGGAAAAGCCGGAGACAGGTCGGCATGGAGCCAGAGCAGCTGCCTGCAAAGGGACAGTGGAGGAATGCAGAGATAACAGACCTAGGACTGACAGCAGGGATCCAGATTGTCCTGAGGTGCTGAGAGAGGACTCCACTATGCAGCATTTGGGGGCCCATGAGACCCCTGGGGGGTATTTTGGAGCACAGAGCAGGGCTGGGGACCAGCAATGCAGGTTCGGGCTCTCACCACCCCTCTGGGTCCCCAGCTGCCCTCCCATCCTCACCAGAGGCATCGCCCAGGAAAGCATTTCTTCCCTACACCTGCAGCAGGCTTTAGAAAGCAAGTTGTGCTTCATTTAGCATTATTTTAACTTTAAATCACCTGCTTTTTTGCTTTTTTTTTTCCCTCCTACTTTTTCTGCTGAAGAAGGGAACGTGAGCTGCTGGCTGCATGGAATCATTTATGTTTTATCCAGAAAAACCTTTAAAGCCTGAGACAAGGCACATGCTGCAGCATCCAGGGGAACACAGGCTTGTCTCTTCCTGGTGCTCAACTCCCTTGCACTGTCACGCTAGCAGGAAGAAATATGCAGTCACCCTTGCTGTATATTCTGGCAGGGTTATTGTCAACTTATTATTTTTTGACTCAAAGCCAAAAATGAAGGGCATTTGCATCTTGCAATTTTGCTGTTTGCTTGTCTTGCTTATGTTGCTGGAAATGACCTACAAGGATTCAACAGCAGGCAGCTAGGACGATACGGGAGTGGAAAAGACATGAAGCTAGAAAGTTCATATCTCACGCTAAAACATCCCACATTATTTAGTTAGTGGGAAGGGAGCAATTAAAAAGCACATGGACATTTCATCTACAGTTTTATTCCAAATTTGCAGGGGTTTGTGTAGTAAGAAGGCACAAATGGGATTGGGATTCATCCCTGAAAAAAGAAAAAATATCTATAATTAAAATAAACACAGCAACCAGATGCTAGACCTGTACATGGCAATGACTCTCATGCAGTCAGTGCAGAGAAAGGAACCACCTTACTTGCCTTTCCTTTGTTTTATCTTACACCCTATCTTAACAACACCATTTTGCATCTTAAAGTCTGAGGATACTTTACTGGAGGGCAGCAGAATTTACATAGATGTGATAATGAAACTGCACAAATATAATTTACTGTAAGTGGCATTGAATTATATAACAAAGAAAAGGTGAGGATCTTTGTGAAATACTGCCTCTCAAAAAAAAAAAAAATGCCCTGAGAATAATATCTTCTTAAAGACAGTTTTGCATAATTGCTCTGTACATCTGACAGGGCTGAAATATACTTTTTCTTTTAGGTGTCAAAGACTCAGCATTGACTGAAAGAGTGGTGCACTCTGCAGTCTTTGGTGCAATGCCTGGTGCATTACGCTCACATTGCGAGACAGCTCCTCTGTGCTTACGAAATGGTTAATTTCCAAAGATAAGAAGAGTTGCTGTACAGCAATCAAATAGAAGCTAATGCACACCTAAGACTGCAGGCAGCAGCTCTCTGAGCTGCTGGCATTGCATGAAGAGTGAAAAAAAGAAATAAAAGAAACCTGAATTTTAGCTAGATGGAGAAAATAGTCTCCATCCACACACCTTTCTGCTCTGATGACAATAAAACTTTACACACACATCTATGTTGGCTCATACTCTTCCAGCCTGATTGTAGGAACCGGAGCACCTACAAAAGAAAGAGGTAAAAAAGGATTGGCTTTGTGAGAGGGGGGTCCCATCTTGCCTGTCTGCTTCACAGGAATAATCTCATCAAAGTCCCTGGAGTTATTTTCCTGCATGCAGGCAGCGGGACTTGATGGAGGAGGAGAGCAATAGGGACAGGCAGTCTGCAAATTATGTGGGTGCAGGACGTATCAAGACCCAGCCCTGACTCAGTGCACAATTTGGGTGCAATGAGCCACCAACACAGATGCAGAACACCTATAACTTTATTTACTTCATTGGTTTTAGATGCTCTGGTGAAAGCAAAAGCAGAATCCAAGCGTTGCAAACACCCAAACCCCCTGTTAGCAGAAAATCTCTGCTTGAAATGTCTAATCTCATCAAAGGTCCATTCCCAAGCCACTCTGGTTGTCCCCTTGTGTCTCGACCCTATCGCCAAAGCCAGTGATGTCTTGGTGACCTATGTCTCAAGGTCGCAGTTTTAGGAACCCGGCAAATCCGTTTCTTATTCCTCTTCTTTTGAACACTTTTCTGGGTGAAACCCCTGGAAGACAGCCTTACACTGCAGCTATCTTTTGGGCTTAATCTGATGGATTTTTCAGGTTGGATCACTTTTCTCAGGGTATAGTGTTCTTGCTGGGTGGCATCTTACCGGGTCACATCATTTCAAGGCAGGTCCCATCCTCTCTCCCAGGTTTGAAAACAACTGGGAGCAGCACGGAGTGAAAGGCTGCTAAACAAGGCTCTCACATGTAATTATCATTGGGCAAAATAAAATAAAAGAGAAATGTTCATGTGGTTAGTAGTTACTGAGACTAGCATTCAGATGGCTGCTTGGGCAGATCCCTCTGGCCGACGTGGAGGCTCCCTAGGAGGCACAAAGTGTTCTTAGTTCCCCTCTTCTGCAAACAACTCTCTGTATCCTCCACTTGGTGATTATTTGTTTCTGAGGTGAGTAATTACTAACTATAGAGAGAAAGTTGGTGCAGCGTGAAGCGCGGCAAAGCTCCGACGGGCGGGAGAGCTGCCGTTCGTGGGCTGCACGCATGGATGTACCCTGCCAATGTCAACCAATGCCACCTGCAGCTAAAATCATTTTTCTCAAGGCAAGTGAGCCCTGAAAGGGGACAAAAGTGAGGGAACACAGTATGTTTCTCTTTCAGAGTCAACGGGAGGCTAAAATGGCTGCTCCCCTCAAGGCATTGAAGCATCCCAAAGGACTTTCCCTGCCCCTTGAGTGGAGCAGGAAGGCTGGACTGGTTTACACCGGCTGCACGCAGCCACAGCTGTCCCCAAAGGGTGTCCCACCCCCCACCCCCTGCTGATGACAGCGTGGTCACACATGGGTCATTTTAAAACACAGCATCTGCGAGTGCCCCTTCCAAAAATAGTGAGGCGGAGGAACAGCATGAGGTGCCTTGTCTGCCAGCAGTTCTGCACGGAGAGAAGTCCCTGGGTGTCCTCTTGGGGAAGAGGGACCGCGACCAGCTTTGCAGGCAGCCCCCGGACGCCCATCACTGACTCAGCAACTTCAGGCAGCAGGAAAAAATGATTCCAGGAGGTTAAATTGATTGCCAAGGAGGTCCAACAAACTTGACAGCCTCCGAGCGGCTCAACTTCATTTATTTCAAGGCAATTGCAGGAGGGCAAAGAGGAGAGCGGCACAGGGAGCCACCGACCACCACTGTGCTCTTAAAGAGCACAGTTGCATTTTCCCAGGTCATTTTCTTTTCTACTTCTTCTTCAAAGGATAAAATTTCTTGCAGATAAAAACCCTTTTTTTTTTTTTTTTCCTTCTTTTCATTGCATGGATGTAGAGCAGGACAGGAGCTGGCCGCAGTCTGAGCTCTGCATTGGCGAAGCAGGAGCATCGCTGGATGACTGCATTTCAGGAGGCTACAGCAGATCCCCACACGCAATACCATGAACACTACAATTAACCATTGCACTGTTGGATACCAAACAAATTACCTGAGTGGCTGCTCTGAGGCACTTGGGCTATGGAGGAAGCAGATGATGTAGTATTTGCCAGATATTTTCATAAGTAGGAGATAAGAGAGGCTGGAGGAGAGCAAATCAATGCCTTTTTTAGATCTATGGTGCTTGAGGCATCTGTCAATGCTGGAGCGTAAATATTTACTTTTCAACATTAAGTCCATATAATCACTTTTCTATCAGTCACTTACTGCTTCTGAGTGTTTCTTACTACAATGTTGATATTTGCATTAGCTACTTACATTGGCTATAAGATTCATACAGTTGTCAACTGCATTTAGACTTCAGCTGAAAATCCTGTACCACAGCTGCTGCGACTGCTAATGGCAATTGAAAAGCTGAGATATTTCCCACAGCAAATAGCAGACAGAGATAAAGACAGAGCTACGGCATGAAGGTTATAATAATAGGCTCTTTTGTGCTCATTAAATTAAGAGTCCCATTGAATCCACAGTGTGCAGATGTGGGCAAGAAGCAGAATGCTAGACATAGCAAGGAAAACCTAAATTTGGAGGAAGGAAGTGTTATTGAGCCCGTTTTATTGATGGGGGAACTGAGGCACAGAAGTAGAAAGTGACCTTGCTCAAGGTCAGATGTTTAATTTTCTCAGAGGATGAGGAGCTGAACCCAAATCTAGAAACTGGGGGGTCTGTAAAATGCCGCAAGACTATTTCTACTCCTTGCACACTCAAAACTGGCTGGAAATCACTTGTGTGAATGCATTGAGGCAGATGGAAAGGAGAAGCAAGGTGGCTTGACCTGAGCAATACCCGGGGCCCAATGCAACTCTGGTGTGGGTGTGGAGGAGGGAGCCACCACCAGCACTGAGCACAGCTGATGGCTGGGAGCTGACACTGCTTCAGCCACGTGTCCCTACCCAAAGATACCAAATAAGTCAAATTAAAAGCTTCAGAAATGACCCCAAATATCAGGCAAAACGTCTTGAACAGCAACTACCGTCTCAACTGTCAGAAAGGACTCTCATGTCTTTGCAAGTGGAGGGAGACCACGGTGGGGCAGCTGGGGCAGCTGGAGCGGTGCGGTGGCATGGGTGCCCAGCTAGGCACCCCATCCATGTGACACCGACTTTCTTGTCACATGGATGAGGTTCCCAACTGGGCACCCATGCCACTGCACAGCAAGGTCTGGTTTTTATTCAGACAGAGCTTTGCTCCAGCAGAGCAGCAGCATTTGTGACAGCTGTGGAAGTCTCTGGTGCCAGATGTGGGAGGCCCCCATGGTTCAGGGCTTTTCTTCTCATTTTTTTGAGCACTGAGGAGAGATGGAGGTTTGTGCTGAAGGGTGGGTGCTGGTGGGGAAGCCTTGGCACGGCTCTGCCTTGTCCACTGCTGCTCTGCAGGGCTCAGCACCCGGGGAGCTCCCGCAGCATTACCCAACCAGCAGGGCTGGAGACTCGGGCAAGATGGACCCTGCCATGCTAATGGGCAAGATTAATTCTCAAACTTGTGAAAAAAAAATTAAAAAAAAAATTATAATAATAACAAAAAAAACCCATCCAAACAAACAAACATGGTTTATGGCTTAAGGAGGCCCCAACAAGAAGCTTTGCTGGGACATTAATCTCAGCTTGCATCTTTCCTGGCCATGCTCCTGTGTACAAAAAGCTATGGGCTAGATTCTGGCCGAGTTACTCCTGCTCGCTCCCACCTTGCTTTACAAGCACTAATTCAAATTGATGGAGCTCCTCATACAAAAAGCTGCTTCTCAGTGTGCGGGTGGCAGGACGTGGCCAGCAAGATCAGCATTTAGTGCTTGCCCGCTGCTTTCTCCCCTTCTCTTCCCTCTCTCCCCCCATCCTTCCCGCAGCGAGTGGTCAGCGTTCTCACCGCCCCAGCATGTTGACATGCCAGAAATATCTCTGCTTCGCTGCCTGTGCTCTTGGAAGTATTTTGCTGCTCTCTCACCTCTCCATGAGAGAGACACATTCATCTGTCAGCTTATCGGAGGAATTTCCAACAATCTGTGGCAATGCTACAAGTCTCAATCTTGCTGTAAGTACCTAAAGCCAATTAGCACAAAAGATGTTTCCCTCTCACATAGTGCACCAGTGGCCTAAGGGTTGGTTTTTTTCTGTACATTGTCTTTTTTTTCTTTCTTTCCTTTTCTTTTTTTTTTTCTTTTTTCTCCCAGAACAGACGATAGCAAACAGAAGCACTCAGCAGCATCTGCCCAGCATAGACAGGGCATGAGAGAGGATCCGTATGGGTCAGCAAGGATTCATCTTTTCTTAATGAATTCCTCAGTTGCTGCTGGCCCCTCTTAGCTGGGGCCAGAGGAATGTGGAGGTCCAGGGGGGGTCCTGCTGCCTCGGGCTGGAGGGATGCAGAGGCTGGGGGGTCCCACTGCCTGGGGCCAGAGGGTTGAGGGGCTGGGGGGTCCCGCTGCCCAGGGCTGGAGAGATGAAGGGCTGGGGGGTCCTGCTGCCCAAGAGCCAGAGGGATGCGGAGGTCCAGGGGGGTCCCATTATCTGGGGCTGGAGGAATATGAGGCTGGGGGCTCCCGCTGTCCGGGGCCAGAGGACTGAGGGTCCGGAGGGTCCCACTGCCCAGGGCCAGAAGGGTGAAGGGCTGGGGGGTCCTGCTGCCTGGGTCCAGAGAGATGCAGAGGTTCAGGGGGGTCCCGCTGCCCAGGGCCAGGGAGATGCGGGGCTGGAGGGATGCGGGTCCGAGGGGTCCCTCCGGCCGGGACCAGAGGGATGCAGGGCTGGGGGGTCCCGCTGCCCAGGGCCGGGGGGGATGCGGGGCCGGGGGGACCCGCTGCCCGAGACCGGGGCGGTGGGGATGCGGGACCGGGGGGATGCGGGGCCGGAGGGATGCGGGGTCGGGGGCTTCCCACTGCCCGGGACCGGAGCGGCTGGAGCTGCCGCTTCCCGCGAGTGCCCCCTCCTGGAAAGGCCCCCTCCGCGCGTGCCCCCGCCGCGCCGCCGCCCGCGGCCGCGGGGATGGGGATGCTGAGCCCGGGCTCCACAGCGGCTCGGCTCAGCCCCCGGGCCCTGCCCTGGCCCCTGCGCACACCCCGCGGTGCCAGAAACCCTCCCGGCGGTGCTCTCCTCCAGCCATACCCCTACCTTTATTTTGGGGCGTAATTAACCCTTTCACCACGCCGGCTTTCTCATGCCAAGCAAGCCCGAGCGCTGTTTCGGCAGAGTTGTCCTTGCCCGTGTGCTGTCAGCTGGGTGATGCCTGACAAACTTTGTCCTTGCTGTCACACATCCAGCATGCCCTATGTATCCTAAAGGAAAAGCGACACTTCCACATCCTTGGGTATTTTATTTGGGGTAGATCCATGCATTTTCCAAAGATCAGATTTAAAGACCCAAAGCTGCTGTAGCTGGCCCTCAGCCCTGCTAGGGTGTTTCTCATCCCCCTGAGGATGTTTTTCATCCTCATCTGAAAATTAAACTCTGACACTGAGGGTTGCTTCTGGATGTGGTTTCATATGGGCAAGCATTGCTCTAACTGCAGATTTATCCGGGCAGATTGGGATACACCTCTGCACCTCTTCCTGGAGGAACCTCTCCCTTCCCACCTGTGCCACACACTGGTCAGAGCACTCCAGGCCAATGAATCCTTAAAAAAACCTCACTTTTCTTTGAAACTGGGGTGTAAGCAGCTTTACCATTGTTCTAGCAATAGTTTTTCTTACAAGCAATTAAAACACCCAGCAAACTGGTGGCTGGTTGGAGGGCAAAGGCCCTTCCCACCGTGAGATCCCGGCAGATGAACCAGTTAAGAGGAACTTAGGCCAATTTATTTCTTGATGGATAATGATGGGACTTCTCACCAGGGATCTGTAATTTTCTGTTGATGAAAACCTGCCTTTTCTGATTTGCAGGGTTATCTGTCTTTCTCAACTTCAGGGCTCTTGCCAAATTCGCAGGCAGCCCTGTGAAAGTGCCGTGTCCCACAAGAGCCATGTATTTTAATATGAAGTAGTTTTCTTTGCCCTGGAACCAGGAGCGGTTCTCCATGCTGACAACCCATAAAAGACCTAATGACCCATCTGAGGGACGTTAACCGCAGGGTGGCCATGCCAGACAGAGCATTTGTTTGTTTTTTTGCCCCTCCTGCTTGGGAGTCTAATTTCTGGAGACAATCTTTGGGGGTGAGTTGGATCTTCAGAGATCTTTTAGCACTGAATAATTAAAAATCAGGCTGAAGGGTGGCTTGGCCTTTAAATTTAAAAACCTAATTTGTCAAGCCAAGCTTTGTTAAAGAGCTATGAGGCACTCCAGCAGGGCTGGCAGCCTGCAATAGCCTTCCCGTACCCCAAAAAGTGCATTTTTCAGGCAAAACCCCATAATTGCTTTCACCAAGAGCTTGCAAAAGTGACTGCTAATTTGAAGGAATTTTTGTCTTCTAACTTAATTGGCTCTGCTTATAATTTAGTGCCATATAAAAGAAAACTATTTACGCCCTGCTGTATTTTCATGATCTATAGTTAACATTTGTGTTTAGCTGGGAATTATGATGTGGCTTCAGTTGGTCTCTAAAAGAATGGTTGCAAATATTTAAATGCTAAAACAATTTTCTGAGGTCAGAGCCTTTCTGCACTGCTGGGGATGCAGATGGGATGGGGAAGATCTCCACCATCACCACCACCATTGCAAGGGGAGGACTGGACCTGCACACTTAGGTCTGACCCAGCCACCCCATGCACAGCCAAGGTGGTTTCTGGCACGAATTTCCTCCGAGATCATCTCTCACGGCTGCCAAAAGGGTTTGCCATCAAAATGATTTCCTACTGGCAGCCAAAAGCAAACAGCTCAGTGGCGGGCAGGGTGTCAAAGTGCTGGGTGTCCCAGCTGAGAACGGAGGAGGTCATCTCACATATAAGCAGCTCTCGGCATTTTGCAGCCAGCACCAAGATAAAAGGTTTTTGCATCAATCCCCCAACATCTTCCCTTGCTGCCTCTAAAAGAGACTTAAAATCTGTTTGTTCAGAGGCTTGAGTTCTCCAGCCTTCAAGACTCCTGTTATACATTGAAGATCTTCCTTCTCCTGCCCCTCCTCCCCTGCCCCAACCGTTTTTTCCACTTTTTGTTTTTTCCCTTTTCTTTTTTTTTTTACCCTTGGAGTGCCCTAATTATACAGAGCATTGATTTTACAATGCATTCATGGATTGATTGTACTGCCACGCTCCTCCCACAGGAAACAGCTTGCACACGAGCACTTTTTGATCTCTCCAAAGTATTCCCTAAGGTGAATCAATGGCTCTTGCATCTTGTCTCTTGCTTTAGTCTAGAGGAAGCTGAAGATGTCTCGCTACTGAAATAAGCTTCAAGAAAAATAATGAAAGCGAGAAAAAAGAGAAGGAAAATGATTCGCTTCTTCCCCCCTCAAAAAAGATTGTCTCATGTGCAGCAAAATATGTTCTTGTTAACATAATACTCTCACCCAGCTCAGCCAATTGCAATCGTGGAGAAAGCATGGGAACCTCCATATAATTATCTTCAATAAACTGGCCAAGATAAAAGTAATGATATCTTAAGAAACAGAGTGCCTAATAAAATATCTATCTATATAAAAGCACGAAATGACATGCTAAAATGAAGAGAAAGAGGCAATTTACATATTTTATGGCTTTGGAACCTCCATAACAGAAATCTTGAATACAGTGCTGTTAACCAGACCAAACTTTTTAAAACAGACCATCTCTTTTAGTCTAAATGGAGAGTATTGGCTCCCGTTCCTAGTGATGCTCTGTGAAGGGGGTAATGGATTAGACTCAGATTCAGTCTGAAGGCTCTAATCCCTGTATCTTAATGACTGTACATGCTGCCAGCCCCAGCTGCAGCCCTGCTCCACGAGGGCCTGATCCAGCCGCCGCTGCCACGCAGCCCCTCGGTCACCTCCAGCCCTTTTTGCATCCCATGCAACCAGATGTAGCAAAAACGCCTTGACCTTGAGGAAATCTTGGATTAATTCAGAGTTAGCGCTGAGACCCTTGCTGGGTATGAAAGGGGTGATTCCTGCTGCCAAAAGCTTTATAGAAAGGGTTTGATTTCCTGTTAGGTTAATACTGGTGAATGCACTTCTGCCCATTAGGTTGCTTGGTATTAATTTCGATCTGTACAAGGTTCATTTCAGCATGCTCTGAGAGCTCTGCTGATTGCAGTGGTTAATTACCAGCTGAGCATCACCTCTTTAGTGTTTGGTAGCAGCGTACCAGCCTCGAGCAGGACCCTGATGAGCCTGGGGGTCCGCAAGCTGCCCGCTGGCCCCAGTGCTACAGCCCCTGCCAAAACTGAGCAGAAGTTTTGTGCTTCTCTTTACTCAGCAGGTTCCAGACAAAAAGCTGGTAGGATGGAGTGGGAAAGGCAGATCCCTCTTGTTCAGCAGCTCACTGGGGTCCAGCCCTGAGGTGGGGGATGCCAAAAAGTAATTTTTAATCTGGGCCCACCCAAGGTTATGATGCTCTGCCCTCCCCTCCCTGCCATGCTGCCTCTAAGCTCTGCATTGCAGCACAACGTTGGGTTTCTTGATCAGTTTTCAGGCGCACAAACACCCCCCTTGGAGCACTGCTGTGCAGGTGTGTAGGTGCATGCAGAACGTGCTGTTATTTGTAATATATATATGCATATGAACTATAAAAGCATGTTATTTCTTACCTGGTGAGCTGAAGGCCCTGATTGCTGGCTTATATGAAATATTTAGATCATGCACAAGAGATAACTCATAAGATATAATGTCGATGTACGATGGGAAGCTAGTCTTTATTATCACAGGTGTAAATTTTCACACCTCTGTTATCAATTTTGCAATTATAACTGGGTTTCGTGGTAAAGTAATTTACTACTCACTACCATATAGGATGAAGAAAATGATCATTTATCCGCCTTCAACTCAATTAAATATTCATCGTTCCCAAAAAAAAAGGGGGAGAGAAGATTTAAATCACTTCCAAACTGTTCTCCAGCATGTTTTTTAAAGAGGAAGAAGTCTGCCTTCTAAAAAACATAGATTTGATGCAAAAAAAAAAAAAAAAAGACAATAGGAACCTAATACATTCAGGGATGCGGCACAGATTTGGCTCATCAGTCATTTGTATTGTAGGAGTCCAAAACAGTAATAAAATCAACACAAACCCAGCTTTAGCATGAGAAGAGAGGGTTGATTCTCAAGTCAGATGAAAGCAGCATCATTCCAGCTCTGATTAAAGCAAGCAGGTTGTGCTTGGAGAGAGGGAAGCACAACAAAGTTTGTGCTCGCTTGTGGTTTTCAGCACAGATACAGCTATTTCACTGAGCAAACACTGATTTTTCCTCATTTTTGCCTGCTTTGGGAACTTAATATTTTGTGCAAGAAATCTGGGATTTCTTTGTTTGCCAGTAGGGAATTTTGGTGTTCGTTTGGCTTTGGGAGTGTTTCACTGATCTTTTTTAATATGAGCCTGTGATGGATTCAGGGAGAGCTGCCGCCTCCTTCCCATGGGAGCTGGGGCTGTCCGTGGGAGCTTGAAGCCAAGCCACGAGCACAGTAGCATCTCATCTTCACTCCAGCACTGGCAGACAACTAATTTTTAAGGCTAAAGATAAATATCAGATACTTTCCCAGCACTGCTCCCAGGGCTGAAGCTGAATGCTATGGAAGAAGCTAAATTCACAATTGCAAAAAAACCCCTCATCATCCCAATCAGTGTTAATTACTCAGGACCTGAGCTCTCAGCACCTTTCTCCTTCTACCCTGTTTTTCTCCTGTCCTGCCTCTGCTCTGTCAAACCCTCCATCATTAAATCCGTGATGTCTCAGGGCTCCAAACACACTCTGGTTGTTGGCTAATTCTCCAAGAGACTTTTATTCCAAAGGCTTCTCCAACAGCCTGATTATATAATAACAGCTTGCTCATTACCCCGAATATAAATAGTTGAAGTATCCCTCGAGAATGGACACAGCTGGTGGAACTTCCCATATTAGCACCGCATTAATATTTATGGCAGCACTGCGTAAGTATGCAAAATATTGGCATCCCTCCATGCAAAAGTTTACACATCTGTCATTAATGACTCTGCCCCAACATCACAGGCAGGTCAGGGAGTGAGCGAGGGGAGCCCGCATCCCGGCTGAAACCACTGCGAGACAGTTCCAGCTCTCACCTAGCACCACGTTCTCTGGAGCCGAGTCACCCGTTAATATTCAGGAGGGGTGGCAGTCCCCTCACCCCACCGGTGTCCCCCTGTGTTGCATGGCCGCTGGCATCCAACCAATTTACGGGGGTTTGTTTTGGCTTATGAAGTGAAATATTAAAGGACGTGATGAGAACCAGCTAATTGTACATATAACCTTTAAGATGTCTCGGACAGGATTCTAGCCTTCGCCTAGGGTTATAAAGAGAAAGTAATGGGGCCATAAAAACACATTTAAGTATGCCTTTAAAGTTTAAGGAGAGTTTAATTGTGTGCTCTGGGGTGCCTGGATGGAAAGCCTCTCACAGGTAGCATTTCCCCAGGAGAGGATCAGCAAGGGCCAGGCTCAGCATCAAGCTCCCAGGCTTTGCCTGCTCCGAGGGGAATTGGTTTGTGCTAATAAATGTCCCAGCTGCAGGTCAGATTGTAAATGAAAGTGATATTTAATGGCCCAGATCCTCCGCTGGTGTAAACCAGCCCCCTCCACTGCTCTCGCTGGGCTCTGGCTTGGTTTAAATCCAGGTGTTACTGACCTGTGTACATGACTTTGGGAAGGTCTCGCGAGCCTGACAGCAGTGTGTAATGCTCTCAAAGATGGAGCAGTTGCAATGAGACAGCCCCTGCCAGGGCTGCAGCAGCCTGAGCAGATGCACGACGGTCCCCTGGCATCAGCGCACCCCCACCAAGGACCCGCTGCCTCGCAGCACCCAGCACCCTGCACTGCGGGCAGAGGGAAATAGAAGAGGGGAAAGGGGAGTTGTGTTTTTTTCTTTTACTCACAGTGCGACTTTTAGTTATGCGGCTCAAGATGGGGACTAATCTGTGGCCGGTTGCGGAGCTGGTTCAGCGCCCCAGGAGGGCCATGCCGGGCAGCCGGGGGGCACGCGGGGGTGGCGCGGGCAGCAGCGTGCCCAGCGCAGGCAGCCAGCTGGCCCCAGCCTCCTCCCATCAGGGTGAGTTCAGCCAAGCACCAAGAGGCAGGAGCTGAGCAGGCTCAGTGATGGATAGCTGCACACACCTGGAGGTGCAGGGCAGAGATCAGACAAGCTGCTGGGTTTGGGTTGTTGTTGTTTTTTTTTTTAATCTAGAACAAGCTTTCATTGAGGGGAAGCAGAGGAAGAGAAAGCAGAACAAAACCCAGAGCGTTTCTAACGACCACATATCCCTGACACCTTTGGGCTGCAGTGTAACTTTCACAGCCTGTGTTTGCAGGCTTGGGTGCAAGAAACTCCCGCTTGGCAACAGTCCGATGGACCTCAAGGAACGGATAACTCTGAATAACCCCTAAATGGGGATAGGTAGGCATTACTGACATGCCTAATGGAGCTGCAGGAGGGACACTGCTGGCTGAATGACCCCTCAGAGGTGGCGGTGTGGTCAGACAAGGGCAGCGCTGCGGCTGTGCTCCCAAGCGGGTGTCCCGTCAAGCTGCTGCAACACCAGGGATGCAGCTCCAAGCTCAGCATTGCTGATCTGCTGTGGGCTTATCAGCCGGGGCTTTGCTCGGCAGCGGGAAGCACTGAAGCCTTCAGTATTTGCACTTTTCAGAAGAATGGGTATCAACCATGCAGCAGTCAGAGGCCAGCCCCCAGTCAGCTCTGCTCAGGTCTGCCTGCCGGCTTGGGTCTGCGAAGTGTCAAGGGAAGAGACGTGCAATAGCTGCTTTGCTTCTCCATCAATCAGTCAATTCCACATTCCCCTCGGAGCCAACGTTGATGGAGCAATATACAGTCTGCTGGCAGCGGTATAGATAGCACAGGGGTTCTCCACCCCGGAAACGTGGCTGGTGAGACACCTATTGAACAGCAAATATTTCCGAAGAGTGTGTGCAGGCACCAGCTTTCCCCAGTTCCCTCAGTGCTGAGCGCGATGCAGGAGTGTGAGCAAAGGAGCGATGATGTGACTCGCTGCCTGCTCCTGGGCAGCCCCTGCTGCGCTGGGGAGGGGAAGGTCAGCAGGCACCCAGCTCCATGAACCTCTGTCCTCTCTAGGGCTATGGGTAAAATTAATTGATAAAACATAATCGCTGTATCAATGCCTTTTTAGAAAAGATAAAGTATATTTCAAAGCTAATTTAAGCCTGCAGACAAATGGCTTAAAGAAGAGCTACTGTACTGAAAAATGTCCATGTCATTTTTTTCCCCAAATCATAGTTTCAATGCACACAGCCTCAGCCTGACATTCTGAATTATGGCTTTTATTAAACATTAGTAATAGAGTGCACTTAAATCATGGTTTCCCTGTAAAAGAGAGATGTGTTCAACTCAGATCTGCACATTTTAATGCCATATTTCTTCCTTTTACTCTCCCCGCAAGATAAATTTACTTACTCCACAAAAATGTTTTGCTGAAAAGAATAATTCATCCTTCAGTGTCCATCTAATGTACCTTGTGAGTAATGTGAAACGATGCAAAAATTACAATGCACCGGCCATGTCTGGAATGCTTAGATGCCTCCGAGTTAGAGGTTATGCACACACAGTATTGAAATTAGATTTAACAACTATCATCTTTTACAATGTTGCCTTGATGATTTTTTTCCCCCCTTTTATAGCTTTGATCAGATGCCTCCTGAATACATTGCCAGTTGCAAACCTCAGAATCTGCTGCTTTGCAAGCCCTGCTCAGCTATGAGCCAGGCTGCCAATAGCTGCACTTTTTTTAAGTGAGAATATTTGTAGCCACAATTTGCTCTAGCAGGCAAAATTCACTTTTTTTTTTTTTTCTTTTTTTTTTTTCCTTCTGGAGTAGATCAAAAAATAGCTTGTGGTGTAACCAGACAGCTATGGAAACAGCATCCTCTAGGTACCAATTTTTGCTCTGCTGAGCCCCTGGCTTCTTGCAGCACGCAGGCACACCTGTGCCCTACTGTTGGTTACCCTGGGAGAGCTCTGCATCCTCAGCACAGGGTGAACGGACCAAGGGCTCCATCCCAACGCGTGTCCCCATTCCTGGCACTACCGCAGGACACAGCAGCTCACCCTTACCCAACCTCCCGGTCCAGCCTTCCCCTCCAGGTACACACGCACACTAGCAGAGCCAGCCCCTGCAACATGACCTTTATTTAAAGGACAGCAACTGCACCATTGAATCAATGTCCTTCTGCCAGGAGCTCTGCATCGGAGCTGCATTGCAGTGTCAGCACCGGGACTGATCCAGCTACAGCTCTTACCTGAATCCGCCACAACCTACTGACATGCAGGCGAGCATGGTGCCGGCAGACCTGCATCGGTACTTGAGAGGGATGATGGGGTTTGAGATTAAAAAGCACCTACAGATAACGGGGCTGGTGGTTTTGCTGAAAATCCTGATGCTGGTAACCCAGCATGGAGTTTGATTAACAGGGAAAAGTCTGGTATTTAGTCAGCACTGCAAATCTTTTGGTTTATGTATTGGTAGCAAGGTACAGACATTAACTAATGGGTCCCCCAAGACTCCCCCAATGTTGATAAAAGAAGGAGCAACCCCCTCTTTGGCCAACTCCAGGTCCCTGGGGGTAGGAACGAGCACCATCCCCAGCAATGCTCCCCTGGGACTCCCCCAGCCCTGGAACACACACTAAGGCACTGCAGAAATATTTATGATTTATAGGTGTTTTTTGCATTGGTACCTGGGAGTCCCAGCAGGGTTATGATCCCATTACACAGAGCCTATAGGAAAACCAGTCTTGTAGATTGTTTGCAAGAGGGCTATAAACATGTGACTAAGAGAAGCAACTTTATATATACCACACAGCAGTTTAGCGACTTGAAATTTCTAACAGCATCTCTATCAGCTCCGGTAACAATTCAGAGTCTTGCAGAAAATGGTTGTCTGAGTTAGCTGCTGTACAAAGAGTCCCCAAAGAGCATGTAAAAGGCTCCTCGATTTGACCCGCTGAACTGAAGTCTGGTGGGTTGTTATTAAGACCTAAAATTATTGCTGCGCTGTTGCTGTTCGGTGGCTGACAACAGGAAAATCACTGGACAGCAGACATTGGCAGTGACTTTATCGATAGCTTGGTGGCTTTGGCTGTCTTCACTATGGTCCCTTCCAGTGAACTTCAGTTCCATTCAAATGTCCTTTTGAAGAGCATAAATGCTTCCAAAATGAGGTGGAAAAACCTTCAGCACATTAGCTAATAGCACATCAGAGGAAGTGCCTGGCTGCGACTGTAACCTCAGCAGGCATCTTTACATGGGAGGACCTAAACTGTCTCTGAATTATTTATTGAATCAAAGACATCAAATTGGACAATTAACCTTGAAAACTTAATTTAAGCACCATAAAAGAAACATCTCCTGAAAAACATGTCCTTAATAAAAGTCAGAAGAACAAACTGTAGCCGGTTCTGCCATGGGCTGCTGCAGGAACCGGGAATTCTGTGGGTTTGTCCCTGTGGAGAGATAAGCACTGGAGGTGATTTGGCAGTAACGCAGCAATGTGGAGAGCAGGGCAGAAGCATCCCCAGAGCCTTCTGTGTGCTCCTCCAAAGGATGCTCCTGCTGCGCCCCAGCTGCAGAGGGAGCTGGGCAGCCTTCGGGCTCCGCCTGCCCTGCGCAGCCCCAAGCCCCAGTGCCTCGGTTTCCCCACAGGGATGGAGGGAGATATCACAAGAGCTGGAGGCTGTGAGGTGTCTTCAGGCCCTTCTCTAAAAGCAGCGGAGCAGTGCAGTTATCCGGGGGGGGGGGGGGGTTACCAGACACAGGGTTTTACACTCCTCGTGTTTCAGCTTGGGAGCAAAAGGCAGTTTTCCCCCTCGCTTCGCTCCACCGTGGCTGAGCTCCCGCTCCCCCTTGGTGTCTGCTGCACTCTTCCGACACTACTAAATGATGGAAGCTGCAGAAGGCTTCAGCAATTTATTCTGTTTAATTTCCTCCACAAAGGTGTTTTATCCTCACTAATAAAAAGAGTGGAACTTGATCATTTCTAAAATATTGTCCCTTCTAAATCTTTATGGCTCAAAGTGGACTGAGATCATTAGAAGTTACTTTATGTGCAGCTCAATCAGCTCCAAAGGGCTATCTCAGTCACTCTGCGCTTGCTGAGAGCAGATCCCATTTCCCAGAGGCAAAAGGACAATACTTAATCACTTCCTCGCTTGTTAGGTGTTTTAACAAGTTGTATTAAGCTTCATCAGTTGGAGCTTTCATGCCAGATTAAAAATGATAGTTCACTTCTCCATTATTATAGGACATCATTTGTTTTCTTTTATTTTGCTGGGCACTTGCATGCCACTGTAATTTCACATGAAAATATATGACTGATGTCACCCAGAAGTAATTAGGTTTTAAAAGCCTTGATTGCAATAGACATGAACGTTACGGCTTTATGGTGCCAGTGCATTGCCATCCATTTTATAGCTGTTGATTCTGCAAGTATTTCATAGATCTGTCAATAGGAATAAGTTAGCTGATGTTGACTGGAACTATTAATCAGAAGGATGGAGAATATACATTCTTATTTCTGTGCTCAGACTTGATAGCTCAGTAAAAGCCTCCCTACCCAACTTTGCAACACTCCAGGGTTCCTTCATCACTGAAAGCAGAGAGCTGCAGGGAAATCCCGGGCTCCTTCAGGGTTATAAATAAATTGCTTTGACACACCATGTTAGAGAGATCTGTTCTTTGCCACGCATTTGAGTACTACTCATTGTACATGGATATTGTATTTTAATGCATGAGGAAGAACACATTTGATTGTTTCAGCCCTCAAATAATATTTTTTATAGGGATTCATCAGATTTCAGGAAGGGAGGGATGTAGCTGTTGCCTTCCCGGTGTACTCTTTAGGCAGAAAACAGGTCAGAGTCAAGAACTTGGGCATTTGCAGTTATTTGTTTTAACTGGGCTCCATTTACATCTTGAATCTCAACGCTGGCTGCGTGGAACCAGACCATTCATGTCAAAAGGCATTTCTGTGGTCGTGGCAAACATGGAAACCTGCCAGGGTGGCGACCCACAGGGGAGCAGAGAGACATACAGGGAGGCGAGTCCTGCTCCCGCTGCAGGTGGGTGCAAAGCATCCGTTGAGCTCAGAGGGACCGGGAATTTGCCCAACCAGCTGAATGCTGATTTAGATCCCAAAAGACTACAGAGCTTGGAAAATGAGGTAGGATTATTTCGGAGAGTTTGCATGCAGCCCAGCAGTCTGAACCATTTTCATACAGTGATTAAAACCCCTCAGGCTTTGTCATGAGAACTTCGATAAGGAGAAGTTCAGCCGTTGTTTCACTTGTGACTTCAAGTTCATTGTTTTAAAAAAGTTGGTTCCTTTCCACAACAGCAAAAATGTTAGATATTTGCTTTTAAAAACCATTTATCTTACCTCACCCTTTTTTCTGTCACCTCACTGTTAAGGTGCTACCCTAACGCCATGGAAGGTGCCCCCAGGGAAGGCAGGCCCAGCCTGTTGCTGTCCCCATGAAATGGATGTGCTGGGACTTGTCCCAGTACATAAGAACCTCGTTTCTCCCTGCTTATAACAACCTTTTAATCAAATCCTGGGCGAATGTCCCAGGTAGCAAAAGTGGACTGG
Source organism: Falco rusticolus (assembly GCF_015220075.1). Classification (NCBI taxonomy): domain Eukaryota; kingdom Metazoa; phylum Chordata; class Aves; order Falconiformes; family Falconidae; genus Falco; species Falco rusticolus. The sequence goes on from NC_051196.1 coordinate 24,535,094, forward strand.
GCTGTGCCAAGGACAGAGAGTCTGTTCCAGAGCTGGGGACCTTCTCCCACCCAGTCCATTCCAAAATGCATCAGCTACAAAAACCCTTGAGCCCGGTGCAGTGTGGAGGAGCAGAGGGTTCCTCTGGAGCACGAGGCTGTCGCTGCCCCCTGCAGACGCGGTTCCCAGAGGGCTCCCACCATGCCTCCAGAGGTCCAGCCAGGAGGCACTGGGAAAGTCTGCAGGTTCAGGTGCCAGCTTCCATGGATTAAAGAAAGTAGCGAGGAGACTTCTGTCTGCTCGCTATTTAGTGGGAAATAAGGACTTTTCCTGCACTATCACTGTCCCAAAGGGAGCTCTGACATCCCTGTAATTTGTAGTCATTTGGTGGTCCCAAGAGTTTCATCATGCAGGGAAGGCATGCCCTGGCTTCTCCACCCAAAGTGCTGCATCTGTCTTTCATCTGCCAATAGCCCCCAGAGAATCTTTCACTTGATTCCTGATTAAAAATAGGGACTGGGTTACACTTTCCTTTTTCTTCTTCTTTCTTTTTTTTTTTTTTTTCTCTCCTCCAGAAGAAAATTCTAGACAGCAAACACAGGAAGAAAAAAGGTTGAATTGCCAGCAGATAAGCACAATTTCACTTGACCCCTGAGCTCTATCGGTCATTCCTAACAATGGGATGTACTCTTATCTCAGCACACCACTTAACACCCATTAATGCTTTGGGGAGTTAGTCCAGCTCTTTAAGATACCCATGTAAGGATTTATTTCAAACACTGAGATGAGGGGGATGACTGGCTTTAGCAGCTGCAATCTGAAGTGCTGGACTGTCCTGGTCTGTACTCTGTTCACTGTAAAGCTTTAACCCAGTGGATTAAGGACCTGCAGGAAAAAAAAAAAATAATAATTTAGACAGATTTGCAGTTGGTTTGAATTGGTAAAGCTCCTGCAGTACACACTGGTGCCCACTGGTACCTGTCCCCTTACTGGGGGCACTGGCATGGCTCCACAAAGTTAGAGGGGAAGGTTTCAGCTCCTCAGTGACCATTAATTCATCCAGGTTTGTTAGGTGATGGTTACGCTGACTTGCATGACAGGAGGGTCTGGCTCCTCGTTGAGCCTGGGGACAGATCCTGACCTTGGATGCAAATTCTGGAAGCATTTGTTGGGAATTTGGAGTTTCTCTGAATTGCCTCTGTTTCATTCTGTTGGGATGGCATCAAAATTCAGGCTGTACTAAAGAGAAAAACTTCTAAAATATAATTAACCTGGAATAACTTAAAGTTGGATTAAATTAAATGTTGCTTCAATATTCCTCTCTTCAGGAAGCTCTAGGGGAAAACTCTGGGATAGCTGAGGCAGATGCACAGATTTTTCAACCCCTTATAAATGACTCACTACCAGCGAGAATTTCAGAACTTCAGTGCAAGTTTGAAACGTTGACTTTACAATAGAAACAAAACTGAAATAAAGAGATCAAACGGAATAGCCTTCCCACACCCCTGGCTACAGCGATTCTCACCACCGTTTGGGCCAATACAACTACCTTCAACGGACCCTTCCCAGGATGACCAGCATCAGCTGGGAGCTCCAGTGCTGGTGGAGGAGGGTTCCCAGGTTGGCAGCAACATCTACTGCCTTCTTGTGTACTTCGAGGAATGGCAGAAAAGTTGGCTTACACCACTGAAAAGGAAAAATTAAACTATGAAAATAAAAAGAATCAGGTTTCTTCTTGATTCTGCTGGAGCAGAGGAGGCAGAAAATTGCAGAAATGAGCTCATCTCTGCTCTGTCTGCATCTGTCCTGGGTGACTTGGTCCCAGTCACTGGTCCCAGCCAAAATGTGGAACCACCGGCTTCCCAGCACTGTAAACACTAACCCCCTTGGTATTCCCAAGCGGCCTTAAGTTTCTCATGGATTTTGACTGAATGCAACATCTGACTTCAGCAAAGTGTGTTTTCTTTCTAAAACGCTTTTAGCCCTGATTCATAACTGGTAGGAAACAATAATCTATGGAATGAAATATGCTGAGGGTTTTAAGCAAATATTTAGGCAAAACGCAGCTGGTAAATCTCTAATGAACGGCTGTATGTAGAGCTAACACATAATTCACCACATGCCAGCCAGAAGGGTCTAATCCACCTCCGCTGCTCCTACTCCTTGTGACGCCCCGGGAGCTGGGGCTGCATTGTGTGCATCGGAGGCAGGCAGCAGGAGAAGAGATGCAGCATGCATCCATCAGCCTTTCCCTGTCTTTTCTAGGCTCTGGAACAAGGCGATGCTCAGGATTATTGTCTCTGGTTCAGCTTCTCCTGCCCTGGCTTTAAGGACAGGCTGTTGCATGGAGGGACTCTGGTGACACAGGTTTGAAAGGACAAACTGATCACCCTTACCAGATGTCATCACTGCCAGGTACACCCATGCACTCCCATTCCTCTCCACACACAAGACCTTAATAAAATCCCACATATCCCATAAAGAATCCCATTTTCCCCTTTACTTTAGTAACACTTTAAAATAATGGGACATTGATACTGCATTACAAAGCAATTCCCTCGAATAGATCCATGGCATAGTCGTTATTAATATCAAGTGAGTTCACAGTGATTTATGTTATCATGGTGATTTTGCATCTTGTTTATTACCTTCCAGAGATCACTTTGCAGTGATTTTTAAGGTGGCACGGAAATTACCATGTGAACTGTCTTCTAAATCAATGCAGTCTTTTCCTGCCTGATTATAAAGCTCTCTTATGGTTTTCAATGAGCAGATATTAGCTAATGCTTAATTACTGTGGAGGGCCATGTACTAAGCACAGGAGAGTCAACAGCATTAATAAAACTCTTAGAGTAAAAATAAATCAGGAGGTACAATAAGGGGGATGTTAAGGAGTGAAGTGTTCACCTCTGACATTGCCTCGAGGGGGACCAGGGTCTCACTGTCAGATTTAAGGTGCCCTCGTGTGAGTACTCTGGAGGCAGCCATAGCTCCCTGGCTCCGCTCTCATAGTCCGAAAGCTCCTCCTGAAGTGGCCCCACTTTGCAGTACGGCAGTGCTTGCGCTTCACCCTTTGGTGTTTCATGGCCACCTCCCTCCTGTGAAGCTGTTGTTGACCCAGCCCATTGCCACCTAAAACGCCTCGCCGCTCAGAGTGCCATCCCCACCGCAGGGCTGCCAGCTGGCATTCTCATCGTTGATTCCTGACACAATTTCCCATTGATTTGCAAGGAAGGATCGAGCTGCGGTTGGCACTACAAGTTTTGTATAAATGCATCAGCAGTGACAAGCAGGGCAGGTTTTGCTCTGGTGGGGGGGGGCAGCAGCTGCTGCTGACACTGGTGAGGCTTGTGAGCCCCTCTCTTCTGGGTTGGGTCTTGACAGTCCTGGGCACACAGCAGCAGGAGGAGGAGGAGGAGGCAATGAACTCGCCTTGGCAAAAGCCATGCAGCTCCTTCCATCCCCTGCCCATGCAATGACCCATCAGCCTCCAAATCCTCTCCCCTCCCTGCAGACAAGCCACCTTCTCCTCTGCTTCACTGAGGACTAGCAAATTCCAGCTGCAATGCCCAGCATTAAATAAATCATAAGCTGCTCCTTCCAGGAGGCTCCCACCTGCTTCAAGAGTAAAGCTGGCTGCTGTCATCTTTCTCCCCATTCTCTCACAAGGAGGCTTTAAAAAACCACATTTCCCAAATTTTCACTGCTAATGTGAAGGCTAAAAAATGCACTTTAATTTGAGAATGGGGACTTGGCTTCTTCTTTTGTCATGGGACTCTTGGAAATGGTGTTTGGCGGTGGTTTGAGGGGAGGTAAATGGCAGCAAAAAGATACTGAGGTGTGGGATGGCCAAGGTTGCCCATGTCTGGGTCCATCGCAGAGTCTGAGCACAGGAGCAGAAGTACAGGCTGGTTATTGCGGACTCAACAGCTGCTTTCAGTTGGCAGAGTCAAGCCACTGTACCGCCGCCAGCCTGAGCATCCTTTCGGATATCACGCTTTGCAGCCATGCTTAACCAAAGATGAATTACAACAGAAGCTTTGAGGATGATTTACCAAAACATGCTGAACTCACAAAAATCCAGCACTAGCAATAAATACTCCGTGTAATCTTAAAAACGGGATGTTTAAACGTGACCAATACTCAACAAAGAGCATGCTCTAACTCTTGTCTGACACCCACGTTACTTCCACTTCTGAGCAGGTTTATTTGCGTTCCCCGGAGGAGTTGCATATAAAATAGATCATTTCAGTGTTACTTCATAATATATTCTTATAGCTGATACATTGTGTAAATAAAATGAAACATTAATAAAAATGGTTGGTGTCTATCTCCGGCTCTAATTTTAATACTTAAAGGGGGGGGGAGGGGGGAGGGAAACCTCTTGGAATTGAAGCTAACAAATTTCACAAACAAGGCACTAAGAAAATGTGAGCACTCTCAAAGAAGGTATCTACATGACCAATAAATCGTCTTCCTTAAGCCAACTAGTTATTGTCTATAATGCTCATAAAACTCTTTGCACAGAAGACCCTTTCCAATGAAATAAACCATCAATCTCCACTGCATTACTATTCATTTTCCATGTGCGCTGAGAGCAAATGTCATTCAAGGCATTACAGTTCTCTCAAACTATATTAAAATACATAGTCTGATGTTATATCTTTTCGAGCCTCTCTGTTCATAAATTGTCACTGCTGATTGGAACATAAAACATATTTTATAACACCATAAAGCCCCAGAAGATACAAGATCACTCATGTTTGTCTTTATGGCTCAATGTGTAGGACTTCGAGACGCAAAAGCATTGTGTATTTCATAACAGAAATGGCCAGGGCCCCGTGGAGAGGAAGTCTCAGACGTTTCCATAAAACATTATTACCATATTCCTTGATGACTGAAACACCACTGTGCACAGAACCCTGAGCCCTTAACTTACGGACTGTAAACGGATGAGTTTTCCTAATAAATCAGCTTTGTTTAGGAGCAGTTATCCTACCCAATGCTTGGCTTTAAAAGTTATCTCTAGGTGTCAGGGTAGTGATGGCTTTTTTCCCTCCTCCATTTTTCTTTTCTTCCTGATATGGTTAAGAAAACTCCCTTTCTAGGAATAAGTCCCCTGAGAAGTCAGTGAGATGTTTCGACATATTAGGAAATTAGATTGGCTTCCCAGTGATGTTCTGTGGCTCCATCAGACCTACTATTTCTGGATCCTCTTTGGGGGGCCACGGCTGTCACCTTCCAACGCACCGAGATGCTTCTGTGCAGAAGAAAAACTCCTGCCACCAGCACCTGCAGCCCCTGATCCTGCTCTGCCCTTACCTACCCCCAAAGCTTCAATGCAGAAGAGCTTTTACACACTTCTTAACCACACCAGAGCAATGCAGGAATGCTCCAGCACTGAGCCTTGTGCTGTCAGGGTCACAAATCAGTCTCCAGATGGCACAGGAGCCCCAGACGGGGGGACAAAGGATGGGTTTGGAGCCTTCAATACTACCAGCACAGCCAAGAGAGCACAAAAGGCTCCCTAAATTGCCTCTGGCATCAACCAGCAAATGGCTCCATAGTTACTGGGAGCAGGAAGGCAGCAAAGCATGGCAGCTTACTTCAAGGCGGAGGAGTTCAAGCACTGTCCCCTCACCTGAGCTGGGTCTTAGTAACACGGGGTCTCACCACGCTGCAAATTGATGAGAATGAGACTTCCAAAAAACTCATGGCAAAGATGCGTGGCAGCACCAACCCCCCCCGCAGCTCGCTCAGGACAGCCATGTTAGGCACATGGCTTTGCAGCACAAAGTCACAAGTGCTCTTTCCATTTCTTTGTTGGTGCATGGAGCACTGAGCTGCCTGTCCTGCATGTCTGCATGAAGCCTGGTTTCCTTCCTTCCAGGCACCAGTTACTGCTGCGCTTTCTGTTAAGCAAAGGACTGCTCAGCTCCCAGGAATCGCTGACATAATCTAATGCAGAACTGGCCTAAAACATATGTTTTTCCTGGAGTCCCTTAATATTTCAAACAGTTAAATGTCACTTGCCTTTTCCTACGCCCCCCCTGTTAACAGCGCAGGCTGCCTGTGCTGGCTCACAGTCACCAACATCCATGGATGCTGCACTCCTAATGACAGCACTTGGTATTCACGGGAGCAATGCATATGCTTTACACAGACTTTCTACTCCCATTTAGCTTTAATTATTGGACACTTAGGCTAATACATTACTGGAAGTAGCTCCTGCTATATTTAGCCCTGCAATTTAATATTTTGCTGTTCCCCAGTCTCCCGATGAAGGAGGAGGGGAAACCCAGGGAGAATTGGAAATCTATAAGGTTGCTAGCTTGGTTAACCACCTGAGGAACCTGAGGTTTGCTCCAGCACCTGATGAATCCAGAGAGGACACTGCAGGAAGATGGGTGCTGCATCTGAGAGGGACTATCCAGCTCCAGAGCATCTGAGGGGCAGCATTTTGGGTGGAAAGAAATGAAAGACCAGCAAAAACAGAGATGGAGGCTGCCCAGATAGATGAATTCGGCCCAGAGAGCCAACCTCTCAGTATGGGAACAGGGACGTGACCTTGTTCTGCTCTCGGGAAAATGCCCAGGATGTGATACTGGCCCAAATACTCTGACAATTCCAAACGCTGGGGCTGGCAGGAACAGCCACAACCTGCCCTGGCTCCAGCCTCCCAGCCACAGCTGTGCGAGGGTGCCGGCAGCCCCGGCGATGCGGCAGCTCGGGCAGGCTCTCCCATGCGCCATGGAGCTAATGCCTTGGTATTTGTGTGGTTTCCTCTCTGCAGAAAGCCGTGCATTATTTCCACCCATTTAAAGGTCTATAAGAGGTCTCATCAAAGCCAGGTATAGTTTATATTGCAGATGGCTGCTGACATGATATAATCCACACTAACAGGCAGGCTGTTAAAGGTCAGAGTCTCACTTCACTTCTGTTATTAGCTTTGATGTTGGGAAGATGCTGAATTCCCTCCATGTCTTTTTCTTTTAGAGGGGGAAAAGACACCGTTTACTGTCAGGCTCTTCATCAACATAATTGGTGGCTTCTCTGGAATCACCCCTTTGCTTTAAATGTGCTGTAAATCAGCTGTAGGAAGCCTGGTCTTTGAAAAATCCTGCAGCGGAAGGGGAACATGAGCAAGAGTTTGCAGGATCGGCTCCATGTCTGTGCCAGATGTGTGCAGGAGGCAGGCAAGGCTGGAGCCTTTCTCATCCCTGTGCTGGTAAAGCTGGAGGTCACAGCTTTGAGACATGAGCATGCCAGAGCCCTGGCACTGTTGGGGAGCCCCCAGGAGCTGCTGGGGGCTCTAGGTCTGGATGAGACCTTCAGCTCCATTTGCTGCTTCCACCCACAGCGGAGACGCTGCTCCCAGCATGTGCATGCCAGGTTGTAGCGTGGCTGCCTCCAGCCCTGGGCAGGCAGCACCGTATAACCCCTGTCTGCTCCTGAGCCTCGGAGGTCCCCGAGAGACTGGAGATCCCCCCAGCCTGGCCATCCAGGCTGTACGGCCAGACCTGCAGCTCTAATGCACACCAGTAAATATCGCTGGGAGCAGCCTGAACAAAGTGAGGTGCAGTAAGTATCTCGGGGTTTGCAGCATCAGGGCTGCTGTCCTTGGAGCGCGTGCAGGGCTGCATCCTCCCCATCCCCCCATCCTGCCCCTGGATCCCACCTAGCAGAATGGGGGAGGCAGCACGGTGGGAATCCCTGGCTTTTTCTGCTTCCACCTTTCTGAACAGGACCCAAAGGGAGCATTTGTAGGTGAATACCTTGTTCAGAAAAATACTGACATTACCCCAACTTCCAGCTCGCTGGGCTGGAGTTTACCTGGTGGCTGCTCAAGCTCCTGGAAAAACTTCTCAGCACCTAATCTCAAGCGAGAGACGCTGCAACCGTCACCGCCGTCCTTGGGAAGTGCCTGCTGACCTTGACCAAATCACTCACCCATACGGCCCCTGGCAAGAGCCAAAGCCACTCCTGGGCCTGGGCATCACAGGACGAGGAGCTGGCTGGTGCCACGCTCGGCTCTTTGATCTCAGCAATATTTAAGCTTTGCCTGAAGATGGCACTAAAGAATGGCTGGGGCGAGCGTGCGGCGTCCGGCGTGATTAATACAGCACCGGACGGCCAAGGTATTCCCCATAAAAGATGCGCGTCCATCTGCCTTTGCTTGCTGGGTTGGGGTTTGCTGGGGAGAAGACAGCAGAGGTCACTACATGCTCGGCAGACTTCAAACCTCAACCCCCCGGCAAAGGCTGGGCTCCCCCTCTCCCCTACAAAACCCTTCCCGGGGTGAAATTGCCCCCCTGCTTGCTTTTTGTGTTCATGCATTTCATCCGTCTTGCTCCTGACTTGGTGAAACTGTAACGGCAGTTTTAGTTTGTCCATGTAAATTGCACCGCACGGGCTGACAGGGTGCAGTTAAAGTGCTGAAATGATCATAAACTCCCTTGTTTCGGGGCAGCGCGGTGGGATGGATGTTCCCCCTCTTTTCTCCTTCCCCATCCCACGCCTGCAGCTCCATTAAAACCAGCCCACAACACAAGGAGCTACCAAACTGCCCAGCCTCTGCATGGTGAATTTTCTCCCTCCCACAGTACCAGCCCGTGAACCATGGCTCCCAAAAAATCTAAATCCCTGGACATCAATGCCAAACATCCCCAAAGCCCAGAGTCTTCCCAAGCAGAGATATTTAAAAAGCACTATTCCAAGGGTTTGCAGCAAAATCCATGGGCAACCAGGGGAAAATTCCTGGGCCAAGGACCAGGTTGCACAGGGAGGGAATGGGGAAAAGTCAGAGATTAATAGATCTACGCCTGCGACAGGCCCCGGGGGAGGCAGCGTGCCCGGGCAGGGGCAGCCGTGGCGGGTACCTCTCAGCTGGCAGCAGGCGAGAGCGGCTCCGCGTTATCACTCGCCATCGGATGGGGAATCGGCGCTGCTGGTACCGTGTCGCACCCCGTGCCTTTGTTCCCAGCCGAGGGGAGATAAAGTGCTCGGCGCAGGCAGCGGGCCGGTGTTATAGCCAGGGAGAGATGAGCCCTGCTTAAATCAAAACTGGGAAGCAGGGCTGCTGGAAATGGCTGGGAGAAGGACCCTTGCTCCAGCAGTCACCCCCAGTCCTCCAGCACCAGAACCTCAGCTGTGGGCAAGAGAAGCGGGCAGGCAGGACAAGTGGGCAGGCAGGAGGGCAGCCTGCCAGGCTCAGCTCACCATCGGTCCACTGGAGAGCATGAAGAATTGGTCTGAATTGCCACATAAGTCATATGCCTGTGCCTGAATATGAACCTGAGGAACCATCACACACAAAACCCATCACTTTTTTGGTTACCGGCACTTTCCTGACCACTAGGAAGGGCTCAAGAGAATTTGGGTCCCAGCCCAGGACTGGCTGTGGCTGCTGTCCGTCACTGGCTGTCACCTCCATGCTGCAGGACATGTTTTGGGAGAGGCGTGTGTTGCCATTCCTCCCCTCTGCAGCCCATGCAGAAACATCCCTGGCGTTTAACCAGACGTTTCTGATGCATTATATGAAAAAAGGCATTTTTATGACAAGAGTAATGGGCCATGATGGAGTTTAATGTTGTTTCAAGCCTGTACACATGGTCTTTCCAGTGAAAAGAGAATGTGAGGTATACCAGAGGGCTTCCCAAAGAGGATAAGATATGAAAGGAGAGGATAAACTGCAATGCCAAATATCCATATGGCAGCATAGTGTTTGTGTTGGAAGCAGAGCCGAGCCACAAAGTTCAAAGCTCCAAGCAGAGCTCCACTGGAGTTCAAGGTCCCTCCAACTTGATGGGATGATTTTGTCCAATATAGCTGCAAACCATGACATGGCACTGGCATGCGCTTAGCAGGGCTGGCACTCTCTTTCCAGTTTGACCCACGACCAAGCCATAAAGTTCACAGTCGAGCTGCTCCAGTGTTGTAGCTCATCACCCTTCCTAAGCCATTTCTATGTGAGATGCAGTGGAAGTTAAAGGTGTTACGATGTGGTTTGGGGCTGCCAGCTTGTGTGGGTCTGAATTCTTGGTTTTCCCTAAATCATGTCATCTGCCTGAGCATCCTTCACCAGCTTCCTAACATTTCCCATCCATCTTGGCCATTGGAAACCCTTTGGATCTCCCTTTTGTTTACAATGAGTAATGGGCAGGAGTTAACAGAGGTTCCAAAGGAAAAGGTCAGTGTAGTTCAAGCGGCATTAGGAAGACACTCTCAGACCTGCTTTGATCTGCGGAGGATTTAAGCGGTCAATAAGGCAGCACGGGGAGCAGCAGCGTCGCCCAGATGCCCCCTCTGCAGAGCCACTCCAAGGGCCCTGGTCCCGGTCCCGGCCCCGCCAGGCTGCAATTCCTCCCAGTCCCAGGGGTTTATGGCCGGGGAGGGTGTGAGTCACCCGGCCCTGTGTCTGGCGGTGCCATGCACGGCTCCCCGGGCGGCTGCCCGCCGCCGCAGCCTCCCCGCGTGTTTGTAATTGCTGAGGCAGACTGTTTGCTTCTGCCACGTCCAAGGCAATCCAGTAAAAGTTTACAAAGGGCTAGAGCTCAATCGTGAGCTTGTGAAAACACTGGTCCGGGCTCTCCGGCTCTGCGGTTCAAAGTCTGAAGTGTGCCCTGCCGATTTACACATTTATTTATTTTACAGCTGTGCCGTGTATGGGAGCCATTTCACAGAGATCGCAGTTCCAAGAAAACAGGGTGAAAGCCCCTGCGCCAGCGGGAGTGGGTAGGACTTTTGCTTTTTAACCTTCAAACACATCGGGCTGATGCAGCCTGCCCAGTTATGGCCAATTAGTAGGACAGAGGCAGGATGATCTGCCCGGGGCAGGGCTGGATATAAGGCAACTCCATCGCCCGGGATGCACGTCGGGGCTGCGGGACTTGGCATCTGCTGGCAGGGGTAACGCTATGGGCTAGATACCCAGGACCTCAGCTGGGCCCCAATTTTAAGAGCTATTTCCAACTCCCCAGGAGGGAAAGACCACAGCCCACAGTCCCAAGAAGGACCTTTTCCCTAACATCAAGCCAGCATAATGGGGTGAATTTAAAGATGCATTTATCATCTGAAATAACACCCTGTATGGATGCTTGTTTCATACTCATGATGGCCTTTTTCTGGCTTATCCTAATTAACTTTCCAAGTAAAATCAGCTACATTTGGAAAAGGTGCTGTCACCATAATATAGCTGTCTCTGTACAACTTTTGCAGAAAAATTGCATGAATTCACCCAGAAATAGCAGTTATGTTCACTGTGGACAGATCTGGCCCCATCCATTGAAACTCCAATGCTTTAAGTAACATTTCACCCCACAGTCATGCACCAGGATTGCAATGGAAAAATCTTTTCTCACTCCGTGATTTCCTCTCCACCCCTCTACCTGTGTGTCCCTGCCCCACACTCACCTTTCTTCTGCTCCCTGCCCACGCACAGCCCCTGTCCGCAGCCACAGACCCCTTTGCTGTCCTGATCTTCTCCTCTACAGCTGTTCCTCTTCTCAACCCACTGTCTCTGAGGAACATCTTTTCCCTGCCCAGCCTCCTTCCCTTGTCTTTCCCCTCTCTCCCTCCCTTCTCAGCTGTTGCCCTTAACGGCAGGATGCGTTTGGAAGATGGCTTTTACTGAATAAGCCGTACAAATGAAGTCACTCAGGACTGTACGTGTCTCCTGCTGGTTCCCCAGCAGGTTTCCAGATTAGGGGGAGAAAAAAAAAAAAAAAAAAAAAAAGAAATCAAAAGAAACCAGATGCTCAGGGGATTGATTATTCATGCATGATCCTAGGGATAAATAAAGTGTTTGGAAAGTTCTTAAAACACATTGAGATGCTGGGTTCTAACTTATAAAAAGCAGAGGGCAGGAATAGATGTAGGTTCAGGCTTCCCAGCTGCCAGGAAATTATGTTAGGTTGGGTTTCCTTAGGGCCATAGCAGTGGAGAAGGTCTGATGGTGCCCACCACCCCTGGGCTGTGAGGTTTCCATGCATGCCTCCAGGAAAATAATTTTTGGGATGGGTCCAGAGCAGGAACAGACAGCAGCTCTTGCATTTTCTATAGGGTCCCATACGAAGGACAGCCGCAGTCTGGCCAGAGCCTGGCAGCAACAGCCTCTACATTCTCTCTTAATCCACTCACACCCTCTGGATCTGGTTTAAATAAGTAGGTGGGTTTCTCCCAAGCCTCAGGCAAGGACACACATGCTCCTGGGTGCAGGGAAAGCTTTGGAAATGGGGCCATGAAAGGATATGGCTGAAATAAGGTGCTCAGCAGCCAAAATCCAGGGCTGCGCACCCGCCCGGGTCTCACGTGGGATGTCTCAGCAGGAATGGAGCAGCCGCGCTGCCAGCAGCTGCTCCACACGGCTTCTCCTCCCTCGGGAGGAACCCTGGGGCTGGAGGGGAGCCTGGGGGTCCTGCACAGGCTGCAACCCTGGGGCCAGCAGGCAAACCCCAGTGCCACCCTGTGAAGTGAGCCAGCACGGGGTGATGCTCTGAGCTGGCAGCAGGGACCTGGCCATGCACATCCCCAGTGGGGCTGCCCTGCCCCAGCTACCCCCAGCATCCCACCACCAAGGGCTGAGGGTCCCCAAGCAGGACCCGGCTGGGGGTGGCTGCGGGTGCAAACCCAGGAGAGGCAGGAGAGCCCCCCTGCACACCCACAGCAACCCTACCCCCCCTCCCCAGCACCCGTGTGTGTACAGCGGGGGCGAAGGCAGTGGAGAGAAAGGCAGGAGGTTCAGAGGTCCAAGAACATGGGGTTGCTGGAGGAGATAAGCACTGGAAAAGGTCGTTAGCCAGAGAGGTTACTATTTATGCGGACATAAGACAAAACTATAGGGAAAATGCTGTAAAGTGACAAGGTAAATTTTTCGAGTAGTGTTTCCATTAACTGTGAATTCCCTTTACAGGTTTTCCGTGGTTTTGCTCTTGGACTTAAAGTCGTTGTCCCCTTTGGTGACTTTTCAGTTCTTAGAATCATTGAATCATTTCAGTTGGAAAAGACCCTTAAGATCACCAAATCCAACCATAAAACTAACACTGCCGAATCCACCGCTAACTCGCGTCCCTACCTCAAGTCCAAATGTTAAACTCCTTGAGTCAACTGATTCTAGTATTTTAGAGTGTTGTTTCAGTGATTTGTCAGAGAAATACAAACCAAAATGAGATGTTATTTGTAAAAGTTTGTTTGAAGACTTAAAGGAAAAAGCCCATTTATGAAAACATGAATGAGATTGGTTTTTTGAAAAAAAAATATCTGTATAGTAAAGGAGCTGAAATGAGAGTGTAATTTTTCTGAAGGAGTTTGACAATCAAAAGCTCTGAAATGAATAACCTTATGGCCCCAAAAGAGCATTCCTGAAAATCTTTCTGTGCTATTAATAAGTGTTAGCATTTCTATTATATACACTGTTGCACAAAACGCATTTCTGCCATCAGCACCTCCATTTATATGAACCTTTTCATTGTGTTTTCATTGCTGATATATTTTCAAGTTATTTATTACTTGTTTATTTAAAATCCCTTCTCTGTGTTGCTTTTATACTTCTTGGCTGCGTTAAAAATACATATTTAAATAGTCTGTGTCTCTAAGAGGAACGATCTTAATGATAAAACATTCTGTATTCACTCATCTCTCTCCTAGTGACTTCTGCAAGTTTTGTAATCTCTTTATGCTTCCTCACGCTCTTTTGCAAAGGCTTTTTTTCCCTGTTGTATTTATGCAGGGTATAAATACCACAAAGGAGATATTGATATTATTTGTATTATATGCAGGGTATAAATACCACAAAGGAGATATTGATAGGGCGCCTAACACATTTACAGCTAGGGTCCAGAGGTTCTCCCATAGTACAACTAAGAGAAACACAGGTTATTTTTAGTGCAAAATTCCCATATGGCTTTATAACAGAGATATTTCTGGTGTGCAATATTTGCTTTTAACGATAACGATTCCAGCTCTGATGATAAAACCCCAAATCTTGCAACAAGTGCTGTTTCTTTTTTTTTTTTTTTTCTTTTCTACTACTCCTGGAGTTGTGTTATTGTGCAATTATCTCAGCTTTCATTTATTATAATTTTTTATACCTCACAGCTGCCAAGAAAAGCCTGAAATGGCAAAGCCTGATGTTCCAGACATCCAAAGGTCTGGAAGCAGGAGGTCCTGAGGCAGGGCTCACGTGGCTGAGCTACAGCATGGGGCCCCTCTCCAAGATCCCAGGGAGGTGTTGGGGGTCTGCTATGAGATGGGGGACTCCTGCCTCCACACTGGAGAGGAATTGGCCATGGGGGTCAAGCCTCACGCTCTGCAGGCTGGCTCCCGGCCAGCCCTACCCTGTGAGTGCAGTGAGATGTCCACTCTTACACCTGAAATTAGTGAGTTCTGCCAGCACATTGTGAAACAGAGATATTTTTTTTCTTAAAATACCCCTCAGAAAGGGTGTGGGTACCTGGGGGAGGTTCCAAGATGCCAGTAACACATGCACATGGATGGGGAAGGTGCACATAGCAGCAGCAGCAGCTATGGCTTCCCAAAGCATCCCTGCACGTTGCACAGCAAACCCATTTAACCCCACCCCGAGAGGCATCCCCTGAGCCTGGGACAGCCCCACGTGCTCCTGTCCCACTGTGTCCCCCCAGTGCCAGCGCAGGGACCCACCAGGACCCACCGTCTTTGCCGCATGACCTGTCAAAGGCAGGGTCAGTCGCAGGTCAGCCCCAAAGAGAGAAAACAGCCATCGCCTCGCTGCTTATCAGTCCTTGCGGCGGGTGCAGAGACACCCGTGGGGCGGGTGCGGGGAAGGGGCTTCAAGGAGGGCCCGGGGGGGTCACCCCTGGGTGATCGCCTAATAGCTGCTCTGATGGGGGGAACAAGATTCGAAGGCAGATTAATCCCATTCGGTGCCAACCTCCCACACCGTTACAGCTGTGATATAAAGCCAATATACACTACGAAAAGGCGAGTACCTGCCCTGCTCAAAAAAGGTGTTTTTCCAGCCAGAATTACGCACGTTTCCATGCCTGACCCAGGAGAGAGCAAAGCTTTGCTGGAGCACAGGATGACCCGAAGCAAGGCTCTGAATCCTGCCGATATTCATTCTCAGGCACCTTGCAGCCCGCCTCTATTTATATATTTAAGGCTTAAAAGAACGAAGCATTTAATCATGTGCTTAACAGCAAGGCCAACAGTAGTTTCCCTGACATTGATGAAATTATTCCTGTGCGGAGCACCAAGCCTGTCACAGCCTGCTGGGTTGGGACCCAGGCAGAGCCCTTCCCAAGCCTTGCTCAGAGACATTTTGGGCAAATGGGCACAATTTCAGGAGAAACAACCCAGTCTCTGAGTGGCAAACTCTCCCGCAGCCAAGGAAATGCAGAAAACTCAGCACGACCCAGAGCTGGGGTGAAGCAGTTTCCTAAAAAAATATGCAAAAGTCAGTCTTTTGAGGGGATCTCTCATTTTTCCTGGTTTCTGGTGTAATTCTCACATTTCTGACATGCTCCTGTTAATTCTCCAAGCTGAGCAGTGAGCTGTCTCCATCCCACTTGCCGCTGTGAGAGGCTATGCGTTTCTGAACCCCCCTGATGCCCGTGCCCTTCGTGCAGCAAGGGCTGCAGCGCTGGCGCTCTGGCTGTCCCTATTTTTCTTTAGCCTGGCTGATCCAATCTGGGAATAAAAACAGAGGGAAACAGATGGTCCATTGTAGGCACTGCTCCTGCCCGACCGGCTCCCGAGAACCCGGCGCTGGGGCCAGCTCTTGCCTCTGATTTTCCATGTTTCAGGTTAAATGCATGCGCTAAGAGGAATTTGGGCAGGACAGCTTGTGTTCCTGAGGTGGGGGGGGGACCTCGGTCACCCTCTGTATGGGGATAGTTTTCCTGCTAGTCCTGAAGGAATTGGGTGGAGAAGAAGATCCCTGGGGCAAGAATGGGGTGTCCTGGAGCCAGGAGCACCAGGCATGCCCCTGGTGTCTTTTTTCCATCTCTATTAATTTCTGGGTGACATCTTGGATGCTACATCAGTAGGAAAACTCTTAAGTATGATGTGTCATTTGATGTAAGTGGGTTATGTTTGTCAGAAAAAAGGAAGAGTTTTTACACCTATCTGCAAAGAAAGGCACATCATGAAGAGGTTTCCAAACTATGCATTACCTTCTTCCTTTTGCAACTTTTATTATACAGTAAATAATTTATTGACACGACAGCAGCTTTGGTATCAAGCTCTGTCTCCACTTAAACCAGCTCCAGGGAAGTGCCTGTTTTGCTCCTGCGTAGGGCCATACCCAGCACAGCAAACACCAGACACATGCAGCTGGTAGCTCCTAACCCTGCTCCCATTTTCCAAGCTTTCTGTCTACCTTAGGAGACAAGAAAAAGCAGAAGGCTGACCCCGAGTATGATGAATTCCTGCTGAGATTTTTACCATTAACTTCAGTAAGGGCTTAATCCAGTGGTTTTCAGAAGCTGGGTGGCTGGTGGGGATTTCTGATGGAGGCAGAGGAGAGAAGACAGGGTGTTAACATGTATTTCTGATTAATTATAGTGTTCTCAAGAGTAAGTGAATAATAGTACTGGTCAGAGCCAGGCATCACATAGGTCTCAGCCCTGCAGAGTAAATGGTGTCTGAATTGTGAGTAATGTTGACCTGGCAGAGGCCAGATAAGATATGGATTTTTCACGTCCAGGACTGGACAGAATTCCACATATTGATAACTAAATGCACCAAAATATACCCAGCGCTTAGCACGCAACTCTTCCTCGCTCTCAGAAATTGTATGCAGCCGGGCTAGATAGAAGTGCCAAGGAAGGCAGGTAATTGCATATGCAAACGATTAGCCAAGAGATTAAACGGCTTCAATAACTTCCAGCTTTGCTCCCCATCAGGAACAAAGACCATCTTCTCCTGATATTCTGGGTAAGAGCCGGAGGCCAAATCCTGCAGCCTTCATGAGGGATTTCTGCAGGGACGCTGACAGCTACTGACCTGAACTGTGCTCCGGTGCCACCAGATAAAATAACAACTACACAAGCGTTGGTGCTAAACTCACCTAATGGCAGTGATCCAGAGGGGATGGTGCTGTCCCTGCGCCCTGGGCAAGTTTGGTGGCTGGACACTTACCGTGCATGCCAAGCCAAAACCTTTTATAAATAGCTCCTCAATTTACGCATAGCTCTCACAGCCATTTCACTGTTAGAGCTGCCCAGAAGAACTAAAAGTTCACACAATTGCTTTTCAAAGCATAATAATGTGCCTAAAATCACCTGTGCTTGTTCTTCAGCATCTTGAAAACATGGAGATACCCCTCGTTCTGGAAATATGCAGGAGGAATGCAAAAAAAGTCATAGCTTGACTTTCCTGGTTTTATTCTGGTATATATTTCACATATATATCATATATATATTTAATGTATTTTTTCTATTATTGACCTGTTCAGATGTTTCCTAATGGCAATTGTTCAAAATTTCCAGTTATGAGCTGTTTTTGGAGGGGAGGTGACATTTTGACACTGATTTGGAATGAAAAAGGGTTTGAATACTTCAAGTTTCATACAGACTATAGACTCTACCTTCCAGCCAGGTCTGGGAATGAGGGATAATTTTCTTCCTTCTCCAAGTTTTCCCACCTGTTCAAAGAAAACTGATACATGTCATGATACACATTTGAGTCTCTTGCATTTTTGCCAGGCTAAGTGATGGAGAAATTGGTTAACCCCGTCGGATGGCACTAGTGGAGATGCTGAGAAATGAGCCATGTTTAACTACATCCTTATATTAGGAATCTGCTAAAATCGGGGCCAAATGCAAGCAAGCGCTTCCCTGGGAACGACTTTTAGCACCCACAACATGGGAAGCAGGTCCCACGCTGTCTCCAGCAATTCTCCCTGACAACGTGGTTCCCATTTACAGAAAGACGCACTCAGGGGTGGGCAGAGTTTAGCCAACCTTAAATACTTCAGCAAAGCACATTCAATTGCCTTCTTACAAGATGCCAGCATCATAAAAAGGTGATAAAAATATAAAATTGAATAGAAACTCGGCACCACACCACCTCTTCAGTACCGCTTTGTGCTGAGTTTTGCAGATCCCCCAGTGCTCTGGCTTTCCTTCCGAGGCACATCACTGCAGTGCCCACCTGCCCGAAATCTGGGCGTCGCAGGAGCTTTCCTGTTACATTAGCAGCTTTTGCTTGTTGGTTTTGGATGAACGGGGCAGGTGACATCTCTCACTTTCTTTTTAGACCTTGTAAAGTTAGGAAGGTTGCATCTCTTTAGAATTAAATATTATCTCTTGCAAACATGACTTAGAAGCCTGTTTAAAAAACACATGGGCTTTCCAGCCCAGTACAGCAGCGATACACAGACCCACATCAAATGCTTCTTTCATGAATCATGAAATAGATGCAGTCTTGCTTATGAGTATGTGTAAACTAGGAGTTATGACTAAAACCAGCATTTGACCTCCTTGCATTCCCCATTGGACACATCCTGGCATGCCTCATTGAAGATGCCCGTGTTCTGCGCTTTGCCTTGTCACTGGGAGATATGGCATACAGATGGAATGATCATATTGGCCTCTAAAGGAAAATATTTAACCCAGAAATGTCAATGGAATATAGAAATGATGGTTAAAATCCCAGAAGCCTGCCTTGTTTTTGTCTTTTTCCTTTCATCTAGCACTTTGGGTCATGCCATCACTTATACGCTTCAGCCCAAACAGGCAATTGCTGAGTTAAGAACCTGGAGTTCAAAGTGAACCATAAACCTTAGTCTATAAGATAAATCATACAAATTACTTTACAGAAATAAATAGAACATTTGGGAGAGAGGTTATCTTCTTGCCTTCAGTTTACATCTCTAATGACTGTAAGTTCACAAATGCATTCTGTCAAGAATATAAACATTGCTTTTATTATACCAAAGACAGATATTTATTACCAACTTTTACAGTACGGCCAACCAGCTTAGAGGAAAACCCTGGAATCTGGGCAAGAATGTAGAAACTTTGTAATGATTATTATTAAACTTGTGGGCACCTTTTTAAGCACAGCAAACACTACTCAGAAAAACCTCACCGCTTTGGGTTAGACTGCAGAAATTAAGTTTTTTAACTAGTGAACGGGGCTGAGCTTTGCTAAATTTTTCTTGTGCGAGTGGTGCTGACTTGCAGAAATAGATGTTTCCACACAAATGCACCCAGGTGGGATTTTTCTAAAATTTTGAACTCCTCTTTCCGGCAGTTCTCAATGATTATATTATTGTAACCTTGCACAGGGCTGTGTTGCGGGGCACAACCCTGACTCTCCTGCCCTTGCAGCCAGAGGAGTTTCGTTTGGATTAGGCTGTCACTCAATCCTTTTTAATATGGCACACTACAATAAGGCAAAAAAGTTATTAGATTAATAAAAAGTTTTTTGCTGAAACTGGGTGTTGGAGAGGTCAGGGAGATATGGACCCAACCCCAAAGGGTGCTTGACCCCACGATCCCAGCATGGGACTGGTCTCAATTCCTTCCTTAAAGAGCTGTCTCACCCTGCCCTGCCCAGACCAGCACCCAGACCAGATCACAGTCCTCAACAGAATAAAACCTTTTTCTTGCTCTTTGAAATGCTTCTCCTGCAGAGCAGGGGAACAGCCTGTGCGGGAGGCAGCTCGGGCACCTTGGCTGAGGTTCCTGGCACACAGGAGATGGGGATAAATAACGTTATCCTTGCAGGAGGCTGGGAGCACCGAGGTGCCGTGATGCTGTCTGAGAATCTGGCTTCTCATCCTTGCTCTGGGCTTAGGATAAGGCTGGCTGGGGGGAGGTTGGGACACCAGGGACAGGAGGTCCCGCTCGTGCCTAGGGAAGTCATGACATCAACTGTTTTCACTGCTTGATGGACACAAGGTGCTTCTGGGGAAACGTGAGATCAGATCCGGGTCCAAAAGGATAAGAGAAAAACCTCCCTGGGCCCCAGAGGCAGCCACGCAGAGCAGGCGAGAGCCGTTTGGGCTCTGGTCCATCTCATCTCACTTACCCCTCCAAAACAAGTCCCTCGGAGCCCAAGCTAAGGTTAATCAGCAAAGCAAATGTGGGCACATTTCCATTCTCAGTGCCTGGGCTGTTTTACATAAGTCCACGGGTATTTCTCAGCTCAGCCAAATCAGCACCTCTCAGGAGCCCTCTTCTCTCCCAGCAAAAGCGCCTGTTTTGGAGCAAGAGAAGAGAAAAGACTCACACCGAAAGCATTATGGGCTGCGTATCGCTGGGCTACATGTGTTCTGCGATTGCAACAGTCATGAATAAGGTATGAGAAATTGGACATGATATTGCATTTCCTGCTCATGCATCTGTCGGATAAGCTGCTTGGAGCCTGCCACTCCAGCCAGAGATTGTTTCTTTGCTACATCATGGTAGTCACGGTGTCTCTGGTCGGTTTGGGCTACATTATGTCTGGTAAGGGAAGGAAGGGAAAGAAAAGAAGAAAAAAAAAAGGGGCACATTGAAGACAAAAGCATTTAAGCCTGGACACGTCTGTGAGCATGTGTGTGACACATTCATGGGCTGGTTTGTCAGAAGCAGGGATGTAAAATCTGTGTCCCCAGTCGTGCTTAGCAAATCAAAGGGTGGAAGAAAGCAGGAATTCCTCAGCTCTGGCTACGCCTGCAGATCTTGCCCAAATGTTGCTGGCGTGCCACTTCCCCTCCCAGCGGCAGGGCTCGGAGGAGCTGCAGGAAATCTGGGGTGCAGATCAGCTCCCGCCACGGATTCCACGTCTCCAGTGGCCCCCAAATCCACACTGCGGGAACCCAGGGTCGGCATTGAGCGGTGGAAGGTTGGGAGGCTGCAAGTAGGTCCTCAATGCTGAGGAGAGAGAATTCACTGCCAGTCAGGAGAGCTCCAGGCTGCTCCCCCCGTACAGCGTCTGGCCATGGAGCAGGTGCCAGTGGAGGGCAGAAGGACCAGCAGGGTTTGGGCACGGGTGAGTTTTGGGGTGACTGGGAATGTGAGGGGGCTCCATCTAGAGCATCATGTCAGCGGGCAGCAGCAGACCCAGTGTCCCCTGTGTCCCCAGGCTCCATCAGGGCATGTTGCGGGGTGGGGGGTGTCAGCCCCTCTCTCTCTCCCCTTGTACCTCCTTGCTTTGCATGCAGGGGCTGCGGTACAGATGAGAATCTCACCTCTGTCCTATAAAACCAGGGGACCATTTAAAAACCTTTCCTGATGGAGGGACGACTCTGCTCTCTCACAGCAATGCACCAGAGGGTGTTTTGATAAACTGATCATATCCACAGCTCAAGTGGATGGGGGTTTCTGGAGAAAGTCCAGGGATTTTCTGCTCTGTTTGACATCTCCCACACAGACTCCTCCCTTTCTTTCCAAACAGAAGTGTTATTTTCCTTCTCTTTCCTTACCTTTTTTTTTTTTTTTCCAGAGGGAATCAAGATATGGGATAGGGAGGAAAACAGACAAACAAACAAAAAGCCAAGAGAAATTATTTTTGCATTGAATCATGCAGAAAAAGTCCCACTCCTTTCAAATGGAACTGAACAGCCAAGAAAATTCTGAGAAAAAATGAGTTTTAATGGGAAAAGTGCATGGAACAAAATGGATTTTGCTTCATTGGAGATGTTTTGCAGGAACACCTGTGACTTCTCCAGCGGCCCCACTTCTATGTCACCTGCCCCAAGCACAGGGATCAGGGGCACAGCCAGAGCCCAGTCCTCATCTCCACCCTCGAGATTGCCCTTTGTGGAGAGCAAACCATGCTCTCACCATGCACAGTGCATTAACCTTATATTAATACAGGGATTGATTCATATTTCAATTTAAATGGTGCCTCTGGGCTCTTCATTACTTGACTGCTCAGTTGGGAGCACCAATAAATATTTTGCGTTGTAGCAAAGAACTGAGAGCGGGAGCATGCTAACTGCATCCCTGATGTAGTACCCATGGTTCAGTAATCCCTGTTCCATGGGACACCCAGACATTGCCAGCTATTTTCCCCACAGTCCTCACTGTTGCACTGGAGCCGTCCTCTCAAGGGCTCTTCTCTCACTATGGACTTTCCAGAATGATAAATTAATTACGACTTGCATTAAAACCAGTGCATCTTAATATGAGTTCTTGTCATGATCATAGACGAATGAGGTATCTGGATGAACACAGTGAAAACTTCTCTTCATTTAAGCCATTTATAACACACAAGTATGGCAGGATTAGACCAGTCGTAATAAACAGGCCAGGACAACAGTGATTAGGCATGAAATCGAACGATGGTAGATGTTTTAATACAATGGTTTATACAAGTAGTAGTAGAAAAAAGTATCTCACGAGCATGTTACCTGAATGATAAATGAAAACAGAGCCTCAAATAATAATAACAATGCAAAACAATTTGTGAAGCCTTTTCTAAGCAGCACCCTGGTTAGATTCCAAAGAAAATACATGCAAAAAATATTCAAAATCCCATGCATTACATTGACTTTGGCCAGCTCCCAGCTCTTGGGTATAAAGCTTTCCCCCAAAGTTTTGCAAGTAAAACAAGTTCTTTGAACAAGGGCCTGATCCTGCCAGCTGCTGAGCATCCTCGATTCTTACTGAGGTCACTGACATCCGTGGTTTGTAGGACAGATCTAGCATATGTCAAAATAGATCATCCAATAAAGAAATCCATCATATCAAACACACAAAAGAAAAGAAACTTTCAGGATCCACCCTTTAGTTGTGTAATGCTTTTTTTTTTTTTTTTGAATGAAAAATATCAGAGATTTGGATACTTAAGTCACTGCTGGAAACTGTTCCTGCATCTGAAAGACTGGCCGTGAGGCCCGCGTAAGTGGACAGCTGCTCTCAGGGTTAGGGCCAACCCTTCCCTGCTCCACTCGTGGGAGCAGCCTGATGCTTGGAAGCCGCTTCTGGAAATGCTCCTGCACGCGAGCAGCCCTTTTGCCTCTGAGCATGGTGCAGGATTGGGCTCTGAGCCCTTAATCCCCGCGGTAAGAAGCGGAACACTGCACACAAAATGTAGCAACAAAATAGATTTAGTTCAAGGTTAGTCTCAAGAACCCTTATCTGATCACTGACAGTAATTTATCACGCAGAACCCATCATTAGTGTCAAGCTGTTTTATTACCCACTAACTTAACACTGTTTTACCAAGAGTCAAGTGTGATGTCACTCATGTTAAAGTAATTTACAGCTAATAGATATGAGGTAGGAGTCAATGTTGGCTTGCTGAGTTCCTTTCATACTCGGCGCTAGCTCCTTTCGTTTTGCCCAGTAAGCAAATGAAAGAGCAAGGAAAGGCAGTAGTAAAGGGGAAACCAGCCACACCAGTGTGTGCACAGAGGAGCTTTAAAATTTCCCAGCATCTTTTCACCTCAAATACCAGAATTCATCAC
The DNA here is from genome assembly GCF_015220075.1 of Falco rusticolus. NCBI lineage: Eukaryota > Metazoa > Chordata > Aves > Falconiformes > Falconidae > Falco > Falco rusticolus. The sequence continues at coordinate 24,558,456 of NC_051196.1, forward strand.
AATACATGAACTCTGGTACTGCAGAGTTGAATTGGCCGGTAAGATTTAATAGACTCTTACAAATAATCTGGTTTGTGGGACAAGAGATGTGTAATGCTGTGGTCATGTGGAGGCTCCATCACATCAGCAGAGGGGTAATCCAGCCTGGAGGCACATCATGTACCCCCAGAACCTATGGAATCTGACTCACTCTGAGTAAACTTGGGCTGATTTGACATTCTCTTTTCACCGGTCTGGGTTTTCAGGGTGAGAGTTCCCTTCATTTGGAACATGAAGAGAAGTTACAGAAACCTCAATAACAGGTTTTGTTACAAAAAATGGAGACGGTTGCGTATGAACATTGTTTTCCTTGCCTGCCTTCCCCGCCTCTCCAGCCAATTCTGTTCAGTCTTAAGGTCAACCCCAGTGCAGGCTGTGTTTATAAGAGAATACATTTCCCATTTCCAAGCACTTGCCGTCTCCTCTAATGAATCCTCCTGCTGACGTCTCCAGGATCCGTATTCTTAGACCGCTAGACATTCAGAGATAATCCTGACTAATGTGTATATATTCAAAGAGGTTTATTATGGAGAATTGTACATTTGGGATAAGGGAAAGGGCATCCTATATCAGTTCACCTCTCCAATTTTATACCCATTAAAAACATTTTATATCACTGTATCTGTTCTTATTTCCCCTGGAAGTTCCTAAACATTAAGCTATTTGCATGGTGACTTCAAACGGTCCAGGAAGTGTGACCCTCCAAGATGCTGCAGAAAAGCCAGAGGAGGTCTCTAGGGATTAAATTTTAACAGTTCTTGGGATCTCAGGTAAATATCTTGCTCTGACAACACACCTGGACTGTAAATCATTGGGGCATCACTTTTGTCAGCCCTGTCAATAACTGTCCTGGTCTGTAAATTCTGTTTGACCAAACAACTCTTGGAAACACACGATTTCAATGGTGACCTCAGCTTCAACCCACAGTGCCGATTGTATGCAGATTGGCCAACATCCCCTGAAAGGAAGACCCTAACACTTGGCTGCAGGAAGGGGCCAGCTGACCAGATGTGGGGCTAAAGTTTTCAAAAAGTTGGACAATGGCTAAACTCTACCTAGAGATTGGCCTGGGTACAGTCAGATGGGATATAGACGCTCATAATTTTCTTCCCTTCCAAGGGGAACTGAATAAAGGCTTGCCAGGACTTCTGCTTCTGCATATCTTTGCTTGCTTAAAATCATTCCAGTGGTTCCTTGTAACACATGGCTTCGCTCAGCTTGTTTCTGCAAAATCTCAAGAGTGAGCAGGAGATTGCAAGTGGCCCATTGTCGTGTCCTCCCCCAGGCGCTGCTTTGACCACAGGACTAGTGGGTTTCCACTGGGCTAGGGGAACGCAGCTGGGCAGTACCAGCTATGGTCCATGCCTAAAACTCACACGGCTCAAAGCTCAGGTTCTGGCTTCAATCTGTATTTGCAAGTCTGGAGAAGGAGGAAAAAGCTCTCCCTTCCTTCTCCCCAAATCCAGAGCATTCAGCCATGAAAGCCACCACATCTCGTGCCCAGAGAGAGGAAGAAGCGCTTTGCTTCCCAATCTGGCCAAACCAGCTGCCTCTCCACCTCTCCCTCTCCATACTGCCTTTCCAACTAATTGGAGCCATGTTTTCATGCCAAAGCAGATGAAAAATGCAGTCAGTGAGGGCTGAGAGGCTGAGAAGGTGAAAAATGAGGCTAGAAGAGGTCAGAGATGCAGCCAAGGAGATGGAGAGAAGTGGGAAGGGAAGTTACATGAGGTGAAGGAGAAGATTTGCTGACCCAAACCAAGGCAGTTCACATGTGGCAGAGAAGCTGTGAAAGCAAAGCACAGCCTGCAAATGCCATGAGCAAAGGGAGGAAAAATATTGGGCATAGGCGTATTAAAATTAAGTGTAGCAAAGCAATGCAGGGAACATTAAATTTAGTTCTAGTATATAGGAAAGGCTGCACCCTTCATTTGTCACATCCTTTCAGTAGCTTGCTTATGAGAAGTCATAGTGCCACTTCTCCCTCATGGAAGATTATTTTTTGACACTTATAATATATGAGGAGAGAGGTGCAAAATGAAAATTAGCCCATAATGCATATAGTGTCCCAAATTCATCCCTAGGGCATCTGTGTTAACTGCAGTGGGAGACTTCCACCAGAGATTAATTCAGACCTGTATTTATAAACGCACATCTGTGTGATGCTGGGGGTTTGAGTAAATAACTTCACACCAAGTCTGCAATGGGATACAGAAGCACTTCTGGTTGTTGATATAAAAATTAAGTAGACAATGAACTTTAACATCGCAGCTGACTTTGGGCAGAAATGTTATAGGATGTGAAAGTCTGTTCCTGTTATTGCAGAGTTAAATAAAACTCCAGTAAGTAAAATGGGGGGGGAGTCATGCTTTGGGACTGTGCCACCTTCTGGGCCTTCAAAATAAAATCTGTGCAGTCTCCTGATTTAAAAAAACAAAACAAAAAAAAACAATGGACTTCTGCAACCCTTCAGACCTTGGAAGAAGAAACCATCTTCCATGCAGCCAGATTCTCAAGTTGTTGGATTTACTAAGCGCTTAATATATCACTATTTATTTTTTAAATCAAAAATTTCTCACCTCCATCTACTCTGTACACACAGATAATGGCAAAAAAAAAAAAAGGGGGGGGGGGGGGAATCTGGGTTCAGAGCAGTTGGTTTAAAACTATAAGAACCCCAGTTGGTTTATCCCACTGCGATGCAGGTTCTTCCTGTCCTGAGGCTACACGCAGTCCTCCAAACCCTGCCCACACTTCCCTCCCTCCAGGTGAGCAAGTGTGAAGAACCAGGAACGTCTCCAGATGGCGAAGGGGCTACAGAAACCGTCAGGATGGTAACACAGGTACAGCCTTGCTGCAGGAAGGCTTGTGTAGGGGGTAAACACTCCCAGAAGGTGCATGTCTATTCTCTGGGCAATTTTGGAAGACATGCCTCCAAAAGGGACCCATGTTCAGAGCCACAGACCATCCAAAAGCTATAAACCAAACACAAGGGTGGGAGAACACTCTTATTTTCCAGCTAAGGGTCTTTCCACCAAGAATGTTGGTTGGAAGAGCATCCAGCTGGGAAGCATGGGCAGAGCGCCAGTTGGACAACAACTTCTGGGTCTCTCACTTCTCTCCCAGATAGATGAGGTCAGTAATGCTCCCTGAAAGTCACAGCACTCCTAAAGAATAACGGATCTGAGGGTCTCCATATTTGCCAATTGGATTTTTCTTTTTTAAGCCTTGAGATTTCCCCATTTCCAGTTTCTTCTCGGCAGCCCACATAGCGAGGCGCTTGTTTATGAGAATGCTGATGTTGATATTAGATCTCATGACTCCAGAGTCTGAAGCTTTAAGGAAAAACACCCAGTATCACAGGACTTGAAACAAAAAAATGAGCTCATACCCTAGAGATGTCCAGCTGGGAGATTCTATATTATCAGAATACTCTACAAAAGTCTCCAAGTGACTTGGGCACCAGCATCCCATCTCCAGCATTTAGCAGTAACATAACGATCCCAATTTCCTTCCCTGGCACGGGAAGAGCAAGATCCTTCGCATGTTTCTCCCAACCAGGCAACAACCAGGTTACATCATGACTTTGGTGGCCGAAGCTCCTTGCTTTCCTCCCTCCCCCACCCCAGGAACAATGGCTAACTGTTCTTTTTCCATCTATAAATTTGTCTGAGTTAACAGTTCCCAAGATCTGGCAGCAAGCTGGAGCTGGGAGTGAGCTGAGAGATAGGAGAGTGACAGTCTGAAATGAAACACAGAGCTGCTGGGCCTGCAGCCGTCAGACAGGAGCCTGGCTCCCTCCCTTAAAGATTAGCGAGACTCCTTCGCTGGAGCCCTCCGCATTCCCCAAAATCCTAGCAACAAAGTGCTGTCTCTCAGCCGCCAATGAATCATGTGAATTTAACCTTTCACCTGGCCACAAGGAGGTTAATATACCAAAATAGCCTTTTTTTTTTTTTTTTTTTCTTTTTCTCTTTCCCCATTTATTGCCCGCAATGGCAGAAGGGAGCATGGTGGAAACGCCACATAGCTGGAAAGGCTCTGGATGTGGTTTCCTATCAGAGGTCTTTTCTTGCTGGCACTGCCAGCATCAGCCCACCAGTCCAGTGCATGCAGGCTCGAGTTTATTCAGGGAAATAGTTTCCATTTCACAGTACAGAAGCTTTTTGCCTCTCACTGCCTGGCTGGTGGCTCACTGTGCCCTCCAGCTTCAACCCCACAAGCATTTACACGCACAAGAAACTGTATACACAAGGCGTCCCCCAGCATGCCCACATGGCCAGAGCCTGAATCACTCACTGCTCCCGCCTGCTCCTGCCCAAGGCAAAACTCCTGGAAAACTTCCCAGGTGGGGTCGGATCCTTACCCCTTGTGAGATGCTGAGCCCCTTCTAAGGCTGGATATCCTGCCTGGCCTAGATGTCCTTGTCCTTTGGGCTTGGGACAAAGTTGCAGCCCTCAGGGTCTGCTGCATCAAATAAATCTAGAGACCACAGTTTGCCCATCTGCAAAAAAAGAGGTGTTTATCCCTCAGAGGGTGCTCCCAGCAGCAGGTACTCAGCCCCAGCCAGTGCCCACTGGCCCTACCACTGTCAGCCTGAGGACTGGAGCTTTCTGTTAAATCAGCCTGGAGAGAAAATGAATTTTAAACAATTGTGGCCAAAATCACACCAGCAAAGGTCACTTTTAGGAGGTACGTGCCAAGTTACCCATCCTGGGGGGGCACCCATTGCAGTCTGCATTTTGTACCCTCCTAATACTGAAGGAAGCAGGGTGATTTTTGTAGCTGTTGCTGGCTCGTGAGCAGATGGACAAATGGCTGAGACTGAAGCATCCTCATAAAACTGGTCTGTAGGGGACACCAGGAAACACCAGCTCTATGGGACCTCTTATTTTCCTTGCCAGTGAAATCCTTATGGACTAAGAGGGGGAAAGTTTTTAAATACTTCCCACCCCCGCCTCACAGCCCCCTTCCTGAGGGCTATGGCCACATGCATACAACAGGAGATAAATATTTTTTGGCAGAGCCTGCTGTTTATTTAACCCTTTTAAGACACAGCCCTCTGGCATCCCCTCGCTCCTCCAGGCACAAAACCCTACTGTCCCTGCCTGGCTGGGCTGGGGCAGCTCCATCCTTGCCCACAGCCCCGCGCCGGCTGGGGCCTTCCCCAGCCCTGGCTGTGCCCATCATCTCTCTCCAGCACCACCCTGCGCATCAGCCCGGCCTCGGCCGCAGGAGGTACCCGAGCTCGGTCCCTGGCCAACCCACCCCTCAGAGCCTGGGTAGGAAGGGGCTGGGGGCAGGATGGAGGGAGGGAGTGATGCGGACTGAGGGATGGGGACCACGGGTGCATCCCCGCCGGTGCCTTCCCGTGGATCCCTGCTGTTCACAGCCCACCGGGCAAGGGGAAGCAGCCCCTGGGGAGCCTGCTGTACTCCCGGGCAGCTCGTCCCTCCTTTGGGAGCCGGGGGCAGAGCTGGAAAGCGGCCCGGCAACGCCCGTAGGGCTGCAAGGGGCGAAAGAGGTGATGGGTTTCCCCTTGCAGTTGGGGGCTCGGGGCTGGAGGCTCGAGGTGGAGGGAGCCCGGTGCCGGCTGCTGGGCGGGCAGCCCGGGGGAGAGCCCCCCGAGTGCCGCGGGGCACCGGGCTGGGCTCCACTCTAACGTCGGTGCTCGCCCTCCCCGGCACCCCCGAGGGCAATGAGCCCCGGGGGAGGATGCTGCAGCCCATGGGGGGCGGAGGGAGGAAAGAGGTTCTGATTAATTAATTGCCGCCTCCCGATGCACCGAGGGGAAAGTGAAGCCGCGGTTTCAGGGTGCGCCTTGCTTCTCCCCCGCCCGGCGCAGCAGCGCGGGCACGTTCTTGCCCTCCTCTCTCCACTTTTCTTCTTTCCCCTTGGTTTTCGTTGGGGTGGAGGCGGGGGAGCTAAAAGCCCCCTCGGGGACCGCGCAGGTCGCTCCCACGCGTCCGCCCCCGCGCAAGACTCACAAATCAGCCGGAGCGGGATTAGGGCCGGGGGGCCGGGGCGCCGGGCAGTCTGTCCCGGCCCGGGGAGCCTCACCTGGAGGGGTCAGGGCTCCCTGGGGAGCCGTGCCGAGCCGCACCGGCCCCGCGGGGACCCAGCCGGAGCCAAGCTTTGCCTGGATGGGGGGGACGGGGAGGACGGGGAGGACGGGGAGCGGGGACCCCTTCTTAACCTTCGCAAACAAGTGGTCGTGTCCCCTTGGAAGTGCAGAGCCAGGTCCGATCCAGCCCGTCTAACAGACTGTGAGCCCGGCGAGGGATGTGCACCGGGGGCAAAGCTGCCGGCGGGTACCGGCGGGGTGACAACCGGGCTCTCCCGGGAGGCGTTCCCGCCTGCCCCCTCTTTGGACGGGACTGGAAAGAGAGGGTCAGCGTTCTCCTCCGGAGGGTCCCCCCGCCCCGGTGCTTCTCTTAAGGCTTTTGCGCCTCGCCGTGAGCTGCGTCCCGGGCAGAGATGTCCGGGGCCCGGGGCCCCGCTGCCACGTCTGGGGTGCCCTCGGTGGGGCAGGGACTGCCAGGGACCCCCGGCCTGCCCCCGAGGGTGGGTACCCGCACAGCCCGGGGTCCCCGTGTCCCGCACCCCGACGTGACCTCCCCGGGCGCAGTGCGAGGGCTGCGGCCGGGGCATCGCCGCTGGCACCGGTGCCACGCGGGCACCTTCCCTCCCGCTTCGCCAAAGCGTCGCCCACCCCCGGCCTTCCTCAAAGGGAGACCCACGCACCCCCCGCCCGGCCCCCCGCTGCCGAGAGCAACTTCTGCAAACACCCAAACCGCAGCGATCGGGACGCGCGTGGGCAGCCCCATGCCGCCCTCCCGGGTGGGTGGCACCAGCCTGGGCCGGTGCCCTCCTGGGACCGGACTGTGGGGCCGGTCCCACGGCGAGTTCCGCGGGAGGTGCTGGAGCCCCCGCGGTGTGGGAGCACCTGCCCTGCGCGGCGGCGGGAGGAGCCGCCCGTCGGACCCGCCGCTCCTCGCCGCGGCCTCGGGTCCCCGCGGCCCGGTGGGGCGAGAGCCAGGCAGCACCGGCAGCGCCGGGAGCCGAGCTAGCGCTGCCGCGGGGAGACAGTGAATGGAAAAAATGGTAAAAATAAAACAAAAAAAACCCAGCCGAAAACAACTGGATGGGCCCAAACACGGACACGCGACGCGTCCACGGGCAGGTTCCGCGCACGGCGGTTTCCCCTGGCGTGAACGTGCTCACTGAGTAAATCCCTCGGGATTTTAGCAGTGCCTCGTTGCCTTTCAGTGTTTTTACATTATTTGAACGCCCGAAGAGACCGGACCGGGCAACTCAGACGCATTAAAAAAAAAAAAAAAAAAAAAAAAAAAAGAATAAATCACAGTAAAATAACACCTTGAAATTGTAACGCCTGGAAGCCCAGGTGCCCCCACGGCTTCACCCCGCTTCCAGCAACCGAAACGAAACGAAGGGCCCGGCGGAGGCTCCGCCGCGCTCCCGGAGGGGCTGGGGCTGGTTTTCCACGGGGACGCCTCTGCCCGTGCCGCCGCGGGGCTCGCCGAGCAGGAGCCTCACCGGAGTGCTATCTTTATTTTTTTTCCTATTCTTCCCCCCCCCCCCCTTTTTTTCCCTCCCCCACCTCCTTTTTTTCTCTTTTTTCCCTCTCCTTTTCTCCCATTTGTTTTCTTTTTTATTCCCCCCCTCCCCCTTTTGCTCTGCGGGCACAGGGATACCCCGCGAGCTGTAAACTGCCGCTTTCGCGAGGAGATAAATACATCTCCAGCCAGTTGCGTTGCATTATTCCGAGGGAAATAGCTGGCATTCCTACACCAGTTTATTTTGGAGCCGAAATTTCCCACCCTTCCCGCAGCGCTGGTCCCTGCGGAGCCGGGGCTGGACGGGGTCCCCCGGGCGCCAGGACCCCAGCGCCGGGCAGCACCCAGCTGGGCTACGGGCGGGCTCCCGGGGCCGAGCAGGACCCGATCCCGTCGGCAGAGGCCTGCAGGCGGCAAAGCTCTGGCCGCCCGTGGATGGAGCAAGCGGTGGGTGAGACTCGCCGAGGCTTTTTTTCCTCCGTTTCTCTGAGGAGGAGAATCCCGGCGCCACGCAAAACCCGATAACGATGAAATTATTTCCTCGCTCCGGCGGCGGGTGGGGACCGGCCTGGCTGCCTGGCACCGGGAGGGAGCTAAACTGGCCAAGTAACCCCCGGGACTGAGCGCTCCTTCCCCTCCTGCCGCCCCTTCCCGGGGTCGCACCGACGGGGAAAAGCGGGGAAAGGGCTTTTGTCCCCGCCGCAAGGCCAGAGCCGCTGGGCCGGGGGGCTGCAGGGAGGAGGCCCCTCTCCTCTGCTCCCCCCGGGGAAGAGCGGAGCCGCCGCAAGCGCGGCAGCCGGGGTCCCGCCGGCCCCGACGGGACGGTGAGGGACCGAGCGCTGCTCTCCGAAGCGGCCCGACCGGGCAGTGCAAGTGTCCCCCCGCGTCGGCGGGGCCGCTGGCCGCTAGAGAAAGGCAGAGCAGGCTGGGATCACCCTGGTGAGACCCCCTCGCCCCCGTTAGTACGGGGTTTATGGCAAAGCACAGCCGCAGCGCTCGCTGGAAGCAGAAACCCACCCAGGCCACGTCCTCTGCCACCAAACCCCTGCCGGAAAGTTTTCGCTGTGCTCCTCGGCATCCACCGGCGACGGGGGGGGGGGGTCATCGCCTCCCGCCGGGCTGGCGGAGCGACCCCCAGACATGCGGCGGGGCCCGCCGAGGAGGGGGCCAACCCCACCCCTCCCCGCGGGGCGGGCGGACACCTCCAGCCTGGCGGGGGGGTGGAGGGAGAGTTGCTGCCCGCGGGTCCGGGGCGGTGCGGGGCACCCTTGGGGGCCGCATCCTGCCCCCGCTCCTTCCGGCGCCCGCGGCCCCGCGCCAGGGGCCTGCCGGCGGGTGCGTCCCCCCCGCCGGGAGCGGAGCCGGCGGGACTTATCCCGTCCCCCCCCTGCCGGGAGGCGCCCAATCCTGGCCGGGACCGGGGCTACCCCGCCGGCCGTCACGTGGGCCGGGCCGCACCGGGGCCCGCCGTAAAGAGCCGCCGCCGCCGCCGCCGCCGCCGCCACTTCCCCGCAGGGCGCAGCCAGGGACGCACCCACGGGAGACGGCGGCGGCGGGAGGGGAGGGACCGGGGGAGGGCAGCCCCTCTCTGCCGGGGTCTCCTGCTTGTTTTGGTTTTTCTCCTCCCTCCCCCGTAAACTTTATTCTATTTTTATCATCATTATTGTTATTATTATCTTACTTTCCTGGGATTTCCCTGGATGGTCCGAGAGCAGCTTCATGCCCACCTGGCCATGCCCGGCTCCGCTCCCGGCCCGCTGCCATGTGAGTACCTGTGCGGGAGCGGCCGGGGGGGGGGGCCGGGGGCGGGATGCGGGATGCTCCTTCGGTGCCCCGCGGCTTGAGCCCTCCGGAGAGGCCTGCCTGAGGGGCATTCCGCTTTTTCACATGAAAGCGGCAGCTCTGGTGAAGATGGGACACCGGGGCTGCTCGGGGTCGGGGGCCGCTGCCCAGGCCCGCTGGGACCCCGCTCCCGCTCGGCCCGGGCGCTCGAGGGGGCCCTGCCGCCGCCGGCCGCCTCCCCGCCAGCCAGGCCCTGCGGCGCGCTGCAGGCCCGGGGCTCGGGAAAAGACGGGAAAGGAAACACTTTTGAGGAAGAAAGGAGAAAAAAAAAAAAAGGAAAGAAAGAAAATTAAAAAAAAATTTCCGGGCCCTTGGAAGTGCCCCGGCGGGGCGGCGGGAGGGGGCCGGGGGCGCTGCCCCTTCACCGAGGGTATTCCTCGCCGTGGCGGGGCTGCTCGCTTTGCCCGGCGCCGCGGGTTTCCCCGGCGGGACGAGCTGACCAGAGGAAAGCTTAAAGGGGGAAAAAAAATATAATCACAAATTACAGCCCCTGCTTGAGGCAGGGAAGAGGCGCTTGCGCCGCGGGAAGCGCCGATGGGTGCGCAGGAGCCCGGGCCGGGGTCTCCCGGGGTCGGCCGGGGTCTCAGCTCTCGGCTCTCCCCCCAGGTTCCTCTGAGTGAGCCCCGCGGCACCGTCGGGGCGCAGCCGGCCGGGCCCTGAGCAGCCATCGCCGCCGCCGAGGACGGAACATGTATCAGGGTCTGGCCCTCGCCCCCAACCATGGCCAGTCGGCTTATTCCCACGACTCCAGCAACTTCCTCCACTCGTCGGCCGGCTCACCCGTCTACGTGCCCACCACCCGGGTACCCTCCGTCCTCCAGACGCTGCCCTACCTGCAAGGCTGCGAGCCGCACCAAAGCCACCTCACTAACCCCCCGGGCTGGGGGCAGAGCAGCAGCGAGGCCGCCGCTTTCAACGCCGGCAGCCCCCACCCGCCGTCGGGCTTCTCCTACTCACACAGCCCCCCAGGCAGCAGCCCCCCGGGCCGCGACGGTGCCTACCAGGGGTCCCTGCTGCTGGGCGGCGGGGGCCGGGAGCAGTACGGCAACGCCTTGGTGCGCTCCGTTAATGGGTCCTACTCCAGCCCCTACCCCGCCTACGTGACCCCCGAGATACCGCCTTCCTGGACGGCCGGACACTTTGAGAGCAGCGTGCTGCACAGCCTGCAGACGAGGCAGGCGGCTTTGCCCGGCCGCAGGTCCACCTTCGGTAGGTCGCCGTCGCCCCTCACCGTCACCTCGGGGCGCCGGGTCGGAGCCGTCCCACGCCCCAGGCGTGTTGGTGGCCCGGCCCTGGGGGGGCAGCCCTGACGGGGAAGCAGGGGGTGATTTTATCCAGGGATGGAGAGCTGGTCAGGGCACGGGGGGTGCCTGGCTGACCCGGGGCAGAGGTGGGGTGCGTGGGTGTGTGTGTCACGCAGGGCAAAGACCACGTTTCAAAGGAGAGCAATTCCCCCGGCGGACAGAGGAGCAGAGGCCGTTCAACGCCTCCCCCCCACCCCCCTCCGGTATCTCCTTCCCACAATATCGACTTTGTGCCTGTGCTTCAATACTTACCCTTGTGTTTAAATTAGCGGGGCAGATTTATAGCTCCCTCCCTTTTAAGTAATTTATTGTGGTAAATTAGTTTATATTTGAACAGACTCTCGGTCTCCTAATTCGCCTTGGCCCAAACAGGTCCGCAGCTGCATCGCTCTGCGGCCTTTGGGGAGGCACTGGGACGCGCTCAGGCGTTGAACAATAAACCTCACTTCGTTTGCATCCACACCGGAGGGTCCTTTTAAACCGAGCCCCGAGCAAATAAAAGTTCGGGGCTTGATTTAAAAGCGCTGTCCGTGCGCAGGGTTTATAACCCCGGGGGTGCTTCGCCGTCCTCCTCCGGCGGTGGTTTGCAAAGTCCTTTAAAAACCACTTCAAGATCTCAGCCGCGTTATCATCTCTACTGCGGTGAAGCGAATTATCTTATCTTTAGCCCAAGAACAAAGTTAAAGCCGGGAAGCAGCCCCCTCCCCACCGGGCTGCCTCGCCGCCCCCGCCGGAGGTGCTCGGGAGCGGTTTCTTTCCAGGATTTTCTTTGTCTGGGAAAATCCGTTGCGTTGTGTGGGAAGGGATCGCCCCGGTCCTCCGGAGGGAAGGTGGTGGCGCAGAAATCTCTTCTCCGCGCTGAATTTGGTGGTTTGGGAGCCAGAATAGTGGCCGCCGTCCTCCGTGCCGTTTATTTTTACTCTTGAATAGTGTAAACCGCTCTTAAGTAGTGTAAACTGTTCTTTTTTTCATTTAATGAATTATTGCAGCTTTTTTTTTTTTTTGCTTATTACATTTAATTTTTGTTTTCCGTTTTCCCCTTTTTAATTTTTGTTCTTTTGCCTTTTTCTTTCCGTTGGATGATTATTAATTAATACGATCGAAGATGAAAAAAAAATAACGTATTTTTCTTCGGAAGAAAATAACATTCCAGGGGGAGGAAATTATTTGAAATAGAAAGAGAAAAGCGGCAGGAGGAAAGAGAGCGCCTCTCAATCGAGGTTTTGCTCCGGGATGCCCGTTCGCCGCGGCGCCGCTCTCGGGGCAGAGGCGGACCGGGGAGGTGCTCGGAGCGGGCGGCTTCTTCCCGGGGCTTTCGGGGGAAGAGAGGGGAGAAAAGTGAGGGAAAAGCCTCGCTAGCAGGAGCTGGGGGCCGCGGGCTGCCAATGATGCTCTGCCAGGGCGACCGCGGCTCCCCGCCCGGCGGTGCGGGCGAGCGGAGCCACTCCCGGCATCGCTCCACCGGCAGCCCCGGCCGGCCCGGCCCCGGCGGCCAAAGCGCCTTGATGGAAAACAGGAAAATCGCCCTATTTTACACCCCCACCCCCATTTGTTTTTGCAGCCCGGGTGCAGGGATAACACCACTGATGGGCTCCCTGCGTATTCCCATCCCAGGGAGACCCCAGCCACGCTCAGCCCTTTGGGGTCTTTTGGGGAAGGGATGGGGGAATGTGCTGTCTTTGAGCAAAATTAAGGTGTGGAGGGAATAAAGGGGTTTGTCCACCCTTTGTAGGGTGGAGGTCAGCTCCCCCCGGGCAGGGGTGGTCCCTCGCAGTGGGGTACAGGATCAGGGTCCCTCTCCCACAGGGTCCCCATGGGCAGCTCGGCCCCGGGTGTCCCTGAGTGGTGAGATCGGCTCCTGACCCGCCTGTCTTGGGTGTCTTTCCCAGAGTACCTGGAGGAGTTCCCTGGGGATGGCCGGGAGTGCGTGAACTGTGGGGCCATGTCCACACCGCTCTGGAGGAAGGATGGCACCGGGCACTACCTGTGCAACGCCTGCGGCCTCTACCACAAAATGAACGGCATCAACCGGCCGCTCAAGCCGCAGAAGAGGCTGGTAAGAGAGGGAAACCCCGCAGGGACCCCCTGCTCCACCTGGGGGGTGGCTGGAGGGCAGGAGGGGGGGCGTTGTCGCAGTGCCCGCGCTGTTGTGGTCTCCGTACTTGTGTTTGGGTCTGTCTGACCCTCAGCCATCCGCTAAAAAAAATGTCATCAGCACTGGCAAGAGCCCCTTGTTGCGGTGCAGAGCTGGCTCCGGTCAGGAGGAGTGGAGTAAAGCCGGAGGGATTGCTGCCCCGGCACAGCGGGTGGGCAGCACCGAGCCAGGGCAGCAGGGACCGGAGGGGTCCCGGGGCTGCACGGAGGGGCTGCACTGCCACTGGGCAGGGGCCGACCAGCCTGGGCTCTGTGGGCTTCTCCCAGCTCCGTTCCCACAGTGGGTGCATTGCTTTTTATTCTACTACTACTACTATTATTATTATTATTTATTTCATAGTTCTTCATACAGACACACAGTCTGGGCAGGGTGGTTGAACAGGAGACAGAGCTGAACCCGAGCTGGTCCGGGCAGGTCTACAACCACTTGCAATGGGAGCGGGATGGGGCCCAGTTCCCCCACTGCCTTCACCCGCCTGAGGAGGAAATTTGGGGTTTGGTAGTTCGTGGTTCCTCTGCAGGTCAAAGCATTAATTATCCCTCCTCAATGTGATATTGGGCTTCCTTCAATTGGGATCCCATCGTGAGAGAGGAAAGGCACCTCCTTTTTTTTTTTTTTTTTTTTTGTAGAGTCACTTTGGGATGTTTAAATTTGGTGGTAACAGTTTGGGTTTCAGAGCCTGTCATCAGAAGCCGTCGTTACAAACAGGATGTTTGTCAGAGCCGTGCTGGGGAACAGCTGGGAGCTCCTTTTGCTTTCACTCTGGGTGTATTCCTGCAGTTTTTTCTTGCATTGCAAAACAAATCATTAGCAATAACCCAACAGTGACAAGTTTCTGTGTAAGAAAAGCATAAAAAAAAAAAAAAAAAGTTGGGATTGAGCAAGATGTTTCATTCTATTCCCAATTCCAGAAATGTGACTCTGGATTTGCAACATGAAATGAGCAGCAGCTCTGTGGAAAATCATGCTGTTTTGTTCATCACATCAAAATTGAGGCATTGCTGTGAAACATTCAGCATTATCTGACAGGATTTGCCTCTCTCACTGAAACCTCCCTGGTCTCTTTTAATGTAATGACATCAAATCTGCACCCCGGTAGCAGGCTCTGATCGCGGCTGCGCTGCAAATCTCAGACTTACGCTGCTGATTTCTTCGCAGCAAATACGACCCGTGCATAGAGAGAGAGGTGTAAACCAGTTTAAATCCAAACTCCACATTTTGGACTGGCATCAAAATGTGGCACGGGATGGATTTTCAGGGGTTTTTTTTAACTGCTTTTACCCAGAGGAATTGGAGAGGTCTCACTGCTATTCAGTATTATGTTTCAGCATGTGGGAAGGGGGGCAGCCTTGCGTTGCCTGCACCCTTTCTGCACGGTGCAGGCAGCGCTCAGGGACCCCGAGCTCTGCTCCTCTGCTGCTGCCGGCAGAGCCCCGTGCGCAGCACCCGTGAGGCATTTTCCAGCAAACCGTTCCACAAAGTTTTCTGGTGGAGAGTGCCGGTTTGCAGAATTAAGCCTGTTTCCCAGGCATAAGTTAATCTTGCATGGAATTATCAAAGCACTTCCAACCTTTTTTATTATTATTTTAACAATCAATACAATAAAGATAAAGCCCAAATGAAAGGGCTGATTCTTATCTAGGGAGGATGTTTCAGTAAAGTTGGAGTACTTGAGGAGATTTTGTTCGTGGATTAGAAAAGGGGCAGCAATTTTGACTTGCCATCCTGACTTCGGAATGAAACATTTCAAAATCTTGGATTTTCCCAAGGGTTTGAAATGTCATGTTGCAACAAGTTCTGCCCCATCGGAGGAAGGGGGATCTGCTGATGATGGATAAGAGGGTGCCAGGCATGCTCTGCGGATCCATCACTGAGGGAGCGACCTGCACCCCTGTGGCTTGGGGTGTTTCTTCCCCCAAATGATTTCCATGGCAGGGGAGGTCTTCCCTGATTGTAACCTCACCTGCATGGGCTGGGTGGGAGCAGAGCAGTGGACACGGTCACACACCGTTGCTCTAGGAACGATGAAGTTGGCTGTTTCACAATGCAGTGAAATACAGACCGGGGAAGGGGAAATGGTTGCTTTTGTCCTTTACGTGACGACCTTTGTTCTGCAAGTAGGTGCTGCACCAGGAGTTATTCTGGCTTCTGTTTTCACAAAGCAAAGTCCCACTGAAAGCTCTGGAGAATGCAACGTGGCCCAGATCACGCTGCGGGAATGTCGTCCTGCAGCTCCGTAGTGCTCAGCCTGCTTGTGTCGGGGAGAGGGTGAGCAACACTAGTGTAGTTTCCAGTTCATTTTTTGTTTCTATTTTTGAAATAAGCGCAACATCCTCTATGCAGCAGGGACAGCCGTTTTGCTACAGCTTGTGTCTGGATTCAAAGCACTGTGGCTTTTGGCAGAAAGAATTTATCTTAGGGGAGGGTAGAAGCAGCACTTTACTTTAAGCAGTATCTTTTCTAGCCAAACTTTCTTGACGCATTTCACAAGATGATGCCTTAGACCCAGTCCTACAAGCCAAATCACTTTTACCGTGCAGAAGCAGGTGGTGGAGGTGGATGGCTCCATCCTTGCGCATGCAATGCCTCGTGTCAGGAGCAGAGCTGCGCTGCATGGTGCACCACGGGGGGCAGGTGCAGCAGCCATCCTGTGCTCAGCAGCTCCCACAGCACCCAGAGTTGAAGGACTAACCTGCAGTTGAGTTTTTTTGGCTTGGCTCAGGGTTTTATTTTCAGCCTGTCCTTTTTTACAGTTTGCAATGCAGAGTGAGTTTGGTGACACTGTAAGGGAAGGTGGGGATGCGTCCAGTCACAGCTCTGGGACAATCTAATAGGACCCTAGAGCTGTGCAGTGTTCATGGAGTCTGCCTCTGCTTTCTCCTGGCCATCAGTTCCTGCTGCTCCCTCATCCTCCAAGGTGCAGATTTGCCCCGAGCCATGGTAACAAAGGCAGATCTCAGAGGATGATGCTGCCGGTGCTCTGAGCCTCGGATCTGTCCACTTTCAGGAGCTGAGCTCAGGTATCTCAGCATGCTTTGCTGCAACCTCTTTCCAATCAACATCAAGTCCCCTCCATCCTGCTGGAAAGGAGGACAGAGAAGCATTGATTAAATCTGGGGGTTCAGGGGCTACTTTTTTTCTGTGAAAACCTGTGATTTCATTTGCCCCTTCAAAAAGGAGGTGAAGCAAAGTCTGTGATGGCTTTGGGCTCCCTTGGAAGGACCTGCTCTGCTGGCTCTGAATTTTTCAGGCTCTCCAAGCAGCGCTCACACACGGTTGATTCGATGTGCACCAGCTCACTATTCCTTGAGCTTATCGGCAGCGTTTGGCTGTCAAGCCTGGTCCATGAAGAGTTTTTGTTTGAGTGTATGCTGCACTGCAATTGTATAAATAAACACTGGAGCACAATGTTGAAGTCAACAACTTCCTAGACAAGGTCAGAATGGTACAAAGGCAGCCGGGTGGAGGCAGGCAGAAATGCATTTTCTTTTAAGGGAACTGCTGGGAAACCAGCAATAATGTATTGTACCCTCGTCCTTCAGTGGGTAACAGTAGCCTTGACTGTCTCTTTCTTGCTAAGCTGACCGATTGTGTTGCAGGGCCTGGTTCTCGTGGGCTTTCTGGAGTTGAAATTGTAGTATTTGGTCATGGGCAATGGTTTCTGCTCTTCCCAGCCATGCAGTGAGGAGGCAGCCTGCAGAGTGATGTGCGGGAGATGCAAAAGGCACATGCCACTGCCCCAGCAGAAAGCCCTTGAGCAGATTGCGCCGCAGTACTGGCAGGGTGGGCAGAGCCCTGGCAGGGCTGGCATTGCCCTTGGGCCACCAGAGCCACAGGTCTCATTGCCACCTTGTCTGCAGGCTGTGAGCAAAGTGTTGTGTGAAATAGGAACAGTATGTCCCTCCCTCCCAGGGACCTGTGATGGCCCAGAAATCTTGGGGCTTTCCAAAGGGCTTTGCGTTGCCCTTCCTCCATCCACAGGTGATGACAGATCTCACCGGCCCACGCTGGGCACAGTGACCCCAGGGCTGAGTGCCTCCAAATTCCCCTCTGGACCTCAGAGCCCAGGCACCTCCCTCCTCTCCCATTCCCATTGGGGCTGAGGTCCCTCCTGGCTGCAGGGGTGAGCGGCACAGCCCCAGCGGCCGAAGGGCTTTAAGGAAGCTCTGTAGCTGCTCCAGCATCTTGCTCTGACACCATGTCCCATATTAGGGACAAGGATTGCTTGTCCCCTCCTCTGTGCCAGGCTTGTCAGCTCACACCTCGGTGTATTATTATTATTTTTGCTTGGCTATTTCTTGAAAGCTAAATAATTTCCAAAGCAATACCATTATTTGCAAATAGCTGCTGAGACCCCTTTGCTGAGCAACGAGTGAATCAAAGCTTGGGCATGTCACTTGTGTCTCTTGAAACTCAAAGCTGATCTTTATTTGAATGCTAAGCTTGTAAAAACATTTCATTTTTATTCCTACTCTCCCCACCTCATTCATTATATTGCTCAGTCATGATATCAAGCAATAATGGAAGAATAAACAAACAGGGAGTTCTTTATTGCCTGCATCACCTATCGTCTGCCTTTGAGAGGAATCAACATGATTTTTCTCAAGGTTGAAGAACATATTCAAACACCTGAACACGGAAAGCCTGTGATATTATGTTACTGGTATCTTGTACTCAGTGAAGTCTTTTATTAAAATAGTTTCAATACCTAGTGTTAAGAGTCTTTCAAATGAAATGCTTATTGACTTGACAAGTCTGTTATATAGAGACTTGTGAATTTTCCAGTGGCTTGGAGTACAATTGTCAGAAATGAGTGTGCTACTTCTGCCAGAATATTTTCCTTCTCCACTTGGAATTATTAACATTTCAGAGCCAGCAATCACTGCACTCACAAAATATGTCATTAATTAATGTTTGCATGGTGTTTCTGCAGCCTGTAAGAGAACAGATTATCTGTGAGACATGCAAAGAATAACCTCCCTGATCCCATCATGGCCAGTTCAGTTTGGTTCTGCTCAGTTCAGCCAGTTGATTCCGGTTGTCTTAAACCAGAGATTAATTGGGATGTAGCTAACTTTAGTGGTAGTTCTGAGTGCAGAAAAACAGAAGAGTTCACTTAAAGCATGGGGAGTTTTGTTCGTGTGCTTAAAGCCTGGATGGCATTTTCCATCTCTTTCTCCATCTGAGCAGATCTCCTGGAGGAAAGTTCTCTGTGCTCTGAGTCCTGATCACTTCCAGCAGATTTGTTGGAAGTTTGTGAAACGAGTTGCAAGGATATTTGCCAGGTTTATCAAGCTCAATAGCTCAATAAAAAAAAAAAAAAAAAAGCACTTGCAAATTAGAGTGATCTCATTTGAATGTAATTTCTTTGATCTGAATTTGGCTATCATGTGTGTTTCATATATTCCAGGAAATCGGTGTAATTGGAGATTTTATTTTTATATGAAAGGAAACTTCCCAATTCATCATTCCTATGTGTGCATTCATGTGTGTGTTTGCTTGTTTTTAAGTCTTCATCTAGACGTGCTGGCCTATGTTGCACTAACTGCCACACAACCAACACCACCCTCTGGAGAAGGAACGCCGAAGGAGAGCCTGTCTGCAATGCCTGCGGCTTGTACATGAAGCTCCACGGGGTGAGGACCACGTCTGCACCGGGAGGGACCCTTGGGGCACTGGGATCACCTCCCAGCAGGTCCAGGATATCAGGTCTAGAGGGACCAACCTTTAGACTGGACCCTGAAGAGCCATAACCCAGTCCTGTCTCCTCAAACAGTTAAAAGCTCAGTCTGCTGAGGTTCTCCAGTATAAGGCTGAGGGGGTACTGGAACACTGTCAGGAGGTACCTGGAGGAGAGATTTCTGGCATTGGGTGGCTCTTCATTAGGTTGTTTGCCAAATTACTCCCCAAAGAATAATAATAAGGAAGAAATTCTTCCCTGTGAGGGCGGCGAGGCGCTGGCACAGGCTGCCCAGAGCAGCTGGGGGTGCCCTGTCCCTGGCAGGGTTCAGGGCCGGGCTGGACGGGGCTGGGGGCAACCTGGGCTGGTGGGAGGGGTCCCTGCCCGGGGCAGAGGCATTGGAACTAGGTGGTCTTTAAGGCCCCTTCCAACCCAAACTGTACTATGATTCTATAAAAACAGAAAGCTAACCCAGGCTCCAGGAGCTCCCCAAACCCAGAATAGAAATAAGGAGGAGCATGTTTCTTCTTGATGTGGTAATTAAGAACGTGTGAAGGAGTCCACACGGAGGCTGGCTGATAACATTTATCCACAGAGGATGAGAACTGTTCATAACGTGTCCATCAGTCAAAGAGGAGACTTCATCCCTCCTTATAGGCCTCTTCAAACTTCTGCCATAAAGGTTATTAAAGTCTCTTCATCCCGTGACCGTTCCCTCTGAGCCATGTAGGATCTCAGTCTGTCAGTGTAATTTAGTAGGGCCCTGTCATAAAGGTCACTAATAAATCAGGAAAAGGAAAATAGGAAATAAAGGAAAAAACAAAATTTGTGGGAAAGCCTTAGCTGTTAGCCTTATACATCTTCCAGCCAAGGCCTGTTGCAGAGAAAAATAGCACTTAGTGAAGGACAAGGACTTCAGGTGCTTTGCATGAGCTACAGCATGTAAAATGGGAGAGTAACACGTGTAGGAAGGAGCTAAGTAAAGTACCATATTAATAATTCCAAACCTTATGAATGTCAAGGTACCACGACCTCTGGCCATGAAAAAGGAAAGCATCCAGACGAGGAAAAGGAAGCCTAAAAACATTACCAAAGGCAAAACCTCAACAGGTACAGTGCTGCTATGATCCATCACAGGGGCCTGGAGCACAATTCACGTCAACATGTCTTCGGCAAGAAATTACGATGATCAGAAAATAATACTGTGGGTTTTTCCCCTGATGATTGCTTTAGATGTGGGGCCTGTATTTATGCATAGACCTCATGTGGAAGGAGGATGCTGGGTGGGAAGTCTCACTGCTGCCATATTCCTGTGAGGTTCCTCTGTGCTGTGGGCACCAGGCTCCAGCTCAGCAGTGCTCATGTTCAAGCAGATCTGAGCTAAATTGAGTAATGGGAAAAAAAAAGGTCTGGGAGTGGTGTTTTAAAGAGTCGTGGGGGGAGTGGTGTTTTAAAGAGTCATGGGGAAGGTATCATGATGCATTCAACATCAGCCCATCTGGTCTGTACCAGGACCAGCACTGCCAGGCTGTGAGACAGTGCTGCTCCTTCTCCATCATCAACTTGGCAGCCAAATACAAAGCCTTACCCTGACAGTGATGCGGTGGAGAAAGAGAACAGTAGAGTTATGCCATGAGATGTGACAGTAGCCATTAAAATAGACATTTCCTCAAGAGCAGATTTGCACCTATGTTGCTTCACCATCCTGTACTGATTGTCTTCCAGGGTCTACGACTTCGGCCACTAACTCCCCTTCTTCCATTACGAACTCAGACAGCACGGTCACTTTAAAGTCAGAGCCCAGCGCGACCTCGCAGTATCCTGGACAAACCATTGTGTCAGTGTCCCAGGTAAGGCACAGGGGCTCGCAGCCATTGCCTGCAGGGTGGATGCTCCACACGCCTCGGTAGTCACTGACCCGGGGGGCTTTGATGAGGCTAAGCAATTAGCTGATTGCATTGGGGGCCACCAGTCTGATGGACTGCCTCAGACTGAGGAAAGCAGGGAGCGTGAGCCAAGATGTTGCAGAGCAGGAAGGCGGCCAGCGCGTTGGCTCCCCGTTGGCTCTTCTGTCTTGCAGCGTGGAACTGGGAGGTCCAAGCCCTGCTGCTGCGGAGGCGACCAGTGACAAACAAACTTTGGCACAGAGCTGAGTTTAATTCCCATCTCCTGCCATGAAATCTTAGGAGTTACAACCCTATCGAGTTGGCAGGGTCAGCCCAGGGTGGAAGCCTCTGTAGCTCCCAAGAAAATGGTCCCTGGGCATACATTATCTGCGCTTTATAGCCCTGAGGTGCTCAGTGCTCACAGAGCTGTAATGCTGTCAGAGACCCCAGACTGCAAGGCTGTGCTTCTGCCCCAAGGGTTTCTTTGGGGCGGGTTTCTCTTTTGTCTTGGCAGAGGAAAAAATGGCTTTAAATCAACTCACGCATCAAAATTTTGTGACCCAGCACTATCTTTATGCTGGGTCTAAGCCCTCCCTGAGCTGGACATGTGTGCATGGAGGAGAAGCTCAGCTCCAGCACCCGAGCGCCTGGCGTGATGCCAGCTGCGCTGTATGGGATAGGGTTGGGGTTTTTGGTTTTGGTTTTTTTTTTTCTGAAACCAATAAATCTGATTTGTGCTGTGCTCTTAAAAAATATGCACATAGCTAGGGATCTCCAAACTGGATGTATTTAGTCAATAAATAAATGCAGCTGGGCCCCAGGACGCCTGCTCCCCGCTTGGTCCTTGTGCTTGCTGGGGGTGGAGCACCCTTCCTGCCCTCTCCGGCTCCTCCGAAGGCCAGCAGTAGCGTCAGGGGTAACCCACCCTGTTCATAACCCATCCTAGTCCTACCACCATGTCACAACAAGGAGGAGCGTGACCAATTGGCTCATAACAGACTTTCTAATGACTTTGTGCTTCCCTCCCTGGGGCAGGCGCAGAGCCAGTCAGACGAGGCACTGGCTGGCGGCCACAGCGAATTCAAGTTCGAGCCCGAGGACTACACCTTCTCCCCCAGCACCATGGCCCCACAGCCTGGGCTGAGCGTGCCGCTCCGGCAGGACTCCTGGTGCGCCCTGGCACTCGCCTAGAGCCCCCAACCTCCAGCCAAAAGCCTCAGGACCAACGTTTTCATCTGGTCCTGCAAATGGCCAGCGGGCAGGAGGACGGGCTGCCCCGGTGCTTTGGGACTGTGGGGTGTCGAGCCATGGCCGCAGGACAGGTTTCTTTTGGAGGATGCGTGTGGACAATGCTGGCTGGACGGGGCCAGGATGGTCCCACTGTGGCAGCAGCTCCCCAGAAAGCTCATCCTTGACCAGAGTGACCCAGGGTTGCCTCCCCGAGGCTGGAGTCCCGGGGCCACCTCTGTTTTTCTGGGGAAAGCCTTCCTCCTTTGAGATGAAACCAGCAAATAAATGCATCCCAGAATCTATGTTTATTCGCAGTGATTTCTCCCTCCTATGACTCCTCTGTGTGCAATTTATTCCACTTTCCAATAAAGACTGTAATAACATGGCACCAGATAACTTAATTTTATTAAAATGTAAACTGTGGCCTCCCTTATGTTTTATTTGCCACAACAGGAAAAAAAGAGGAAAAAAAAAGTGCAACGGTTGTTTTAAACATTTACTGTTTTATATTAAAAATTATCATCTCTTTAGAGTGTTAGCTTCTGAAGCGTTTAGCGTATCAACACTGAGCTGATGAGTCATACATGAAATAAACACGCTGCTCTTCCCTTTCCAGCTCCAAACAAAGATTTTTTTATTATTATTTTAGGCAAACCACATGACAAAAATGGTCAAAACCTCCCAATAATAAAAGAATATTGAAATGTTGTTTTTCTTTTGTATTTCCTGATTGTTTTTGATATTGCCAACTCTAAGCATTAGAAAATCAGAAGTTAGTCCTCCAGAAGTTAACAGAAAGGTTTGAGAGACTGAAAAATAAAGGATGTTTTGGAGGTATATTTGTTTGCATCCAGTTTGAGGGATGTTTTGGATGGAGGATTTCCAGCTTGCAGCCATGCAGGGCAGAGATTCCTTTTTAATTATTTTAATGAAAGCCAAGTAGAAAAAGATTTATTGGAGCTGAGCTGTAGCAGAAGACCATCAGTGATGCAAAACCCACATCACTCTTCCAAAGGCCAGCAACAGTGTGTTTCTACAGCTTCTCAGAGCTGCTGCGGGGAGGTGGGTGATGGGGCGATACACTCTAATGGGGGGATGCGAGGAGGCCCTGAAGCTGGTGGGGAGCCTGGGGGTGAGGAGAAGACCATACTGAGGGGAGGTGGGTGGGAAATGAAGGGGGAGCAAGGTCATGAAGTTGCTTCTATGGTCTGCTTTATTTGTTATTTCTAAATAAAATCCCCAGCCTGGCTGGACGGCTATTTATGGCCAGGAAGCTGTCAAGTAATAGTTCCTTAATATAGAAGTTGACCTGTCCAGGGCTTCCTGGAGCAACTCTTCCTCTTGTCAGAAAAGATGGATAGCTTGATTTTTATTATAAACAACAGGCTAAAGATGATCAGGGAGAGTGAATCTGACATCAAGTCACAACTCTGCTGAGCTGGAAGATGATGCTTTCCATCATGCAACCCTTGCTGGAGGAAAGGAGATGCTCCAGGCACTGGGGAGCACTGGTACCCCCCAGTGCTGCCATAGTTCAGCAGCTGATCCCTCAGTCTAGCCCTGTGCGGGCATCAGGGGGCTCCAGCCACCCTTTTATCAAAGCCCATGGATGAAAACTGCCTTTGGAGGAGTATTTCTTGTGAGCTTCTTTTGTGCCTTGCTTGCATCATGCCAAGCCCCAGTGCCAGGGCAGGGGCTGTCATGGAGGGACATCCCTCCAGTGCCGGGCTCGGCAGTGGCACACCGTGTTTGCGTGGCTAGGCTCTCATCACAGATCCACGTCTCCACTGTTTGTTTTTCCACTCTTTGGCCTGCCAACATCCGTGGCAGAGCCAGGTACAGCCATGCAGCAGATAAGCTAGCAGCACTGGGCTGGAGGGTGACACTGTCCCCAAATCCAGCCCAAAATGTGCCTCTGGGAATCAGGAAAATGGGTGATGTGGCCTGGGTTCAGGCGACCTGCAGGCACCCAAGGTAACGTGTCAGGACATGGGTGGGCAGGAGGGAGCAGGAGACCTGGGCGTAGTGTGAGTAACGGTCCCGGGCAGCTCCCCAAACCCCAAGCTTTGCAGGCAAAAAAGAAAGGCAGCACAAAACAAGTCATGGCAAGATGATTTCTGTGGATGATGGCAGGGGGTCCTTGCTTTTTCATCTGCGTGACCCCGAAGGGGAGAGTTATTTTAAAGGCAAACAAGAAGACCCAAACAATGCCAAGATGTTGACACCAGTGGCTCCAGCGGTTTTATTTATTGCCTGTTGGTAACTGTCGACTGGGCGTCGGGATGCTCTGGGGTCTGGTGGCTGACGAAACGAGGCAGAGGGACAAGAAGTGAAACAACCGGGACGTGTAATTTTTCCTTCCTGCTCACTCCCTGCATTCACTGGACGGCATCATACACCACACTGGTTTTTCATTTCTCAGGGGTGTCTTCCAGTCTTTTCTTCCATCCTCAAAGTAGGAGCCATCCCCACGGACTTCTGTCTCCTGGTCAGCCCTAACGGGAGAGGCAGCACCATCTGCACAGCCCTGCGGGAGGGGGGAGGCTTCCCTTCCTCCTGGTCCTTGCACCCCTAGTTGAGCCAGCCCCCCCGGGAAGCTCACCCTGTGCAGGTCCCAGCCTTGCAGCAGCCACATCCAAGGAGATCCACGCACCTTCCCGACCTGCCATTTTGAAGACCTTCCCTAGGGGCTCCATGTCCCTTGGTATATCCCATTACATGGCAAAGAGGAGCACTTGCCCCAGTAGGTGTGAACAAAAACCCCGGGAAAGTTTGGGTCTGCCTAGCCGATGCCACATCCTCAGTCCGGCCCCCACAGCCTCCCCGCGCTGGCTGCACAGCCCAGCTCAGCCCGCTCGCTTGCAGGAGTTGGAATGGTTGGGGTGGCAGCAATGGAAGAGACTGGACCCAAAACCCAGGTCTGGGAGAATCAGACCCCCCAGCTGACCGGGAGGTTATGGGCTTCCCACGCAGCAGGAGCCCCACTACCTGGCTCCAGCCAGCGGGCAGGAGCTGCCTGTGGTCGGAGCCTGCCCGGGCTGTGCTAACGGCACCACCGCCACGTTCTGTGACAGGGCTCACACCCCTGCCCCAGCCCCAAACAAGGCTTATCTGCAGATGATCAACTTTTACTTCTCTTTCCCAAACTTTTCTCAGTCCCCTTGGTGCTCTCTCCCCTTCCAGGGCTGGTGTGTATTTGCTCTCCTACAGGTCTGGTGGCTTGTGGACAGCTATTATCTTTACTGTTGTTGTACAGCTGCCTTGGAGCTATCAATTGCCTTTGTTCAAAGGTCACCTGCCCAGATGATTTTACAACATGACTACGATGATCTGTTCTATTTTGCACTTTATACTGATGCCACAGTGATTTTTACCAAGTCAGCGAGTAATGAAGCACTTGAGCCTATAAACACATGTTGTTCTTGTTTATGATCGTATTAATAACACAATAAAATCATTGCTCACCCAAGCAGTTGCTTTCAAAAAAAGTTTGTTTCTTTTTGATTTCTATATGGAAAATGGAAAGTTGTGGTTTAATTTAAGCTGGGAGCTCTGAAGCCCCAGACTCCCTAATGGGGTGTCACTTTTCTGTTGGAGCATGGAGAGCCATCATTTTTGCTGCATTGCACATGGAAGTCTTCAGCACAACTCGTGTGGCAGCTCAGCTGCTGGCCGAGCTCTGCCTGAGCTGCAGCCACCACCCAGCTGGCGCAGAGGTTTGACTCTTCCTGTGCACAAGTGTTGGGAACATGCAACCCCCAGGTGAAGCTGTGCACCAAAGTCACTCGTTAGGCTGATGTATGCCAGCTGAGGAACATGCCCATCATGGATATAAAAGGATGGGGCAGGAGGTTTCCCTTTTTTGCTCCTAGTGGTTGGCAAGTCTGTGAAGTGTTGTATGGATCTAAGATTTTTCCTGGAGCAAAGGTAGAAGCAAGGCTGTGAGCCAGGTACAGTGGTGGGGTGTAGGGGCTCTGTTGCTGGCTTTTGATAGCTCTGGAAGTGCTGGGTGGTGCAGAAAGGTAAATTCACTGTTCCTTCCCCATTCTTGCCCACTGCTTCCATGCTCCTCTCCAGTGCTTTTTATTGCCAAGTTGGTTGTGTACCAGCCAGGAAAACAACTCGTGTTGCTTTCCAGGTCAATGTGCTGCAGTAATTCAGTGTCCAGGCTATTTACTTGTGCAGCAACTAAACCAGAGCTGAATGTTCAATCTCACCATTGTATGCACAGAAGAAGAAAACAAACAGCACTGCTCCTTTCATCACATCAGGTGGTCCTTCTTGGCGAAAGCTTTGTGGCCAGGGATTGGTAGGAGGTGGCGTCTCCAAGGACGTCTCCTATTCGGCATCAAATTTACATTGAATAACCCAAAAGACTCTTAATGAGGAGCAATAACACCTTTTGCAAAGTCTCTTTATTTCAGAGAAGCTCTTCTTCAAGGGGAAGCTTGGTGAGAAGCAGTGCATTCCAAAAAGGCCGTTGTTAAGGGGAGATTATCACCATCCTGTTGTCTTCTCTGAAAACCTCAGATCCCATGTTTCAGTAAAATTTCTACCCAAGAGTACCACTGCAGGTACCATGCCATGGGTACAATGGGGGTCAAGAGGGAAGAAGGGGAGCAGCGTTGGACTGTCTTTATGGTCAGACTTGGCAAAAAACAGCTTTATAGCGCTCCAATGCCACTGGGACTGTTAGCGTTTACCAGCCTTTCTCCTGTTCTTGCAGGCTGTCACCAATGCATTAGGAAATGCATTAGTATTGGAATTTAAAGCAAGATTTTATAACAAGCATTTCCACAGCAGTGTTAAATGTGGCCAAGAGAGGACCTTGACTACTGTGGTGTTTGAAAAGAGTCTGAGCTGCCTCCAGGGCCAACTCTGCAGCTGGCACAAGGTAACAGTACTGAATCTGTCTCCCATATAAACATTTAACCTCATTAACAGCATGCTATTTACATTTCCTGATGATACAGGAGAAAGTGGGGAAAAGTTATCATTCAAGTAGAAGAGTCTGTCTTGCCTTGGGTGCAAAACTAGCTGCTTCATGCCTGTGAAGGTATTGGGAGCCCTCATCTTGGAGGTGAATGCAAATAAGAGTACACATGTGGGAAAGGATGGATAGAAAAGAGTAAAATAAGAGTGCCTCATTATTATTATTATTTTTCCTCCAAACCAAGCAAATGGCTTAAAGTAAACATTGGTGGAAACTTCCAGCCCTTGTCCCAGCCTCACCTATGCTCTTGTTTCCCCTGCTCCAGGGCAAGGCATGGGACTGACCCTCCTGTGGGACCGCCGGGGAGATTGAATGTAGGAGGAAAGGAGAGGTGGGCACAGACGGGACGTGGAGTGGGGCCCTAATGTCGCTGTTATTTCAGGTGTCGGTATCATTCTTCCCATCTGTTCACTCTTTGCTTGTAATAAAGAATAGCAGCTCTGGCTCGTGGAATGAATGGAAATGACGGGCATTTAGCTGCAGGAGCCCGCTGTAACATCCGACTGGAGGGGTGCTTAAGCTGCTTTTAGTGATATGGTCTTAGCGAGAGGGGTAGGGAAATAGCTTTGGAGACACTGGCCCTCCCTCTGCGGGCGAGCAGGAGGACTAAGGCGAGCGGCGAGGTGGAATCAGTGTTAATCATTTACCCCGAGTGCGATGGAGGCTGTAAGAGACACTCTGTGTGTGATCTGTAATCATAAATGTTAAATGGGGAAGCCACTGCTCAAAGGGCACCATAAAGTGGCCTTTTGGGGAGGCAGTTTGTTCAGATCCACCTTTGTTTGCTTTGTGGGAGCACATTCCCGTGCTGAGGTGCTCGCTGCAAAACAGCATGGATGGGGACTGCAGGGGGATTGCCACTCCTGAGCCTGACCTTGACATCTTTCCTCCTTCATTAATAATGCCTCAACACTGAACAGGAGCAGAGGACTTCCATGGGAGGTGATGGCTAATGGTAAGCATTCAGGAATAATGGTGTTGTTTGAGCCTCGGTCCATGGGAATTCCCTTGGAAGAGTATAAGCTGTTTTTTCTGCTGTCCAACAGCATTTGAAACCTAGTATGTCATCGTGAATCTGTGTATGTTATTCCTATATTAAATAATACAGATATAATAACCAGGCAAGATTTGGGGTTGACTTGGCACTAAGGTGTAGCTGAACATGTTGCCATCACCTTCCTTTGGCAGAAACAAGTGTTAAATACAGACTGTCATTCCTCCATAACCAAGTTCATCCCAGTCAGCAGCAACCCAGACTTTACTGTCCTTAGCTGGGGTTGCTGGCTGCAGTGGTGCTTCAGGTCATGCCCCAACAGAGGCTTTCCCCAGGAGCAAATCCTTCCTGCGTGCTGAGGTGCCAGAAGGATCTTGCAGTTCCACAGGAGCTGTAGAAATCCCGTAATAAAAGCAAAGGGACATTGTTCTTGGATGTGTTTCTTGGTACGTTGCAGAGCTTGCTCCTAAATCCAGTCCTGCATCCACAGAAGAGGGTCTATGAGCCATAAGCCTTGTGTGCCAGCTTGGCTCTGTGCCTGCAGTGTCTGTGGCTCCCAGGAAAGTCCCAATGAAGTCCCATGGAAGGCCACACAGCTGCTAGTGGAGGACCCTGAGGACCCAGCAAAGCCTCTCCACAAGTATCTCTCCCTGCAGGACAGCTGGTCCATCAGTATTCCTGCAGCAGGCTTTGCTACATGCTCAGGAGTGATTGGCAGTGGCTTGAGCTTTGCTTTTAAATCATGCAGCTTTGCTCATATTAAAACATGATTAGAAAGGATTTAGCAATTTAAAATATTAATAATGGATAACTCATTTCTGAGCAGCAAGTTTTAATAGCAGTCCTCCTCCTCCATGGGTTCTGCTCTGAGGTTATTGACTTTGACATTGTTGCTTGCCCTTATCTTTAGACAAAGATGCAGAACTGGTTGTCACATTGCTCCCTTTCCCCTACTGTGTGAGGGGAAATCCTGTTTTGGAGCCACCTTTACACTCACGGTGTTAATGGCAATAAACATTGGGGGGAGAAAAGCCACATCTGCCCCATCATCTCGAAGCTGTGTGGTTGGGGGAGCATGAGCAGCACCCCGGGGCCCTCGTGGGGAGGGAGCATGTGGCCTGCCCTTGTCTCCCGCCCCTGGAAATGCGTACCTATGTCTAAAACAAAGTTGCAGATAGGAAAAGCACAGTCTTGTACAGTTTTGGGGGATGACAGCCCAGCCAGATTGGCGACACCACAAGCTGGTTTGAGATGTCAGCGCTTTTCCTTGGGAGCTCCAGGTTTCAGAATGTCTCTGTGCTTGCACAGAGTGTTTTTTCTTAAACTTTTTGAAGCCTGTGGTTACTCTGAAATGAGGATATATCTTGATTTTTCCTTTTCTGGCTTGCTTTTCCTTTCTGGCTTGATTTGTGCATCACCAATCATTTTCGTTACAGCAGTGTCAATGGGGCTTGTAACATAACCACAAAATCAGTTACATCTGGAGCGTGCTGAGCAAGGTCAGCGGGGATGGAGTTTCTTTTTTAAAGGCAGCCTGAATAAATGGCAAATGAGTAGTCTTGCATTTGCGGGAGGCAAAAGCCAAAAATAAAACCACAATAGCATCCATGTTTTCCAGTTAAAATAGCTGTCTTCTACTCTTGTAATTAAATTCAGTTTTGAGTTTTCAGAGAAAACCAGACTAGGGATTAGTCCATAATTAGTAGGAAATTGGTTTGGATAGAATAGGAATCTACTTATCTCTTCACCAGAAACCAAACCTAAACAGACCAGAATCTGATTTGAGGTTTATAAGCTTTTTTTTTTTAAACTTGATATTTGAGTGCTTCTGAATTTCCCACTGAGATGACTAGGAGTGAAAAAAAAAAAAAAAAGGGAGAAATCCCTAGGATTTCTCAGTCCTACTCAGAAGCAGGAAATTTGAGGACTTCCTTGGGAGATTTCTTGGGAGGCCGACATGCTTTTTGTTATGACTGATGCCTTTTCTGAGGTGCACAATTGGGCTGCAGAAAACACCTCAAATGTTTAGGTTATTTTTCCATACTGAGTCAGGCTGCCTAAATGTGTTAATTCATTAAGCACGCTCTGCCCTTGCTAATTGCCAGCTTGGGTCTAGGCTTCAGCCAGCTCAGAGTGTACCCTTGGAGTGGAGGCTTATCTCGTGAGCTTCCTGAGTCTGCAGAACTGAATGAAAGTCTCACCAGGAAAAGTGGTTTGTTTTGCTTTTAGTTTGTTTTGTAAGAAAGCTGAGAATTTCCCTTCCCAGCCAAGTCTGAATTAACCACAGAGAAGCTCACATCAGGCTCTCCAGACTCCAGAAGCGCTAAATTCCTTTTTTTTTTTTTAAATGTCTAGCTATGCATTTTCAGTCCTTCACTGAAATTGAGTATTAATTCCATTCTAATTTGGAAAGAGGCTGTGAATATGCTGTCTTTTTGTCAGTTGATTTTCTTCCCTTCCCCAGAGTTTTTTGGTAAAACATTGGTAAAATATTTAATCCCTATCAGATGTTCATGCTTGGTTCTCCACCTTTAACCCTGCGGTGATGAGGGCACTTTCTGGTGTCATCCTCATGTTAGAGGTCATCTGTCGTATCCACAGGTTGTCAGCGATGGATCTGAGCTGTGGTGAGGCAAAGTGACTTGCCGAAGGTCCATCAGGAGGTCAGTGGCAGGAATGGCCCTGGTTTCTTGTCTCTGGATTTTGTCATGGAATTGGAGTAAAACCATTCTATGTAGTAAAGTTTGGATTGTGTTTGAGAAATGCAGCTACTGCTGGGGTCAGGCAGTGGGCATGGGATAGTGCTGCTGATGGACCTGTATCTGCAAACCCATCCTGGAGTGGAGCAGAGGTGCCGCTGAGCAGCCCTGGGTATCCCTGCTGGCATCACAGCATCCTTCCTGGGGCTGGAGCATGGCTCCTGCTTGGCTCCTGTGCTCCCAAAGCAACAGGGGCCTCCATCACTGTGTAAAGGTCAGTAGGATATTTATAGCACTAAGGTGATGCCCAAACCAAAACCTCATCTATCTATATAAAAATCCTGTAAAGGCAGATGTGTAGTAAATAAAACTATTCTCTAGTAGATGGACTTCCAATCTTCTCTACAGCAGTCTTTGTAAAAAAAAGAGAATTTCAGGCTGAAAGACAACAAAGGTCTTCCATTTCGGAACAGAAAGGGATTTTGTTTGGGGACGGGGAATAGACTAAGTTTGGAAAACACTTAATAACAAACTTGCCTTAATTTAACAACAGCTTTTATTAGATTGCACTTGTCCAACTAGATTAATGGACATTTTCCTTTGAAACTCTGGGAGTCTTTCCTAGACACTGGGAATAACTAGGCTCCTTCAAATGTTCTGCTTCCTACAGGATTTACTGGTGAAAGATTTAATACAATTCAGCACAAACATTTTAACCTTTCCATCTAAAATGCTGAATTCAACCGTTTCCTGAATGTGTATAATTTAAAGGCTTGTGTTTTCCTGTGTCATGCTCTCTGAAGCATTTTATGTCGCCTTGCTCCTATTGACTCTTTTAAGAAAACACTGCATAAGTATACAGTCACTTTCAGATAACTCAGATGTTTACTTTATGAATGAAGGAGGAAATTGAATACTCGAATAAAGTTATGTATCTAAGTGCCAGAAGCTAACTGCCCTCTTAAATTTGCTTGTCTTCTTGAAAGAGCCTCTAAATACAATTTATGACGTAAAGAGCTTTTCCGTAACGCTGAGTAGAGGATCTCCACCATCTCTGTTATAAATGGATGCTCTCAGCAGCTGCGTGTGGCTCTTGCTGAAGCCTGGGCCAGGGATGCTTGTAGGGCAGGGACAAATGTTGTGCTTTCAGGAGCTCAAGTGCATCCCATTGATCTGGTGTGGGATGCAAATAAACAGGCTGCTGCCTGTGCTGCTGGTTTGTTGTAGTTATCTAGTACAGGCAGAGCTACAAGTGAGTGTAAAGCAAAAGGAGGGTTCCTAGCATTGTCTGACCTCTGTCACGCTAAACATTAGTATTAGGTTTAGATCTCAAGACTGGGGGAAGCGGTATGTGG
Organism: Falco rusticolus; assembly: GCF_015220075.1. NCBI lineage: Eukaryota > Metazoa > Chordata > Aves > Falconiformes > Falconidae > Falco > Falco rusticolus. The sequence continues at coordinate 24,590,210 of NC_051196.1, forward strand.
CTGCCTGGGTGAGCAGTGCCATTTGCTGTCCTGTTTCTCCTGCCCCTGTTTTGGAAAAACTTAAATCTGGTTTGGGTTTAGGGGTATGACTCAGGTCAGTCCCTAGTTATGCTTGTCTCTGCACTGTGTTAGCGCCTGAGGTAATTGTTTTTTCCTTAAAATAGTTGGCAAGCATGATTGAATTTGCCTTGAATTAAAAAATAAAGCAATTCCCCAGTGAATTAACCTTGCAGACTCCCCAGCCTGTTTCTCCTCCCCTTTCCTTCAAGAGATCTTCTCCCAGGATCTCATTCCACCGCACTAATGAATCGCTACGGTAATGGGAATATGATCGACATGTTAAATGTCCTTCCTTGAGCCAGAGGCATTATAGGATGATAAATATGAAAGGGTACGTGATGCCAGTTTGGCTCTGCCAGCGTGGCTCTGCCAGCATGGCAGGGCTGTGCGGGAGGCTTGGCGTGTGTCTGGGTGCCAGAAGGCTGCACCCCCCTGCAGAGCATGTGGCTTTAATGGTCCTGAGCCATCACTTGGCAGAGGGCTTCTCGGGTTCACGTGTGAGTATAACCCTTTGACATATTGCTTTATTTATGAAAAGAGGAAAGGTTTCAGAGTCCCTTTGGGTCCAGTTGGCTGGGATTTGATTGCAGGATGAGGGAACAAGGTTTAGTCTTGTGGGTCCCAGCTGAATGTGGAAACTTGCTGGCCTTTGGCTCCATACTCCTCCGCAAAGCCACACCATGCTCAGAGGAGAGAGTGGCCAGGAAAAGCTGCTTGATTCTGCCCAGCATCCCTGTCCAGAAGGAGGGCCATGGGCCAAACCTGGGCCAAGGACTGCTATCACCTGGAGCCTGGGCAAGGCTGGCAGGTATTATCCCAAATGGGTTATTCAAGGAGGCAAAAAAATCCACTCTGGTTTGTTCCACTTCAGTGGGTTCTTATGACTTCTTATTAGCCTCAGAAGATTTTTTTTTTCTTTAAAGATTTGGCTTCTGGTTTCATGCTAATACATCTGAGCCTGCGCTTTAAAAACCAGTCTGTTATCGCCACGGGTGGGAAGGGCAGTTGAATGACGCGGGTCCAGTGCCTTGGGATGGAGCCTCAGATGACTGCACTGCTGATTTCAGATGCCAGGTTTGGAGGGATGAGGTCAGCTGTGGCTCAGGGCTGTCCGGGAGCAGGGTGAGCTCAGGAACCGGCCTGTTGGGTACAAAGTTGCCTAGTTCCCCATGCTGCCTCCTGCACCCAAAAAGGGGAGCAGTGGGGCTGACCTGTCCCTCCCAAGAGCCACTGCCCTGCGCTGTGGGGGAAGCAGGTATTAGCAGAATAAAGTGCAGATAATAGCACGTCCACACCTCCTGCGATTACTGCATTAAAAAGGTGAGGTGCTTGAAACCTGGAGTAACTGAGCAAGTGTAGGATAAAAAGCAGGAACCCAAATGAGCTGTGGCCTCCAGGGCAGAGGAGAGGGCAGACTGATGGGAAGAGGCATTGGTTTGCATCTAACCTCCCCTTCAGCCCTGCTGCATCCCCCCAGCACAGAGCTCTCCCTGTTTCCCACAGTCCTTCCTGCTGTAAGCTTGGGAAGATTTGGGGGCATGAAGGAAGCCCAGAGAGATCCGGCTGTTCCTGATGGCCGGTCCCTCTTACCGACCACTTTGCACAAGGGCAGTGGCTGAGGAGAAACGGTCCCAGACCTTCCTCTCCACTCTCAAACTCAAAACTACTCACGTCTGAGTGGTGGGGACGTGCTGGGGGTTACACGGCAGGTGAAGACAGACCTCAAGCCAGGCAGAGGTCACTCGCAAGGTCCAATCTCTCCCCTGGCACAGGCTGCACCAGCAGCAGGATCCCTATCGCACACTAATATTGGATTATGATCGTGAGCCTCCACAATGTCACACTGATAAGGGTGAGGTTTTTCCCTGTACAAGCCTGTTTCATTTTAACATGTAGGTATGTCAAGTGAAGGGAATATTTTCCCTTCTGCATCAGACTCCAACTTTGCCGAGGTCAGTCACGGGAGAATGTGTGTGAATGTCAAGGCTGGCAAGGAGTGCGGTTACGGGGTACAGGGTGCTTCAGAGGCTGTGGGGAAGGGAAGGTGCTGGGTGAGCAACCCCTGATGGGAATGGGATGCTGTGGGTCAAGAAGCGGTGAAGGGAAGTTTGATGTTCATGAGCTGCACTGGCAGAGCTTCCTGGCTCTGTATTTCAGAAGTTACTGTGATATTGCAAGAAGAGTTAGATTGTGAATAGTTGTCAGTTTCCGTTAGCTTATCCAGGTAGTGTTTCTAGAGTAGGCCAGAAGAACACCTTCACTCTTACTTGCTCAGGTCCTGGCGACACAAGCAAGAGCTCGGCGCAGGCTGTGAGGGTATGTCACACCTCTGTCTATACCATTCGTCAATGGCCCACATGAGGTGCTTCAAAGGCAGAGCTGGACCAAGAGTTCATGGTGGAAACAGCTCCACTGAATGAATGAAAAAGCCCTTTTTGCAATCCTAAAGAAAAATTTCTACCAGGGACTGATGTTGCTGAGAGAGAAATACCTTGGGGACTGGAGAACTTAATGCTGCTTCCACTTGAACATGGCCCATTTGCAATGTGCACCCCCAAAACTAAGTCATTCTTGAGGAAAGAGAGGTGGGAGTCCTTTGAAGGAGAAAAATATGGTGGCAAAAAGCAAATATGCACTGGCAAACTCTGTTTCCTGGGGCTGGCTCCCACACAGGCTGGGCAATCGCCGCCTTGCTCCCTCCAAACCTAAGGGTCCCTGAGGGAGAAGATAAAATGTTACTTGAGGAAGTGCGCTGGCTTCCCTTGGGCTGAGGTCTAATTAATGAATTAAAATGCAGAAATGCATCGCAGCTTGTGTTCCCTGGCCGCTTCCTACTGAAAAACCCCTTCAAAACCTCTGCCAGATCCATGCGCATCCAAGTCAACACTGCACACCAAAATGTCGAAGTGGACAATAGCAACTAAAAATAGGCAAGGACAGGAATTTGCCTATAATATTTTTAAACTTGTAGGGTGGCATAGCTATATATAGCCAATATAGAAAAATGGGTTTTGTTGCTTAAATGAGGAAAACAAAAAGTGTAGCTGTTTAGCTGGATAACTGGTTTGGTACAGGTTTAATTTCACACGAGTAGCCCTTTTTGGGCACCGTGCCTTTCTACGCACAGTGCATGGGCCTCCTGGGGGAGCTGGGGGGCAAATATGGGTGGTATCATGAAGGTGGTGAGTGTTAGGGGGGGATTGTACCCCCTTCTTTGTTTGCTTTTTAGCTGAGGAGGTGAGTGGAGTGGAGGATGGGGCTCTGTTGGGAACAGGCTGGAACCGTGGCTGCTGCCTGGTGCTCTGGGCCATGGAGCAACAGGTAAGGTGGTGCCTGACAGCAGTTCTCCCTCTCTTCCCAGTTTGTTCTGGAAGCCTGCTGCCCACACTGCTCCTCAGAAGGACAGGGAGATGTGGGCAAGCCAAGGCTGCTGCTCCCTCTGCCGACTCCGGCTGCTCCGGGTGAGCTCCGGGGCTGCAGCCCCGGCTGGTACCCGCGCCCGACCCCACCGCCAGCGTCTCCAGCGTGGACACCCCACTCCTACTCCTGGAGGAGCTGCTTTGCTAAATACGCAGAAGAGCAGTTTTGCCTTATATCAGGAGTAGATGAATAAACAGGAGATAGGGGGTTGAGCAACTATTTCTTTTTTTATGCGTCTCTAGGACAAACTGTATGATTTTTACCAAAGAATATCTTGAGGATAAAACGTCCAAGATCCAACCTTGAATCAAAGAAAACTTTGCCATTGAATTTAATGGGAACATGTTCAGGTCTGGAATCTGCAACTAGAACTCTTTGCTCCCCCCGCCCTCCCCGCAGACCCCTTTAATTCTTTAGTGACCGTGTGTATTTTCTAAAGAGGTTTTCTGTATGTCCTGGGAAAGAAGTGCTGCTTATAAACTGTGAGCAACTGCAATCTGCCTCCAGCTCTGTTGGTAACACCCTGTGGATATTTGCTTCTCAGAGATTAGAGGAACAAAGCAAGAAGAGAGCAGCGTTCCATTGTGGTAGAGCATATAATATTGTGATTATTACTCATGCCCTCCATCTAATTAATCATTTTGTGTGTTATTTGAAGGCAAACAGGGCCTTTGGTTCATTATCGCTTATACATACACAGAACTGGAGTCACTTCAGTGCTGTCAGACTTGGTTAATCCCTGCCTGGGTTTTGTACATGTCTGGGTATCTGAATCATGTACATGGCAAATGATCTACTAATATATTTGCTCCACCAGTTTGTTCATATGGAGCCAAATACATGAAAGCATTCAAACTCCGGAAAGTGCAGATATGGTCCTAATGGACTTGACAAAGGCACCTAATGTTAAAGGTTGTGGAAAAAAAGGGGTTGCTGATGAAATGCTTTTCTTTTAAAGTATTTTGTTTGTATTTCTTTTATTATATATATTTTATTCTGCTCAGTGTTTTGAACTGGGAGGCAGGAAAGGGGATTGGGAAAGGTCTGAACACTATAAAGACAGAATTAGGGGGCAAAAATGTCAATTTAACTTAAAACAGAGGAAAAGAGTGATTGCTGAAGATGTACCCAAGAATGGGAGCCAGACTATGAACTGCAGCTCTGCCAGTTACCAGAGTTACTGTGATGCTGCGGTGGTGGAATAGATCACAGTGGCCACCTGGTTATCTGGGAAGTTACAATGTGCGATTACCCTACCTGCCTGCCCAGCTGGGGCAGCTGCCCTTGCTCTGCCTTGCTGCACGGCAGCCTTTCTTATGTTGGAAATCTGGGCCATGAATTTTAAAATTTAAAGAAGCTCCCTATCCTTTTCTTCTCTGCTCATCTGTACAAGAACAGAGTCTGTTTTCAGGCTCTGCACTTGGAAGACTTCACATTAAGACTGTAACATTTTGATTACAAGTGATATAAAACGCAGTTTGTTTTATTTCCTAATTAATGACAGTACATAAGGCAACAGTAAACTCAATTGCTTCCAACAGCTTTTTATATTCACTCAGAGGCATTTTCAGAAATATGACTTGTGTACCCAGCAAAATATCTCCTTGACCAGATGTAGAAGGAAAACACTTTTATTGGCTCCATGATAATATCACTAAAGAGGAAACAAGCTATAAAAATATATAAAAAAAACCACACTGAATTTGAGAGTTGCTAAACTGAAAGATATAGAAACAAATACAGAGAGGATAATAAGGCCTTTTACTGATAGTGGTGTCCTATGTAAATAATGCAGGCACACTGAATAAGTCCCTCTGCAACGAGACTCATTAGAAACACGTACATCGGCCCAGAGCAATTACTTTGATTGTTCCCCAGCTGCTTTTCCACAATAAATGTCCGCAGACCCACCAAGGTTGCAGCCATTTCGCTCACCGCATGTCCTTGCAGATATATGGCCATACTGACAACAGATAAGTGCAATGTATGTCCCACTCAGGATCTTCAGCTCCTTGCTTTATAAACCAGCTTTCAGGAGAAATGCTAACCCAGGACAGCAGATTAAACAAGCATGTTTAAATGGGTGGAGAACGAAGCACTCACTTCCATAAAGAATGAGAATCGCCAAAGAATATATTGACCCATGGCTGTGTGGCATATAGATCTTGGTTTGGGTTTGTATCTGCAAAGGAGTGAGATTTTCCTGACTTGCAGTGAAATCCATGTAGACATTGCCTCCTCGTATATCAAACCTGTTCACAAATGAGTCTTATGCACACTTTTTTGTTTGAAGTTGAAGATAATGGACTTCACGACACATTGGCACTCCAAGAACTCAGCAGCAGGTTTTCAGAGCTGGGACGTGTCTGTGTCTCCCTGGAGCATGGGCATGAAGGTGAGATTGCTGTATTCTGTCCTGGAATCGCAGGCTGGAGAGTCTTTTGCATCCATGGATGTCAGGAGCCCGGCACCAAGAAAGGAAGCACCCAATAAGTGCAAAATTATGCCTCATGCCACCCAGACACAACAGGAGGGGGGAAAAAATGGAGCCTGGGGAAATATTAAGAGTTTAGATGAAAGATACTGGTGGGTGGCTTGGATCCACCAGCTGTTGTTTATTGCCTAGCATCAAGCCATAGCCCGGCTGGTAAAGAGCTAATAAACAACCAGCATTGTTTTGAGAGGTTGCAGCAGTGACAGTTGCGTAGCTGTGGGATCACCTTCGACAGCCTCTTTGGCATAGTGCCCTAAGAGAAGAGTTGCCATCAGCTCATCAGAAACACCAACAATCTCCTCCTCAAGTGATCTCACTGGAAAATAAAAGCTACGCGGTGTTGTTATGTGCAGAACAACAGGACAGGCTGTGTGTCTCATTTAAATAAGATAAGTATAAAATTCAGGTGTTGGTCATGCAAACAGATTTATTAAAGGAAAACTGAAGTATTTTGAATCGTCATCCTTCTTAGACAAAAGCCCATCACCCTGCCTTGCAGAGGCACAAGTACCCACACTGTAAACCACATCTCTCCTGTGGGAGCTGTGAGAAGTCTAGAGAAGTGTTTGGCTGAAAGTCAGGAATGAAAGCTGAATTTCCTAAGGTTAATTTTCTTTTTTTTCCTTGGTTTTAAATATTTTGACTGGGGAGGGTCCAATGAAAGGACAAAATAAATGAGCACGGGAGACTACAGCCTCTGGCAGCATGGTAGAAGTGTAATGTAATAATAGAAATTGAAAGGCAGTCAGAGTGAAAATACATACACTTGAGGACACTTTTGCCTTTGTGTTTGTATTGTGCATCAGTAGTCTGAAGGTACAGAGCAGGGTAAATGATACCCAATAAGTAGAAAGACTAAAGCTGACTCAGAGCTGTAAAATTTCATGGTAGCATGGGGAAAGGTGGGCAGTGAGAGTCAAGACTGAGCAAGGCATCGGACAGGTTTGTACATCACTGTTTCTAAGTGACAAGAATCCCCATTTCTCTGTGTCACAAGTTTCCTCTTCTCTATGCAAGTTTTCCAGAGGGACTGGAGAAAGCCAGCCCAAAACCCTTCTCTAGCAGAGGCAGGGCAGTCGCTAAATGCCCAGCTTCTGAAGGCAGCTCTTACTTTGTCATGACCATCCTGCCGTGGCAATGGAAAAAGGGCTTCTCCTTTGGCAAGGCTGGAAAACGGGACCCCAGCAACAGGAAAGCGTAAAAACATATATGGAGAAAATGAAGGGAAAGCAAAGAGACATCTTGCATTTCCTGAGATCCCTTTCCTTTGCAGCGGTGCAATCCTCACAAGTGAATCAGAATGCCTATTTGCTCAAAAGAGTTAATCTTTATTAACAGCCCCAGAATGCCCTTCAGTTGGTGTACAACCTGGTTCAAAGGTTTTCAAGAAAAACAACATACCATAAACCAAAGGGCAGCATTAATTGGAAGCAATGTAATTCCTCTGAAAGCAGCGATAGTTTTCTGTGGGTTAATAACCGGAAATTAAATTTCATTTATGTTGGCATAACCCATCATAAAGCACCAGGTGAATAAGGGACAGGCAATAAGGGCAAGGGTTTGGAGCACACACAGTCACTGTCTGACAGCAAACTCCAATCCTTGGTCAGAGTCAGCATTCCCAAAGGATTGGTCTTCAGTCTTGATCCCCTTGGTTGAAGGAAATGGTTTGCACAATGTGGCTCCTGTTGCTGCTTTGGTGGTGGAATAAGGCAGGACATAAATTCGGCTGTCCCCAGAAGCAGCATTGCTCTGCTTGTGTCCTGGCACGTGGAGCTGGGGCAGCAGCAAAGGGTTGCTGTGACTTGTCCCCCCAATCCTCACAGGTCACTGGTGCTTTGGATGACCTTGCTTTCTACACTGGATACACAAATGAAAGACTAGTCTTAAAAAATTAATAGAGTTTCAATGTTAAAATGTAATGAAATGGAGAGTGGGTACAGACGCATGCTGGAATGGAGTTTGCTGATGATGACATTGACTGAAATGGAAACTCAGCTAATATTTGGACTGCAGGGTGTGTGTCTCTTATAAGGAAACAGCTTAATCTGGAAAAGGAGGCAGCAACACAAGGTCAGATCCTCTCTCCTCTGCCCTCATTTCCTCTTCTTCCTCTTTCCCAATGCTGCAGAGGAGTCAAGAGGCTGATGTCTCCGAGACCAGTCTCCACGATGCCTCTCACCAGTGATTCCAGCAGCGTGAACCACCACCCCAGGCCAGGGTACTGACAGCTCCGAGGAGTGGGCACCGGGCAGGGATGCCAGAGCACCTCCACTTCGGTGACATCTTGCAGGTAGTACGATCCTGAGGAGATGGATCCCACCCAGAAGGTGTCCTGAACCTAGCCGATATAGTGAAGTTGTCTGCCGGTCAAGTCAGGCTGATCACAACATTGAGTTGGAGATGCCATCATGGACCACCTGCTTTCCTGGGAGGTGGGTTGTGAATTAACAAAGCTGTGGCCTCAGGCATTTATTGTGTCCATGATGGCACTCCGCCTGGAAAGCCCACACCTCTGCTTCTTAACACTCTGGAGAAACGTGTGCTGCTATTTGCTTTATTTCCAGCTATTGGTGGGAAAGCCTGAATGCCAACATATGCCTGGGCAGGAGAAAAAGCTCTCCATCTGCAGCATGGGTGCAGAAAGGACGGTGACAACCAAGCAGCCCTGAGGAGGGATGGCTCTTTGCAACTGTGAACCATGAGCTCTGCTCGCAGCAAGCTGCTGCTGCGCAGGGTCTATTTTATTTTTGCCTATCGCTGTGTTTGTGAGACTTTTTGTCTGTAGGCCTCTCTCCCACTGAACCCATCCATCACCAGTGCTGACAGAGGTTCCTGCTGCCCGAAACGGCCAGGAAGACTTGGTGGAGCCAGAACCTCAGGGGTCAAGTCCAGGTTGTCGTGTCTGAACGAATGCTGCTCAGGATACGCGCGGCCCGACGTCGTGTTTGGAAGGCAGTGGAGGACCAAGAGGGAGGAGAAGGAAGGATAGGATGTAATCTTTCATCCTGAGAGCAAGCATGTGGGATGGGAATATTTCTTTTTTGCTGCTGGCGGTGGTCTGGCCCCGGGGGGGTGGAGGAAGGGAGTCCCCAGCTCGGGCAGAGAGCAGCTGCCATCTCTGCAGCCCTGGCACTGCTCTCCTGAGAATCTGCTCACTATTTTTGGCTGGAGGAAAAACATAAAGGCAGAAAATGTCAGGGACATCATGCTGAACTCAGTGGTGCTTCTTGGGCAGACAATGAAAGAGGAGAAAAGCTAAAGGTACAAACACCCTGTGGTCAAGGGTCCAGAGTGGAAATGTGAGCTGAGGAGGGAGGCTGTAGATGCCACCAAACTGATGGACACAGCACTGATCTTGGGGTACCCCAGGGCAGCTGCCTCCCAGCTCACTTCAGAGTGCGGGTGATGGATGCACTGGGCTTCCTTCCTCTCCAGGGTACCACCACCACCTTCCTCTTCACTCTCACCGGCAATTCCAGCAGCACCAGTATTGTAACTAGATAGCACCCAGAGCTGGTTTCACCCAGAGCTATTGCCCAAAGGTCCCTGCAACACATCCCTCAGTACTCCCAGTGCTGATGCTCAACTGGTCCAGTCCTCATTCACCTGCCAGTCCCACCCACATGTCTCTTGTGGCTTGGGAGCACAGTCCTGGGGCTGAGCCCCCAGCACAGGGCTGCTCCCGTGGGCTATCCCAGCTAATGGGGACTGTGGCAAGCCACAGCCCACCTCAGCACCCCACTTTATATCAGGCAAACCCCATAAAGTGACCCTTACTTCACACAGTGGGATGATGACCCCAGAAACAGGCACCCACTGAGCTTCCCTCAAGCACGCACTGGAGATCCCTTACTGAGCAGTGACAAGGGGTACCCTGGTCATAACCCCCTCCCAAATTGCACTTTATTTGGTCCTGTCTCCCTAGAAGAATGCCTAACCCCCCGCCGTCCCCTGCTCCCCGGCTGCTGCAGGGCTGCCTCCTGCCCCAGCAGTAGCCCCAGCCAGCGCAGGCAGAGGAGTGAGCACCCAGTCACACTCACATTGTTTCAACACATTTACTTAATTAGTTTATCAAGTAACGTGTTTGTCCTCGTCTGATACTCGGGAAATGCTGTCTGTCATTTGCAGGCATCCTGCAGGGCCCCGGGGAGCTGACAGACCCTGGCTCCTTCCTATCTCTCCTTAACTTCATTTGCCGGGCCTATTTCCCATTATTATTATTTTTTTCCATGTAGCACTCCCTCACCATTTTGGGATTAAAGTGATAGATAACAAAATGATGCCTAAAAGAGGACTGTGACAGGTAGAGGAACAACATGAGTAAGGACTGGGAAAAGTATCTGGAAAAATGATAAATCAGTGAAAGTGCAGGGACTTGAAATATTTTTTTACACCCCTCCAGCTAAATTCCCTGCAGGCTGGAGCCACTTCAGAGAAGTGACAATGAACTTAAAATGACTAATTATGCATAAAATATTCATTCTATGGTTCCCTACAGAAGCAGAGGATGCTCTGGTGGTGCTGTGCGGCCCAAATGAGAGGTGGGCACTCCCCACCCCCGGCTGTAGCACGCCCATCCGCCGCTGCCCAAGGCTTTGCTCTGCAGCCATCCCCCTCTCACAATGCCTGTTGCAGTGCAATGGGCTGGACCCGCGTGGTACTTCTTTAAAAGCAAGCAGGATGCCCCACAGCCCTGGCTGGAGGGGGTGGGCTCTATAAGGGAGGTAATTTGGCTGCTTGGGCATTGGTGCGGAGGGGAGGTGGAGGCACTGCTGGTCCCCGGTGGGCTCAAGTAAGCAGCAGCCACCCTCAGTGATGCAGAGTTTCCCCCGCGTGAGTGCTTGCTGCCCTCCTGGCATGCAGCAAATGAGGTTCAAAGTCCAAGCCAGGCCAAGTGAGAGCCATGGACCTGCTACTGCCTGGGGCCTCAGCAGACACCATCTGTGTTGAATGGTATGTTGTCTCAGGGATGTGGCTTCAGAGTCTGAAGTAAACTTGGCTTCTGCCAGAGGTACTTCACTCATCAGCGGAGAAGCTTGAAACCTTCTCCCTTCCCTTGTCTTGGGTCTGAGACCTCCCTGTTCCTGCTCCCAAACCGCTGACAAGGACATGCCACCTGCAGAGGTCCTGTGCTCCAGTTTGGCAGGACATGGCCCAGGGAAGCCACCCTCTTCAGCTTTACCTGCGGCTGTGGATCTGCACGTGGGGTTACTGGGGCAATGCAGGCAGTCCTGGCTGCTTTATTAGCTAAAAAACAGCCTTGCTGTGATAATAGCTGAGCATTTTTAAGGGATTATTTCTATTCTAACGCTTTGCATGGCTCCTGATGACAGTCTTGGGTGTATCTCATGTCGTTTCCTGTTGCTTCATAACCATCTTCCATCAAATTAAGTTCATAACATGGGAGTTTTTTGGTGGGTAAAATACAATCAGAGGGCTGTCGTCGGTTCTCCTCTCACAGCTGTGCTAGTGGCAAGCTAGCAGACAGGGAGGTAATAACTTGTGGGTAGTAATCTACTGCATCTGGTCTTCTGGTCTATAACAGCCAGTTAATTACTGGCTGGCAAAGTCCCTTGGTATCTTAACTGATGTTTCATGGGCTGAGTGACTCTCTTCCAACTCCATTTATGTCTCAGACCCAGTGAGTGGCAGCCAGCCTTGTGATCCTTACACAGCAGCCAGCTTACTACCTGACGTTGTTACCACCAGAGCAACTTGCTGCTCTGGGCAAGGCTGGGGCAAAAGGGCTCTGAAGAGGGTGACTCAAACACCAGCTCTCATCTTGGTGGGCTTGGTGCAGATATGTCTACTCTGAAATGGAAGACTGAAGATGAGATTTAACTTAGGCAAGCTGCAGAACAAAGCAATACTATGGCTTCTTTCTCTGATCGCCATCCTTCTCTGTTAAACTAGGCAAAAATAGTTCAGGGCAGGGGGAGCCTTATTCTGCTCGGTGTATGGAAGAGGAATACAGGAGGCATTTTTGGACTAGTCCTCTCTTTCTAAAGAATATTCCCCATAAAGGAGTCAAAGTTTACCCATGGAGGCACTCCATGCTATAGGTTCAGAGATCCATCAGCCATCACATAACCAGAAATGTTTTGGTCTCTGTGCAGGCAGGTCACTGCTCCTGCAGGGCCAGCTCCAGGGAACGGTAGAAGAGCTCAGCGCAGACCTGCAGCTTTGACATGCATGCTCCAAAAATCCTGTGAGTACTTCTGATGATCCCAAAGGGGTTTCCTTATCATTAACGTTATTTCTTGGAGCTCAGGAGTGTGGCTGAATCATATGACCTAAACATAGGTGATATCACCTGAACAGCAGCAATGGTCTGGGTGTGCTGTCAGCCCAATGCCAACGCTAAATGCCTGTCTATCACTGGTGGGGTGGAGAAAACACCTTTGACTGCTGCTAATTGCACTGGTGGGACCACTGTGTGACAGCTCAGTGTGTAATGGCAGCTCCATTGCCTTCAGTGTGCCTAATCCCTCTTGCTCACGCTGAAACTTGTGCATTGTGGTTGTGCTCCCCTGCTTGCAGCAGTGAGCTAGAACTGTGGTCTGTCCCCTCTGTCCTGAATTGGACAGGAGATGCTGTAACGCATCCATCTGGAAAGCAATGTCTTTCTCTTCCCTTAAGATTGATATGATTCCACTTTTCCTTGTTGGGATTAGGAGAAGCATGCTTGCAGGCTCCCATGTTCATAACAGAGGCAATGTGGGATGGAGCGAGGGCTGGCAGTGTCAAGTGATCTTTGCCAGGTACCCTGCTGGTGTTGCCAAAGCATGTGGGGCTTTCCTCCAAATGCTTCCATAGCAGGAGAAACTGCTGCCAAGGGTATGGGAATGTCACTTAACTGGGGGAAAGCACACCATTGCAGTATGACAGCCACTTCACCAGTCAGTCCAGCAACGCTCTGTAAAAACAAAAGGTTGTATGCTCTGTGCCAGCAGGACTAGCTTCACTTGCAGTGGAATACATCAGATGTCTGGCAATTTCAGGGAGTTTTCTCAATAAAAACATGGGGACATGGGACTAATGACTTACACAGCAGTGTCCTCTGTAGCTCAAGGCATGTTGTCTAAAAGTATGTCACATTCTTATAGCTCTTCTTAGGATAAATATTGTACAAGCTACATCCAAAGTCTGCTTTCCTTCCCCATCAAAACCCCCTTCTAGATCCAAAGCTATCTAAGCCACTTACATTTTGGATTTCTCTTGGTTTAGTGGGGGGGGGGGGGGTGTGTATTAGCAAATGAGTAAAGGTGGGTGCTTGTTTCTCAGATGTCACTTAAAATATACCATTTCTTTGACCTACTTCTATGTGCTTCTCTATCACAGTATCCTTTAAAAACCATGACATAGGACAAGGGAATCTTGTCTCTGTTTAATCAGTAGAAAACTTGTGTGTTCCTCCTCATCCAAAACTGCAGAACAAGCATATGGGGTTGGAAATGGAGAGGCATTGAAGAAATATTGTCTCTTGGTCACAGGTCTTCAGAAAAGTTAACAGTTGGAACAAGATGGTGCTTCCACTGTCCAAAAAAGGATGAAAAATAGCATGAAAGCATCACTAAACTTTCCTGTAGATCTAAGACCAATGTGTTAGCTCTCCGAGTAGCTGCATAGCTCTGAATAGAGCTCTTTATGTTGAGGGACTTAGCTCTCACTGGAAAAAGTTCAGTGCATATTGTCCAATCTAACTCCCACTGCTGTCTTTTCATTGAGTTCAGTGAAATTTAGGCTGGTCTAAATACTGTTTAAGCACTTGCTTAAATTCAGGACGTAGTCTAACTGCTTCCAGGGCTCTGTTGTGCTGTAAGCCATGGCTGAAGAGTAAATGCTGGTGCCCTTGAGAAGGTGACCAGAGCTCTCTGCTTGTGCACTCACAAGTCCTGAAGACCTCTGCACACTGTGCCCCTGTTGCCGATCTCTTACTGTCATGGTCCCCTGTCCTAGAGGGATGGCCTTTAGATATCTAAACTCATTTCTGTTCTGGAGTGGCCGGGAATGTCACTCTTGTTCCCACGGGCTGGAGAATGCAGCTTTCACGGATGCATCCTAGGCTATATTTGAAGGAGTCCCTTCCTTTACTGAAGGTCCATGCCTGCATCTCAGTAACAATAGCACGGTATCCACAAGGCCACCCCAGTCTGCTGAACCTCACACAAATACAGCGTGAGTCACTTGCCAGCACTAACGCTCAATATAAATACTCACTGCTGAAGAATATAAATAACCCCTCTCCTTAGAAAGGGTCCTAAGCTTCATTAGGTGGCACATGAGTTAAGAACACAAGAACCTGCTGCCAGGGCTGTGAATCCGTGCTTAAATAAGCATGTAACTAAGCAACAGTATGGGTATAACATATATATGACTTGGAAACATAAAGTTCTTACTTATTCCTTCCTATATTTCCTCCAAATTGCTCTGGGAGACCAGCTGGATGGTGTTACTTGCTGAAGTACTAGGAAGAACATAAACATATATCAACATCATTCCCGACTCTGCTAAGCAAGTACATGAAAGATGGTTAATTAAAACACTTCAGAGAATCTAGTAATCCAGACCAGGATTAAGAAAGTAGCATCGGTCTGCCACCACCACGGTGCTGGGGGAGCTGTTTGTTGCTGACTATATTCCAGATTTCCCAAGGCTGTCATACCGTCAAACACTGCCGTGATCTGTGAGCCTTTATTCCTAGATAAAGATGTGAACTCCCGGCTCTTGTCACAGATAACAGCACAAAGCATTACAACGACAATACAAAGGCTTAAAACTCGGCTTTGAACACGCAGCCATTTGTTACTGTCCCTAGCGCAGCTGCCAAGACAGTCGGCTGCAGGTTGTTCACAAGCGGGAGGACAGAGCTGTGGGAGCTCATCTCCATGTCCTCGGGTTCCTGACAGGTTCTTATCCTTCTGTGTTGCTAGGCCAGTGCCTCTGTACCTGCCATCAGCTGCTGAGGGGCTGCTAAGGGCTTGTTACAAAGGGGGGATGCGTAGCCTTGAGGTTCTTGCCAAAAATGCCAAAATTTCTCAGCTGCAGCCCCATGGGCATCCTTCCCAGCAGCAGGTAGCTCAGGTGCTGGCACAGTTGGGGTGGGTGCACCTCAGAGGCTTCATGCTGCTGGGACCAGGGT
Source organism: Falco rusticolus (assembly GCF_015220075.1). Lineage (NCBI taxonomy): Eukaryota > Metazoa > Chordata > Aves > Falconiformes > Falconidae > Falco > Falco rusticolus. The sequence goes on from NC_051196.1 coordinate 24,605,329, forward strand.
CTGGCCAGTGGGTTTCTCTCCTGTTGCATTGAAGGTCAAAAGTTGAGATCTCATTTTCCTGTTGCAAGTGTCTGACCCATCGCCACTGGGAACCTGTAATTCTGGTTCACTTGCTGCATCAGAGGAAAGTTCTCCAAAACAGCCAGCTTTTATAAGAAAACCTGTTCTGGAATAAGTTGTTCAACAAAGGCACATCTGGAATCTTCTACTTACAATGGCAATTAGTAGAAGGTAAATTTAAATTATCTTTAGAGTGGTACACAGCAAGAGCTGCACCTTCTGAAGGTGGTGTCGTTCCTTCAAGTAGAGTTGCATCAACTCTGTAGCTGATTTTGGGGGACTGTTTGAATTACTGATGAAGTATTTCATTGCCTGCTTAGAGCTAGAAAAGCCCTTGTACATCTGTCCCTGGCAGAAAACAAATAATTATTTGCTCTACTATGTTGCAAGTGACCTTTTCCACGGAGGTGGAGGCTGGTACTATGGTGGTCTCCAACATCCCCCTTTTGCTCAGCCCACCTGGTGCCCACGGAGGGACTGGCAGCGCCTGCCGGAGGCAGGGCTGGAATTGGGATCCCCAGTCCAGGGCTGCGGCTGGGGTCCCATTGTTCCTGGCCTGCCAGACAAAGGGTTAAGTAAATGTTTGGAGAAGATAAGGTGCCCTGTTGACAAGCAGCAGGCTCCAGCGGTCTCAGCAGGATCTCTCCCAGCAGTGATAAATGGGGAGGTTTTCAAAGTGGGATCAGCAGACGCCATGGAGAGGGCGGTTGGTGATGCCGTGATTGGCAGCGGGGAAGGAATCTGAAGGTGTTTAATGATCCCACACTCTGCCGCAGCGTTTTTCAAGACTCCATGTCTAGCCAGAGGAAAATCCTCTATCAGCCACAGAGGCTCGCACTCCAGGGTCTTTTTTGTTGTTGTTGCTTTTTTTTTTTTTTTCCTCCCTAAAACATGGGAACATCCATTGAAAGGATCCTGATAAGGACCCTCTGGGATTCCTCATCCTCTCATATCGGGCTTGTCCCTTTTAATTTTCTCTTTGAAGTTTCCTGCATATAGTAGGTGGACTGTTTTGTTTGGCTGACTTTAGGCAGGAGCTGTGATCTGGGGGAAACAGTGTGTATTAAACTAATTAGGTGTTTTTTTCTTCTCTGCTATATTCCTTCGCTGAAGTAAATATATAATCAAATGACAGCAAGGGTAAAACCCTTGGAAGGATTTGAACCCCTGATGTGATGTTATTGGGTATGCAGACTGTTAGAGGGTTTTCCTTCTGTAAATAGAGCCCGAAAGCTGCTTGAAGGGCTGAACACCAAACACTTTTTTCCAGATAGGTGAAATATTTTCTGCCCTCATCTTTGGCTGAAAGCTGCACTGGGCACTAGGAAAAGCTGCAGCAGTGGTGTGGGGAATGGGGGGGGGGTGGGGGGGGGGGTGGGCAGGCAGGTCTGGGAGATGAGGCTTTGCCATGTGCATGCATCGTCTGCCTCTCAAATCAGGATTTTGAACAGTTGTTTCCCTACGGAGTGAGGAATGGGTATAAAATGCTGCCTGGTTCCATCTACACCTGATTTACACCAAGAGGAGTGAGCTGGCTGGGAAAGCTGCTGGATAACAGGGATCCAGACACAGGGAACGAGCTCATCCTTTAGGCCAACCTCATCCTGGAAGGACTGGGATGGGTGGATGAGGGTTTTCTGGGGGAGAAAGCCTGGCCGGTGCTGCCGCTGCTGAGCTGGGCAGGCTGGAGGGAGCAAGGGCTGGGAGGCTGCTCCGCCAGGCAAAGATGAAAGGAGCCGAGTATAACCCAGCAAAGGGCCAAATGAGTCGGGACATGAAAAGCAGCAGAAAGTATCTGAAGAATGTAAACACCAAGGTGGAAGAGGAATTATTTAGCATGTTATGGGCTTGGAACTAGGTGCGAGGGGATGGAACAACAAGGAAAACTCACCCTTGCTAATGGGGAAGCCTTGCTAGCGGCTAAGTCTGAAGGTGAGAAGGGAAGAAATGGCTTCAGCAGAGCAACTCTACAAGTCTCCTCGTCTGGAGGTGGGAGGTTGCTGGGGCAAGAGGGCAATGGGAGCTGCTCACTTTGCGGCATGCATCCGCGCTCCTCCAGCCACGCCGGGGCCAAGCCTGGGCTGCGAGCCAAGGGGAGTCACGCCGAGAACAAATAGGATTTAGTGATCGTAAGAGGGGAATGCAAAATGCCCAAAGGAATTTTGATTGAAATTTTATAACTTAAAGAAAAATCTTTTGTAGATAAATTGGGAGGTGCTTTAATAAACAGTTTGAAGGATTAGTATTGAAACAAATCCCAGTTAAGTCTCAGCAGAAGAGCGGGTAAGGAAAAGACCACTGCAGCTAAAGGACGTCAGGGGTATTACAGGCACTAAACAGAAGGCTTTCCAAAAACATAAACAATCTGGGGAGGGGACAGATTGGAAAACCTGTAAAAATAAGCAGAACCACATTAAAAGGCTAAACAGTGGAGCAAAATTAAATATTGAACATGGGGTTGCAAGGGAGCTTTCAGCTCATGGTGTTGGCCAGACCTGTCCTAGCCGGGCAGGAGCCAAGGCCAGGTCCTTGGGGTGCGTGGGGCTTGGGGCTCTGGCGAGACGTGGCAGCCTATGGCCACAGTTGCCAGCATCCTCCTCCAGAGATCAGACATGAGATAGCAGGGGGAAATATCCCTTTAATGAGGATCCTAAATGCATTAGACATTAAGCAGATGTCTTCCACCCAAGATTTCCTAATATCTGAAGTAATAAAAGGGACCTAAAAGACCATGCAGCAAAGCCCTGAAGATCTGCAGGACACGGGGATCCAACAATAGATGAAGGATCTGGCAGAGTGCCTTCAGATGATTCCCATGGGGTGAAAGCTGGTCCAGCAAAGTCTCTGTGTAAGCAATGAGCTACAAGACCAAGAATGGGTCCACAGCGATCTTACCCATCGGGACAAAATTCAGCCCCATTTCCACTACAGCAATCTGTACATTGGTCAATAATGTCACTAAGAAAAGGAGTGGGAGTGGAGGCAGGGATCTTTCATTTGTGCAATAATTTGAGGCCAGAGTCAAAAATTATTATTTAATATGTCTTCAGCTCCCCATCCCACTTTCTCCAGGGCAGCTATGGAAGAACAGGCATGCTGCTCCCTGCCCAGGCTCTGCGTCTCTCGCCTGCCTGCAATGAAGCCATGGTGATTCCCAGGTCCTCTCCCAGGTGGACACACCAAGAGCTTCAGTTCAGAGCCATCCATTGGGCATGTGTGACTCCCTGGATACCCACTGCCAGCATCTCTGTACCACGTCACTTGCTTCAGTGTGGGCAGCCCCTGTAGCAAGAGCTGCCATGCAACGGGATCTGTAAGGAGCAGGAGCCCCTCAGCCAAGGTTGTGGAGGGACCTGGGCACTGATGCTGAATGCAGAGGTAGGTTTCCCTAGGTGATGTCTGGCAGAGGAGCAGGGTGTCCAGCTGGAGCTGATGGCATCCACAGGTATCGTTGTTACATCTGCCAGGACTGATCCAGATGAAGCAGTGTTGGTCCATCCAGCTCATCTTTTGACAATGAACTTTGCAACCATGTCACCCGGACTTGAGCAACCAGCCCTAGTCTGAAACACTCAGCCTTGAAGGAGGATCTGGGCAATCCATGGTCCTTTCAAAGCAAGATGTACTTTGTCCACCAGCAGAAGTCAAGGGAGATGTCCTGCCCTCGCGCTATGTGACCCTTGCTGTGGGGGAAACTGAGGCAACAGGCAAGAGGGCACTGCAGAGTGATGAAGCTGAAAGCAGGAGGAGGTGGTGCCCCCATCCTGATCCTCTGGCCAACGGTCCCCTTCGGCAGCACCGTGACAGACGCCATAGGTGTTCATTGAGGGCCTATTTTTAATCCCCTTTCCACTGGCTTTTCGCAACGCCCCATTCACACTTGCTCTGTGAAAAAGGATGTCAGAGCAGATTAACAGCTGGTTCCTGCCTGCTCCGACAGCTCTGACAATGCGTCCCTTCTTCTCAAGGTGACAGGAACATGCAGCTGCCTAATGGGTACAGAAGTGTCTATTCTTTCCCAGTGACATTTATTGTGAAATATCTGAGTGGGACTGAGAGACATGCAAGGCTTTCCCTCCCTTATCAGGCGACCCTGGTCAGTGTCCTGCTGTCAAGGACTGAAGTAATTTATGTCAGAGCTGCAAGTGTTTACTTATCTGCCCCAGCGCCCAGCGTGGCCGAAAGCAGCCAGACTGGCTCCAGTGGGGCTCACCAGCCTTTTCCTGCCGGTGGGAATAACTGGGTGCCGGCCCCATCCCAGCCTGCCAGGGCAGGAGGGGCAACGCGGGGCAGCCCAAAACCTTCCCGCAGCTCTGGCACCAGGGCACGGCAGCCATATGGATGCAAGAGGCAGGGTTGTGCCACCAAGAAGCAACATCCCAGGACAGAAGGGACTAAAGCAAAGTCTGAGCAGCGGTATGGGGCATCTGCACAGGCGCACAGGCCAAGGCGTGGGTTTAGAGGAGGTTTTGCCAGACAGATCAGAGCGGCATCCAGCCGGTGGGGGCTTGGCAGGTCCCTGCTGTGGCTTCCCCAGGCATCGCACCTAGAAGCCTGCAGAAAACACTAGGGAAGGGTGGGAGATCTGCTCAGCAGCTTTGTACCATCCTGGTTTCTCATTTTACATACCTCTGGGGTTTTACAGAGCAGGGGTTTGCAAGGGCAGAGGGGCTCGAGGGAGGCAAAGCCATTCAGGGCACAGGTGCAGCCCAATGCTGGAGACCCCTGCCTCCATAGCAGCTTGGCAAGAGGATCCCAAACCCCCATGAGCCTCGCAGGTGGCTTTAAAGGACTTCTCCAGTGCTTCTGTCTTGTGTCATGACAAAACCCGGAGCTTTTAGTGCATCTGGCCCTGAGACTCTACAATTTTTCCTTAGATTTGGTTCCAAAACTCTCTAGTTTTACAAAGCAGTGTAATTACCCCAGTGGTCCCCCCACACTGGTCACCATCCATCATCCCAAACAGGGTAACAACTTTCATCTCGTCTGGAATTGCACATCCTTCATGGCACAGGAGAGATGAGCGCAGGCCTGATAGCTCCACTCCCGCGGGTGACTCCTCCCTGATGTATGTGCCCAGAGATAAATGTTAAGCCATGGTAGTTTCCTCTCCGAAGCTCACAAACTCCTGTTGTCAGGCCAGGCAACCTTTAACCAGCTGGGATGCTGCGAACAATAGATTAAAGCAGACGGACTATCTCTTGCTAAATGAGCTGTTATCCTAAATTAGTTGGGTGGGGTTTTTCTTCCAACCCAGGGCACTCCTCAGAAAAAATATTCCATTGACATTGTATTTCTCTTGACATATTTTTTCTGAGCTGGCTCCTCTTCCCACATAGCAGGGCAAGATCAGAGGGCTGGTCCTATGCTAGGGAGGAGCTGCGAGTGCTTAGGGTGGCTTTGGGGCCCTGGTCCTGTGCTTCCATCCCTGCCTGGTGGCACTGCCCCAAATGCTGAGGGACCCCACACGTGCTCTGACATTGCAGCAATGTAAAACCCTGTGGAGATGCTTTGTGGGGAGGGAGTTGTGTGGCCATCACGGTGCCATTGGTCCCCTACGCTGCTCCTGCTTGCAGATGTGTAGTGGCTTGGGGAGCTGGTGCAGAGAGACTCCATCCTTCAGGCCACCACTGCTTCCCTGTAAGTCAGCCAGGCTCGCTGCATGGCTCCCCAGTGACCCACACCCCAAAGGCAGCTCCTCAGCCCCTCAGCATTGTGGTGGCACGGGGACCGGGCAGGGCTACGGGACACACTCCCCCCAGGAGAGATGCCAGAGGGATGGCAGAACACTGTGGCTGCAAACAGCTCCACGAGGTGCCTGTCACCGGGGAGAAAAAAGTGCATCTGCAGATGGTGGGCAGAGCAGGAACCTGGCATCTGCTCGGCTTTGGGTTTTTTTAAATACTGGGAGATTTCTTAAGTGCAGTCTGACCCTATGAAGAGTAACGCCTCCTATTTCTCGCTCAGAACCCACAGCGTGGCAGACAATAACACCCAGCCCCAGCGCTTGTCCCTCCGTGCTCTGACAGAGGCTCATAGGCAGAAGTAAAAAAGCCACGCTTAAAAAAAAATCAGATATTTATTATGCCTTTGATGTTCCATAAGAACAGTTGTGGCTTCTGCTTAGTCTCCAACGTCCGATTGACAATTGTTTATTAGTTTTAAAATAGCTGAAATTCATGTCAAACATTCCGCATGTTAGAAAAATGTTTATGAAGTGTTATCATAGTTTATTTAACTGTGAATGTTTAGGAAACCAGCATAAAATATAATGGACCACACAAGGCTCCAAGCAGCCTAATGATGGTAGGCACGTTTTAAGGACCACGAGGAAGAGCAATGCCACCTTCAGCCTCATGGAGAGTCCAGTTGTGTAAAATGGTCTCTGGGTATGCTGTTGCAGCATCCAGAGACCAAGAGAACAGGGTTATGGTTTATTTTAAAGACATTCCTCCTAAAGACTTTACCAGAGCAATGCTCATAACCACAATTTTTTGCACAACTGGATTGAACATAGATTTTAAATCCAGGGAGGGAGGGATCTCTTCTTGTGAGCCATGAAGGTTTGCTGATGGGCACTGAGTGCCCTGAGAGAGATTTCAGATGCAGGGCATTAATATTCATACATCATGAATAGGTACACTACACAAGCATAATATACTCTGCATTAATATTTATGGTGTCCAAGATACTGCAAATTTGGCTTTATATTTGGGAAAAAGATATCTTTCTAACAGGTTTGGATGAAATTTTAGTCCTTCCTCCAGAGGTGTAATTTCCAGCCTGGGGGTGTGCTGGCAGCTCACTGCGCAGCTAAACTCTTCAGGTGGTCCTTTGTGTTTGGCTGGAGCTGGACAAGCAGCGTCCTCCCAGTGTGAGATGCCAAATGCAGCCTGCGCAAGCAATGCCCATCCTTTTTGGACCCTGCTGCTCTGTAGCAAAGTCTCTTCACCTTTAAGGAATCAGACGAGGTGTATTAAGTATGAAACCAGCAAATGACTGCAAGCCAGCTCAGGAGCATCCCAGGACCCTGATTCCATTCCGGACCCCTGGATGTTAATGTCAGTGAAATATATAGTAGAACCATCTGTACAAGCAGTGACCATCCAGAGCTGCTTCCATTGGTCATTACATATGGAAGATCAAATTTTAGAAATTTCCCATTTTTGTGAACTTTCCCTTGAAACCTGCGGTTTTAGCAGCAGGACAGGGGAAGGAAATGCCAGGTTATTCTTCCCAGCGGCTGACAGAGAATTGGAACAATAGGAAGGGATATTTCAGTCATTGGGTTAAAAGGCTTTTTTCTCTTGATAAAAATGAACTTGTGGGTCTCTCGATTGTTCCTGGGCCCAGATGAACCCAGGAGAGCTGGCCACAGACTCAGAGGTCTTTATTCTGTCGCTTTAAGCCATCAGTTCTGCAAAGATGCTCTGATGCTGTGAGGTCTTCCTAGGACATTTCTCCAAGCCCAGAATCAAAAAGGAATGATCTGCACCCAGATTATTTGCTTTTGTCTCGAAGAGTTGAATTTGACAGCAAAGTGTCGTTTCTTTCCTTGATTTTATCTTGGGCAATTGGCACACAGGTGGCTCTGGTTTAAGTAGCTTTTCTTGTCTGTTGTTTTACAATACTACGATACTTTGTGCCTGTATCTGTGACCTGGGAGGCCTGACTCTTCCCATTTAATAAAAAAATCCCACTGGTTTCCAGGGATACAGAATGGGCAGAGGACAGGGCTGACACGAAGGGTGGGTGGGTGCCCCTGGCTCGGCACGGCAGGGTCGCTGCCCTGGGTTGCTGCTGGCATCACCAACGGTTCCAGCGCTTTACTTCTGTGTTCTTGCTCTTCCCGTCACCTTCATCTGAACATTTTTTCCTCTCCAACCATAAAATATCCACTTTTAATATTTTAAACTCTTATTTCTCATAAAACTCCCAAGTATGAAAATTTCTTTTAAAGAAATATACCATTAATGTATCTTTATGATGTGCAGCTGATGCTCACAGCATGGGCTATGACTTTTTTATGTTCCGTGCTTGTCCTTGAGCCATTTTATTTTGACACCATATCCTTACATTCTAAATTAAACCATATTTTTATTATCTGTTATATGCCAGCAGACAGCAGTGCCTTAAAGCTGTTGTACAGCTCCTCATGTCCATCTCAGGGCACCTTCCCCTCTTCCTCACCAGTCCCCCAGTCCCTCCACCTCTCCCAAAAACATGGATCGAGTTATTCCCGCTGACAGCAATTTACAGTCCCCATTAACAGTCATATAAATTCCAGTGGATCAAGGAAGCTTGGAGTATATGATATTCAGGCACAGCTAATAGCTCTGGGCTAATTGCCATCTCGTGTTTCTGCTCTCCCAGCCCCACTGTTTATATCTTGGGTACATGCAAGTGGTAAAACAAGTTTCCAGGTTCCCTGAGTCACCCAAGGAGGGGAGCTGCTGGCTCCAGTAGCAGGCAGAGGGCTGGAGGTGGCAGTCATTTCCCATATTTAATGTGAGCTGCTTCTGCAGGGCTCTCCCGATGGCCCTGCTGCAATGGGGAAAAAATAGTCACCTTGGTGCTACTGTGGTCATCATCATGGCTTGAGGGAACAGGGAGTGGCTGGGGGCTTTGCTTTGTGCTGGGGAAGTCTGTTAAATAATCCACATCTAATCTATAATTTTCTTTTTGGAAATCAGTCGTTTGAAATGTTGATTAACAGGGATATTTATTGTGGAAACCTTGTTGGCTTGGAAAGCTGGATTAATAGGGGTATTTACAGTGAAATCTTTGCCGATAAATAAACTTTTCATGTGTTAATGGTCAAAGGATTTTGGAAATAGAGATGTTGCTCACACTGCGGTGGATTGGCATGGTGGTAGCAGCAAGGAAAGCTGTCCCCCTTCTTCCATCAGCCTACAGCAGAGGGGTTGCTTGTGTAGGACCTGGAACATATGTGCTCTGAGCACTCCAGAGCCAAAAGGAGCATGTCTGCGTGCTTCCCATCACAGGGGCAGAGTTGGTGCTGGAACCACAGCCCTGCCCAGGGAACCTGCATCAGCATCCCTGGGAGAATCATCCAAACAGTGCTGAATCGAGATCAGCATTGCCTCTTGGACTGTGTCGGTCATTTGCAAAAAAGGTGGAAAGGTGTCACACAGGAGCTTCAGGGCTTGGTTTTGTAGAGAGGCAAATGCTCATCAGGGGCTCCCAAACCTCTCCAGGGAAAGCAGTCTGAGACTGGGAGAAAATTCAGGTTCTTTTTCACGTGTGTCTTTTCTCTTCCCAGTGATGCCAACTGAAGATTATTCAAGGGATGCAAACCTCAGCACCTTTATGAGTTAAATCTTGCTCATGTGTGCTGTTTCACCAGGATTTTTTGGAGGAGGGAAGTTTATGACTTAAATCTTGCTCATGTGTGTTGTTTCACCAGGATTTTTTGGAGGAGGGAAGTCTGCTTTGTTGGAAAATAAATCTGGTGCAGAGGAAAATTCAAGTGGCAAGACTAATGCTGCTCTAACAATTAACTTTCGAGTCTTTTTGATGCTGCTCACACAGACAGCGTCACAGCAAAGTCTTCAGAGCAGGATGCGATCCCTGGAAATTGCTCAATGATGCTTGGAGGCACCCCACAGTTCCCCCAGCCCTGTGTGTCTGCCCAGCAGTGGATCCTCAGGGGGAACCTCCCCTTGGTGATGGGTTTGCAATGGCTTTATAGGTAGCCTGTGGCTCTACATTGGGGCACACAGTCTGGGCACCCAAAGGAAGGGTGTCAGGATGCAGTTAAGCCAGTTACACCGTCACCTGGCAAGTTGAAGCTCCTTTTCTTGGAAAAATAGGGATCAGCCGAGTGGGTTTGTGCTAACCTCCATGCCAAGAAGTAACTACTTCGTGTATTCAAGACAGGCAACTAACCATCCTGAAAAGTACAGAGCAGGCAGGACACGGTGACCCAAAATGCAGAGCTATTAGCTGGAAGGGGATGGCTGACAAAAGCCCATGTCCCCATCACTGTGCTCAGGGAGGAGGCATTGCCCCAGCCCAGCGTGGCTGCACATCCCCGGTGGGTCATCGTCCGTCCCCGTGTCCACCACCCCACCCACCCCCCCGCCGCCCCGCAGGGGGCAAAGGGTCCCAGGGTCCCAGCACGACGCGATGCCCGGGGCCGAGTGCCTGTGGTGGAGACAGCGCAGCCTGTCCTCCTGCATCCCCACCCGCCCTGCCTCCGTGATTCATGGCCCTCCAGTCCCTCTTCCCCGCCCCCCATCTCTTGTTTGCTCCCTTGCAAGCCAAGAAAACCTTTTTTTTTTTTTTTTCCCTTTAGGAAGTGAAAACGAATCCTCTCCAACGCACACATTTTTAATAAATTATTTGTGAGCTCACGCCTTTCATGTTGGTGGGGTCTGTCAGCGGTGTTTGCTTGCAATTGATCATCCTGCCCCATGTTGGGGGGGGGGGGGGGGCGGGATTTGATTATGGCACAATTAAGCCTGACAGGGTTATCAGATGACCTCTGCAAAAACTGTAAAGCACTTTCCATCTTTTGCAAGATAGATAGATAAAGCTTGAGGGGCTGCTTTGGTGCAAGAGCTGAAAAATTCAGTTGGGGTGGGACTGCTGGAGAGGTCCCACCAAGTTCAAGGCGTAAGGGAAAGGGCAGAGCTCCCATCTGCATTTGGAGTGGGTGGTGTTCGTGCTGCCAGAGTGTGGCAAGGGACGGCACCCCTTTCATAACCATCCAGGATGTCTCGTGGCTTCCATGCCCTTAGCAAGGATGGAAGCAAACTGTGTTGAGCTTAAAAAAAGTGCAATGCAAAAGCTGTTTGTGCTGTGTGGCCCTAAAATGCTAAGGGATGCTGCTGGCCGCAGAATGGGGGGCACTGTGGGGGCAAAACAGGGCTTAAAAAACCTAACCCACCCTCAGTGCCAGCACTGCATGTCCAAACCTCCCCTGCGCCCGTAGCTTCCAGCCTGTGTGCTCCCAAGGAGGGGATGAACGCAGTGGTCCCTGGCCCTTGCTATTATTTTTGGGGTGCCCGACAGCCCTCGGTCCAGCTGGCATTGAGGTGGCAGGGCTGGGTGCTGCGCACGGGGCCATGGCTGTTTACGTTGCCCTATCCATGGCTCCCCCATCAATGGCAAGTGCCACTGGCTCTCTGCGGGGAGATGCTGAGGGTTGCTCCAGAAGCACCTTGCTTACACAAAGACCCCCACTTTCAGAGCCAGGGACCACGCTTGGGGTGCCAGCTGGCCACCTCAGACAGACAGCCCCACTCCCCCCCAAAATCTGGGCACCTCACCGTCTGTTGGGGGGCAAAAGAGGAAAGAGGTGTGTGCTGGCTGCCAGGTCTCCTGTACCCAAAGAGAAACTCCCCATGCAGACCCCAGGGTGGTCAGTGGCACTGGCCCCAAATGCTGATATCACAGGTGACAGGGACACAGCTGGCGTGGCAACCCATACCCTGCCTGGCTGGCACACCAGGCTTTGCAGCCTTTCCTCCTTACACACCTCGTTTTCATGTGTTTCTGACCACGTTGCAGCACAGAGAGCAGCCAAACCTATTAATGTCGAGTAGGAGTTTTACCTCCCACCCCAAACACACTCTCCCGAGCTGCTCCACTCCTTCCCGGAATTCGCTGTTATCCCCAGCTATTTGCTGACTCGCTCGGTTCGGCAGCTTTCATCCTCCTCATCACTCCCGAAACGTTTGCTTTGACTATTTGTAGAACTGACCTAACCTTCTTCCAATTTTTTTTTTTTAATTTGGAAAAAAATTATGATTTTTCTGGTACAATTTTTCCAGAAATTATCAGCAGGGCTGAAATTCTCTTTATATGAAATATTTGCATTTACTGAGAAATGGGATTCTGGAGGGTCAATGTGCTGGACTGTGAAGGATTTGCCACGTTTTTCTGTCATGGCAGCCTGGCCATGGGACTCATCTGGCTACTGCTAAGGGACAGCAAGCCTCGGGCTCTTTGGCCGATCTCTACACTGCTTTCCACCAGCTCTGTTCAGACATGCATCGATTCTAGCCTTAAAAATTCCAGAAATTAAAATAGAGGAGTGGCTACATGGGATTTGTTGGTGGGTTAGGTTGCACTGAACGATACCCAACCACAATGAAGTGACTTCTATATATTTTTTTTATTATATTGACCATTGGAATTGCTGTTACAATATCCTAATATTATTTTGAACATGCACTTTCTAGCAAATCATCCAGTTCCACTACCATGAAGTTCACATGAGGGTTTTCACACTCGGGCTGCTTTTAGCATCCCCTTTTCTCAGCCGTACCCTGCATCCCCGTCCCAAACCATGGCTCCTGATGGGGTCATAAGCACAACCAAAGATCCTGGCAGAGGAAATGGATCATTTCCTTTTTTTTTTGTTTTTTTGGAGTTTGTTTTTTCAGGTTGGACTCTTGGTCTCCTTGGAGAGGTCCAGCAAAAGGGACGGTAGGTAGGCTGCCAGCTGCGGAGGGTGACTTGGCTGTGGCTGGGATCGGAGCCATGGTGGGCAGGAGGCAGGGAGGGGTCCAGGTGGGACATGTCTCTTCCTGGGCACGGGAAGGGAGAAGCAGCAGAGTCGCAGATGCCAAATGAATTCAGGTTTTCACTTTTGTGATTTTGCAGTAAACCCAAGTTCAGTAAATTGATTTCGTAGTAATAAAAGCTGAACACTCATAACCCCCAAGCGATAAACATTTTACTGCTGTTTAGAATTTATATTTTATTTCTAGTCTTTTCCTTGGATATGCCCTGAGGGGGAGCATTTTATGTGCAGCTCTAGAAATGAACTGAGTGCAAATATTTTTATTTTCTGCTAAGCATCAAAATTTTGATGCATTCTCATGAGGCTAAATGCACTTCTTAAAAGTACAGTGAGCCAGCTGAGCAACTTGGCTGTTTTTTTTCTGAAGAAAAAGCAATATCAGTAGAAAAGCTGGGCATCAGGCACTGAGCAAAACAGAGTGGACACAGTAAGTACTGATCTCTGATCTTGACTCCCTCGTTTCTTGATGTTCAGACAGAATTAATAAGGCTATTTTCCATGTTTATGCATCCCTGTAGCTCCTACTCTAAAAGCTAGAGGAGAAGATATCAAAGTTCTTCAAGGAGAATCATTCATGTCCCTCTGGTTCTTGGATCAGTATTTCCTGGTGCAGAGCTTAGGGCCAGCTCTTCTACCAGTGTATGAGAGCAAGGCTTGGTGGCTTGGACTGGTGCTGGGCTGATTCCCACCCATGGAGAAGCCGGTCCACCTTCTTAATTGTAGTTAATTTCCAGGAGGGTGAGTGCAGAGATGCAATGCTTACTTGGAGGCTTGGGAAGTCCCAGGATGCTGAAGCTTAAAATAACAACACAGTGATAGATGTGGAAACTATTGCAGGTGCATTTTAGAGATTTCTGAAATGTTTGAACTATAACTCTTTTCTCTTTACAAGTCCCGGGTGGCTGGATTCACAGCAAAAAAATACACCTGTTTTTTTATGCAAAGGGATAAAAGAAGCAATACATATAAATTATATTAATGCTCTCTAAAACATCCTGGAAATATTCCTTCTGTAAAATATATATGACAAGTATAGACGACATCTCATAAGGTGACCCAGATGATTCAGCACTTGGCTGCACATGAGTAATGTGACCATCCCTATCTCTATCGCAGTAATCTCTTTATGCCATGTAATGCCATCGAGGAGAGGATGTACAGTGTTTTCTACATCTACAGGTGAAGGCTGGGGGATCCAGATGCCAGGTTTTGGCAAGCCCTCTTCACTGTTGCAATGCCCTGGGAAACTTGACGTGGACAGGGAGCTGCCAGGGCAAGTGCCTCTGCTCTTTGCCCCCTCAAACATGCTCCATTTACACTCTCTTCTTATTTGCATTTAAGATTAAAGCCACTGCTCTCCTGCACCAGCACGACAAGGGCAGGATGAGACCTGGAGAAACTTCCTTCTACTTGGCACCAGCTCCGAAATCGCCTTCTCATCAACGAATCCCTCAATGAGCCATGCTTAATGAATCAAAATGTTAATTAACACACACATAAATTCAGCAGCCTTGCCTGGATGATGGCTGGCCCCTCTGCTACTATGAATTCCTCCCCCTCGTCATCATCACATCTTTTGGCTCTCTCCTTCATTAGTTTTTATTTGATGATTTAATACCACCGTTAGCCAAAAAATTATCAGTGCTAACGTGCATGCACAGTAGACTGCGAGTGAGCGTTGTAAAACATGAGGCAATTCATGCTGCAAAGATGTCACACAACTAAAGAAATACCTCCCTTGTTTCCACTGAGGTCTCAGTGGCACACAGACCTGAAAACCTGGGCACCAGCGGTCGATAGCACTTGACTCTTGTAGGAAGAAAAGCGTGTAACAGCCAGGTAAAATGAAAGAAAAAGCAGCTTCTTTGCAATAAAACTGGGTATCCTGTCCAGAAGGAAGAGGAGCATCACCTCCCAGGGCTGGCATTTTGGATAATAATTTCTTATTGTTGCGTTTGTGTTGAGGAGCAGCAAGCCCTGTACAAGCCACATTACATTTGAAGCATGAGAAGCATAAACGTGGCTCCAGACAGTTTGTGACTGACCTTGCTGGCTTTCCCCTGCGGGTCTGCCTCTGAGAACAGCCCATCTGATCTGCCAACAGGTGGTATCGCGTTTTCCTCGCCAGCGCAGGTTTCAGGAGAGCTGTTGGTCATTTACTCTCTGGTCTAATGGTTTCCATCCATCCTACCTCAGATACCCTGGTTCAATGGTCTGAATCAAATACAGTGGTAAGAGAGGGGCTAGGAGCCCTGAATGCCAAAACACTGGGGACCTGTGGCTGAGCTCTGCAGCTGCTGGGGACAGGGGACATTTGCTGGCAGTTTGGCTGTTCAGCAGCAGGGCTGGGGTGGCCTTAGAAGGAGTTTTCCAGAAGTGGAGCCATGCCCAGCCCTTCCAGACACCTTGAATACATCTTAGGCACCTCTCTGCTCTGCAACCCCATCAAAAGAGGTCATCAATTCCTAATTAGTTAACCCTTTGTACTAGTCTTTTGCGTTCTTGATATTGCATCGTAAAAGCAGGTGTTGATGTGGTCACGTAACCTGTTGGGAAACACTCACGTCTTTGCTGTAGTGGGATCTCTGTCCAGCTGGAGCATCCCATGGGTGCTGCCACACTTGAAGAAAGGCCAGCATGCCCTAGGGATGCACCTAGCCCCTTCCCCAAAGCTGCACCCAAAAGCAGGTTACCCACAGCCACAGATAGTCTTGTTTTACATGCAAAAATGATAGAGGTGGTGTTTTAACATCTTTTCTTCTCTTGAGTGGCCACTCCCAGCAAGCATGATTGACTGCCCTGATAAAAAGCACTCCCAGCCATGGGCCAAAAGAACTTTGGGCTGAAAATAAAGCCCCAGGTTGACATGTATCCTCCAGGGTGCCTTCTCCTGCCCATCAGCATTCACTCAACACACTCCTATCAGTTTGAATTTTGGGGACCCAGCATCAATCACCATGGGGAGAAGTGTTTGTCACGGAGCCTCTGCATAAGCTCAGAGTAGCTGCTTTTCTTTGGTAATTAGGAAAGATTACGCAAATGACTAAACCCTTATTTACCACCAGTGACTTGCATTTACCAAGCCAGAGCACTGCTGTGTCAGCCCCACGTGCTGGACACTCATCCTGAGCACCAGGAGCCAGAGGAACCCTTGGGCAAGCGCAGAATTTGGCTTCAAAAGGGACTTTTGGAGAAGGCTGAGTGCTTACCACCCTGGCTCTCTAAAGCTCTTGAGATGTTGATGGTGCTGCTGCAGCCATTGCCTTTTCTGGCTTTGTCCTGGGTACGGAGCAGAAGGGAATATGTTAAGCATCTCAGGCACTGACAGCTAAATGTACACACAGCCTAGCGAGCTTGTGCACTAGATAAAGGAGAGAAAACATCTCCTTGAGAGAAAACACAGGACTTCTCCCTCTGCCATTCTACATCTTTGTTGCCTCCTGATGTCAATCTCCCAGCCCACCGGGCAGGCAGCTCCCAGCTGCCACCCCTTGGCCACGGGGCTTTCAGAGCCACTTTCTGCAGGGTAGGGTCACCTTCCCTGCAAACCATATCATCATCGAGGTTCCCTATAGACTGTGAGGGGTTTAGGGGGGAGCACTGATTCTCTGCAGTCTTTGCTGGGGTTGTTGGGTGCCGGTGGTGGCTCCAATAGGACAAAGTCCTGGCAATGTGGCATGGCCTTGACCACCCCTCGCCCCCCCTTTCTCTAAGCATCTTTCTGCACTATGCAATACAAAAAAAATTGGAAATGCCTTTTCTTTGGCTTAGAGAGAGTGAAGCATTTCTGGATCTAAACCAAATATTCAAATCCTTGCTTTCTGGCATCCAAAAGAAATCCAGAGGGTTTTGTTTGGGGAGAAAGAAAATGCTAGAGATTGAAAAGGGGTCTGCACAGGTTACAGAGAAAGGTGCATGTAGGGGATTAAAGAAGAAAGCACCTTAAGAATAATGTTAATTATTTAAGACTAAGTGCACTGAACAGTATGCCGGGAATATTTTGTCCATCAGACAAAAGTTTGGATCAATTTGTGCTGCCTTTGCACCACCGTCAATTTCCACTCCTGGACCATTAGTGCTACCAGGGGGATCTGCCTGTGGGTGGGGGCTGCAAGCTCTGCCGGAAAACTTCTGGCCTCATCTCCACTCTTCATAGAGGAAAAAAACCTCAGAAGCTGTGCAGCCCCTCAGAGACAAGTCCCTTTGCCTGGCTCGTACTTCCTAGCACTCACTGGTGGTGGGCGTTGGGACCCCGGCCATATTCCCCCATACTGAGCTTCAGGAAAGCTGCTGAGTGTAAGTCAAGGACGGATTGGGTGAACAGGCACAAAATCTTCCACTAATGGCCAAATCCTGCTGCCAGCCCAGACACCT
This sequence comes from Falco rusticolus, assembly GCF_015220075.1. NCBI lineage: Eukaryota > Metazoa > Chordata > Aves > Falconiformes > Falconidae > Falco > Falco rusticolus. The sequence goes on from NC_051196.1 coordinate 24,622,316, forward strand.
GGAGGGCTGCACATGTGGTAGTGTGGGCAGACTCGCTTCCTAAAAATAGCTTTTTGGGGTCGATGCTCACAGGGCTCAGCATTTCCAAAGGTGTTGGTGTGATGCTCTGTTATGATGCGCCACGTTGGGCCGTTAAGCAGCATGCCATCTTCCCTGATAAGCATCGCGGGGACTAAACAAGCTGCAGGGAAATTAACTGGAAAACCACACTGGTCTCTCCCCAGCCTCACAAACCCGTGTAAACACATACCCACCGTAAGGTCACTGGCTGCCTGGAGCGACAGCAGAACAGAGCTCTCACAGAAAAACAGAGATTTCAGGGATTTCCTCCACTCCTGCCGCAGGCAGGGCAGAGTCTCACTGGACAAGTGTTCCTGTGAGTCGTTCTCATTTGACTGCAGTACTGCGAGGGATTTAAACTCAGGATTTTGCACAGACTACTTCATTCCTGCCTTTTTTATTTTCCTCATTTCTTTAATACTCACAAAAGACAAAACTGAAATGGCATATTTGTATCGCACAGCTCTGTGGTCCTGGTCCTTTTAGCACTTTTATAATCTCTTTTAGCATTTTTATAATGCTGAAATATGGCCACTGCAGTCCATCCTTTGGGACAGGGAGATACCACGGTCCTGATCCACCAACAGCAGGAGAAAAAGGGATCAACTGCTTCTGAACCAGTGGGACCAGCATCAGCAATTAAGCAAGAATGGCCTTTAATTATTTCTCTACAACCTTACTTTTCTGTTAATTTTCAGGAGCAGGGAAAAGCTGCAGGGACAGGGTCTCTGCATTGAACCAGAGCCCGTGCAGCTGCCACTATCCTGCTGGGGTTTGCACCCACACCGGGGTCCTGCCGGAGCAGCAAAGCAGCCGGCACACAGAGGTGGGGGCAAAAGATTATTGAGAAAGGAAAGGGCTCTACTGTATCCAGGTATGGATTAATAAGTGAACCATTCATCTGATAGGGACACGAGGGAAGTTTGCAGGTATTCAACCCCACTACGATTTAGTAATACCACTTGGCTTTATCTCTTGCCCGAGTAACACAAACATTTATGGAATTACATTTTAAGGCTTTTAAAGGTGTATTTAGAATGTGTTTTCTTTGAAGTGTTATCTTTGCAAGCTCTCATACACTGATAAAACCCGTGTTCAGGCTCATGCCTCGCAAGGAGCGCTCGAAAACTGTCAGTTCAGAGATGTTTCACTCTCTTTGGCCAGGGACACAGCGGCCGCGCTTCACCCTGTGCTTCTGGCGTTTGCCACAGCCCTTTCCCAGCAGAGCCACAGTGTTTGCAGGAAAGCAGTGGTGGGAGGTCTGCCATGGTGGGACTGATGTGCTGGGTTGATTTCTGGAGATGGGTGACATCCTCGGGGTCTGAGCAGCTCTTCCAGGGCTGGGAAGCTTTAACACAATGAATCAAGGGCCCTGGGCCTTTGCAGACAGCATCGCCTGCGAGCTCCGCTTCCCTCCCTGGGAGCCTTCAGGAGAAGGGAAACAGTACAGCGAAACAAATGACTTCACTCCAGGCTGGTTCCAGTTAGCATCCCCATCCCTCCTCCCAGCCCTGCCCAGAGATGAAGACATTGTTCAACAGCTCATCACTCACCGGCAGGCTCCGAGCAGGCAGCCAACGCGCATACTCCGAGCCCCATCCCGCAGGCAGAAGACTTGACCCAAAGCTCCTTGAGATCCATGGAAAGGCTCCAGTGGATTTCTATGGGTCTTGGATCTCAGCAAATGTTGGCAAACTCTGCCGAAGCTAATGGGAACGTTGCTGGCAGCACAGGCTGACGGGTCAAGCAAAGGGAGAAAACTAATTCATCAACCAAGAGGATTTGTCTTCCCTTGAAGTTTCCAAGGAGTTTCTGAGCGGGGTACTCATTAACATACCTTCGTGGGAGGAGAGACGCCTCTCTACGTGCCATTTTAAATACCAACAGCTCCGGACTGGCAGCGGCCGTATTGCAAATAGCTCGAGGGGGTGTAAATATCTCTCCCCATCCCCTTTGCCCCTTTTCTGCTCCTCCGCAGCTCCATGCAGGCTGTCTCGCTCCTGACCTCCACTCTTGCCTGGAGCCGAAATCTCGGCGCTGGAGCCCGGCCATGCTCACTCCAGCCCCGCTCAGCCGCCCTTTTGGAGTGGCTTTCATTCATTTTCTTCCCCTCAAACATAACCCCCCCTCAGAAATCACCAGGCACGACTTGTCTGAATGTATGCTGAACCTGATAAGACTTTGGCAACCACAAGAATAAATTGCTTTAATAAAAATGAAAACCATTTTGGGATGGGGGTGGGAGGTGGGCAGGGAGAGAAGGGAAGCAAAAGCAAATGCAAAAATAATGTGCAGGCGAGGGCCCATGTGATCACCTGGCAGGAAGAGGCATTTGCAAATCAAAGCATAAATCATGGAGCTGGGAGCAGCCAGGGCAGGCACGGAGGCAAGCGGCAAAGCCCTGCACCTTCAGGTTTTATTTGCATGATCTTTTCTGCAAAAAGCACAGAGCGGGTGTTGCTTTTACCAGGCGATGGAGAGGAACTTGCTAAAATCCTTCCCAAAAGGAATTGCACAAGGACCGGGTTCCTGGGGGGACACACCCAGCAGCACGTGGCTGCGGGGGTTTTGCTGGGGTGGGTGTGCTTGGGGCCCCCCAGGTAGACGAAGGGGAGGGGGAGGGTCTGCAGGAGTGGCGCCCCTGTCCCACCCCGTGTGCCCAGCGTGCTTGCTCAGCATCTTCCCATGCCAGGGAAAGGCAGCGAGCTGGGCAAGCGGGCGCTGCGAAGACCGCAGCTGGAGAGCCATGATTTGGACGCAGCCCTTGGCGCAGGTCGGGGGAGAGCTGGCCCAAACAAACCACATTCCCAAAGGAGCTATCGCACTTGGAGAAGGAAATTTCGCAGAGATCCTTGCAAGTGCATCAGACAACATCATCTTTTATTTGTGCTCAGGAGAAAGGGACATAAATCATGGGCTCATGCCGCTCGAGCTGTGACATTGCACAACTGCCTCCGCCACTCTGCCAGTGTTACACCCCGCAAACAGCCGATAAGCAGGGAGGCCCCAGGGCAAGTCTTACATTTCCAAAGGTTTTGGCCCCAGGAGGAGAACATAATGCCACTAACACCAACTTAGCAATTTGTAAGTACAGTGCTCGTTTCAGTCCTTTTACTCACTTTCTGGCTTTTCAAGCTATGGGAAACGTTTTCTAGGGGCTTTTTCTTGCCTAAGAGTTGGTCAGCCACTGCTGTAAACTGAAGAATTAGGTTTTCTATGTTTTTTTCTAAAGAAAATCATTAGACACCAGGAGACTGGTGAGAAACCAGTGATGGGTTAGCAGCACTGCATGCTCCACAGCTGGTTTGACTTCCACTCTTTCCACTTCAGCTGGACTCCAGCAAATCATCTGTTCCTGCCTCTTATTGTGGTGTGACCACTTTGCTGCTGATTTTCCATCACAGGGAAGAGGAGATGGAAACAGAATGAGAAAAAACCTGACTTTGGCACTTTCAGGGTTCATACATTGGGTATTCAGGTGCTACCCCGCTGGAGATAAAACATCAAGGAGAGCAATGAAGCGTCTTTCTTTCCAAGGCTCTGCACCTGAAATTAAGTTCAAAATAAGCTTTCTTGTCTTTACGACTGAGATATTATTGATGAATTAATTACAGAAGGATAAATGACATAGTTGTGTGTTATGGGTAAACCATTTAGAGCGCACCAAAAAATAAAGAGCCGTCATCCTTCCAAGCTCTCAAGAGCAGGAGCTTTTCCAATGAAAAGCTTTGCTAACAAGCAGTTGTGAAAAATATTTCCTGCCAGAGCTTCTTCGATTGACATTTGCATCTTCTGTAATTTGCCAAACTCTCTGTGCAATTGGAGCCATTTTCATGGGACTATAATTTACAGGAAGGGGGTTTTGTTCACTTCTTGGTGTCTGCTTGAAAAAAAAAAAAAAACAACACAAAAGCATCTTTGGCTCTGAAATTCACACTTAATTTTTTACTTCTTTTTGGCCAGGGGAGTAGGGAGGGGCAAGGGAAAATGGATACTGTAGGAGGCAGGGCAGAGATGGAGGAGTAAGAGATAGAAAGGACTGTTAAGTGCAGAGTTTCTCAAACTATGGGTCATGACCACTTAAAGGAGAGCCAAGACATATCAGAGGACAGCAGGGTCCTCCCCGGTTCAGCTGAGCAGAAACCAGCTGAAAACAGACCTGGCTACCCACTCCCTACAGAAAAAAAAAGATTAATTTTGGGCAAGATCAGCATCTGGGTCCAGCTTGGATGGGAGTGCAGGCTGGAAGAGGGGCAGCCGGCCATCCTCCACCCCTGCGAGGCGGGAGCCAGCTGTGAACACTGCCTGCACGTGTTCTAGTGAGGAAGCAGTTAAAAACCCTTCTAATTGCATTAATATCCTCCTTGCAGACGAAGGGAAAGGCAGAGGGGGAGGGGAGGGGAACGCCAGCATGTGCAGCCCCTTCTCGTTTCCCCAGCCTGCGCAGAGCTGCTGCCAGCCGAGGGGTTGCATGACGATGGATGAGCCAAAACCAGGGCTTTTTTGTAAAGCCCAAGAAATGCTTGTTTCAGCTGGCTGATTCACTGGGAGAGAGGGGGATAACTTCTGGCACAGCCCACCTGGCGCTCAGCATCCTCAGCATGGAGCCAGGCACCATGTGCTCTGCAAACCACGCCATCCATGGAGCTGGATTACTTTTTTTATGGTATAAAATGTTCATACATTGGGCTATCAGGAAAATCTGAGCCACAGCGATAGAAACAGGTGAATTTAGGTGGGATCACGAAAACTTACAACGTGTTTCCTGACTAGACAAGTTGTGCCAAAGCCTAACATCGGCAGCTACATTTCCATCATCCTTTTTGCACTTCATTGGGAACAGCTGTCACCCAGTTTGCTGATGTCTTTGTACTCTCCTGCATGTTTGCAGCACCTTGGAAGGCAAGAGCCACGCGCCTGGGGTGTTTGCAGCCCAGATGGTGCAGGTTCAAGAAGGTGAAGGAAAACTGAGCCAGAGTGGAAAGGGCTCATCTGGTTCTCCTTCCAATCAAGGAAAAAAAAAATCCAGCTAAAGGGCAAAGCAGCATCAGTGGGATGAGGTCTGGGGCACGGGTGCAGCTCATTGGCATGTGCCCAGGGCCAGAGCTGGCAGCATGGTCAAAAGAGAAGGAAAAGAGCGAGTTTTGCAGGAAATTTCCCCACTTTCTGCATGGGTCTGGACAATATATGGCCATTTTGAGAGGTAAAAGGATAAAAATTGGCTGACTCCTCAATTCTGAGCGACTCAAAGTTGTGCTGCTGGTTTTGCATAGCACGTTTGCCAGTGCTGGCATCACTGGAGTGACACTGGCTGTGGGCTGGATCCGTCACTGCTGCACAAAGGACCCTGCAGCACGACAGCCGCCCTCCCACAAAGCATCAGGCACAGTTTCCAGGGCCAAGAGTGAGCTCCGCTGTCTTGAACAAGTCGCTCTGATCTCTCAAACTGGCAGCTGCTTCATCTGCAAGGGGACATAACGATATTTACCCACTTTGGAGCGCAGAGCTGGGCAATCTGCAGGAGAGCAGGGCTGCGTAAGCACTGCGCATATATGTGCTATCACCATTTACTTGCAGTCTCCATGGCTGCATCTCATGCAGGTGTGTTCTTTGATTCAGGAAAGACCTTACCCCAAACATCACTTCCAGAAATAGCCTTTCCCTGCCCACAGTGCTGCTGCAACAGCATGACACAATGAGGTCTGGGAGGCGATACCCTTCGCAGTGGTTCTAAGTGTTCAGAGGTTTCCCAAAGTTCGTCCTCTGCCTTGGTGTGTGTTTTGCTCCAGTTCACTGATTATGACAGGAGGTTTGCAAGCAGGTAGCTCCTGGCTTTGAAATCAGTGAGATGACTCAGAGAAGCTGAGTTACACTCTCCAGGAGCAGATGGCAGGAGGAAAACCTGTGTAAAAACAGAACTTACTCTGTGCCATCAGTACAATTGCACTGGCTGCCACGCTTCCAGCTGATCTGTTTTTATACCTTTTAGTAATGGAAATTTAAGGTAGGTAATGTCTTAAAACAAGGTTTTTCAGAGCGGATTTCTGAAATCTGTGGGTGTCCTCCAGGCTTAAAGCAGCTCCCTCTCACCTGCGCCCTGTGTCACCCAGTGCCACCCCATGCAAATCCAGGGTGAAGTGGTGCAACCACAGCACACAGAGGCAGGATGCCTTTGGGTTTTAGTGTTATTTAAATGCTTACAGCACCAGCAAATAACTGGTTAACTTGGCATCTCTTTATCCCACTATTACAGGGCATTTCCACCTTTGCAAGGCAGGAAAAGCAACTGGCAGCCTCCTTGCCCAGGTCTTCCAGGAGATCATGCATCCATCCCTTGGGTCCAGCATCCAGCGCTTCCTGGGGTCTGCTGGGACACCCTCCAGGCCTGCGGGCCCATCGATCCTGCCCCAGGCAAGGACAGAAGCCATGCCCTGTGCAGGCAGCACAGGCAGTGCAGGCAGCGCAAGCAGCAGCAGGCAGCACAGGCAGTAGCAGGCAGTGCAGGCAGCAGCAGCGTTTCCGCAGCCGGTGAGCAGCCTCTGGTGGATGCTGCCTGCCATGTGTGTGCCCTGCACAGCCCGCGGGCAGCCCCTTTTAACCAGGGAAAAAAACACCAGCAGCGGCTTTAACCAGGGGAAATTTCATTATCTCCTTGCAGCCCCTGTCTGGTTGCGTTGCTACAGCTCCCTGCTGTGTTCTGCCGTTGCTTTCCCCCGTCTGCCGCAGAGCAGCATCTACCAAAACAAGCCCCGTGATGCTGCTCCCATCTGCTTGTTGCTGCTGCAGGGAGCTCTGGGCATCACCCGGTGGGTTTGCTCTTATGGGGTTATGAAGGCTCAAGAGGATCAGGCTCTGAAGTGCCTTCAGGCTTGTATCGAATGGCCAGTACTGACATCAGTCAGTTAGGGCCAGAAATGGAGAAACATAGACTCATCCTCGCCAACGCAAACCCCACTGAAGCCCTGAGTAAGAGGGATGTTCCACACCTCACCTGCACGCTCATCTTATCGGCAGGGACCCATGGGTGGGGGTCCCTCCTGGACCAAGTTGAAAAGTCTTGCATAGTCCACAGGAAGATTTTATTCCCCTATTAGTATGGGTTCATACATGGCATCGACAACCGCGTTCAACTCCCTTTGCTTCCCAGGAAACTCGTGCTGATGGAGCAGCCGCTTCTCAGCAAGGTTTCTGCGTACAGTGCTCATATCACTTGCCTTAAATGACAGAGAGGTGTAACCAAAAAATTCCTGTTCACATGCACTCTAACGATTCCTTCAGAGGAAATTGTGCTCGGTGGGGCTGCAAAGTGCCAGAGCCCTGCTGACAAGGCAATGAGGATTGGAAGCCTAGAAAACATTTTTAAATCTGCACTGAGATGAAGGTTAACAAGAGCAAAACACAGGAAGTGGAAAGAAACCGTACATGGACATTTTTGTGCTGGATGTCCAACCTGAGACCTCCAAAGACATCTGGAGCTCTGGTCCTTCATTGCACTGCCTGCCCCACTGAAGCTGCACTGCTAGGTCCTGATTTCAGCCTAATCACAGTTTATTATTTACTTACACTGTAACAGGGATAAGGACTGCGCTTCTTGCAAAAAGGCAGCTGTTGGCAAGGCAGGTGGAGGATAGAAACTGGCCTGGCTTTATGTCTAAAGGGAAGTAAGGACCAGCAGGAAAGCTTGGGGCAGATCATTGCGATGCAACCTGGGAATGGTTGTGGGTGCTCCTGCTGCTCACCTGCCCTGGAGCTGGCAGACATTTCCAGCTCCTTGTGTCAACCTGGGTTTCTATTTCATTTATTTGGCCTCAAAATACTCATCAATAGCAATGGGGCCCATGGAATTATATTGGTATGCAGGGAGATGCACACTGTGAGGCCACGGGCTCTCAGGATGCTGGCAGGTGATGCTGGCCCTGACATGCTGCAGCTGGCACCAGGGTTATATCCTAAAATTAGGCATTGGGCTCTGCCTCCTGTTTGCCTGATTCTTTGTGTCTATAAGTGACTGCTAATGATGTAGGGATGCTTTTGTCAGGGCCCTGAGGGCAGTAATGGGCTTTCACAGCCCTGAGCAGCCTCACCTGGGGTCTCCACCCACATCCATGGCCCAGGAGCTCGTTGCAGTCCCAGTGATGCTGCAGGATGCTGGTCTCCAGCTCTGGCCTTGTCACCATGAACTCCCCTGGGCTCCTGGATGAACCTCCTTGTGATCTCCAGCTCTGCCCGGCTCCTTGCTCAGGTACTGCAGCCCAGCCCATGGGGAAGATTCCCCTGCAGTGGCCCCTTCAGAGGGAACAAATAATGTGCTTTCTTTCATGAAACAGGAATTTTTCCTATTCTATTGAAACCTGTGGAGTGAAGGATAGCCTGTATCTGTAACAGATGTTATTTTTGGTGACCATTTTTCCCTGAAAGCCTAACTCACTCTTATCCTCTGATTTTGGGTGGGGTCAGTACAGATCAGCTCAGAGGGTGGGTTTTCTCACCATCAAAACATTTTCCCTGTCACACAGACTGAGCTCCTTTCTCAGACCAATTAACTTGTTCTTCTCTAATGTGCTATCAAGCACTCAGGTGCAAAAAGGTGGAGGGATAACTATGAAGGTTGCTTTCTCTGTTAGCAGGAGAAGACGGTTTTTTTCCCCCCACTTTGGGTCTTATTTAGAAAGACTTCAATGCTATGGGCAAAGAGCAACCAGCTTTGGGAATATCGGCTGTTTGCGTGCTGGCTCGGGTGGGTTGCGGCGGTGGATGGAGCAGGCAGCTGCCCAGCTCAGACCTCCCAGCCCTGCCTCAGGAGCACAGGGCTCCCTCTGTCATTTCAGTCATGTCGTTCCCATCCAGCAAATAGGTTGAAACCTATTGAGGGTCCTTTTCTTGCACAGTAAAGGTAACAGCTGGAATTTGCAGGGTGAGAAGTGTGCTTACAAAGGGAAAAATGTGCCTGAACTTACAGAAAGAATCAATTCAGGGGAGGACCTGTATTATTTTTTCTAAAATAAGCATTCAGCTTAATGCCTAGAGTCTGCTTTGGACACCCACTCCTGGAAAATACACTCCTCCAAGTTTTTTTACAAGTCCATGGTGCTTTCCCTGCAGCACATGCCTACAGTGACTATGGAGGGGTTTCTACCCCGAGTCCAGCTAGTGACCATCTTTTTCAATGGCTGATATATTTTGGCAGCAGCCTCTGACAGCTCTGGCTCTGAACTGGATTGTTTTTTCCCAGATAAAATTATCTGGTGGCCCCATCTTCCACACTGCCCACCACAGCCCTGGTGGTGCAGAGCTCCCCACCTGCCCGTGCAGCTGCAACCATATGCCTCTGTCTTGATCAAATACCTCTGGGTTGCATTAGTGGGTTTGTGTTCCTTTGCTTAGAAGATTTCAATATTTTTTCTTCCAGAAAAAGGTTTGAAATTATTTCTTTCTTTCTAATTAAGGTGCCATTTGTAAAGAAATGGATGTCCTGTCCAGATCTTCTGGTTTTTCAGCCTGGAAGCAGAGCAACCTTTGGTGTGATCGTGGTTCCTGTGAGCAGTCTGGGTGATCCCCATAAATACCTACAAGACAAGGTGAGGATTATTTCCAAGTGCATCACGTTCTGCTTCCCAGAAATGTCCATGCTGCCTTTTCCTGCACCAGCACCACACTTCTAGGCAGCTGCTCCTGCCTCGAGTCTCCTCACTCCCCACATGCAGCCACTACCATTAAGCTCTCTTTTTAGTGTTTCCTTTCCCAGTGCCCCTGTGGGAGATGCTGCAGATAGAGCAGTCGCTGAACCATCGGAGGCAGGCAGGGGATGATGGTGGTGTCCCACTGCTCGTGCTACATGTCCCACCACCGCTGCTGGAGTTCTGGCTGCTGTGGGTTATCTCCCCGAGCTCTGCACCTCCCTCTCACCCTGCTGCCACTCCCAGGATATCGCAGGGCTGGTCTGAGCAAGGATCTCTCTTCTATGTGGTTGTCATTAATTCCACCACTGCAAACATCAGCCTGAGGTACCGGCCCATATCGAGCAATCAATCTGTAATTGCCATATCCCTCAGTAAAACAAAAAGCCCAAAAGGAAAGAGAAAGGGGATAAAGAGGCCAAGAGCTTCCCTCTGCCCATTGCAGATGGCTCATGGGGAGCCTCAGGTGGAAAATAACCCCCTTCAGCCTCGTGCTGTGTCCCCCTTGCAGAGGAATGAGCCAGGAATTTCATGCACGTAGAGCAACCACCAAACAGTCCCTACAGGTCTGCCGAGGACCACTGCTCACCGAGCGGCTGCTTGTTTACCTGCCACCCATTTCCATGGCGTGGGCGTGCAGCCACATTCCTGGGAGCCCCGGCTGCTCCCTGCCTGCCCGACCTGTCCGTGCGCGGGTAACAAAGCTCAAAGCCACCGTTTGGCAGCAGAGCTGCAGATGGGTGATGCGATTGCTGTGGGGGAACGCTGCCAAGGATGCTCAGTGCTGTGCTGGGCTTGCTTCAGGAGCCAGCTCAGCAGCTGGGGTGTAAATCAGGATGGTGATATTGCTGTCAGCAGATGGATGTGACTTTACACTTGCTGAGGGTCTGAGCTGTTGGCTGGGGACCAAGTTCTGGGGATGCGCAGCACAAGATGACTCAGAAGAGTAGCTCAGCCTCACTGCTCCAAATCCCATTCCACAGGAGGCTTTCCCTATCCACTGGCTCTGGAAATATCACAGGGAAACCACCCTCCCCAGCTTACGTGTCCTGTTAAGCAACACAGACGCGTCCCTCCCGAGCACAGAGCCATGCTCAGAGGTGTCTGTGCCGGCACAGCAGGGCCCTGGGCCGGCCGGGCAGCTCTCAGCTGAGCAGGACGTGCTGTCTGGGTCTCAGACAAGGAGGCAACAACCTTTTATCCTTTTTTTACTGGTGCCATGCTGATAGTGAACCAATGCATCTCTTGCTTTCCCAGCCCCTGCATGCTGACACTGTCTGCAGCGATGCAGGGAAGGCTGTCCCTGCCCAGCCTGGGCAGGGGAATCCATGCCAACATTTTCTTGGGGGATGCTGAAGTAGCTGCACTTCAAAGGCTCAGGATGTGTCCACGTTGCCTTCGGCTCCACCAGCCCACAGTTCGGGGGTGGAAGTTGCTTGTGTCAGCAGCTGGAGCCAGGAAGCAACCCAGGCTGAGCCAGGGCTGCCAGCCAGGTTCGGCACTGAAACAAAGGAAAATCACTCAACAGCAAGTTTATTACTGTTAAGCAGGTATTCGTTATTAACAGCGCTGGATGCACGGGGGATAGCTCCACCTAACGTGCAGAGCTTCCTTCACTCAGGTAGCCCTTTTTTTGCAGTACGTGTGTCCATATTCAACAAATCTCCCGGAGAAGATGCACATGTTCATGAGATTAGCCAATACTAATTATAGTATTTGCCCTCCCACTTGCACATGCCCAGATGTCCAGAGCAGGGGTCTTTGGTGGGCTCGAGGGTCTGCAAATCTGCCTACTCCTCTATTCAGCTGGCCAGAGTTCTCCTTTGTAGTCCCTGTGTATGGTCTTAAATCAGGTCATCTAAGTCTCTTACTCTTTCGTGGCCTGGAATTGCTGGCCTTGGGCTGGTTTTCCTTCATCGTCCAGGACTACCTCTTTGTTAGAACCTGCATTCATTGCTTACAAGTATAGAAAGACTAGTTGCAAACAATTAAGGTATAAAAAAATGTCAATTGTTAAGAGATCATATTATTTACAAGATTTAGCAGCCCGTTTTCAGCACCCAAGTCACCCAGCCTTTCCCCACTGGTCCCCAGTGCATCCCCAGCTGCTGCCAAGTGCCCCCAAGACAGTCCAGGACCACGGGCTTTCATCCTGCACTTGCAAGTAGCTGTTTGTGTCAATTTGGGCACGTTCCTTCCCCTCTCCTGAGCTGTTTGGGCTGGGAGCTGCTGTGTGCCCTGGGGTGCCACTCTAGTTCAGTAGGATGATGCTGCTGTCACATTCAATTTTTCTTCTTTCTCTTCCTCTCGGAAAGAACAAAGTTATATAAAACAAAAAAATTCCCATCTTAATGGTGGATGAATTATTTAAAAGGGTCTGTTTGCTAATGTGATTGACTTCAACGAACAGCACAGGTTGAGCTGTAATTATGGGAAAACAATCAAATCTCTATCTGGGTTCACACCATACTGGTCTTGCCACTTTTTTTGTATTATAGCAGAACCTGTTGGGCAGCTTTAGTTAAGCTGAGCCTCCTTTCTGCTGCTGGGGCAAAGAAATGCAAACCAGTAGAGCCGGTCAGACTGCAAAGAAAAATTATGGCTTATTGTCTGTGCAAGTTCACCCACACTGCTCACTCCTGTCTCCCGTGTCGCAGATGACCGTCTCTTGATCACAACTTAACTAAGCCAGAGGAGTCGAGGGAGAGAGACAGTCCCCCAATGTGAGTATTGTGCCTGCACCGATTTTTATCTCTTCCTGGGCATCTCGGGCAGTGTTACATAGCTGGGAAGGGAGCTGACGTGAGCCATGCATGGAGAATTGCCCAAAATCAGCACAGTGGTGTGCTGGGGCGAGCTGTCACTTGGTGCTGGCAGCCAGAGCCTGGTCTGATGGGCAAAGGCTGTTGTGTTATGGGTGTATGTGTTTTTCTGTCTCCTCTTGGCGTTCAAGGAGGAAATTTGGATTTTTCTAGCAGCTGGGGAGCTGATGGCTTGTTGCAAAGCAGCAGCTCTGCCTTTGTGGGCATGCGGGGTCGTCAGGGAGCAGAGATAAGCCAGCCCGGGCTGCCCAGCTGCGACCTGGGGCTCTCCTCTCCTTTAACAAAAACTTTTCCTCTGGCATTTTCCATTTGAGCATGAAAGGTAATGAGCTATCACTGGAATCTGAAACGCAAAGAAATGGCATCCAGCTCTAGCTTAGTCGAAGTGAAATAGCCGTGCGAGGGTCAGAGCATTTTGTGAGTGTTAGAGTTTGTGTGAGTACGGGGAAGTCTGGTCACAGCAGCACCTAGAGAGCAGGGACCAGAGGCAGCAAACATCAAAGCTTTCTCTGAGCAAACATCCAAGCTGCTCAACAGCCATGGTGCAAGCAGAGCTGGGTCCATGGCCACGTCAGGATGTGCTGTGGGAGCCTGTGGGCTGGCAGCGGTGCCACCCCAGGCAGGCAGCACTGCTCGCCTGGGCGTTAGTGCCTGGCACCGGTGGAGGCATCACCCCCTCTCACCCCTGATCTGCCTCCCATGCAGCATCTCGGGCAACACTGGCCTGTGCCAAACCACGTGCATGCTCAGCAGTAAATAACTTTCAGCGGGGTTACGGGCCTGCCTTCTCGCCCCTGCTTTCCCACTCTCAATTGACTGCATCTCTGTTGCCAGGGCTAGGAAGAAATTTGCTCCCTTTTTCTCTCTGTGGAAGCTGGGTTGCAGTGATCCCTGCTAGCTGCGTGAGGTGACCCTCTGTTCGCCCGCCTTCAAACCCTCTGTCCCTATTGCGTTCCCGTGGGACACCCTGCTGGTGCCCTCCTGGGGTGTGCAGATTCGCTCCTGCAGGCAGTGCAAATATTCAGCAATGCTGGAGCTTGCCCCAGGCACGAGGTTTGATGCTACTGGGGGCTGTCATCCCTCTTCCCGACTTCAAATCTGGGTCGAAGGAAGCGATGGTGGGATTGCTGCAGGGGAGAAGCTGTGTTCACACACGCTGCCTCCCTGCACAGGGATTTTGTTGCTGTGGGTTGAACTGTCCCCGTCACCTGCTCCTTGTCCCCTCTGTTGGGACAGCCCCACGATGGGGAATGCGCTGAAAAGCACTTATAGGGGAGATGGCCACAGACACTTCCATAGCTTCAGTGGAGGACACAGGACCCTGATGCTGGTATTGATTCAAAACCCAGCCTGGGCAGCACAGTGTCCCAAGCATCAATGTGTCACCAAGCATTTGGGACAAGCAGAGATGCCTCAGCCCATAAAAATGCCTGACTGTGGCTGTCCCACTTGTTGGACAGCACAATGTGGGGCTGAGCTGGTAGGAGAGGACCCATCCACGATGCTGCAGCAGGGCTAAAGCCCAGGCAGAGCAGAACTGTTCTGGAGAGGATCAGGTCACCCCTTGATCTGGATCAAAGACAGGACAGAGCCAGCAGGGCTCTACCCAGCAAGATGGGGAAGCGTGGTCCTGTGCAAGCCTGCCGAAGAAGCAGGTATTTCCCAAATACGGCATCTCCCACTGTGCTCTGCCCTCCATCCACGCGGGAGCAGTGAGAGGGTGCGCATGTCCCGGCTAGCCTGCAAATACGTGCTGTGTTAGGGGCTGCACTCAGGGGGGGACTAGCCCTGCTTGGCAGATGTGCCTGCAGCTGGCTGGACTGATGTACGGCTGCGGGGAAGGCAAAGCCACGCTGAATGGGTATTTCTTCCAAATTAGAAGTGCTGGGCACTTTCCCTCCCCGTAAGCAGGGAGGTAAGCGGGACTTCCCCACCTGTTTCAACATGAGCTGCAGGAATTCCCAACGGATGAAGATTTGGTGGAATTAGTCATTGGCACCTTTTGTTAGAGCTTCTCTGGGGCTTTTGGAGGCACATTATTTGTTCCTGCTGCCCAACAGCATGAGCACGTTCCTGTACCACCTCGGCAAGGGGAACCTGGCTGCCAAACGTCACCAGGAGCAGATGCTGAGGCTGGGAAGAGCATCCACCCTTCCTGCCCTGCTTGTGCTCCATCTGGGGAGACACCAACTACGTGACACCTGCAACCCTGTCATTGCTCAAATTGCCCAAAAGGAGCCTTGAAAACAGAGAAGCAGCATCCAGTGATGTTCTCCGGCACTGCCTTAGAATAGCCACGTGGGATGTACGGGGAAACCCAAAGCATGAGGTCTTGCCCAAGCCCCGAGCACCACGTGGGGCTGAAATGGAGCAGATCTCCGTGAAGGAAAGGGCTTCTCACAGCCCCCCAACCTGCCCACGCAGCAAACCTGGTACCACCATGGTCCCAGCAGCTCACAGCCACTGACGGCCAAGGGGCCTGTGGCCCATGCAGGTGTCCTGTGGGTGTGTGGGGAGCTTGTTTTGCGGAATAACAGCAAACACAGCGATCTTGCCTCAGGTCTTCAAAGCATGTGGAGCCTTTCCTGCAGCTCCTGCTATTATAGAAGAGAGATATTGCCTGCCCACCGAGCCTCTGGCCTTACATCGGTGGCTAAAAGCCTGACGTGATCTCCCAGCACCCTGAGAGCTGGGGCATCCCTATCAGCAAGGGGTCCCCAGGCATCCCCCACTGGGGCATCCCTGTCAGCAAGGGATCCCAGCCACCTGGTTCAGCTTTTGCACCTGCACCACCAGAGGCTTTAAACTGCCCTGGCCACTGGGACAGGGCCAGATCCAGCACCCCGAGGTCCTGCAAGCTCCATGGAGAAGTGCTGCAGGCCATCCCACCCCCATCCAGCTGATCTGATTCAACCAGCAGGGCCCAAACACCCAGGATGGTTTTGCAGAACTGAATCTTCCTAGCACATACCGCTTTTTTAAATAGTGCTGAAGAGAAAAGCTGATTCAGTTAAAGACTTCATTACCTGAACTGTATCCAGGGGAGAGAGATTTATTCTTTTCATTTGCCTGGTCATTAGCTTGACCTCAGGATGCCTACACACACCCTAACACAGCAGGAGCAGAGGTGCCAGTTTATGTGGGCATGGTTATGATGGATCTTCACCCCCATTACCCCATGCAAGACCTGCTTGCCCATGCAGGACCGGGAATGCCAGGAATGATGGATTCTCCATCTGTCAGTAGCAGCGTGGTCACAGAGGCATGCTGTTGTTGAGGTCTCCTGCCATGGAGGAGGAGACGGCGAGACCGAGATGCTCTCCAAGCACTGTGTGCAGCGTAACGGGATCACAGGTGGAGCGTGGGGTGATACCGCTGCCTATCAGAGCTTCCCAGGGTATTTACCACCCGCTTTCCCCAGCCAAGGGCTCTGGGGACAGGGGAGGCAGTGGGAGCATGCTGGCTGGGCTGGGTGGAGGCAGCGGCCGTGCGCCTCCACTCCCAGCGGGGCCTTGAGCTATTCCCTGAGCCTCACCGCTTCTCAATTAAAACACCTGAAAAATGCGATAATGCTTCATTACCCATTTCCCAGAGCATTTTGAGGTGTTAATTAAGTAATGTTTATAGAAGCTGTGGTTACCCTGAGATGCACAGGCAGATAAGTGGCTACTTTTAATCATCTTCTGAATCCTTGTGCGGGCACACAGACCTGCTCGCAGAGCTGGCCAAAGCCCACCGCATGCCAGGGAGCACCGTGGCACGGCTGGCAGGTCCAAATGCCATTCCTCCTCAAGTGGGGAGCAGAACAAGTATTTACTGCTAAACCTCAGCAAAGCAGTAAAGAGCTGAGGAACAGGCGGACAAAGCCTCCCTCCCAGCTAGGGACGGCACAAGAAGCGACCCCTCAGCTGCTCACCCCGCTGCAGAAAAGCCAAAGCCCAGTTCCTGGGTATATTCAGGTATTGCAGAGGACCTTCTCCTGCTTTAGTGATCCTGCAACCCTGGGGCAGCAAAGACTGTATGCCAGGAGGAGGGTTGTCCCTGTCCCTAGGGGACACAGGGACGCTCCCCAGCTAGGGGCCCTGAAGCAGAAATAAGGTAATGGAAGAAAATTCCTATTGCTTTCCTGATTGCTACTAAAGCCGCTTCCAAAGGGCTGGGGTGGTGGGGGAGAAATTGAGCTGCTGGTTTTGTGATAGCCGGGCCTGTGCTGTATTATGGCAACACAGACTTTATAGGGTTGAAGTAAATAGGTGTGCAGGTTGGGACTTGAGGCTGGAACTTCATCTTGGAGGATTCACTCTTGTTCTCCTTTCCCTGCAACGGGGCATGTCTGCACACACGTGAGCAGGGCCAGCATCTCCCTGGTGCTGCTGGTTCTGTTTAGCTTGTTCAGGGAGCTGCAACCAGCGTTGGTCCCCAGCAAACCCGAAGGGCCGGTGAGGCGGATCGTAACCCTGCTGCAGCTCCACACCACCCAGGTGGGATCCCCATCCTAAGGCTGGTAGAGGCAACCCTGGCGCAGGGTGGGTGCAGCAAGGGCTTGCTGTAAACCAGCCCCTGGGCTGGCAGAGCAGCACAGAGTGGCTGCCCTGCTTTGAGGAGGATTTTCGGGTTGTGCGAGGCAGAGAAAGGCACCTAATCCTCCTCCCTAGCCAGGCAAGAGCCAAAGCTGCTCCTCCAGTCTCACTTGTTGGGGGGTAATTTTGCAATCTGCCAGCCCCTTTCCAACAACCACACGCAAAACCAGTGCAGTGGAGAAAGCGTGCTAGGCTCCATTTTAGGACAGCCTGTGCCACTTTAAGTCATACAAATAAATAAGTGCCCAGCAAAAAAAAAATCCCCAACACACACAAAAAAACCCTCTCCAACCTGCCAAGTGCATAGTACATCAGCAAAACGGATCAGCTTCACGCTGGCCTGTGAAATACTCCTGGCACTGGAGATTTTCCATAAGTGATCAGGCAGCTTTTCTAAGTATAAATTCAATTTATAATGCTAAAATTAGACCAGGAACATAGTAAAGTAGCCAAGAAAAGAAAGTTTGTCTGGTTGAAACAGGCCTGCTCAACAATTGCCCAGTGAAAGGCATATTACATAAATTCAGCCTGAAGCTGAACAACTCCAGCGCTGCTGATGGGGAAATATCTGGTTGTAAATCCATTAAGCTTCACTGATCCGACAGTGTCAGAACTTCAGAGTCCTGCTGGTTTATTTAATTATTTTTTTTAAAATGATTTAAGATCATTTAGCTAATGAGTTGCTTTATTCTTCTGAAAGGAAACAGTGCTGAGGGTGAGAATGCGCTGTGGCTCACTGTGAGCATGGCAGGCAGTGCTAGGGGTGGTAAAGAGAGGCCAGAAACCCCCTGGGGACCAGGGCATGGGGGGTGGCTGTGCTATCAGAGCCAGCTGTCTGAGTCCATCCCTTCCCCAGGCCCCTCGCATGGGTTAGAAAATAACCTCCCTGCCCCTTTTCCTTTCCACAGCAGCAGTCAGGAGCATCCAGCCCTGAGGAGCGATGCCATCGGTACCCAGGCAATGCTGGGGGCTGCCTCAGCCCCATGCGTGAGAGCCAGCGTGCTGGGGACCCTGCGCCCCAACCTGGACCCCTTGTCCCACCCTCAGCTGAGCATCGGAACGCAGAGAGCAGGTGAGCAAAGCCACAGCCGTCAGCAAACCGCCCTGTCCCGGGGGCTTGGGCTTTCCAAACCTACCGGATTTAGGGGTGGATGAGGAGTTTGCCTTTGGTCCCCAACACTGGGGCTGTGTTTGTGGAGGGCACCCGTCACTTTGAAATATGCCCAGCCCTGCCAGCACACCAAAGGGACTGCTCCCAGCCCTGCTGCGGGGCCGCATCTGGCACCTCCGGGTGTATATTACAGTGACAGCTCTGGAAAGGGCTCAAGGCTGTAAATGAAACCCCTGTCTCAAGGAGCAAGCTCCACACTGAGGGACATTGTGGTCTGGTCTTCATCAATGAATCTCCCTCAATAAATCCTCTGGAGTGGGGCGGAGGAGCAGGGGTGCTGCGGCTTCACGCCTTGAGCGGTCCACACTGGGCATGAAAGGAGCAAAGCCGAACCCTGGGGGAGCCTGGGCTGCCTGCGGCATCACCCTGCTGCAGCCAAGGGCTGAACCCTGGTACGGATACACAGGGGGTGATGCTTCTGCAACATCTGTGTAACCATGTGTGTGCACAGACCAGAGACCCAAAGCCCTCACCAGGTTTGCTGCAGTGGCAGTCCCAGCTGCAGGCAGGGATGGATGCTGGCGTCTCAAAAGACACCGCAAACGGCAATAGCTTTTCCCTGCTGATGGGATCCTCAGCAGGTCACAGATCCCTGCCGACCTGAGGGCTCTGAGGAAAAGAAAATCAGGAGTGAGCCCCAACCCTGGTGGCACCACAGCCACAGCCATGCAGGGAAGGCAAAGCTGCTGCCCACACCCCAGCCCCAAATCCTGATCTGCCAGGCTCTGCCCGCAGCACTGAGTCACAGCAGCAGGGATCCGGATCTGGTGCTGAGCACCTGGGCTGCCCCCGCGCCTTCCGCCTCCCACCACATCCAAGCCCAGCCCTGCCTCCCCGAACAGCGGGCTGGCACGAGCCCCAGCCTGAATGTCACCTTCCTGGGATGTCCCAGCTGGAGCCCTGTGGCCCAAAATGCCAGGGGCTCGTCAGCTCTCCAGGACACCAGCCTTGGGGAGGGGGCAGCACCAAGGTGGGCAAGGGCTGATCTGGCCACCAGCAAGCATCATGGGGAGCCCACGCAGCTGCCATGAGCTCTGCTCCCAGCTGCAATCCCTTCCCAGTTTACAGCACTGGGGAATGCAATGGGAATTGGTGTCTGAGCATTTCAAAACCTTCCCAGCCGGCACTCAGCACTCGGGGTTTCAGCCCGTGACCCCTGGGGTGGTGCTTTGCCCAGGGCAAAGCTGAATTTAGGACTCAGCAACCCTGGGAAGTGCTTCCCATTAACATCAGGAGTTTGGGTTTTTTCTTCTTTTTGGAGTAAAACCAGGTATTATTTGCCCTGGTTTGTTATTCAGCTACAGCTCTTGGGGCTGAGCAGCAGAGAGTGGTCCCCAATCCCATTACACAGCAGCTGGTCCTGAGCTGCGACAAGCTGCACCGTGCCTCGGGGGGCTTTTACTTGCTGGGAGAGATCACCCAGCCCTGGGAAAGGGTGGGTTATGCCCAAGGAAATGGGAGCAATTATTTTTTTCATTATTTCCCCAGAGAGTGAGATGTCTGCTCTGTTTGCACCAGATTTGCTCAAAGGGCCAAGGAAGTGCCCCCGAGATGGTTTGTGTTCAGGCAGCTGTTCCGTGGATCCAAACGCGCTAAGCGCATGCAAGCTGAGCTCACTGTTTGTGCTCGCCGGCGCGTGCCTCGTTTCTTTTGAAAATCAGACGCTTTAGGGGAAAGTTTCTTCTTCCAGCTCTGCGTGCCCACATCTTGCATATGCAGGCAATCTGGCACACCTCTGCTCTGCATGCAGATAAAGGCACAGGCGGGCTGCTGGCAAGGAGCTGGGCTGGGAGCGTGCTGGAGCCCAGCAGAAACTTCCCTGTGCTGCCGTGGGGCTGCAAATCCAGGTCCCAGCCTGGCCTTTCACCTTTGAACAGGTTTTGTTCCTGGCCATCCCTGCATGGTTGCAGGCTGAGTGTCCAGGTGCTTTGTTGAGATCAGGATTACTGGCTGTGACTCTAACCCGGTGTGGCTTTGGGGGGGAAACTCCCATGTGGCAATCCTGGATGTCCTCACGTGGAAGTCCCTCTTCTCCCGGTGCACTGTTGGTGGTCCCAGAGGACACGGCAGGGCTTTGCTGACCTGCTTGGGGCAGCAGGGAGGTTGCACACCCCTCCTGCCCAAACCCCAGGGGACCCTCCGTCATGCTTTGCTGGGATGCTCGGACACATGCTCTCCCCGGTCCCACAGCTATTTCAGGGGATCTGGAACTCCCCAAGGCTTTGACTGCTGGGAAGGTAAGAGTATCCCAACATCAGCATCCCAGGGAGGAATGAGGTCATCACTGATGTAATGAGTTCTCATCTCCAAAGTTTCCACTTTCCATCCCTGCTAGTAATTTCAAAATTTAAGAGATTTGGGCAAATTCTAGAAGTTATGGCAAAAACTCTTAAAAATTCTTAAAATGTTGGGTAACACTCTTAAAAAAACAACCGTTGTAATCAGGCTGTTTAACTCCTGCTTTTCCCAGCTTACTGAGCTGTGGCTGTTGTGGGTTGCCCTCCAACTCTCCTGTGTTTGGGAGTCTTTTCAGCTCTAAAAAGGAAGAAAGCAAGGGTTTTTTTAGAAAGCAGAGCACTTTATCTGTTCTTGGGGATTATTGAACACAACTGCCAGCACTAAGCGATGGCACCCAGCATGATGGAGCATTAATAAGCCCATAACCTCAATGGGGAAACTGAGACAGTGGCAAGGGGAGCAGAGACCTGAGCCTGGGGCAGGAGCTGTGACACTGCTCCCAGTCCGGAGGGGCTGGGGGCAGCCAGCACACCCCAGGGTGCCCCAGCTTACGTCCAGCCCCATGGGTGCTGTGCCCACACTGGCTCTACACCCACCAGGCTTCCTGAGGGGCTCAGCTCTGCACATTGCCCCTCCAGGTTTCTCTTTAAAATGGGGTGAATAACACTGGTGTCTCCCCAAAGGTTCAAAGAGGCAGCAGACAGTGAGTCCACATGGGGAGCATCTCAGGACCCAGCAGGAGATGGGTCCCTCAGGCCTGAGCGCCAAAGCTGCCATGTTTTCCCATCATCAGTCCCCAGCAATGTGGTCCCGACACTAGCCCTGCAGTCCCTTCCTCAAGAAGATGCCCTGCCCCACCTCATCCCAGAGAAATGCAATTTCACCAGCTCAAAATGTAGAAGAAAAGCCTGATTTTTCAACTGGGCTTTCAGTTCTCCCATTTTCTTCTTTGCCTGTGTCCCCAGCCTGGGGCTGAGGCAGCGTGGACAAAAATGCATCCCCAGATGAGCCTGCTGCTTTGTGCACGTCATTGGTTTAGCAAATTATTTCACTTTCTAGATCTGGGCTTTCTCCTGTTGTTAAGACTTCCCAGAACACCACGTGCTCAAGACACTTCTCTTTTATTGAACTCTTTCTTTCTATTTTAGGCTGAAACACGAATAATTTGAAACGAAAGGAGATTCTCACACTGGAAGCATCTGGGCGTGAGGCACAGCCCTGAACATGACCATGGAGAGTTTTGCAGAGCTCCTGAATAAGCTCAAGGAAATCCATGAGAAAGAAGTCCAAGGTAAGAAGACACAAAAAGTCTTATTTCAAAAGTTTTATTAAAAAAACCCAAGTTTTTTGTAATTGTAAATAAACTGCCATTTCTTTGTGATGCCACCTTAACTGTTGGGTTTCAAATACCCTGAAGGGAGGAGCAGCGGGTTAGGGAGCTTTGGGAATTAGAGCTCAGCAAGCGTCACCCCTGGGGATGGGTGGGCATGTGGGGTCAGAGCCTGGCCCTGGGGGGAGCACATCCTCCGATGGCACCTTGGTGTCTCTCATCAGTGGAGAATGAGGTTTAATGAGAAAATCAGTAACCTTTTTAACAATGAGGAAGAGCAGAAGAGTCCCTTCAGAGCAAGCCACCGAGCTGCTCAGCCCCTGCAGGAATGCCGCTTGCTCCAGGCATGAATCAGGGGGGATTTGGCTCCTTTCCTGCTGCTGCTGCCGAAGCCGGTGATATAGGTGAATGGGGAGGTTTGCAGAAGTGACATGCACACCTGCTGGGCATCTTCTCCAAGCAACACAGACTGGATACTGAGGGATCAAGCAGAAAGGGGAAAGATGCAATAATCTATAAGGCAGAAGCAGCAGGAGTATAAGGCTCCATTAGAGAAAACCTTAGCTTGGATAGTTTATTCCTCTAGGGAATAAATTATTCCTCAGGTCATACTTTATTAAAATAAGAACCATTAGGTTAAGCAACCAAATGCCAAATCCAATTGTTTTCTTATTAGAATAATTCCCAGTATCAATATTATGAACAAAACAACAGCACTTTTGGAGGATTCCAGCTTATGAAATCATTCTTCTCTTGTATAATTTCAAGCCGTGTGAGAGTTAGAGGAAATAGTTGAGCAATTTAAACCACATGTTTGCATCTACTTTGCATAAAATGGATTTGACAAGATGTAATGTCTGCAGATCCGTCAACGAAAGCCATTCTTGTTCAGCTGTAAATATTCTCCAAGATGATTTGCAGCCTGAGAGTTATAAAATACTGCCCACCTGGGAAATACGTGCTGTAACAAGAAATAAGTAGAAACAAAACTGAAACAGACTTTTTGAGGGTGGGAGGGAAATGCAGAGTCATTAAATAGTGGAAATACAAAATGTGCTCATATTTTGCGCAACTTTTCCAGCTATATTAAACTGTGATATTAACACAGGCAATGTATTATTCCTTCTTGGAAACAAGGTTTATAAATTGATGAGCTTCTGCAAAGTCAGGCACCCTGCGGAAGTTCCATCATTACATTTTGTTTCAGAGTGCTAGGGAGTTGGCAATAAATACCCACCTCTCTGTCCCTGTTAATTATTCCAGGACTGCAAAACAAGCTGACGGAGCTGACGACGGAGAAGTGCCGGTGAGCAATGCCGTGTCTGCGGTGGGACAGGGGGGCGGAGGGGAGGTTACACCGCTTCATTTTCAGACCTCCTGGGCACTCCTCCGAGGCTGCCTGATTCAGAGAGCACTGTTCGCCTTTCTGGCTCTGCCAAATTCAACCCTTTTGATGACTTTTGCCATGCAAGTTCCCAGCACAGGCAGGGCTTGGGGTGATCACAGCCCAGCTCCGGTTTGCCTTCCCACCAGCAAGTGATGCTCATGCCGATGGGCACTTGATCTCTTGGGAAGGAATGAACAGGGACAAAGCAAAGCTGCTAACTCCAACGGTGGGTGTCGCAGGGCACCTCTGGGCTCTAACACATCAGTTTCCCCCTCTTGCCACACAAACAAAAGCAATTCAGCTGTAGCAGTGTGAGCAGCACAGCGGGCTCAGGGCAGAAATCCTTCCCCTTGACAGGGCACTGCAGATAAAGGCACAGATTTAGCGGAGAAATCTAATAAACCTCTTCTCTTTGTTCCATTTCTTCAATTAGTGATGCTCAGAGAATTGAAGAGTTGTTTGCTAAAAATCACCAATTAAGGGAACAACAGAAGGTCCTTAAAGAAAATGTGAAGGTGCTAGAAAACAGGTAAGATTTATTTTTCAATTGGGTGCTGTTCAGTGGCTGTGCACCCTCCCAGGAGGGGAGTTTGGGGTCTGCTGTCTTCCCAGAAGCAGGATGTAACAGATGATCATCTTTTTTGCTCATATTCAGCTTCTGGGAGAGCTGGAAGAGCCCAGGCACATGCAGAGAAGCTTTCCTAAGCTGATGGTGATGGGGCTGGATCTGGGGAGTGGAAGGGCCAGGGCTGGGCTGCACGGGTGATAACCCCCTGATTAATTCTGGGTGATGGTCTGGGTGTTCATGCTTCTCTGTGGGGAGGGCAGGAGCTTATTTCCCCCATGGGAACTATGTGGTAACAAGCTGCCGGCTGTGGGTTTTCCTCCAGGCTGCGAGCAGGTCTCTGTGACAGATGCATGGTCACCCAGGAGCTGGCAAAAAAGAAGCAGAATGAATATGAGACCTCCCATTTCCAGAGCCTGCAGCACATCTTCATCCTCAGTACGTACCATGCCTGCTGTGAGCTCGGCTTTGGCTGGCCGAGTCTTTGATCAGTTAATGCCTCTCCCAGAGATTTGCGCATGAGCCCTCCCTGTGACCAGGCACTCTGCAGGGGTTTGGGGATGGGGAGAAGGGAGAGAGCCAACGCAAGTGTGTGGGTCTTGAAAAATCAGATCTGACCAGGACTGCGGATGGCAGCCCATGTTCCCCACAAGCAGAGGTAACTGCTCACATGAAGCAGCAGAGCTTGGGGGTCGCAGCCCTCCGCACCTCTAGGAAATTGAGAGATGCTCATGCCAAGAGCAGCCCCAGGCTGGCCAGGCAGTGTCAGCTGCCTGGAAAAAAGATGTATTTGGCACCACAGAAGCAACACTCTGGCAAAGACAGGAAAGTCACAGCAGCAGCTCAGCATGGGTAAATGGAAATCAAGCAACACGTGTGATGGATCTTCTCCCGAGCCTTTGGCAGAGCTCCCAGCACCGCTCAGCTTGGAGTGTTTTTCCCTGGGGATCTGGCTGTCCCAGGGAAGGTCGTGGGGGTAAAGGAGATAAGGCATTTAGCAGGGACGGAGAAGTGCCAGCAGCCCTTGTTTATCTCCCCTGCTATGCCATTGCTCCCTGAGAGCTGCTTTCAAGCAGAAGCAAGCCGAGGTGGCAGCCCTCCCTGCTCGGGAGCCTGCCTGCTCTCCCCCACTGCCTCCTCACTGTGGTGCCGGGTGCTCCCAGCTCCCTCTGGCCTTCTCCCCCTCTCCCCCGAAGCCCCCAGCCCTCACCCTGACACGGCACCCGCTTGCCAGAGGCAGCCATGGTGCTCACGGGCAGAATGCTGGTCATGTCCATCCTGCTGTGCCACGGTGACCCGTCTGGGTCACAGTCCCCCCTGAGCTGAACAGGCTGCAAGCAGTCCCCCAGGCCTGACCAAACCTGAATTGGAAAGTTGTTCCCTTTTATCCCTTAGCCCCCAGCATGTTTTTAGAGAAGGAAGGGAATTCAGCATCCCTCCAAAACCTGGAACCATTCCCTCCTCCTCCCCCGTGCACCCCAGCAAGTGCTGAGGAGCATCAGCTCTCTCCTTGCAGCATCTGAATTCACAGCATGACTTGTGTCCCTGCAGCTAATGAGACGAACCGCCTGAGGGAAGAGAACAAAACTCTCAAGGAAGAACTGAAGAGGCTCCGGAGCCTGGAGTAAGCTTTCTCTTGGGTTTCATTCATTACAAGGGGTGTTGGTAAGGACTGAGGCACCCCCACATGGGGATGGAGCAGGGCTACGTCCAGACCACAGCACCCCCCGAGGTATTTTAGCATCTAATTCCTATGGATTCCTGTAGATGTCAGACAGCAAAACACCTGTAAATGGCGTATAAGTCCTTGTCGACCTTTGCTCACTCCCTGTTCACCTGCATCCAAGGATTCAGTTTGCGGGGAACAAGGATGTTCAACATCTCCCCCCATGGGGGACCGCTCATGTGAAGCAAAGCCCTGGGCTGCTCGCCTTGGCCACAGACCTCAGCCTGGGCTTCCATGGGTCCCCCATGGCACCAGCTCCCCTCCTGCAGCAGCCAGAGGGGGTCTGCAGGGAGTAGGTTGTGTTTTGGGGGAAGGAGAATGACAGGCAAGGGACCAAGACGGGGTTAAGAGGGAGAAGCGAACTGCACCAACAGGTTCATAACCCAGCAGAGCTGTGTGCTGAAAGCCAAGTAACCTGCCAGGCTGGCCAATATATACAAATCAGCTCATTCCTCAAGGGTTTAAACTCCAGAGGAATTAGCACGGAGGGATTAGTTTAGAAATGTGTTTTCTTTGGAGCACAAAAGCACCACCCGCTTAAAAAGAAACTCTCGTTTTTACTCCCTAATGCTTCCCAAGGCCTGTGGGGTTTCAGAGCTGTTAGTCAGGCTGGGTTTGCTGAGCGCTGAGTGCTCCTGCTCTGCTCTGCTCTGCTTTTCCCTGGGAACATTTCCAGCCAGATCCCCATGTCTCAGCATCAGGGTCCGGCCAGGTCTCTGTCCATGACGTAGGTGTGGGGTCTCCAAGACTCAGTGGCTCCCTCGCAGTGACTAAGAGCATCAACACCACAAGCTTGTTGTGGTGGAGGGGGACAGCCCCACATCCCCCTGCTGAATCCACCCCTGCATCAGGCTGAAAGCCCAGCCAGGGCCGCACAGGTTCTCACAGCCTTTTGCAATAGCCGCAGTTGTGCTTTGGCTTACCCAGCGTCACGGCTTCCTGCGACGGTACCCACAGCCAGGTGGGGAAGTCACACCTTGAGCTGTCGTGCTGGCTCTGTCCCATGCTCCGCACTGCAGCTGAGCTAGCGATAAGCTGCAATGGAAAGTGAGTCTGAGGATCCGGTATAGCCACATACACATATATATAAATATGTATATTTATATATTGGTCTCTCTAACCCAGAGCTCCCAGTACAGTGACTCTCAAACCTTCCTTCTCCTCCCCTTCTCATCCATTTCTGTCCTCAGGAAGGCTGTCCAGGGATGTAGTGGAATCACCATCCCTGGAAGTGTTTAAAAAAACACGTAGATGTGATGCTTAGGGACATGGTTTAATGGTGGACTTGGCAGTCCTGGGTTAAAAGGACTTAAAGGATCTTAACATAATTGTAAAGGACTTTTCCAACGTAAATGATTCTATGATTCTCCTTTCAATAGGGACAGGACAAAGCACCCAGGAGTCACCTCCAGGGAAAGCAGCTCCACCCCCAGCTCCCCCCTGGCTTTACTGTCCCCAGTGAGCAGGAGCACCAGCAATGAGAAAGCAGCTCACAGGGGAGCAGAAGAAGCCCACCATGACGTGCCAGTCCTCAAGCTGGGAGAAGGTGAGTGCTGCTGGCTCCCACTACCCTTGAGGGACCTGGCATTGGGAAGAGTGACTGAGCTGTGGTGCAAAGCTGCTGTGGGAAAGGGTCTGGATTGCAAAGACCAAGCTGTGGGCAGTTCAGGTGGACGCTGCCATGGGCAGAATAGCTGCTGGAGGGGAAATGCATGTCAAAAGAGAAACACGCTGCTCTGTATTAGTGCAAAAGAGCGCTTGGGTGCCCTCACTGTAAAACAAGTGCTGTGCAGGTGTGGACTGGCCACCCATTTCATGAAGAGCCCATGTCATTGCCTTGCCACCACCCACACATGCGATGGAGGGTACATTCAATCCCGTGCTGGCTTGAGCCAGACCAAAATTTTGGCTCAAAATCTTCAGTAGGAGGTGGTTTGCGCCAGCCAGTGGCATCCCTGGGAGGCTGCGAGACTCCAGCATGCTGCAGGGCAGGGCAGCCTGCAACAGCTCTGCAGGACCATCACAGTGTCTGGTTGCATCTCTTTTGCAGAAAAACCTGCAGGACAGAGCAGCTCTCCAAGCAGTAGGACTTCCCCAGGCACTGTCCTCCAAGAAGTCAGCCTCTCAGAAATGGTGAGTTGCTGGAGGCAGCCTGATGTCCTTGGGCCTTTTCCCTACCGCTGTGGTCATTTGAACTGGATCAAGAGAGGTAGACTGGGATAGGGAAAGAGTAGGAGACACTTAGGAGGTGAAGCAATTAGCCAGACTCAGGCAGATTGCAGTTGCCAGAGCCGAGGAGGGCACCTACCAAATGCCAGATGCACTCTCTCTGCAGAAACTGCCACTCACTGCAAGCTAAGCATTTGGAGTTTGGCACAGGCTCCTCTCTCTGCTGTAAGCACGTGCATCTTTGGTCCTGCGTTTATCCCCCACGACAAGACGTCTAGCATCTTTGACTCCTCTGCCCATCGCCCTGGTTCCTCTCTCAGATGTCTTGTTGAGGAAAGCTGTGAGGAGCGAAGGCCATGGGGAGATTGTGCTGAGCCACATTTCAGTGTAGCTTATCCTGAGTTATAGACCTAGCTCTCCATTATCTGGGCGAGCAAGAAGCTGGAGCATTGTGAGTGTTGGAAAAGCCTGGAGAACATGTAAACTGTGGGAGTTGTGGGTACTGAGAACAAATACACCGCAGCAGCCCTGCCCGAGAGCATGGCAGATGTCTCTCCATCTGCAGCATAATGAATATTGGTATTTTCAGAGGGCCTGGCATTCAGTGGTTGCCATTTTGTGCATTGATGCAAGCCTGTCATGCCTTTAAAACACAGAGCGTGTGTGTGTCAGCTGAGGGGAGCTGAGTGATATGGTGATATTGGGCACTGGGGGATGAGACTGCAGGACCTGGATCCTGGTCGTGGGAACTCAGGCCCACATACACACCCACATAGATGCTTTTGTTTTGGCACAGGCTTTGTTTACCTGAACTCCACAGAAAACTTGAAAGAGCAGGTGAAAAGGGGTTTTGGTAAGGCTGCAGGCAGGCTGTGAGGATAATTAATAGGGAACACAGGAAGGGTTGGTGACATTTCCAGGTGGGCAGGGGAAAGTCAAGTCAGAACATGTGGAGAGCCTTTCATGACAGCAGATGGAGGAGATGATGTCCTGGCCTCACAGCTGGGTACTCGACTGGAAATACACCCATCAAACCCGTGCATGCCAGGAGCTTGCATGAATGAAGTCTAGTGGCCTGACTAGGGGTCGGGGAATTTGCAGGGTCTTATCTTGGTTAAGCCACTTGGCTTGACTTGAAAGGAGGCACAAGCCCTCCTGGGCTACAAATCAGTGCAGCCAGGAAACAGAGTACTGTAGATCCTGCTAGAAAACCTGAAGGGGAAATTTCCTGGGAATACGGTTGAGCTGTTGACCAGAATTTTATCAAACAGAGGATTTAGGAGCTCCCTGTCTTGTTCATGCTGGCTAAGAGCTGCACCTCGGTGCAGCAGGGCTCCCTTGGCCACGCGCTGCCCGGGCTGCACAGCAGGACGGCTCACCCGGACCGTGTCCCCTCTGCCACAGGCATCCCAGAGGATTGCCAACCAGCTGCACGGAACCATTGCCCTGGTGAGACCCGGATCCAGACCCTGCCTCCTGGAAAAAAGTCCTTCTGGGGCAGCAGTGTCCCCACCAGCCAGGAAGACTCCTCTCCCTCCGGAGCGCGAGCACAGCCCCAGCCTCGAGGCGTGAGTTACCTGCTTGTGGGTCGTGGCGTGGGCCTGACCCATGGCCCGTGGCAGCTGTCCCACTGCGCAGGCTGTGACAAGGTGGCCGGTAGCCACTGTAGCTGCCCACCTTCTTCTCCAGAAGCCTTGCGAGGCAGGGGGTGGGGGGGTCTCCCACTTTACACCAGCAAAATATGGCTGGAATCCAGCCTGATGAGATCAGCTCTCATTACTCCAGCTTCGTCAGACAGACCCATAAAGAGAACAGGGTGCCCGACCTGCAGCCGGGAGGAGAAGGACCTGCCTTTCGGGAGGCAGCAATCCCTGCTCCTCCTTATCTATTCTAATGGGCTTTTCTACAGGGCTCAGCACTTCCCCAGCTTATCCTCCCCATTGATTTCAGCAGCGCAGAGGGCTGAGCAAAGCCAGTGAGTTCACCTGTAAAGGCAGCGAGTTTCCCAGAGTGGGAGTAGATCTGCCAAGCGCTCCTGGGATCAGCTCACACACACAGAGGCTGCCAAACAGCCAGCGATAGCAGGGACTCGGTTTGCAGGACAGGTTCATGCACCGTACCAACCTTCTAAGCATGGCTGTAAAAATCTCCCATTGAGTGAGATTTGGGGAGGGTGGGCTCTTCCTCTGTCCTGGGGGTCTTCAGGCCCACCAAGGCACTAAGAAAGCCCAGTGATGGGTAGTTAGGGTGCTTCTGGCTGTAAGGCATGGTTTGACAAGTGACTTCTCAGCAGCAGCGCTGATATGGGTGGTCACTGCACCCTGCCACTTGCTCAAGCCCTGCCTGGAACTGCCGTGGCCCAGGGACAGGAGAGTGCTGTTGGGTGGTGGGGTAGTGATGGATCTCTGCGGTGTGCACAGCACAGAGACCCACTGCCAGCTGCCTGACCCCTGTGGCCGTCACAACCCTCCTCCCCAGCACAGCACCCGAAGACAAGTGTGATGCACAGGCCAAGAGCTGCCACAGGGCACAGAAAGAGCAGAAGAGACCATGCACATCACCAGCAGGAGCTGGGAAATCACATGAAAATTCTCTAACTCACATGATTACTTTTTTCCTGCTTCTTTTAGATATTTAACAGCAAGCAAACCAGACTCCCCCAAGATTTCTCCATCCTATGAAAAGCTAAAACTGACTGCCCGAAGAGAGCAGCTCTGCCTCCTTCACAAGCATCTTTCCCTGCACCAGCTGGGGCTGGCGAGCAGCTGTGCCTCAGCTGACCGGGACAGTGGCAGCCTCTCCAGCCATTTGCTCCGGACCAAAGACACTGATAGCGATGGCAGGACATGGTCACATGATGGCTGGGAAGATCGCGCAGCCTTGCTGAAGCTCCCTGCCGCCATGGTGTACGTGAGGGATCAGCACCTGGAGGAGAAGCTGCACCTCCTCAAGCACAGGGAGCGGCTGCAGCATTTCCTCATGCAGCAGTGCCAGCCAGGCCAGCGGGCAGAGGGAGACCCAAAGCTCACGCCCGAGGAGCGGCCCCTCTCCCCATGGCCAAGCATGATGCCAGGATGCAAGGAGGAAAGGTCCTTTCTGGAGGATGCTGCAGATGGGAAGGAAGAGAAGGAGGTTTGGCTGAGCTGGGACAGCTCCAAACTCCAGGAAAAGGTGAAGGCGGCAAGGGACGATGGTGCAGACGTGCCGCTGGATCTGTCAGACTCCGGCCGTGGCAGGGAAACAGGCTGGAACAACTGCCGGGAGCTGCGGGGGTCCAGCAGCCCACGCCTGAGCCCCAGGGAGAGCCCAGCTGTGCCGGCAGCCCGCGGCCCCTGTGGGAGACACGGGGCAGAGCGGGACGACTTGCTCTTCCCCTACCACTGGCCCAATGCCACCCGGGCACTGCCTGGTGCTGTCAAGGAGGAGGAAGACGAGGAGGATGCAGCTGTGGTGAGTACAGCTCATGCTGGCATCAACCGTGGCCCCTTCCCCTCCCCAGGGTGTCCAGCACCATTATGACTACCATTAATGTCCCATGGGAGGATGGCTTTGCTGCATGTGAAGCCAATGGGGACATCTTTACACAGGGCAAAGCCACAGCTGCTCAGCCCTGGCTGTCGTTCCCCACCTCCCCTCCTCTCCAGTGCCCACGGGGTCTCTGTCCATGTCCAAGGACAGGCAGTGCCTGTGCCCCGTCCTGCAGGTTGGTGCAGGAGGTGTGCTGGGCTTCCTGCAATGCACCACCAGTGCATAGAAATGCCTCTGCAATGCTCGTCCCCATGAGTGTCATGGTCATCGTGTAGGGGCTGGGGACAGCCCTTTCCTCCTGCCTGGTGAAAGCAGCATTTGTGCTCCTTGCATCCTACAGCTCACGCTCTCACGAGCACATCCAACAAACACCTCCATGCTGAGCGACCCAGAGGCCCTTCCAGAGACCGGGGTGAGACTGGATGTCAGTGCACAGAAGGGAGAAGCAGGTAAAAAGCCGCAGGCAAACATGACATTTGAGAAGGCAAGAGCAAAAGGTGCATTTTGGTGACAGTATCTTACATCCAGGAGCTCTCTGTGCTGGGCTCTGCACGCACCTGCGATCCCCACCGAGCAAAGCAGTCACTAACCATCACAGGACACCCTTCCAGGGACCCAGGTGCTTGCAGCTGTCAGCAGTTTTGGGTCATCAGGGACACTTCAGGTTTCACATTTCCATCCTTGAAGGCTCAATTTTCAACCCTAGGGATGCTCAAAATTCAGACTCCCTATCTCTAGGGAGTAAATAACCCCAGCTGTTACAGAGAAGAGGTCAGTGTCTGACCTCCCAGTGCAAACCAGGTGCCACCCATGGGGTGCTCTTGCACACCCTGCAGCGCACCCTGCACCCTGAACTCAGCTGCTGGGTGCCATGGAGCTCTCCAGGAGCTAAAGGTCAGTTTAGCACCAACCCATTAACAAAACTCACTCCACAGTGAGCCATGACAAGACAATGTTGCTGCTCCAGCATTACCTGCCCTTCTCAGGGAAGCAGAAGCTCAGAAGTTGCCCCAGCAGAGATGGGAAAAATGCAAGAGGTTTGCAGGACTACATGGGGAAAAAGCATCCCTCTGTGTGCCCCCTTGCTCCAAAGCATGCCCCGTGCTGTCACAGCACATAGGGTTGAGCATGGAGTGAGGGATGCTGGTACCAGCAGCAGGTAGGACAGGATGCTCTTCTCCCTTTCCCTGCTCCATCCCCCATAAGAGTTCTTTCCATTCCCAAAACCAGCGGTGTCCTTAGTCTGGGGACATGCGGTGCTTTCTCCCTGCCTGACCACCTCAGGACATGGGTGCCTGGTTTGCCCGGGCAGGTGGGAGGCAGCAGCCATGGGGAGTGGAGCAGGAAGCACGTCTACAGAGAGCTGCTTCGTACCAGCCTTACTGGCTTGGCCAGAAAGTTGAGCTCACCTGGATTAGTTGGTCTGGGCGTGTCGGAGTGGTTTGGGAACACTGGAGCAGGATTTTGCAGGGTGGAAAAAAAAAAGGGGGGAGGGGGGGAAGTCCTCTGTGATTTACATACTAAGGAGATACCATCATAGCAGAAGAATTTCAGCTGATTACATTCTGGGTGTGGGAATACAGGACTTTCTTCAGTTCTCACCTTAAGGTTGACACAAAGCCCAGGAAACAATACACAAATACTTCTGCACTTTCTAGCGAACCTTAACCTGCGGAAGGATACAGTGAGGACGGGATCAGGCTACAAGGGCTCCAGGAGTGCCCAAAAGCAGCGCCGTCTGCTCTCCTACCCAGGCAGGGGCAGCAAGGGAGGCTGCCCTGCCAACAGTCCCACCCCAGCTAGACCCGGGTGTCAGTCAGAAGCAAGAAGTGTTGAGGTCCTGGAACACCCCTGGCCCTCGGAAGAGGGCTCAGCTCCATCCCCAGCCCTCTCGGCCCCTCCATGGCCAGCAGGGGTGTGCCGCTGTGGGTGCAGATGGGGTGATGCCACCGCCAGCAAGGCTCGGGCCCTGGCCTGGGCAGCTTTGCTCCGTGCAAAGGTCGGGTGCGTGTCTGGTGCGTGTAGGTACGTGTCTGAGGTTGTGTAGCCTTGGGGCCTGTGTGCAGCAAAGTCCTTTTGCTGGGCAGGGAAACAGCTCCCCTGCCTTTCCTTCCTCTGCTCCTCAGCACGTTCCCTGCCAAGAGCCGCTGACTGGCTCCGGCAGCACGCTTGAGGATTGCCCATTCTGGCCTCTTTTCCCAGACACGCTTCTCCCCACCTGGGTCCCAACCGGGCAGGTGCAGTCTAGGGGTGTAAATACCCCACAGTTTCTCAGCCTGCATGTAGCCAGACTTTGGGGCAGCGCTTGCGACTGCAGGGTAGCAAAGTCCTACAGAGACAGCCTTATTGGGAGGTTGTTCCCCCACAGAGTCCCACTGGATCTCCCATAAACATTCACTTCAGGTCACGGATCTCACAGTGCCTCTGCTTTGCAACACAATTCAGTGCTGAACCTGTTCTTTGCCTCTGGCTCTCAGAGCCTGGGCTGGTGGCATCTGCTCATGAGCTTGTGGGGCCTCCCACCAGCCAAAACCCCTTCCTCTTGTGTCTCCTTAGATGACAATGATGCTGACTCTGGGAAGCAGGAATCCGATGAGCCAGACACGACGGACAGCGAGGTTTGTTTGCTCTCCTCAGCCATTAACTTAGGCTGTCAGGTCCAAGAAGCGTAAGACAGGTTGTCCCTGCCCGAGCTCATTCCGGAAGGTGATGGCTCTTCCTACATGACGTGCCAAACCTCATTCCCGCACTGTTACCCAACCCGTTGCTGAGGGTCAGAGACATCACCCTTTCCAACTAGTCAAGAGGGTTTATGAACAACAGCAGGTGTCACCACTCCATAGCAATGGTCACAAAGGTCCCCAGCAGTGCAGCCAGGCCATCAGCTCCCTGGGAAAGCCAGTAGTTTGTAGACTGACTGCTTTTCTCATTGAGGCAGGTGGCTGCCCCATATGAAGATGATATCCTACAAGAAGCCCAGGCTGATGGGAAATACTTTTGCATCAAAGACAAAGCTCACACGCTGCAGAAGAAGAGAAAAAGAGGACAGGATCCCTGGACAAAAGGTAGGGAGGTCCTCCTGGATTCCTCATGGCATGAGCTCAGGGCTACAACTTCTGCTGCTTCCTGAGAGGCTCCTGTGAGAAACACCTGAGGGCACCAGCTGCCTTCCCTGCAGCAGAGAGCAGGGTGATCCTCCGCCGAGTCACGCTGTGCCATGTTTTGGCAACAGTCGTGTCTCCAGCCAGAGGAGCCCCTGCTAATGGTTAGCCAGGGGAGCCTGGACACGGTGGCTGGGGGAGCACTCCCAAGCGCCTAAGTTAACAGGGCTAAGTTCCTCATGTTTGCTTAGCCAGTCAGAGAGGTGGTGACTGGAGAAGGCCAAATTCCCAGGGGTGAGTTACTGACACTCAGAGAAAGGTTTTTGCCAGCTCTGTTGATCTTCCAGTGCAGCTGTGGAGGTTTCCCTGCTGACCAAGGAACATGTCGTACCCGTGTTTCCTACAGGTGAATGAGCATCAAACTGCTCCTGATAAGGGCAAGGGTAAGACAGCGTGGCTGTCGAGCCTTAACAAGTGCTCTGTCAGAAATACCCTGTGCAACCCCCTTTGCACCGTCAGGAAAGACAGGGAAGTGTTAACCCAGTTACAAGCACAGAGACGGCTGTTGCTTGAGCATGAAGGGAGCTTGTTCCAGAGGCGAGCAGGGCCCCTTGCGCTGTGCCCAGCCTGTGGAGGTGCCTGCTCACTCAGGGGACACCGCTGCAGCTGAGTGAGAAGAGGATTTGCTCTACAAAACCAGCTGCTGGGATCAACAGGGAGGAAGCTGTCCTTGTGCTGCCCAGGGCAGAGAGCATCCAACCCTCTGGGGCTGGATGGGGATGTCCCGAGTGAGGGCTGGGTGCAGCGGTGGCAGGAATGGGGGGATGGAGAGGCAGAGCCCCTCTCTCAGCATGTGGTGTGTGCCATGTAACATACTGGAAAGGGGAGAAATCCAAGAAGTGCATCCTGCTGGTCTGGGTACCCTCAGGTACACTCCTGCCCCAGGTCAGTTCTTTGCCTACTTCTGCTTCACAAGTTGTTTCTGTTTCCAGGGTCACAACAGCCCCCCCCCCCCCCCCCCCCCCCCGGGTTTCTCTTCACCTTTCCTTTGCTGAGCTTTGCTTCCTCCTGTGCTGTCCCATGCTGACCTTGTACATGTAAATCCATTGCTCTATGGTTAACTCCTGCGGGCATCTTCCCGTTTGCAGGAGCCAAGAAGTCAGTGAGAGGAAAAAAGAAAGTCAAAGCAGAGCAGTGCTCAGCAGTGATCACGAAGGAACCGGAGAACTGCTCCACTTCCCACAACGATACCTCTGAAGAGAGCTAACAGCAGGGCAGGATGAGAAGCAGCACAGACACTGCAGATCGAAGGAGAGGGCTCGGAGACCTCAGTGTCCCACCCAGCCTGGGAGAGCAACTCCTCCTGCTGTGCTGGGCCAGGCAGTGGGAAGTTCACAAGGACTCATTAATGAGTAGAGCACCCTGCAAATCCTCACTCAGTGCCCCAGGAGAGGCTAGGCAAGGAAGAGCTGTGCAGGTGATACCTGGAGCAGCCAGGTCACTGCTGGTAGAGCAGCACACTCGGTGACCCCCAGCCCTGTGCCAGAGCAGACTCTCAGGCTGGTTGCGAGGAAGAGGAGATGCCCTCTTTACAGCACTCACCCTGGGTCAAGACCATGTTCTTCCCCGGGATTTCACGCAAGGAGAACAGACTACGCAGACCCCGTTCCCCACGTACGATGTCCCTGCGGCTGGCCGAAAGATGGTGACCAAGCTGAACGCCTCAGGGCCCCATGCACAAACCTGCGTTGATTAAATCCCTACCCAGGTTTCATACACGTGTGGATCTTGTTTGACATTTTCTTTTCTAGTTAAGTGAGGAGCCAGCATGTGGGCAGGCAGGTGGGACATGTCCCTGGAGAGGGCAGGGAGAAGAGCATTGGAAGGGAGGACTTGTGTGCTCCTTCTCCCCACGGTGTCCTGCATGCCTGGAAAAGGGGGCGAGGGGGGAGGGGGGTGTGTGTGAGAGACCCAGCTGTGGCTCACAGCAGAGCAACAGCTCAGCAGTTCACACTGACCTTGGTGGGATTGCTGGGATCTTCTTTTCATGTGGATAAACTGTAAACTGTTCTTAAACAACTTTTTTCTGATGCATTGAGCATGGGGAAGTTTTCCTTCAGCATCAAGTGATTAATTCAGTGATGAAGCAGCAATTCTAGCCTGGGATAGGATGAGAAGGGCTGCAATGAGCATCCCTGCAGCCACAACAGTGCACTGGGAGTCAGGCTGGGATTTTCCTAGCACACATGTGGAGAACAGGGCCAAAATGGAGGGAGACCAGAGGAGAAGTGCCAGAGACGGTGCCTGCCCCACCTGGTGCACCATCATTTTCTTTACCTGCAGTTATTTCTATTTAAGTGTGGGTTGGTTTGCCCATTCACAAGAATAAAGGGCAAAGTGCCCCAAGCGGAGCACCCAGCCTGTCAAGAGCATCCCTTCTGCACACGCCACAGCCCGTTCCCACCTCCCCAGGGCAAGCAGGCAGCAGGAAAGCCACCCCAGGGTCCCCCGCTGTGAGGGAGCTGGGGTGGGCAGCTGGGCTCGACCCGGGCAGCTGCTGCGTGGGGGGCTGTCAGCCCCCCCACCCCCCCAAGAGGGAGGAGGGTGTTTGAGGACAAGAGGACATGGCCTCCAGTTGCGCCAGGGGAGGTTTAGGTTGGATATTAGGGAAAATTCCTTCCCCAGAGGGTGGCCCAGCACTGGGACAGGCTGCCCAGGGATGTGGTGGAGTCACCAGCCCTGGGGGGGGTTAAAGGACACGTAGATGTGGCACTCAGGGACGTGGGTTAGTGGTGGGCTTGGCGGCGCCGGGTTAACGGTTGGGCTCGGTGATCTTAAAGGTCTTTTCCAACCTAAACCATTCTATGATTGTTTTTCCCGAGGGAGACAGGCTCGGCCCCACCGGAGCGGCGGCGGTGAAGGCGGTACGAGCAGTGCGGGCAGCGCAGTCGGTGCGGCAGGTGGGCAGTGAGGACAGCGCAGTCGGTGCGGCGGGCGGGCAGTGCGGGCAGTGAGGGCAGTGCGGGCAGTGTGGGCAGTGAAGGCAGCGCGGGCAGCGCAGTCGGTGCGGCGGGCGGGCAGTGCGGGCAGTGAGGGCAGTGCGGGCAGTGTGGGCAGTGAAGGCAGCGCGGGCAGCGCAGTCGGTGCGGCGGGCGGGCAGTGCGGGCAGTGCGGGCAGTGTGGGCAGTGAGGGCAGTGCGGGCGGTGCGGGCGGTGCGGGCAGCGCAGTCGGTGCGGCGGGCGGGCAGTGCGGGCAGTGCGGGCAGTGAGGGCAGCGCGGGCAGCGCAGTCGGTGCGGCGGGCGGGCGGTGCGGGCGGTGCGGGCGGTGCGGGCAGCGCAGTCGGTGCGGCGAGCGGGCAGTGCCGCCTGCTGGGCTGCGTCGCTCCGGGGCTGCTCCCGGTTCAGGCCGCGGGGGGGCCGCGGGCTTTGCCCCGGGCTGGGCTCCTGGTTGCTGCGGAGCCAGGGAGAGGGGACCGGGGGTCCCCGCTAGCTTCGGCACCGGGGAAGGAGCAGGAAGCGTGCGGGGGACGGGGGATGGCGGAGCGGGCCAAGGGGGCTGTTGCTGCCAGAATACTGCAAAGCAGTTAAACCTCCCAAGCTGAAAAATGCATTTAGACGGCTTTCACCCTCCTCTCAGCTCCGCAGTTCGGCAGAGCTTGTTGGATGCCACGGGGTACCCGCAGCAGCCCCCAGATAACCCTCGACAGAGCACGGGGTGTTGCACCTTGTGCAGAGCATGTGGGTTAACGCTCCTACCCTCCCCTTCCCCCCGGCGGGCAATATCCCTCTGCCAAAGATCACGTCCCTGATGGGGTTTTCCTCTTCACATTAACTCACAACTGTCAGCAGCTTCTGCTTACCACCAGGCCAGACCCCGAAAAACAGAGTGAGGGTTGGCAGGTTGGGGGACAGCAGGAATGTGGGTGTTTACTGGCACTGCTGTGGCAACTGCTTCCCCCCCAAAAAACACCTCCATGCAGAGGTGTGCTCGGCCGGAGAACCACCTTTAGGTTCAACCCTTTAGTCGTGCTCTGCACCAAGGAGCAAAATCCCAGCTTCTGAGTTATCCATTGGCAGTGCATATTCTGGGAACTGATGTCCTGGAGGTCTGTGCTTGGAAATGCTTGAGACATCCAGGTTGTGATGGTTTAATGGAGAAAACAGCACCTCCATCCCCAGCACCAGCTGCACCAGCGAAGCCCCGTGTCCCCAGGCTCCAGGCAGCACAGGAGGGAGCCCAGGGCTCTCATGGCACAGCCACCCGATGGGCAGACCCCAGCTCGCACAGCACCTTCTTGCACAGCACCTTCTCCTGGGGACCAGCTCAGCCCAGGTAACATCCATCTCTCATTTTGCATCTCAGTGCTGTGATATGGCCACAAGGAGCTGGCACAAGGAGGGGATGGGCAGGTGGGGGGTGCAGGGGTGCAGGGCTGATTTATCCCAGCTCAAAGGATTCATCAGATCACGGCCACGGAAAGTGGATCAGGGCCACAAGTGACACCTCACCTTCCCCTTTCAGTCCTGGGCACCCAGTGTTGTGTCTGCCCCTTGCTCGGACTGACTTGCAGGGGGCAGCAATACCCAGAGCAGCACTGAACATGCCTGGTGAACTGGATAAATCTGTCTTTTAAAAATACTCCATCCAGGGGAAAAAAAAAAAGTCGTCGAAATGTGATCCCATAAAGAGGCCCCTCAGACTGCAGGGGGGCAGCCTGGGTTCCAGAGAACTGAAGGAGGGAGGGAACTTTTATGGGACTATAAAATAATCCCCTCCCTATGACGAACCCTTGATAAGCAAAATGTGTAGAAGACCTGCCAAAAATAATGAACTCTTCAATTTCTTTTTTTTTTTTCTACAGAGACTTTTTTCCTCCCATTGCACAAGACCACCACAGAGTTCACCTTCATTTGTTGGACTTTTATTTTCTTTTATGTTGCTTCCTGCCTTTTTCCAGCAGTCATTTTCAGCTGATGCCCCGTATCCCCATGCAGGGTGTATTTGAGGGACTGGCAGGGACACACATTTCATAGTTAGGGCAATCCCATAACCATAAAAACAAAAAACAGTTTTGTCAGCTCTGAGCAGTGCTCCCCTGAGCAAGCAGCTGAAGTGAAATAAACTTTATATGCTGCACTTGATCCAGCCCTGGAAACTCCACTCCTACCCGGCCCCTGGCTTGCTGTTACCCCACCACCACCTTGCAGAAACATGGATAACGGCTGAAGGCCATTAATTCTCATAATTATGCTTGTCAGTCTTCTGTTCCAGTCATTCCTGACAGATAAATGTATGTATTGATTTGGTGACATGCAGGCAGACTCAAACTTGAACTATTCTGCTGTAAGGAAGAAATCTGAGCCCTGCAAGGAACCCTGGAGCTTTGCAGAGGTTTGCTGTGCCTGGGTCCAGCTCTGCTCCAGGTAACGTGTTTTCAGGAACAGCTTGGGCAGCGTTCAGCCCACCAGGCTGATCCTGCCTTCCTGAGAGCCCGGCAGCCTTTTAATAACTTCACTGGAGTTGGGCTAATGGCTCCAAGGGGCATCTGTGTACCAGACCCAGCAATCTATGCTTTTTGTGGAGTTAAACTATTTTTGTTGCCACATTTCCGCTCAGCACAAGAAGAGCGTTTTACACAATGATCTCCAAAAAGCCACTGAAATTACCCTCAGAGTTACAACCCACAGAGCAATCAAGCAGAAGAGAGGCTGTCCCATGAACAGATCAGTCTTTCCTGGAGACCAGCAGCTCATGTTTGTTTTGTTCAGACAAATTATAGCTCTGATGTCATCGGTGACGCAATGTAGGTAGGACAGCTGGGCCAGTGAACTGGTTTCCCAGAGGAACGGGTTCAGAGCACAGCTTGGGTTCGCTCAGGTCAGGGGCTGGATTTGAAATTGCACACAAATCTGAAAGAGCAACAGTGTAAGCATTTCTGTGCGCTTTTAGTCCATCCAAAATAGCAACGACTGGTTCCCTTACTGCCCGTCATGCAAAACAATTCCAATAACACACCATCGCAACTCTTTTACTTCCTGATCCTTAACCATCTGTACATGCTGAATCATTCTCGCAGCACAGATCGCTGCTCTCAGCTTGCAGATCCCCCCTGGTCCTCCCTGTGCATCAGCCTCCCACTAAACTCAGCAGCAAACTGACATTTTCAGCTACTCTCTAGACTTCATTTGTAAAATTTCGTAAGAAATAAGTTTGTCCAAGTCTAGCTGTGAGCGTAAATCTCCAGCTCGGAAAAAAAAAAAAAAAAAAAACAACAAAAATTGCCACCACACAAAGGTTCCTCTGTTGCGTGTGTAATGGAGACGGTGCTGGGCAGGGAAGTAGGAAGTCCAACGAGCTCGAAGCAAAAGGGAACTGTGCTGGGAACACAGCTGGCTGCAATGCAGGAACCAAAAGCACCAAATATAGAGAAATGCATGTCAGATTCTTCCCCCTTATAATCTTCTGCGATGGCATTGCCTCCATGGGAATAGATATTTTGAAGGTGACTTAATTCATGCCCTTTTCATGAGACTGAGTACCACCTTTTCTGTAGTGAAATGCTTTTAACCTAGGTCTGATCAGTAAGTAATGCCCATTTACAGCGCTGGCTTTGGAAACACAGCTTTACTTCTCAGTTCCCTGCAGGAAAACTCATTCTAGGCATTACTGAAGTCTTGCTTAAGTCCTATTTTGGGGATATAAGTGGGTATTTTGTGTAGGTCCTTCCCAAGGTCAGATGCACCCTGCATGTGTGAAGAAGGCAGCATGCGCCCAAGCAGCCTCGCGTGCAGCCCTGTGGTGCATAGCTGGCAGCTCAGAGGGGACAGTAACAACTCAGGTGTTCAGAACCGAGCACAAGGGCAAGCATTTGCACTTTTGAAAGGAGGCTGTGAAGTTGTGCAGGTTTAGCACACCCAGCATGCAGTGATGGCTCCTGGAAGGGAGATTTGGAGAGTTTCTTTGCTCCTTTATCTCAAGCAAAGTTTACTGTAGGAATTTTTGAGCCAAAGTGCATGTTCCTCCTGCATCCCTTGAGCATCATGGCTTTCTGCTCTGCCTTGAACAGTGTCATCAACCCTTCGAGAGTTGCCCAGCTCTGGCAGGGCTCTGCTGCACACCCTGTTCTTACCAAACTTGCTGCCAGATATGCTGATCTCCAGTGGGACCTCTACAGAAAACATTTTGCAAGACCCTCCCATGAAAATTATTGATCTATTAATAACAGCATGTAGTGCAGCACCACATGGTTCAGGGGAGAGGGTTTGATTCATTCACAAATCCTCATG
Source organism: Falco rusticolus (assembly GCF_015220075.1). Taxonomy (NCBI): domain Eukaryota; kingdom Metazoa; phylum Chordata; class Aves; order Falconiformes; family Falconidae; genus Falco; species Falco rusticolus. Next base: position 24,663,958 of record NC_051196.1, read on the forward strand.
TAAACACCACATACATTTTTCATGACTCAAGCACACAGCCCTCCTGAGTGCAAAGCTATATGATTTGATCAATCAGCTCCATGTTTTTTGAGTACTTTGTGTATAATACTTCACAGGAGAGCCTGAGTCATTTTCCCAGGCACACAGCTATCAGCCCAGAGGTCTGTTGGCAACGTTTGCCTCCTGAGGCTCGGCATGTTATTTTGCTGTAACTGGAAATCTGTAGTGAGAGCAGAGGATTGCGTCACCCGCTGTGGGTGAGCACCCAGGAATCCAGGTGACACAGCTACTCCACTCCAGCAGCAGCCAAGGGGAACCAGGAGTCCCAAATGGAATGGAATGGAGGCGGATTAAAACCATTGTCGGTCGCACAGCTAATGTACTGGTGGGGCCAAAAGCTTGAGTCAAACCCAGCTTATGGGTTTGGGATGCGGGAGGAGCGCGATGGAGATAGATGTGTTAGCAGAGAGCAGGAGCGGTCCAACATGTGATGGCGGTTAGGAAGGGTTTCATAATTTCTGACATACATAACGTGGGGAATGGTACCTCTGGGCATTTTCTGACACATACTAAATAGGAGGGGGAAGACGAGCTCAGGAGAATACATAATCCCAAAACCAGAGTGGCTGATCTTGAGATGGATGTGGTGAGTGTGAAGCTTAGCTCCAAGGAGCACTGGTCCCCCTGGGTGAGTTGATTTTAAAAAAGGATTTAAAAGGGGTGAACTGTGATAGCATGCTTGGGGCAAGGTCCTTGGATTACAGCCTGTTCAAGAGAGAGGGAATGGTAAACTCAGGATGCACACTGCACTTACACATCATTCTCTCAGGCTTCCAGAGACCACCCTGGTCCCCCATGAGGATTCTTGGATCCCCATCCACACCCTGCTTAGACTGCAAAGATGGGTATAGAAATTTGTGGTGCCTTATCTCAATGCTAGCAGTTCCTCCAACTGGAAGGCTGTTCTTGTGGTTCCCAGCCTAAATATATTTATGACCTGTTTATCTTTGCTTGATTTTGGGCCATGATTTTGCAAAAAATGTAACACCCAGCCCACGTATGTACTTTAAAATGCTGTCTCATATCAGATGCTTAGACCAAATTCTGCAGTTCTTGCATGTAGGAAAATCCTGGTGACTTTGGTGACTCTACTCCCCATATAATATTGGAATAAGGATTTGCAGGCTTGGCTGGCTCCACACAAGCTCCTTATCCCAGCAAGCTCTGACTGCTCAGACATGTATCCACACAGCCCAGGGCTTCCTTCAAGGTAGAGCAGGAGCTTCAGGAGCATAATGAGCTTGAGTTGAGCGTTGGAGATTCACAGTAACACTTTACATTTGTGCAATAAAGCTGTTGTAAATGCAAAACTACCTGCATTCCTGTTTGCCCAGAGGTTTTGCAGTGGTTAAGAGTGGAGCATGCTTCAGCCCAGAACTTGAAGCTGCTGCGCAGCAGCACCACGATGAGTCCAGCCTTTCTCCAAAACAGCATCCCTGTGCAGGAATTAGGAGCATCTCCAGTCAAAACAGAGCTCAGGCTCCCTCTGTCCCCCCGCTGCGGGGGTTCCCTCATTGCAGGAATCAGGGAGAAAAGGTTGCTTGGGTTTGTACCCAGTTGCTGCCATTTGTGGAAACAATGCTGATGTGCCACCCATCTGTTTTAGTGGCAGATTTCTTGAAACACAGCAATCTGCCCACTGTACTCATGCAGTGTGAGCCAGTTCACTTGTCAGACGTAGATGAAAGCTCCCCAGCATTAACAGCAGCAACATTCAAACTGCTAAATTCAGCTTTGAAGTTAGCAGCCCACTAAGCAATGGAGGCTGGCGTCGTTCTGCTTCATCCTGCACTGACTCAGTGGGACGATAGACATCCTGCAGCTGTTTTTACAAGGAAAGGATTAAAAAAAAAATATTTTTGAAGATCCAGTCTTGGGTTCTAGAGAATTGTTTGCAGCAAGCCTAGCTAGGTTTCCGTGCCCATCTATCCTTTGGCTTATTTGATGAGCTTGCCAGCAGGAAAGATTTTCATTCCTTTTTATCCCAGATTATTTTTTCCACAGTTGTGATATGAGATGATTCTGCCAAACAATTTAGACTCAAAATCTGACCTATATTGAATAGCATAAGATACTGAGGTTGTTCTTGGGTTTTTAAGGGAAGAGTTTATATTTCACTGTAGGCTTTTTAATGGAAGCCTACAAGAAAGCATTGTCTTATGATTTCTATCCTAATCCTATTATTATTTTTATTAAATACGATTAATACTGTAAGACAAGTATTGCAACTTGCAACAGTATACCAAAAGTGTCTTATGAAAAAGCCATATGAAAAGACATAGAACCTGTATGTGTTAGGACAGTTTCATAATCTACCTTTTATTCAGTGCCCCTATCTCAGGTCATGTCATCAGACATCAGTTTCATTGCTGGTACAAGCTGCAAGCAATATTAAGAGTTGTCATGTAGCTTCTTTGGACATATTTAGCAAAAGCATTTACCATTCTATGGCTCCACTGTTGCTAATACATGAATACCTGCTTAATTATAAATATCTTGGTAGTCTCTCATTAATAGCATACTGATATGTCCATGTCTATGGGCAAAATCCTGCTTGGGAGCACAAGATGCTTCCAAGCGTATGAGGTGGGAAGCAGGGGGATCTGCAAGGGCCATTTCTGTTTCAGAGGAACACAGAGGCCACCAGCACCCACACGCTGCTGTCCCCAGTGCCAGAGGCTTCATCACACCCAGCAAAGCTCCCAAACTTCTTCTGCCAGACCCAGTGGTACGGACATCGTCAGTGCACATCAGCATCTTCCGAGGATGATGGAAAGGGCAGAGCTTTCTTACTTGGCAAGCAGTCAGAGCATCATCCCGGGATGCAGCAGACATTGGTTCAAGTGCCTAAGGGGTATGTTTATTCTGTGCAGCATAAACAAACCAGCCTGGGAAGCAGCATGCTGCGCAGAAATGCCTTGAGTCACTTTGTGGAGATAAATACTAAGTTTATGCTTTCCCAGATCCAGGTCTGTCTTCCCATATACGGCCCACGATCAGTGCTGCCTCGGCTTTGCTTCAGCGGCTGGGAGGCATGGGGATTCAGCCCTCCGCACGTGTTTCAGGGGCTGCTGGTGAGTCTCAGGGCCATGCGTGGGGATCCATGCCATGCAGGGGGATCAATGCCATGCATGGGGATCTGTGCCATGCAGGGGATCTATGCCATGCATGGGGATCTATGCCATACACGGGGACCCATGCCCTCCAGGCTGGCAGGTTGGGGTCCACCCCAGCCCCACAAACCAGAGAGCCGGGTCCCCTGCTGGACCAAGAGGAGCAACCGCCTTCATCTGCTTTCTGTAGCGGCGGCGCGATGCGCACAGCCGCCTGCCAAGGGTTTTAGCAGATGTGTCCTGCAGGAAGGCCGGGAGTCCTTGGACCGGGTGACCGCCAGAGTCCCTGGGGGTTTGGGTGGGGAAACGGGGGGGAGGAGAGGTTTAAGGGTCATACAAAGGGACAAGGCGGGTGTATGCGTGGGGACGCGGTGGGTGGTTTTGTGGGTACACGGTGGACTTGTGGCCGTGGGAGGGCAGTACCCGAGGGAGGAAGGAGGGGAGCGCCTGCGTGACGGCCCCGCGGGGGGAGCCAGGAAGAGGACGTGCCGGGCCGCGGCCGCCCCGGCCCCGGGGCAGCGCCTGCCCGCCCGGCGGGGGCACCACCGAGCTGCCTGGGCCGACGGAGCCGTTGCGCGCCGGCGCTAGGACCCGGCAGAGCCCCACCAGCGGGCGAGGGGCGCGCGGAGCTACCCGTGATGAGCGGCCGAGCCAATGAGCGCGGCGCCCCTGCCCGGTTCATTTACATTCCGGCGCGACGCATCCAATGAGCGCGCGGGCTCCCGGCCGCGCTGCGCTCCCAGCGGCCCCGCCCGGGCGGCCGCGGCTCATTCGGAGAATGGCTGCAGCCACGGCGTGCGGCTCCCCGCCTCCCCGCGAGCAGCCGCCGCCGCGGAAGCGGGGGGACTCCCGGCGGCGGCAGGCCGCCCTCTTCTTCCTCAACAACATCTCCCTGGACGGCCGCCCGCCTTGCCCGCCCACCGAGAAGCCGCCGCCGCCCGCCGGCCCGGGCGAGGGGGAGGAAGCGGCGGCGGCGGAGCCGGCCGGAGCCCCCTCGCTGCTGCTGTCCCCGCCGCCCGCCTTCCAGCCGCCGCCCGCCCCGCTGCCGCCCGGCGCGTCCCCGCTGGCCGCCGCCGCCGGAGCCAAGGGGGAGGCGGACCCCCCCCGCGGGGGCATCTTCTTGCCGCAGCTGCTGCTGGGCGGCCCGCTCTGCCCGCCGCCCCCCGCGCCGCCCGCCCTGCCGGGGATGCTGGCGGCCGCCAAGCCGGGCGCCCCGGGGCTGCTCAGCCCCACGCAGAGCGCGGCGGGCGGCGGCTTCGCGCTGGAGGCGCAGCGGCAGAGGTGAGTGAGGGGACGGGGCGCGCCGGGCCCGCCCCCCCCCCCGCCCGCCCGCCCGCCCGCCCGCCGGGCCGCCCTGACCCCGCGGGGCGTGGGAAGCGGCGGGACCCCCCGCGGGCCTTGGGAAGAGCCCGACTTTCCCAGGGCTCCCGGCCGGCCGCTCCGGGGGGGGGAGGGGGGAGCGGAGCATGGGAAGCGGCCTCCCCCCGGGGCGAGCGGTCGTGGGAGGGGGCAGGGGCCGTGCTGCCGCCGGCCCCGGGGGGGGTCCCTACCCCGGGGCAGCCCCGGCGGGGGCGCGGCCGGGCAGCGCTGCCCGCTCGGGAGTGTGCGGCTCGGCCCCGGGGATGCGCGGCGCGCCCCGGCGTGCGAGAGTGCCGGGGTGGTGCGGAGCTGGGCGCTCGCCGGGGCTGCGGGACCCTGCACCCTGCCTCCCGCTTCTCGCTAGCGCCGTTTGCTGCTTCCAGAACAGCCGCGGAGCCCTTGCTGGGTCGGGCTCTGCCCCGCGCCGGGCGCTTGGAGCCGGCCCCGGGGAGGATGCGCTGCCCTTCACCGCGGCGGTGCCGCAGCCGTGCCATCGGCCCTGACAGCGTTGGTTTTTCTAGGCGGCTGGAAGGCGGGCTCTTGCTCGCATCCTGAGGATCCGAGCTCTGAGGAATGCTTTTCAGGCCGTTTCTTGCATAAACAGCTTTGTAAAGTGAGCTGGCCCTGGGAGCCCGCAGGTAGGCAGGGCAGTATCAAAGGCTTGAAGTCTCCGTGGTCTTTATAGCGGCTTCCAGAGCTTTGTTAGCCAGCTGAAATAGAGATGTTGTCTGGGCTTGAAAGCTGGGGAGCTTTGCTAACGCACTTGCTGGGTGTTCCCTTGCAGTGTGTATCCTGCGATGGAGGTGTCCCATACCCTCTGGAAGATTTAAATCAGGAAATGTAAAGAGCAGTAGCAGTTTGTAAGTGTGGGAGTCTCTTGTATGTCATCCTTTCTGGGTTTTTTTCCAAGAAGGAAAAAAACTTGGAACTGTCATTTACCACCCGTTGCTTTTCTTCTTGAAATGGAAAAGACCTTTCTTTCCTTGCTTCTTGGAGAAGTTGAAGCCTGGCATGCTAGCTGGGTGCCCGGTGAGCAGAGATCACGCTGTCATACGCCACTGTCAAGCAGGGGAGCCTGGAGTGCGGCTGTGGCACAACTCCTTCCCACCGCTCCGGGCCACAAAAGCCAGCACACTATTTGCTGTGCAATTTCATTTCATTACTTTCATGTTGTAGGTAAAGCTCTTGAGGGCAGGTTTTGCATCAAGAGCTTTACACACAGAGTTACCTTTGTGGGTGTGCTGTTCGGTGTGTCTGTGCGTACCGAGCTCCAGGCTGAGTTTGCATAAATTATTTGATCCTTCCTTTTCACATGCCAAGTTGATAGGACACTAAGAAAATATTCCTAGGATCTTCTCATTAGATGTCCTTTCTGCCTCCTTCCTTGGCATCTGATTTTAGATGGTTATGTTCCACTACAGTAATTCTAATCAATCCACCTGGAAAGAATGATAAATCACAAATAAAAGGTAGAGGAAAATGCGAGGAGGTAATCGAGGGAATGAAAGGGCTTCTGTCTGAGTAACAACAAAAAGGCTGTGATTTTTTTCAGCTTGGAAGAAATGGCTGAAAGGGTGATTGTGTTGCGTTAATCATTTTGTGTACTACTTACGAGGGTGATCTGGAGTGAGAGTTCATCTATTTTTTGCCTTTAAAGAAGAAAAGAGTGAGTGGAGAACATCCACTGAAACTATCGGGCCGAAGATCCGCATCTTTACGTGGAGACACATGTCTTTTGTCAGAAGGACAGTTTAGCGCTGGCTCTGGGGGTGTTAGGGCCCACGTATCTCCTTCCAGTCATGCTGGGCACAGGAGGGGGTGAGATGGACCATCCTTCTGGAATTAATTTCACCTGTTACTTTCAGAGTGAGGGACCTGGAGCACTTTGTATTTTCGCTGGATAGTTCCATGGTTTGCTCAGACAGAGCATCCTCTTGTTACAAATACATGAGGAGTGATTCAGGGACTCTTTTTTTTCCCGCAGGACAGCGGTGGTTGTGCTGCTTCCCCTTCTGTGTTAGGTGAGCTGTTGGCAAGGTAAGGTTCAGAAATGAACGAACAATGACAACATAGGTTTCCTTTTAATGGGACTCTGGAATCTGTATATTGTTTTGCCATAGAGTTATGTTGCTACCCTGGGTAGCATAACTGCGTGCATCATACAAATATACAGGCTTGTGAAGCCAGCAGAGGAAAGGAGGCGGTGGAATCTGCACCACGACCCTGGACATCTAATCTTTGGTGCCCACTTAAGGCAGCTGCTCTCCTCGGAGTCCTTTTTTAGTCACTGTCGAGAGCTGCTTTGAGTTGCCCTTGGTGGAGCCTCCCCGAAATGCACCAGGAGCACAGGCTGAAGGGTCTCCAGATCGGCTTTGTCCATGTTCGCTGACCAGTGCCGCTGCGGTCCTGTGCCGTGCCTGGGGGTTTCATCGCGCTGGGGCTTGCCCCATCCTTGGAGATCACTTTATCTACAACTGGCAGTTTCACTGGGCAGAGTTTTATTACAAAACTTGATCTTGTTTGACTTGATTGAGAAGTTGCAAGAAGCTGATGAGACCAGCGTAGCTCAGGGCAGGTTGTGGCGGCACCTCTGCTAAAGCTGGTGATTTATTAGCAGGTCTTCAGTACAGCCCTAGGAATGAGTGACCGGGTCAGCTGATGGAATGTGGAGTTTGCTGGAGTTGCTCGGTAGCTGTCAGGTCCTTTAGGATGGAAACTTAAGCAGCGCACGCTCCCTCGGAGGCACCGTTCAGTCTGGATGCTTGGTTTCATTGTGCTGCCTGCTGAGCATGATAAACTTAATGACTTTAACCTTCCACTTTTGTTTTTCTAAGGAATCTTCTGTTTACAGGATCCTAAATTACAATGCTGTGTTATACTAGCTTGCTTAATCTGCTTGCCATCCCTCCTGCCTTCTCCTTTTCCATCTTTCTCTGTTCTTTTGTTCTTTCAAAGAACAAGCCTCACAGAAAGCAGTGGCAGGATGCAGCAAACAGCAAACAAATCAGCATTCACAGATACTTTTTTTTTTAAATGAATTTCTGCAGCTGGGTCTGAAACTGGCAGAGCTTTCTGGGGAAACACAGATAACAGAGGGCCCTGAAAATAGCCAGGTTATGAAAGCATGAAGAACGGGAACAGCAACCCTGAATGTCCGTGTTTGTTTTGCTTCTGAGGGTTCGGTCTAATTTAATGTAAAGCAGCTGGTTTTGCCATCTACTTGCTGCATTTTTTCTGGGCCTAAGAATAAATACAGAAATTTAATTATTTGCAACTGATGCTTTAATGTCCTTGGTGTTTAGCGGTCAGGGAGCCGAACTGAATGTTCGCGGTTGCTGATGAATCAGAAATGACTGAGCTAATTTAGGTAAATTTAAAGGTGGGAGTTCAAACAGCAGTTGATAACAGCAGCCCTTCGGACCAACTCTACTTTAAAGTGTTAATTGGATGCTGGATTGTTGCCATAGGTGTGATCAAATTAGTTCTTTGGCTGGAAGGGCAGAAATACTTAGTCAGGCTTTTATGCTTATGATGGAAAAAAACCCAAAAAAACCCCAAACCACCAACTCTGCTAATAAACAGATTTTGTTAAGATGTATGAAATATAATGCTTAAAAGTCTTAGTTTTGATTTTGAGCCTTATTTGTAATAACCTGAGCACTCATGGTGCTTTTCAGGAAGCGGCAAGATCTGTCAGGGCTGGCAAGCTTTGACCTTTCAGGGGTGAGCAGCAGACTGGGGTGTGCTGCTTGGGGCTGAAAATGAACATGTGCTAAACCTGAACTTTATTAAAAAATCAACTGAAAGATTAAGGCTGCAGTTTCCTCCTTGGCAAGCACAGTTTGTTTCGGCAGCTTTCTCTCATCTTTGCAACTGCAGGTGAATTGCATGTGTCCAATATTAAATGCTTATAATTGATAGCTGCCTGTAGTATTTGTTATCTAACCTTCCCAGCCAGGTATATTAATCAGAAGCAGTAAATTGGGCGCCTGGCAGGAAACTCGGAGATTAGAAAATCCAGGTACTTGTATCCTGTGAATGGGTCAGGGTCAGGCAATCCTAGACACTTCTAACACTGAGATTATTTGACTTTTTGATTTAAAAGAGTCCAGAGGCTTTTAAAGTAACTTTGCTCTCAGGCAGGAGTAGTCTGTACAGAAACTGTACTCACAGCTGATTTTATCTGTGGACAGATTGTGTAGCTTTTCAAAGGAATGGCGCAGGAGCCCTGGCAGCGGCGTCTGAGATGCTATGGAAAATGGGATGCTCTGGAAGCGCTGTTGCCACCTTTCGTTTTCCTTCCTGCCAGCATGAGGGTGGTTAGAATGTGTCTTACTTCAAGTCAGCAAGTCATCAGTTGAGAGGGGAATGTGGTATCATCAGTTGAGAGGGGAATGTGGTACCAAATTATATGTAAAAAGCTGGATGGCTTAACTTCGGGGAGGAGTTGGTGGGGCCCCCTTTTAGACCTCCAGTAAGCAAGTCCTGTAGGAGTGTTACAGCTGGAGCTTCCTTATCCCGGCGCTCCTCCGCTGTGGACTTGAATGTGCTGCCAGAACCTTACACAGCAGTACAGCATTCATGGCTCTTTTCTAATATTTTACTTGTGAGATTTGCTTTACAAGCTTCGAGTTAGAAAAAATAATGCAAGCTTTATTGAACCATTATTTTCAAATGTAACCCTTGACTCTGAAGACTGCAGGATCTTGCTGTACTGACTTAATATGTTGTTTCTTTGATTCACAGTCTAAAATAATTAGCTCCTCTCTCCTCCTTGCCTTCCCCCAGATCTCAGTTGGTGAGCAAGTGCCTCCTCCTCAGTCTGAGCACTCGGAGCTCCCAGAGCTCATGCTGAGCAGCAGCTGGGTGCTGTGGGTGTCAGTGAAAAGGATGTGTTTAGGTTGCTGGTGCTCCTTAACATGACTTCGCTTAGTCCTGAAATCCTTGATAATTGCGAAGATGTGGGCTGTTCAAACTTGTATCTGCTTTGCCAGCCGGCTGACGGCCACCTAGCCTGGCTGTGGATGAAGCTTCTTCATCGGGGCTGCTGTGTGCTCTCAGCACAGCGACTAAACCGGTTCAGGAGAGTTGCTAGTGGTGGTTCTTAGTTTTTTGCCATTTACTATCAACTGTGGGATGAGGCAGGGAGGGAAGGACCTCTGCTTTTTGTTTTAAAGAACAGTCCTGAACTACAGATGAGCTCTTCTGCTCTGGGTGTGGGTGTAGTTTGATTGCTTTGGAACAGGGGAAAGGTGGAGGGGAGGGGAAGTGACTTTCACAATATTATCTTAATTTTTTTTTCCTGCAGTATATGTTTTTTCATTATATTAAATCTTGGGAATCTGGAAGACTTGACTTCAGCTGTCCTGTGTTCCTCCTTTTTTTCCATCTGTCAACCAGTTCAAGCTGTGAGGCTGTCAGGCTGAGTGGGCTTGAAGATGCTTTTGAGCCTTCTTTTGAAGATTGCTCTGAAGTCTTCTGGCTCTGTAGTTCGAGTTTTAAAATGCACAGTTTGATGTGCGCACAAGCGTAATGAAATTTGGATTCTTTGACGAACACGAGGTATGGTTGATAAAGCAGGTGACTGCAGATGGAGGGTGCTCAGCTAAAGCTGTTCTGTGTCCTGATTTCAGCTGGGACAGAGTTAATTTTCTTTCCTGTAGCTGGTACAAGGCTGTATTTCGGATTTGGTGTGAGAATAATGTTGATAACACACTGATGTTTTAGTTGTTGCTACATAATGATTATATTAAGTCAAGGGCTTTGCAGTTTCTCAGGCCCTGCCAGCGAGAGGGCTGGAGGGGCACAAGAAATTGGGAGGGGACATAGCTGGGACAGCTGACCTGAACTGTCCAAAGGGATATTCCATACCATGGGACGTCATGCTCAGTATATAAACTGCGGGAAGGAGGAGGAAGGCAGGGACATTTGGAGCGATGGCGTTTGTCTTCCCAAGTAACCACCAAGCGCGCTGGGGCCCTGCTGCCCTGGGGATGGCTGAGCACCTGCCTGCCCGTGGGAAGTGGTGAATGAATTCCTTGTTTTGCTTTGCTTGTGCACTGCTTTTGCTTTAGCTATTCAGCTGTCTTTATCTCAACCCACAAGTTTTTCTCGCTCTTACCCTTCCAAGTCTCTCCTCCATCTCACTGGGGGGAGTGAGCGCTGCGTGGTGCTGAGCTGCCGCTGGGGTTAAGCCACGATGCTGTGTCATGCTGGCTCTTCAAATGCAGAGCTTTAAACTTCAAACCATTGGTTTATAGCTGTTGTGTATATAACTTACTGTAAATTAAGTACAGTTTAATCTCTGGAAAAAAGTGTTAAATGAAGAACCTTAAACTGGTCTCATAAGTGCAAGCAAAGCGTTTAATGAGGGAGCCCCTGATTCACAAGACCTACTGAGTCTTCGAAACAAAAAGCTGGCTGCCAGCTGACCCTGATCCCGGCAGCCCTTCCCAAGGGAGCTCTGGACACCCTGACCCTGTGCAGCCACCTTCCCCAGGGAATGCTCCTTTTGTGCCAGGGGTACCCAAGCTCAGCGTTGCCTGCAGCCTGCCTCAGAGCTGGGTAGCCGTTTTGTTTGCTAGCCAGCCACAGCATGGGCTGAACTGCTGCCGGTCAAAGCCTCTTGCTCGACAGCATGGGCACATTTACACTTGCTCTGTTGTGGCTGCTGCAATTCAAGCATAGAATTTTGCCCTGGTGTGAGGCTACAACTTCTTGATTGTGGGTTGGAGGGGATGACTGATGGTGCAGTGGGAAGAGCCAAGTGCCCATAAAAACACTGGGAGACCTCTCTAAATTTTCTTTGACTGGGTTTCTTCCAGTCACCTGTTTTGAATTTTCTTCTCCTTCCCAGTTAAAAGCTTCTTTTTTTTTTTTTTTTTTTTTCCCCCTACTTGAGAGTTTTATTGTGCTGAAGGCTTTTACTTTCACAAGGCACATGATGAAATGACAGCATCGTCTCTCAGGGAGGTGCCTGAATATTTTTAGCATAATGCCCACAGTGTCATGAAGGACACAATTTACATTTCACTTGCCTGTTTTGGTCAGCAGTTCAGTGCTTAGTGAGCAGAGCACAGAGGTTGGTGAGCTAGGAACACCTCCAGAAACTGGTAGAAGTACGGAGGAATACAGTTACTGGTTGGTCCTGGCCAGCACGTCCAGTTTGCTTTGTGAGAAGCAGCAGGGATTTTAGGAGTGGAGTTCAGAAATGGGCTCTGGGCACAGCAAACCTTAATCTGGTTTGGTGGTTCTGGTGCAGCAGATGGCTTTCATGGCGCTTACTGGAAGGCACTGTTTTATCCTTGGATTGTCTAAACACCCTTAGCATCAAAATGATGTGATTTATGAAATGCGGCGAACACAAAGCTTGTTTCCTAGTAGCATTAGCTCTTAATCATATGTGGTAGTGAATCAGCAGTGAAGTAGCAGCCGCTGTGAAGAGTATCTTAACTTCCCTTGTTTGTATTTAAAACTCTCCAGGCTTAGTGAGCTTCCCGCTTACTCTGCCTCCACCTCCGTTCAAATTACACTTCGTTTCTGTTCCTTCTCGCCTGTCCCGTGGGCTGCGTGACGCATTCTTTCCCTTGAGCGTGGCTTTGCTGGTGTTTGAGGAGTGCGGGGTTTTCTCCTGGCATTTGGGACCCGCAGGAGAGCCCCTGGTGCCCTGTCAGCTTTGCAAACAAACCCTCAATAAGAACAGAAAGGTGAAGGAATTGGACCCTCTCCCTTGTCCTGAGGTTTCAGAGGGACCTGCTCTGAAGCATAATTGTACTTTGCAAGCTCATGTTGGGTTTACTCTTTAAAATGAAGATTACTGGAGGGATAACTTAAATTAGCCTGACTGTGAGGCTTGTGTTTATTGTCTGGCAGTCTGATAGTTAAATAAATGTCAGAACAAGCTCCTGGGGCAGTGGTCTGCAGTCCAAAATGCACGTTTGTGGTGCCATAAAACAGTGAGTAGCTGATTTTGCAAAGGAGTGCTTGGGTGTATGATTCCTGGCGGCTCTGCAGGGTGTCTTCTCTGCTGCTGCCTCTCACTGAACATCAGAGCTGAAACTGTTTAGCCGTGAAAATGGTGCTGGGCACATCGTGGCATAGTCTTCATTAAAGTAATTTGTTTTGCCAAATATGTGGTTTTGATAGTGATGCATTAGATACGTGGTCTCTGACTACTTTTGGCTTTACTGAAAACTTGTTGCTGCTGGTGAGCTGTACTCAATCTGCTTGTGAGTAGGAAACTCATTAATGTAAGCGCTGAGGGTGGTAAGGCAGGGGGCACTGACATGAGGGCAGTGATGCTCACGCTTGTACACTCTGGAATGCAAGCCTGAAAACGGGGAATGCCTCCTGAGCTGCGTAAGTAATGGCAGTTGTGAAAAAGTCAGATTAAAAACTGGAACTGGTTTTCTTAATCCCTTGGTGCCAGTATTTTACCTAGTCAAACCAAAGACACAGTTCATATCTGGTGGTTGGCTTGCCTGTAAGGAAGGAAAATGATGCAGCTTAATCTTTAAGGTATGTCTTGATAAAACAAATCTGACAGGTATGCCTTCCTATCAAAAACAGTATTTGAGATCTGGATTTCTTTTGTAAATTGCCTTTGACAGTTGTTACTAAGCTAGTGCTTCCAAAAACCAATAAATGTTTTTTTTGTCCTTGTTATATTAATAACTTGGTCCCTTGACAGCTGTGATGATACTGAGATCTGTGAAGAACCTTACAAAGGGACATCCATATTAAAATAAAACTCTTTCAAGTGAGAAATAGGAAACCAGATTCTATTAGCCCCTAATTTTAAACAGTAATTAAAAATCCTTGCCCGCCCCCATTCCTCCCATCTATTGGCAGTACGGGTGGCTAAAGAGCAGCAGAGGATAGAAGCCTTGCCACTAATTTTAGCCCAGTGCCTGGGGCTGTGTGCCTGGGTGGCTGCGTGGCAGCATCCTTCCCCCAGCAGAAGGGTGATGCATGGATGCAACTCCATTTGCAACAAATTTGCCCTGCCGGTCCCTTTGGCTGGAGGAGGCCTCAAGTCCTGTTCCTGCCTGGCTTTTGTAGCATCTTTGAACGCTCGTGTTGCCGGGCTTGGTGGTCCTGGAAGTGCTGAGGATAAGAAGTCACAGCAGAAGGTGAACTCAAGGTGCTGTGTTGGTGGAAGCAGCTGAATGCTGACTGCACTGTGACTGTGTGACTGGCTCGGTGCAAACCTGTCCCTGTGAGAGGTGGGGGTTAATTGGGATGAGGGGAGAATACCAGTAATGTCTGATTTAACCCTTCAGGAAGGAGCGAGACCAGCTGGTCTGTTCACCTGCAGTGGCAGAAATGCAGGAACCAAAAGGACAAAACAAACTTCAAAATGGCCAAATGGCAGCTGCACGCAGCAGCTTAAGTAAGATCATTGTCTGCTGCAAGGCCCAATATTAGGGGTTAAAATAAGATTCATGAGGGCTGTTTGTTTCCGAGCCTGGGAGTGCTGAGCAGGGGCACGGGTGCCCAGAGGGCTGCCCCACTGTCCCTTAGGGGACACAGCGGCTCAGGAGCAGGTGTGGAAGAGGCTTGCCTGTGCCTGAAGCCATGCCTGATATTACAGCAGTAGTACCTCTTTTGCATTCAACTTGTTCAACTATAATGTCTACTAAAGAATGGTTACCTTGGACACTTCCAACTACAGCAGCATCCTGAAGCTTTACCCCTGTCCCCTTGGGTGTCTGCAGGTGGGAAGGTGGAAAATCCTCCTGGCCAGCCATTGGAAAGGTTGCTGCTCTTTAATCTGGAGCTGTGACTTAACCAGCTTTTTCCTTTCAATTCCTAAGACGGGACATGTAGGGATTACCAGTGCTATACATAGACTGCTCTTGGCTGTGTCCTGTTTTGCTGGGAACACTTAAGAGCTGTGTCAACCTCGGGGCTGGGGATCCCACGTGCTGCCTGCCTGTTCACCCTCTGCAGAGGGTTTCTCTGCCAGCACTCGGAGGGACAGTGGCAGGACCGCAGAGGACAGCTCTGTAGCTGGATGTGCTCAGGAGCTGGGTTTCCTCAGTGGGAGGGCCGTCAGAAAGGATAAATGTGTGTGCTGGCTGCTGCTTCCCAGGTGGGAGTCAAAATGCAGCTCTGAACGTAATTTGTTGCGTTTTTATCTAAATACAAGATTTTTCTGTGGGCCTTTAAGTGCATGTTTAGCTCATTGGGGATTCGGCAGCGGTGTTGGATTGTGTGTGTCCATGTGTGCTCGTGGAGATAACAAGCCAAGGCGTAATCCAGAATTCTTCTGTTTGATAGCCCCTTATCTCTGAGCATGTGCTGCGTGGTTTTCTCTCTTGCTGGGTCCCCTCAGAGGTGCTGGTTGTGTAAACACAGTTGCTGTTTTAAATGTTTAAGTTTGGGGAGGGTCCTGCTTTATTGGCTCCTGAAATGGGGGGGGGGAAGCGCCCAAAAGTGAGCTCCCGGCCAAGGACATAAAGCAGGCAAACCTGCTCTGTAGCTTGTCAAGGAAATGGCTGGTGGTGGCACACAGGCATGTTTGAACTTTTGTTAGGATACTGGTGAAATTACATCCTGCTCCATAGAACTCATTAACATTTTAATATTGGATACTCTCATTTCTTATTGTCAGGTAGCATGTCCGTAAGGGTGTGTGTAAGGTACCTTGCAGTGCGCTTACAGATGTTGGTACTCTGGTTTAGTATTTAGGCTGCATTTGGAAACAAATGTTGTGTGTAAACTACTTAAAATCCTTTGCATTCCAGTGGATCAGAGCAGGAGCAAGAGGTGTTATCCTCAGTGAAGCTGATTAGCACAGGATATGTGACTTGGCATTTTTTCACCAGAGCTAGCAGCCGCTGGAGCAATGCTGTGTAGCCTGTTGTTGAAGCATGGATTGGCTGCGCTCAAACTAAAGCAAGTGAGTGTGTGAATATATGTATATTTATATGTATATAAAAAATAAGTGGAGACTGCTCAGTGTTAAATCTTGTAGCATACTCCCAAGTACTGCACTACCTAATAAAGTTCTGTATGTTAGTAGTAGTAATGCTGTAAAAAGTTGGCTTGAGCCTACAAGCTGTTGCAGGCACTCTGACTGGGTTAGTGAGACCTTTTTACGTACACCCTGTTTTGAGATTTGAGGGGTAGCATCTTGCTTAGCAACTGGGATTCCTCCAAGGTGACAGCTTCACTTGAGGACCGAAAATATTTACAAGCATAGCTAAAAATGAAGTTTCCTGTTGGCAGAGTGGGGATGAGTCATTGTGGTTTTGAGTCAAGGGGCAGGATCTTCCCTTCGCAGCAGCAGGTTGTTGCTTCCAGATACGTACGTAGAGCAGCCGGTTCGGGTGTTTGTCGCTTGTGTTCCCGTTACTGAGAAAAGGCGGTGGTGTCCAGAAGGTGTAATGCTCTGGGTGGCTCTTCACCACGGAGACACTGCCTTGATGCTGCAGGCAGTTGCATCCACAGCACCGTGGCATTACTAGTGAGGGTCTAACTGTGTCTCTCCCAATCTGTCCAGTTACTTACACCAGTGTTCTCTTACAGTTCTCTTATGTGGTTTCTTTGTACCAGTGCCTGTTTTCCCGTTGCTCCCCACACGTGGTGTCTTTCTGTCTGCATCCAGCTAGGTTTCCCCCAGGAGGGGAGGAAGACTGGGGGTGTCCCACATCCTGATGATCCTGCAGGGAACACCTGTGTTCATGGAGGTTTGAGATTCAGCTCCACGTTTCACGAAGGGTTTTATTTTACAAAGGGTTTTTTATTACAGGTTGGATGCTAGAATAGACAAAAGAACCATGTGTATATGAAAGCGTTAAATGTTCCTGTGCAGTTCTCGTTGAAAAGAAAAAAAAATAAAATTTAAAACTGAAATGCTGGTGAAGGGTGTTGAAGCTGTGCCAGGAATGTTCTCCAGTAGCACCCTTAATAGCAGTTGATTTGTGGGAGGCAGTCTCTAGCAATACCGAAGGTGTTAGTCCAGTGGGAGGATTTACCCCTCTTGTGTTTTCAGAACGGGAGACTAATTTTTCATCCTCCTATCTGTTTGAATTGTGGTCTCTTTTTTTCTTTTAAGAATGCCAGAAAAGCACTGCTAAGAATCTGAAGACAATTTCCTTCTAGCGGAAAAAATAAAGTTTCATGTGGGAGTATAAATTATTACAATTTCACAGAGAAAGGGCACTAATTATATTTCATTAAGGAGATTGTAACCAGACTTCGGGAAGAAGAACATTCATTAGTTTGATACTTGTTCTCTTTACATACTTGAGAATACAGAGAAAATGTTTACTTGTTTCTCGTGAACTTGTAGTGAGGAATGAGGAACTAACCGGGTGTCAGGAATATTTAAGATTGAAGCGTCGTTGTGCAAAACCTCTAGATAATCATTGGTATGTACAGCTACAGGAGTAACTTCATAGACCTTATTGCAGAGGCTTGCCTGCAGATCAGCCATTTTAAGTAACAGTTATGTCAATATATGTGGAAAAATAACCAGAACACCATCTTTTCTGAAGCGTGTTCCTGGTATAGCTTGACACAACAGAGGCAGATGCTCCTGTTGCTGATAATCTGCTTGTTGTGGAAATCTGTAATTTTCTAGCAAGTCCTGGGCGTTGACGATGCTGCCTGTAAGGGCAATGTGCCGTGCGGAGGGGAACTGCTACGTCTGGCTGGCACAGTTCTTGGCAGGCAGCTCAGGCAGTAGCTCCAAGTAGCTCGGAAGAGAAGAAATAACTTGCAAGGCGGCAGAAGAGAGGTGAAAGCACCTGGTTTGTCACTCAGCAGTTTGCATTTCTAAACACTGGGTTTAAGAAAAAGCAGGCAGATTTTGTGTGTGGAACTCTGGTGTATCTCTTCTGTAGCAACTAGTGTGGTTTGGTTTCTTACCCTGCTCAGGCTGGAGAGGAGAACCGGCAGAGTCGGTGGGATTAGCAGATTGCCCAGCTGTTTCAGAATCTTGAAGTGCTGAACTTCAAGACCAGTCTTAATCCCAAGTATCTTATTTTGATCTTTAACTTGAATCACCTGAAGCTACAAGCTTTGCTGTGTAAAAACCCTGCCATAGCTGGTAACAATTAATAAATCCCATTTTTTCTTGGCCTTGCCCCACCCTTTGCAGCCACCCAAAGTTCCATGCTTTTGCTTTGGTGTTGGATGTTTACTTCCAGGCATGAGAGCCCGAGCAGTTTGCTGATGGATGCCAGGGCTCTGATGCAGTTTAAACTCTTGAATTTTTTCCAAAAGCAGATCCCATCAAGCCAGAGGCATGCAGCTTTCCTCTGGTATGCTGCTTCCACATTGACTTTCATGGCAGCATTGTCCATTAGTTGAGTTACTATGTTGCTTTGGAAGAAAACCTTGGACTTGAATGCATGTGGCTTGTGCTAAAAATGTAGCACAATGTATGCTTAAACAAAAGCAGAAAATACGGAATCTGATAGTTGTGGTGTCAGTGTTTTGCTGGTGGCAGTTGAATCAGAGCGCATTGTTCCTATGGAAATTGCAGTCATAGTTTCACAATTCGTTTGTAAATCTCTACCAACAAAGAAAGACTTTGACAATAGTAATGTGTCTTGCTTTGGCAAGGTCTATTATTTTTTGCTTAAATGTAATATCCTATTACTGTTACACTAGGCTCACATGATTCCTACTATTATTCTCCTTGCATCTTCCATTCTAGGATTTCACATGGGTACCGAATACTCTTTGCTTCCTCTAATAACCCTCTCTATTGTTTTCTGGAGAGATCTGTCAATTTTATTGAGCTGCTGTCATAGCTGGAGACAACTGTGTTCTGGATCGAGCATACACACAGATGTTCAGTCATCATACAGATATACCATATCTGTCCATAGACTGACATAAAATTACTTATTCCTTTGTCTTGATGATACCTCTTGTAAGATTTTAAAGGAGTATTTGGAAGCTTTTTAGGTGTTTAACTTATAGGCAGGTGTTCTTATGTGTTGAAGATAGTGAATGCTTTTGTTAATAAGTTGGTGTAAATGTGTATTTCGAGGGCCCTAGAGGGGGAGACAAGTTCTTGGCCTTTTTAGGAACTTCAAATGCTTAATTAAGCAACCTTCCACAAAAAAAAATAATCAAAAAACCCTGCTATTTGTCCTAAGAACTCATAGATCTGTTGCAGTTCATAAACTCGGAGGCCATGAACTAATATTGTTCACTCTTCGTGGTGTTGTACATTTTACAGAAGGCGTTTTATCTCCCAGCGCTGCTCTCTAGACTTTTTAGAAGACATAGTGGAATATGCCAGTGTACGAAGGTACTTTTTTCAAAAGCAGCATTAACCTCAACTCGTTGCATGCAGTCCTCTCCTCCCTCCACCCTCTTCCACGCCAATATCTGGGGTCCTGCATGCTAGTGCTGCCATCTGATCATACAACTGGCATGACTTCTTTTCAGAGCACTTAACAGGTTTTGGTTTGTGTTTTTGTTTGTTTTTTTTAATTGCAGAACCAAGCATATATCTGGGTCTCCAAGACACAAAAGTTTGAAGAAGATGCACTTCATCAAGAACATGAGGCAGTATGACACCAAGAACAGCAGGTAACTTCTGGAGGACAAGGTGCCCCCTGTACTGGGGTGAAATAGGGGGTGCTCAGAAGCAGACTCCAGTTCGATGCAATTAGCCTCTTAATATCAGTGAGAATAAGGCGATGTCCTTGGGGTCTGGTTAGTTTTATGCATACTTCTGTCAAAGGAGGTAGGTGCTCACATCTGCTACATCTGCAGCAATATTCTGATAGTTCTGCCATCCTACTGTGAGGAGGTTCAGTCATTCTCTTCTGACGCCCTCCTTGTCTCTAGCACGCAGAGAGGTCAGAGCTGAGGAGGATTTAAGGAGAATGGCTTGGCTTAGCCAAATTCTTGGCTCTGAGCAGAAGAGAAGGGGGAGGCTGCCTTCATGTTTATTATTAGTAGAGGTGTGAGACTTCATCTAAATGTAAAACACAATCTATGTCTTTTCACAAAGCTTATGTAAAAATTACATAAATATAGCTATCTATTTTTAAAGACTAGGATTGCCTTTGAGGAGCTCCCAAGGTGATGGCAGTTACTGGGTGCTGGGTTTTGCTATAGAGCTTGGTCCTAAAGACCTACAGGTCATAATGAGACCTTTGCTTTTGTGCTCCTTCCTGAAAACACAAAATCGGTAGCAGTATCTGTGATTTGCAGAGCAATATACAAAGAGTCTGTGTTCCTGTTCCATAAAAAGCTGCTTTGTAACTTCTGAATTGTAATTTGTATCCTGATCTTTTCCCATCTCCTTACAGGATAGTGTTAATCTGTGCTAAACGAACACTGTGTGTGGCTTTTTCTATCCTACCTTACGGGGAGAGTTTACGGATCAGGTGAGACATCCTTAAGTGCTTTGTGAAATGTCTGGTTTGTTGTTTGCAAAAGATCTTTTTAAGTTACTATGGTTGGTGTAAGTCTCCTGTTCTAAAGCAGGTGAACTTATTAAAACATACCATTTATGTGCAAGGACAAGAATCTGCTATCAGAGCAGTAAAATCAAACATTGCCACAATGTCAAAGTGTTTATTCAAACTCCAGGAGAAGAATAGGAGAAAGATAGACTTTGCAGGGGTTTATTCACATTTTAAAGCACTCCAGTCCTGTGAAATCCCTGAAAACAACTCTGAATAAATGATGTGATTTGTTACTGTGTAGAACTCCCTTTACTCCTAAAGTGGTCAGAAATCAACAGTCTTCGGTGCACCAAACTTCTAGTGTCGGCAAAAAAGCACACAGAGCATCAGGGAAGGATGCTGCTGCCTTTACTTGGAAACCTTCAAGGCTTTATAGTGAAGTTAAACCTGAAGTCTAAGATGCTTTTCTGGTTTTCTACTCTAAGCCATGAATGTCACTGTTTGCAATCTAAGAAGAACAGAAACAGTTTAGACTGATTGAAACTGCTTTTTAGTGTTTGTACTACGCTTTTGTCTAGAACTCTCAATATGACCACTTACAAAAACCAAAACCTGCTAACTGGATTTCCCTGCATCTTTGCTCAGCCCCTTGTGGAGTCTAAGTTGATTCTGTGAAGGTCTGTGATCTACAAATGTACCATGGAAAATACTAATTTTATTCTAATCTACTCTGGCAAAACAATTGTGTTGTCACTTCTGTCCTGTACATAACTTATGGCCACAGGAAACGGATGTTTAGTGGTGGGAATTGTATTGTATGCAAATACACTTGCCATAAAAATAGGTGATGGGAAAATATTCTCTCATTTAATAGAAAAGCAGCAAGGTCACTAGAGCTATTTAAGTTTTCTGAGCACTGTGTCGTTCTGCTTCTAAGATGGCAATACGATTCTTCATGTGAAAGCTGCTTTTTTGCATTGGAATATAGAGGTGACAAAGCTGCATGCTGCCATCACTGAGGCAGAGTTCTGCCAGCCGCCTTAATTTTTAATTTGAGCTTGTGTGCACAGAAGTTGGAAAATTCCAATTGAAAGGCAAGTTTCTAATCCTGGAAAACCAGTAATATAAAACATGTTTGCTGTTAAATGTTTAGGGAGTAGTATGTTAGGAATGGTGTGGTTTTATGCAGAAAGACCATGTTAAAGTTTACTTTTGATAGGTGTATTGGAACAGATTTGAGTTAAAGTGAGATTATATCTGTTTGGTTAATGAGCATTTTGACATTAAGAGAGTAGTTAAAAATCAACGTTGTCTTGAGGGATTGCCCTGTTCCCACACAGGACAACTCTGATCTGGTGGTGTTGGCTGTAGCTAATGGAGGGACGTGGTGTTTACCTGGAAGCTGGGCTTGTCACATTTTATACTAGCACACTTTCTTATCTGCATTTAGTGATCTAAAAATGGAAGGACAGAAGCAGCGACATCCTTCTGGGGGAGTTTCAGTCTCCACTGAGATGGTGCTTGGCCTGGAAGGAGTAGAGCTGGGTGCTGATGGCAAGGTAAGGAAATACTTTCTCCTTTTGTGTTTTTGGTTGGGTGTTGTGTTTTAGGGTTTTTTGGTGGTTTGGGTTTTTTTTGGCGGGGTTGTTTGTTTCTCGATTTGTAATGCCAGTGAGCATTTGTAATACTACTGACCAAAGCCGGTGACAGCAGGTGGGTAAGCTGGCTACTTTCACCCCAGAACCATCTCATGCTCGGGCAAATCACTTAATTTATGCCGTGCTTTGCCATCCATAAAGTGAGAGCTGAGACTTCTCAGAGTGGTGGAAGTTTAACTGCTCAGTTTGAAACATTTGGCTGGTGACAATTCTCTTCTGAGGAAGTAGTTGAAGCCACTGATCGCTTCTGCCTCTGTTCCTGGAGAATTTATTTCACTCTGGTGTCTCAGACAACATGAGTGATGTTTTGATAGAAATATGGGCAAAATTTATACCCTAGTTTATATACTGCCAGAATTTTATTGATGTGATTCTCCCCTCCTCTTCACCATCCCACCAAATCTTCTACAGTGCTTCTACACTGTTGTTGTGGAAACAAGGCATTCCTCATCCAACTTCACCCTTTCTTCCTGTCTCACCATTTCAAGGTCCCCACTCCCAAATACAAACTCCAGGGGACTCTGAGTTGGAAAATGCTAGATGTTTGGAAATAAGCTCTTCAGTAAATTTTCCCCTGTAACTGCTACAACTTTGTCTCCTTCAAGGTTGTGTCCTATGCAAAATTCCTGTATCCGACCAATGCCCTAGTTGTTCGCAAAGCTGACAGCTATAGTGCTGTTCCCTCCTGTCGAGCTAGTGCTTCACGGAGTCTTCCTGGATCAAGATATAAACCTGTGACAGCAAAAACAATACCAGCAGGAACAGACATCGGTAAGGACAACCGCCAGCTTTGCCATCGCTTGTGTGCCTGGCAGAAAAGCATAAAAGGAATATATTTCTTTGAAATAATTGCGAATGGTGAAGTGAATGGTGATGCGCTGCATCTGGAAGGAGACTGGTTTTAGCACAGCCTAGTAAATAAGGCTTGTTAATGAAGTATAATGATGAGCCTTAGGACTGAGACTGACACACATTCCTTAGATCCTCCATATATCTGGCCTTGTTCTGTTCATGCAATTCAAAGAGTGCAAAGCTTCTGCCTGGAAATATGAAGTTTTATATTATTCAACAAGAAACATCTGGTATACGTGGTTGCAGGTGGGCCTCCTTGCCTTCTAGCACAGTAACAATGCATAAGCCGAAGAGTTTGTGACAAGAATCCCTTCTCTTGTGTTAAAGAGCAAACCTGACAACTCTTCTGCCTGTTAGAGTATAGGCAAAAGAATTGTCTTGTGCGGTTGTTTTCTGTGCATATTTGTGGATGACAAACTTAGTTTGCACTAAAGTGGTGCTTCAGGCACATGCTGCAGAAAGAGCTTCTGTGTTGCTGGTTTGTTTGTGTTTGGTTTTTTTTTTTCCCCAATCATTCTAATACCTGACTGGTGCATTTATGAAATGCACACATGTGAGCATAGCTGCTCTGGGATCTCCCAACACTCCTGATGTTGGCTGTTTGAAAGCTTTTTTAAAGAGCAAACAGGCCATTTAAAGCTCTGTATCTTGTGGCCAAAAGTGCTTTCCTCCTTCCCTCAGGAAGTGAAGCTGGGGAAGCTGCAGAGTATGATCCAAATCTTCTGGATGATCCTCAGTGGCCCTGTGGAAAACATAAACGTGTTCTCATCTTTGCCTCTTACATGGTGAGTGACTAGCATACCTGAACAGAATGAGTGAGTGTCTTTAAGATTTTCCTATAAAGAACTTCATTGAGGAAGAAATCTTCCTCTAGGAAGAAAAGGTTGTGGCTTTTTGAGAATCGATTAGGAAAAGTACGAACAGTTGGGTTTGTACACTCAGCTTGTCAAGGACCAACCTGACATGCATCTCCATGTTGCCATTTGCTGCTTGTAACAGTTTGCTGACTGTTCTTTTAAGACTTTGTAGTTGAGATTCATCATGATCTGTTGCTTAGGACATTACAGAAATGTTAAATTGTGAATAATAAAACTCAGGCTTGCCTTTGCATTAGTGTCTTTGGAAGACTTGTTTGGCCATCAGTACTGTTTACAGAGAAATGATAAATTTTGCCTCTTGTATTTCAGACTACAGTCATAGAATATGTGAAGCCCTCAGACCTTAAAAAGGATATGAATGAAACCTTTAGAGAGAAGTTTCCTCATATCAAGTTGACATTGAGCAAAATTAGGAGGTAAGAAACAAGCACTGAATAATGAGAACATCTATGCTCTACAAGGCTGCCTTTATCTTCTACTTGTACGGAGCAAATAGTAGATCTATTAATAGTATATATGATTAAACACTAATCTCTTTTGCCAGTTGAGCTGACTGTAGGATGACAGCCCTGTACAGGAATGTTTAGGATGCTGGGAAGGGGTAACAGTTGGTTTTCATAGTTCCACCTTAAAAGGGTTTAATTTCACCAGCTGGGGTGTACTGACTTAATAGTCAATTAACAGAAGCAGCATTAGCCTTGAAACAAATACTTGTAACCTGATTGTCTGGCAGTAGTGTAGCATAGTCCCACTCTAACTGGATTGTCTTTTTAGACCCTCTGGCTATTTTCACCTTTCAATTACCAGGCTCACTGATGGCCATGGATTCTGACAAGATTCTGGGATAAAGAAGAGTGTTAGGTCTGGGGAGTCCTTTTTGAAGGCAGGACTATGCCATACAGAATTCCTAGTCTTCCAGAAAATGCATCTGGCTGTTCATCAGTGAGACGTCTTCAGATCAGTTGTACCTTCAGAGAGCTGTAATCTTACTGGTATTACACTTGAGCTAACGCAGTTAAGGCCCTCTGAAATAGCCGGCTTAAACACAGTTCTGCTGAATCACCAGGGTTATGTGTAACTCGGCTCCAAGTGGAAGGCTGGCTCAGGCAGGGTCTGTGTTCTGCCAGTGTCCTGCATACTCCTCTTTGTAACTGTCCCAAGCAGTGTGTTTGTGCAGAGATCTTCTTGCAGGTGTAGCATGGATGGCAGCCATGAGAGGTAGCATCCACCATAAAATCTGCCTTAATGCTGAAGTGACGGGCTGGCTGCTGTGGGAAGTGTGTAAACCAGTCTGCCTTCCCCTCAGACCTGATTCTTCCACAAGGTGTGTAGTAGACAGGTCTCTGTGCAGCAGCTGCTGTGGTCCGCACAGCTTTGGTGTGGTGTTCTGTAGGTCAGGGTGGTTCAGTCTTATGATGTGAATCACAAACCAGTTTGGGAGCCCAGAAGGAATCACACAGCGATAGCCTGTGTGTCAGGGAGGCAGCTAAGCTCCTGTGTGTATGGGCAGATGAGAACTGTGCTTCCACAGTAGATGTTTTCAGCCAGGTTAAATCAGTTTGAGCATCAGCTTCAGCTTGCTGCCAGCTGGACTTCACTCTAGGATAATAGTTACCATAGCTTTCCAGCTAGGATTCTTGCCCATATGCTCTTCTGAGTTCCCATGCTGTAGTGTTTCTAGAGCACTTCATTAAAGCCATTGTGTTTGAGAAGATGTCTTTGTGGTTTTTTTCCCCCCATTCCCAGTTTAAAGCGAGAGATGCGGAACCTGAGTGAAGAGTGCAATCTGGAGCCAGTAACTGTCTCCATGGCATATGTTTACTTTGAGAAGCTCGTTCTCCAAGGCAAACTTAACAAACAGAACCGCAAACTGTGTGCTGGTGCTTGCGTTCTGCTTGCAGCCAAGATCAGCAGTGATCTCAGGAAACATGAAGTCAAACACCTTATAGATGTAAGTACTATGAAACTTGTTTCAGTGTCGTCAAAACCTCCTCTCTAGCTCAAAGAACAAGACAAAGACTAAAGCCAAGATTTTCAACAGTGCATGCCTGCATTTAAGAGCAGCTCTTTCAGTTTTATGTATCAAGGGCTCTCGGGATTGATATTTTTTTTTTTTAAATATCATTAAAACTACCTGACTGATGCAGTCTAATGTCCTACTGATTCTACAGTGAGGTTGTTTTTCCACTTACTGTTTCTTAGACACACACATGTAACTTGTGTGGGTGTCACAGCTGGGCTGATAAGCCGGTTTACTTGTCTGCTCCGTGGCAACACTTTTTGATTCTGTAGGTACTGCTCAGGCCACACACCGCTGCCTTCTGTTTTATGATAACTTAATCTAGCAGTGCATTGGTATCTTGTGGATTAACTGATTGCTTCTCCCCTTGTCCTTCTTTTTTTTAATTTTTTATCACTATCATAGAAACTAGAAGAGAGATTCAGATTCAACAGAAGAGATCTCATTGGTTTTGAATTCACCGTCCTTGTAGCTTTGGAACTGGCTCTCTATCTTCCTGAAAACCAAGTTTTACCTCATTACAGACGGCTCACACAGCAGTCTTAACCAAAGCTATGTCCCAGCTGACAGGCAGTGGCGCTGGGGACCGCATCACTGAACACTGCAAGTGAACTTGCCACTGGCCTTTCTGTGCCGCTGTGTGCATCCTGCCATGGCTACAGCTAGTTTTGAAGTCTGTGGTGTGTTACTAAACTGTTGAGGTGTGCATTATGGACGCATATGCCAAGTCTGGGGGACGGTCTGAGAAGAGTTGTTGAACTTTGTTTTCTTTTGGACATGTAAAGCACAAATATTCACCAGTCAGCTGTCATGGCTGCTTATTATTCCTTATTTATCTATTTGGTTTTACTAAAACTGTTCTTCCCGATGAAGAATACTATGGTATTGTTATTGGGTTTTATTGTTTGTTTTTTTAAAGCCTTTATTTTATTCCTTGAAACTAAAGGAAGCATCACTTGCATTCCAGTGCACCATAAAATTCAGATGTTTCTAAGAATCTACTCACATTTTTACATTCATGAAATGCATACTTTATTTTTTTAAAGGTGTGCCTAAAACTGGCTGGTCTGGTACCAGTGCTTTTTAAGTTAGTTATGTTATTTAGTGGGAAATCCTGAATTTGTATAGCCATCTGTTCTTTACCTGCATTGGCCTTGCATATAAGGAAAACAATTCCAGTATATCTGCACTAATGACACACAGGGCATCTATTCTCTGCTATACTATAGATTGGTAAGTATTGAAATTACTCTGTTCCAATTTAGTTAACTATTAATACCTTAAGAATATACTTTTTCTTTAAATAGGAAAGATTGTTTGAAAATCTGTCATGAAGTACCACATGTTGAACAAGGTAGCTGCAGCAAAGTGATTGCCATCCTAGTTCACTCCTCAGTGGAAGATGAGCGCTTGACTAAGAGCAATTTGCTGTCAAATGTATAATTTACGACTTTTCGTTTGTTTCACTGTTCTGTAGTCTGAAATAAGCACCTTTTCAGTATGACTGCATTAGATATGGTCTTATGTGCTTTGAGCAAATACTTATGCCAGTAGAGTTACTGCTGTCAAACCAAGCCAATGACATGAAGCATGCTCAATATTTAAAATGCTACTTCTTTTTACTCTGTTCTTCCAAGCATTGCATCACTGTGATGGTCCTCATAAAAACTGGCACATCTGAACAGCCACTTAACGGCTGGTGCCCAGCAGCACTCTAATGCTTATGCAGAGGTTAAATATCTTCTCTGACCATTGGTTATTCCTTCATTTATTTATTTATTCTTTTTAATATCCAAGTTGGGAATGAACTCTCGATTATATGTGGGACCTTCTGTGATATTGGTTCTTGGGTTTATTTTCTGAAGCAATATTATGATACAAGTAACTGTGTCCATTTGCAAGGGACAAAACTGATGCTTGGCTGTTACGACTGAGAAATTTGTGATTTGTTTGACGCCTAAATTAAATACTAGGTCTCGTACTGAGGTAACGGACTTGCTATCTAATATGTAAAGTAATGTAAATTTCTGTTCCTTGTATTAAATGTTGGTCGTAGCCAAAACCAAAGCTGAATCTTTGCTTTTCAGCTGTGTTTTGTCTGAAGCTAATTTGGCTTCATTAGAATTGCAGCAAACTTTACTGGAGCCCCTTCCTCTTTAAGTAGGGCTCAAAATGTATTTTTCATATGTAATAATTACAGTGACTATCAAATCTTTTGTAACTGTGTTCAGCTGTATGTAGGTTCAAGGTATTTGTGTAAAATTTAATATGCTTGTGATTTATCTCTAACACAGAAGGACTTTCCAGTCTCCATAAGTGAGATTGTAGCTAATAAATTAAACAAGCTTGCCAGTTATCTTCCAAAAGGTTTAAGAAAAACTGCCTACTAGTTAAACTTTCTACTGAATATAACTGTCCTTGCATGCAAGAAGTAGTGATGTACTAAACATCTAGTCTATAATGAGCCTTCAAATTAGCAACCCGTTGTGAAGACAATTGAAGTGGGCCACCACTTCCTGCAGTCATTAGGGGAGGGGACAGAGGCAGAACTGAGCAAAGAAATTGCTTGTGTGGTATCTCCAGAACTAGCAAAACACTCCGGTTGGTATGAATGAAATCAGAATATGGCTGGGAACTTCTTTTTTTAGTGTATAAAGAGTTTTCTCTCTTTATATAAGTAAGAAAATTAACTTCCTGTTCTCACAGTCTAAGGAAAAAAAACAAAACACAACCAAACCCATACCTTGGTTTGCAGCACTTTGCAGTCTCTATTCAGTGGAAGTTTGGTTGCAGTGGGCATTTGGGCTGTAGTTATGTTCCCAGAATCTATGGTTTCACATCACAAAGGGCAAGCTTTTGTTTTGTTTTTCAAAAGAACAAATTAAGATAAGGAGCATTAAATTACAGAATGCTGAATGTTGTCTAAAGGTTACTCTAGATGTTGGCTTGGGAACATGCAGTGTTCTTGAGCTTAGAAGCTGGGTGTGCAGGCCAAAAACAACGCGGTGGAGCCAATGTTGCACCATCATCTCTGGTAGAGTGTGGGGCCAGGGCCATCCAGAGGTGTAGTCTGTGGCTTGTACATCAGTGTCTCCGCTGTGGTATCTGTGCAGAAAGTCCTTCTGCAGAGATATGGTAACTCATGTGTGTGTATATGTTGATTTTTCAGTTTCCGGAGTGTAGCCCGCAGTCCTGTATGGGAATACTTATCTTTTCACCTAAAAGCTGCCACCATGTGGCAAAGGACTATTATTACATTATCCATTAATAAACTGAAAGTGGGACCCAAAATAATACGCGGATCTGCTGGCTTTACGTTTCCTCACAGTCCAGCTCCTCTTGCTCTGCAGGGAAAGGCTGGTTCAGGCCAAGCGGCCTAGCGCTGTGTGCCGCGTAGCGATGCTGCTGGGATGGCTCAGCACGGACAACTCTCTTGATAAGAGGCTGTACATTTTTATGTAAACAATACAGTTTTGGTTTTGTCTTACTCCATTATTTAAAAGCGTGAGTTGTAGCCTGTTCGGTTTTATTGTGGGTTTTTTTTTTCCACCATGAACTTGTAAAATTCAGATGCTGTGAAATAAAACCTGTTTTGGTACATGTTTTGTAACCAAAGTCTTTGTTTTGGAATGGTCTGTCGGTTTCAGGGGCTGCTCGGGGGCGGGGCGGCCGGTTCCCCTCAGCTTCCCGCCGCCGGGGGAGGGGTGCGCCCCGCGGGGTGGGGTGGGTCCCCGCCCCCCAGGGGATGGCCCCTGGCCCGCGATCCGCTGGCCGAACGGTGGCCCTGGTGCCCTTCTCCCGGAGCCGCCTCAGCGCGGCGAGGGGGTGGGGTTCGGGGGCCACCGCGGCCGTTTAACGGTCTTTCAACGGCTGCGCGCCCGCGCGGGTGAGGCCGCCGCCGCGCCGGAAGCTGTCCGCTCCCGCTGACGTGTTTCCGCTTCCGGCGCCGCGCCTCCTTTTCCGCCGCGGCGCACGCGAGGTAGGAGCGCGGTCGCGGTGCCGCTTCGCGGGGAGCGGCCGGGGCGACCCCGGGGACGGCGAGGGGGGCTCGGCCCCGGCCTCCCGCGCAGCTGGGGGGTCGGGGGGGCCGCAGCGTGCTGCGGGCCGGGGCCGCTGCCCGTAGGGCGGCTCGGCCGTGGGGCCCGGCGGTGGCGCTCGGCGCAGGCCAGGCCAGGCCGTGCGGACACGGCCCCTGAGCCCCGCTCTGCGCTCTCTAGGTCTTACCGCTTGGTGCCTGCGCCTCGGCCAGCCACAACGCCATGCAGAACGACGCCGGGGAGTTCGTGGACCTTTACGTGCCTCGCAAATGGTGAGCGGTTGGCTCCAGCGCTGGGGGGGGCGGGGGTCGGCGCGGAGCCGGGCCCTGGGCAGCGACCCGCGCCGTAGCCCGCTGCAGGCAGCGCAGGAGCAGGGCTTTTCGTAGTCACGAGTATCTGCAGCAAAGGAAAGTGGGTTTTATCCGTTTCTGTATTTTTAAAACTATGTAAAATATGTGAAGGAGGGAAGATTAAAGCTCAAGAAAATACTCTGCATCTTCCGTTGCTTAACTGTCAGCCTTACAGTGCAGCAGTGACGGCTCACGCATGGTTCGTTTCAGAAGTAAATGCGGTGTTTGCAGTGTGCTGGTGTTTTTGTGCTACAAGGTGTCATAGCGAAGCTGTTAAGGAATCAGCATGTGCTATCAAGGCAGCAACCAAGTACAATTTTGAGGTTATAGTAAAGTGACAGTGAGAAGCTTTTTGTAAATGTGTACGTTAAAAAAAAATGACTGGAAAATAAAAAGCAGTTACATGTGTTTTTATTAGGGTTAAGTCGAATGTTTTTTTCAATGTGTGATTTCTGAGGGTTTGCAACCCAAGTGTCTTTTGATAGCTGTAATGGCCCCAATGAAAAAGGTATAGAGAATACATTCTCTTGAATTACCTTCATTGTGGTATTGTTTGCACTTTAGAAAAGACTTGATACTCTTGTGTGTTTTGAAGGGCTGTGCTGGTGTGTGCATTGTATAGGGGTGAACTGGGCATATAAAAAAAAGTGAAGAGATAATTCCCAACTTAGCATGATGCTGCCAAGTTAAAGTCTCCTTTAAATGTACCTAAAGTCTCATTTTAATGTTCCAAGCACTGAAAGCTTAAACAGTTAAGGTCTGAACTTCTTGTGCAGCTTTAATTTGCTTGTAGATGTGGCGGTTAAGTTTTTTCTCATTGTCACCGTCCATTTCCTTTTGTTTAAATATGTCTTGGTTTTTTATTCCTTAGCTCTGCTAGCAACCGAATAATCGGTGCTAAGGATCATGCTTCTATTCAGATAAATATTTCTGAGGTAAGTTTCATAACAGAATTATGTGATCAGAGAGCTACACATTTAAACTTTTGCTAGATGTTAAGAAATACAACAGCTTTTGATGCATCTCCAAATAATTCACTAGAGACCATATAAGTGTAGAACTTGAGGGTTTTCAAACATTCAAGTATATTACTGTGTCACCCCTGGTTATTTTTCAGCCTATTGGAAAATAATTCATTAAGGGAGTTTCATAAACCTCTGTACAGTCTGTTCCAGTGCTTAACAGTTTAACTAAATGCAACTTCCTAACGTTATATTTTAGCTAATGAAATATAAATATAAAATATAAATTAGGGAGTTCCTTGTCCTGAAGGAAAGAAGGAGACAAAATGTTTGTCTATGGGAGATTCTTATCCCTTCTGCCTTCACCTGTCTGTAAGAAAGTACCATTCTTCAGTCTGTCCTTGTGCGCTCTAGTTTTTAATTTTTTATTCTTGTTGATCTTCTCTGTGCTTTTTCTAGTTTATCCAAAAGATACAGTTGCCAGAACAGAACGCTGTTTCTGGTCTACTTTGCTTAACTAAAATGCCATCTTCTGTGCTTTGCCTGAATACTTCCTGTTAATACTTGACACTGCTGCTCCCGATAGGTGACACATGAGATTGCTCATGTGTTTTGTGTGCAGCATTATGGTTTCATTAACTCAGTGCTTGGGCTATTAGGTGCATAGAATTTTTCCTGAAGTATGCTGCTGGCTGTTTGTATTGACTTGGTATTGTACATTTAGTTTTCTTTCTGTAACATAAGGAATTTGTTCTTGTCCAAATTTAGTTTCGTCTTCTCAGGGTAGTGTTATTGCAGCTTCCTCCAAGCTTAACATACATGCTGAGAAAACCACAGCAGACCTTGACTCCTGCAGGATCCCAGTTAATGCCCAAGGGCTCCAGTTAATTTAAACGCCTTTTAGCATGCTTTTTTTCCCATGTGTTTATTGGCTTTCACCTTGCAGGAACTCTGTGGACTCGGTGTTCCTATAGCTTATGTGCTATATAGCTTGATTTATTTGCTTGATTTATTTCTTCTTGAATGGGAGACCACAGACTACAATCCCATATTTTTACACAACTGAGTCTCTTGTGTTACATGTCTGACTAAAGAAATAATTGAAAAAAAAATGCTCTGTTTCTGATTTCCTGTAAATGTTAAGGCAAATATTTCTCTTGTTCACCCTGTTTCTTTCCTTCAGTGGTCCCTATTGTTTTCAAAGGATCAGAGATTAGCGGAATTCAAAAACACACCCATGGTTTTGTAGGGCTCACTACACTGTTAATGATTTGTATTGTTTAGTCTTTTTTCCTGTTCAATTTCTCAGCAACTGGAGGAAGTGAGACAAATTGTGTGTCTCAGCTTGGGGGCATTTTACTGCCTGTGTAACAAGACTGCCCCCTTCACTTCAGTTTTCCATAATACCAACCTTAATTAAAAGGAACATGAAAAAAATAGCAGAGGCAGTAAAATCCATAAGTAAACTTTACTTTTCCATTTTTATAAAACACAAATATTTTTTTTAGCTACTATTTCATATTGTGCTCTTGTTATGCTGCATGATCTATTAAATTTTATAGCTGCGCTATGTAATTAACTGTAACTTTGCTGTGAAAAGATACTCTGTAGTTGTCTTTCTAATTTTGGTATTTGCATTAGTTTTATGTAGTTTGCAGAAAAATAGTTGCAGTATTTAACAAGTAATTTTTATCTTTGGGTGCCTGGCAAGTATGTAAGAGCATAACATTTTATAGGAATTTATATGGAGTAACTTCCTTGTAATCACAGGTTGACAAGGTAACAGGCAGAGTAAATGGCCAGTTCAAAACGTATGCCATTTGTGGAGCAATTCGTAGAATGGTAAGTACTTCTTTAACTGTTAAAGTATTCTTTAACTG
Organism: Falco rusticolus; assembly: GCF_015220075.1. NCBI lineage: Eukaryota > Metazoa > Chordata > Aves > Falconiformes > Falconidae > Falco > Falco rusticolus. The sequence continues at coordinate 24,696,510 of NC_051196.1, forward strand.
CAGAATGATTGTGCTTCTTTTTATATTGATTAGTAACTTTTTAGATTTGTGTTTGGCCCTGAAAACACAATATGTCTTGAGCTTGTTCTAGAGGAAGAGCTTTTGTGGGGATGATGAAGACAGGACAAAGATGTGAACAAATTTACTTAGAAGAATCAGTTTCTTCTGTTTTTCTGAATTATGTATGTTCATAATTTTTTTTATCGATGCAAGTGGATGCAAGTGGGTTGTTTTTTCTCTTTTAGAATGTTCCAAGCTACTGATACCTGGCTTTTATCTGTTGTTTATAATTGTTAGAAATGATACTACCATGGCTTAAATTTGTTAAACATGGTATGAAACTTCCTGGAGTTCATCAGAAGTCTGCTTACTCAGAAATAAATCTTGTTAATGCAAGCTTATATATGTTTTCAAGTTAAAACTATTTCTATCCTAAAGGATGACAAAGAATTTAACAGCTTGTTTTGAATACACTAATCAGTGCCTGTGAAATGTAGTGATTTGTGGAAGACGCTGTGCATTTCTCTACCAGCATTAAATGCTGCAGCTGCCTCTTTTTGATGTGTATCAGCAATTACTTGGTCACTTCAGAATAATCTTTATGTTTTTTAAAGGGTGAATCAGATGACTCCATTCTGCGTCTGGCAAAAAATGATGGAATTGTTTCCAAGTACGTATGTTTATCTTATCCTCTAACTCCTGCAGGGGCCACTCCCATACCCAAATCTAGCTCTTGGGTTGAAAATGTGTATACTATATTTATAAGATGATTACACAGTTGTTCAAAAATATTTACTTGAGCTGTTGAAGCAAACTAGTTTGTAACAATGTTTGTTTCATTTTCTTCTAGGAACTTCTAACTGAAGAAACTCTGGTATGGAACATCTGATGTAAAATAAACAGTTCAAACCTATATTGTGCTGTGTCTTTGTTCAAGTCATAAACATCAGTGGATTTATTACAGCTAGTGTACAAAGACTTAGAAATACATGTCTTCAAAAGATACACAAATTCTGGTTATGAATTCTTAAACGAATCAGCTTGTAGGCCAGTGCCAGAGTTGAAAATCAAGAATTTTCACATCACTCTTTGGTTCGCTATCATCTTTCTTTTCTGGATTTGATAAGCTTTGCAGTTGTAGCTCAACTCCTTTTTTGATCTGTAATGGAGCATTTTGCAATATAGCAATCTAATTCATCTTCCTGCTTTTTCACTGGAAAGACTAAGGCAATTCTTTTGGTTACGATGCAGAAGTTCAGGGGGTTTTCTGCTGATAGAGGCTCACAGTATTTACTCTGCCACCAACATTCTTTAAGCAAATCATTAAAACTGCAATTTGTGGAAAACTTAGCAGAAATACTTCTTGGCATGCTAGCAGATTGATTGCCGTGTGAGAGAGACTCTTAAAGGTTTTACCTTTTTAGTCTTGTATTACACCTTGATATTGAACAGCAGGGAAATAATTTAAGGATAAATAACCTGACTATTTGGCAATATTTTAAGAAATTACTTAATAGCCCTTTAATGGCTAGATAGACTTTCTACCTGCTGATGTGGGTTTGGTTTTTTGTCAGCTATCCTACTAGCAGAACCAAAGGAGGAGGCAAGCAGTTGAAATGATAGTACATCTGCTGACATTGCTTCTCTTATCTCTCATTTCTCTGGCTAATTTTCATACTTCAGGCTTCTAAGCTGGCACACACTAGTTACTTAAAGGTTGTGCCTGTTGTACTTAAGGTGTTTAGTTTTAGTTTGAACTGGTTGGTTTTCTGGTAATTTAAAGCTTCTGACGTAGTTACTGTGAAAGAAAAATAAGATTTTTTTGGGGGGGTCGGACTACACCGATACTCAAACCACCAGCTTTGCTGAGTTAACGTCAGGCGTTAGCTTCTGATAAATCCAGTGTCATAGAAATAAGGTTGGTTATCCTGCAGGGCTGAGAACATGGATGAACTGTCGAATTAAAGTGTTTAAAAAAAATTTAAAACTTTTGTTTTTTCCATTTTAGATAAAATCCTGACCTTGCAGTACTATCTTCTGACACCTCTGAACTTGCTCCTGCTTTGTGTTCCAAAATATGCTAGAAATATGTTGCTTCATGACATTTTTCTTTCCCCTTTGATCAGCTTTTCACATTTGACTTTGAACATAGCACCTTACAATACCAAGGTGCTATAGCTGTACTAACGAACCTTCGAGATGTCTTGTGTCATTCTAGTGGGCCACAGTGCTTTTTGGCAGTATTACAGCTTTTTCCTGTGTTAACAGTGTTAAGCAGCATACTAAATCGCGAAAGCTCTTGACAATCTTTTTTTTTTTTTTTTTTTCTCCATACTGTCTGCAGAAATTGAGAAATGGAATTGCAGCAAGCGCTAAGCTAGAAGCAACTGCTGGCAGCAAGATACAGGCATGGGAAAGGGGAAGGGTGTTAAGAACAGACGCTTTGTGCTGTTGTGTCTTAAAAGTGTCTAGTTAAAAATCATTGGCACCTCTATTGGGAAGAAATTTCTGATTTACTTTGGCTAGAATTCCACAGGGACTTAAAAGCATGGTGTCTTTTCTAGGGTATGATGTGTCTCAGACCTTTGCTTTGCAGGAGGGATACAAGAAGAGGCTATAACCTTACTTCCAGGTGCTGCTTTTGTGTTGGTAGGTTCTGCACACAGCAGGTTTATTTGTCAGTTGGTGCTTGTCACTTAAATAGAATGTCACTCGTATATCATTTCAGTAGTTTTAAAATATGCTAGTATGATATGACTAGTATTGAAAATTGCCATTGTCAGCCGCATTTTACTGATTTCATAATAATTACAACCATACACATGCTGTCCTTCAGATGATGTGTTCCGATCTGTGCATTCTCAAGAATTGCTGAGAGGTTGTATCCAGATGATACCGTGTGTGATCATCTCCAGGACAATTTTTGCAGTTGTCCTTACTCAAATCTCTGCATGGGCCCTCTCAAAGTTTTGTCAAGTGATAGAAACTGTTTTGGTGATGCTTTCCTGTTTATGCTCTAAGCTGTCTCCATGTAGAGCTGGTTGCCATGTGGCTTATTTCTGACTTGTTTGCAAGTTACTGTTATGCATGTGAGTGTGGGAAACTTCAGCCCTCAGACTTCTCTCAGGAGAGACAGGAATAGGGATGCGGTCGCCTCTGAATGAAGAAGGATGGCTGAACTACCCAAGTGTATTCTTTCTCCTTTTCTGTATTTTTCTTACTTCTCAGACATGTCAAAATGCAATATACTTCTCTGGACGATCCTGTCTTGACACCATAGATACGTCTATTGAATCTTAAACATTGCAAACCGGGCCATGTTAAGGTGTGTTTTTTTAAATTCACTTGGGTTATTTTCAAGTCATAAAATGAATTAGGATTTCAAGTATAAGCCACTGTATAGATATAATGAAGTACATAACTAAACCTTTGTTTTAGGAGCAATTTCTTCAGAGAAGACCCAAATCCACAGGCTGTTAGCCCTTTTTAGCATCGCTGTAAAGTAAAACATCTTTGGTTGCACATTCTGTCTTCCCACTGGTAATGCTTGAATTTACTACTTCTCCAAGCTAATGGAACTTATAAAAGATAAACTCCTGGATGTTTCAAGTAAGGAACGGCTAAAAAGACTAAAGCAAAGGCTTGATGTTGATGTCGAACTTGGCAATAGAGAAAGCATGTGAGAGAGATACCTTTTAGATGCCACAAACCAGAAAAAAACCCCACCCAACCCACACTTTATTTTTGATGTTTTCTTCTGACATCTAAGTCAACCATGAAAGATGCATTAAAAAAAGGGGCAGAGGGGGCAGATGAGGGGGGACAGGGACACAGACACTATTAGCTGTGACTCTCCTGGAAATAATTCATTTTTCCAGCAGCTAAATCTCTGAAAACACTTTCTGGCAAAACAATTAAGTCTTCAAACTGGAGAGATTTTGGCTTGGCTTATGTCCAAATCTCATTACTTTCCTTTGTACACAGTAAAAGGAACTAAGTTTTAACTGGGCTTGATTTTTCTTTCTTACATATCTTACATTAGCTGCTCTGCTTTGGCATTAGGGTAGAGCTTAAAATCAAAGCAGTAATCGTTTACTGCTGATAAATGCCTAGTTTACCAGAGTTTAAATATTGTTGACTTGCTCCTAATCCCCTCAGACTCCGTTCATCCATGTGGATTTCAGTGGAATTCCTCCATAAGGCAAAATGAACTGACAGCTTTAAAGTTCACTATGAACTTGAGGTCTCTCAGATGTCTTTTTAAGCAATAAGACTCCATTAGCATACAGTGATACCAAATACATGCTTCTGTATTAAGTATTTTAAGAATTACGTTGTCATTTAAAACTTCCTTTGCTTTGTAATACTGATTGTTGCCATTTTTCAGAATTTTTAAAAATTTAAACAAATTACTTTTTCATAAATTTCTTGTCAAAATAAGCTTATGAAATGGTATGGTGCCATATCCTAAACCCCAGTTCAATTGGTAATGGATTAGCACTGTGCTAAACACTTTCCTGAAGTTCACACCACTTTCACCACCAAGACTGCATAGCACATGAGGTCTTGTAAGAATTTTTGCAGTATGCTAACAAGGGAGAATGTGTCACTTTAAAAATCAAAGGGAGGACACGTGTCCCTTTAAAAATCGATTTTGAGTTGCATTTTCTAGTATTGCGATGTAAAATGTGCTTTGTTTTCCGGGAACAGGAATAGTTCAGATCTAGAGCCATGAAAGGGAATGAACTGTACTTGTACTGTACAAGATGGGCAGAGTTGCCCTTACATGGTTACATTGCACCAAGTTGTGAAATTCTTTTCTGTTACTTAGGAGGACTTGGCAGTGGCATCCTAAAGACATCTGATTTAACTGGGGCTATTTTAGTGTCTTTGGCCAAAATTTTGCTGTCAGCCAAGAGCCCATCTACTGCTTAAACCACCTGTCTTTTTTGGTAGGAGCTTGTAGATGTCTTACAACACCGGGTTTTCTTGCAAGCCTTGGTATTCTTTTAATGAACTACATGGTGTTGAAAAGCTGCTTTAGTCAATTTGGGCTGTAAGTGTGTTGTGACCAGAGGTCTAGGGTTAGGAGGCCACTGCATCTGTTGTTCCTGGGGGCACAGAATTAGCAGCCTTGATAACATCGCCCTTGCTTGCAAGGTGCCAAACAGGCAAAACGCTGCCAAGGCTGGGAGAAGACAAGAAGCAACATGCTTCTCTGACATCACTTGTGCTTCACTGCGGAAAGGGGCACTGTGACTCAGAGGAATAAAGAACACCAAGAGTGTCTTTTGCCTTTGTGTATATCTGTTACTGCTGCTCTCTGCTTCCTGGCTCAAACTCCCAAGGAGTTTGTGGAGCAGAGGCTGTCTCACTAGTGCTCCCTACAGAAAAGAAGCTAGCACAGCTTGCAAGGGATATAGTTTATTTTCCTAAAGCATGATGCAGTGATGCTGGAGGCTGCCGAAAGCCTGCCTGGGGGACTGAGCTAAGCTGTTACACTAGATTTGGCAGCAATTTTGTTTTTCAGCTGGATGTTAGGGAGAGCCATCTAATCCCATCTCCTGTTTTGTTCAGTTGCTGTCACTTAGTGATACAGAGAGATAAAAACACCTCTGCTGCAAATATTACCTTGAACATGTTAAGGGAGGTTTTGATTGTAGTTAATTCACTGGTGACTGTTTGTGTTGAGGCATCCCAGGGGAAGCAGCTTCCCCATATGTATGTTAAACTAATCATCCGTGGAAAAAAACATAGAAAACTAATTAGGCATTTTTTTCCTGCTGGAAAATACACTATTGTTTAATATCAGACAGGAATTCCCCTTGACTAAATCCTCAATAGGAACTGCAGGTACTGAGATTTTAAGAATTAAGAATAGTTAATAAGGTTAATGTGGGATTTTATTTTTTTTTAATGTATCATGATGAAAAATGTATTATTTTAACATCTGTTCTCAGATAGCTGATAGTAAATGTGGCCGGGCTGAACGAACCATATTATTCTGCAGTTTAGAGACCTGAGCTTTAGCCTGATAATAAAACCTGGTCTGTGGTTTCTTTCCACTGGACTGGGACTGTGAAGAGCAGCAGATGCTGCCTCTGCCAAGGGTTCCGGACCCTCGGGGGGGCAGAGCAGCAGCTGGTTGTTGCTGTCCTGTGGCAGGCTGACCATGGCTGGCTGCTGGGCACCCACCCAGCCGCTCCCTCACTTCCCGCTCCTCAGCAGGGCAGAAAATAAGATGGAAGAGCTCGTGAGTGAAAGTAGGGAGGTCACTTGCCAATTACCATCATGGGCAAAACAGGAAAATTAATTTATTGCTTATTAAAACAGAGTTGGATGGTAAGAAGCCCCTCCCACCCACTTTTCCAAGGTTCAGGCTGAGGGGGACACCCACTCCAGCACCCGGAGCTCCTGGCCCCTGGAGCTCCCCAGCCTCCCCCAGTGCTCACCGGGCTGTCTCTCACTAGTTTGGCTTTTTTTACCTCACCCATTTTCCAGTTCTCACACAGGTTTTCCCAGCAGCGCCTGGCATTGCCGAGTGGCCCGGCTGTGCCCTGAGGGGGGCAGACAGAGGCGGCCGGAACCGGCCAGAACCGGCTGCATGAGGCGGCCCCGAGTCTCCTCACAGAGACTTCCCGCCAGCACTGGCACCCGCACCCCACACAACGCGTGTGCCCCTCAAAACGTGGTTAAAATAAAACCCTTTGGTGCCACAGCTGGTGACGGGCTTCAGCAACGTCTCAGGTTTGTGTTGTGCTTCTCCTGTGGCAGATCTCCACCAGCGTTATGGGGACGTGTGTATATTTATCCATATTTCACAGCCGGGAAAGCAATGGTGCGTGGAAAGTGAGGCATGGCCATCCATCAGCGGATAGCACCAGGATTAAAACACAGATCTTGGAAGCTCTGGAGCAGGACGTATGTTATCTGTTAACCCACGGCAGGTGTTCTGAAAGGATGAGGGACGCTCCTCAGGTGGGTGGCTGGGTGTGCTGGGTGTTCATTGGGAATTGTTGCCCAGATGGAAGTGCAAGTCACACTTCACATTTTGATGAGCTGATTATAAGTTGTGCGCTAGGACACACCACATACATCAAAATTAAGCCGTTGCTTGTCTGGCTTTCAATTTAGTAAACTTTTCACTGCTTTCATAGGGCACCAGGGTCCTGAGAAGCACGTTGATCCACCTATCGATGCGTACAGAGAGGCAGTGCACTGGCAGCCCCATGGGAAGTTACTCAGATTGTCACCCACTCTCAGGAGCTGCGGTGCCTGTCAAGTAGGTAAGGTTAAAAAAAAATGCTGAGATACTGTGTGTTTTATTTCACAAAACAGCATTTTCATCAAGTGTTTAGCGCAGCTCTATATGGGTTGCTCATCAAGCTGGGAAATGTGATAGTTCATGCTCTAGGCAAAGTGTTTCAAATGTCTGAGGCTGAATAAAAATAGCGCTTCAAAATAAATTGGTTAGTGCACTGGGGAGGTGGCAGAGATCATTACTTGCAGCTTGTCCCTGGTTCATTCAGTTCCTTTCTCTACAAGGGCTAGAAAGACTGGGGATTTAATTCTCCCTTTGACTAGTTTGAGGCTAAAAGAAAGGGATTTACATGCCTGATTTCTGTTCTGGCCAATGGAGCCATGCTCGCAGCAAACTCCCTCTGCATTCCTGGGAAAATGGGGTCATTTGTGCCAGATCACTCAGCCAAGTGCACAAGCCAGATCTGTGACTGTACAGCCCACAAGCCAGCTGTGCTGAGGAAATAACGACCTTACAAAGTCGATACTGCAGTTAAGTTCAGTGTCTGCTGATGGGTCACTTTTGCTGCTGTCTTGTGTCTGCTCTCAAGTGCCTCGAACTGTCACCCCAGAGTTCAGTACGTTAGCGGTAATCTCAAACTTGGAAGAGTTTCCAGGCAAGCTGACCAAAATCTGAGGATCTAAGACTGCCTGTACCCAAAAATAAGTAAAGCAAAGGAAGCTAATCCCAGATGGTGCTGATTAAAATGTGAACTACAAAAGGCTGATTAAGGAAGCAGCTTTCAGGCTGCAAAGTATATTACCTGAGAGGGAGCTTGATCATTGTAGCACAGAGCTCATATTTCTGGAAACCCAGCACATCTTGACACAGCGCTGCCTTTGGAGAGCCTGCAGCCTCCTGCAGAAGATAATGGTGCCAGGCTTTGGGTCTTTTGATCACACAGGGAATTGATCACTTGGCAGTCACCTTCTTGCTGAGTGATGCAAGTGTGACCACGTTAGGCACAAACCCTTTTAGGGTAAAAGGAGGCATGTTTATAAGACTTTTCTAACCTTCTCCCAAATGGTGCACTTGTCTAGGGATCGGGAGGCTTTGCAGGTGTGGGACAGGAGGCAGTGTACCTGATCCTGGCTACAGAATGGCTGGTTATCAGACCTGGTTTGGTCTTAAGGCCCCAGATGCCTATTTTTTGTTTTCCAAAATACATTGTTTGTCACATATCTCTGTGGGCTTTTTCAAGCTGGTTTGAGACTATCCTGACAGCAGTTAATCCTTGCCTTGGTTGGAACCAGTGCTGACTCACTGCTGTCTTAACTCCCTGAAAACTTTAAATATTCAGGAAAGTCTCATATACATATATGTATAACAGCTTTCCATATGGTTATGTAAAAATTTCAAACTACATCACTTCATCAGGTATCTTGCAGCTCATATCTGTTCTGTTACTCAACCCTCATTGATTTCGGTGCCTTTAAAAAAAAAAAGAAAGAAAGAAAAAAAGTGCTGTTTGTTTCTGCTGAGCAGAGAGCTGTTCCTGGCATGCTACCCATGAAGTGTGCATCACAGGCATTCAGAAAAACTAGAGCACTGGGGCCAAGGCTCAGGAGACCTAGTTTCTACTTCTGACAGGGACATTTGTTTTGAGCAAGACCTCCCAACTGCCACATCCTACACTAGAATTTACCTATCTCTGAAATGGATGTGATGAAAAAGTAGGAAGCTTTGAATCAATTTGAGGAGTGGTTAGAAAATGCAGTATGAGGTGGCACAGTTCTTCAAATAACTGTTATACAAGTAATATATACTTTAAAGAAGATCTGCAGTAAACTCAGCAGAGCTGAGCCAGAGGCAGATGTCCTAATTTACTATTTTAACCCCTGGTTTTATCCTGTATTCAGCAGGGGAATTTTACACCACCAATTTTCTGGACATACAGATAAAGTAATCCAGATATCTTTTTTCTGGTTTTGAACCCAGTACCATTTTTGGGAGTAGGACCGTCTGAGCATTTTTTTCTTCCTTTAGTGGGTGCGTAATGAAAGGGAAAGTAATATAAAAGTCAACTGCTGGAAAGAGTGACTCTGATCTACAGTGCTGTGCAACTTGAGATAATGCCTCTGGTATTTGGAGACTCCAAAATGCAAAAAGCAATACTCATGGGGAGCCTGTTCTCAGTCATCCATTTTTTATATCAGTTGCTGGCACCCAGGAGTCGTGAATCGCACAAGGGACAGATCATTGTACAATTCACTGCTGCTCCAAGGCACACAGTTGTAGCTGCCATGTTTGCTCCTACTGCTCTGGCCCAGTCTAGAAACTTCTTGGATCTTTGGAGTCGATGGAGCCTTTAATGCAAATTCACGCAAGATTAGACTTAGATTCCCATCTTCATGAATTTGCAAAAGACAAAGCTACACTAGACATTCTCCAGAAGTGCTCCGAGCTGGGAACAGAGCAAACCAAGAGAAATTCCAGCAAAGGAGGCGGTAACTGATTCTAGCTCCAGATAACAGTTGTTACCAGAGAAGCTCATAAATCCACCCAATTTAAACAGAGTGTCAGGCAGCATCCCGTTCTGCATTGTGTGTTGCCTCAAGGGATCTACAGCTGCTTGTTCTGATCAACAACTTCCACTCTATCTTTTGGGTTCCCAAAAGTCACTACTTCCTGGAAAATGTTTGCGGGGGTGCTAGTTTGGAGTGCCTGTGTGGCCTTAGGGAGAAGGAGCCGAACATGTTACTGTTCCAGTACACAGCCCCAAATTACTGTTCAGCTGTCACTAAGGTGGCTGGAAAATGCACTAGTAAAACAACATATTGGCAAAACCAAGATGCCAGAAGTATGGAGGTTGTTTACATATTGACTTTGGGATGTGATTTTCTAATCCAAAGTGTCTGTTGGAATACGAAAAATCTTAATGAAGACTCAGTGTCTCTCCTGGGACTTGCAATGAGACACCTAATAGCCTCATGCTTCTTGAAGCATGAAAACATGGATAGCATCATCTTTGCTGCGTCACTGTCACCGTTGTGGTATCATCACTGCAGCTGCAGAGCTATCCTGCATCTTGGCAGATACAGATTATTTGAGGAGGAGGACATGAGATGACACCATGGTAATCTATGTATCTTAACTCTGGTTTTGCCTCAAGCACTTGTTTTGAAGTACTATGGCTTAATAAAAATAAGGCAGAGCTTTGGGAGAAAATTAATGTTTACTGTTTGGAAAAAAACCCAGCAGCTTTGTTATGAAAAACTATGGATTTTCTGTTGAAGAATGATGTAGATGTGAGAAGATGAGCCTCCCTGGCAAGTAGCTGGTCCCAAGTACAGTTTTAGACTGACTTTCATTTACTCCAAGTGATTCCTCAACAGCTCCTTCCTGCTACATGAAAAAAAAAAAAATTGTATTGTCATCAGCCATCCTTTTCAGGGGTGTGCTACAACTACTAGGAGCAAGAGGGAGTCATGACCTTGCTATTGTTCTAGCAACTGTATTAGGGGGAAATCTGTGGATTTATTTCAGCCACGTTTTGTCTTTTCCAGCAAACAGTTCTATGGTTTCCAAGACACCAAAAAGAGTGTAAGGGGATTTTGCCTACACTGTCATGACTTTTGAATGACCTCACAGAACACAGATCAGGGTGATGAAGTGACCTCATCAAATACTCTTTTAGGGAAACAATATGTCACGTACCGCTGGGATCGATTTTCCAGAACAAGCTGCTGGGAATAACTGGCATTTTGGATGAACCTATAAAACAAGACTCTGGGCTCACCCCACAAAGTGGAGGGACAGGTATGAACCTGTGGGACTTGTGAGTCAATCAAACAGATGCATCAAATCTCTGTGGTGCAGCTTCCAATGCAAGTAGGGGTATGGAGAAGGGAAGATTGGTTCTTCTGCCATAATTCAGCATCTTGGCTACCTTCACAAATGTGTAATATCACCTCCCTGACTTCTGTGGTGATGAAACTCAGGTCAGAAAAGCTGTGTTCTTCTATATATCCAGATAACTTCTAAATAGTCTGTGCCTAAGGTAAGATAGTAGCTGTGTGCTGAGACCCAATGCTGTAACAGCTCTGGCACCAGGGGTGACACTGTGCAAAGTGGTATTCCCAGAGAACAGCTTCAGGGAGCAGTATGTAGAGGTAGAAATTGATAAAGTTAGAAAATTGTGACACTATCATTATTTTACTATTGTAAAAAGTCATTGAAAGAAAGGAGCAGATGCAAATGTTTTGTGTTTAGTGAAAGATGAATACCGGTTGGGCACAGAGCTCCTCTTACTGTCCTGCAATGAACTGCTTACCTAAATGTTGAGCCTGTGATCTTGTGTTAAAATTTTAACAACCATCCCGATACAGCATCACACAGTGTGGAAGAGACGGTACGGTGATATGCATTTCTTCCTTCACTGTTTTGAAATGCATTGTGCTAGGTGCATGAGATGTTTTACAGCTGGATGCAACCCTCTCTCATGGCCAAGAAGGGAGGGCAAATGGACCAGAACAGAAATCAAGAGGTGAGATGTGAAGAGAGACAGAGTGGTTTGGTAGTTAGATAAAGAGCAGGGAAGCCATGAAACTGGAGCTGATGCCACCAGAACAGGAGGTCTGCTGAGCATCTGGAGTGGGTCTGTTGATTCCCCGTGCCTGGCCTTCCCTGCTTGTAAGGAGGGATAAAGCAGGATGAATGCAGGAGCAGCGGACATAGGCAGGCAGGAGGAGTGGGTGAGGAAGGAGTGAGCAGCTGACAAGACAGAGGTGCTCAATGGTCATGACCTGGGGGAAATTTCAAGGAAAGCCACACTAAGATCTGGAGGGAGGTACTGCTGCCTGCTGAAAGAGAATGGGAAGGAAGAGGTTTTGTGTATTTATACGCTATGTGGGGCCCAGACATTCAGATCACTGTGCAAGCACTGCACTGCCATGTGTTCTTTTTAAATGCGTGGGCAGTCACAGCTGAACGTGTACTTTCTACCAGCAGCACCGCATTCATCCTCACTGTCTGGCTGTGGTTAATCTTGAGAAGAATTAGTACTTCCCTGACTGCTTGTTAGAAATGAAATGAGCAGCAACAGTGTAATCACTTGCGCTAAACGTGTGGCTGGAATCCTTTTCATAATGTCCAAGACCCAGGACAGCTTCCGATGCACGCTTTCCTAATGGCCTGGCTGCCTCGAGGGCAGACCTGACTGTCTGATTCCCATTGTAGTGAAATTTCAGAAGCGATTTTATTTGTTCCGTTTGGCTTTAATTGAACATCTGGGTTAATAACAGGGAGATTCCCAAGGTTGGCATCAGTCTCGGGAAGGAAAAGGAGTCATTTTGGAGTCCGTCCTTAATCCCAGCTTCTTTGTTAGAAATGTCGGTGTTATTTAATTGACTGTTAAATCCTAATCACATGAGCACCCTCCTTGAGTGTAATCTCCTGTGATAAATTGCCCAGTACTCGTGTCAGAGGCACATTCTGGTCTCCAGCCTTTTCGAGAATGAGAGTGCTCTGTGATTACAGCTGATTTTTGGAGAGGGAACAAGGGAAGAGTGGATCTTATTTCCGTTTAAATTGATTTTAAAAGACAGTTGACTCCAGATTTGGATAAAGATACCATTCTCTAGTCTGCTTGAGGCCTTTGTAGATGTAACTATTTTTTCCATGCTTTTCAGCAAATGTTTACAGGGTCCAAGTTTTATCAGGTGAAGGCAAGGTGGTACAGCCAGCTCTTAAGGGGGAGCAAACAGATAATTGCACAAGGTCTCATATCACAGGCAGGAAAGAAGGAAGGAAATGGGCTAGGTTAGGGTTAGGTAGGAGCTAATCATCTGCTGGAAGCAGCCTGCACACAGAGCTCTAGGATGAGGAAAGAGAACTTGCAGGTAGGAATGGTGATTAGATATGAAGAAGGAACTGAGCAGAGGAGGATGGGAAGGAAGACTTCTAAGTCTTCAAGAAAACTTTTCATGTCCTATAGTCCTCTAATATTTCCCCATTTGATTCTGGTCATTCTTCCCCCTCAGAGATTTTTCCCTGTGTCTTGGGGTCTCTGAGAGCAACCAGAGCCGGAAAGATAGGCCAGAGTCGCAGCAAGGTGCTGGCATCCCTGAGGAGCACAGATGCTTGTGTGGGGTGAGTGTGTAGGGGACAGTAAGTGACTTCTGGGATACTTATGACTCCACTGGCACTGTGTTCCTCAAACCTCAGGAATTAGGAAGGTGGCAGCACCTGTGAGCTGCACATCAGAAAGGTCTCTGGAAGACATTTGGAAGAGGGGCAGAATTTTTTGGCTCTCCTCAGATGCAGATTTGCATCCCACTGTGAAGCCACTTCCACTTAAACTCAGCTGAGAGAGCAGGTTTTGCTTTGTTCAGACAGTCTCCGTTTAGAAATTCCTCACTTGACATTTTCTTAACTCTCAGGGCAGCAGCAAAACAGCAAAGGACTCCATGCCTGGCTCTGGGAAGGTGGTGGTGTGCAGCAGCAGCCTAGAAGTTTGCTGCAAGCGAAGCCAGGAAACCAGCATTCTGCAGCAGGAGAGGAGCAGCCCTGTGGGAAGCACCTGGCAGCATGGACACATCTAAGCAGGGTAAGGAGTCTGGCCCAGACTGGCTGCACATGTGTGCCAGATGCAGGCAACTCCATCTGGCAGAGGCATGGTCTGGAGTGACTGTCCCTGGTGTCAAGCATCTGTTTCCCTTCTGGAATGCAAGGCTTGTGCTGAGACCAGCTTGCTGGGTGCTACTTCCCCTGTAATTTGAAAGCTATGGCACTAAGGAAAATGGCAGCGTGTATTGCAGTGGGCTCAGGAAACAGCCTCGGCTGAGTCACTGGACTGCGATGCTCCCTATCTCAGATGCCTGTGCCCAGGCGTGCTGCCTGTGTCCAGGCCAGCAGCAGCTGTGACAGTACCTGATGTCCCACCACACTTGCAGCACGTCCTTTGGCATGGCCCTGCTGATAACAGAGTGTTCCCTCAGCCCATTGCAGGCACATCACAGGCCATCTCATTTTATCCAAATACCATTTCCCTCCCCAGTCCTGAATCATCACCAAGCTAATATCAGTGCCTGTGTGTCAGTGCCTGTGTGTCAGTACCAAAGGAATGTTTGATAATATCCCTTTTTCTTGTTAGCTTTCTCCCAGCTCCCTTTAAATCCAAAATAATTTGTACTGCCTTATGACCCCAAAAGCAGTACAAAACAAATGTATCAACATGAAAGTAAGCACTTTAATCAGCAAAATCCAGGATTTTTTTTTTTTTTAAATAGTAACAGGACCCTGAAGGGAGAGAGAGTGAGAAAGGAAGAGCAAATAAAATAAATGCTATGTATGTTCTGGCTAGGAGCCAAAGGCCCTCTGGGCTAGGTTTGGATAAAATGGGGCTTAATTTCTGGTGTGAGAAACCGCTAGAGTGGATCTGTAGCAAACAAAGGCCAATTCACAAAGGGACATAGGCCATGGATGGAGGAGAGGGCAGCCTGCCAGTTCTGCCAGCTCCTGTGATTTTTGTCATGTCTTGCGATATCAGATGTTTTATTTGCAGCTTTCTTTTCTGCTCGCTATCTTTAAAAAACCCTGCATTTCTACTCCTGAAGTCTGTAGGGAAAAACTTGAAGTACACCCCAAAGAAGGTCCAGAAACCAAAAGGCAAGTGAAAAACACAAATTCATTAACTTAATGAAAATTAAATTGAGATTCTTGAATGAGACTCAGGGAGAGGAGGATAGGGGTTTTTTTTAATGTTTGGGCTGGGCAGTGTGAAATGCTTTCTTGGACCATGAACAACTGTTTACATTTGAAAAGAAATGCTGTGTCAGCAGTCCTAGTGGGCTCATCGCTCAGTGGTAGCATTATCTATCTCCCTGGAGAGCTTCCAGTGCCAGAGGAGTGTGAGATCCCCCAGTAACAGTGGGGCTCAGCACTGCCCTCTTCCAGACCACCAAAAACTCTCTCTGCAGATGAGGGGGGGTCAGGGAGATGACATAAAGTCAACTATGGTAACAGGGTAGTACAAGGCTACCAAGGGAATTCTGTCCATAATGGGAATCTTGCCCAATTCTTAAAAGGAGTTCAGTCCACTTTTTCCCTTGGGAGCATACCAAAGAGCACATACCCAGACCTGTGGCATTTCCATTGCAGCCCCCAGTATGGGTGGTACCGACGGGAACAAACCACACTCATGTCCCGTTATGTACTCTGATTCTTTCCAATAAGCAGAGCAGAAAGAATAGCTTGTTCTGAAAATCTGAAGCTCTTCTATTAGTGGCATGCTGTGCTTAATACCCTTGATAATTAAACAGCTGGATGGTAGAATGTATTTTTTTAATTGCTCAGATCTAGGCAGTGTGTTTAGTAGTCAGCTCTCAAACAACTAGGCATTTACTGCAGTTACAGAAACTAATGGCATTATGTGCAGTGAAGACAGCTTTAGAGTCGCTCTCAAGAAGGCTTTTGGGAATACAGGATTGCTTCCCCCAGGGGTCATCCCTGTGTTTTCCCATGATATTATCTGATTTTTGAGGCCAGTGTGGACTCAGCAATTCTGCCCACGCACATTTCTTCTAGCTGTTGTAGGTCCTGGGATGATAGTAGGTTGGCCCACACAGGGCAGCCTGTAGCAATTTACCAGTATGAGCCAACATAAGCTCGTTCCTAATTTTTTGTTTTAAAAATGCCATTATGGGAATCTAGGGAACACAACTTTTAGATCACCATGTCCGCTTTCAGCTTACCTTAGGCAACCATGACTTGAGCTTTCTGCATAAGCTTTGTGGCTGAGCACAAGCGGGTGTATCTGTGGAGTGGTTTTGGCTGTTTTGAGGTTCAGTCCCAACAGAGGCACTTCTAGAAACTGTTCCTTGAGTTGCTGCCACTCTAGCAGACCAAATCCATTAAGTTTTCAAGCAGAGATCATGCTAAGGAGCTAAGATGTCATGATGTAGTTGGTTGACAGGAGGTTGGTGGAGTTAATGACGCATCCAAGCCCCATCCCAAAAGCAGGGAGGCCATATATACAGTGGAAAGCAAGGGATGAAATAACACTGCAGTTGGCGTTGCAGCTTGTGGTAGGAATCCAAATTTCTCCACCTTCTCTGTGCTGGAGGGGTGCTGCCAGGCACAGGTGTTTACAGACTTTTGTACACCCAAGGCACCAGCTTCGGTGACAGCCAGTCTCATAGCATTGGTGACAGATGCATTAAGTGACCTTCCAAGACAAATGTGCTGGGAGTGACCAATGGGCCAGTAGCCCTCTCCCAGTCCCCTGGTGCCATGCACAGGTGTCCCTTGCTGGGGAAGGGAGCCATAGCCACAGCGTGCTCAGCCACACACCACTGCTTCCAGCCTGCACGTGTCTGGAGACCAGCCCTGGCATCGTTACGGACACCTCTACAGGCACTGCCCTGCCCAGTGCCTGGAGGTAGGCAGACACAGGTTTTCCACTGTGTTACTCAGGCTCGAAGTGACTAATGGAAGGGAAACAAGGAGTGTTTGACCCTCGTTAGTGTCATAATTTCAAGTGATACCCACCCATTGCCTGAATAGTCTTTTACACTTTCAGTGCTCTGACAAAGTGGGCTGTGTTCTTGCTGTATATGATTAACTAAATCCTCTGTTAGATGTAACAAGCTGAATGGGGAGCTGAGAACGCTGTTTGCAAAGACAAAGGACATGCAACTGTACTGACACAGGCAGTGCCTCTGCAGCAGTGTTTTCTGAGTGGAGAGAGAGGCTGGGTCCTGTTTTTATCCTGTTTGTAGCTGTGGTACTTACAGTACATGAAATTTGAAATATCCTTTTGTTTGGCCTCCCTCAGGCTTCCCATGTGGAAAAAGGGTGTGTGGAGATGGGTACAGCTGTGAACACAGCATGCTCCCAGCTGCTTGCATTGCCCAGGTCGATGGGGGCAATGGTGAGGGAAGGAAAAGTCCATGCCTGCGTAATGGGAATTGTGCAGCTACTGCTGCTGTGGAGGAGAGGCTCTGTATGTCACCCACTGGGGAAGCCCTCCAGGGATCATGTTCTCCTGTACAAAACCTGTTTTTTTCCCCTGCCTCTAACCCCAGTGTTTCCCACTGTTTAGACACAGACTTGCCCAGACACCACTTTTTTTCCTACTGTTTCCACTTGCCTCCGTTCTCCTGAACTAAGACCACATACGTCAAAATATACAAGGGTCAGCTTCTCGCAGGATGAGCAGATACAGAGAAGTCCCCAAGATTTTACATTGCTAATTCATTTCAGCATCACCTGTCTCCTCTGCTCATCATATGACACTTTTTATTACTCATAATTTTTCAAATGGAGTAAAGCAGTTTGAGTAGCTCAATTTGACTGCAAATGCTTTTGAAGATTGACAGGAACAACACTTAAATTGTTGCATTCCAGCATAAGCATACCTTTCGCTTCAGATATTGGGATAAAAATGATATACTGTGGTGGTGTTCCAGGTTTAATTTTACTTACAGCATCTGTATGTTATATGGCAGCAGCCATTAGAAATGAATGATGCCAAAACCAGACAGAGCCTGTGCTCTTAATTGTAGGGGCCATTTGCTCTGCTGATGACAGACAGCAACTGCCTGTGTACGCTGACTTCACCCTATTAATGTGTTTCTATGTTTTTGTGGCAGTGTTTGGTATGGAGGGATATCCCTCTTGTGCCACCTGTGGTGGGTTTTTTTCCCCCTAAGTGTTCTGCAAGATCAGCTTGCGCTCAGACAAGTGTGATGTCTTTGAACTGAATGGAGAGATGCCCACAGAAATTCATGCCAGCTTCAGGAACTGGTCCGGGGACACCTTTAGAGTCCAAAAGCTTCTTTACCTCATCCTGAAATGGCCATGTCATAGCTGAGATTGCTGCCCACAGCACAGCCCCTTCCAGCGCATTCACTCAAGGGAGGAGCAGGTGTGGAAGCAAACATGACACAACTGCCTGTGCAGTTCATTGCCCAAATATGAGTCCTTTGCACGTAGAAGTAGGTCACCACAGCATAGTGTGGTGTTCATTAACACACAGGGCATCATTGTAAATGGGTTTATGTTGGTGTAAATATTCAGCATAGGTTAGGGTAGCCGGTGGGATTGAGACAATTGTGAGGTCCATAGTAGGTACTTTCTGAAGATGTCATTAGGACAGTATATTTCATGAGGGTTTTTTTTCTGTTTGAGAATATTTGTGTGTCTATGTATGCACATGATGAGTATGTGTTGTAATGAATCTTCATCTGTTTGCTAATTGCTGCAATGCAAAGCACTGCTGCATTTGGTATCTGCTATCCTGTGAGCACCTTCACTTCTGGACATTACTTTGGTAATCCTATCAAAAGCCATCCTGACAGCTCTGACTGATTGTCCCTATTTATAAAAATGCATCTTAATACCTAATCCTCACCACCACTGCCAGCCAGGCAGTTTCATTGTTAAAAAGATTAAACTATTATCCCATGCAAATACTAACTAACCTCTAGTTTTTAAATGTTAGGCTAGAGTCATCCAATGATGGAAAATGCCAGGATACATAGGATGTTGTATTCTCTGGAGTTTTGTGTCCATCAAGTTTAAAACTCTGTGAAATATAATCTACTCTCTCATTTGTTATTTCTGTGGATGGATTGGTGTCCCCTCCCCCAATCCAAACTCAGCTGGTTTGTAACTCAGAAATGAAAGTGAAGCATCTTTTGTTTTGCTTTTAAAATATTTTTTAAATTCTGCTTGAGTCATAGGCTAAAATTATAGTTGATTTTGGACTATTTACAGTACAAGGATTTTAATAGCAGGCGTTCACTGAAAACTCAAAGAACAGTCCCCAGACATGGACAATTTAAACTCTTTGCTACTGTGTCTTGTACTAATACCAACTTTTTCCCATGGATCAGTATCAAACAGAGACATGATCTAACCAAGGTGCATTCTGAGCCAGATTCCTGCTTTCTCAGAAGAACAGACTGCTTGGCTTACATGATTAGGAGGCTTTCATGAAAAGTCATTTGTACCACATAGGGCTTTCAAGCACCTTTGGGTTTTATCAAGCTGCTTTGAAAGGTGCGATTACGCCCCAACATACGTTTTAAATTAAGCCATTCTGGCTGATGGGAGTCTAATGTAGAACAGATTTAAGTAGCTTGAGTTACAGTCAAACATCCCCATGAGACTGAGTTTGGCCAGCTGAACACTTGCTAAAGGATGACTCATTTAATCTTTGTCGGCATGGTAGATGGTGCGTGTTAAACCGCACAAGCAGACATATCTAACAGTAAACCTTTGTCCAGGCAGCTCTTGGTGTGGGGCACTGCTGCAAAACAGCCCTACCAAAGCTCACAGGGTGGTTGCAGATGCCTGTTCTTGCAGATGAGTAAAGGCAGCGGCAGCCCGAGCTGTGGGGGTGGTATATCTAGCCGGCGCATTCATTCACGTCACTTGCTGGAACTGCTGAGCTATGGCATGCAAGATCTGGAAAGTCAGCATGGTCTAGAGAAAGCGATTAAACAAAGATATGGGGGCCTAAGGAAATGCCCTGGTTAGTTGAGATTTATGAGCCATGGTCAGATATGTCACTTGAAACTGCTAAAAGAAAGGGGGATGGGCCTCGGCCCTTCCTGGATGTGGTGGAGAGCTGCAGGCTATACTTTTCCATCCATTTGGTGTCCACGTAACAATAAGGCCATCTGAGTGATGTCTGTAGCTTCAGGTGCCTTGGCTCTTCGTTGGCGTTTCTTGCCCTGTCTACTTTCCTTTAGTAAAAAGAATTCTGCAGTCTCACTTATCTTACATTTTCAGTTTAAGACAAAGATAATTTTCGACATGGACTTGGCTTTTTCTGCAAAATTTTTCCTCAGCAGGGGAGCTGAGGTGAGGAACTGTGAGGCTGCATGGTGGTGCTGTGTGGTACTTGTGTTATGATGGCTCTGCCCTACACCCAAGGCAGGACCTGACGCTGACAAAGCTGCAGCATGGGCTGAAGAACAGATCTCTGGGTTTGATCTATAGCTGCTAATGTGCTTGAGGAGTCTCCTGTTGACATTAGAGCACCTCTGTCTATAGCAGAAAGGGACTCTGAAGGGTTATATTTTAATAAGGCAGCATCTTTGCCTGAAGTAAGAGAATGACTGGATTTAATGGCTTATGCTTCAGTGATTTATGCTCCTGCCAGTTCTGGAAATGAGGGGTAGTCACCAGCCTCCAGAACAACTTCTGTGGCTTCTTTTCAGCTAAAAAGAGCCAGTGTCCAAGCTGGGAAGACAACAAAACAGATACCCACTAATTACAGTGCTCTGAAGAACCAGGAGTGACCTGTGGGATGAGGATCTGTCCTACCTCGCTCCACATTGCACAGCTGTGAAAGGGGTGAGAAGACGGTGCCAGGTCCCCTGTGGCAGTTGTCCCCTTTGCCACAGCCGCCTTGTCGTGCCAGGAGGTGACAGGAAAAGCCACCAGCCCTGAAGCACAGGGATCCCAGGAGTGCTGTCTTCGTCTCAAGGAGGGGATCTTTTCCTGATATCTTTTATCTTTAAAACAGTTTATTAGGGAAAAAATGAGCTACAGGGGCTAGAAATGGCAGTCAGGCAGGGGAATGATTTCAGAGGAGAAAAATGCTCATGAACCTCTCTGCTCCTC
This sequence comes from Falco rusticolus, assembly GCF_015220075.1. Lineage (NCBI taxonomy): Eukaryota > Metazoa > Chordata > Aves > Falconiformes > Falconidae > Falco > Falco rusticolus. The sequence continues at coordinate 24,717,385 of NC_051196.1, forward strand.
CCAGGCAAGGAAGCTGCCAGCCTTGATGTGGCATGTCATTCATCAAGCTGTCACCCCAGGGCCTGGACATCAGTCTGCTGACGTTGGTTCACCCAGGAGGGAGCGTGGGGCACACCTGTAACCTTTGCCTCCCAGAGCTGTCTGTGGTTGTCCTCAAGGCTTGCTTTTGACTATGAATGCAAGAGTAGGCTGTGGGGGAGGTGGGGAGGGGCTGTGGGTTTCAGTGGGTGCTCATACCTGCAGGGATGGGAGCAGGGAGCCTGCAGAGAGTGCCCTGGAAAGTCTTGGCTCCCTGTTTGCAGGGGTGTGCTGCAGCTGAAGGGGCACTGTCCCATCACAGTGAGCAGCAGTACAGCCCACCTCTGCCCCAGAGTCGCAGCATTAGCTGGACCCAAACCCACAGAAGATTCATTTTTGGGGAGGGATCCCTAGTACTGGATTAGCTCATGATGAGGGTGGTTAAGAGCAGCTTCAGAAGATTTCTGGTTGCCTTCCTGGCACCAGCAGAGCACCTCCAAGACCTGTCTTACTGCAAGCAGACAGTTCCTGTCTAAAGGTTGGAGCTGTCAGGTTTTCCTTTAAATTAACTCTTCCTCTCCCCATCAGCTAAAGAACAGGCCACGCATGTTCAGATTTTCTTCTTAATGCTAATTTCTAGATGTTACAGCAGCTTAGCCTGTGTGGCTTATCTTACAGCAAAGCACAAAAGAAGAGCCCTGTGCACGTTCCCCAGCTGGGCACAGGCAGGACAGCTGCTTTCCAGCCCCTTAGAGTCACAGTGGGCTGTACAGGCTTTGTGTTTGCTGAGGAGATGAGCTGCAATATGTTAGCAGAGGCAGTAGCTAGGCAGGAGATGAAAAACACACCTGGTAGGAAAAATGAGTGGATGCCAGCATTTTTTGAAGTAACGTGTGAGTATCTGTATAGAGGGAGTGGTCTTTAAACCAGGGTAAAGGCCTGTCAAGCCAGTAAGTCCCACTCTTCTTGGTTATTGTGTAATTTATATAGTACTTCAAAAGTATCAGGCCACTCTGCAAGCAAATGCTAGGGGAGAATCTACTCCCCAGAAAGTCTGCAATATGACCTTACAAGAATTAAATCCCTGACTCTCCCTTTTTTGCTATAACCTGGAACCCCTTCCTGTTCCAGAAAGTCTCCTGAGGTCCCTTTTCCTTCATCAGTTGCTTTGTTCTTATTACATATAATTTTCTAGATTACAGCAGATGCTGTTCTTCCTGATATTTAAGAAGATACTGTCATGCATCAAAGAATCAATTTCATTTCTTAGGCACTGAATATTTATAGATATTTTGTTGGGTTTTTTAAGGTCTTGCTCCTTTTTTGGGTGTTTTTTTTTTTAAAAAAAAATTTTTTTTTTTCTTTTAACCTTCCACCTCAATGGGAAGTGGAAGGTGTGTGATATTGCATTAAAACAAAAGCTACAGTATTTCTGATATCAGGGCTGTAATGTTTGCTGAAGATCAAAGGAACCTTTTCAAACATCATTGTTTGTTACCGTTAAGAGGTGGCAGCTGCATCTTAAATAATGAACCTTTTCATGCAAAGGAGTAGACACTGATGGTTGAGATACACTAAATCCAGCAGCGTGGGCTGGACTTCAGTTACTTTCTGTACAATTTGGGCAGCCCAGTTTCTTGTAGCTGAGCTTTGGCCCAAGAGATTCCCCAGGGGTTGATTTGACCTTTAGTATGAATTTAGATCAGCACTGTGACTTTTCTAAATTATGCCTGCCAGAGGTCTTTGGGTCACAGTGCTCTATCGTCACAGCACTTCCAGCTCCCAGCTCACTCCCGGCAGTGTGGGAGAAGGGATGTAATTATTGATACTAATTTCCAAAAAAGCTGGATGTAAACTGAGTGTGAAAATAACAATCTGCTTGGGGTGTGTGCTTGTCATTTGTGACTGCTATGTGTTTAGAGATGCTTCTGCTGATATAAGCGGCACCACCTAAATTAATGGTGTAGGACAGCAAATTAGCTGTACACATGTCCCAGATGGTAATGTTTCTGCCTACCATATAAATGGTTAAAGTAGAAGAGTTGCTCTCTTTGCTTAGATAAACAGGGTCCCTGCATGAATAGCTTACAGCCCCCGGTCATAATCCCTTTCTGATCTCTGGTTATAAAAATGATAGATGGAATGTAAACTCTATAAAGATTAGTAATCACCAAGACAGTAGAAAAAATACTGGGAAGAGTTGTAAGGTTTTTCTGCATTCCTGAGGAATTCTGCAGGGATTCCTTTTCTTTGGTGGGGCTTGTGCTATTCCCCAGCTCAGCTCCTTTCAAACTTGCCGTCTGAAGACAGTGGAGATGTTCATGGGGGATTTTCAACTATTTCTAAAGAAATTTGGCATGGATTCACTGTGACCTTGTGTAGATGACATGACCGTTGTTTGCCTTAATTTCTGCAGTTGTAAAGCAGGGTAACGGGATGTATGTACTTGTCAAAGAATTTGGGGATTTACTGCTGGCTGGGATGGTGCTGTGGTGTTCTCAGGGAAGGAGTTCTGACCATGAAGCATCATTATTATGCAGAGAACCCTCTGTCGTTCCATACATTTCAGCATATTCATGTGGGATCCTTTTCTTCTAAACTTTTGCAGGGCAGCACTTTTGAACACAGCTATTGATCTTGAGTGCCCGGTGTAGCATGTCTTGATGGTTTATGTTAAAACATAACCATTTCACAGTGTACAAGTTTGGATTGCAATTCACATCTCAAAAAGAAAAAAACCAAACCACCAAAAACCCCAAAACCTTGATCCTTTAGTACACCTTGTAAAATACTCTGGGTTTTAAAAGTGTGAAGGTAGATATTTCCAAACACTGAATAGTTGGGAACTGGGTTATGACAGCTGCAGCCTTTGAAAAATCCAGCCCATTGCACATATGGTGGATTTTCTGTATTTGAAGTTAAGTTTCTGCTAACTCATGATGCTACTGTCATTTGGAGGAGGGGGAAGTGCATTCAGTTTGGTCTTTACCCACACCTGTGAGTTAGGGTGTTGTCGGTCTTAAGCTCCATCTGTAATAGTGGATTCGGAGGTTTGTGATAGATTGGAGGAGGTTAATGATTGATTGCTAATGCACTGCAAGCGCTAGAACAGAAGAGCTAAACCCCTGGCTGGCTCCTGCTTCCTGTTCCCTGGGTGAAAACTGCAGAGCTCAATGGGGGTCCTGGGCAAATCGCCAGCAACCGTTCACCAAGCCTGTCATTTCACAGAGCTCTGCTTTGGGGAGGCTTTGGATGCAGTTCAACAAGAGAGATGTTGCCATCCTTGGGGATGGGGTGGAGCGGGGAGGGGGTGAAGGTCCCAGGTCCCGCTGGTGCAGGCAGTTTAGTGGGGCAGAGAAGGTCTGCTGGGAGCGAACCCATCGAGCAGTTGTGGTGTGGTTAAATGACCGATGCAGAAGCCATGCCTGGGCTGTAATCTGAAGGATCTGGGGGAAACGAGAGGAGGTTGTTTCATCTACACTTCTGCAGGGTTTTCCCATGTACTTCCCACCCTCTGCAGGGCCTTTGGACTGTGTTCAGAGCAGCTGTGTCAGGTTGAACAGTACGCTCCAGGGACAAAGTTGGGCTTTCATTTAGTAGGAAAGTGTTTGTGGTATGTTGCCAAGGTGGTGTTTTATTGCAAATTACCAATGCAAGCTGCATCAGAGACCACCCAGATCTCTCCCTGAAAACATGGCCGTGCTTTGAAACTCCTGTCAGGAGATCCCATTGCCACCTTGTGCCTGCCTGCAGTGGGTACAAGCTGCCTGTCCTCTGCTGATACCATGTGCTGTTATGCTACTCTTTTTTTTTTTTTTTTTTTTCTTCTTCCCCCCAGTTACCCTTATCCTAGGAGAGTGTTTTACCTCAGTGTCTAGCATTTCATCTGCTGTATCTGCAGTATTATTGTATCTGTCTTACAGTTGGGAAACCAGGAACTGGAATGCAGGCAAGCAATTCTTCCAGGACCACATAGAAAACTCATGAAAATCAAGGACTCAATCCAGCACCCAGATAAGCATTTAAAATATTTTTGTTTTTTCTCCTTTGCTACTGGTTACTGCAGCTGATGTACCTTTCCTGACTAGCTCTGCTATCCCTATTGCAAATCTGGATTTGGCTGGAGACTACTTTAGCAAAACATTTGGGATTTTGCCCTAACAAGATCTGTAAGGCTAGCTGAAACAGCACAGTTTATGCATGCTCCAAGAATTAACAACTCTGCTAAAAGTACATTGACCTGTCTTCCTGTCCCATGAAATGGATGGGTCACTTTCATTTCTGGCCTAGTGACTCCCCATTTTGCTATACATCGTTGCTATATTATCGTTGTAATATTAGGAACTGCTGTCTTAAATCACCAAGAGCTAGATGTCCCTTTCAACAACTTCTAGTGCTTACCTACGTTAACAGCCTGGTACAAAAATAGTTGTGCTTCCAGATGCATGACTTTGTGCAGTCTCAGAGGGAGGGCTATTTCTTACATAGCTTAAGATAGCTTCAAAAAATAAAAATTGTTTACACCCCTTTTTAGAGCCAGGTCAGTTCCCTATTCTGGTTCACAGCCTGATTCCACAAACCATTCTGTTGGCCCAACCAGAAGGGGAAAGAGGGCAGAAACAGATTAGGTCAACACTGCCGCCAAAGACAACATGTTGTCAAACCACAGCCTCGGTCCCTCCTGTGTGAGTAGCAGGTCTCCTCCATTCTCTCCAGCCCTAAACATGATCAACAAACAGCAAGAGAGAATCTGACACTTCCTCTCCCAAAGCCAGTGAGTGCCTGTAATAATAAGGATTTGATAAATACCACAAAACATTTAATCTGCTTTTTCAGTGAGCTGCAAACCAGGGAACAGCCAGAGAGACATTAGACAGCAAAAGCAGAATAGATTGTAATTAACTTTAAAACACTGTGAAACTCTTGCTGCTGTGTGGGACTCACTTTGGAACAAAGTTGGGTTTAGTGCAAGTTCTAATCTTGGTATCAAGTCAAGGCTTGTCCAGAGAAATTATATGTTCCTTTATTAGCATGCAAATCACATACCCTCTTTATTACACTGTCTCTGCATCCCTCCCTCTAGAGCGGTTTAATAGAAGCAGGCAAGAACTAATTAAATTCCTTTATTCATACCTCATGCTTGAAGTGCAGAGCTCAAGGCAAGAATGCCAATGGGCACACGCCCATACCCTCTCCATTTCCAGAACGAGCATGGCATGCCTGACCTTCTCCTCATTAGGGAAGGAATAAATCCCCTAGCATGAAGATGAGGATGTCAGGCACTATATGCATAAATCACATAAGGAGTTTCCAAATGGCTTTCATCTTGGGAGTCCTTAAATGTTCAGAGCTATGGATCAATCCAGAGTGGTTACCTTTCAGCAGTAACTCCACATCTGAAGCTCTTTAATAATGTGGCTCCTTTAAATAAAATTCTAAAAGCCCAAACCAGATGAAATGGCATATACAATCAAGCTAATGACTTTAATTACTATAAAATTACTAGACAGTGTATTTGTAATTTTAATCTCTTAATCCACAAAGTACCTTTTTCCCTTTAGTGTTCCCAAAGAAAATAAAATAGCTTTTGGTTTCCTTGACAGTTTTTCAAGGATCTTTGGAAACTGAGGAGAAACCTCCCACAAATAGCCCAGCTCTGGTTAGGAGGTTTCTTTTTTCTTTATTTAAAATATTATACTTGATATTAATGCAAAGTATTTAAAAGCAGTAGCAGGATCTATCCCAGTAAACCAGCCATTCTGCATTTAATAAGATTTCTTTGGTTACCTGGATGACTGTACAAAGGTTATGCACGATGCAAACCTTCTTTAAAGTGCTGAGGAAATTGGAGGTTATTGTGATGGAGGAAAATCTCATACTGAAAACCAGTAGTCAAAGGACTAACCCAGGACAACTTTCTGTTATGTTTCCAGCTACCTTATTTGAAGTGTTATAGTTGGAAAACCTCACTCAAAATGTTGCACTGAAAGATCCCAGAGTGCTTCCCCATGCATATAAACAAGGGTTTCTGACCTCCAGGGATGCAGCCATTTTGCATGCCAGCTCATCCTCTGGGATGAACTCAGATTCTGCCGCTTGGCAGGGCTGCTTGTGGAGAGGCTGCTGTAGCATCCTGCCACAGCCCCGAGTTCATAGCTTTGGAGACTCTCTCGGGCTGCCCAGTGCATGAGAGCTGGTGATGGCTTTTCCATCCACCAGCCCTTGGAGCTGAGTTTAGGGACCATTGTGTTTCTGAATTGTGTAAATCCTGACAAATCTGTCAGGTTTTGTGCTTGCTGATTAGTCTCCTGGAGGGAGAAGTGGAGAGGCTGTGAAGAATGTGTGTGATTTTCACTGAAGTTTATTTGACCTACAAAATCAAGTAGGGTTTAGCTGTTAAATCAATTTTTTACAAACTTAAAAATGCACCTACATTTGATGGTTGAGCATCTCACAGCTTTTATTCTCATCATACTCCATGACTGCTGCTGCTTTTTATTTTGAGTTGATGGGAGGGGCAAAGAGAAAGTTAAGTGATGTGTCCAAGGTCAGGCAGGAAACTAATAGAGGATTTGAGCCTCAACCATAGGTTCTTGGCTGTGGCACCATCTTTCTCTGTGGTGTTAGAAACAGGCTCACAGCTCTTCTATTTTGGAGAAGGTACCTATTTTCCTATTTGCTATCTTCCTCCTGGGGGGAATTATTTTTAAGCACAAAATAGCTAGCTGTTCCTGTTAAGCTACTGTAGGAATAATGCATGGAAAAAATCAGATGCTTTCCCGAATAGGAAGTAATTTAGATTTCAGATTAATGGCTGTGACAATGGAAATATGTAAAATCTTTTCCTGATATGGAGCCCAAACCATGGCTAGTTCGTATCTATGGCAGACACAGGTGTGAAAACTTGCTTGTGTTGCACACAAGGGACAAATGGTAATGAAAGGCATCAAGAACTCTCTTACCACAGCGCACCCCAACTGCAGTGTGCATTTCGAGAATGAGTTAGCTGGCACTGGTGAATAGCTTAAGAGTGGGAAATAATGTTTTCCTGTATCCTCTATAAATTGACTCTTAAAAGCTGGTTCATATGCAACTTAGTGCAGCACAAAATCAAACCATGAGTCCCTAGTGCCAGGAGAGATTGTGCTGCTACATTTATGTTTCCCTTGTTGTTAAAGAAGCCTTTTTTCAGGAATAGGCTATGCTGCTCAGAGTCCAGGGCAGGCACCAGGAGGTTTGAGTACCCCATGCAGTACAGCTGTCCTGGTTTTTACCAGCTGGTCAGGCAAATATTGCAGCCTGGAAGGAGCTCTGCCCTGCAGCAGCTGTTCTGTTAGTGAACCTGCTTGCTGCAGAGCTAAGCCAGGTACATCTGCAGGAACCACAGCTGCAGACTCGCAGCAGCACTTTGTTGTGCGCCTTGAACTATAGGAAGGAGATCCAAAATTTCTGTGACCTTTTGCTTTCACCAGGAAAGCAAGGCCTTAGCTGGCTGAGGCTGATCCCTGCAGAGGATATGGTTATGGCTTATGTCCCACTTGGAGATGAAAGCTCACAGGCAGGTATGGAGAACCAACTGATCTTGTAGCCACAATAAGATACAGCTCAGTGGTTACCTTGTAGGAACTACACAGTTCTTGCTGAGCTGTGCTCAGACTTTCAGCTCAAATGCTTGGACAGCTACTAGCATCCCTCCTCATTTAACTGAAGGGGAAATGTCACAGTGCACGTTGTCACCCTGACCTCCTCTGTCTCTGATATTGCAATTGCCATCTCTCGCATCTAAAGCAGGATTCTTGGGAGCTTGGTTTGCTGGACAGAAATAGGGGTATCTGAATTCTGAGATTATCTTGTCACAGAAATTATTCTGTCCATTGCCAAAAAGTCTGAAATAGATAAGAACTCTTGATCTTGCAAGTCTTCCTTTCCTGAAGGCGTTCTGCTCCTGATCCCACTCAGGGAAATGAATCGTACTCCTAGAAATAAGAGGAAGAGTGAGAAGTAGGGAGGATCAGGACATTGAATCGTTCTCTCTGGGACATATAAATCCTTAGTCCTGGCAGTGAAAGGAGCTTTGCAGAAAGAAAATTAAGGGTTGGGTGGGCAGCTGGGATAGAGGGAGCCAGCGTAAGGAGTGAGCCCAAGTTTGGAGAAACGATAGTACTCTGCTGCTGCCAGCTGCAGCTTACAAAGGGACCACTTACACTTCCTCTGCTGTCACAGTCCTGTGGGTGGGATGGTGCCAGCCTTCCTGGGGACAGCAGGGCTTTCTTTGCAAGCCCCTGCTCAAGCAGAAGAAAATCTTTCTTCTGTGCAAGCCTTAAGCTGTACATGGTCAGGAGCGTATACTTAAGCAATTCAGATTCCACCCAGCAGAAGGGGAATGGTGTGCATGTAGTGCCGGGGAGCTTGAGGGGGGAGGAATGATGGGGGCAAAAAGCTTGCTCAGATGGCGTGAGGATCTCTGTCAGTGCCTTTCCCTGTGTTCCACGGTTCTGCTGATATCCTCTCACACTGACAATTTTAAGTTGCTGCAAATTGTGATCTGGATTTTGTGGCAGAAGGGCTGGAGAGGCCTGTACATGGAGTGCTTCTTGCTTTGCATTGCATGAAGGCCCTCCACATTCCCCATGTGTTACGCTCACTGATAAGGTTAACAGGATAAAGAAAATGTTACCAAATGCATTTTAACAGATGACTGCAATTTGCACTCAGCTGTTAGGCTGCTGGTTTTTTTTCTTTTAGAAAATGCAGAATAGGAAATCCTAGCTTGAATTATCAAGAGGGGCAAGGTAAAAGTGGTAATGACTGCAGAGTGAAGCTCCACAAATTTCGCTTGCACTCAGTCAAACTACAAAATAATCAGATGAAGCCATAACTGTATAAATGGGGCTTGAGTGTGTTTGCTCTGCTGACTTGGTCATGCATTCAGGACGTTCAGAGTGGTGTAACTACAGCCCAGGAGGTATTAGTCACGCTGGGAGAACTTCAGTGAATATAAGAGGGCTTCATCTGGGCAGTTACCAAGGCAACTCTTGCTAATATTTCATTACAATGCTTTCACCCTCTGCAAGTCCCACGGATTAGGACTGGGAGTCTCAGAAAGAAGAGTTTACTGTCAATATTGTGTTTGGATTGAGTATATCCAAGAGGAAAAAAAAAGTATTCCCCATAGGCAGAGCACACAATGAGCAGCTGGAGCTAAGCTCTGTTGTCCAGCACTGCCTTGTGCCCTGTGGAGAGCCTGGGGTAGTAACTAATTTCCCTCTTTCCAGCTCTGAAATAAGTAGAAAACACAGGTATGAATTCATCCTCATCTGTGTTGACATGATGCTAAAGACACCCTGCAGCAGTGCTGTCCCAGGTTCCATTCAGAGTGGCCACAGTACAGCTTGCACCAGTACAAGCTGGGGCCCTCAAACTGAAGGGCCAGGGCACTCCAGACGGGCCAACTTCACACCGGACTGCTGTGGCTGTCACCAGTGTGTTTGCTGGAATAATGTCCCCAGTGCCAGCATGGGGGGGTACGCCAAGCAGAGGCTGTTTGACCTTTTCTGGTCATGGGTGTTGATGCATTGCACACGAATGTCTGTTGACTTTTTTTTCTTTGTATTGCAGCTTCTGTCCTGGTAAAGAATAGGGAATACTGGGTAGAGTTAGTGGTACCACATTTGTGTCTCCTAATGTGCTTAAATCAAATAATGCAAACATGATGGTGTTTAATGTCACTGGTGCATACCTAGGAAACCAGCTCCTTCTGTTTGTTCACATTGATCTTTGTTACTCCAGGGAATTATCCTCTCCCTCATTTTTTGATACCCTTGCCATGTCTGAAGTGAGAAGAAAACACAAAACTTGTGCATTGATACTGGTTTTTGCCTTGACAGCTTGTATACAGAAAGTTCTGGTAATGATCTCAGTCTATAATTCTGACAAGTAATGCGTGAGGCAAGATAGTGGGGCGTGGATGGCTGGTCTTTGCTTCCTGTCTTGCAGCCGAAACCCTGTGGCTGCTTGCTGACCCCAGCACAGCCTGCCTGTGCGGCAGAGGCCCCACATACTCATTGTACCAGTGCTGCTGGTATTGGCCATTCAACTTCCTGGACGTGGCAAATGAGGTTATTTCCCATGTTCAAGAACTGCTTTGAAAGGGATGAGGGAAGAAACCCTTCATTTTTAACTTCCCCCATGCCCTGCCCCCCACCAAACTTTGCATCTAACCTCTTTACCAGCTGGCACGCTTTGTAAGACCCACAGTTCTCATTTCAGCTGGGAAAACACGTGCAGCACAATTAGAAAAGCTTCTGGGGAGCAGCAAAACCTGGAGCTTTATGGCTGGAATATGTATCCGCTGCTTCATTCAGTGTTGTGCATTTTTGAATATCATGCTAAACTGCACATCAGAGATAATGGGGAAATACCAAATGTTAAATGTTTGTTCCATTAAGTCCAATAAGTCTGTTGGGTTTCTGGATCTGTGCACCTTCCTCTACCTGTATCCCTAGTGACTGACACAAGAGCTGTTGCTGATTCCTTTGGGGAGCCACAGCCACTCTGTGTTGGACTGGGCATTCCCTTCAGCTGGCAGAACGCACATGAAAACCAAAGGACACTTGCTGGAGTGAGATATTTATTGAGATGATCCTTCCTCTGGGGCCAGCTTGGCATTTGTAATGTTGCTGGGGTCTGATGCTTGCTCCTAATTAAACTTTTAATTAACTATGTATTTATGTTTCTCATTAAAGAAACAGGACTTCATAGGAAGATGCCAATGTTACTACCCTGTATGGCAGAGATCATCCTTTCATGAAGTCCATGTACTAGAAACTGATAGTGGAGGGGCTTTAAGGCATGACTTGGGTCTCATCAGTCCAGGGAAATTGGCTCTATATGATATGATAGTGTAATTAGCCCTAACAGTAACCATTTACGTTTGTACTGGGTATTTGAGTGTGTGCCTCACCATCTGGTGACTACAGTTAAATCTAGATTATGAGTAGAAAGATTTCTTGTACAAAACCACAAGAATAGCATTGGATCAATCTGATTATAGGAAAGGAAAAGTCTGATCTTAAAGTCCCTAAGTGTAAGTGACAAAAGTTACTGCCAAAAGACCAGTTCAAAGGTAGAAGTTGTTTTTGTAGTAGGTGCTCTGTGCTTGCCTGGGGGGCAGGTATATCTGTATCAGCGCCATGTTACCCACCAAACACAGTGCACAAGCTCCATTTTGTGCTGGTTTAGTAGCACTAATGAAATCAGAGCATATCCCTGTCTAAGCAAACCTGCAGCTTTCCAGCTGAACAGATGCACAGTTAAGGAGAGCGCAGTTACAAAGGCAAGGCAGGCAGAGGCAAACCTGGGCAATCATCAGCTGGTGTTTTACCTTTCTGATCAGGTGAGGTCTTCCTTCTGCCATGTTACTTAGTAACTTTCTCCAGGAACTATTGTTTTCAGAGTTATTTGTGACATTAGCAACAGCTTTCAAGAATGGCAAGGACAAAAGAAACCCCTTGAATGGAAACGCAGTGGATGACTTAACTCAAGCAGTCCTTATTGGCATGAATCATTCCTTCCCCAGCTTCAAAGCCATGTGTGAATTGCATTAGCAGTGCTGTTTTTTCTGAAATCCCTGATCCTTGTCACTAATAATTTCCAGCTATATTTTGGAAAATGCAATGTGATGTTCATGAAAGCCAGCAAGTATCTGTCATGACCCCATGCCTGAAGAATATTTGTGCACATAGCCACAGGGTATAGAAACAAAACTGGAAGAATGAACTTCCCGGTATTCAAAGAAGTTACAATGACATAGTAGGAAAATCCTGTTCTCAGAGTCAGGCTTGAGTCAGTCTCCCACTTGCAGTGCTGGGTATGTCCCACCTTTCAGATAAGAAGTAAAAGTAGGTTCTGTCTATGTGTCTCTAGCTTGCCCCGGCAGCTCTTTCACGCTCCAGCAAGTGCATTAAATCCCATCGTTGCACTGGTTTTCAAGCCGAGCACATTTGCTCATCCCCCTTGCTTTCTCTGTGGCTTCAACTGGACGCAGCAGTCTTGATTCTCCTGCAGTGCTGAACAGCTACCATGTCTCGCCCTAGAAGTAGCTGCACTTTTCTGGTGGGTGAACTGATCTCTGTTGACATGTCAGCTCATTAAAACTGCAGGGCCCTTCTGGCTGAAGGGAGAACTGTGTGGCATAAATTTAAAGCATGATTTAGTTATTAACATAAAAGCAGCTGTGTTCCTGTTTGATTTGTGCAAAGAAAAACATGTAGCTAATAATGACCAAGCCTGAAGCATGCCTAGGAGACAGCACTATGTATGTTTTCAGAATAATACAGAGTTTAGGCTTTAAAAGAAAGTATTTGGGTTCTTGCCAGGTAGACAGACAGTATGAATGAAACACCTGTTCTGGCTTTGGGAGGGTTTTGGAACCATTTGATTACAGGGAAGGTACAGGCTGACCTTAAAGTGAATTGAATTCTCTGGTGTAGAGTAACGTGTCCTACTATATTATGAAACTTCTTGATCTCTTTGTGAAAATGTCCACAGCAGACAAAACACAGATGCATGCCTTCTTTGGTTTTTAACTAAAAGGTGCTGCCTGGACATGGCAAACTGGCCAGCTGTGTATCAAAACAGTCTTTTTTGAATTTAAATAAATGTTGAAGGGGGAACACTATAAAGGAAACAAAGATAAGACACATTAAAGTAATTCTACAGAGAGAGGGGGAAATAACTGTTAATTCCAGGTATGTCCTAATTCAGCTCTGGCTAATGCTCATCTGATGCTTTTCGGGTTTAGTGGTTTGCATTTTCACAGCGTGTAATTCAGTTCTGAAAAGATATAAAGGACGCTGTCTTTCCTAGAGTTGTTTCCTGTTGTATCGCCTTATCAGTCTGGTTTGGTTTGTCCAGCTTTAACTATTTCTGTTAGCATTGCAAAAACAGCATCAGGAATATTTTCATAAAAGCAGAGCTGCGTTGGGTTTAACACTGTGGGGTGCAAGTTTATGGCCTGTAGTAGATAGCAGATGAGATAGTGTGACGAGCCTGATCATCCCTTCTGACCTTTGGCTTTATGTGTTCATAAGAACCAGTCTGAGAAAGTGAGGCAGATACTGGTCAAATTCCTCATGCCTTCAACAAAACTCTTCAGTCATTTCCCACTGTAGATTCAAACTGTGCCCTAGCTCCCCCTTTGCAAAAGGGTTTAAAAAGCTGTAATTGAGCTGTCAGTTTGAAGAACAAACAGGGGGAATGTACTTTGGGTCTCTGTTTGCAGAACTGTCTGTATGTGCATCTGTGTGGGGGTCTGCATGAACAGGAAGAGAATTCCTTTCCGTGCCTCTGTGAACTCAGCAAACTCAATGCAAGCCTCACTTAAAACCTGCTTACGTCTTTTTTAGTATTATTTTTACAGACTTCTCTGGTAAACTTGTAAAATTATAAAGCTGGGGATGTGCTTGAAGGACATTGATTGCTCTTCTGGCTTGTGTTGGTTCAGTTGCAGCTCGTGTGGAATTAGTTCTTAGTTTCTAGTAGCTGTTCTTGACACATTTGTGTCAAGACACAAAATGCTTATCAAACTGGTGATCTTTGTGTAATGTTCTTAGGTCACCATGGAGCAAAGCTCAGGAAACTCATTCCTTTACACTGCTTGCATCAGGGTAGTAGGAAAGTAATTAAATCTTTTGTAAGATAACATGTTCCTGTTCCTATACAATACATGGTACAAGAGCCATATGCTCACTTGTTTTTCTTGGCTCAGGCACTGCTTTTACTGACGACTCTGACTGTGGTGGTACCTTGCTAGGAAATGCTGCATGTGAAGGCAGTGGTCTTTTTCCATTGGCCATATTTTGGTTTTCCCAGAGTGAGGAGCACTTCTTTCATTTCTCTGTGTAACAGACAATACAAAACTGGAGAATTTATTCACAGCAAGCAGAATGTGTCTGCATTCACTTGACAGGCCTGTGGGACACTTCCCTGTACTTCTGCAGTAGGTTAAAAGGGTCCGTGTAGATCAGAAAACTCTTGCCTGTAATCTGTTGAATCTTTGTTCAGACTTAGGAACTGGGTTCCCTCATGAAGGTAAGCTTTTGGGAGCCCAAACTTTTAATTTGTTCTCAGATCTCTCTTAAGCTCCTCCTGTCCCTCCACACTCCCAAAACCCTGTTGTCATTCTGCAACTTGCTTGAAGAAAGAGCTTGTGGTTTCTGATGGCATCTTCTGGCAATCCTCTCATGGTCTTGCAGTTTTTAGGGAGACAAAATTAAAAACTAGAGTGGAACTCAGATGCCTTTAATGGTTGCAGATGGATAGCAGCATGGCTGAAGTCATGTTGCTACACGTAGGTTCAGAGAAGATTGGAATAGGATTGCTACAGGCTGGATTTTTTTTTTTCTTCTTTCCGCATTCACTGGTAGTGGATTGGTTAAATGGAACAGCCTCTTCCGCTTTAACACCTGTTATTTAAGAGTCTGTCACTATGACCAGTAGCTTTGTGAAGCCGAGTGGAGAAGCACCATTGCTAGTCTCAAGAAACTAGTAAAAGTCTGAGGGATCAGAGCAGATAACAACATGAATGATAAATGTCCAGGGCTGTTGAAGTTAGTGCTTAAAATGGTTATTAAATGGAAGAAAGGCTCCAGTACTCAAGCTAAATTCTAACTGTTATAGATCAGGGGACATCTTTTTTGGGAGCAGAGTATTCCTTGCCCACCCACAGAGGTTTTCACCTGAAATTTTTGCTGCTGGTGGCCCTCAGATGAGATGTTGGACTAGATGGGACTTGTGTCCAGTCCAGATTAGCCAACATGTCTTGTTTTCCTGAGTGTGGCTGAACAGAGATGGCATTAGGACAGGAGTTTAAGCTGTTAACCTCAACTCTTTTGTTAACCTCTAAATTGGATGTTTAGCTATAAACTCTCTGCCTCTTTCTTTCTGTGCTGGGAAAAAAAACCTCAGAATCTTCTTTCTTTAAACCATTTCCATGGCTTCTTGGAAAACTTCAGACCCCCTCAGTATAAGTAGCCTATTTTATTCTTCAAACTGTCTTTGCAAAGTAGCTCTGTGGCCGACTAGAGGCCAGTTCAGACTGCAGAAGGGTCATTTTTTTCTGCATGGTGCTCCTGAGCCCGTGCCACAAAACCCACGTGCTAACTGTGATTTCACTTTCCTTAATTGCGTTTTGGAGGAGGGATTAATTACGTGCCACAAAGTTACCACTAGAGGGATTAGGGTTATTAGACGGGCCTAAGTGTTCTCCCCCTGGTAACTCTCTTGTGGGGATGGAAGAAAGTTATTTTCCTAATCTGTGACCAGTTTTCCTTGCTAACTCTTTTTACGTATTCAGAGGTGCCATGGGGTGTAAGTAGCTAATTAAATATGGCATTTGACAAAGTTTAAGGAAGTCTTAATTCCTGTCCTGTGGAGTATTGGTGTCCCATACATAAACATGTTAGTTAACGATTACTTCAGAGCACAAGTATTTTCAAAGGTGGCTGTTCCACTTTCCCCAGAGCACGCTACCCATTTTCAAGCGCAGTTTAAAGGGCAAAGACTGCTCAGTCTCTTTTCTTGAAAGGTTCTATTAAGCTTTTAAAGGCTATATTCATCTGCTGAGTGATAAGATCTCACATTAAGTGGGGGAAACCAGGGGAAAGATCTCCAAAGAGATGGTCAAGCAGGAAGGGGTTAAAAGATGTCTGAAAGCCCTTTAGGAAGTCTTTCTAACTGAATGGGCTTGGCAGCTGTGCTTCAGTGCTTCCTTGCCATGTGGAACCAGGCACCTCTCACTACCCTTCGTTCACAAGTCCTGATGTCATGCTAATAGGATCTCGCACTCTGCAGTGCCAGGAGAGAAACAGCTGGCACTGGATGGCTCCCTGGTTCGTGATGGCATGTGGGTCTGCAGGCCTCCACCTCCTGATGTTGGGACCAAGCAGCTTTCCCAAGCACCACTTGGCTGGAGGGCCACGAGTGTCTGACCACCTGCAGCACAGGGCACTGCAGTGACCAGGGCTCCTCTCTCGCTATACAGTAATCTTACAATATATCACTATACAATAGGCCACGTACAGTGCTTTAGATCTAGTGTAAAAGGGATCTTTCAAAGTCCCTTGAAAGTGCTGAAATGAGTGTAATTGCATAGCCTTCCAGGTACATGCCATATGTGAATTAACTACACATATCACAATGCTTTTTTTTTTTTTTAAAGAGTTTTTCAAATTTAAGACACCAACTTTTCCAAGAGGGCTGGTTCCTGCTAGGCTGTCCACAAAAGAGGAACAAAGAGGATGATGTGAGGCAGCTACCAAATGCCCAGCAGCAGCCTGTGAAGACCTGGACATGCTTAAGAGCTTGTTTTGCTTCCTGCGAGGTTCAAATACCATAGCAATCCAACTGTATGGAGTGCAGACCCAATCTCCGGTGGTCTACTCTGTATCTTCTTAGTTTAAAGAAACAGCATTGGCCAGTTCAGGCACAACGTTTTGTGTGTATTGTGCAATTCTTGGATTTAAAAAAGTCTGGGCTAGAAAAATCAAAGTAGTGTTTTGATGAGTTAATTTATGTACTGTCATGTATGACTTCTTGTAGTATGTTCGGTTTTCTTATTTGTAAAGTGCCTTCCCCCAGCAGTACATAAAGACCCGGCAGCATGCGTGCCCTTGCAAGTCGCACCACGGAGGGACGGTCCGTGGGCAGCAGAGGGATGGGGCGAAGGCTGTATTATCGCTGCTTTCCCCCGTAGGTGAGGAGGCAAAGCCTTTCCCCGACAGCAAGCCTTTCTGGGGAAAGCAGATGCAAATTTTCCCTGTCCAAACTTAATGAGAACCAACAGCATACCCCGAGGAGAGGAAAATGGCTTTTGTGGAGCCTTTTACTGTTTTGTTAATTAGTAATCGAGCTTTTTCCTGGACATAAACCGATCTATCGGTTAATGGAGTTTAACATACTGAAATACCAGCGGGTGAGACTCAGGCAATGCAGATACAATAGGCACATTGTTTCCCTGAGGATCCTGTCCCCCTTGCATATTGGGGGCGGGGGGGGGGGGGGGGGAAACCCTTCACCCCGTTTGGCCTCTCCTCCCACGAGGCTGCGGCTGCCCGCGGGCCAGGGGGTTCCCGGGGCGAGGCGGGCTGGCGGGCGGCGGCCCCCGAAGGGGTTAAGGGCGGCGGGGCTGCGCACGGGGCGGGCGGCCCCTCCCCGCCGCCGGGGCAGAAGTAGCGCGTCCGCGGCGGCGCGGCGCGTAGTGCCGAGGCGGCGGGACGGGGGAGGCCGGTGCTGCTGCCGCCCGCCCCTGCCGCTCGGGCAGCCTCGGTGAAGATGGCGAGGGCGGCGGAGCGGGGCGCTGCGTGGATGGGGCTGCTGCGGCTGCTGCTGCTGGCGCTGCCCGCCGCCGCCCGGCCGCCCGCCTCCTTCCCCAGCGATGTGAACGGGCACAGCCTCCACCCGCCCTACTTCAACCTGGCCGAGGGCACCCGCATCTCCGCCACCGCCACCTGCGGCGAGGAGGCGGTGGGCGCCGGCAGCCGCCGCGCCGTGGAGGACCTGTACTGCAAGCTGGTCGGGGGGCCGGTGGCGGGGGGGGACCCCAACCAGACCATCCAGGTACGGCCGGCGGGGGGGCACGCACACACCCGCCCGCGGGCGGCTTGTGGAGCCTCGCTGGGGTGGCGGAGCCGAGCTCCCCTTTGTGCTCCCCCGGCCATCGCGCCCTCGTTCCCCCGCCGCTGTTCAGTCGTCGGTGCGGGAGGAGGCAGAGCTGGGTCTCGCCGGGGCTGGGCAGAGCAGAGACCGCAGCGAAGAGCGGGGCAGCTCCGAGCCGGGCGCGCAGGGCAGAGCCGGCCTGCCCGCTGGGTTAGCGGGGGGCGCTCTGAGAGGGGGCCAGAGGGTAGGCAGGGGTGGTCCCCAGGGCGTCCTCCCCTGCCTAGGCCTGGGCACCGGCGCCGGGAGCCCATCTGGAGCAGTTGGGGCGATGAGACGCACGTGCTCTTTCTCTCCGTGCCTTGTCAGGAGCCGCACATGTGAAATGCGGCTTGCCGAGTTCTGCGGCATTATTTTTAGAGTTGTCGGTTCCTTATGTTTATGAAATCCTGAGCAAACCAGCTCCTCTGCCAGTCAGGGAATCGTTATGATAAATGCGGTAATAATTACCTTTATGGGTCTTAACACCGCCATTCCCTGTGTGTTCAGTGTGGTGTTGGGATGAGCAGAAGAGAAAGTTAAGAGGGTGAATTTTACAAGCGAATGTCAGGTGACTTATCTCAGGGGTCCCATTTTAAGAGGACCAGAAGGAGCTTGCAGCCAGGAATGCAGATGGTAAAAACTGCTGAGCAGTTTAACAGCTATGGCTCTCTTGAAAAGGAAAGAACAGTTGTAAACGTGCTTGTAAAACACTAGTTTTGGTTGCAGGAACTCCAGACCCACTGCCCCCTCCCAGGGCAGCCCAGTCTGGGAAGAACAGTTCTGATTTGAAATGCTCTTGCAGCCTGAAGCCTGCCATGGAGCTGCCAGCTGCTGCTTGCCAGCATTTTCTGCTTGTTGCTTATGAGGTTCACAGTGCCAGTTCACCTGTTGCAATGGAGCAACAGGGTCGTCTGTGTTGTATGTAAAGAAAGTAAGGAAAAGCCGTGGAAAACTCAGTTTCCCAGATCAAGCCTTTCTTGGCCTTTTTGTAAGGACAGCTTTGTCATAAGATGTTCTGTGAAGCATTTTTCTCATTCTGGCCACATTCTTTTCTGGCTATTGTGTGATTATGACATGGAATTTTGCTCCATATGTAGTAGAAATTGTTGAAGACGTTACTGGATGGCAAAAAGCTGATTTTTCCTCCTTTGAGTTTTGCCACTGTTAAAGTGATCTCTTTCACTTTGCTGCACTATAAAATAATGTAACTTGAAGAAGCTTGAAGTATTAGTAGCAGGAGACTTACAGGGACCTCGATGTAGTAATTGTGCCTACGGTGACGTAAAGGTAGTAAGGAAAGGTGAAAAAGTGACTGCCACTGTGTGCACTTGAAAACAAACGTGAATGATCTGCCAAGCAAAACTGGGAGGATAAGACTGCCTGGAAAAGCTAGCAAATGTGGGCACATGTTTATCACTCTACACCTGTGCTCTGGCCATGCTGCTAGCTTAGCATGGCACACTGCACTAGGATGCTGGTGACTCAAATAAACCCTTCAGGCTGTACCAGCTTTGGGAACAGTTGTAACTCATCCTTCAAGCGCAGCCCTTTCCTGGCACCGCAGGGTGTGCACATCCTCCTGGCTTTGCCCCGCTGCCAAGCAGGGCTCCTCAGCTGTGGATTTCTGCAGCGACCCCTTCCCATCCTCCCATCTCCTCTGCAGCTCTGGCACGGGGTCACTTTGATCAGAGCACCACTTCCCAGGCCAGTAGTCTTCGGTCAGTCTGAAAGCCTTAGAAAAATCCTTTTGTAGTGGCTCCTTTCCATGACCACAGGGAGCACCTAAAAGAGAGGGGAGGAAACAGGAGGTGTCAGAGCAGAGGTCAGAGTTCCCAGTTCATCCCCTTTAGGGGTTTTGGCACCACCCGGTGACTAAAGCAAAGCGGGAGGTGGGAGGGAAGTGTTCAATTTGAGCAGACTGAAACAGCAATAATGAACTCCACATGTATGTCCTCACTGCCTGCGTGTCCCACCAGAGTCCCTTCCCTTCTCCATTCACCTGCTCAGTGGTGTTCGTGCATGGTGTGGCTGTGGTGTAAAGGGGGTTTGGGTCAGGAATTCTGGAAGAATGCCTCTTGGGACACTCAAAAGATTCCCACATGCTGTGGTGGTGGAGAGACATTTGCTTGGCTAAAGATCTAGTGTAAACTTTAATACAATCATCTAGTCAGTGAGTTCAGTCAGTTCTCAGTTTTCTGCTTTTTTCATTTGACATTGTAGAAGACTTTCAGGAAAGGGAGTTCATTGACATAAAAAAACTTTATAGTCTTAAAATGTTGATAATTGTTAAGCTTTCTGAAATAATGCTGCCCTAAAGACACTTGCGGTGTTTTTGGCACTGGTTGTGGGAAGGCTGTAAACCTTTTCAAGGAGTTTCCTTTGCTTTATTCAGGGCTGTTTGGCAGAAGACAGCATTTCTAACTGTGGGGGGCTTTTCAGTCTGCAAGGATGTGATGCACAGCGATGCTGAGGTGTGCGGAAAGCGACTCGCCATGGAGGTTTGGTTCCCTTGCCCCGCTTGCTAGTCAGCAGGGGCAATCCTACCTTAATGATAATGTCTTGAAGATGAGACAAAAAAGAGATTATAGGTTGATTTTTCTGATCAAGCTTTACTGAAGATGCTTGTAGCTGTCTTCCAAGACAGACAGCTCTGCAAAGGCATAGCTGTGTGCTCATGTTCCCCATCCCATCCAGCTGCCTGGGGGCTCCTCAAGAGACCTGCCAAAACTGGCAAGGACTGTACACTGCCCTGAGTGAGACAGGGTTGTAGATGATTACTTTAGTAGTAATTAGAGATTAGTAGTATAACGATAAGGGAAGTTACTAGCATTAATTGAAGTAATTACAGACCTTAGAATTTAAAAATATGCAACAAACCTCATGGATTTCAAATCGGTGCTGCTTTTGCTTTCATCTGAAGCCCGTCTTCACCTAAGCACTGCTGCTGCAGAGCACTTGTTCGCACTTTGAATTGCAGTGCTGAGCTATGCTTGCTAGAGTAGTGTTGGGGGTAACCACAGGTCTTGTCCTCTTGCTCTTCCAGGTGTTGGTAAGAGATGAGGTCTGAAGCTGTTTCCTACCAGAATGTCTCTGAGTTAAGTGATAGCCTCTTTTGATATCCTGCAGTAGTCAGTGACCATCTGGCCTGGTGCTTTTTTGTCTCGTGCGGGGTGCTGTGCAGCATGGGGGAAGCTGGCTCAGCCCAGGGCTCTCTGTGCTTCGGGTGATGGTGCTGTACCTCTCGGTATGTGTCTCTTCCATGTTTACGTATATGGTAGCATTGGACTTTTTGCCCCCCATTTCCTGCCCTTCTTACCTCATCTCCAGCAGCCAAGGCTGCCCCACTCTCTCTGTTTTTGGATAAATTAGGTGGGGAGAGCTGAGGTTGGGTCATGGCAGGGCCAGATAAACGGGGACAAAGCGTCAGCTTTCCCCGAGGCAAGCAGTGCCAGCAGGGTGCCGAGCTAGTCTTTATGCTCAGGGGAACTTCAAAGTTCCCACTGACTTGAGCAGGAACACGATCAGGCCTTGCAGGTCTCTGGAAGCTGCCCTCCATTCAGACCTCCTTCCTTATCTACCTCCCTTTGCAGGGTTCTGATAGTGGCAGCTTTATGTTCTCTAAGGCCTTGCAACTTCTTGCATTGCTGAAGTTCTTTCTTTGGTGTACCTTAGTGATGTTCAAGCCTCTCCTGCCCCGGCAACCTGCTGTCTCCACTAAGCCTGCAGCTCACAATTGCTTTTTAATTAAAATCCTCTGCTGATGTCAGAACTTCTCTCTTTCCTGTAGAGACCTGAAGCACTGTGCAGGAGCTTGAGTAGCTCTAAAATACAAATAGCTGGAAGTGATTCTCACTGGGTTTAGGTCTGGCTCTAATGAGACAACTAATGAGCAACTGGTGCATCAGAGGGCCTAATTGCACTTTTAACAGCAAACTTAGTTCAGCTGTTGATGTGTTAACCAGCCCAGTGGCCACTAACGAATGCAGGCTGCACAGCAGTGGGGAGGGATAACAGCAGCATTACAAATGTGGAGCAGCTGATCCTAACTTTTAGTTCCCTCATACTGAACTTGAATTGACTGTTGCCCATCAGTGTGAACTTTGGGTTCAAAATGGTTTTCACATCTGTGGCAAGAATTTAAAGTATGAAAACACTATTTTTTTGTTACTTATTCCCATTTTGTAATCTTGTCTTGCTTCTCCCCCTGCCTCAGTGTGGTGTATTGTGCAGCAGAAATTTCCACACAACCTGTTGCACCGGTTCCCATTAAAGGTTTGAGCTGAAGAGTTGGGTCAGTTTTATCTGGTCTGCTCTCCCTCCTCGCTCAATGCACGTTCAAACGAGCCTTGTCCTGACCTCTCTGTACAGCGGGAGCTCTCTGGATGGTTGTCAGGGTTACCTGGATGGTTTCAGCTGCCCTTTCTTTGGCCTTGTGCTTGCCCATCTGCTATTTTCAAATCTCTAGAGGAGTTAATTAAAAGGTGTTCTTGTTCAGGACAACTTGTGTTGCATAATTACCTGCAAATAATATAGCACGTGGCTGTGGGGAAGAATGCTGTGAAATCTGTTTCCTTTGCACTGAGATTCCTCCAGAGTTTGGGGCATTTGGAAAATCACATCCTCTGCGGTGGCTCTGTCTTGCCTCAGCCCTTGTAGGGGATGCAGATGCAGTAAGCAGGAAGATTACCTGTCTTGAGATCATGTACCTGATATATTATTAAAGCTGGCAGCAGCTGGGACAGGCAAGGGCAGCTTGCTTGCCTGGGGATAACTGCACCTTTAAAAGGAAAATTGCCTGTAACAGAGTTTCCTTCGACTGTAACAGCAATTCAAGTGACAGAATAGTGGCTCCACAAAAGAACTAACTTGCCAATTTTCAGGGCTATTTGCAGGTTTCCTTAAGAGGGGTCAGATTCATTTGTGCATTAAATGGGAAAGAAAGAATTGCCCCTAACAGCTTAGGTCTTTGTCTGATCCTGCTCAGGAGGTGCTGTTAAAGTTGCAGAGCTGTTTTCTCTGGCAGTGTGTCCATGGAGCTGACAAAACCACCCGTGCTACAAAAGCAAGGCAGAAAAGTTATTGCAGCTAGGTCCCTGGCCAGCTGACAGCAGAGGCTGTCCCTTTCTGGCCTTGTGCTGCAGCATCAACAGCAAAAGGAACTTGGCTGCTAGACTGTTAAGCTTGAAAATGTGGCTGAAAGGACTATACTTGTGAAATGAATAGGTTGACAAGAAACAGATTGCAGGGAGTTGGGCAGAAGAACTGCCAGTCTGGGTCCATAGGAATGACTGAATGGTCTGGGTCAGGATCTCAGGGTGTCAACAGGGGTGAGAGTGGCAGCCTCAGCGGAGGAGCTGGTGGCCCTGGAGATTGAGCTACCACTTCCCATTGTGGTGTGGCTTCTCCATCTGCGTACTGTTCTGCACCTTGCACCTAGTTCTTTGTGGCTGGGCCCCTTTGCCAACGCTTACTGCATATCTGAAATACAGAAGGAATGCTTCTTAGAGTAGCCCAGTTGTACACTGGATTGTTACTGTGGGGATTTTGAGTCTTTTCTTGTACCTTTTTCTGTCCGTGCTCTAAACTGGTGCAAACAAAAGTTTTATATATTGATTTGCATTAGCAGGCTTACACCCTATATTTTCTGAATTGCTGTGATACCTATCTGGTTGGTGCCTCATTTTTCTGGCTAAAATTAAATGTTATTTTTGTACTTTCCAACAGGGCCAGTACTGTGACATCTGCTCCTCTGCAAACAGCAACAAGGCTCACCCCATAACAAATGCCATTGATGGGACAGAACGCTGGTGGCAGAGCCCCCCTCTTTCCCGGGGGCTGGAGTTCAACCAGGTCAACGTCACTTTGGACCTTGGACAGGTAACCCAAGTCCTTCTTGGTTACGTTGTAGACAGTGCTGGCAAGGACCTGTCCCTCAGCTTCTAAACTCCTTAAGTAGCCCTTGCTGGAAGGGTGGGACAAAACCTGCTCGTTTAATGTTAGGTCAGGAGGCTCTGGTTAAAATATGGAAGCAAAAACCTGTTGTCTGTCTGTAGTATTAACTGCAGTCTGTGCTATTTGCGGTTACTGTGTAGGTTCTCCCTAAAAGTTGAGCCACTCACAGAAACCTACCACACTATGCAGGTGCCATTCCCCTAAAGAAGGTACCTGCCTTCCAAAGGGGGAAAGTTAACAAGGCTTCACCCCAGAACACACAAATACAGCCCTGAGGATTTTAAGGTTATGCTGGTATGTTTAAAACTCTTTAAAAAACTCTTAAGTCCATGCTGAAGGTCTTTCTATGAAAGACAAAGAATGACAATGAGTGTTTGGTCTCTAATGCTGGCAAGTCAAAGGGAATTAACATTGTAATAGCATGGCTGCTAGCCCCCACGCCTCCTCTGCTGCTCCTATTCATCCACAAAGCTATCCCTCTGGAAATGGGTTGCTCCCTCCGACTTTCCTCAGCTTAGAGGAAAGCAGCAGAAAAGAAGTCCTGGCTGAAGCTGCAGAAGCAGGAAGGTATTTATAAGCCAAAGACATGAAGGGCTTGCGAGATATGCATTTGCTTTCCTGTATGGGGAATTTGCTCTGCAATCTGTGGCAGTTTAGCTGTTAACTACTGAAGTGCTCCTGTGAATAGGTAGGGATGGGCTTTCACCTTCTCTGCTGCACTTCTCCAGTCTCTGCTACCAGCCCTGCAGCACCACAAGCCAAGTTTGGGTTCTCCTTCGCTGGAAGGTCTGTGGGACAGGACAGTTGTGCAGCTCTGGACAGCTCACATCTTGCATTTGGAAACCTGGCTGCTGTGGTTGTTCAGGCAGCCTTTCAGGGGCTGAGTGCACTGCCCCTGTGTTTGGGAGTTTGCACTCATTGCAGTGATTTCAAGCCTTGTTGGGCGCTGAAGCTCTGCTTTGGCCTTGCAGGAGGCTTTTTCACCCTCTGGTGGAGTAAGGGTTTGTTTGTCTCTGCTCTTTGTAAGGCGCCTGACTCCAGATTTACAGCTATAGATACCTGGGATGTATTGATGACGGATGCCTCAAACGCATGCTTTAGTCCCCTGGATTGTCTCTGGTTTGCTCCCTGTCCTACTGTAACACTTGCTTGGAGCCTCTCAAACACCCTCCACAAATTTGCTCTCTCCCATGAGTGCCAGCTATCTATACACAGCACCAGCAAAATATCTCCTAACGCCCGGGGCACATCATGCATCACATAATAGCTGTGTGGGCAAAAGCCTCCCGGGGCCGCACACAGTGTGCTGATCTGTTAGCCAACGTAGGTGGCATCTGCTGTGTCTCTTAGAAACGTCCCAGCTGGCAGGGGTGTGCTGGGTGGGTGGACTGCTTGTACTCCCTCCTTCATTCAAGGGCCAGCCTGCAGTGCAGCTTTCTGATGGCTCACTGCTGCTCTGGAAGGGGATTTTCAAAGACTAACTTTCCTTGAGAGCTTCTCCTCTTTGTCATTCTCTGTGGCAACTTTCTGGCTGTAGGCCAGAGCTAACTCAGCTGTGCTGTGTGCTTGCAAGATGCTGCATTTGGCTCACCTGGGGATTTGCAGCCTTCAGAGCTGTAGTGCTGGAAGCCAGAGCCTGGAATAATGCAGGGTGGGGGCTACAGTATGGCTAAAACTGAGCTTGTGTAAGTTTTACCCTCTTTCTCCTGCCCTCCTCTCCCAAGACTCTGTATTTACTTTCTGTACCCTTGGGTGTGGGATTGCACCATTGTTTCTGCAAGGCTGGCAGCAGAACTTGCAACTGCAACCAGCACCACGCGTACTTCACCTGGTGGGGAGTTTCTCTGGGCTCACAGATCCTCTGCTTCTCTACTACCTTTGCAAAGTGGTTGCCCAGCTGGTCTCAACGGGAGCACAAACCTAAAGCTTCAGCCCATTTTTAGTGGCTTCCTCTTTATACGTGCCCTTATTGTATGTAATTGCTATAATAACCTGTTTATGCTCCTGGTGAGAGTCAGTTCTTTGTTTTTCCCTCCTTTGTTTTGGTAGGTCGGGCAATAGAAACAAGATGAAATGTTATAGAATCACTAATTTCCTCCTTTTGAAGTTGAGGCTGGTTGAAAGGATGGAAGATAAAAAGAAGAATTCTTGGGACCCAGCAGGGTCTGCAGGGCAAGTGGGGGATCAGGCTGGAGTACTTGGCAGCCAGGCTTTGCAAATTCTTGGATACCTGTTAAACAGTGCAGGTAACACTCAAAGGCATGTCTGAGAGCAGGGCTTTTTCTGGCTGGCAAACAAGGCCTCTCTTGCTCTGTGTAACCCTCTAGGGAGCTCTTGGACCAATTAAGATTTAATTTAAGGGACTGACGGTCATTTAAAAGCTTTTGTCCCTTTGGGGGATCGTTAGTGTGTGGAGCACTGGTGCTAATGGCATGGTCCTGTGGTGGGGGCTGTCACAGGAGGTTATGGTGTCGATCCCCTCCTTTCCCTGCTGTGCTTCCCTGCTGTCTTGGTCCCTCTCGGGCCATAAGTGCTTAATTACCAGGTGGAATCGGATTTCTCCAGCATTTGGCAAGCTGTGGCAACTGGGAGAGGGGCAGTTAATTAAGCAGCCTGTTGGTCTTTGCTTTTGCTGGCTTGGAGCTTGCTTTCCTCACAGGGATGTTAAAATCCTATGGGAAGGAGAGAGGGAGGAATATTCACAACCAGCAAATAAGTTAAAGGATGGCTTAGGCTGGCCACCCAGCTGGTGTGAGTGTATTAAACACTCACATCACGTTATCTTACTGCCAGCAGTGGCCTAATCTTAACAGCTTCATCAGCAAGGCAGATCAGAGCTCCCAGCACAGCATGGGAAGAAGATATTGTGTCTGATTATCTGCTGGGGGGGGTCTGATCTGAATTGCTCCTGCTGGTGCCATGTCTTCCTGCCTTCTTGTGGAGGAGTAATTATTCTTTTCAGAATTGGGGGGGGGGGGCAAAAACTGGAAGAGGAGGGGTCACTTGAGGGTTCCCGTGTCAAACCTGGGTCTGAGCACCAGAATTATGGTGAATGGCTCCAAGCAGGAAAGCTAAATGGATTTTAGGAGCTGCTGCGGAGGGGAATATGGAAAGGTTGGGGGGTTTTTTCTTGCTTTTAGTCATGACCATGTGCTTAAAGCTTTAGTATGTTTAGGATGAAGGGGTGGGCCTGCTGCAAAATACAACATCATGGCGCCATCATGAAGCATGGTTCAGGTTTCGTGGGGTGGAAGAATCAAAGGGTGCTACGTGCTGGGAGGACACTGTTTTGTGTTGTGGTATTGCAGGACAATCTGGACTTGTCCCCAGCATTGGCCATCCTGCGTGGCTTGTGTTGTGATGGAGGCTCCTAAGCCTGCCCTGCAGCTGCTCAGCTCCAAGCTCTTTCCTTTCCTGCCCTGAGCCTCCAGACCAGCTGGAAATGGGAAGGTGCCTCTGCTGCAAAGGGGCTGTGCAGGGAGCAGAGGGGCAGGAGACCATGACTCACTGCCACCATGGGAATTGTCCCCTGTGATTCTCCTGTGATTAAGTGCCACAGTGGGTGGAGGGAAGGAAAGGGTGTGATGGAAGATTCTTTTTTCCTTTTTCTTTTTTTTTTTTAATTTTTTTTATTCTCTCCGAGAAGGTCATTTGAGTCAGAGCTGACAAAAATCAGGAGGTTTAAAGAAACATGAATGGCTGGCTTCCGGCCAGAACCTGACATCTTCCTTGCATGAAGGTGAACCCAGGCCAGCCCTTCCCAGAGATGTTTATGGATAGTTGGTGCTTTATGATAAACTCCGTGGAGAGGAATGCTTGCAGTCATGCAAGAGCAGGAGCTTCGTGCCAGTGCTTGCTTGAGGTTAATTGCTGCGGTGAGAAGGTGGCTGGATAGCATCCCCCCTCTCTCCCCCCACCCCCATCCCCAGAGTCTGCTGGCCCCGGTGACACCAGAGAACAGCAGAATTCCAGACTGAAGCTTTGCAGGGAGTTTTGATTTACACCCCAAAGGTATTTAATTTGGCGGTGCTGCACAGAGCACACAGCCTCCCCTACACACTAGTCACTGGCAAGAAACACCTATGCCCATTCACCCCTGCCACCAAGAAGACTAAACCTCTTCCTTTGGAGAGCTCCAGGCTGTAACTGCTTAAAATGCAGCTCCTTTTAGGGTTAAAAGGGGGGAAAAAAGAATTGCATTCATTGGTAACTCATGAAGATAGAAAGGAAATGAAAAGGCTTGTGAGCTGAGCTCCCGGGCCAGTCTGAAGGTGTGTTGTGTAGTCACTGTAAGATACATCTGGGCAAGGGAGTAGATCAATAGCTTCCTGGGTGCCTTTAGAAGTACCTTTTGAGTTTTCTAATAGTTATAATGGGATCTGCCAGAGTTACCACTTTTTCTGGCATCTGTTGAACTGTTTAACTTAATGCTTGCCAGGCTCTTCTAGCTCCAAAGTAAAGGTGTTCATTGGCACAACACACACTAGACACTTCAGCCCATGGCCAAAAGGCTGCTATTCTTCCAGTGTGAAACTTCTTTCAAAAAGAGGTGGGTGTTCTTCCTGTGGTGGATTTCCAGGGCATAAGCCTATTTCCTTTCCCTCTTGCACCACAAACGTGGCCTCTCAGGACCAGCTTTGCACAACAGTTAGATGTACAGGACACTTACAGGTTCTGCAAATGTGGCTGAAGGCCAGACTTGCATGAACAAGTCAATCTTCTTTGTGCAAACGGATTTCTTGTTAATGAATGTTAAACTCCTACTCGTCCTTGGCAGATTTGGGCTAGGTTCTACAGGTGAAAATGCCACCTGGCCTAATGCTAAAGGAACACCACTGAAGCAGACTATAGTACCCTGCGTGTTA
Source organism: Falco rusticolus (assembly GCF_015220075.1). Classification (NCBI taxonomy): domain Eukaryota; kingdom Metazoa; phylum Chordata; class Aves; order Falconiformes; family Falconidae; genus Falco; species Falco rusticolus. The sequence goes on from NC_051196.1 coordinate 24,745,914, forward strand.
CAGTGCTCTGAAATCTTTCACCTCAGTTTCAAGCCTCCTATTCATTTTCATGTAATTAAAATAGTAATGGAAGCTGTGGGTGGAGATCTTCAGGAGGCCTTTTTGAAAGGCAGCTGGTAGGAAGGCCTTGCAAACCAATGGGCTGAGGTTTACCTCCCTGTCCCCAGCAAAAGCCTTCAGCACACAGATGAATTTGATGTTTATTCCCTAGCTTAACTAATTGAAAAATCCTTCATGAGTAAACTCATGAAATCCCAAGAGAAAGCTCATGGTTGTTCTTGAATGGAGCTGTTGTCCTAGTGGCTGCTTTCCCTAAGCTTGGTGTGGGATAGGGGTCATGGTCATCCAAGAAGAATTTTCTGCTGAAGACTAGATAAATTTCTCCCTTCTTTCACCTTCTTCCTTTTGCACCTTCATTTATTTCAGTTGCTGTGAGAGCTCTTGCTGTTTCTGGGTGATGTAGCTGCTGCCTGCATTTCCCTCTGAGGCATCCTTGTTCATTCTTGGTATACACAGGAGGAAACTTGAAATGTGTCTCTTCCTTTCCTTCCCCTTGCTGGGGATGTCTTCTGCATTGTTTTCCCTAGCACACATCACTGGGAAATACACAGCTTTGATTTCTCCCGGGACCACAGGCTGCCTTATCTGCTTGGCATGTGTTTTTCATGGAGCACTGCAAGAATGGGTGAAGATTTAAGGTTTTGGGTTTTTTTGTACCTACTTTTACTTTTCTTAATTTCTTTTACTGTGGGGACTGCTTGGTCTTCACTGTGCTGGGGCACCGCTGTGGGAAAGGGGTAGGAGAGCTTAGTGACGTCTGTTGTGAGCTGTTGCACCTGAAGTTAAAGGGTTGCGGCATGAAATCTCTAACAAAGGCCTTCTTTCTCCAAATTGTTCTCTGGCTCTTGGAGCAAAAGCAGTATTAAAAATAAAGCACGTTAAGCAGGCTGAGCAGAAATTCCTTTTGCTTTCAACAACTGAGCCTAGTCTCTTCTCCTGTGTAGTCCTCTGCAATGGCCATAAAATCCTCCAGAAGTCGATCAAGATCTCTGTTTGCAGGCTTCAGCATCCTAGCTCCCCAATCTGAAATGGCCTGTGGCTCTCCTTTAGCTACAGAGCCTGTTCAGTGCTGCTGTATTTTAACATGACTGGCAAGTGGAAGCAGCGTGTGTGTTTGTAATGCTTCTCTGGGAAAAGCAGAAAAGGTGTGACTGTGAGAGAGTGCGCAGCACTGGGAGCTGGCGCTGAGCCCTGGTGTATGGATCTTCTCTCCCAATATATTTTCTCCTTTATTGTTTGAAATAACTTAGCTTGTGAAGGCTGTTCTGTTTTCTTCAGAGCTGCAGTTCCCGTGACCCAGACCAGCAGCTCTGTGTGTGTGTGTGTCTGTGTCATGCATGCCCTGATAAGGGGAGATTTTTGCCTTTGCTTGGCCCTTCTTGACCTTTCTGTGCTTTCTGCCAGCTCCCACTAGATTCCTGGCTCCAAGGGCTGCGTGGGAGCCACTCAGGTGAGCAGGAAGGGAGTGCCTGATTGTTAATCAGGTGGAGATCTGTCTCTGGCAGCAAGAGCAAACCTATCCTCTCCTTTTCAAACAGCCTTGCCAAGTTGGATGCCAAGTTCTCTTCTCTGGGATCCAGAGCAGCCAAGGCTGAGACGTTTTTCCTCTCTGTTATGGCTGTTGGTTGCTGTAAGGGAAAAGTTGTGCGGAATATCGGTTTGGGTAAATCATGGATGACACATGAGTTTTTATTGTATGTTATGTTTATTTAAGTCATGAATTGCTGCTTAAAATCAGTTTTCATGCAATGAGTAGGTGGTGTTTCACTGGTAACAGCTGATTCCCAAAAGACCTGCTGTGCCTCACATCTGCCAGGCTATGAGCACAGAAAGAAGGTTCCTAGGGGAGCAGGAGGCTCGGGGCAAATCACTCAGCGTTGTGGCACCTTTTGCAGTCTCCAGGGAGGGTGTTTCTGCTCATCCCTTGCCTCGTGTACAAATGACCCTTGTGCTTCAATGGCTTAATCTTCCCAGAGGCTGGGCTTGCTCTGCCTAGACCTGAACCAGCTCTGGAGAATTCAGGTGTTAAAATAAACCTCAGCCTCCCCTCCTAGAACAGCTCCAGGTAATGACTGATGAAAGGATAATTACTCCGTTTCGAAAAAGTGCGTGCAAGATTTCAACTGTATTTTGTCTGTAGATATTGTTGCCTATTTTTAATTTTGGCGTGATGAGAAACAAGGAGGCTGATGGTGAGGTTTCCTGCCATGGAGCTCCCCCTTCCCTCCAGGCTGCCGGTTCCTGCTCAGCTCCCTGGGATTCTTCAAAGATTAGGAGACAGCCTCAGGCAAGCATGAGCTGGGGAGAGGTCAGGCAAGCTGCAAGCTGGCGTATGGCAGGCTTTAGTTTGTAATGAATAGCTGGAAGGCAAGCCTTGTAATTTCTTGCTGTTCTCCTGGAAAGTGTCTGCTTGGCTGGGCTGGTAAACAAGAGCGTGCCTTGAATCGGGTGTGAATGTGTGCAGATATGTGCTGCAGGGGTCAGCTTTGTCCAGCCTGTTTGTGGCTGTACCAGGCAAGTTAAAACAGACCAGAACCATCTAGGTCAGGCCTCTGTTTACTGGAGAGTTGTGTTTTCTTCCTTCAGGCAGACTGCACAGGGAGCATTTTGTGAAGGTCACTGTATGCAGTGGAACCAGAGAGGTTCACAGCTCCAACGTGGAGTGTGCCGGCATCTGAGTAAGCGGGTTAGCATTTTCTGCACTTTGGCATGTCCCATCTCCAAAATGGGAATGCTGTGTCTGGCTCCATCATTTTGTGTGCAGAGCCTGTATGCTGGAGCCTGCCCAGTACCAGGCCAATGAGTACAAAACCATTTGCAGAAGAGAATTTCTTGAGTCAAGCCCCCAGGGCAGTTCTTGGCTTGGCCTGGTGCAGCCTTTCTCTTCTGTCCGTTGTTTTCCTCCAGCAAGTGACAGCATCCCTCGCCACTGCGAGAGTGCTTGGTTGTCCATGTGCTTGTGCCCTGAACATATACCCAAGTGCATGCTGCTGCAGCTGAGGGCTGCGGGCCTGGAGGTGCTGCCAGTCCTGCTCTTCACCTGAGCCGGCCGTGGGCTGGGAGACACACTCATCCTGTGGCATTGCATAGTTGGTTCAGTTCTTGATGTTTGTCCTGATCACGGTGAGAAGCCCCTCAAGTAGGATATTCCTGCTTCCTGGGACAGGTTTCCGGGAGCTGTCCTTGCCCTCCACGGCTCTGGCATAGCTATGTCCTGGCTCAGATCCACTGGGCTGGCAGGGAGGATGCGAAATACACTTCTGATCATCTGCCTAGTCAGCTTTTCTGCTCTTTCAAGTCTGTTCTAGCCCCCTGCACCTTTCTTTTGATGCTTTACCAAGCCTGGCTCAGCCCTGCTTTCATCTCTGCCTTATCCTTTTATTACATGTCATAAACATGGGCCTCTGGGCTGTGCCCACCCTTGATCCTCAGCCGTTTCCTGTTTTCTGGATTCAGTGCTCTTCAAATACCAGACCTCCCCTCCTATGTGTGATGCCAAGCAGTGCAATAAATAGTACATTGCTTCCCATTGGATAAAAAAGAAAAGGGACATTAGTAGGAAGATGCAAGGCGAGAGGCACATGGCTGGTGTGATGAGATAGAAGAATCTTTCTAAATGTCTTATGAGTAGATTCAAGATCAGTAGCAGCTGATTGGGGAAATGTGGCCTATTCACACAGACCCGGTAACAGTTTTTGCTTCTGGAGCCGTGCTGAGGGGATGGTTAGAGAGGGGGGTTGGAACAAGGATTTGTCATACTGGGAGATCCAGGGAGGAGGGCAAGGTGTTGAGAGCGGCACATGGATGACTGTGCACAGGGTGAGAACAGTACAGAGGTTTGGGGCTACTTTGGTCACCAGAGACTCTGACAAGAATGGGAGGAATGGCGTTATTTTGTGTTTCATAGAAGGACTTCCCAAACATGACTACAAAAAAGGCCTTTGTTATCAAGAGGTCACTGCTGATGGAAGGTGGGTCTGGATGTGCCAACTCCTGTTTGCACAGCGTAGGAAGCACTGGTGCCTGTTTCCTCCAGGCACCCCAGCCTGGCCCTGTGAATGCTGCTGTGGAAAAGTGGCCACCCAGTGACAGGGAGGAGAGAGGTGGGGCTGTTGGTATAGTTCATGGACTCTGCATCCACTTCCCTTTTCATTCCTCTTCTGAGATGGTTTGTTATGGTCTCTAGGTGGACTGGGTATCACCTGCCTGATGTCAGCAAGGGTGTGTAGTAAACTGCCTGCCAGCGCAGTGCTGCCACTGCTAGGATGCCAGATGACTCTGGAGCAGCAGGGATGGGGACATGCTCCTTCCCGACAGGTCAGCTCAGAGGTGACAGCCTCTGGCAGAGAGGATGCGCAGGTAACTGGCCAGCCATTGCTGCCACAGCAAGACTTGCCAGGGCTTGTCAGTCAGAGCTCCTGGAGGACAGTGTTAGGATGGTAGTTTGACTGTCTTGTCCTTCCCTCCGTTGAATAAAAAAAATTCATGGGAAGAGTGAGTCTCCTGGATCTGGCAGGAAGCATCATACCTCTTGTTCCCAGTCACCTTTACCCTGAGAAGCTGTGACTTGCTGCCAGCAGGTTTAAATTAGCTGAACTCCTGTTGCAGGGATGTGTTTGTCTTCATTGCATGGTATATGCAGTTATCTGGAAGTCAGAACAATTTGCATTAAGATACAAGAAGATTTGCATCTCACTGCTGGCTTTTACCATTGTACCTGTGTGTGTGGAAAACCATGTCTGATGGAGCGGGTTTACTGGCAAAGCCTGTGCATGTAACTCTGTTCTAGTTGTGTGCTGTGCCCAAGAGTAATTTTGCATCTTCTGCTTGACGTCCTGAGTATTTTCAGTGGTGGTTTGCATAACCCATGCAGTGACAAGTAAACAGCCAAACCTGAGAGTTCCACAATTTTTCACGCATGCATTTAGTTGCTCTTTCCTGTTTCTTTCTTTGCCTGCTTTGATACAGAGCTCTCCCTCACGCGCACACAGACACTCAGCTGAGCTCTATTTATGGGTTCCTACGAGTTCCTGTCACTGTGGATCAGAGCATGCCCTGTGACCAAAAAACAGTTGGCGTGCTGCTGTAGGCATCTCTTGCATCTAGTTAAATGCATATGATGCCAGGCCCTGATGGGAAGGGGAAAAGAAGGGCTCTCTGGTATTTGCACATAGTTGCAAACTGTAAACACAGACTCATGACTGCAAACAGAAATCTGTATCGTTGGCTTCATCATGACTTCACTGTTGTTGTCCTGGCTGTTTGCTAAAGCTATTCCTTAATCCTTTTCCAGGCTTTTGCAAAGTCTGCATCCACCCAAACTTAGTGGGCATGAAGATTTTGGCTGGACTCCAGGATGAGTTTTGTTCATTTGTTCTTTCTTCACCAGTCATTGCTTTCTGCCCTGGAGTAGGCTTGCTTCAGGTCTCTGTAAATGGGACTGTAAATACAAGGGGGCTCCTGGGGGATTGTGAATACAAAACCTGTGTTCTTGTGAGCTTTGTGTGTCCAAACAGCAGCAAGAACTGCCACACAAACTCTGTAGCTGCGGATCTCTGCTCGTGTTAGCAGTGGCATTGGGAATGTTAATCCCACTGTGGCCCTGGTATGCGCTGCTGTTGGGTCAGCTAACCCAGCTATGAATGGCAGTGTCATGGTGGGGAAACTTGCTGACAAATGCTAACATAGTGCATGGCTATAATGCAGATTTTTAGAAGAATAAACCTGCTTGCACGTGTCAGGTTTGGCTTTGAAATCTGCTAACAACTATAGCTTTAAACCTAGTGTTGTCAAGGCATGCAGGAACCATGCAGAAGAATTACAGAAAAGCAATGTTGCTGAAATGCTTGGAAGCTTGATTCAGTTGGGTTTGGTGCAGGGACCTAATATATGGTGCAAGGGAGACTATATTCCTGTTGGAGCTGGGTTTTCTCTGTATGTGTGGGACCTGGAGCTGCTGCCTGATGGTGGTCTGGAAAAGGATCTTCTGAAACCACTTGGCCCTGGGAATGGACAAGGTGGAAGTAGGGAAGACAGGGAATGGAGAGGAGAAAGGAAATATCATTTGCCACCTTCTAGAACTGGATTCAGAAGCAGACAGAAATAAGGTGTCAGAGCTGGAGCATCCATATCCTCTTCCAAATCCAGCGGAGGAAGGATTTAGGTATACTGCTTTTGGATGCCAGAGGGCTTGGGGCTCCTCTGAGGTTTGTGTGAGTTATTCGTCCTTGGCATTTGGCCATTTAAAATGAAAAGCCTTTCAGTGGCTTTGGTGGCAAGCTGAGACCTCTCACTTTATGCCAATTTTTAGCTAATTCATCCTCTTCCGTTTCCTTCCCCTCCTCACCCTTCCCATGCATGCAGGTTTGTGACAGGATATCCACTCCATTCAAGGGAATGGGGGAAATATTTGCTTGTAGTGTGGCCAGTTGCCAAGGTTGCTTTGTTCTCCTTGTCACTGAAAGGACAGCCCAAGGAAACCCTCAGAGCTGAAGCTGGCCTGTGACTTGGAATGGATTTCCTGCAGCTCTGGAAGTGAAATGCATGACATGGGGATTTTATTTTTTTTAATGATCCCATAAATGCAAGGAAAAGGAGGACCTGGGTGAGCTACAGACAGGCTGGGTCTGAAATCCTCTCTTTGATGGGAAGCTGCTGTGTCACAGTCATTCAAGTTGTGCCTCGTCAAGGTCAAAATCATTCTTGGGTGTTTTTTAGGTGAAGTAAGAACTGAGCTTGCAACAGTCTTGGGTTTTCTGGGAGATTTCAGTTGTGTAGTTAAGCTGGCTGCCCCTGCACCATTTAGCATGTTGTAGCTGGAGGCTCTTCTTCATGAAACCCAAGCCATGCCATGATTGCAGAAGGCCTTTTGGTAACAAATTCAGAGCTGTAATGACGGTGGCAAGAAAAGCAGTGACTTGCAGTGTCAGGGTTTTAACTCCTTGGTACGGTGAGAGCACTGATGTCCAGGGCTCTGGGGTTATGGGCTGTATAGGGAGGGTGAGATGACTCTTCCTCAGTGAAGCAGGTAGTGTGTTGGGCTGGTGCCTGGGCTGATGCTCCAATACCTTGCTCTGCCTACTGTGCCCTGAGAGACAGAAGACTTCACTTCTGTTTGTCATGGTAGATCAGGTGGCATTTACCTGTGTGCACACTGTGTTGTGGTGGGATTGTCACATGACTGCCCCAGGCTCTTGAGAAAGCTATGGGAATTTCACAGACATCTAATTCACGGTTGACCACAGAAAGAGCAGGAGCTGTTTCAAGTCTCATCCAGCTTCTAAAGTGCAAAATCCTATTTCTACTCTGTGGAAGGGGGACTCTAATGTTTGGTTTTTAGCCCCAGATGTAGCCAAGGGCTTCCTGAATAAACTTAGCAAATCAGCAAGGCTTTGACAGTAGTGAAAATGGTCTTATTATAGCTCTTTTATAGTAGTGCTTTTATTTTTAGTACCATAGGGCCTAGAATGTCTGGTTATGCAGCAGGTCACAGATTTGTACAGCTCCTAGCATGCTTTGGAGAGCCCGTCCCAACAAGCTTGTGGCCCTAGTTGATGTAGCTGTGCTTGTAAAACTCTGGGTATAAACCATCCTGCAAGCTGTCTAAAGCGGAGACAAGTATTCTTTTGTCTGGCTTCTCAATTTCAATTGTAAACTGTCCCAGGAACTCCTAAGAATATTTAAATTGTCTTGTACGTGAACCTAGATTGATATTACTTGCTGTAACTTAACTCATAGAATGTACAGTTGGGAACGCTTGTTTGCTTTGGATGGTAGGAATGTCCTCTTGAAAACGTGCTATGCTTTGGTAAGTATGAATAGAGGGTTTTTTCACCCCCCTCTGCAGGTTTCTGAAGGCCAAAGTCTTGAAACAGCTTAGAAAGGCTGCTAAAGCTGTGCTGATAAGATATGCAGCAAATGTGCTTGAGAGCTTAATGTAGGAACAGAAATGTCCAAGCTGTTTACTTTCCCCTTAACAGTGTGAAAAATTAATATGTCTTATGAAGAAGCCTGGGGAATTGTGTGCTTAGAGTAAAGACCACACCGAAGTCTTATTCCTGGCTGACTCTGTCCCTGGGGCTAGCAGCTGAAATTCTTGGTTCAGGTTTACTGGGTCAGAGAATAGAGCTGGTTTGGACTCTGCAGAGCCCCAGTTGTTGCAGTTTGATTTCTAGCATGCTCCCTACCGAGCTCTGAGCTTGGTGCAGAGATGGGATCGCCTCCTGATGTAGGAAATCCTGCATTGTTTGGATTTTTCTATCCAGTTAAAGTGGTGGGGGAAAAAAATAAGTAATTGTTGTTAGCTTGTCTTGTTGGCTGAAGAAGGCTATAGCAAACAATGTTGCTAGCAGGCCTGTGCACCTCTTAGAACAGTGTGCTGAGAGCTTTTGGCAAGGCTGGGTTCATTACGCCATCAGCCCCAGTCAAAGGATGCTGCTGCTCTACACTCTGTTTTACACCAGTGCTCTCCTTCCCCCAGTCCAGCACCCAGTCACTACCATTGTGTTCACGATCCAGAGTGCATTAAATTCACACCACGAGCATAAGGACTGGAGACTATTTCCTGGAGGTGATCAGACTGCACGAAGAAATTGAGAGTCAGATGCATGTTACCTTTAATGTGAGCAAAGGGCACATCTGGGCCTCCTGCGCTGAGAAATGCAGCTGGAAATTCAGCCTGTGAAGGCAGGTGGTGTAGCCTGCCCAGCAGAGAAGGAGCTCTGCTTCCAGGAGGGTGGATGGGTGCTGTAGCCAGACCTATGTGGCTTTGTTTCTCTCTTTGCTACTTTTTTTCCTGACGTGCTGGAGTGGTTACCCCACGCCATGGAGCAGAGAAGTAGGACACTCATTTGAGCTGTGGGGTGCCTCTCTGCACGTGCTGGGCTGCTCTGGCATCCATGAGCCATCTGCAGAGAGCCACTTCCATGGAAGGCCAGTTGGACATGCTGTATCGGGCTGTGGCACTGGGAGAATGACAATGCAGCTATTGCTTAAAAACTTGTTTTTAACTTCCCAAGTAAATGACATACCTGTGCTATGCCCCTACCCTGGCCGGACACATGCCATTGCACATGCCCTTCCTTCTTTCAGCAGTGGTCTTTCTTTCAGTGGTGTGTACTTACACACCCAGACCTTTTATCTTTACTAAATCACAGCTTTCTAAAGCCCTTGTATTTTCTGTAGCACTCCCCTTATCTCTGTTCCTTTCCAGGGTTGGGCCCTGGGAGCAGGGAAGCAGGAGGGGCTGAGCAGCCTATAAATGTGTGTGTGTGCCCTGCAGTGATGCTGTACAGCTTACAGCAGCAGGCAAGACTGAGAGCAACAGGAGCACCTGTAGGACAGTTGGGTTTTTCCAAATTGCTAAGCAGTGGGAGTTTCTGCAAGGCAATGCTTTTTGCTTTTTTTTTTTTCCCTCCTTTTTCAGCATCTGAGGCAGTAGGATTTGCAGCATGTTTGTGCAGCACAAAGTTGCAGTATCTCATGTGGATGTCAGCTCATGGAAAGGAGCTGAAAACTGGTGTGAAGGTCACTGTCAAGTATCTGTATGGTCTTGTCTCTGCTCTCTGTCCCCTTGTCTCTGCCTTGTCCTTCTTTCCAACCATCAGAATAAGGATGCTCTGAAGTCCTGGGAAGTGCTTTCAGTGGTTCCAGGCAGACTGTAGGACCAGTAAGCATATGCCCCTTCACAACCTGGTGTGCTCTGGGTGCTGGGGCAGGGCTCTGCTGTCCATGCGGTCAGTGGCTCCAGCCAAGCTGGGCTGGGCAGCCCCACGCGCTCTGCTGTGCCTTGTGGTCACATGTAATGCTGTCTGTAAGGACAGTACAATTGGTGTCTTGTGCAGCTCCTAAAATTACTGTTTCTGATGAGAAGGATTGCAGTTGCTTCTGTGTTTTTTGGTTTGTTTGGGTTTTTTTCCTCCCCTTTCCTACAGTAAGCATTCAGCAGTGGCTTTGCAGCATGCACTGCATCTTGGTAGCCCCCAGGCTCGGGATCAGCCGTGTGTGCGCGTGTGTCCCCGTGTGTGTATATGCTGTTGCCCTCTTGTGGCTGAACCTGCAGAAGAGGCTGTGGGTGTTATGGGTGCTCCTTGCAAGGACATCTTACTTCCTTGTTGACCCTTTCATTTGGAGAGTGCCGAGTCTGAGCTCTGCTTCCCAGCAGATTTGTTTTCTGTCTGGGATTTACTATCCATAGCGAAGGACAGCGACTCCACAACTCACACCACCTTTGCCCCATTCTGTAGCCAGAGCTGAAGGTTTGGGGCATGGTGCTAAGAGCTGCCTCTTCACATGCTGTTCTGGGGGGAACCTGTGCAACATGGGTGCATCTGGATGAGGTATGATGCCTGCTGTGGTGCAAGCAGCTGTGTGGATGTTCATATCCTTTGAATAATGTGCAAATAGTTGTATAGCACTATTAGTTTTGCTCAGTTTATAAGGCACCTGACCTTTCTTTTGCTAAGGCTTTCAACAAGCCAATTTACAGTCTTGGAAGGGACCACCCAGAGTCTGGTTTCATGGCCAGCAGAGGGGGAAGGGAGGGAAACTCTTCAAAGAGCAGAGGAGGCGAAATTACTACAACGGTCTGCATATTGATTTCATGAACCGTGAGGCTCAGAGTCAGATGCCAGTCTGCTTTGCTGTGATCTTAGCAGAATGTGACCCCTGTCCCTCAACAGCAGAGGTATGGAGGCGATCATGTTTCTCCAGGCAGATCTGATTTCTGGAGGCCATCAGAACGATGTACCCCGTGCCTGGGAACGGTACTGGGAGGCATCGCAGGAGGCTTTGGGCTGTGCCTGGTAGACACACTATCTAGTATAAACACGCACCGCCAACAGCTTTGGAGGTGAGTGCCAAACTGTGGATTGCTTGTAGCTACCCTGTTCGTATGAATGGCTTTGCCTCCCCTCCTTTGAAGATGATGACTCTCTTTGAAAACAAGAGATCAGGAATCTGGTCTCAGACAAGTTGAAAGACACTATTTACAAATGTTTATCCTGGAAAATATTTATAAAGCTCCCCTTGGGAGCAGAGCCGTACAGTACAGTGCCCTCCCTTGGACTGTGAAGTACAGCTATCTAACAGCTTGTGAGCCAAACACGCTCAGGTCAACGTGCATCCTGCTGAGGGATACCACTTCTTCCCAACAGCCACTTATTATTGACCCCATGGTGTTTGTATCGCCGTTATACACTGTGCTGTATTCAATGCTAAATTGCTACTCACAAGGCCCCTGCCTCTAGAAGAACTGCAAGTGGTCAGCAAAGGATAGAAGTTTAACAGCTGCTCTCTGCAGCTGCTCTGAAGGTGTTTCAAGATATTCACACTAGGTCATTAAAAGCTTCTTGTTAATCTCATAGTAGTGTGATACATTACAACAACACTTCTGCCACTTCCAAAATAACAGAATAACAGCCTTGTGTCTTTCGTTCTTGCCCTGTGGCTCGGAGGAGCAGTACAGATGCAGGTGGCGATCAGCAGCAGTACGGGGTAGTGTGCACCTCTCCACATGTGGCTGTGTACTGCCTGTTTCATCATCCCTGCCTGAACAGCAGACCGAATCCTGAAACCTGGTGGAGATGAGCTGCCTGTGCCTGCAGTACTAGTGGTCCAAAGCCTCTCCAGGGGCGACATGCACATGTTCAGGGCACACTGAGTTTGTAATTCTGTGCTTATGCTGTAGCTATAGCTAGTACCTGAATTGCGGTCCACTTTTTTCTTGTGTTGAGGGGTAGTAAATACCCCCAGTGATGCTCTCTCTTCTGGGCAGGGAGTGGGGATAAGGGCTTGGATTTCTGCAGTGGAGGGACTGATCAGTTATCATGTATCTACACCACTGGGAAGGAGGAAACATGAGATGGCTGCCACGTAGACTGGGACACTCTTTGGTGCCAGTGTTGGGAAAACTTTGGAGTTTATTTTCCTCAATGTCTGCATCTCACGTCAGCAGTGAGACCTGGTGTGGTTCAGTGTTCCTGCCCTGCATGCCTGTGTCCCCAGGGCTGGGACAGGATGTGAGCGCATTCATGGCGTAGCTGCCCTGGGTCCGGTTGCTGAAAGGGAGAGGGGCTGACAGGTGTGTTCCTGGCAGCATGGCTGGGTGCTGCAGTGCATCTCCCCACCATCTGCGAATAGAAACTGCCCGGATTTGAAACTAGGTCAGAAACATGACCTGGAGCACACCGCTTGGCTTGAGAAGTTTTGGACTGCACCTCTTCCTCTGGTCCTGGCTACTGAGCCCCGTGCATGCCTCACCAGCCAGAAATTTGGTGTTAAAAATGTGAGCAGGTGGATTAGTGCTGCTTCTGGCTCAATGCAGTCTGAACAGAAGCACTTAACAGAAGTAATGTTGTTTGCAGTTTGCCGCCTCTTTGTGTGCTGAAACTGAGTGCCTTTCTGATGAGGTTAGCTGGAGGTGTGTTGAAAGCATCAGTCCTCAGCTAAAGTGAAGCTGTTGCATTTGTGCTGGGCTTGTCTGTCAGCAGCAAGACTCCCTTTCTGCAGCAAAGTACCTCCAAAGCAGCCCTGGGGTAGGTCAGAGAAAAGCAGGGCTCTACAGCAAGCAAAGCAAAGCAGCTGCAGATATCTGAGCTGTGGGAGCCACTGGGGCTCGAGACCAGAGTGACCGCACGTGTCTGCAGCGTGCTTCGTCTTAATGTGTTGTTTATTTGATGTCCTGTTTGTTCTGGCAGAGCCTGATTGCCTGCTGAGATAGATAACTGAATGCTGGAAAACAGTGTGAGCTAGTTCTTTCTCAAAAAGAAATGTCTCGTATTTGCCTGAAGCTTTTCTCCCAGTGGCTGGTATGTGCCAGCCAGGGATCTAGAAGGGGGGAGTCTCTTTCCCTGACCCCAAGGCAGGGGAGGTGGCACACTTCATCTTGGATGTGCCTTTGGTGTCCAGGGTAGATGCAACGAACCCTGGCAAAGGCTTTAGGCTTCAGCTGCCCCACAGCTACAGGGGACAGAGCACGCTGGATGGGAGCATGGAAAGGTTTTGGCTCTGGATTGTGCCTTCCCTCTTCCTTTGTATCTGCTGCTGGTCCTTTGAGGGGTGTCCAGTGCTTTCAGCAGTCTCTGCTGCACAGCCAGCAGTGACAGCCGGCACTCAGGATATGGCCACGGTGGGGACACTCAGCAGCCTGCCCCAGAGGGACTGCCTTCTGTCCCACCACGTAGGGAGCCATTAATTTCCTGTTACTAGTTACAATAACACAGCATGTGTTTAAAAACAACCCCATGTTAATCCTCCCTCTGAAAGAATTCGAACCTGTCATGAAATTTAGAGGAGAAACATTTTCCCAGCCCGCCTGTCCAAAGCAGAGCAGTTATGTTCTTGTCAGCTGCTTGTGCTTCTGGGAAAAGCAATCCTTGTGCCCGACGGCAGGGCTTTCCTGGGGTGTGGGGGTGAGAAGCACTGTCTTGGGGGTGCCCATCCAGCAGGGTCTGCTGTAGCCTCCTGGGCAGAGGTGCCTGGAGCAGAGGCAAGTTTGGGCAGCTTCACACCAGCTGTAAGGTGTTGCAATTCAGACATGATGAAGGGCACGGATCTGTGTTAGCGAATGAAGTGTAGCTTTGCTCCCTCTTGCTACTCTGACTTTTAATCAATGACTGGCTCCAGACCTTGGGGTGCACTCAAGGTGCAGAGAACGGTGGTGTAACAGTGGAAGAAAAGGAATAGACCTTCCCTGGTTATTTGGGAAGGGTTAGTGTGAGGGTCTGGCCTGGACAAAGCAGTATATTGCTTGTAAGCATGTGTGCTGATCGTCATTCCTTTTGGTGCGTTCATGGACCTGGGCTGGAGGAGCTGATTCCAGGGACAGCTTGAAGCTGAGGGTGTGGAGGAGGATTTGCTTGGCATCCCAGGGGGGCCAGGAATGTGTTAGCATCTCCCAGAGTATATCGGCTGAAGAGATGTGGGGTGGAGATTAAAGAATTCCCTGCTATTTCAGTGGCTGATTGAAACCATACTGAAAATCTCTGCCTGGAGGAGTTGCTGCATTTCATTAAATAAAAGCAGCCTCTTTTCATCCTATTGGAGTTGAGCTGCCAGGGGCAGACAGAAAATGTTGTTGATACCACACTCATGATACTATCTTATCAGCTCCTGCCTGTGAATTGTGACCAAATTTAATTGACTCTTTCCCCAGATTGGTTTGGTAGGGTTCCTCTTCCCCAGCAAATGAGTTTTCCAGATGCTTACTTTAAAAAATAAAAAAAAACCAAAAAAACCCCTCAAACCAAAAACCTACCACTTAGGGATTTTCTTTGGCCACCTTTCCAGCTTCCAGCTGTTAAGCACTGGAAATGTGTTCTTCATTATGTCCAAGAGAGTAATGTTTCTTTCTTCTGATTAGGGTGGCAATAAATATTTCAAAACATAATATGCTGTAGACAAGTGAGTTAGTATCATTTGTTTTCCACACAGAAGCGTGCAGCAGGCTGAGCTGGCTGCACTGGGGAGCTAACGCTGGTGTGATGAGGCTGTGGTCTTGCCTTAATACATCACTGTCCCCAGGCTATGCACAGTCACTTTGAGTATAGATTCAATAGTCAAGTGTCTTGTTCTGCCTTCAGGCTGTTTTGCCTTAATTAAAAAAAACCCTAAAACCAAAGCAGAAATCATTAGCAATTTTTAGCAGCCCCTTTGTGTTAACCTTACAGTGCCGCCGCTTTCAGCAAACATGCTGCTGCCTTCACAGTGCATCTTCAGCCTATGACTCCTTTCTCCTTGTCTGACCCCTGAGCAGTAGAGTTCTGGAGTCAGCCTGATGAGCCAGCAATGGGTCTATTTTGGATTAAGAGGAAGAGAGGTGAATTCCAGCTTCGCAGAGTATTCCCTTCCCTGCCAGCGTTGGCTTTGCTCATAGCAAGGATGCTCCAGCTTGCATGCTTCTAGTGATCTTGGCCAGGCCAGCGTGGCCAGGGCACTTCCACAAACAGAATGTTTGCAGGACGCCACCTTGCACTTAATCCAGCTAATCTTAGGTAATTAAGTTGCCAAAATTTGGCGTATACCTTCCCTCTTTGGTCGAGAAGGTGCATGGGGTTATAAGAGATACATTCGGGCACCTGCAAGAGTTGCTGTATCTAGCTGGGGGTCCTACAGAGGTGGTGATGCTGGGGACTGCAATGGCAGCATCTAGATCTGAGAGGATCTTCTTGGAAAGACAGAGAAATGGAGAGAAAGGGCTGTCATCAGTGGTTAACAACAACCCATGATCTGAATCAGCTTATGAAAGTGATGGTGTAATCAGGGGGCATCCATGAATAAGCCCTGGGAGCAGAACAGCAGTGGCTGATGCTGTAGATAATTTGTGGTGTGACAGGAAAAAAACCCAACAAAAATGTTGTGATGTGCTAATTGAAATTCAAAGGAGGATAAGCTGGCAATAGCCCCAGCTGGGAGATGAGATGATTGAAGGAGAAAGAGTTGGAAAGTGGAACTGAAGTATTTCTCGGACAGGAGGGAAAGGAGTTAGCCCAGCAGGCAGGAAAGTGGTTGAGCCACGGAGCTGAGGTTTTTCCCAGGAGATGGGTGCAGTCCCTGTTCTGCAGCTGGGATAGATGGCTCTCACGCAGCCCATGTGTTGTTTGGGGATGTAGGGAGACAGATACCCATGTGGGAACGGGTGTGAATGCTGCCTGTGGACTAGGGTAAGTTAACAAATGTGTGTTGTAACTGCCATCTCTGCAAAAGAAACCCTAAACAACAAACTTGGAGTTTAAATCACCTGTCATGCTCTTTCCTTCCTAGGTACCTTTAAAGATGTCCCCATCCTTTTTGATTCTCCTGTTTTCTGTGGTAACAGCCCAAAGCTAATGGGAAAGGCAGGATGTGAATGGGACTTTTCAGATGTTCTAGACCTTCATTTCCAATGTGGGAAATGCTTTAAAATATCTGTTTTGCTCACAAAGATTGCAGCATATTTTTTCCCTTTTAAAATAATGTTTAATAAGATTTTTTAAAAAAAGAATTAAAATACCAATAGAAGCAGAAGGGCATAAGCCAAACATTAAGAAAAAACCCTTGAGGATAAAATGAGTTTGTGAGCAATTTGGTCTTGAACTCTGTGGGAATTGGACTAGATCTGTGAAGTCTTCCCGGATATCCCTACATAATTTGGAGCCCTAAAAATAACACAAAACTTGAATAGCCCTGGCGACCTCGAAGCTGCTTTGTGAGAGACTTGCAGTTGTAGCCAGAGTAGGTGAACACCCTGCAGCACATCTAAGTTTCACAAACCCCTGATGAGGCAGTTGGGAGGTTGCTGATTGGTTACTGGTCTTTGTTAGCATCAGGCTTTGATGGATAGGACTCCTGAGTTTGCTTCTGCAATGAGCAAATAGTGATGGGGAACAGTGGCTTCTCTTGGAGATGTGAAGTGAGTCTAAAGGGTCCAATTAAGTCTGTCCCAGGGAGGGCTATTTCACAGAAGACCACAGACCTCGCTGCCGCTGGCTGTGCTGGCGGGGAGCCCACTGCAGTGATTTATTCTTGGGCTCTGCTGTTGCACGAGCCCCAGTGCTGACCCACGGGGCCAAGCAGCTTAGCAGAGGAGATGCAAGCGTATGCAAAAAGGTACTTACAACAGAGGTCTGGTTTGAAACAAAGCAGCCAATTTCCTTTCACCACAGACAAGCCTTATCTCGGGAGATTATGTTTGTCTCGAATGGAACCTCTGGTGTCATAACAGTGCTCTTCCTGGGCAGATACAGGCTTGAGCAAAAATCCCATAGTGGCAGGCTGTGCTGTGGTTGATGCTGTGACTTATGAGTCACAGCCTGTGTGGGAGGTACTGGGGCCAGGGAGTTTGGGGCTTTTTGGCTTGGTGGGATTTTTTCTGTTGGTCTTTTTGGTTTTGTTTTCATTTTTTAAACTGGCAGAGAAGAGCTGCAGGGCCTGTTGTCCTGCACATTACTGAGTGGGGCAGCTCAGTTGCATTTGGAGGCATCTCGGTGGTGCCTGACTACTGCTGTGGGTCTGAGCCCCCGCAGATGTGTGCATCCTGCTGTGCCATCAAGGGAGAGGGTTGCCTGCTGCCTAGGTCCCATCTCGCTGGTCTGACAGGCATGGAGATTTCTCTCAGTAGTCATGAATGCATGTTGTCCATAGAGAAAGTCTTCGCTGGGACATGGTCTCCTCAGCCAGACAGAGAAGGTTGTTTTCTTCAGCTTCTTGGAAACACTTTACAGAGCACTCTTACAAATACAATTGCAGGGATCAACTGCTACACAGTTGTTGCCCAAAAAGGGCTGCAACATGAATTGCAGATAGGCTGCTTAATTAGTCCATCATACCCAAGAGCAGACCATGTTTTGTGGTCATAGCGCAAATGTAGCTGAGATGTTTGCTTTTTCTTCTCCCATGAACCCAGTGGATGCTGCCTAGCTTGAGATTTGTGGTGGGCTGCAGATGGGTCAGTCTGGTTTGACCACTGCTTTAGCAAGCTTGTTGAAGGTGCTGGAGGAATTTTGTAATTACCCTGTCCTCATGAGCCAGGGCAGATTGCTTCTCCTCATCTCAGCATGCAAAATCCCATCCTGCCTCTGCAAGTGTGCTGGTTTAAGCCAGGTTGCCAAAGTTCGGACTGGTGAATATGTTTGGTTTGGTTTTTTTTTTCTTTTTTCTTTTTTAGCTCATTTATATGCTTCTATGATGTAAATGTTCTTTTTGAAGCTGGGACAGGAAGAGGCTGGAGATAAGATGACAGTAAATGGCTAGAGTAAACCCTGCAAGCAGAGTTAATGTACTTCAGAGAATATGGGTGAACTGGCAGACTGGAAAGTTCAAGGAAATCTAAACTTCTTGCCAGCCAGGATGCTTTTTCACCAACTGCTCTGCACAGCCAGTTTGGCTTGTGATGTACCTAAAGCAGCTTCTAGTTTAATTTGGACTACCCATTAGATACATGTTCATTATGTTCAGAGCTGTATGATATCATGTATATTACTTCACTGAATTTCTATTTTTTTAATCTTAGTCTATTTAAAGGATTTTGCTCTTATACCTGACCTAAATCACAAGGTCTGTCATGTACCTTCCTCAGCTCTTCCTCCCCTGCATTCTTGTTCCACAAATCCATCTTGTGATGTCTGACACCTCTACAAAGAGGAGAAATTAATCACGGTGCATTTTGTCTTGATCTTCTACTCTCCCACCCCCCCAGCTTGTTGGGAAGTTGGCATTATACTGTTAGGGATTTGTTAATCCAATGGAGAGAGGTCTCCTGCCTGTCTTGCAGGTTTGTTTTTCTAACTGCCTGAGTTTGAAAAGTGTTGAAGGTGGAGTGATGATGGGGAGATAGAATGAGCTACAGGAACTGATTGCAGGGTTGCACAGGCTTCAGAGGTTTAAGACACCTTTTTTCAAGCAAAAGTCCTTTCTTGAAGGATGATTTTGAAAATTTCTGAGCATTGTATCCTATAGGGGCTTGAGAGAGAGCTTGGGCTACCTACTATCCTGCTCAGTTTGGACCCAAACTGAAAACCAGGAAGACTCTCCTTTCTGACTGTGCCAGTTTCTTCGCTTGCCTTGAAATGCCTTGAGGGGTTCCACATAGGTGGATGTTCCATCTTTATTGGGGTGTAATTTAACTACAGTGTTAGCTAAGCTTTGACATCAGCAGTACCATGTAGATGCCGCATACCATGCCACGCAGCGATTTACTTCAGCGCTCCCAAGGTGGTCTTCAGTGGCCTGCACTGCTTCCATACAGAAATTGTGCAAAAATTGATGGCTGTACTGTACTGCTCTGCTGCTTGTTAATTGTGGAGCAGAAGTGAAGTGGTATGAAAGGTCAGACCAGGTTTCTTAGTGAGGAGCTGTTTGAGTTGAGGAATTTTGGCCCAGTGCATGCTGAAATTCCTGCTTGGTTGTGTGGGAGCTTCAGCTCGGGGGAGGTACCTCTGCTTCCAAATCCATTGAGGCTTCGCCTGAATTTTTATTTATAAGGACACAAACACTTTGCATTTTGCAAGCTGTATGGTGCCTGCCTGAACCAGTGGTGGCTTGCAAGAGTGGGAATCAGGAGCCGTGCAGGAGAACCCCTCTGCTCTCCCCAGCCTCCTCCCGGGAAGGTTCACGGAGAACAGGCTGGAGCATGGGCAGAGCCAGGAGGACCAAAGTACACCAGAGGCTTTGAGTTCTGCTGTGCTGGGCTGTGGACCTGTGCTTTCTCACAGCTGTGCCCATACATCTGGGTCTGGAATGTGCTGTGTTTTAATGACTTGATTTTGTTGTGATTGCTGCCAAAGTCATGGATTCCTTCTATATGTTTTAAAAGCAAACAATCCGTGACTGCAAACACTTTATTCTCTGCATCTCAGCACACATGCAGCTGGGTGAACAGTTAACCAAATTAACTGAGAGCTGTTAAATTATACTCGGAGGAAATGGGAAAGATTGGGAGCAGCGCTGAGCTCTGACTGGTAAACCCTTAGTGAAATCCTCTTGTGGCAATGTTGTCCTTGGCTGGTAGAGGGATTAACATGGTCTTTTTAATGGGATTCTTTCTTTTCCTTGTACTCGGGGTCATAGTTTCTACTCTGTTAGACTGCATGTTGATAAACAGGAGGTACCAGGCAGGGCCGTTGTTACTAAAAGTATTACAGCCCTTGAGTTCAAGCCTGTTCTCTCTCAGTCCCAGGAGTGGATGCCCAGGGAGACCTTACAGACTTTATCTACAGCTTGCTGGGATGGTTTGGCTATAGGTGGGGCCTGGGCTGGGCTCTCCTGCCAGCCATGCTCGTGCTTACTGTGCAGAGGTGGTCAGTCATGGGGAAGAGGGACAGGTTTTCCTCTAAAGTTGGACCTTCTCCCTTCTGCACAGCAAGAAGTAATGGATAGGTGAGGTCTTTTAGCCATATAGGAAGAGGTTGTAGCAACATACTGTTACATCCTCTCCTTCATACGTGTGTATTGTCTCTTGTTCCAAGTCTTCCTTCACAAAGAGCCAGTTGATGTTCTTGAAATATTGGTGTAATGTTGGTTCCCTGAGCAAAGGTGGTGTTGGGGTGAGCTGCACCTGAGGGAAGTTGCCCATGTGAACAGGAGCATTGGACAATCACCTAGACAAATGCAATGTGAAGTGGACTTAAAAGGTTTATTTGCAGAGCAGGGCCATGCTGGAGTGCACTGTGAGGCACTGAGACCTTGATCCTGGGCATGGGGACTGGCTATGTCCTTTCAGGCCAGAGATGTGTTCATTGTCTAATGTTTGCCATGGTAGGGTGAGTCACTTAAGGAGATTCCCCCTGCCTTATCCTCTGGAAGCCTAGCTGGCATTAAAAACTGAGTCAGTTCTTCCCTGTTAGTTACACACACACACACAAAAAAAATACTTGCCCTGTGTGTGAAGTGACAGCTCCCTGAAGAGACTGCTGCTTCTTGCTGTTTCAAATAATTGCTGTCATATTACATTCCTCAAGACATGCTTTTTCTTAGCAATTTCAGATTTAGGATGCAAGCATGCTAGTTAGTATTAGCAAGCAGGAACTCCCTGATTTTTTTCTGTTTATAGAAAAGCATCTTTTTCCTGTATGTTCTGGGATTAGTAGAGGTTTAGCTGGTATAGTTTTCATTTTGCTGAAATTGGTCACAAATTCCTGTTAGTTCAAGGGAGGAGAATTAAGGCAATAGACCAAGGGCCTTTGAAAACCACCCCCAAGAACCACGTGGTATTTTTTTCTGCTCAAAGTCATCATCATGTAGGTGGGTAGGTTTATTCAGATACCTGGATTTGAGTGACTTCCAGTTAAATTCCTCTACAAACCCAAGTCTTCTTGGGCATCTGCTCATTGCTTACTTGTCTACATGAAGCTGCTTGCAGGCAGTTTGGCTGCTTTGCTTCTGCGCATCAGACAGCATGGCACAAGGGTGCGTTACCTCACAGTGGGGCTATCGATGTGTACTGGTTAGTGTGCCTCTGTGAGCCCAAAGACTGATGTTCATTTTCCATTTTTTTCCTTTGAGTCACTTTTTTTTCCTTACTCCTTTTTTCAAGTTGTACTATACCAGTATTAGCCCCTGGTATGAACTGCTGCTAA
Source organism: Falco rusticolus (assembly GCF_015220075.1). Classification (NCBI taxonomy): domain Eukaryota; kingdom Metazoa; phylum Chordata; class Aves; order Falconiformes; family Falconidae; genus Falco; species Falco rusticolus. The sequence continues at coordinate 24,767,024 of NC_051196.1, forward strand.
TGCTGCCAGCAACTAATTATGATGCAGAAATTTTCCCAGAACAGATAGTTTCCCAAAAACATTCCCAGAAGCTCCTAGAAGTATTTGACAAAGGCAATTGACACTTCAAGGTAAACAGTCAGGATTTCAGATTTTCACACAATAGTCTCTGTGTCTTATCTCTGAAGCATTAGGAAGTTTTAAGGGCATCTTTATAGCCACCTCTGTGCTGGGCTTCTGCTGGTGTTTGCAAGAGGATTAAAGCAGCTGGAGAGGGTTGCAGTCCTTGTGGTTGGGGCATGTGCTCTTCTCTCTGTTCTGTGGCCTCAGTCTGCTCCCAGGCTGGGCTGGCCTTACGGGGCAGTGTTTGCCCCCCTTTATGGGGTGCACAAGGCTGTCTGCATTGTGGGGGCAGGAGAGTCCACTGAGCACTTCCCTGAGGGTGTGCTAGTTCAAGTTTGGGCTAAAAGACAAATATTTAAGTCTTGTCTCTAAGGGGTTACTTTATGTTTTCCCAGCAATCTAGAAAGTTGCAAAGGCCATCTCATCCAAATGCAGGATATCTCCTAATGTGTAGTGAAAGCCTGCTGTGGTGGAAGTCCTTATCTGTAAGTGACTGATGCCTCATCCCGAGGAATTCCAGCCACCCCCTTATGTCTTGACTGCATTTCACTCTGCTGTGATGCCTCCAATTACCTACACCCACCGTGGGCATGTCTGGCTCCAGTAAGTGACACTTGGGTGGTTGCTGGGCAGACACAGAAAGGGCTGATTCTGAATTCAGAAGGGACCCTGCTTGCTGGGTTCTAAGCACAAGCTTGTGTTTTAACATGTTCATGGTGTGTCAGCATCCCTTGAACGCTGCCTGTGTAGCTGTGTGGCACTTGCTGCTTGCAGCTCTAGGCATGCACAGACTTAACAGGATGCTCCCCAGACCCCACGTCCTGCCCATACTCCTCTGTGCCTGTCTCCTTAGTGTCAGCTGGCTGAACCTGCTGCCGATCAGGCTCTGGCTGGTACCCTGTTGGTGGTAATTTCTAAAACTTGGCTATCCAAATCTTCAGTTCAGCACTGTGCAGGCTTGTTGAGCCACAAGTGATGGCACTGCTCTGTTCTGCTCGGGCCAAATACTGAAGGCTTGGTCCCCCAAGGATTTTTGGCAGGAGGCGCATACGGTGCCGGCTGGGGAGGGACAGCTTGCACAGGAGAATGCTGTGAAGGTAAAGCAGTGCTGTGTGTGAAATTAGCGAATGAGCCAAATCCTTCTCGAAAGTGGTGTTTAAAGAAAAGAACCCTTTGTGGAAAATGCTCTATCAGCTGTTCATCTAAGCCAAACTGCTTAGAAAGGGAACAGGTGCTGTTTAGAAAATAACATCATAGAACATTGGATTGCTGTTGCTGTTAGTTATGACACTGAGCAGGTTTCATGCTGGTTGGTAGTTCTGAATCTGTGGTTTCCAGAGAGCGTTTTCTTTGATCCCTTTCAATAAAACTCAGGTTTTGAGAGAAAATCTTGAAAATGGGTTGGTGCAAAGCTCAGTCCCTTTCCTTAGTGCTTTCCCTAGTCTCAGTGCTCGCTTCTCTCCCCAGCCCTGCAGAGATGTTTGAATAGCTACAGCTTTGCAGCTCTGTCCTCTCCTCTTGGGCTTGGGTCTGTGCAGGGCTCTGGCTGTCTGGCATGTGTCCTGGGCCAGGCAAGGGCTGGCTGTCGCCTCCTGGAGCAGCTGTGGGCTCAGGCCTCTGCCCTTGTCCCAGGCTTTGTGGGGGAAGATAAGAGCTAACCTGCCTACTGGGGCAGGCAGCTCTGGTTTCTCTCGGAGAGTTGTGGGGCATCGCGAAGAATTTCTGTGCATGGGTGTGATGAGTTGCAACAGACTCTGCAGATGGTGAAAGGGGGATGGGTGGTTGTTTCTAAAACTTGGTTATCAAAATCTTGGGATACAAGCATAGGGGACCCTCTTGCTCAAAACCCTGTAACCCTGCATGAATAATTTGGAAAAACATTTTTAGGAGTGAGATGTGACACGCAGACATAAGAGAACAAGGCAGGAGGTGCTGTGAGTAAAAGAAGGAAATGAGGGCAAAGTGTGTGTTGGTACACATCCATCTTTCAAGCACTGACTTGTGCTTTTTTTTTTTGTGAGGGGTTTGTTTGGTCTCAGGGACTTGAGTATTTTGTAAAAAATTACTGGATAAAAAGCCATACTGCTTGGAGGGCAAACACCTCCTTTTGCTGCCTAGAAGGGTTGCAAGAAAGGTAGGCACATACTTATCAGAAGCTAAATGTGAGAGATTCTAATAAAATATTCTGATGTATGGTCTGGCAAGAGATAAATCTGCTGTAGGACAGGAGAAGCTCAGCAGGGGGATAGGCAGACTGTTAATGAGTAAATCCATTGCTTCAATGAGAATAAGTGATTACAGGCAAAAGATGCAAAAGGGGGCAGATCACTGACCTAGAGATTCAAAGCAAGTCAGAAGCTCTCTGGCTTTCGAGGGCTTTTACACCTTCCACATATTGTTTACAGAGAGAAAAGGTGCACAAGGAGGCTTGATCACTTATCAGCCACTTACTATCCTGCCACTGCTAGGAAGAGCAGATATGGTGCCAGCAATGCTGAGCATTTCCAAGCCTGGTGAGTGTTCTGTGTCCACGGTAGCTGGACAGCTGCTTGCCTGAATGTTCGTGCCTGGGCTGCGGACAGAGGTGACCTGTGCTCCCAGGGAGCTGCTTTTCCTGGTGCTATGGACTGGTAACCCCATCCAGGCTCCAGTCTCTACCACGTCTTCCAGGTGGGCTTGTGGCTGCAGTGTTGGACCAAGACAGTGCCTGGGGGATGGATGCGCATGGAAGGAAGCAAAAGCATTGATCACTTTTGAAAGCTTTGGGGAAAAATTAAAACAAAAAACAAAAAACCAAAAAAACCCAAAAAAACCAACCAAACCAAAACAACGACAAAAAAAACCCCAACACAATTTCTGTGGTGGTTCTGAAATGGTTCATCTGGGTATTTTCCACTTTCCCTGCTTCGGTCTAGGTTTTGTGGATGTCTGGAGCTGCTGTGCAGTGATGCAGACTGGGGTGTGGTATGCCCCAAAATGCTGCAGGTGCCTGTTCCACATGTGCTGAAGCCCTTTGGGGCTGGCCACCCCTCCCAGTGATGCTGCGCATATCCAGGAAGGCCTCATGTGCTGCTAGAGAGTGGGATTTGTTGCCCATGCACTGTGCCATTGAGCTGCACCCGCTTTCCTGGTCCATCTGATCCGTTCAGGAAGTCCCAAGCAGGAATTACAGCAGTGCTGGTAATGCTGTCCACAGACACACTCCATGGGGGATATTTAGCAGCAGTTAGGAAGAGATGGACTGTTTTGTTTTTACGTGGTGCTGCTGTTTTAATAAGTCAATGCCAAAGGTAACGAATCTGTCATACAGAAAATTAGATAGTGGTTTACTATATAAACTACTCCTGTGCACTCCGGGGCTGAGAGTAGAGCTACACACAGGCTTGTACCTTTTGTCAAAGGACCAAAAAAGGGCCTCTCTTGCTGTTTGTCAAAATGTACTTGCCAGTATTACAAGAATGCGAAGATTTATTTTGCTTATTAAATGTTACTGTATGGTGTTGTGGCACCTTGGAGGAACATCAGTGAGACTTCACCAAAAAGCCCTCACTGAAGAAACATAGGGTGTGGCTGAGTCCAGCTTGCTGTCTTGTTTCCACATGTGCCTCCTAAAGCTGGAAAACTACAGTGTCTTGGGGGAGAGAATAGAGGAGAAATGTGCAAGTTTGCCACTGTGTGCTGTTTACCCAGGAGGATAAATGGACGGCCAGACAGCAAACATGCTGTTCTGAAAGCAATTTTCTCTTGCCTCTCTGGATCCTGGTTTTACTCTTCAAATCCTTGCACTGTCACACTGAGCAGTAATCAGAATTAATTATATTTTCATCAGATTTGGGCAGCTTTATCCAGCACCAACCATCAAATGCACAAAAGGCATGGAGTGGGTGGGAGATGGAGGAAATGCCCTCATCTCCATCTTCCTCTCCTGGCTCTGGGACTTGCTCCATTGTCCCAGGCACTGGGACAGCTGCAAGTGATAGTTACTAGGGAACATGCTTCAAAACCACTAACAGCAACATCAGCTAGATGTAGGGATGTTACTATTTTCAAAGAAAGTTGGTTGCTAATTAAAATTTCAGAATTTCCTGGCTGAAAACTTATCCCAGGCAATGGTCAAAAGTTGAGTTGTACCTGGTATACTTTCAGAAGTGGTGAGAGCAAGGGATCTGCTTGCCTGGGGACAAGTGTGTGCATCAGATCTGGTGCTTCACCTCCTTCCTCCATAGAGAAGGGGGAAAAAAACTGCCTAAGAGGCTGGGAGCATAGAGGTTTTTATTCATCTGACTGATAATAGGAGCTAAATAAAGGCTTTGGAAAAAAGCACGACCGTTTCTCTTGCAGTGTTGGTTGGACAGAACCGTACTGGAACTAAACACGGAATGAAAAGTCTGGCTTTTCTGCCAGCTCTATTTTTAGAGCTACTGTTCAATCTTTGTATCTCTCTGAGTTTTCTCAGCATAGGCAATTGAGGCAGGCAGTCTGCCTTTATTTTTTTTCCAGCAGGCTGTGATATTCTGCAAGATAAGGATATTGGATGGAGGGACAGGGGAGTAAGATCTGACAAAAAATTCTCTGAATACCAGGATGTAGGTCCTGTTCCAGGGCTGGGTTCACTGTGGTCACAGACTCCTGAATATTTTCTGTGCCCTGCGTAGGAATGACCCTAACCCTTACGTGCTGGAGGGGAGTTGGTGTGCAGTGTTGGCTGACTTCTTTGTGTTCTAAAATTGCGGTCACAACCAGAATAAAATTCAGCAGCAGTTTAACAGCGCGCAGTAGCGCTAATGATGGGTATGGAGTGGAGGAATCATGTTTGGCTTTGAGAGCAGCAACGGGAAAGGAATATTTGAACTGGGCTTCAGCTGAGATACTGTGGCTGATCCAGCAATATCCAGTAAGAACCCAGAGGTTCTTGTTCTTTCCTGTAAAAAGCAGCAGTAAAAGACAAAAAGTTGGCATGTTAGCTCTGGTCTTGGGTATTTAACCCTGCCAGTGGGGTTGGGACTGACCTTCCAGAGAGCTCCCAGCAAGCACAGACACAGTAGTTGCAACCAACAGCACAAGTTCTTTTTTTGGCTGTTGTTTTGACTTTGTAAAGCACTGAGCCCTGGGCTTGGTTTTGCATTGAGTTTCAGTGTTTGTACAAAACCCGCCTCTCACCATGCACCAGTTTGACTGGATCATAACCCACGCTCTCCAGAGGCAGGGGACTTCTGAGAGCTAGAAGCGTGTGAGGAATTTGGACTCAAGGATATTTAATTAGGAACATTTCTTTCCATTATGAAACCGGACAGTGAGGAGGGCCCCCCCCAGAAACTCCATGGGATTTACTGACTATAAACTTGTAGCTGGCTTTGCAAAAATATAAATGCAGAAGATAGGGATATGCCTCACATTTCTAATTTTATTGTGATTGCTGTTCGTTCAGAGCAGAGGCTCTCTCTTAGTGCCTGAGACTGGAACAGATGCAAATATGCTGGAGCCACAGCGAATTTTGTTCAGCTAAAGGCTGTGTCAGATTCCAGCAGGAGTATTAATTTATTCTTTGTAGAATAAAGCTGGAGGAGGACTTACAGTGGAGGGAAGGTGTAACTTCACTGGCTGGTAATTGGCCCTGTTCCCATGCCAGGAGGCAGATGTTAAGCTGTGAGAACTGGTCCTGCAGAGAAGGCATCTGTCTGAGCTGAAGCCTCTTGGGCTTCACTAACAAATAACAGATCTGCTGAGTGTAAGCAGGCGGAAAATGCTGCTCCTCTGAAAAAGCCTAGTCTCATATGCCTGGACAAACGTAGATTGCAGAGGGGAATTGAGGCAGCATGTAGGTCTGGTTTTCCCCAGGTTTTAGCAACTTGAAAAGGATGTCTGTTTTGCCCTTGACTGGGCTCTCGAGTCTTTTAGCAGTAGGGAACTGTGTTGGGTGCCTACTTTGACTTCTTCATTCTGGATAGCACCAGTCCTTACCAGTGCAACCCCAAGAGTGGTGACGAATCCCACACTTCTTCCCCTTCACAGCTAGAGAATGGCCTCTGACCTGCTGTGCTTCAGGATCATGCAGATTTCCCAGCTGGATCTAGGTCACTCCTCCCCAGGCATCTCTCTTAAGCCCCCTTAGCCTACATCCAGGTGTAAGTTCAGATGCCACCAGCCTGTGACCGGAACCAGAGCAATCCTCGATAAGTAGAGAAGAGGCTGCCCCGGAGCCGGAGGGCTGTCTGGCAGGAGCCTGAGGAAGTTTTTGCCTGTGCAGCCCTCTGAGGAGACTGAGCTGGTGCCAATCCGCAGGGCTACAGCTGTCGTCCTGTGCCATAACCACACAACAGCACTGAGACCCCCTTGTCTGAATGACCATAAGATGACTTGATAGATTTAAATGCCTCTTCATTGTCTCTCTTTCCCTTTAAAAAGCCACCTATGGATCGTCAGGGCTGTTTTGGAGGCATGTTATTATTAATAGTCATCCTCTGGCTCAGCGATGTGTGTGGCTGGGGCAGGGCCGAGGTGCAGGCTGCTGTTCTGGCACTCCTGCAGCGGGCTGGGGCTGGGGCGGGTGGGCTGAGGCAGGCACAGAGCCGTCCTTTTCCTTCCCTGGTAGAAGTGTCCCTCGGGATACCTGTTAGTCTTTGGGGGATGTATGCTCATACAGCACCAGCTTAGTATGAGGAGGCACTGCTGAGCTATAAATCTCTGCTTTTCAGGCACTAAACTCCCTTTTGGGTTGTTTTTGACGTTAGGAATTTTCTCTGATAAGAGAACTTTATTTGCCCTTAAATATCACTTTGTGACAGGATGATGGAGTGAGGATTCTTGGAGCGAGCCTGTGCCAGCCCGGGAAGGGAAATTCTGCTGGGGCTTTTGTTTCTCTCTAGTGCTGATATTTTAGCTCTTTAAAGAGTACATTTATTTTACTCTTGCCAGGGGTGTGTGTGTGCACACATCAGTGTCCAGACAAATGGAAGCAGCCCAGTGTTCGAGCTGTGCTGAAGCCAAATGGGTATTCTGCTCTTCCCTCCCTGTGGCACCTGGGGAAGAGGAATTGTGCTGGAGTTTTTCTGCTACTGACTTCAAAACACAGGTTTGCATGGATGGAGCAGGGCTGCCATGTGGAAAGCCTTTAAAAAAAAAAAAGAAGAAGGATTTTGTGATAGTGTATGCAAGGTGCAGTCAGATGTTCCCAGGCTGGCAGTCCAGGGTGTCACCTGTTACTCTAAGAACAGCCCAAAAGCCACTACAACAGCTTCGTAGCTGTTTTTTAGTGCTGCCTGCTTGGATCAATGCTAAGTGTAAGGTGTTGCCCAGCACAAGCTCCTGAACATGGCCCATAGCCACAAAGTCTGTGTTTTGTTTGCATTCAGACTGGTGGGAGCTGAGCTCCCTAATCTGGCTCTCTCCAGCAGCCATGTTGTATCACAATCCTTTTAGATGTGGAAGATTTTGCTCCACAGGCTGCTTGTGAGCAGCAGGACCTGCAGAGTGCCAGCTCGTTTATTCAGCTTGGATCCCACTAAGTTCTCCCTTGTTTTCATGATGCTTCATGCAGCCAACTAACTCTGTGTTCCTTTCTTTCAGCTCTTCCACGTAGCCTACGTCCTGATCAAATTTGCCAATTCCCCTCGTCCTGACCTCTGGGTGCTGGAGCGTTCTACTGACTTTGGACTTACCTATGAGCCCTGGCAATATTTTGCCTGTAAGTATGCCAGTGTTCTAAGAGAGCTGCAGCTTAGTGCCAGGTAGTGAAGCCACAGTGAAGACGGCTCTTTGTGCAAGTATGAGGCTGGGTTTGGAGATGTTTGTGTCGTTGCTGTGATGTGGTACATGTGCTTTGTTTCTTCTGCCCAATAAGGCTGCAAGAGTTGAAGCTTAGATCAGGGCAGCTGGGTGAAGTTGTGGTGCTCCTCAGGGCAGGAGAAATTCTTTGCACTCTGGGACTAAATCTAACTTTTAAAGTACTGTCGTTGGTGCCCACCCAGGTCTATGTGGATGCCAAAGCTGGCACCAGTGTCAAATTGTTGGACATTGCTGATCTAGGTCTGCAACATGAGATTCCTTATTGTGTCCTCCCTGCCCTCCTCTTTCTCTCTGTCTGCCCTGTACCACATCCAGACTGGCATATTTCAGCTCCTCTAGAAGCAAACCAGTGGCTTACTTCCAAGTGGCTGCTGTAACAGAAAAGTCTGGATCCAGTGAACAGTCCCCTTGCATTTACCAGTACCAGAGACTGGATACAGCCTGTGCGGGGCTGGGAACCACCATCGTGCTGCTGTGCAAGCGGGGATCAGAGTCAGCCAGCTAGAAAGGGTAGCTGCAGGATCCAGTCTGTGCATTTGACTTCCCCATTCTCTGATTAAAACCTGGTCCCTTTGGAAACAGCTGGTTCTACAAAACTTCTCCCCAAAGGTCTATGGGGTAGCTGGATGCTGAGGAACTTGTTAACCCCCGGCCCTTCCCAGAAGCAGCAGCAGCAGTAATTGGGAAATGATGTGAATTAAGATCTACAGCCAGAGCTTAAAACCTGGCAAGGAGAGACCTCAGAGTACTCGGAGGCCTTGCCCTGGGCTGCCTCTGAAGGCACAGGTTTCTGACTTACCTGTTAGCCTGTGCTTGAGATTTGCTGGCTTTTTCTTGTGCAGGAAAGAGCTGCAGACATTTTACCTGTTGTGTTGCCTTAGGGTGGTAGCTCCTCTCCAGTGCGGGTGTTTTCCCCTTTGCTGTGTGCTAGTGGGGAATTACTGCTGTCAAGTTGCCTGCTCTGTCTTCTCTGGGACTTTCTCTTCCAGCTCTGAAGCCTCTCGTGGGGCTTGTTACTGTCACATTATTGCATGGTGTGGGGCTGAGCAGGGAGTGAGTTACTGCGCTGCTCTCTTGTTCCTGCATGCAGTGGCAACACTGCAGCGTTGTGAGTCCTTTTCCTTCCTGCAACATCAGGCCCTGTTACCACCCCCTGCCGCCCCCCCCTTCCCCCAAAGAAGTGACATCAATGACACAGTCAAGTGGAAAATTCCCATGAAAATAGAGGTGACTGCTCCAAAACCTGCCAGATTCACTAGCACAAGAAGTCCTTTGCAGAGGTTTATTTTTGGCATAGGGAATTCTGTAGGTGGTCTAATAAAAGCACTGGTCAGTTCAGTAACTGGGTTAAAAGCAGCCAGCAGAAATGTAAGCATTCTCCAGAGACACCAGTGAGCCTTGCCATGGGTGACACCGTCCCCATGGGCTCAGCGCTGCCCCTCGAGCCCCACTCATCATGGGAGATGTTCAGTTCCCCAGGCTGCCCTGTGCCTCCCAGCCAGGCTGCTGAAGTGCCTTCGGGCTTAGCTTTGCCGGAGGAGGGAAGAAGTGACTGTCATGGAAAGCATCTGCCAGTGCAGCTGATGGGCCCTCTCTGGGAGGGAGCTGGAAGGACCGTGGCAATGCGTGGCATTGCACCGGGGAGGCACGTGCTTTCCTCTGCCACCAAAGGAGAAGCAGGAACACTGGGAAGAGACTTAAGGTGGTGTTTATCTGCGGGAAGGGCTCCCCGCACAGCGTTTCAAATGGGGACAGGACGTGAAAGCTGCCCGGTCCCAGCTGTCCATCCAGGCCCACAGAGCCTTGCCTGCCCCAGCTCATCGTGTTGTGCAGGATCAGCCTCTTTCATCTTGCTTTGCTGGGCAAAGAGCAAGGCTCTGTCCGCTCTGCTGAGGGTAGGCTTCCACAGTATGCTGTTTCCTTAAAGAGTTGCTGTGGTTTAAGGCTGATGGGTGACTTTGTTTTAGCTTAGAGTTCCCAGCTTCTGGCTCATACGGTTGTGTAGATCTGCAATAACTGGAGGAGTTCTTTCGTTTTCCTGAGTAGCTGCTCCTGCTAAGCATCCTATTTCCATGCCTGGCTGTGGCAGTACTCTGGAAATCAATCATCTTGAGCCCGTGGTGACAGGTTCCTCGCCTGGGTCTTCAGAATAAATTGGCTTTAAAAAAGCACCTGGCAAAGCAAAGCTTGGCGGCCAGAGACCTGATGTTAAATGTTTCCACATCATCTTCCTGTGGATGCAACTGAGCTCCTACTGTTGCCAAAACAGTGTTTCATGGAGCAAGGCCACGTCTGGAGATGAGATGTGGGTGGGTGCAAGCCAGAGATGAAGCCAGGGGAGGCAGCAGCTCTCTCTGCTTGCTGTTCCTCCTGCCTGGCTTAGCATACAGTGCAGCATGTGGAGTGAGGAGCATGCCTTCTGGAGGCACATTGCAACAGATTTTGGAGGATTATTCCCCTGAATTAGGCTAACGTTTTCCCATCAGCTTCCTGTGTAAGCTGAGCAGGGCTGGCTGGCAGGAGCAGCAGGTTGTGTTGGCTGCCTTTTCTTCCACCTTCTCCCCATGGAAACACACTCAGGAGCACTGCAGCAACCTATGCTGATTGCTCCTGGCACAGGTGAAATGGGTGTGGGAAGGATCCAGCAGCCTTTGTCCCAGGCTTTTCCCCGGGGGAACAGCCCCGAGAGTGGCACTGTGCAGGTTTTTGCATGGGTAGATGCGGGTGCTCACCACTCTGCACAATCAAGTCCTGAACTGCCCCAGCACGTTCACCATGGTTTGGTTGACACTGCCAGCACAGGGATGTCAGACATCCCAGGGATGAGGGTGCTGGACTTGCAGGAACAGCTGTGCAGGGAAGCCAGGCCGTTCCCACAGCTGCAAGGAGAGTCTTGTCTTGCAGTGTCCCCAAAGCAGGTTGCAGGACCAGCAGTGTGGCTGCGTGGTGGTGCCTGTCCCCTGGCTTTAGCCAGCCTGGAATTGCCACTTAGTGGCAGGAGCCCTTGATTGCTGTCCCCAGGGGTTGGTTCTGGGCAACTTTGTCATTTCTGTTCTGTAGGGCTGGTTTAAGAGCCATTGTAGAGTTCAGAGTAAGGTGGGAGGAGACATCCTGCAGGTAGTTGCTCTGCCTCTTCCAAACACTGCAGGTCTCCTCCCCACACCTGCATGTCCACCCTGCCTGGTGGGAGGTGTCGCAGCGGTGGCTGTGGCTTATGGTTGCTCCTGTTGTGTGGTTCACTTTTCAGGACTTACCCAAGAAGTTAAGGAGCCTTATGAACGTGATGG